>NC_064840.1:65077937-66327937 GCF_024166365.1 Elephas maximus indicus | reverse complement strand
CATGGTGTTTTCATTTGCCTCATGCAAGTGAAAGCTGGGAAAGGAATAAAGAAAACCTAAGAAGAATTGATGCCTTTGAATTATGGTGTTACAAAGAATATTGAATTTACCATGGACTGCCAAAAGAATGAATAAATCTGTCTTGGAAGAAGTACAGCTAGAATGCTCCCTAAAAGCAAGGATGGTAAGACTTCGTCTTACATACTTTGGGCATAATATCAGGAGGGATCTGTCCCTGGAGAAGTAATGCTTGGTAAAGTTGAGGGTCAATGAAAAAGAGGAAGACCTTCACCAAGACAGACTGATACAGTGGCTGCAAAAATGGCTCAAGTATCACAGTGATTACGAAGATGGCGCAGGATAGGGTGGTATTTCATTCTGTTGTACGTAGGTACGCTGTTGGAATAGACTCGACTGCACAAAACAACAAGATTATACAGTACACACTATACACCTGTTCTTTTAATAATATGTTTTGGAATAATTCTCTCTCTCTCTACATATGGTTAGGTGCCATTTAGTTGGTTCCGACTCATAGCGACAGTAAGTACAACAGGAGGAAACACCTTCCAGTCCTGAGCCATCCTCACAATTGTTTTGCTTGAGCCTGTTGCTGCAGCCACTATGCCAATCCATCTTGTTGAGGGTCTTCCTCTTTTCACTGACCCTGTATTCTATCAAGCATGATGTCCTTCTCCAGGGACTAATCCCTTCTGATAACGTGCAGAGTAGGTGAGATGAAGTCTTGCCATCCTCGCTTCTAATGAGCATTCTGACTGTATTTCTTCCAAGATAGATTTGTTTGTTCCTCTGGAAGTCCATGCTATATTCAATATTCTTCACCAATACCATACTTCAAAGGCATTGATTCTTCTTTAGTTTTCCTTATTGATTGTCCAGCTTTTGCATGTGTATGAAGCAATTGAAAATACCATGGCTTAGGTCAGACTCACCTTAGTCCTAAAAGTGATATCTTTGCTTTTTAACACTTGAAAGAGATCTTTTGCAGCAGATTTGCTCAATGCAATGTGTCTTTTGATTTCTTGACTGCTGCTTCCATGGCTGTTGATTGTGGATCCAAGTAAAATGAAATCCTTGACACTTCAATCTTTTCTCTATTTATCATATTGCTAATTGGTCCAATTGTGAAGATTTTTGTTTTCTTTATGTTGAGGTGTAATCCATTTTGAATGCTGTGGTCTTTGATATTCATGTGTAAGTGCTTCAAGTCTTCTTAACTTTCAGCAAGCAAGGTTATGTCATCTGCATATCGCAGGTTGTTAATGAGCCTTCCTCCAATCCTGATGCTGCGTTCTTCATCATACAGTCCAGCTGCTGGGATTATTTGCTCAGTATGCAGATTGAGTAAGTATGGTGAAAGGATACAACCGTGACGCATACCCTTCCTGACTTTAAATCTTGAAGTACCCCCTTATTCTGTTCGAATGAGTGCCTCTTGGTCTAAGTGTAGGTTCTTCAAGAGCACAATTAAGAGTTCTGGAATTCTCATTCTTTATAATATTATCCATAATTTGTTATGATCCATGCAGTTGAATACCTTTGCAGAGTCAATAAAACACAGATAAACATTTTTCTGGTATTCTCTGCTTTCAGCCATGACCCATCTAGCATCAGCAATGATATCCCTTGTTTCATGCCTTCTTCTGAATCTGGCTTGAATTTCTTAAAAAATTTTTTTTTTCAATTTCTTTCATTTTTAAAATATATTCGGGTGTGTGTGTGCGCCTGTATATACATATATATATTTTAAACACCTGATGCTGCCGAGTTGATTCCAACTTACAGTGACCCTATTGGACAGAGCAGAACTGCCCCACAGCGTTTCCAAAGAGTGCCTGGTGGATTTGAACAGCTGATCTTTTGGGTAGCAGCTGAACTCTTAACCACTACACCACTGTGGCCGTTGAGTTGATTCTGATGCACAGCAACCTTATAGGACAGGGTAGAACTGTCCCAGAGGATTTTCAAGGAGCAGCTGGTGGATCTGAACTGCTAGCCTTTTGGTTAGCAGCCAAGCTCTTGAGCAATATATATATGTAAAAACGTGTATGTATATATACGTATACATATGTATATATATATAGTCCTCATTCTATTTGACTGCCACATTGGTCAATATATAAATAGGGTGTCAGGAGGAAAGCAACATCATTTATGTCATTCTTTTATTACCAGAGTGGTCTATAGACATGGCTATCTTTGTAGCTTAAAAAAATGGATAGCACTTTGTGAGATTTGAGAAAGATTATGAAAAACATTTAAGGATTAAATCAGTATGTATGTTGACCCCTGATGTCTGGTATTTTTCCCACGCACTTCTCTTTTTTAATTTATATTTTCATCCAGCCTCTAATTGCAGGTTTCAGAGTGAATCCAATGGATGTCTTTTGTGCTAAACAAATGATGAGGTATTGCACTTAAAACTTGGTTCTGGTCATAATTACCCATTCTCCCATTTCTTTGGCAGGTAGGACAAATCTGTATTCCTCATCACAAATAGATAGGCATACACAGTACAGCCCATGATTTCCTAAATTTAAACTGCTGTTCTTCTTTAGTCAGGTATTGACTGAGCTAAGAATACAACCTGATGTCCAATTTCAGAATAACACTGTATATAGTTGTTTGAAATAAAATCAAATGCCTTCCTCACCTGCATATTACACTTCATTTTCCATGAATATAAAATGTGTGAGTTCAGAATGCAAATGGTGGCATCACTTTCATTTCCCTTTCTTTGTAGTTCTTAGACCACTTTGCTGCCACATAGAGAACATTACTCCCTTAAGGTAGAAGGAATGTGCCAAATACATAAATATACAAAGATAGCCCCCAATTGTCCTTGCCTTTTGATAACCATGCCTTTGTGTGTCCCCTTCTCTTGAGTGTGGACAGGAACTGTGACTGACTTTTAACCAATAGAATATGGCAAAGGTGATAGGAACTCATTTCTGTGATTACAGTACATAAGATAATAACTTCTATTTTGTGAGCAGGCTCTCTCTATTGACTGTCTCCTTCACTGGTTTTGATAAGGAAAACTGCTGTATGGAGAATCCCATATGGCATGGAATTAAGATCAGTCTCTGACCAACAGCCACTAAGGACTTGGGGCCCTCAATCCAGCAGTCTACAAGGAACTGAATCCTGACAAAACCACTTGACCTTGGAAGAAAATCCTTCCTCAGTTAAGCCCCTGATGAAAGCCTAGCCATGGCTGACATATAGATTGCAACCTGTGGGAGACACTGAAACAGAGGACCCAGCTGAGCTGTGTCTGGACTTCTAATCCACAGAAATTGTGAGAAAATAACTGTATGATGTTTTAAGCTGATAAACTTCTGGTAGTATATTAGGCAGCAATAGAAAATACAGAAATTTTGGCAAAAGAAGTAATGCTATTTCCTCTTTGACTCTCTCGTAGGAAAACAAAGATTTGCAACACAGATGTAAGAGTGTTTTGTTGGATATGTTGCCTGGGATGTCTGTTATGGGTTTTAGAAGAATAGGCCCCTGAAGTTTCTGGAGGATGGAGGGAAGCACAACATAACAAACAAACCATAAAACTCTTGGGATTCAGGACATGGCACATTGGTTCATAATCTCTCCCCCTGCCACATGGAGAGTACAATACAGTCTCAAGTGAAGGTTCTTCTAAGAATCCTCACTGCTGCTCTGGTCCCACTTCAATGACTGTTTTAAACCTTTCCTGAGGAACACAATCTCTGACTCCTGATTCTTGCTCAATCCTTTTGCAGTCGGTGTGGTCACCTACATAATATGCATTCTTTCGGCTTTCTTCTTCACATCAAAATCTCTCAGTGTCTTCATATAATCTTTCTTGTTTTCCTCCTGTTCCCTTTCTTTGCATACAAAACAACTTCATGAAAAGATGCTCAGTACCATTAATCATTGTTGTTGTTGCTGTTAGGTGCCTTTGAGTAAATTCTGACTCATACTAACCCTATGAACAACAGAAGAAAATGCTGCCTGGTCCTGCGCCATCCTCATGATTGTTGTTATGCTTGAGCCCATTGTTGCAGCCATTGTTGTCAATCCATCTTGTGAAGGGTCTGCCTCTTTTTCAACGACACTCTACCTTGCTGAACATGACGCTGTTCTCCAGAGATTGGTAGCTCCTGATATGTCCAAAGTACACGAGACAGAGTCTTGCCATCCTTGCTTCTAAGGAACATTCTGGCTGTACTTCTTCCAAAACAGATTTGTTTGTTCTTCTGGCAGTCCATGGTATATTCAGTATTCATTGCCAACACGATAACTCAAAGGCATCAACTCTTCTCCAGTCTTCCTTACTCATTGTCCAGCTTTCTCGTGCATATGAGGTGATTGAAAAGATCAAGGCTTGGGTCAGGTGCACCCTAGTCCTTAAAGTGACATCTTTGCTTTTTAACACTTTAAAGAGGTCTTTTGCAGCGGATTTCCCTAATACAATGAGTCATTTGATTTCTTGACTTCTGCTTCCATGAGCATTGATTTTGGATCCAAGTAAAATGAAATCTCTCACAACTTCAATATTTTCTACATTTATCATGATGTTGCTTATTGGTCCAGTTGTGAGGATTTTTGTCTTCTTTATGTTGAGGTGTAATCCATACCGAAGGCTGTAGTGTTTGATCTTCTTCAGTAAGTGCTTCAAGTCCTCTTCACTCTCAGCAAGCAAGGTTGTGTCATCTGCATGTCACACGTTGTTAATTAGTCATCCTCCAATCCTGATGTTGAGTTCTTCTTCATATAGTTAATCATTAGGGAAATGCAAATCAAAATCATAGTGAGTTCCCACATCACCCCTACTAGGATGGCTATTATCAAAATATTAGAAAACAACAAGAGTTGGTCAGGAGGTGGAGAAATTAAAACCACTATGCACTGCGGGGAGGAATATAAAATGGAGCGGGCAATGTGGAAAACCGTTTGGTGGTTTCTCAAAAAGTGAAACACAGAACTACCTTATGACCCCTCAGTTATAATCCTATATATCAAAAGAATTGAAAGCAGATACTCAAACAGATTCTTGTCACAATAGTTCATCACAGCATTATTCACAACAGCCAAAAGTGGAAACAACCCAAGCCCATCAACAGACTCCCTCCTAGTCTTCAAAAGGAAATAACAACAAAAAAATTCCTGTCAGATAACAGCAAAACAAACTAAAAAGAAAACCAACAACAACAGAACAAGACTCTATACTTTGCTACCCATTTGAACTACCCAGAAAACATCTAGAGTCAGGCCATCAGAGTTATTCTCCAGGGAACCAAAGTTTGGAGGGCACAAGTATTTAGAAATAGAATTTTAAAAGAATATTCAAATATAAAACACATTTTCTAGAAAAATTCTGCATTATTTCTTTTGCTATTTCTAGCTTACCTCTGACTCTGGAGTCAGCCTCTTGATGGTGGATGTAGATGGCGAAGGCCAGTCAGTGACAGGTAGCCTTCTTGCTTGAGTTCTTTTTCTCTACTATTCTTCAGTGTTATGACAGTAAGTCTTGTATTTTTCTTTCTTCCTTTTCCCCTCCTGTGTGTCTTCAGAAAAACTCCTAGTATTTATGATTTGGGGCTATTTTTCTTTCATCTTGTATTTCACCAAAGAGGCACTGGTTTTTCACTCACCACTGCCTCTTTAATCCCTTTCAATCTGGCTTCCTTGACAGGAGTTCAGCTAAATCTCCCTTCCTAAAGGTCATTTATGGCCCTGCACTCACTAAATTTAATTTCTTTTTTTTTTAACCCAAGTCTTATAGGTCTGCTTTTTCATAATATTTGAAAAAGTTAGTTATACTTGCTTGAAACTCCCCTGCTTTCTCTTTCACTGTACTTCCTTCATTCTCATTTCTGTCACTGATGTCTATTCTTAGTTTGTTTTCTCTTCTCAGCTTTTTCTCTCTTTGCAAGATCTCTCTTGATGATAACATTCTATTTTTATAACTTTAACTGTGATACCCAAGCAGAGATCTCCAGTTTTAAACTTCTCTCCTAAACACTACATCAACATTTCTGAATATCCAGTGGCAATCCCTACGTGGAAATCCTTCTTCAAACCCAACAATATTCAGAAGTAGTAAACTTTGCTTTGGAGCCCTGTTGGCTCAGTGGGTGAGAGCTCAGCTGCTAACCAAAAGGTTTGCAGTTTGAATCCCTCTTCTTTGTCTTCATCATATCTGCTCTTCTCTGAGATTTCAATATTTCCATCCAGACCTATTGCTCCATACTCACAGTTGGTTCCAAATATTGCAGGTTCTCCCTGCACAGTCTCACATCTATGTCCTTCTTTCGATTTCCACTTTCATCACCTTAACTCTTCCAGAGGAGCCCTAGTGGCACAGTAGTTAAAATGCTCAGCAGTTATCAGCGGTTTGAACCTAGCAGCCACTCTGCTGGAGAACGTCCACTTCTGTAAAGATCACAGCCTTGAAAGCCCTATGGGGCAGTCCTACTCTGCCATATAGGTTCATTATGAGTTGGAATCAAAGCCATGACAATGGGTTTTGGGGCCCTCTTTAAATCATTTTTACATACTGTGGCCAGGCTAGGATTTTTCTCTTGTTGATAAACCCTTTTAAATTTTAAGACAGATTTTGCAGATCATTTCTCTATGCTATTATCGTACCTTGCATTTATGTTCATTATAGGAATTTCCCCAATATGTTATAAATAGTCGCATATATGTCTCTTCACTATTTTATTGGCTTCTTGATGAAAAGGACCAAGTCCACTCCTCCTAAGTCTTTAATGCCTAAAATCATTTCTGAAATACAGTAAATTACTCAACAAATGTTGAGCTTTAAATATTTGTGGGCTGAATAGTTCTCCTTTGCTCACCGAATTAAGTTAAATGTATACTTGTACCTTGGTCCTGACCTCTTTCCAGGCTTATCTTTAATTTCTTCAATTTTCCAAACTGTCCATGTGTTAGAATTCTCCATGCCTTGGATTATTTAGTTTCTTCCATGAGAAATGGTCCAACCCCTTTCCACTTCCTTGCTCAACATCTTCATTGTCCTAAAAGGGAAGTGTGGTGTAATGAAGGATCATGGGTTTTGGAGTTCAGTCTTGAGTTTGAATCTAACCTCTGTTCTTTCCTAACTCTGTGACCTTGGTGAAAATCATTCCTTATTTTAAGTTAAAATGAAAAAATACTACTTGTCCTTCTTGTCTTTCAGGGTTATAGTGAAAATATATTTGAGGTAAGAAGGCTAAACTACTTTATAAACTATATGCAGAATACAAATATCAGTCCAGCTTTCTGAAGTTTCATTCCAAGGTTTCTAAAGTTCCCTTGGATTTCTCCTGTTAACCTGGCTCCTTCTTAACTTTGTCTGTAGTGGATGAAACGAAAGGTACAAAGCATTATTTTGAAATATGGAGACTTTTTTGTATATTATAGTTGTTTGATGTTACATAAGTTATTTTAAGGGTCAAGAGGATGTCTTGTTCACCTTTGAACACCCGTGTCATTGTTGTTATTGTTGTTGGGTGGCACATCGAGTTGATGTTGACTCATAGCGACCCCATGTAACAGAGTAGAACTGCCCCACAGGGTTTTCTAGGCAGTAGTTTTTACAATAACAGATTGACAAGTCTTTCTTCTTCTGAGTCGCTGCATGAGTTTGAACTGCCAACCTTTTGGTAAGAACTGAGCTCTTAACCATTCTGCCACTAGGGCCCCATTTGAATTGGTGATGAATGGAGGGGTAAATTGCTGGTGTAGCTTTGACTTTAGGATTGACTGTGTTGCCTCCAAATATAAGAAAAGAAAGATTCCTTTGCTCTTATAAGTTTCAAAAATTTTAATTGTCATTAGTGTTGGTTATTTTGCAGGAAGAATTTAAAAAGTAATGGAAGAGCCATTCACTCTTCATGAAAAATTTAAATGATGATTCTCATGAAATTACAAACCACAGTTTGGTTGCTTTTTTTTTTTAAACCAAGAGAAGAGGCATTCAATAATTTTAAGAATTAATTCTTAAGTCTTGTTTGTGTTTGAAATGATTTTTTTTTTAATATGAGTTCTTGAAAATTCTATAATTGGAGAAAATTTCTCTCATAATTTCTATGTAAATCAAATATAAAAATCAGGACTGTTTCTCTTAGGGTCATGCTTTGACTGCTGCTTCCTTGATATCATCTTGCAGGTTGGTTGGTCCTAGTTTGCTGAATCACTCCCCGGAATCATGCCATTTGCCTGCTCAACAATCCTCAGCATAAAGCTATACCTTGTACATCTCAGATAATTTGGCAGCTATCTGTTGGTCTTGCTTTCCTTATAGGCCTTCTTGGGGTCTTTCAAGACTCCATTTTACCCTTTAATTTACCCCTGAAATGAATACTTCTACTGCCATGTAATGTGTAGTCATATGAATATAATTGTGAAATACGCAAATCCAAAGTTGTGCAATTAAAATATAATGAAGTCTGACTTTTATGAACTTAATACATAATTATGCAAATACCCTGAATTAAAATTTTTTTCAAGAATTACGGAATTCCAAAGTTGTCAGACTGAATGAGCTGTGTTGACATTGTTATTGCCACATGGCAGTGCCACTTTAGCTGGTAAACAGAGATATCTGCAGTCATTTGACAGGATTAAATTTACAAATGTATATTTCAAAATAAGTGCGGCCTTCAAGGTTCCATATCTCAAACAAAATGCAACTATTTTGCATGTAAATGATAAAAAATTGATGCACAGAAGTTCTGCATAGTTGGTAATCTGTAATAAGCAAGAAATTTATATGGGTGGATGTAAGATGGACGAGAAAGCTAGAGAAGAAAGGGTGCAAGGAACATCAGAATTCAGGAGTAGATGGTGATGGTGATGGGAGGGATAAAAGAAGGCAAGATGAAGGCATTCAGAACAGAATGAGAGGGGAATAGACAGTGGGATGCAGATACTTGTGACTACTGTAAGAGGTGGGAGCATAGTTGGGGATCTGGGTGGTCAAAGACAGACTTAGACTCAGAGTGATACTGACCTGCAAACCATTCTCATTTGGTCCACTGGGATCCCAAATAAAGTCAGGGAAAACTAGAACAGAGACAATGTACAGAGTTGAAGTACAGCTTTGCCCACTCATCACATAACTGTGCAACCTGGAGACTAGGATATCCAACTGGCTTCCGTCCATATTGGATTCTGTCTTTCTCCTGTGTTAAGTGAGCCTCTTCTCTTGCTCTGGTCTTGGATTCCATTTCCTCTTTTGTTATATCCTGGATCTCCTTCATCTCCTCTTGAATAGACTTGTGGGCTCATAGACTCTAATCATAGTGATATTGGTTACACCTAGTGAGTATTTTAGGAGTCCCAGTGTAGCAAAAATGGTTAACACGCACAGCTACTGAGAGGCTGAAGGTTCATGTCCACCTAGAGGCACCTCAAAAGAAAGGCATGGTGATCTACTTCCAACACATCAGCCATTAAAAACCCTATGGAGCACAATTCTATTGTGACACACATGGGGTCGCCATGAGTCTGAATCGACTCAATAACAACTGCAAAAAAAGAGTTCTTTCTATCAGATTTTGCCTAAAGTACTTTATCTAACAATACAATACACTTATCTCCTACTTATGGGCAGGCTGCAAACAGGTACATGACTTCAATCCTTCTACTCTGATTTTGTTCCAAACATCACTTTAGTACATAGATCTCTATTTGTGTTCTTATATCCCAAGGACTTGCATGGAAACCTAGTGTTTAATCTAAAAATATGCTGTGATATCACGCACGAATAGCTTTCAAACTTTTTGTGTTACCCTTTTAAATGTTAACTTGCATAGCCTCTGAACAACTGTGAAAAGGCAAGCGCTGATGTTGTAGCTGCTCTAAGTTCCTGGTTGGTTAAGGAGTTCTATATATTTTACTAGTGTAATAATAGACCTTATAGCTAACTGAAATATGTAATTACAAATGCATATTATCAATATTACCAGCTTGATTCTTGGGCTTAAATTTGCCTTGATTGAAATACTGGAGTTTTAAAACTAATTAGGAGGAGAGTTAGTGGTCTCTTAAGTTTCCCACAAGAGGAAAAATATTGGAATAAAATATGCTTGGGTAGTAAGTGATAATGCATAATATGAGAAATGCTTTAATAGGGTTGTGATGGGGACAGAATTAATTAAGACGAGAGTGGTCCCTTGAAGGATTCCTGTATGCAGCAGAAACATAAAGAAATATCAGAAAATTTACAAGAGAAAACATAGGTAAAGATAAAGTGCAGTGGGCAAAGAAAGAGAACAAGTCACATGTTCTGGGTATTGGTAATTTTCTCCTTTTTGACCGGGGAATTAAAAGTGTTGCCATATCAGAGCTTTGGGGAAAGAGAGACCAAGGTTGGACTGGCTAGAGGTTTTGGAGAATTGCTGATTTTCGTGTTCTTCACCAGACACAAATAAAAAATGGAGTTTGGATTTATTTACATATGGTTGCTGGCTGTGCTTTTTTTTTTTTTTTTTTTTTTTTTTTTTTTTTTATAATAACTTTTATTAAGCTTCAAGTGAACGTTTACAAATCCAATCAGTCTGTCACATATAAGTTTACATACATCTCACTCCCTACTCCCACTTACTCTCCCCGTCTTGAGTCAGCCCTTTCAGTCTCTCCTTTCTTGACAATTTTGCCGGCTTCCCTCTCTCTCTATCCTCCCATCCCCCCTCCAGACAAGAGTTGCCAACACAATCTCAAGTGTACACCTGATATAATTAGCTCACTCTTCATCAGCGTCTCTCTCCCACCCGCTGACCAGTCCCTTTCATGTCTGATGAGTTGTCTTCAGGGATGGTTCCTGTCCTGTGTCAACAGGAGGTCTGGAGAGCATGACCGCCGGGATTCCTCCAGTCTCAGTCAGACCATTAAGTTTGGTCTTCTTATGAGAATTTGGGGTCTGCATCCCACTGCTCTCCTGCTCCCTCAGGGGTCCTCTGCTGAGCTCCCTGTCAGGGCAGTCATCGATTGTGGCCGGGCACCAACTAGTTCTTCTGGTCTCAGGATGATGTAGGTCTCTGGTTCATGTGGCCCTTTCTGTCTCTTGGGCTCTTAGTTGTCATGTGGACTTGGTGTTCTTCATTTTCCTTTGCTCCAGGTGGGTTGAGACCAATTGCTGCATCTTAGATGGCTGCTTGTTAGCATTTAAGACCCCAGATGCCACATTTCAAAGTGGGATGCAGAATGATTTCATAATAGAATTATTTTGCCAATTGACTTAGAAGTCCCCGCAAACCATGTTCCCCAGACCCCCGCGCTTGCTCCGCTGAGCTTTGAAGCATTCATTTTATCCCGGAAACTTCTTTGCTTTTGGTCCAGTCCAATTGAGCTGACCTTCCATGTATTGAGTGTTGTCTTTCCCTTCACCTAAAGCAGTTCTTATCTACTGATTAATCAATAAAAAACCCTCTCCCACCCTCCCTCCCTCCCCCCCTCGTAACCACAAAAGTATGTGTTCTTCTCAGGTTTACTATTTCTCAAGATCTTATAATAGTGGTCTTATACAGTATTTGTCCTTTTGCCTCTGACTCATTTCACTCAGCATAATGCCTTCCAGGTTCCTCCATGTTATGAAATGTTTCAGAGATTCGTCACTGTTCTTTATCGATGCGTAGTATTCCATTGTGTGAATATACCACAATTTATTTACCCATTCATCCGTTGATGGACACCTTGGTTGCTTCCAACTTTTTGCTATTGTAAACAGAGCTGCAATAAACATGGGTGTGCATATATCTGTTTGTATGAAGGCTCTTGTATCTCTAGGGTATATTCCGAGGAGTGGGATTTCTGGGTTGTATGGTAGTTCTATTTCTAACTGTTTAAGATAACGCCAGATAGATTTCCAAAGTGGTTGTACCATTTTACATTCCCACCAGCAGTGTATGAGAGTTCCAATCTCTCCGCAGCCTCTCCAACATTTATTATTTTGTGTTTTTTGGATTAATGCCAGCCTTGCTGGTGTGAGATGGAATCTCATCGTAGTTTTAATTTGCATTTCTCTAATGGCTAATGATCGAGAGCATTTTCTCATGTATCTGTTGGCTGCCTGAATATCTTCTTTAGAGAAATGTGTGTTCATATCCTTTGCCCACTTCTTGATTGGGTTGTTTGTCTTTTTGTGGTTGAGTTTTGACAGAATCATGTAGATTTTAGAGATCAGGCGCTGGTCGGAGATGTCATAGCTGAAAATTCTTTCCCAATCTGTAGGTGGTCTTTTTACTCTTTTGGTGAAGTCTTTAGATGAGCATAGGTGTTTGATTTTTAGGAGCTCCCAGTTATCGGGTTTCTCTTCATCATTTTTGGTAATGTTTTGTATTCTGTTTATACCTTGTATTAGGGCTCCTAGGGTTGTCCCAATTTTTTCTTCCATGATCTTTATCGTTTTAGTCTTTATGTTTAGGTCTTTGATCCACTTGGAGTTAGTTTTTGTGCATGGTGTGAGGTATGGGTCCTGTTTCATTTTTTTGCAAATGGATATCCAGTTATGCCAGCACCATTTGTTAAAAAGGCTGTCTTTTCCCCAGTTAATTGACACTGGTCCTTTGTCAAATATCAGCTGCTCATACGTGGATGGATCTATGTCTGGGTTCTCAATTCTGTTCCATTGGTCTATGTGTCTGTTGTTGTACCAATACCAGGCTGTTTTGACTACTGTGGCTGTATAGTAGGTTCTGAAGTCAGGTAAGGTGAGGCCTCCCACTTTCTTCTTCTTTTTCAGTAGTGCTTTGCTTATCCGGGGCTTTTTTCCCTTCCATATGAAATTGGTGATTTGTTTCTCTATCCCCTTAAAATATGACATTGGAATTTGGATCGGAAGTGCGTTAAATGTATAGATGGCTTTTGGTAGTATAGACATTTTTACTATGTTAAGTCTTCCTATCCATGAGCAAGGTATGTTTTTCCACTTAAGTATGTCCTTTTGAATTTCTTGTAGTAGAGCTTTGTAGTTTTCTTTGTATAGGTCTTTTACATCCTTGGTAAGATTTATTCCTAAGTATCTTATCTTCTTGGGGGCTACCGTGAATGGTATTGATTTGGTTATTTCCTCTTCGGTGTTCTTTTTGTTGATGTAGAGGAATCCAAGTGATTTTTGTATGTTTATTTTATAACCTGAGACTCTGCCAAACTCTTCTATTAGTTTCAGTAGTTTTCTGGAGGATTCCTTAGGGTTTTCTGTGTATATAATCATGTCATCTGCAAATAGTGATAACTTTACTTCTTCCTTGCCAATCCGGATACCTTTTATTTCTTTGTCTAGCCTGATTGCCCTGGCTAAGACTTCCAACACGATGTTGAATAAGAGCGGTGATAAAGGGCATCCTTGTCTGGTTCCCGTTCTCAAGGGAAATGCTTTCAGGTTCTCTCCATTTAGAGTGATATTGGCTGTTGGCTTTGCATAGATGCCCTTTATTATGTTGAGGAATTTTCCTTCAATTCCTATTTTGGTAAGAGTTTTTATCATAAATGGGTGTTGGACTTTGTCAAATGCCTTTTCTGCATCAATTGATAAGATCATGTGGTTTTTGTCTTTTGTTTTATTTATGTGATGGATTACATTAATGGTTTTTCTGATATTAAACCAGCCTTGCATACCTGGTATAAATCCCACTTGATCAGGGTGAATTATTTTTTTGATGTGTTGTTGGATTCTATTGGCTAGAATTTTGTTGAGGATTTTTGCATCAATGTTCATGAGGGATATAGGTCTATAATTTTCTTTTTTTGTAATGTCTTTACCTGGTTTTGGTATCAGGGAGATGGTGGCTTCATAGAATGAGTTGGGTAGTATTCCGTCATTTTCTATGCTTTGGAATACCTTTAGTAGTAGTGGTGTTAACTCTTCTCTGAAAATTTGGTAGAACTCTGCAGTGAAGCCGTCCGGGCCAGGACTTTTTTTTGTTGGGAGTTTTTTGATTACCGTTTCAATCTCTTTTTTTGTTATGGGTCTATTTAGTTGTTCTGCTTCTGAATGTGTTAGTTTAGGTAGGTAGTGTTTTTCAAGGAATTCATCCATTTCTTCTAGGTTTTCAAATTTGTTAGAGTACAATTTTTCATAATAATCTGAAATGATTCTTTTAATTTCATTTGGTTCTGTTGTGATGTGGTCCTTCTCATTTCTTATTCGGGTTATTTGTTTCCTTTCCTGTATTTCTTTAGTCAGTCTAGCCAATGGTTTATCAATTTTGTTAATTTTTTCAAAGAACCAGCTTTTGGCTTTGTTAATTCTTTCAATTGTTTTTCTGTTCTCTAATTCATTTAGTTCAGCTCTAATTTTTATTATTTGTTTTCTTCTGGTGCCTGATGGATTCTTTTGTTGCTCACTTTCTATTTGTTCAAGTTGTAGGGACAGTTCTCTGATTTTGGCTCTTTCTTCTTTTTGTATGTGTGCATTTATTGATATAAATTGACCTCTGAGCACTGCTTTTGCTGTGTCCCAGAGGTTTTGATAGGAAGTATTTTCATTCTCGTTGCTGTCTATGAATTTCCTTATTCCCTCCTTGATGTCTTCTATAACCCAGTCTTTTTTCAGGAGGGTATTGTTCATTTTCCAAGTATTTGATTTCTTTTCCCTCGTTCTTCTGTTATTGATCTCTAGTTTTATTGCCTTGTGGTCTGAGAAGATGCTTTGTAATATTTCGATGTTTTGGACTCTGCAAAGGTTTGTTTTATGACCTAATATGTGGTCTATTCTAGAGAATGTTCCATGTGCGCTAGAAAAAAAAGTATATTTTGCAGCAGTTGGGTGGAGAGTTCTGTATAAGTCAATGAGGTCAAGTTGGTTGATTGTTGTAATTAGATCTTCCGTGTCTCTGTTGAGCTTCTTACTGGATGTCCTGTCCTTCTCCGAAAGGGGTGTGTTGAAGTCTCCTACTATAATTGTGGAGGTATCTATCTCGCTTTTCAGTTCTGTTAAAATTTGATTTATATATCTTGCAGCCCTGTCATTGGGTGCGTAAATATTTAATATGGTTATGTCTTCCTGATCAATTGTCCCTTTTATCATTATATAGTGTCCTTCTTTATCCTTTGTGGTGGATTTAAGTCTAAAGTCTATTTTGTCAGAAATTAATATTGCTACTCCTCTTCTTTTTTGCTTATTGTTTGCTTGATATACTTTTTTCCATCCTTTGAGTTTTAGTTTGTTTGTGTCTCTAAGTCTAAGGTGTGTCTCTTGTAGGCAGCATATAGATGGATCGTGTTTCTTTATCCATTCTGTGACTCTCTGTCTCTTTATTGGTGCATTTAGTCCATTTACATTCAGGGTAATTATAGATAAATAAGTTTTTAGTGCTGTCATTTTGATGCCTTTTTATGTGTGTTGTTGACAATTTCATTTTTCCACATACTTTTTTGTGCTGAGGCGTTTTTCTTAGTAAATTGTGAGATCCTCACTTTCATAGTGTTTGACTTTATGTTAGTTGAGTCGTTACGTTTTTCTTGGTTTTTGTCTTGAGTTATAGAGTTGTTATACCTTTTTGTGGTTACCTCATTATATACCCCTATTTTTCTAAGTAAAAACCTAACTTGTATTGTTCTATATCGCCTTGTATCACTCTCCATATGGCAGTTCAATGCCTCCTGTATTTAGTCCCTCTTTTTGATTATTGTGATCTTTTACCTATTGACTTCCATGATTCCCTGTTATGTGTATTTTTTTTTAATTAATCTTAATTTGTTTGTTTTTGTGATTTCCCTATTTGAGTTGATATCAGGACGTTCTGTTTTGTGACCTTGTGTTGTGCTGATATCTGATATTATTGGTTCCCTGACCAAACAATATCCTTTAGTATTTCTTGTAGCTTTGGTTTGGTTTTTGCAAATTCTCTAAACTTGTGTTTGTCTGTAAATATCTTAATTTCGCCTTCATATTTCAGAGAGAGTTTTGCTGGATATATGATCCTTGGTTGGCAGTTCTTCTCCTTCAGTGTTCTGTATATGTCGTCCCATTCCCTTCTTGCCTGCATGGTTTCTGCTGAGTAGTCAGAACATATTCTTATTGATTCTCCCTTGAAGGAAACCTTTCTTTTCTCCCTGGCTGCTTTTAAAATTTTCTGTTTATCTTTGGTTTTGGTGAGTTTGATGATAATATGTCTTGGTGTTTTTCTTTTTGGATCAATCTTAAATGGGGTTCGATGAGCATCTTGGATAGATATCCTTTCGTCTTTCATGATGTCAGGGAAGTTTTCTGTCAGAAGTTCTTCAACTATTTTCTCTGTGTTTTCTGTCCCCCCTCCCTGTTCTGGGACTCCAATCACCCGCAGGTTATCCTTCTTGATAGAGTCCCACATAATTCTTAGGGTTTCTTCATTTTTTTTAATTCTTTTATCTGATTTTTTTTCAGCTATGTTGGTGTTGATTCCCTGGTCCTCCAGATGTCCCAGTCTGCATTCTAATTGCTCGAGTCTGCTCCTCTGACTTCCTAGTGTGTTGTCTAATTCTGTTATTTTATTGTTAATCTTTTGGATTTCTACATGCTGTCTCTCTATGGATTCTTGCAACTTATTAATTTTTCCAGTATGTTCTTGAATAATCTTTTTGAGTTCTTCAACAGTTTTATCAGTGTGTTCCTTGGCTTTTTCTGCAGATATCCTAATTTCATTTGTGATATCATTAAGCATTCTGTAAATTAGTTTTTTATATTCTGTATCTGATAATTCCAAAATTGTATCTTCATTTGGGAAAGATTTTGATTCTTTTGTTTGGGGAGTTGGAGAAGCTGTCACGGTCTGCTTCTTTAAGTGGTTTGATATGGATTGTTGTCTCCGAGCCATCACTGGGAAACTAGTTTTTCCAGAAAATCCGCTAAAAAAAAAACTGCAGTCAGATCCCTATCAGAGTTCTCCCTCTGGCTCAGGCTATTCAGATGTTAATGAAGCCGCCTGGGGAGGGTGGGGGAGGGAACAGAGAGATAGGAGAGTAGCACTTCAGAATATAGCCAGAGTTGCTTGTCTTGCTTGGAAAGACTATTATATCTGAGATTCCCGCGGGCGCGTCGCCTATGTGTGCTGTCTGTGTGGAGATTGCCCCCGGGGGGTCTGGCCCGCTGGAGTCACGGTCAGATCCTCCGCTTCCAGCCCCACGCCCAGCGTCAAGGCTCCCCTACTGGGACGGTGCACTCTCGACTCCAAAATCAGTCGCTGCCTCCCGGGGACTTCTCGTCCCTCCAGCCGCGTGGCCGTGCCGTCCCCGTGAACCAGGTGGGCCCCCTCCCGGGGTTAGTTCAGATGGGTGGAGTAGCTCCCCGTGCTTGTGCCGCGACCGAGTGTCCTGGCTGGAACGCTGTTCTCCCCGCTCCAATACCAGTCGCTGCCTCCCGGGGACTTCTCCTACCGGCTGCGTCCCACGCCGCCCGCGCGACCCGGATGGTCACCTTCCCGGGGTTAGTTCAGGGGGTGGAGCAACTCTCCGTGTTTATGGCGTACCTGCGTGCAGTCCAAATCCCTGTGGGACGGTTCCCCGGCTCGGGTGCTGCTCTTTCTGCTCCAAGATCAGTCACTGCCTCCCGGGGACTTCTCCTAACGGCTGCGTCCCACGTCGCCCGTGGAACCGGCTAGTCCCCCTCCCGGGGTTAGTTCAGGGGGGTGGAGCAGGTCTCTGTGCTTGTGCCGTACCTGACTGGTATGCTGGCTCCAGGCTCTGGAAACAATCGCTGCTTCCCCGTATTAGTTCGTTCTCCGTCTCTAAATCTGTGTTTGTTGTTCAGGGTTCGTAGATTGTTATGTATGTGATCGATTCACTTGTTTTTCCGTGTCTTTGTTGTAAGAGGGATCCGAGGTAGCGTCTGCCTAGTCCGCCATCTTGGCTCCGCCTCCCTGTGCTTTTTTTTTTAAAAAAAAAGTGCTCCGTACACAGACTGAATCATGTGGGGCCTTGGGATATGTGTATGTTACATGGATATACAATGAGATAGGGTAGTATATTTTAGGGGTACCCAAATCAGCCCGACAGTGGGGAAGAGGAGATAGGAATTTGGAGTTAGAGGAAAAATTAAAAAAAAGAAGAACTACTGAGCTACATTTTGAAAAATGAGCAGGAGTTTTCCTTGGTCAGCCTATTTCCCAAGCTTCTAACCTGAAAGACTATTTGTATTAACACATTTCTAAGAGCCAGGCTTCTGGAACCAGGCAGACTGGGTTCACACTCTGGCTTTACTACTTACTAGTTGTGTGGCCTTTGATGATTTGCCTAATCCGTCTGGGTTTAATTCCCTCATCTACAAAATGATAGTAAATGAAATGATGTACCTTATAGAGTTGTTATAAGAATTCATGTATTAACATGTGCCAGAAAGAATCGGACAGAGCAATGTAATACAAATGCCAGCTCTCATTATTACAGTGTGTGATAAAGTCCAGTAGATCCTAAAATATCAGAATCCTTTTATTTTTTTTGTGGTCTCCCAATCATGTAATTTAAGTGTATTATAGAGTTCCTATACTGAGGAAGTATTGGGTTCCAGTGGGTTAGATCTGCACTTGGTTGGCAGTTCGAAACTAGCAGGGATACCACAAAAGAAAAGCCTGGCAATCTGCTTCTGTAAAGATTATAGCTAGGTAAACCCTAGGGACCTGTTCTAATCAGTAACACATATAGGGTCGCCATGAGTCAGAACTGACTGAAAGGCAACGGGTTTGGTTTTTTGGTTTTACTGGACTTTAGAAAGCAAATAGTGCAAGCTGGTGTACAGAAATGACCTGGGATGAATTTTAAAAAAGAAATTAAGGTAGAAAAAAGAACTATTTTTTCTGTAGGTCTGCTTTTGTGGAACAACAGGGACAAGCACAGTTAGAGTCCAGTCTTGTTTTACCTAAGCTTTTCCTCAGTGCTGGATATCTGTATTGTATTACTTGTATGATCAGGTGAAAAATCCCTGGACACGTATGATAAAGAACTTACTTACCCTTTATTTCTAACAGAGGTGGTATTACTAGGGAAGAAAAGCTGTTAAATGAGGTAAATTGTGCTATGGAATCAAGCTGCTGGAGCTGATAGTCACTGAGTTCAGACTAGTCACAGAGAAACTTACTGAACTGGATCAGTTAGAGCAGGCAGCTAGTATTTGGGATGGTCAAGGTTGAGAATGCACAGAGAAAGGCCAGAAGAAAGAGTAAATCTAGCACAGAGAAATACAAGTTATGAAGAACTAAAGGAATGTTAGGACCATGGAAGCAGATAAGTATTTAGGAGACAGAAGGACAAAGACCTTCTATTTTCTATGGCTAAGGCCTTCTTTAGAGACTTTGCCTCTTTTGTAGAATGTATTGGTTGTTAAAGGATTCTCATCTATATATCTATAATATATGTGCTAGACTACAGAAAATTAGAATAACTAACTGACAACAATCCCACCAATACAGAAACATACCCCAATTTAAACTCTCATCAATTAAGACTTCCCTCTTTCTCCTGCTCACCGAGTAATGACTGAAGATCAAAGTCCACAGCCTTCAGTATGGATTGCACCTCAACATAAAGAAAACAAAAACCTTCACAACTGGACAAATGAGCAACATCATGATTAACAGGGAAAAGAGTGTTGTCAAGGATTTCATTTTACTTGGATCCACAATCAACAACCATGGAAGCAGCAGTCAAGAAATCAAGAGACGCATTGCATTGGGTAAATTTACTGCAAAGGACCTCTTTACAGTGTTGAAGAGCAAAGATGTCTCCTTGAAGACTAAGGTGTGCCTGACCCAAGCCATGGTGTTTTCAATCGCCTCATATGCATGTGAAAGCTGAATGATGAATAAGGAAGACCAAAGAGGAATTGACGCCTTTGAATTGTGGTGTTGGCAAAGAACATTGAATATACCATGGACTACCAAAAGAACGAACAAATCTGTCTTAGAAGAAGTACAACCAGAATGCTCCTTAGAAGCAAGGATGGCGAGACTGCATCTTACATACTTTGGACATGTTGTCAGGAGGGATCAGTCCCTGGAGAAGGACATCATGCTTGGCAAAGTACAGGGTCAGTGGAAAAGAGGAAGACACTCAACAAGGTGGATTGACACAGTGGCTGCAACAATGAACTCAAGCATAACAATGATTGTGAGGATGGTGCAGGACAGGGCAGTGTTTCGTTCTGTTGTGCGTAGGGTCTCTATGAGTCAGAACCAACTCGATGGTACCTAACAACAACAACAACTACTACTACTCTGGTATAACCTCATGTTAACTGCTAATATCTTCAAAAACCCTATTTCCAAACAAAGCCATGTTCACAAGTACCAGAGGTTAGGACTTCAACATAAATTGGGGGGGGCGAGGGACACAATTCAATCCATAGCATTGGGTTATACATGATTAATTTCCAAGGATATCATACATAGACAGAAATCCCTAAAGTTGATTGTGGAGAATACATGGTAGCATCTCTCAGGATACCAATAGTCTATCAAACATAGCCTGAGTATGTGGTATTTTCATAGATTTAGAAGGTAAGTCTAGCTCACCACCTGCCTCTTGAATAAGTGTACATAAAACATTTCAGAATTGGGTACATGTCCAACTGCCTAAATTGTCTTTAGAGAAGAACATTTCTTACAAACCATCTGATTAGCTTGGGTTCTTTACAGTTAGGATGCTTCTGTCACAGAGGACTCCTTCATGCAAAGGCAGTTGCTTCTCTAATCAGTGTAATTAATAAAAGCCAAATGCCCACCTGTGTTAGCATGTCTGCTACAAAGGCCAGACATGGAATTTAGACTTCTAAACATTTATGGTATGATTGTATTAGGGAATACCTCTAGAAGACTCTGATTAAATGAAGCTGAGATTTGCAAAGAGCAACACTATAATGTCAGTCATAAATCTAAGGAGTTGGATTTTTCAGAGATGTTTAAACCTTAAATAGCATTCCCAATCTTGTTGTTGTTAGGTGCCTTAAAGTTGGTTCCAGCTCATAGCGACGCTGTCTACAAACAGTGAAACACTGCCTGGTCCTGTGTCATCCTCACAATCTTTGCCGTGTCTGAGCCCATTGTTGCAGCCACTGCTTCAATCCACCTCATCGAGGGTCTTCCCTTTTTTTGCTGTTCATCTACTTTACCAAGCATGATGTCCTTCTCCAGAGACTGGTAACTCCTGAAAACATGTCTACAACGACATGAAATGAGGTCTTTTCATACTTGCTACTAAGGAGCATTCTGGCTGTACTTCTACCCAGACAAATTTGTTTGTTCTTCTGGAAATCCATGGTATATTCAATATTTTTCACCAACACCATAATTCAAAGGCATCAATTCATCTTTGGTCTTCCTTATTCAGTGTCCACCATTCGCATGCATATGAGACTACTAAAAATATCATGACTTGGGTCAGGTGCACCTTAGTCCTCAAAGTGATGTCTTTGCTTTTTAAGGCTTTAAAGAGGTCTTGTGCAGCAGATTTGCCCAGCGCAATATGTTGTTTGATTACTTGACTGATGCTTCCGTGGACATTGATTGCAGACCCAAGTAAAATGAAATCCTTGACAATTTCAGTATTTTCTCCATTTATCATTATGTTGCTTAATTGTTCCAGTTGTGAGGATTTTTGTTTTCTTTATGTCGAGGTGTAATCCATACTGAAGTGGGTAGTCTTTGATCTTCCCCAGTAAGTGTTTCAAGCCCTCTTTATTTTAGTGAGCAATTTCATCATCTGCATAATGCAGGTTGTTCATGAGTCTTCCTCCAACCCTGATGCCTCATTCTTCTTCATATAGTCCAGCTTCTTGAATTATTTGCTCAACATACAGATTGAATAAGTATGGTGAAAGGACACAACCCTGACACACACTTTTCCTGACTATAAACCATTCAGTATCCCCTTGTTCTGTTTGAACAACTACCTCTTGGCCTATGTACAGGTTCCACATGAGCACAGTTTAGTGTTGTGGAATTCCCATTCTTTGTGATGTTGTCCGTAATTTTTTATGATGCACACAGTTGAATGACTTTGCATAGTCAATAACACACAGGTAAACATCTTTTTGGTATTCTCTGCTTTCAGCCAAGATCCATCTGACATAAGTCATGATATCCCTTGTTGCACATCCTGCTCTGAATTCAGCTTAAATTTTTGGCAGTTCCCTGTCAATGTACTGCTGCAACCATTTTTGAATTATCCTTAGCAAAATTTTACTTGCCTGTGATATTAATGACATTATTTGCTAATTTTTACATTTTGTTTGATCATCTTTCTTTGAAATGAGCACAAATACAGATCCCTTCCAGTCAGTTAGCCACGTAGCTGTCTTCCAAAGACTCTACTTTGAGGAGGCAGCTCTTCCCCAGTTGTATTTTGAGTGCCTCACAACCTGAGGGGCTCATCTTCCAGCACTGTATTAGACATAATGTTCTGCTGCTATGTATAACGTTTTCACTGGCCATTTTTTTTAGAAGTAGATTGCCAGGTCCTTCTTCCTCATCTGTTTTAGTCTAGTAGTTCTGCTGAAACCTGTCCATCATGGGTGACCCTGCTGGCGTTTGAAATACCAGAGGCATAGATTTCAGAATCACGGCAACACACGAGCCATTACAGTATGACAAACTGACAGATGGGTGGTGGATTTCCAATCCTAAATGAATAGAAATAAAGATGTGGAACATGGAATATTTCCCAGGAGAGCAGAATTACAGTGAAGTTCCAAAGCACATCCCTAATATTTTCAAAGGGTGTCTTATAGGATGTGGTTCTTTGTGGGATAGTGAGGGGTCCTCCAAAGTGGAAGGGTGAGAGCAGAAGAAGGGAACGAAGGGAAAGCCCTAAATTATTTTCTCTGTGAGCAATCCTGCCTCAATCAAGATCGATCAGGGCTTTCTGAATCCTTGAGGATAGCAATCATCTAAAACTGAGTGCACTAAATTGCTACAACTCTCCTGGCAACTTCAAGTGGGTTGTATCTTTATGTCTGGCCAAATTTGCAGCTTTATATAATTTATACTCATGGTTTCATGAAGCTCAGGATTTAATGTCTTTTGATACCAGGAAGTTTGACAGGTCTTCTCTGTCATTCCCCGTCACGTTTCTCTTTGTATTTTCAGCAACAACAGGTGCAGACTTGCCAAAAACGAATGTTAATTGCCTATTTACCGTCTCACGGCTTGTTCAATTTACTCACAGATCATTTCCTATTCAGAACCCGGCAGCAGTTTGTCTCACATTTACTCCCCTAATCGATTCAGGTTCTAAGAAAACCACATTGGGAAAAAAAAAAAAAAAAAATCTACCCTTCCAAAAACTCACCTTCATTACAAAAGCCCCTACCACACTCAGAACTGAGATGGTCCTGTTGGGAGGCAGACAGCAAGAAGCCAAAAGGAAGAAAAATAAGCCTGGGCTGAATTTCACTTAGAGCAAGTCATTAAGAAACAAGGAAGCAATGCCTCTGCAGATACATCTTTCAATAAGCTTAATTCGACCTTCTTAATTTCTTACCCATTCAAGGGTTTCTGTACATTTTTGTTTCATTTCACTGATGTCATCACCCTAAATCTTTTAGTCCATTTGTTCTGATGGTTAAGCAAAGGAAGAAAGACAAGCAGAAAGCAAATAATAGGGCTTATCATGAGAGACTATTTTATAAAAGGCCTGATGAGTTAGAGCTGAGAGATGATAGAAGAGAGTGGTCTTGGGGAAACTGGTATGCATGGAATTCCTAAGTCACTGAGCTATTTGCTTGCAGTTGATAACCCAGATCCAATTTAAAGCTTCGATTTCCCTTTTCCTGCATAAAAGTACCATGATGATTTATTATTTTTTGTTATTTATCAGTTTTTATTACTTTCCACTCTTATTAGCTATGTTAAACAATAAGAGCCAGGAATAAACAATATGTCAACATACATATTAAGAGTGAATGGACGCCCGATCAAACAAAGAGGGAATTGGGAAAAGGTACTATATAGTTCTGAGCATTTCTGTTTTCAAACGTAAAAGCTCTATGGGCAGAGTTGATGCATGCTTAGATTCTGGTATCATGCAGCCCACTTGTATGAGACATAATCATTACGCTCCTCATACAAGCCTCATCAGGAGCAGCAGTGATTGACACAAGATATTGACCATCACCGTGGGATCTGGGTGGATTGGAGTATTATATCTGGAACTACTTTGAGTTAGAACAGAGAAAGCTAGCTTAAGGGATAAACAGAAAGGGACTGCTTAGATTTGTGCTGTCCAGTATGCCAACCACTAGCCATATTTGACTATTTAAATTTAAATAAAATAAAATAAAAATTCAGTTGTTCAGTCATACTATCCTATTTTAAGTGCTCAATAGCTATGTGGTTCATGGCTACTGTATTGGGTAAAGAAGGTATAAACTAATTCCATCATTGTGGGAAGTTCTATTGGACAACACTGATTGAGTGTCATTGTTTTACGGACACTCGGGACACTTAAGGTAGCTCTGCCCCAAGAGAAAATGTTCTAGTATTTATGTCCTCAGGTAGAAATAATTGTTTTCATCCAGATGGAAACCTCCTTTGTTACCATCTGAGGGAATGCCATATCTTTCCATTGAATTGAGGCTTTGAGAGGGTTCATATTATTCCCTGGACAATGAATTAAGAAGACCAAAGAAGGAACGATGTCTTTAAATTATGGTGTTGGTGAAGAATATTGAATATACCATGGACTACCAGAAGAATGGTCAAATCTATCTTGGAAGAAATACAGCCAGAATGCTCCTTAGATGCAAGAATGGTAAGACTTCATCTTACAGAAGGGCCAGTCCCCAGAGAAGGACATCATGCTTGGTACAGTAGTTGTTGTTGTTGTTAGGTTCCATTGAGCCTGTTCTGTCTGACTCATAGCAACCCTATGAACAACAGAGCGAAACATTGCTCCGTCCTGTGCCATTCCCACAATCGTTGTTATGCTTGAGCTCATTGTTATAGCCACTGTGTCAATCCATCTCATTGAGGGTCTTCCTCTTATTTGCTGACCCACTACTTCACCAAGCATAATGTCCTTCTCCAGGGACTGATCCCTCCTAACAACATGTTCAAAGTATGCAAGATGTAGTCTCGTCATCCTTGCTTCTAAGGAGCATTCTGGTTGTACTTCTTCCAAGACAGATTTGTTTGTTTTTTTTTGGCAGTCCATGGTATATTCACTATTCTTTGCCAACACAACAATTCAAAGGCATCAATTCCTCTTTGGTCTTCCTTATTCATCATTCAGCTTTCACATGCATATGAGGCGATTGAAAACACCATGGCTTGGGTCAGGCACACCTTAGTCTTCAAGGAGACATCTTTGCTCTTCAACACTTTAAAGAGGCCCTTTGCAGCAAATTTGCCCAATGCAATGCATCTTTTGATTTCTTGACTGCTGCTTCCATGGATGCTGATTGTGGATCCAGGTAAAATGAAATCCTTGACAACTTCAATCTGTTTTCCATTTATTATGATATTGCTTATTGGTCCAGTTGTGAGGATTTTTGTTTTCTTTATGTTGAGGTGTAATCTGTACTGAAGGCTATGGTCTTTGATTTTCATCAGTAAGTAGAGGGTCTGCAAGAAAGAGGAAGACCCTCAAGGAGATGGACTGACACAGTGGCTGCAACAAAGGGGTCAAACATAGCAACACAATTTTAAGGATGGCAAAGGACTAGGCAGTGTTTCATTCTGTTGTGCATGGGATCACTATGAGTCAGAACTGACTCAACGGCACCTAACAACAACAACATATCATTTCCAGGTATGGGAGGATTAGGTTACAAGGTGAAGGGATTTGCAGTGCAAGAGTGACTCTCTTCATCATCAGGAGCTTTATTTTCCATCATGGGAGGGCCAAACAAGTACGTACTGACAGCCTATCATCTATTTATAAGAAATCATCTTACTCAGGTTAGCTTAGACAACACTGCCAACACCACAGCCTGTCCCACAACCTCTCTGAGAGTAGTCTTTCTAAAACCTCTCACTTCCTACTTCCTGTTCCACTTCTTATTTTCTGTTCTTAACCTCTTTACCTACAAGTCTTGAGTTTATTGATTGGCAATTCTGATGGCAAAATAAAACAAAACAAATTAAGTTTCTTAGGAGAGGTTATGGTTGTCATTTCCATGACAAGAATCCTTGTTCTCAGTCCTTCAGCCTCTTCTCCTGAGGGCTTTCATTTGCCTTGTTTGGCTTTTTGAGTACTACAGACCACTTTCATGAGACTATGTGAGTTTAATGATAAATTGTTAAAAAGTAACGTTAAAGTGGAAATATGAGGAAAAGTAGAGTAAAAATTTAAAGTCTGTAAATAATAGGCAACAGCATTAACAATGGTTATCTCCAGGTGGAAAAACTATGAATCACGTAAATTTTCTTCTCTATACCCTTTTGCGGAAACCCTGGTGGTGTAGTGGTTAAGTGCTATGGCTGTGAACCAAAGGGTCGACAGTTCTAATCCGCCAGGTATTCCTTGGAAACTCTATAGGGGCATTTCTACTCTGTCCTGTAGGGCCACTATGAGTTGGAATTGACTCAATGGCAATGAGTTTGGTTTTGGTTTTATACCCTTTTGCATTAAAAAAAAAAAAAAAACTTTCTTGTGAAAAAATCATCTGAAACAGAACCTATAAGAATCTGATTGTGCTGTAAGAATTCTTTTCATTTCTTTGTTCCCTTCTCACCTATATCAACATATTTCTATAGTTTTACACAGTAATACTTGTGGTCTGAGTACAATTTTGCTTTCTATTTTTCTTGAAGAAATGGATGAATATATTTTTAGTGAAAAAACATGCATATGTATCAAAATAAAGTGACACAAATATAGTCCTGGGAGACCTTAAAGTCTACAGAGCAAAACATATATATGTAAAAAAAAAAAAAAAAAGAACGTGATATATCTTGAGAAATGTTAGAATAGGGGGATGAACAAAGCGCTGTAAAAGCACCAAACCAAAACCAAACCCCTTGCTGTCAAGTCGATCCCGACTCATAGAGACCCTATTGGGGGGCAAAACTAGGAAAGACATAAAAAGCTTCATTAAAAAAAAAAAAATGACATTTGGGTTGGCTTAGGATCCTACATATTATACTGATTAATTTTTAACTGCTTCATTATACTTCAATCAACTGGTATATCAGAGTTCAATTAACCTAATTGTCTAATTATAAACATAATAATGTCCATGTCTTGGTTATTTTCATGCTTTCAGTACGCTAAATAGTGATTCTATGATTAACCTGGATTAAAAAATTCTACCCTTAAGAATTTAGGTAAAAAAATTGTTTAAATGAAGAACACGTGATATGTATACCGGTTCTAAACATTTTTACAGTTGTTGATATATACCAAATAATTGCCTTTGTTATGATCATATTGTTACCTATGTTACGATTTCTAATTTCTGCATGAGCTTTGGTCCTTGCTTTATTCTTTCACGCTTCTGACCTTGCTGGTCTTTTCTTCTATTCTGCTTTTCTGATCCAGCACATGTTCTAACCATTCTTGGTGGCTGCTGTGACTCAAAAACAGATATTCAATCAGCAGTTCTCATCTGGACTTCTTGATTAAGTGGGCTAATTTTTTTTTTTTCTTAGTAGCCTATGATTTCTGCATTTACCAGTTAGGCTTGAAATTATATTTCAACTCAGTGGATGCTAGTTTATACGTATTAACCAGTTCTCTGTGGTGAAAACCATCATAAAGTTAATATTGAATGAAGTATTAAAAACATTGACAATACATAAAACAAACAGCAATATCCACAATATCTAAACAGTCTGAAAAATTTATATGAAAACTCCAGATAACTCTAGATAAAAACGAACAGTAACCGTGTAGACATTTCATAGGAGAATAAATACAATTAAATAATAAGCATATAAAAAGAACGCATGAAATCAGGTAAATGTAGGTTAAAAGTGTGAGATAGCGTTTTCTCCCATGTTGTAATTGTTGTGTTAGGTGCCATGGGGTTGGTTTCAACTCACAGCAACCCTATGTACAACAGAACAAAATACTGCCTGGTCCTGCACAATCCTCACAATCCTTGCTATGTTTGAGCCCACTTTTGCAACCACCGTGTCAATCTATCTTGTTGAGGGTCTTCTTTCTCGCTGACCCTGTACTAAGCATAATACCCTTATCCAGGGACTATTCCCTCCTGATAATATGACTCCCATGAGAAAGACAAAATTTGAAATAATTAATATGTACTATTGGCAAGGGAAACCCTGGTGGTGTAGTGGTTAAGTGCTACAGCTGCTGACCAAGAGGCCGGCAGTTCAAATCTGCCAGGTGCTCCTTGGAAACTCTATGGGGGCAGTTCTACTCTGTCCTGTAGAGTTGGTACGCATCAGAATCGACTTGACGGCAGTGGGTTTGGTTTTGGATTGGCAAGGGTATGGGGAAAAGGCATTCTTAAACAATGTTGTTGGACACATATTGCTTTTTGGAAAGCAGTTTATTAGTAATTCTAAATATTTTAAATATAAATACTGTATCTGGTAGCTTAGGCTGAGTTATATCATGGTATTCAGGAAACTAAAAACTTCAGTGTCTTTCAACCACAAAGGTTTATTTTATGTCTCCCTGGTGGTACAGTGGCTAAAGAGCTCTGGGTGCTAACCAGAAGAGGAGCAATTCAAATCCACCAGCCGTTCCCTGGAACCTCTATGGGTTAGCTCTACTCTGTCCTATAGGATCGCTATGAGTTGGGATCGACTTGACGGCAATGTTTTGTTTTTTAAAATATGTATAGGGGGACCTGGTGGCACAGTGGTTAAGCATTTGACTGCTAACCAAAAGGTTGGCAGCTAGAATCCACCAGTCATTCCTTGGAAACCCTGTGGGGCAGCTCTTCTCTGTCCTGTAGGATCACTATGAGTTGGACTTGACTAGACAGCAATGGATTTGGTTTGAATATATGTACAGTGGGTTAACAGAAGTTGGCACCTGAGATGATGAAGTAGACTCCGTATTGGACATCTTGTGGCATGGAAAAGACAGCCAACACACCCTAGCTCCTAAAGTGCCCACTCACGGGGGCACAACTTCTTTCTGCTCACATTTTATTGGTCAAAGCAAGGCACATGACCAAGCCTGTGGTCCATGAAGCAGAAGAGCTTAATGTTCCCTGAGTAAGGCACTCTGCAGGGAGGGTAGGCAAAAGTTCTGAACAGCAATATGTCAGCCATCTATACCTTTACTTCTTCACCAAACGGTTCCTTTCTGCAGTTATCTCTTCCACAGAACCATCTGTACAAATGCTCAAAAATTATGTCTGAGGATGCACATAGAAACCTTGTAAATAATAGTATAAAAGGGTGAGGAACTCATATTCCAGGCAACTACTAAGAGGAATGAAATAGCACCACATGTATAAGGTACTTACATGGTAGGATGCACAAGTTACACTAAGTTAAAAAGAGTAAGTTACAAAACAGTGTACTAGTTTCCTGTTGGTGCTTTCATGAAGCACCACAAACTTAGCGGCCTAAAACTACACAAGTGTATCCACTTACACTTCTGGAGGTGCTGGCAGGGCTGCATTCTTTCTGCAAGCTTCAGAGAATCTATCGGCTGTCTTACCTTTATCAGCTTTTGCAGGCAAGCAACATTCCTTGGCTCGTGACCTCTTCCTCAGATCAATTCAACCTCTTGCTTCTGTCATCATATCTCCTACTACTGACTTTAATTCTATTGCCAACTCTTGGAAGGGCCCTTGTGCTTACATTGGGCCCACCTGAACAATCCAGTATAGGAGCCCTGGTGGGACAGTGGTTAAAGAGTTCAACTCCTAATGGAAAGGTCAGTGGCTTGAAACTACCAGTGTCTCTGCAGAAGAAAGACGTGGCAGCCTGCTTCTGTAGAGATCCAGTATAATCTCCCCATTTTAAGATCCTTAACTTAATCACATCTGCAAAGATCCTTTTGCCATGCGAGGTAACATATCCGCAGACTCCAAGGATTGGGACATCTTTGCAAGTGATTATCTAACCTACCATAAATATTATAGTAGAATTCAGTTTTTGTACTTACACTCCTGTGCTTGTGTAAACACAACATACGTCTGGGTGCATAAGAAAGGGTTTGGGAGAATATGTAACAAATATTGACTTGGTTATCTCTAAAGAACTAGGATAGAAACAGGATTGGAGGTGGAAGATAATTGCACTTTTTAGTGTATGTATACTTCTTAACTATGTTGTACGTTTTTGCTGTCATTAGCGATTAATAAATTTAACACAATACATAATTAAATGTATTAAAATATTTGTTTACTAGTTTGGGTCTAAATGAAGCAATTGAATGCTTCTGTACATTCCATATTTTACGTATTTTCAGTGAAAAATCTGCTTATATTTTAGTGTTCATAGAATCAATTAATTATAATCATATGAGTTAGTGTAATAGCTTGGCCACCTCTGTCTTCCGAACAATAGTTGGGGCATTTTAAACTTAGAGATGATGCACATTACTTAGGCATATGCCTATTTAAATTTGTTACTATCATTTCGTGAGGCACAAGCCTCTTTCAGAATCTAATGGTAAGTATGAATCCTTTCCCCAGAAAAATACGTATTCAAACTTAATGTGATTATCTTATGATTTTAGGTGTTCAAGGAGCCCATTGATTCTAGTTTAAGAACTCCCTACCCTAAAAGTGTTTGTATAAAAATATCCTGTATTATTTTCCCTAGAAATTTATTGTTGAAAAAGACATATCAATAACAAGGCTGTCCTATCGGGGTCAAATTCTCTTCTAGAGCTGTGTGATAACATACAGTAGCCACCAACAACATTTGATGATTTTTATTCTCAATTAATTAAAATTAAACAACTAAAAAGTCAGTTCCTCAGGCTCACTGATCACCTTTCAAGTGCTCCATAGCCACATATGGCTAGTGGCTGCCTGCTATATGGGATAATGCAGTTATAGAGTATTTCCGTTATCTCACTTCCATCGGACAGCACTGTTCTAGAACTTGAACTCTAGGCTTTAAAGTGAATAAAGATAAAGTTTAGAATAGATTATTCTAAACGATAAATTATTTAGGAAGAAATGATGTTTCTTCAGCTTTAGGCGCTGTCATACAGGTTATCTCATTTATTTCATATATAACAATTATGTGTGTGTGTCGGGGTGGGGTGGTATTATCTTCATTTTACCAATGAAGATGCGGGTGCACAGGCAGTTTGAATTCAGATAGCTAATGTGGGCATAACCTGTATTTTAAACCCAGATCTTAACCATGCCCAGTGTGTGCGTTTTAACTCCTTTAAGCTACCTCTCCTTTTCTAATGCTGCAGGCTCACAGGACTCTGGCAAATGGAATTTTAAAGCTTTCCACTATCAAAGGTTTCGCATTCATTTGTTATGCATTGAGTACCTTTTCTCTGACTAGTTTCATCATCTGTTTGTACCTTCAGTAATGGAACATTTTGCCCAAAGGCTTGCCTAAAGATAGCCAATGCTCGACACCTGTAAAGTTTGTTCCTACGCAACAGAGTTAGCACTGGGAAACACGTTTCTCGTGTTCTGCCTGCCAGTGGTGTCTCATTGCTTCCGCTTCAGGGCCAAGCCATTGTTCAGAATTTGAACTGATACTACTGGAGGTATTTCATAGGAAAAAACTAATACACAAGAAAGTCCCTCTTATAATCATCAATTGGCATAAAAAGTAGCTTTAAAATATTGCCTGTGTTTCAAATGCTCTTAAAAGAGTGACTTTGAAGAGGACCTAGAGTAAATTTAAACAGCTTTGTATGTTTCCAAAATCCCAAAGAATTAGAGTTGGAGTTAAAAGTAGTGTATAAGAAGGGCTTCGCTGTATAGTCAGGTAGAGTGTTAATTAAACGAAGGCTCCTGCAGTTGGGCCAGGTGAGGGATGAAATCTAGCTGTTGCTTGTGTAGCCCACCAAAGGATGCATCTTAGCACAGGGCTGGGTTTGCTAAAACAAGGGTCTGGCTTTTTCTAATCTGCATAAGATGCCATTGACTTGCCAAGCCACATTCTCATAGAATATTTTTTCATCCAGAGGAAGTCAATGTAGAGGAGAAAACTTCTAATTTGCTTGAAGGTATCATACATATAAACATAGTTTAAAAAACTTGAATGATACTTTCCCACAATTGGTAATTTAAGGAAAGTGAAGTAGGAGAGGTTGAAGCTCACCATAGTCACGCTGTAAAAGTATTAAAGAAAGAAGAATGCTTTGAACGCTGATGACCAAAAGCACTGATAAAAAGTAAAATAAATTCTAGAGACGGGAGCTCTGGATAAAGATCAATCCATCTGTTTATTCAACACTTCATTTTGAAGAAAGGCAGCTGTAAGATTGGACAGCACTTTTCAAGCTGTGATCTGCAGAGCCCTTCGGGGGTTATCTGGAGTGGAGGTAGGGTGGGGGAGAGTGGAGCCATGCAGGCCGTAGGTGCCCCAATGCTGCTTCAAATAGAGCAGCTCAGAGTTAATCCATTTTACATCCGGGGCTTCTAACATTTGGAGAAACTTTCATGACTAAACTGTGTTCGAAAACAACTACCCTAGAAACCTCGTTATAGCTATACTCATGGAGTATTCACCACATAGCAGATATCCATCAGTATTACCAACTTAATCTTTACAACAGCCTATGTAGTCTTATTACTCCTTCTTTATACATGAAACAGGCTTAAAAAGGTTAAGTAACTTGCTTAATATCACCCAGCTAGTAAATGGTGTGGAAACCCTGGTGGTGTAGTGGTTAAGAGCTGTGGCTGCTAACCAAAAGGTCAGCAGTTCAAATCCACTAGGCGCTTTTCAGAAACCCTGTGGGGCAGTTCTACTCTGTCCTATAGGGTTGCTATGAGTCAGAATTGACTGGATGGCGATGGGTTTGGGTTTTTTTTGGTTGAGTAAATAGCAAAGCTGAAATTTCACTGAGGTCTAATTTCCTTCAAGCGTGTCTTTATCAGGTAATTCTATATGATACTTCAGTTTGATTGCAGTAACAAAAGTAAACAAAAAAATCTGCTTTTGGAAAGGTAAAAACTCATATTAACAAAACACAATTGTCAAGACACATCTTGCTATAAATACAATTTCAGTTAATTTGCCTATCAGAGCTTTAGCTACAGCATTATATGATTAGTAATCCAAATTATTGTTCTAGCTTTGTCTTCTGTCACATCACCCACAAAAGTGACCTTCTGATTTCATATAAAAGATCGGTAATCTTGGAAGAATCATTTCAGTTTGCAAGTGTGCATTTTGGCCTAGTCAGTTCTGCCTTTCTACAATACTCTTTCTACTGCCTCTCAGCTGGCAAACTCTTACCCTTCTTCCAAGACATAATTTTCAAGAGCCTTCACTGACGTCACTAGCCAGTTTATCCAGTTTCCTTCTCCGAGTTTCAGCAGCATTTTGAATAAAACTTCATTATATTGCTATATAAAAAAAGCCCAGTGCCATCGAGTCGATTCTGACTCATAGCGACCCTATAGGACATAAAACATGCTACAATGATCCCTTTATATGTCTTCTAGGACAAGGCTTATATAGGATTTATCATTAAACATTCCAATAAAAGCTGGTTGAATTAATGAGTAAATAAATGAATGGCATTTTGAAAGTGTGGTTGGTTGAATGTGGTTTAAAAATAGTCTCTCCACCTGGTCTATTCTATGGTTCCCAGACCTAAGAGGACATTTGTGATCGAAGACCATCACCAATCCTATCTATCCGATCCACTCTGAAGCAGGTCTACTTCTCCGTTCTTCAGACTTCAACATCAGGGAGGTATTTCCCCTGGAAGTTAGAAATAGGCTTCAATTGTAGAGCAGCATTTACCCCACACAGTTCCAATTGGAACATTAGCACAGTACAAACAATGGAAGTTTTCAGAGATATTCCCTACTTCTTTCCTTTCCTAATGCCACTCACTCTCCTGCATTATTTGTATTTGTGTTATTTTTGTGTCTAGCCTGCTATGTAATAAACTTCTTTAGGGATAGGGAAGAATATCATGACATTCATTATTTTCAATCAAATCCTTCCTCACCACCACCTTCATGCAAAAGTCAACACAGTGTTCTGTTCATAGGTCATCCCTGAGTTTACTAAGTAAAATGATTATCTTTGGTAAATATCTATACAGCATGCAATGTCGCATACTGAGGCATTGGAAGTATACCAATGTGTTGCATTCCCATGGCACGTCACATGGTAATACTATTCAATCACTCTTCTTAGAAAGTTTTTATTCAAGTCAGGAAGGAGGCATTTCTTTTGAGCTGGGCCCATGACTGCATGCAGTGCTTGTAACACCCACAACCTCATTTGAGAAAAATGGTCATGGTCAGTTCCTTACACACAGGTTGTCATGCTCGATCATGTGAGTCTGTTACTCTGCCCACAGTTTTTGGACAAGGAACTTGGGACATACTGAAAGTCTGAATTGGTTATCTGTGAGGTGCTTTGGCATGAGAATTCTGACCAACAGAAATGCTCCTTACTATATGGTAACGACTTCATTCATTCAGATGTTCTGTATTATGGAATTGTGAATACACATGACAAAGACAGAAAAAAGCTGTAGAAAATGTTGGAAGCAGCCTTGGTGACAGTGGAGAAGTGGAGAGAATATTAGAAAAAATAGAAAGCAAAGATAATGAGACACTGAGTCACAAGTAAGAGGAGGTCTCTTGAATAAGAATAATGGAAACCAGCATGTGAGTGGACAAGATACTCGGGTAAGCTATTGTAGGTCACTGCCGCTACTATGGCCTTCTAAAGAGTAATGACAGGTAGTCCAGTTCTCCACGAGATTTAGCGAGGGGTTCACTTTTTATTCTGTTTTTGCCTTTATTTTGGTCCTTCATGTATTTGTTTACTACGAGGTCGCTGTCTTAGTTATCTAGTGCTGCTATAACAGAAATACCACAAGTGGGTGGCTTTAACAAAGAGAAATTTACTTTCTCACAGTCTAGTAGGTTACACATCCAAATACAGGTGTCAGCTCCAGAGGAAGGCTTTCTCTGTCGGGTCTGGTGGAAGGTTCCTTGCCATCAACCTTACCCTGGTCAAGGAGCTTCTCAGGGGCAGGGACCCCAGGTCCAAAGGACTCGCTCTGCCCCTGGGGCTGCTTTCTTGGTTGTATGAGGTCCCCAACTCTCTGCTTACTTCCCTTTCCTTTTATCTCTTGAGAGATAAAAGATGGTTCAGGGCACACCCCAGGGAAACTGCCTTTACATTGAATCAGGGATGTGGCCTGAGCAAGGGTGTTATATCCCACCCTAATCCTCTTTAACCACGGCAGAGATTATGATTTATAACACATAGAAAAATCACAAAAGGAGGACAACCACACATAGCCTAACCAAGTTGACACATATTTTTGGGGAATACAATTCAATCCATTACAGTCACCAAATACAAGTTTCTTTCCAAAACATTATTCTGTCAATGAGCTTTCAGCTAAAGAAAGAAAAAAAAAAGTTGATGACCTTTAAAAATTCAAATATAAGGAATTCAACATTTAAAGATTTTTCATATTGTTTTGAAGTTAAGCAACCAATATATATGTTTGGCTAGACGGGCACCTAACAACACAGTATTTATGAAGCAATGTAGCTGACACTAAGAATGTGGGCAGGGGTCCTTATTTCTATTTCTCTTTTCCTCACATCCTATGTGTTGTCATTTATCTTAAATATATATATATATATATATATATATATATATATATATATAACAAAATCTGTATTTAAGGATCAAAGAATATCCAAGAGACTAAAGTAAGTGATGATGTTAATTCTAATAAAGGATTGAACAGTCTGGGAAAGGTCAGTGTTTAGTCTGGGAAAATGAGTTCTATTATGTGGCTTTAGTACGATAAAGGAAGTGTGAAATGTGTTTTCAGTCCCCACAGAGGAATAGGTTTATGTATAATTTTCTCTAACCTGATAAATTTGGAGCAAAGCTCAATGAACAAATGGTGATCAAGTATCAAAAGAGTGTTTTGGAGACTCCATACCTTATGACTTTTGAAATGGGAATTACAACCATATGTCTTTGATTGCTCAAATATATTACTACTTAAGGCAGTGAACTGGATAAAATTACCTCTTAGAGGTACTCTTCAAAGGTATGATACTGTGGTCCTTCATAAATTTAGTGTAGCAGATCTTAAAATGTTGATAAATGCAACCTGAACAATAAAAAGACTGGAATGATTTTATCAATGGCTCTGTAGGTTTATGTTTTAATAGCTTTGTAACATGTATTAAGCACTTGGAAGTATTAAAGTACAAATGATACAGTACCATTAGGAGTTATTGCAATCATAAATGTGATTAAGAAAGCCCCATGTCATGGGTAATAATGATGATCTTAATAAATTGTTATTGCTATACATGCTCCATTCTGCTCAGTTACCCTGCTGCTTTCAATGCATCTGCGGCTGGTTCAAATAATCTGAAATAAGAGGCAGGACAAAGGTTGCTTGAATGAAGGGCACTGCAAGTACAGAAATTTCACAGAAGAAGCTAGAGTCACATTCGCTAAGTCATAACGATATTTCCCACATGCAAAAAGGATTTCCTTCCCAAACCCACCCCGGTGTCAACACATTCTGAAAAAAGCCATTAGCAATGCAATTGCCTTATTGCCTCTGAGTTTTTTGGAACAGAACAAAACTCTCAAAGAGCTTTTTTATCCCTCTCCTCAGTTTTTCTTTTATGAGGTACAAGAGGCACATATACAAATAGTCAAGATGGTCTGAAGACTTTAGACCAATTAGCTCTTGGGGAAATGTGGTCACTCTGGCTTACTCCTCTTTCAACTAGGGGGAGAGGTCTATTTCCATGACTGAGTTGTTAGAGGCCACGACTATTTCCTCACCCTACAATTTGTCCTTTTATTCATTCATTCATTCATTCACTCATTCAGTGTGTACGGATGGAAAAGATTTATGTGTCAGGCAACGTACCAGGCACTGGGCAACGCACAACTCAAAGGACTCTTTCTGTAGAGGATCATCAAGAATTATCTTCTCAAATAGCTGCTCAGAAATCATTAAAGACAACTTAAAAAAAAATTCCTAGTGGTAAAGAAATGACAACCGGAAGGAAATTTTTCAGGAGGATTTTTTTTTTGTTCTAAAAATATGTATAACAAAACATTGCCAATTCCCTGTTTTTTCACATGTACAATTTAGTGACATGATATACATCAGTTAGGTTGTACAACTCTCACTAGTAATCATTGCCATCAAGAGTTTGTTGAGCATCTAGACCTACAGGATATCTTTGCTGACTGAAAGACAAATTGTATTATAAGAGAACTTAGACTAGGGCTCTATGATCAGAAAACAGAAGGCCAACATAATCTGGATTCCTATACAGTTGCCCCTTTTTTAGGTTCCCATAGGATACTAGAAACTCTGGTGGTGTGGTTAAGAGCTACAACTGCTAACCAAAAAGGCTGGCAGTTTTAATCCACCAATTTCTCCTTGGAAACCCTATGGAGAAGTTCTACTCTGTCCTATGAGGTCACTATGAGTTGGAATTGACTGGACAGCAATGGGTTTTGTTTTGTTTTTTTTTTTTTGGTAGCATTCTGGTCAAGTTTAAGTTTAGAAGGAAATTTTCAGTGTTTGCTGTTGATTTTTCTTTTGTTCCCCTGTACATCTTTGCTACTGGCTGGATCCATATTATGGATCACTGATATCCACACCACTACAAACCCTTTTCTCTACGCTTGGACTCAGTTAACAGTTTCCTAGTTTGTAGTTGTGCATCTGTGCCACAGGCACTAATCACTCTCTGGATCAAGAGCTACAGATGTGAGAAAGGTATGAACAAAACCTAAAACCTCCTCTAGAGTCATCATAACAAAGTAATAGTCTCCACCAACAATAAATTGGATTTATTAAAAACAAAATCTATACAAGGCTTTCTGCCAGACCCTTTTCATACATTATCTCACCCAATGCTTTTTCTAACCCTACAAGGTAGAAATTATTTCTTCAGTTTTATAGATGAGAAAACAGGCTCAAACTGTGTAGTTTGTTTTCAGCCACAGCTTGTAAGTGGATTCAAAGGCAGGGTTGTCTGATTCCAAGCTAGAATTCTTACTGACTCACTATCTGCTGCTAAACGTGGGCTGGTGGCCAAGCCCTGAGGCAGGTGCACTGGGCTAAGAAGTGAGAGAGCAGTGACTAAAAGTGGTGCGTAAGAGCACCAGCTGTACATTCTGATGGCGCTAATTCAAGGGTCATCCCCGGTTCAGACTCACAGCAACCCCATGCACAACAGAACGGAACACTGCCTGGTCCTGCACCATCCTCACGATCGTTGCTATGTTTGACTCCATTATTGCAGCCACTGTGTCAATCCATCTTCTTGAGGGTCTTCCTCTGACCCTCTACTTTACCAAGCCTGATGTCCTTCTCCAGGGGCTGGTTCCTCCTGATAACATGTCCAAAGTGCGTGAGATGATGTCTTGCCATTCTCGCATCTAAGGAGCATACAAATGTAGTGGCTTTAAATAACACAATTTTATTTCTTACAGTTCTGGAGGTTAGTAGTCTGAAATCAGTCTCAGGGAGCTAAAATCAAGGTGTCGACAGGGCTGTGCTCCTTTGGAGGCTCTGAGGGAGAATCCATTCGCTTGCTTTTTCCAGCTTCTGGAGGCTGCCCTCATTCCTTGGCTCATGGCTCCTTCCACTATCTTCAAAGCCAGTAATACTGGCTGAGTCTTTCTCACATGATGTCACTCTGACTTTGCCTCTTTTTCTGCCTTCTGCTTCCGCTTTTGACGACCTTTATGAATATATGGAGCCCACCTTGATAATCCCTAAATATTTCTCTATTTTAAAGTCAGCTGATCAGCAACCTTAATACCACCTGAAACCTTAATTCTTCTTTACTATGTAACAGATTCTGGGGGTTAGGAGGTGAACATCTGTACTTAGATTGCTTATGTTGACTTAAAATTCTCATGATTTTCATTTGTTTATTATTTCATAAACACTTCCAGTATATTTTGTATATGATGTAAGATATGGATCCAAATATATTGTTTCAATTGTGTAGCCAGTTGCATAAGTGCCATTTATTAAACAATCTATCTTTAGTTCTCTAAATTAACCTACTACCTTTGTCATGTATTAGCATTTTAAATACGCTGGGATCTACTTCTGGATTTTCTATTCTGTTCTCTTGATATATTTATCTATGCCTGTACCAATACTGGAAACTCTGGTGGCGTAGTTGTTAAGAGCTATGACTGCTGAGCAAAAGGTCAGCAGTTTGAATCTAACAGGCGCTCCTTAGAAACTCTGTGGGGCAGTTCTACTCTGTCCTATAAGGTCGCTATGAGTTGGAATCTACTTGACGGCAATGTTTGTTTTTAATACCAATACTGGACTCCTGGTGGTGAAGTGGTTAAGACCTATGGCTGCTAACCAAAAGGTTGGCAGTCTGAATTCATCAGCCACTCCTTGGAAACCCTATGGGGCAGTTCTACTCTGTCCTATAAGGTCTCTGTGAGTCAGAATCGACTCGACAGCAATGGATTTGGTTTTGGTTTTTATAGCAATATTACAGTTATATTATTTTAATGACTTTTTAGTGTGCTCTGATATCTGATAAGATGACTTCCCCTTCATTCTTCTTTATTTTCAATAGCTCACTGAGCTAATCCTGGGCATCATCCTTCTATAAAATTTTTAAGCTTTTTTTTTAAAATCCAGTTTAAAACAACAGCAAAAACAGACAAAAATTATATCAACATTCTTTTGGGAGTGTAAGTATAATTAAATTAATATATTTAGTGATTATAAAATAGTATAATAACATTTTGAATAAGATATTTAAAACAATATACTATAATAATTTATATAAAATGTCTAAAATGATGTATTCATATATTTATTTTAGGAGAAATAATGCATTTATTTCTCCGTCTTTCTTAGCAACACAAGCCTTGATTTTTAGTTGGGTACACGGCTACCTGGAATAACAAACATATTTAACAGCCTTCTTTGCAGATGGATAATGGTAATGTTCCCATTTTTTTTTTTTTTTTGGTATGTTAAGGGAGCCCTGTTAGCACAATGGTTAAAAGCTCAGCTGCTAACCAACAACCATGCTTTGGAAACCCTACGGGGCAGTTCTATTCTCTCCTACAGAGTCACTATGAGTCACTATAGACTCAAAGACAACTGCAATGGGTTGTCGTTGTTTTTAGGTGCCGTGGAGTCAGTTCTGACTCCTAGCAACCCTATGTACAACAAAGGTCCTGTACCATCCTCAAGCTCATTGTTGATGCTTCAGCCCATTGTTGTATTCACTATATCAATCTATCTCATTGAGGGTCTTCCTCAATGGGTTAGTATGTTAAGAACAGTCAAAACTCAATGAAAGTTGAACATAAGGTTTATTCTAACCAGGTATTCTACATGCATATAGGGAGGTCATTTTGATTCCATGAAAAGCAAATGACTCAAAGAAGCTAGATACAATGAAATTTACAAAAAGAAGGAAAGAAGAAAACTCTTTGCCATCCAGTTGATTCTGACTCATAAGATGCTATAAGACAGAGTTGAATTGCCCCACAGCCTTTCAAGGAATGCCTGATGGATTTGAACCTTTTGATTAGCAGCCTTAGTTCTTACTTAGGTCTTAACCACTATGGCCACCAGGGTTTCCACAAAGAGAAGAGGAGGGAGAAATATAGAAGATCAACCATTGGGTAATCTTAACGTGATTGATTGAACCCTGCCCTCCCCCTTTTACTAGATCAACCGGTATCAGGACACAAGATGGTCTCTGCCCTCCACCCAGCCATATCTTTTGAAATTCAAATTTAATAAAACTGGCTTTGAACAGGAAAGAAAGGATTTGCAACTTTGGGTGAAAGAAAAGCCAATGGCAGACTAATTTTTGATAAGGGATTTATTCAAAGTGAATATTCGGTAAGAAAACCTCCAAATCAAAGCAAGATATCCACTATCAATTTCTGTCATTGATAAGCATCTTGGCTAGATAGGGTGAAATAAGCAATAAAAAAAAAAAAAATAACTATGATTTATGAACTGAGGCTTTGGGACTATCTACAGAAATGAGAAATTTATAGCTATGTTTTATGATAATTAATTGTTTCTTCAACTCTTTTCCTACTAGTTTACTTAAACAACACAAAGGTGGGAGTGTGGCCAAATTTATGTCACTCTGTGATGACACAGAAGCTGTTGGAAGTTTGTCTATCCCCTCTATGTTGTTGGTGTGTGCCATCGAGTCAATTCCGACTCATAGCCACCCTATAGGACAGAGTAGAACTCCCCCATAGGGTTTTCAAGGCTAGACTCGCACATCTTAAATCTTGGACCCTGTGGATCACAACGGTCCAATCCGCAGCTGATCATGGGGATGGCATAGGACCCAGCAATGTTTCATTCTGTTGTCCATGGGACCGCCATGAGTTGGGGCTGACTCCAGAGCAGCTAATGACAACAATGGCTTCTGGTACTTCAACTAATTTTCCTATTTTCTGCCATTAACTTACCCTCACTATCAGAGATAACCTGTACCTCGATTTCTTAGCCTTACTGAGGTTCTTTAGCATAAAATGACTTGCTGATAGGCTTCCCAACTATTGGCTTAGATCCAGTTTTCTTGGGTCTGATATGTTTGATTTAGTTTCTCAAGGGTAGATTCTTTAATCTCCTGCCTGGGGATGGGATGGTAGGAGGAAAAGTTTAAATCAGGCTGTTGTTCTTCTGGAGCTGGTTGGAGAAAGAAAGCTGGAGGCCTCACTAGCAAATATACAGGCTTTCAATTAATGGTTCTCTTTTCAGGTCAGCATCTCAACCTCACTGTCTTCTGCCTATAACTCTTAGAGTCTCTTTGGTCTCGAAAATAACGCTCCTGACTCCAATAAAGATAGTGCAGGGTGGTTGCCTGTCTGCTTAGAGTGGTGTCGCAAAGCTGGGATTTTAACTGCTCTCTTGTGGTCTTTGAAACCAGATTCCACCTTGCCTGTTGCCTTCAATGCTCCCAGTGCTTGTAATTTTTCAGCTTTTGGGAAATTCCGTGAGGAAAACCTGCTTGTTTATCATCAGATTTATATGCTTGGTAACTATCTGCCCTGATAACTCATTTACTACTCTTTGCTACCAGCTTTCCCCTTTCACTTATTGTGCCTTGGGTTTACAGACATCCCCGACTTTCATTGAATAGATTTACTGAGTACAATACTTTTGTTTTTGTTTCCTGTTCTGATTGTTTGAGGGTGAGTGATTTTTCAAGTAGGAAAGGGGCATGATGTCTTTATTCTGCCCTGAAAACCAAAGGTCAATGCTATGCTGATGATTACCGTCATTATTTTATAATAAAGTTTATAGGGCATGGTATCTGCCTCAGGGAGTTTGGCTTAAACCTGTTATCCCTGAAGGAATAAGAGCATTAACAATGTGGCCTCTAAGTACAAGGAAATCTTTGAAAATGTTCATGGAACACCTGTTGGTTTTATAGTCTACCTGCCGTTGGCAGTGTCTCCATTGCATAAAATCACCTTGCTAAGTCAGCAGAGCCCCTTGGAGTCAATGGAGTGAAGATGAAATGGGTTTTTTCCTCACGAGAATTCACATCAACAACAGTTCTGATGGCAGCATTTGTTTCCTCCAAAGATCTTTATTTATTTATTTAAATAAATCCAGGTAGCAAACACAAAGATCAATGGTTTGAATGGAAAATACATAAACAACATTGTTCATTTTGGGAAAGAATTTCTATTAAAAAATGCAAACCGAACCGCGTATTTACTGATTGACTAATATACCTCCATAATTAGGGGGTTACTTGGCTTAATGAAAGATTGAAGGAGCATTTCTATTTATTAAGCTTCTGGCTAAGACATGTGGGAGACAGAACAAAAAGACACAATAACCCCCAAGGAGCTCACAGGTGGCAAAGTTAACCAAGACACTCAGGTCGTCTCTTAGTTTTAGTGTAGGTGTAGATAAAGTTGTAGTCAGGGCTGGAACTAAACATATTCGTTTTCAAACCTGGCTGCATATAACAAACGAAAAACTGGGGAGCCTATATAGCCTATGCATGCACACACAAGCACACACATTGATGCTCACCCCAGGTGTCTTAGTCATATAGTGCTGCTATCACAGAAATACCACAAGTGGGTGACTTTAACAAGGAGAAATTTATTCTCTCACAGTCTAGGAGGGTAGAAGTCCAAATTCAGGTGCCAGCTCCAGGGGAAGTCTTTGTCTCTCTTTTGACTCTGGGGGAAGGTCCTTGTTATCATTCTTCCCCAGTCGAGGGACTTCTCAGTGCAGGGACTCTGTGTGCTATTCTGGTTCTTGTTTCTTGGTTATATGAGGTCCCCATGTCTCTCTGCTTGCTTCTGTCTTTTATATCTCAAAAGAGATTGACTTAAGACACAACCCAATCTTCTAGACTGAGTCTTGCCTCCTTACCAAATGCCTCTAATCCTCCTTCATTAACATCGTACGGCTAGTATTTACAACACATAGGAAAATCACATCAGATGACAAAAGGGTGGACAATCAGACAATACTGGAAATAATGGTCTAGCCATGCTGACACATATTTTTGTGGGACAGGATTCTATCTGTAACACCAGGACAATCAAAGCAGTACCTCTGTGGGTACAGCCTATGCTCTGGATTTTTAAAATGATCACCAGATGGTTCTAACGTGTAGCTAAGGTTGAGAATCACTGAACTAAGATTAGTGGTGTCTTTAGAGGAAGAGGTAGATGGGAGGAGAGGTAGTTACTTTTTTTCTTTTTTTTGATACCTCATCTTAAAAATTCCAAGAAGCCATTGAGAAAGAAATTCTTAAGCCCTGTCTGCTCTCTCAGCTCCCTCTCTATCAATGGGAGAGGCAAGTGATTGGCTCTTTGTCACTGTAGCTCAATCTCCTCATATAAAGAACGGAACACATACTTTAGGGCAAAGACTGGGTCAATTAGCATTAAAGACTATGTCTCTGTTTCCAAAGGCAGAGTTTTTTTTTTTTCCCCACCTTCCCACTTTAATCAAGCCACCAATTGCCATTCCATCAATTTAATCACATTTCCTTTTGAAGGTTTACTGCTGAGGAATTAGTTTCCAAGGTCACTGAACCCCTGTGAGCAGTCTCACCTCTGAATACCACAGAGTGTTCATTCTCAATTCAAAGACTTGCCTGCTTAGATCTCTGCTGCAAACCTCAGGATGTAGTCAACCTGCAAAAACATTGCTTGAGAACAAAGTCATGAGGGCTCAACAGGCTCCCATAAAAGTATTGAGTTCAGCTCTTATTTTTAATCATGTTTAAAGATGGGATCTCTTTTCAATTCCTTCTAATAAAACATGTCTTTCACTCTGAAAGGCAAACAAGGCAAGAACAAAACAGGGTGTCATCAATTCTTTTGACAGGTTACGTGTAGTATGGAAATATTTCAGAATCATAGATACGAAGATGGACTCTTTTTCTCTTATTAGTGTGAATCGATTTCAGGAAATACCCCTCTCCTGTCCCCCTTCCATTGTCAAGGAGAAGAAAGTTAAGTCAGAGATGCCATCTCACTCAGAAGTAGCTTCTCCCTGTAAATCATTGAATGAGTCTCCTCTTTTCACTGACATGAGCAGGTTTTAATATGTTTGTTATAGCCTCTGAAGAGCCAGGTAGCTGGGCATAAACTGATCTGGATTCCATTAGATTTCACAAAACAGTGAACAAAGTAGTCCTCTTAAAAAATTATTGCAAACTCTTCATTACGAATGACAATGAAGGAAGCTGGAAGAACACAGATGGAGTTCTGAATTCCAAGTGGATTTTTCAGAAGGCAGGAGTGGAAAACAGAAAACAAAAAAACAACTGTGTTTGACTTGCAGATTTGTTATGAAATAAATATGGTATACTACAATGCCAGCTTTACCAACCCCTCTTCTCTGAAACAATATTGCAAATTTATTTAGCTTCTTTTACCTTTGAAGATTCTAGAATATTCTATAAGCTATGGGTAGAGATGTTCCCCAGAGAGATGGGGAAAAACATAGCAGAAAAAATGGGCAGTGCACATTGCCAGTACTCCCGTAGCATTGGAGAGCATTTGAATTCAGAATGGTGACAACGTGTCTTACTCCAAAACATGTATTAGACAATTTCCCAAGTTTTATAAATAAATATTTACACTGAAATAGTGAACCAATATGTAATACTCAATTTGAAATCTCTTTTAAAAAAGAGAGAGAAACAGAGTCTTTAAAAAAGAATTTATATTATCACAGAAAAGGAAACAGGTTTTTTAGTGACTATTTATTGAAATTTTTTTAATTTGAGAAAGGATTTCAAAAACATCTTGGGCATTTTAATAGTCCAATAGAGCTGGGGAAGGCATCTTTCAAGGAACAAACACATTCATTTCAGAGTCTCCCCCAAGAAGAGTTTCCACTTGGCTTTGATCTCTTGTTCTAGAGAAATCTAAGGGAACAGCACATATTTCTTTTTTATAAACTCTGTTGATTCAAATTCACAAACATTCAGTTTATGGAATTCAGGGCTGCATTTTGTGCTTTGCTCAACATCGATTGCAGTGAGCTATTCTAGAATAGAATTAGACCTTTGCCTCCTTTCTTTTCTGGATCTGAAGGCATTGCTATATGTTCTTGGACCATCCGTGTCTCATGATGGCCTGGAGCACTTTCTATATAATTTTCGCTACCCCATCAACTACAGTACTCTGTGACATGTGGAGTTAGTTAGTTTTGGTGTTCATTAATCCATTAATTTATGAACTTTTACAATATGGGGCTATAATAATGAGAAACACACTTCCTGACATCAATGTGCTTACACACTTCTAAGCAGCAATTTAATAAGTTATTTTAATGAAGATAATATTTCTTTTAAAAAATATACAATATGAGCATAAACTTATACAACAACTCTTCCGATCAAGGGAATTAGGAGTTGACATTTCAGCTAGACGTGTAGGCAACACATTTAGGTTGTTCAATTGAAATTTCAAATTCGGATGAGTAGGCCAGCTGTTTCTGGAGATATGCAGCTGCAAAACTTTGTTTTTTTGGTGGAGATTAGATCCAGATTAGCTTCTGGATCAAAATTTCACCCCATGAGCTCATGAGAGTGTAGCACAAAGAGACCACTACATGGAGCATCCCAGTTTTCATCTGGGGCAATAGTAATCATAAGCTAGCCAATAGTCAAATACAAAGAAATAAGCAACTAAGAAGCCCTTATGATGGAACCAGGTCCAATAAAGACATAACTCTGATGAGAAAAATGATGTTTGGTACTCCTTTATTGTACTCACCCAAAGACTTCAATCAGAGAAGAAACTGTGGGGCCAGACAGACCAGTTAGTGTAGCTCCTGCTCTTCCTTGCTGATTTGCCAACTAAAAACAACTTTTACCATCACAGACTTCATAGCAACCCTAGCATAAATACTCTAAGACAGCTTTGATACTCTAGAAAATGCAGGTATAGTAGATTTTTGTCTGCAGGATGTAATTTATGGAACATGTGAACGTTTCTATGCCAAATTGTACTTTTCACACCAAGTACTTTATGCCTGAAATTATATACCTAGAGAAACAACCCTTTAATTTAGAGAACCTCATTCTAGGTTGATGCACATATACCTCAAAACAGATGCCCTATTAAGCCTTATTAGTCCTTTACACCTCGGTGTGAATTAGTTTAATCAGCCATTTTGCTCAGAGCAAAATTTAATGAGAAGGAAAAAGAGAGAAGAAATAGCATTTGTTAAAACTAAGAAACTAAGTACATAATCTCAAAGAATTCGACAGCCTAGAAAATACGCATCATTATTAAAAATAACTCTGGAGCTCGAACAGCCTAAATTACTTGTTCAAGTTAACCTAGATAGTAATAAAAGGAATATATACCCAATTCTGTACAGATACAAATTAAATACACCTGGAGAAAAGAAGGAGGACAAGGAAGAGGAAGATGTTCTTACTCTCCATGTCATAGTTTGGTGACCTAGGCAAATGAGTTACCATTTTTATAAGTGTTGGAGGCCATATGTACATCATGAAAAAATTCAATACCCCAGAGCACGTGGGACATGTCCTTGTAAGCGCCATGGGAAAAGGAAATACTTTATACAGCTTTGTTTCTCATACTGTGGTCTGGTGACCGGGGCTAGTCCCTCGTGTTTTATCAAAACAAATAAATTGACAGTTTCATAGGGAAAAAACAAACAAACTTTAAAAACCTTACTACATGGCTTGCACAAATTTGAAATACACAACTAACTATGATCTCGAGAGAGAAGTCTTACAATGTTCATAGTAATTGTCACTAGGAAAATTTGCCCATTATACCTTCAGGATTGTCTTCATCAGTTAGCCTTGGTATGATAGATTAAAAATGGCCACAAATTTTTTGCCACTATGCTCATCAAGAACCCATTGCCACTGAGTTGATTCCGACTCACAGTGACCCGATAGGACAGAGTAGAACACCCCCCATAGGGTTTCCAAGGGGTGGCTTGTTGATTTGAACTGCCAACATTTTGGTTAACCGCTGAGCTCTTGACCACTGTGCCACCAGGGCTCCATTTTCATTGAGAGCCCACCCAGTGCCATCGAGTCGATTCCGACTCATAGGATTTGAGCTGCCAACCCTTTGGTTAGCAGCCGTAGCACTTAACCACTATGCCACCAGGGTTTCCTTTCATTGAGAAGTGGAGTCTAATTGCCTTCCCTCAAATCAGCATTGGCCTTAGTGAATACTTTGACCAATAGAATATGATGGAAAAAGCATTCAGCTAGTTTCTGGGCCCAGGCCTTAAGAGGCCCTCAGCTTCCATATCCTATCCCTAGGAACACTTTCTCTGGGAGCCCTGAGCCACCCATCATTTAAGACCTGTAATTACCCTGAGACTGCCACACTAGAAAGGCCATGTATAAGAGCTCTGATCAGCAGTCCCAGCAGACTCCAGCCTCTAGTCACCCTAACTAGGCCCCAGACTTGAGAATGAAGTTGTCTTGGGCCTTTCAGACAAGTCCTTCTGCCAGCTGAATGCTGAACGACCTTCCTCAGCACCACATGAAACTGAAGAGTTCCTGACCTAGCCTTCCTTGAATTCCTGACTCGCGAAAATGTGAAATAAAATAAAATGGTTGCTGGTTTGTGAAGTATTTGAGTAGGTTTTTATGAAATAATAGATAACTAGAACACTTGGCTAAACGAAAGATTTCCTTTGTCTGAATTCTAATAACTATATAATTTGTGTATTATGTATATTTGCCAAATTTCTCTTTCTTGTTACTTTTGTGTTGCTCGTATCCTCAACTCATACAAATAAATCAATAGATCATTGACATATGCAAGTAGGAAATAGCCATTTTAATGAAAATATTCCTACTCCAGAAACATCTTTGATCTGCATATTGAAGAAGATTTTAGTGAAAACATGGAATGTGGTTTTTATGCACTGGGACCAGTGAGTCTGTAAGTGTGATGTGCAACTGAAGAAAGAAAAAGATGAAATAGAAAGTATGAGAACAAATATTTAAAAATTCAGACTGTTGTGTTCTCTATTAAGAAATTTTGTCAAGCGGTAACATAAAATCTACTGAGTCTTTCACATCATTTTCAAACAAGGCAAAGTAACCTCTTTGATAATCTAAATGACTTTTTCCTTATCAAGTACAAAATAATGCTTTCAAGACATGTACGGATATTACTTAATAGCAGAGTCATATAGTGTGGAAATCCAGTTACTAACCTGTGTGCTTTCCTGCTGATCAAGTAGAAATTTTGCCTTAAATTTGGATAAAACCTCTAATAAGCAAAGGCTAACTCAGCTGTGATGCCTTGATATCAATGTATATGAGAGACGATCAAACACTTTTTAATAAGTGGAAGCGCAAGCTACAGGGGAAAAAGTACTTCGTTTAATATATGATTATTTTGTAAGCAGGACGTAGACCACTAAAGGCTTATCACACTCAGCACTGGTTGTGTAGATTGTGTCTCTGCTCTGTGTGTGGTGCTACATGAATATGCACTGCTTTAAACCAAAAACCAAACCCATTGCCTTCAAGTCAATTCTGACTCACAGTGACCCTATAGGACAGAGGAGAACTGTTCCATAGGGTTTCCAATGAGTGACCTGTAGATTCAAACTGCTGACCTCTTGGTTAGCAGCAGAGCTCTTAGCCACAGCACCACTAGGGCTCCTCACACTGTTTAGCCACAAGGAAATATGGTTGTCAATACGCTTCCTGGGGTTTGCTGTGTCTGGACACACACACGCTGAACACACATTGTGAACATGATTAATCCTTAGCCATTGAGAGTTAATATTTTATTATATTGTTTGAAGAAATGTTCCACTGTTTTGCCACACTGGCTATCTAGGGAGCCATGTTCAGATGTGAGTTGAAAAATTAGTATCAGATTCCAAAAGTTTATTATTAATTCTAGCAGTCCAATAAGAATTCTTTTTTATTATTTCAGGTGGCTTGTTCAAGTGGTAGTACACTTGGGATTTAGAATGTATCACTTCGCAGGTAAAGGAAGAAAATTTTCACCTTGAGAACAGTCTTAAGAACACTGAATCACTGTGGATATTACTGAGGGTAGAGCCTTTCCCCAAAATTGATTTTATTTAGTTATTAGAGAAATGAATAATCACCTTCATTATGTAGAAGAGAGAGCTTTTTACAGGTACATCCTAAATTAAAACTTTCAAAAATCTCATCTTTTGAATGTAACAAGTTTGTGACTTTAGCATCTGATTAACCAAAACCTTGCCTTCAAGTCAATTCCGACTCAGCAACCCTAGAGGACAGAGTAGAACTGCTTCGTGGGGGTTTCCAAGGAGTGGCTGGTGGATTTCAATTGGCAGCTTTTAGTTTGCAGCCATAGCTCTTAACCACTGCACCACCAGGGCTCCATCTGATAGTGCACTGAAAATAGACTTCATGGAGAAATTGCTACAAAATTCAAGGACCATTTTCAAAGTAAATATTCAGAACTATCTATCAGAAGGAGTCCTGGTGGTGCAGAGGTTAAGAGCTCAGCTATTAACCAAAAGGTCGGCAGTTCGAATCCACCATCTGCTCCTTAGACACCCTATGAGGCAGTTCTACTCTGTTTTATAGGGTAACCGTGAGCTGGAATCTACTCAAAGGTAAAGGGTTAGAGTTGTCTATCAGAAGCACCATAAGTTTGTTTTTATTCCGCTGACCTATAGTTATGGGTTTTTCCCCTTATTTAATGAAGAATGCAGAGAAACTAGTTTTGGGGTCTGAATTAAGTACCAGCTTAAAAAAAAAATTTTTTTTTTTCTTTTCTACTTATTATTGAGACAGATAAAGTATCAGTCCCTTGGTGAAAATTTGTAAGCAATATCACTGTTTTAGTGAAACAAAATAAGAAAATTTACTAATTCAAAATACCATATTATTTTTATTAAAAATAATTATATTTACATTATGGGAAAGGCCAAATATAGGAAGAGAGAACAAATCAGTGATTCCCAAGGGCTAAGGACTGGAATGTAGGAAATGTCCTGCATTCTGTTTGTGGAAATGGTTACAAGAATCTACACACGTGTAAGAACTCATGGAACTATATGCCAAAAAATAAGAAAGCGAATTTTACAGTTCGTAAATTTAAAAAATTAAAATAAGTCCATTAAAGGTTTCCAAGGAATGGCTGGTGAATTTGAACTGCCAGTCTTTTGGTTAGAAACTGTAGCTCTTAACTGCTGCACCACCAGGAATCGGGCATGGGTTTAGGTGTTCATATTTGCATTAAACTCTCATTAATTTCTGAGAATGGCTGAGAAACACTTTTCCTTTTTTAAAATAGGCTAAAAAAAACTATTCAATCTTTTTTAAAAAATTCAGACTATTACGGAGTACTAGAGTTAGATAAAAGGGAGCGAGGAACGATATTAGGAAAAATAAAAACAGAAGTGCAGTCATGAAACACACGAAATGCATGGGTGGCATGTTTCCTTTTGCTTCTTCTAAACGTATCTAGATTTAAACAGCAACACACTCACAGAAGGAGACCAAGAAATGATGACTAAAATATTCTGTTATTATACACGTGACTTACATTAAAGTTTTCTAATATTTTCTCCAGGAATTACATTTTATCTAGTATTCACTATTTACTTGTGTTTACCTGCTTAGATAAAAACCAGCAGGCCAAAGGATTAAAGTCCCTTTTGTTTCTCCTTTCTTTCTCAACGTTCTTCTCATAAAAGAATATTTACTTAAAAAGTGCTCCTGGTAGTAAAACAATTGGTCAGTTCTTTGAATTACTTCTGTCACAATTGGATTTAAAGCATCTGTGATGTAGCAGTTACCATGGCAATACCCACCATGAGGAAGAAGCTGTGGAGAGACCAAGGGATTGAGACTCATTAGGCCTGGGTTCTAAATCTGGTACTATTAATGGGATGGTCTTTTATGACTCTTATTGTGATGGTGATCATGATGCAGATAATGTCTTAGTTCTAAATTCAAGAAGACTGGGATTGGATTTGATGATGGTGGCCCTGAAAATCATGAGATCTGCTCAGTTCAACACACAAGATTAAGCGTCAAAAAAGACAGGAGAAGAGCATAGGCAAAGAACGCATCTAAATAAGCATGTTTCCTGTTGAGCCGAGTCCAGGGTCACAAACAGCATGCCTTACACACATAGGCAGTGGATGAAACAACACTTTACTCAGAGAAGAGATGGAGCAAGGTCATGTACAATTTTGGGTGTCATCTCCCATGGCCAGCGGATTTCCTCAGTACCCCAAGGGCAGGCTTGTTGTTCTGTGTACACCCCTCTGTGCCACAGCTGAGAGATCTTGTTCCTTCCCTGTTAGGAACAGATATAAGAATGGGGTTGGCCAGATGCTGTATGGTCAGGGTCATACAAGCACAGAGCAGAGTGTTTACTGTGTACCCAGAAGAAAGGAGCTTCTCCAACAATGAGAAGAAACTGGAAAAGAGAAAGAAAGAAAGCAAGAGAGAGAGAAAGAGAGAAATTGATTGCCTCCGTAGACTCCATTATCAGGGTCCAAGTCTTCTGATTAGGCAGTCCAGGTGGGGATCTGAAGGCTGCCCTACAGACTCTCACTTTTCCAACATTTCCCAGGTAACCCCTTTCTACTCCTCAAGGGAATTTATCCAGGGTGAAGCTCATGATCACCAACTAGTTTGGGGAAAGGAATCTGCCATTTTTAAGAATCTCTTACCCTCCAAAAATCATTCAGGTTTTTATCTTTTCCTCTGCAGAAGAGCCCCATCAATGCCCAGGAATTATTTCTACCAGGTGAGGCAATACATTTGCCACTAAGACAGACATGTCCCCTAGACATGTGTCCTGGCTCTGGAGCCAGACAATCCTTGAAGCACCAATCTTGTGTAATCTCTTCTTCTGTACCTGTGGTGCACATTAAGAAACCTCATTCTACTTGTGCCCTTATTGCAAGACCTGGAACTTTCATTAGTTTCATATAAAACGGTCCATAGTCAGGCATGGTTGGCACCTCTAAGAAAATAAAACAACCTGAACAAAATTAAACTTGGCCCTCATCATTTGCAGATTCTGTATTTGTGAATTTGCCTACTTGCTGACAATTACTTATAACCCCCAAATCAACAGTTACAACCCTTTCCCGATCACTTGAGATTTGTGACATTTTTGTGTTCATTTGCACACACGTGCAGAGTGGCAAAAAAACTTGTTGCTAAGGTGCATGTTTCCAGCTGAGATTGAACAAGACATCACTCTGCCTTCTTGTTTCAGCTCTCATACTGTAAACAAGTGTCCTTTTCTCCGTCTCTTTAGTGTCGAGTTTTCCCATCTTTGTGCTTTTTGTTGGTGATTCCACTACTTAAAATGGCTTCCAAGCTTAGTGCTGAAGTGCAGTCTAGTGTCCATAAGCACAAGAAGGCTGTGCTGTGCCTTATGGAGAAAATACAGATGTTAGATAAGCTTCATTCAGGTATGACTTAAAGTGCCGTTGGTTTATTCAATGTTATGAATGAGCAATCTGCCCTAACTAAAGTGTCTTGAAACAGAAACATGCATAAAACAAGCTTATGTATAGATCAGTTATGACCAGAGACTCATAGGAATCTAACCTTGTATTTCTCCTCAGAGCAATAGTTCAGTATTTACTAATTCAGTATTCGCACCAACTTTATAGAACATAACTACCATGAATAATGAGAATCAACTGTAATTCCTTTTCTTTGCTGATAGTTTCTTCTATGCAAGGCGAGCTTCATTATTACAACCCTCCAGGTTCCTCATTGCCTCTTCACTTGCTTCTTTCCAAGGGAAGAAAAATGACTGAATCAGATTATTGTGTGTGAAAGATAAATGAAGCACACACAGCCCAGTCTCTTCTCCACTCCTTTTTGGAAGCAGCTTTGCTCACACAGATTATGCATTCTCATCTCCTCCTCACTATTGCACACTTTACAGAGGCCTGCCTCAGTGTGGGAAGATGCTTGAAAGTGGGTAAGTCTATCTGGTTTTCAGGTTTAATATTAGGAAACAATGTTGACTATATATATGGGCAACACCCTCCAATATCAGCCTTTTCAGTAATAAAGATGGAATTTTGCCCTCCTTCCTCCCACCTCATGGAGTCCCTGAGTAGTGCAAAGGGTTATTACACTCAACTGCTAACTAAGAGGTTGTAGGGGCTCGAGTCTACTCAACGGTATCTCAGAAGAAAGGCCCAGTGATTTACTTCCAAAAAATCAGCCATTGAAAACCCTATGGAGCAGTTCACACGTGAGGTTGCCATGAGTCAGTGTCAACTGGATGGCAAGTAATATTGTCTCCCTCACCCCCCACACATACTTCATTTGTTTTACTTCCTGTCTAGCTCAGAACTTAGGTAGACAAGAGGAGTGCTATTATATTGAGCCTACCAAAATACCTCAATATCTGTCAAATGGGTTGATGAGTTTGAAAAAGATACAATGAGTAGAATGCGGAGAACCAAAATATATGAGAAGTGATTGAGGCTTCTTACATGCCTAGGGCAGGTAGGTTGAGCTTTTGAGGTTCTTCATTGAAAGAAATTGGATATTCAGTAGACGAGGTGTACGTTTTGCTCTTCTTGTACGAAAGTGTATAGACCACAATAAAAGCATATGCCTCAGTAAGGGTGAGGGTCATAGCACAGATTTGGGCCATATGTGAACAGTGAATAAGCCTCATCAAGGGATTGGGTTTCAGCAAAGATGTGGGGTACAGACCACAGCCAAAAATGCAGGGTGCAGGTTTGAGGAGCATTACCCAAATACCAGCTGACCCTGACTATATCAGCAAAGACCTGACCTTTTCCATGAGCTGGTTCCCTGGGTACAGTCTGTAGGAGATTGACCTCACATGGTTTTGAGAGAAAAGGAATCTCCACTTGCCAGCAGTTCACAGAGGTCTTAGTAGGTGGGACCAGACGCACAAGGTTTTGATGAGACAGGAAAGTGTTTTACCGGCCTTTTTGACTTTGGAGGTAGAGAGCAATATTTATTGCTTTTTAACTGTAAAGCATCTGAGTGCTTCTACAAAATTCTAGTCGTAAATTGTCAACGCTACTGAAGTGTTTATGGGTGAAATTACACTTAAAAAAGTTCAAGTAAACAACAACAGAAGTGGGAGGGGCCTTGATGAAACTGGGTAAAAAAAATATTAACAATAGTCGAAGCAAAGGTATTGATGAGAGGAAATTAATTATACTGCTTTCTCAACTTTTGTACATTTTAACACTATGCCTAGGTAGGCAGTGCTGAAAATTATGCCCCTAAGATTCTTTCTGCATTTAGGGCCAAAGAAGTTATTGTGGATGGTACACTTGGATTCAACTTGCTTGTCTATAAGGTTTCAAGTTGGTTCTCTACTGATTAAGTATATAAAAAATGAGAAAGCGGCTATTCACCACCGATGTTTAAATTTGTCACTAGGCAGCATTTACCCTCAATATTACTTCACTGGGTTGACAAAACCATAATATTCAGAGAAGTAATTAAAATTTAAATATGCTAAATGAAAAAGAAAGACTTTTAAAATAATTGTCCCATATTTATGGACTTTATTGATTAGTGCAACTGGACATGATTTGGGAATATTAAACAAAGTAAGGATTACATTTCCAGATTTGAGTACATAAAGGTCTTGGTGTCAATTCAACACGTGTATTTCGTGGCCCATTTAGGAATCTTTTGGGGTGAAATCTATCCTGCAAACTCATGGCCTTAGGAAAACATCCAAAGGATCTGTGTTTATTCACTGTCGGAGACCAGCCTCAAGAAGGTAAGAGCAGATCTGTCCTAATAAAATCCTGATGTTCTCCCCTGGGAGGAACAGTCACATCTCTACTTGATGAGGGGATTAATGGCTAAAACTAATGGACTAAAAAAAAAAAATAATAAGGCGTTCAATAAATTTGGTGGGCATGGTACTTATTGCTGAGCAAATAAATAATTGGAGAATCTGAACTATATGAAGAAGAATGGTGCATCAGGATTGGAGAAAGACTCATTAACAACCTGCCTTATGCAGATGACACAATCTTGCTTGCTGAAAGTGAAGAGGACTTGAAACACTTAATGATGAAGGTCAAAGGCCACAGCCTTCAGTATAGATTACACCTCAACATAAAGAAAACAAAAATCCTCACAACTGGACCAGTAAGCAACATCATGATAAACAGAGAAAAGATTGAAGGTGTCAAGGATTTTACTTGGATCCACAATCAACACTCATGGAAGTAGAAGTCAAGAAATGGAAAGGTGCATTGCATTGGGTAAATCGTCTGTGAAAAATCTCTTTAAAGTGTTAAAAAGCAAAGATGTCACCCTGAGGACTAAGGTGCACCTGACTCAAGCCACGGTGTTTTCAATCACCTCATACGCATTCAAAAGCTGGACAATAAGGAAGATCAAAGAAGAGTTAACGCCTTTGAATTGCGGTGTTGGTTGTGGTGTTGGTGAAGAATATTGAACATACCATGGACTGCCAAAAGAACTAACAAATCTGTCTTGGAAGTACAATCAGAATGCTTCTTGGAAGCATGGATGGTGAGATTGTGTCTCACATACTTTGGACTTTTTGTCAGGAGGGATCAGTCCCTAGAGAAGGACGTCATGAAGTAACGTAGTGGGTCAGCTAAAAAGAGAGAGACCCTCAATGAGATGGATTGACACAGTGGCTGCAACAACGGGCTTAAGCATAGCAACAACTGTGAGGATGGCACAGGACTGGGCAGTGTGTCCTTCTGTTGCACATAGAGTCATTATGAGTCAGAACCAACTCGATGGCACCTAACAAAAACAACAACAGTACTTAGGATTAGGGTCAGGGTTTCCCAAACTTGGTGTCTCCTTTCATGTCGGGGGTACTTCATTAGCATAACACTCCACACCCTCTTCTGCCCCCTTATTTATTACTTCCCAAGAGGAGAGACATAATCCCCGCAATGATTTGGAGGAAGAAGTTGGGCATGAGGAGCTATGAAGCCATCAGGGATGTCCTCTCTTATTAGGCACAAGAAAGAGCTACATTTCTCTATACCTTAGGCCAGTGACTCCATTTCCCCATGCCACAAAGACCTGCAGTATTCCAGCAGCCTAGGTCACTAAGTATTATGGTGTTGAACAGAGCACCCAAACAACCCTTGAGAGACATGTAGCATGAGTCTTAATGATTTGAATAGGTTATAAAGTAGACTATCTTCACTGGTACAAAAATTAGTCCCTAGAAATGGGTGCTGTCATAATAAAAATATCCGAACTAGCTAGCTGTCTTAATTTCCTAGTGTTGCTGTAGCAAGAATATTCAGAAGTGGGTGCCTTTAAAGAACAAAATTTATTTTCTTACATTTTAGAAGGCTAGAAGTCAGAATTCAGGGTACCAGCTATAGTGGAAGACTCTCTCTGTTGACTTTGGAGGGAAGGCCTTGTCTCCTTCAGCTTCTATAGCCCTGGTGTTCCTCAGTTCCTTGGTGATGTTCATGTGGCATCTATCTTTCCCCCACTTGTGCTCATCTCTGTGTCTAATTTCTTTTTATAACTCAGAAGTGATTAGGTTTAGGACACACCCTACAGCAGTATAGCCTCATTAACATAGCATCAGATTGCATTATTGAAGGTAATTACATTACATTACATTACATTACATTACATTACATTACATTACATTACATTACATTACATTACATTACATTACATTACATTACATTACATTACATTATATCCACAGGTATAGGGGTTAGGACTCCAACACATATTTTAAGGAGATACAATTCAATCCATAACACTGGCATTGCTTTACATGCCAAGTAATGGAGAGTGAGCAAGCTAATATTGGAGCCTAGAAATATGTTATTTTGAGACATATTTGGTAAAATTGTCCCCTACAATAACTTGAAAGGCAGATTATATATCCAATGAGTATACAGGTTTTCATGAGGAAGTTGGAAAAATGAACATTAGTACCGTGTATTAGTTACTGCTTGCTGCGTTTGAAAGGGTACTAGAAATCACAGAAAAAACGGGCTAGTTTGCAAGAAAGAACGTAAAGAAATAGAAAAGGGATTTCTAGGATTAGAAGAGGCTGCTCTTCACTTACTATTTCGTTATCCAATATTTTACATTTATGAATATAGTAAAAAAAAAAATCTACTATCCAACTATTTTTTACATTGATGACCTATGTCTGGCAGTAATGAATGCCAAGGTGCAAACCAAGAGTAACGCTGGTTGTGATGTTTAAGGTTATATGTCAGCTTGGCTGGACCATGATTCTCAGTGGTTTGGCAGTTATATAATGATGTAATTTGGCACTTATGTAATGATGTAGTCATCCTTCATTTTTAGATCTGATGTGGTCATTCACCATTTTTGCTTAATGACAATTTTTACATAGCAACCTGGTCTTTAGAATGTAACCATGTCAGTAAGTGAGGAGTGGGTGTACTTCTCTTTCCAACAGGTAAAATGAAAAACTGAGAAGCTTGTTGAGTGACAAAAGACTGATAGAACTCAGCCTCGCTGGTAAGGAGAAAATGTCAGGGATTCTAGTAATCACCATCATTGTTTTTGTTGCTGTTGTTGTTAGGTGCCGTTGAGTCAGTTCCGACTCATAGCGACCCTATGCACAACAGAATGAAACACTGCCCAGTCCTGCACCATCCTTACAATCGTTGTTATGCTTGAGCTCATTGTTGCAGCCACTGTGTCAATCCACCTTGTTGAGGGTCTTCCTCTTTTCCGCTGACCCTGTACTCTGCCAAGCATGATGTCCTTCTTCAGGGACTGATCCCTCCTGACAACCCATCATTGCTAAAACTGGAAAAAAAAAAAATTAATGTGGTACCCAGTAAACCCCCTCGTTTAGACAATATTTCTCAGGAATTGAGGCTAAATGTGTGGTTTTCACCATGGAGCTTGATAAGCTCAAAGTACTTAGTAGTTAAGTCCAGAGAAAGAGACATGTCCTTAAAAGAGCATAGTCTTTCTTGGCTATTGGCAAGTGGCTCTGACTGGGATCAAACAGTAAAGAAGTCAACTAATTTTTTGAGAGAGTTATATTGTCCAATATGCTGTGAGGCAGTACTTAAATAGTTTCAGGCTCTTTGAGACTTTAAAAAAAAAAAATTATTCTTGGAAGCCAAATTTTTTATGAGCATAAGAAGGCTGAAACAGTTGCTTCATATCTAAAGAGGTCATATTTTCGGATGTCCTCTTTAGGTGACCATGTTATAGTAAATGAACAGGTTCCTTCTAAAAGACAGACTTATTGGCCATAGAGGTCAATGGACTGTGGAGCCTCTTCTAGGAAGCCGAATTAAGGTCTAATTAAGGAGTATTACCTTTTCCAGGGAAAAAGGCCCATCCAAAATCTGCCCAGTAGGATTTAAATTGTTATGAACTTGTGTCTACAGGATGTCTCCTATCCTCTAGCCTACCCATTTTGGAATGGAAATGTTAAAGTTGCCCTGTTTGTGTCTCATCATTGTAATGACAGGGTTGAGGGCATGGGCTGATAGCTTGTCTTTGTACTCCTGGAGTAAGAAGAGAGACTTCTGTACCTGATAGAATTTTCACGTTACCTTTTTTTGATGAGAGACTACTATTTCACTCACAGGTCCTAGACTTGGAGCTTGATGCTTTAACTAAATGAGAGTTTGGGGTTGCTTTTCTTGGAAAAGAGCTAAGTCTATTTTGTGTGTAGGAAGGCGAGTGAACCAAATATTCAGCGGTTAAAAGGGAGGACTACGAGAATTATGAGAGCTGTTCACAAATATGCTGCTTCCCTTTCATTCACTGCACATGGTAATATTAAATTTGACCAAATAGCTTGTCCGTGTCTGTGTAATATAAGAAAAACGGATGTTTGTCATTTCAGGTGAGGAAATTAACAGCCAGTGTGTGTTGTCCCAGACTTTCTTTGCCATAGCCACAGCTATCAGCAGTGTTCCAGATATTGGCTACTCTATCAGCTTTAGTACTGTAGTGAAAAGGATGGGAAGAATAACACTAGCCTGACCACCACTAGAAATGTCTTTTGAGCCAGAAATAAAGCTATTCTAGCCTGGCTGATACAATAACCCTGGCCTTTGCTCTTTTTTGCGGGGGAAGCAAGCCTACCATGGAGAGTATGTGTTTACTTTTGTGCTTTCATACTGTAAGTCCTAGACTGCCAGGGATGGTGTGTATAAGAAAGCCCACTTGTCTAGAGATGTAAGTTAAAGCCTTGCTTTTATAAATAATAAAAGTGATTTTGGCCCCTCTCATTGAGTTCTTTGTCTCATTCTCTGTTGTTTCAAAATTATTACCTGAGAGATAAAGAGTTTCAGTTCACAGCCAATTTTCTGTTAAGACAGATTTTTTAAAATGTACAATATAGGTATGTTTCTCCTGGCAAGAAGAGAGAAGGTATTAGAACTGAGTCTTGTAGGAGTTTCCTAGGTTGATATAATGATTTATTTGATCAACTAGTTAATGTTGAATGAGGAGTAGGGTGTTGTGGAGTGGGGTAAGGGGTTCATTGGCCTTGCTCACCCCAGTTTTGTGGTAAGGAAAAATAAGCCTCATTTACTTTATATTCTGGAGCCCTGGTGCCACAGTGGTTAAGAGCTTGGCTGCTAACCAAAAGGTTGGTGGTTCGAATCCACCAGCCACTCCTTGGAAACCCTATGAGGTAGTTCTACTGTGTCCTGTAAAGTCTAGAAGGCTGCTATGACTTGTTACCGACTCGATGGCAATGGGGTTTTTTTTGGTTTTACTTCATCTCCTAAAGCAATTTCCAGTCTAGTTTGAATATATAATTAGAGTGTTATGAACACATAAGTCCTCAAAAACAATCATGTATTATCACGTTTTCCTATAAAAGAGTTTTAGCCAACAGTCTCTTCTCCAAATATGCTCATTTGTAACCTTATTTCCTGGTACAAATTTACCTTGAATTGGCCTAGAGCCAGAATTCCTGACAGGTAGAGTCAGGCAGCTAATGAAGTTAGTGCTTCAGCTGTACTTGCTCTTCAGGATATAACCCCATTAAGTTATGTTAGATGGAGGGAGAGTTTTCAACCTAAAAGGGTTATGAAAAGAAATGCAATTAAGTCGGTGGGTGGAAGCTTGCTATTTTGTAAGAGTTCTGAATGTTGGAAATTTCCATTGTTTATACAATTTTGCCCTAGAACTTTCTAAATAAAGTATCTTCGAGTACTTTTTCTCATTCTTAATCAGATACTGTCCCTTTCTCTTGACCCCTCCCTTTTCAGTCAACACCTGTGTGATGAGTAAGATATGAAGACAGACCAAAAAGTTTTCTATAAAAAAAAAAAAAAAAAAAACCATTGCCATCAAGTCGATTCCGACTTACAGAGACCCTATAGGACAGAGTAGAACTGCCCCATATGGTTTCCAAGGAGTGCCCGGCAGATTTGAACTGCTGACCTTTTGGGTAGTAGCCGCAGCTCTTAACTACTATGCCACCAGGGTTTTCAGGTTTACTATAGGCCAGTATGTACCTGAAACATTATCTTTAGCATTCGTGTAAATCTTCTGAAAGAGCTCTCAGATGTAATTCGGCTCTAAAATGTTACATGGAATGTATCAGTAACTTAATCTTTCAAGAATAAAGATACAAATATTAAGGGTTTCCATCACTGAAATACATATTCAAGAAAAAAAAAATCCCTAATATTCAGAAAAACCCAGTTCAGCAATTTCACTATTTTAGGCTATTTCTAGAATTTAGGGTTACATAGTTTAATTATGTCAGAGCAACTAAAGAAATATGTCCCTAGCCAAGGCATTTGGTAATCTCTCATATTTACATGTTCTTTAATTTTTTCCAAAATATTGTATATGCAGTAATTCACTTGATCCTTGAAGTGCAATCTGAGTTTGATATTGCTATATTTCACTTTTCAGATGAGAATGTTCAGGCCCAAAATCATAGTCCAAAATCATATTTCATTATATAGCTGTGAAATGAGAGCTGAGACACAAAATCAAGTCTTCTACTTCCAAGTCCAATGTTCTTTTCAGAAGAGCCATGCTCTGGGTTAGTTGTAATATGTTTTTGTAAAATTCAATGTGTGTTTATTTGTTTGAATTTTAATCAGATGTCTCATGCTGTCTGTTCCCACGGAGGAGGCTAGAACAACCACAGCATATTACCTTAATAACCGCGTATGCATAGTTCATATGGATTGATTGCTCGGGTACGTTGAAATCAATGTGCTTTCTCCACACAAAACAGAGGTGAGTCCATGCTAACATTAGAAAAATAAAAATTGACCTATCTGATTTACCCGCTCAAGTGAATGCCTCTATTATTCATGACTGGGTCAGAGAATGGCTGCTTTTGCATCCAAGTACCATGTTAACAAGCACCCAATAAAAATCCTTGACCCTTTTGCCTCGTTCATGGCTGGCATCCTAAACTCTGTGCCATGATCTACTCCAAATAAAACTTTGCCAAGTGTTTCTCTTTTAGATTGACTTTTGCCTGTTCTGTCCTTCCTTATGGTTGATATTGTCCTAAAGTTTCAAACTTTGGTTTTCTTTCTCAACTCTGACTCACTTTTAACTCTTTGACCATATTGCTTCCGGATTCTCTGGGTAAAAATTCTTGCTGTCTGATCCAGCATTTCTCCAAGTGTCACTCCAGGCCCTTGGAAAGAACCAGAAAAATGGGAAATACCAACCTCAGTAGCCTCTACCTTACACAGATTAAAAATTATAGAAACATGGGTCACAATTACCTGTTTAAATCCTCACTTAAAAGTGCAAGCTGATTTCAGAAACCTAGTTCAGCTCATATTAAGTACAGTGTTCTTCATCCCTGGCCTTTGGACAGAACAGTAGCTATCCAGCTATTGCATTCCATTTTAAAAATGGCTGTCATTTCAGTAGTGGATGGATTCATACTCTGTGTATATATATCACTTTAAGATTGAGATGAAAATGTTCTATATAAATGTAAGTTATTAAAAGCCATTTGCAGGATTAAGGACTTCCCCAACACAGACTGATGCCAGATACGTTAATAGTTCTGAAGAAGCCATTACAGTTTATGGTGTCAGTGATCTGATGAGAGAATATAATAGGGACATCATCTCTGTGACCCAGCAAAATATCATTTATACCTTCAATGAGATGGCGTAAAAGACATTAAACTTACGGGATACCTTAAGGTACAAAGAATGGTAGGAGAAGGTTAGGCGACCTTGTGAATCCAGCCTGTCACTGTTTCCAGGGACAGTAATGAAGAATAAAATAAGAAATATATTCACTTATTTATGAAACCTTTCCAAAATATTAGGGAAACTGCATAGATAATTATAATAAAATAATCATAAACCATAGTATGGGAGACACCAACCACAAGATTTATAACCATGCAAACAGAATTTCTTCCAATCCCTAAGCTAGCTCTCCAGCCATAATTTCTTTTTGTTTTGGATCATACAGCAACTAAATCGTCCCTTACTCTTCCAGTTCCCAGTCCCAGAAGATTAGCTATACAAACAGCGTGTTTGCATAATGCAAGTGTGAAGTTTATTTGTCTATGAGTTTAATGTATGTTTATGAAACACCCTTCACATACTTAAATTTGCATTCATCTACCCTCACAGCAAACAGAATTCATGAATGCAGGGTACTGGGAGAAAAGGCATTGTATCCCAGCCTCAATTCTGTTTATTTTCTCCTCTTTGCTCCTACCAGCTTTCTTTTGCTGAGCAGAATGTTTTGTTGGTTTCACTTTTGGGAATCGTTTTTGCATTGCTCTTGATCTGCTTGAGCTGTATCTCAGTAGACACCAGAGGGAAGTCAGAATCAATATTACTTTAGCAGCAGTACCAATAGGGAAATTAGGTCTTAGGGTAAGTGAGAAAAAATTTGGAAGAAAATATAGGAAAATTGGACATTTGGGCTCCAAATATCTCCCCTAACTTTGTGCTTCCTATCGACTTTATATTTATTTCAGCGGGGGCAAGATATACCACATGGAATGACCAGGAAAAAGAACTGTGATATCTAAAGGGGTGCAGGTCCACATACACCTTAAATAGCAAGCAGGGATGAAAATCTACTGTCAAATGGCAACCGAGATGCTCTGTCCAGTCACTCAATGTCATTGCCGTCATCATAATATTTGTGTCCCTTGCCCTATCAAAACTTTATATTTTTATAGACGATTATATAAATACTTTCTTGTATACTCATTAGAAATTCAAAACAACCATGTAAGAGAGGCAGAGGTTATTATCCATATCCCACCTATAGAGATATTAGGACACAAAGCTGTTATGTAACTTGCCCATGGGCACATAGTTTATAAGTGACAAGGGATTTAAAACCTAGTTTTCTTTAAGAACCCAAGCTACTCACTCCTCTCTTACGTGGCCTCAAGGGACAGTACATGGATAAGAACTGGTTAAAAACTCAAATGTTATTGAAAATATTGCTCCTAATCTAAGGTATCTGAACCAGCCATCATGGTTTTTTCCTAAAACTGAGTACTGCAGAATCTGACACTTTGATCAAAAGGGTATTCCAGGAATAGTCTCATTCATTCTCTTTGGAGGGAAGGTACAACTTACAGAGGATTATTAACTATCAAAGGGTAAAATCAAGGTATACCCTTTGCTGTTGAGTTGATTCTAACTCATAGTGACCATATAGGACAGAGTAGAAATGCCCCACAGGGTTTCCAAGGAGCGTCTGGTGGATTCAAACTACTGACCTTTTGGTAAGCAACCAAGCTCTTAACCACTGCGCCACCAGGACTCCAAAAAATAAATCAAGATATAGTCCATTAAAAAAAGTTTGGATGCTCATTGTATGATCATATTCTACTATTTTCATAACTTTATATGCTGTTGTCAATCTATATAGTCTCTGTAACTGCTAGGAGAGGGAAAATTGTCTCTGTTTCCAAGGTCTCTATGAGGGATCCTGGTGGAACGAAGTTTGGGATCTTGGTAGCAAGAAAAATCGTGGCTATCCTGATCCATTAGTGCTATAGAATGTTCCCGCATCAATCAGGGCATGCATGCTGTACAAGTTTGTGTGTGTATGTGCATATATACGCATGCATGTGGGTGGTAGGATAGAGAGTTTCTCTGGGCACCTCTCCCCACTCCTTCCAGCAGTTCTAGGTGAATAGCCAGTAATCCCCAGCGCTGCTTCCATGTGCAAGCACAACGCTGACTAATTAAGTGTCTGAAGAAGAAAGCCTGCCATAGAATATAGAGATGGTCCTGCATATTGGTATAAACCAAACCAAACTCTAAATCCAGGATACTCTTAAATCCCATCCTACAAACAACCCCTTAATCACCAAGGCAAAGACAGAGGACCTTCTTCTTTCTTACCTGTATCCCCTGTAGTTCTCATCAGGGAAAGACGCAGGTCTACTTTCTTGAGGCAAAGCAAACCATCCTATGATACTCCAGAATCTTATAGTCTGAAATAAGAAGAGTTAGGTCATTGAATACTATGTAGGGCACACAGTCTTGCCCTTAACATTTGTTATCTCTAGATAAAATTAACATTTTGCCTACATGAGGAAGAAAAACCATGAGGAGATCATTAAACATTCTCTTCTTATCTACATGGTCTTTGTAGAGCAACAATGTGCTGCATTTGACCATGACCTTTCTAAAGAGTTTGCTTGATTAGCGTAGCACCTAAGTGTTCAGCAGTGGCCTGCGTTGCCTTCTTCTTCACGAACTTTACTACCAAGGGTTTTTCCATGTGCTCTCCAAATTTCTGTCTTTCCTATCTCAGCCTAGCTGAGGGAAAATAATTCTAGCTGCTTCATGCCTTTCTTGGCAAAAAAGTTCTTTGAGATAGAGCAGCCTCAAGAGTTATTTCTATATCATGACTTTCATTAAAACAGGACCTTCTTTTCTCTGATGTTGCTATGGCCATTATCATCCTGGAATAATTTAAAGTAGATTCCTCTAGTTTAAAAAAAAACTTAGGATATCTAGTTGATAACTACACAGGAAGAAGCTTTATTTCATCCCAACTCTGATTTGGAGAGACGCATTTTTAAGTATATTTTATAAACAAGCGCATGCATGATTATTCTTGCAATATCTTTTTATTTTCTTCTCTATTATATACCCCATGCCATAACATAACAACTTAGATTCCATTAAAAACAACTAGAGCAATTCATAAAAAATTAAGGAAAAATTTCTATGTTCACCTTTCTGGGGACATAACTTATTTTTGTCATGTCTTTCTCTTTCTTTCTGAAATTGGATGCCACTTATTTTGACACTTATTTAGTGATGCTACCAATTTGGTCAATGTCTCTAAGTATTCCAGACTTACTGTCTTCCAATATATTATTCTAAGTCCCTGTGTTTCTCCCAATGCCCAACATCTATCAGCAAAAATAAGTAAATTAAAAAAATAAAATGTCATATAGATTCTACATTATAAAGGGTGGGAGATCTAGGACACTATCAGAAATTTTAGGTGAGTGATTATAGAAGACAGCACAGGGTATTCTCTACCATAAAATAGCACAAGTTATTCTCTGCCATAAATACCTTATCAGAGAACAGAGGTGGACCCATAGGGCCTTTAAAAGATACTTGGGTTTTGGGGGAAAAAGTTCAGATCTCTGATCAAGACACAGAGAAAGAAGCAGAAGAGACAATTAGACACTTTCTGCTTTTTGGCACATTTTACTCAGTTTTATTTGCAGTTTGTATTTTCATATGGTTGATATCAAGCCTCAGAAATACTAACTTTATGGATGCATAAATACAATGCTTTAACTTTACACTTTGTTTTCAAGTAACCCTTAGGGATGACTGGGCTGCTGTAATTTAATTCTCTTGTATCCATAACCAGGGTATTCCCAGCACCTTTCAGCAGAGTGACAGAGAGATTTGGAGGCAAAAACATAGAACCAGGGTCAGACAGAGCCAGACTGTAACTTCTTTATTCTATGTAGTTGTAAGAATTTGGGCAAGCCATACCTTCTCTTAGTCTTCTTTTGTTCTTTTTCCTAGGTAATAAGCATGGCTGCTAACTGAAAGGTTGGTGGTTCAAACCCACCAGATGCTCTGTGGGAGAAAGATATGGCATTCTGCTTCTGTGAAGATTAAAAAAATCTAAAAAACCAAACCCATTGCCATTGAGTCGATTCCAACTCATAGCGACCCTACAGAACAGAGTAGAACTACCCCACAGAGTTTCCAAGGAGTGTCTGGTGGATTCTAACTGCCGACCTTTTGGTTAGCAGCCGCAGCACTTAACCGCTATGCCACCAGGGTTTCCAATTACAGCCTTGGAAACCCTATGGAACAGGTCTACCCCACCTATAGGTTTGCTGTGAGTCGGAATTGACTCGAGGGCAAAGGGTTTGGTTTTGGAATAAGTATATAAATCAAGAAATAACTCTTCTGTTTACTTAACTAATAATGTATGCGAAAGCATTTTTAAAATAGTAAAATACTGGGCATAATACAGTTAAATTGGATACTTAATGGTATGCTTTAAAAGAACATCAAAAAGCATGATACATTCTTTTTAGCCATTAAAAATGACTAGAATTCCCACTTTACTTGCCTTTTGTTTAAGGTATTGACTTCAGAAGTCCCTAACTGGGATAAAGGAAGAATTGGTTTATGTGACTGACTCTACTCACAACACAGTGAGCTGAGAAGGGAAAATAGAAAAGTGAATTTTTATAAGAGAAAGAGTAAGAAATTCAGAAGCACAGTGTGCAACTGACATGAGCAGGCCTACAATCGTGAAGTGGCCTGAGAAATAAGGAAATGGATGGAGCAAAATGGGGCAAAGAAAGTGAAAGGAAAAAATTTTGAAGGAAGAGCTGCTCTCTGAACTTTGGTTTAGAACTCACCTTGCCTAGAAGTTGTTTGTAGGACTTAACCCATCAATCTTCCCAATACCACCAACATTGCTCAGGAGGCAATGTTAAGTGCCTTCAAGTCGATTCCAACTCATAGCGACCCTATGCACAACAGAACGAAACACTGCCCGGACCTGCACCATCCTCACAATTGTTACTGTGCTTGAGCCCCTTGTTGCAGCCACTATGTCAATCCATCTCGTTGAGGGTCTTCCTCTTTTTCACTGGCCCTCGACTTTATCAAGCCAGGAGGCAATAGTTGTACAAAAAAGGGTGTATTAGAGAGTGTTCATCTCCCTGGGTGGCACAAAGGTTTGCACTCAACTACTAATGTAAAGCTCAATGGTTTGAACCCACCCAGTTTCCCGTGGAAGTAAGGCCGTGATCTGCTTCTATAAAGATTACAGCCAAGAAAACCCTACGGAGCAGTTCTACTCTATAACACACAACGGTGCCATGAGTTGGAATCAACTCTATGGCAACAGGTTTTTAGAGACAATCCAGGTTTAGTCTGAGAACTAATAAACATGATTTTCTTTTCATTCAGTGGTCAAAGGAAGTAAAGTGAATTGCTCTCCAGCACAGAGCTTGTTAGTATTAGATTCGGGACTACAGCTCAAGGACCTTGACCCTTAGCCCTTTGTTCTTTTCACCATTCCAGGATACATTTTATTTGTCTGCTCATGAACACTATTAATGAGAGCTCAGCCTGTCTGTAGTCACGGCACAAACCTAAAAGACAAGATTAAATATCTGCCAGAGATTTCTAAACTCAGGCACATACACTCAAGTGATCCCAAACCTCTGTAAGCACGCTCTAGTAAAGCCTTGGACAGGAATGTAGATGCCTGTTTCTACCAATAGACAGTTACCTATCCTTATCCCATATATCATTGTTTTCTATAATCCTGTGCTGACATTGTTACTACCCAAGAAGTTGAAAAGATTGATGTATAATAACCTGGAACTTTTTCCGTTTCAAGATAAACACATGTTGCAAAACTGTCTTCTGGTTTTAGTCATTTCCACAGCCTATGATTCCTGAGATGGCTGAGGCAAAGCAATTACTAAACTTTGTAGGATCCTGTAATTCATAACTCTGTGGAATGGGTAAGTGAACATATTAATGAAAAACCTAGGGCATGGGGTGGGCTGGTTAACAATTCAGATTCACCTTCTCCAAGTCTAAAAGGAAAGCTATCTGGGAATTACTCCTAACTCATTAGACCTCAGTTCATAAATACAGAACGATGAGATTCTTAAAATCTAACTCCTCCGTTTTACAAAGAATAAATTATAGATCCAAAAAGGTTAAATGGCTCACTTGAGGCCGCACAGCTATTTTGCGGCAAAGCTATGATTGGAATCTGTGCCAGGGACTCAGTCTAGCGCTCAGGGCTCCCATAAGATTTATACTACTCCAACGGAAAAAAAAAAAAAAAAACCTAAGTCAGGAAAATGTCTTGAAGAATTGAGTTCTTCACATTTCAGAAAGTCTGAGACAATAGAATATTCCGTGGTAGGCTGTCAAAACATGTCGCTATTGAATGTGATACTCATGATCAGACATACAAACACAGGCGCACACACTCAGAAACCTGTTCTGGATAAAAATTGAGTGAGATTCTCCAAGTTGTTCCTATGTCGGCCACTGGCATCATCAAACATTTTTAATCTTTTTTCTGAGCACGACTCAGATATTCAACAGCTGGAATAAATAAGCAATATAAATCTCTATTTCTTGAAAACAGAAATGAAGTCTATACCTTTCAGATAACTTAATAACCCCTAGCATCAGTAATAAATATCCAGCTTTCTGTATAAATTACATTGGGTCTTGGAATAGTGTACTCAGCCCTGAGTTATTTGTTTCATATATTATATCTCTAGGTATACAAATTAAAAAGAAATACTTTGGAATGTGATGAAATCATGATTGCAGGGATGTGTGGGCTGGCAATGTAATTCTGTAAAGCATTCCTTTCTAGGCGTTCCCTGGTTCTTTGCTGTCATTGCATTTAATTAAATAAATGCTCTAGAATTTCAGAATGAAGCATCTACTCTAAGTGTGAAGGGAAACCACCTAAATACCGTGACACTAAATCAGTCTAATTTTACCCTGGACAGTCAGGGCTTAACGTTTGATGGCCATAAGCTTCCATTTGTTTGACCAGCCTTTGCAGAGAGCCAGTCAGAGACAAGCGACAGCAAAGCTCTAACTTGTTCCACGATTCAGGTTGAGCTGTGGGACTTTGTGCACGTTCGAATAGCGACCACATGGGAAGAGCAGGTCTGACAGAAGCTCATTTGCATGAGGTCCTAGAAGCCACTTGGACAAACTCATTCGAGAGAAAGAGGGGGAGAGAAATCCACTGCATGCCCAGATCTTTGCACCTGTCCTCAAGACAAATATTGACCAGTATAACCATGCTGAGTACACAGACTGAGCATCGTCAGGTAGGTTGATCTTAATCAGGTTCTATTCCTCTGTGTCATCTATCAGCTCTGAGCAACACGTCATCATAGAACTAAAAGCTGTGGAAGGGCCTCCTTCTCCGAAAGGCTTTGAAAAATTGAAATGGATCTTTATTGTAAAGTCAATAAACTTAGGCACTGACTAAATTGAACCCCTATGTTTTAGGAGAAACCTATGAAGATTTTTTGGGCAGCTCATTCACTGTCAGTCCAACACTTCACTTTAATCAGAATGCATTCAGCCAGCAGCTCGTATCTGATATGCACAGCAATGAATTTATATCTGCCGGTACATAGACCCGTGCATAAAAGGAAAACACCCACAGTATACGACGCATCACACGGCATCCCTGCAAATCATTGTCTCCCACAGGCACAGATTCCATTATGTAAAAATCTCATTATTGACTTTTGCTTGGATCACTGTGTTCATGACCTTTTTTGTTGTCTTGCAACAAAACAGTATTAAGTTGAACATATTAATATTTTAGACAATACCTGAAAGATGCTTGAGAGAAAATTAAATCTATGTCATACATATACTATGCAGCATTGACAATAATGTTTGTCATGTTTTCTCTGCAGATTTTTGATAAGGTTCATAAAAATTTAGAAAGCCATAAGTCAAAATGTCAAAGCTTTTAGTTTTTAGATGGCAAGACAGACAGATGAAAAATCTTTGCATGGGCACTGTACGTGTTCATGTTTCAGGCTTGCAATATAGCCATACATTCTGGGGCTTAAGTCTGATATTCAGCCCCTTTCAGGCATGTCAGGGACACTGAAAGAGCAGGTCTGACAGAAGCTCGTTTGCATGAGGTCCTAGAAGCCACTTGGACAAACTCATTTGAGAGAAAGAAGGAAAAAAAAAAAAATCCATCAGTCCCTAGGACACACCACGCTATTAGGAGTAGGCCAAGTTTGAAAGAGAGAGATTGAATGTCCTTTTCTGAATCACACATCACATTGGGGCACAAGTGTACTCTTTTGAGGAACCCTCTAATGTAGTGTCACAGAAAGAGACACTCCTCTTTCCCAGTGTAATCACAGATCATCTCTCAATGTCCATACTGTATGACTTTAGGGGACAAGCTGGAGTGGCCAGTTGCAGATGTCATAGTTGGAGACATTATCTCATAGTTTCTTTCCTAAGAGAAGTATTGGGATAAAAGAAAATGGATTCAAAGTGAAGAGCTACACACGAGTTCAGGTTTGGCTACCAATTTCCCAAGCCATAACCACTTGGAGCTTGAATTACACATTTCTATTCATTCACTTCACCAATGAGAAAATTATGACGCCTTTCAGTTCTTTCATTCTAAAGCTTTCATATCCCTCACCAATGCAACTGTGATGTAAAATGATTTAACATGCATGCAATGGCTGATTAGTGATATCACTGTAACAGCTTATAGTGGGCTTTCAAGATTGCCTTTTGATTCCCACTGGTATGGTAAAAAATCTATATTTTGCTGTGATTTGATACGTATTATACGACATTAGTGGTTAAGAACGTAGTCTTCTTAGCCATACAATTTTGTATTATAACTGAGCTCTTAAAAGCATGAGCTACGTGATCTCAGCCGAGTTAATAACCCTTCTATGCCTCAGTTTCATTAACTGTAAAATGTTTATAGAAATAGTTCCATCTGTAGGGTTGTCGTGGGGTTAGATGATTAAAACTTGGGAAGCAATTAAAATGGTGCTTGACGCAAAGAAAGAACTGTAAATATTATCTCTTCATACCATTATTATTTAACAGAAAGAGGCAAATATGAAAATAGAATTCTGAACAAGATGCTGGCCTGGAAAATTTCATTAATTCCGTGTAGATCCTGAATAGATCTTTATGTGATTCTTCTTTCCAAGGCCATAGACCCAAGCTCAGCTCCTTGATTATAATATGAACTCAAGAAATATCAGTGTGAATATTTGTCTTTTTCGTAATCTGTTAGTTTATTATTATAAGAATCAGTATTTAGAGAGAAAGAGTGGGAACTCCCATTAGGAAAAAAAAAAAAAAAAAACCAGGCTCTGACCTGAATAGTTTTTGTTTTATTTAATTTGAATAGTGTTAATTCTTTCTTGTAATCCCCGAAGACATAATGAACATCAAGGCTTTTCAACCCAGGCTGCCAAATACCAGGAAAGACATGGTAAGCACTATAGAAGTTTTCATATTTTTAACAATTTTAAAACATTAACCAAATGAATGATAAATTGACCATTAAAAAAAATAAAACACTACCTTTTAGTCAATTCTGGCGCATAATGACCCCATAGGGTACAGTAGAGCTGCCCCATAGGGTTTCCAGGGAGTGGCTAGTAGATTCTAACTGCCTACCTTTTGGTTAGCAACTGTAGCTCTTAACCACGGTTCCATCAGGGCTCCAAACTGACCATTTAATAAGGACTAATTTAATACGAAGCTCAAGTTGAGGAAGTGTTGTTACGTGCCATTTAGTCAATTCTGACTCATACCAATCCATTGTGACAGAGTAGAACTCCCCCATAGAGTTTCCTAGGCTGTAATCTTTATAGGAGCAGATTGCCAAGTCTTTGGCAGAGCCACTGGTGAGTCACACCACTGACCTTTCAGTTAGCAGCCAAGTGCTCAACCATTGGACCACCAGGGCTCCTTGAGGAAGGTATACGGCATATTCTTAAATTAAAATATCTATTTTGAGATAATTTTTGATACACATGCAGCTGTAAGAAATAATACAGAGGCACCATGTTCCCTTTATCAATTTTCCCCCAATAGTAATATCTTTTTTTTTTTTTAGTAATATCTTACAGAACTACTGTATAGTATACCGTAGCACAAGCATAATAATGGTATTGATACAGGCAAGATACAGAACATTTCCGTTACCACAAGGACCCCTCTCGTTGCCTTTGCCTTTTCAGAGCTACACTGACTTCCCTCCTGCTCTCACCCCATTCTTAGCCCTTGCAACCACTAATTTGTTCTCCATGTCTATAATTATGTCTTTTGGAAATTATTATATAAATGGAGTCCTACAGTATATAACCTTTCGGTAGTGGAGTTTTTAACTCAGCATAATTTTCTGGAGATTCATCCAGGTTGTTATTACTGAGTAGTGTTCCATGATTTGAATGCACCACAGTTTGGTTCTCCATTCAGGCTCTGAAGGATATTAGAGATATTTCAGTTTGGGGCATTTATAAATAAAGCTGCTATGAACATTGGAAACCCTGGTGGCACAGTGGTTAACAGCTATGGCTGCTAACCAAAAGGCTGGCAGTTTGAATCCATCAGGCACTCCTTGGAAACCCTATGGGGCAGTTCTACTTTGTCTTATAGGATCACTATGAGTCGGAATCGACTCGATGGTAATGGGTTTAGTTTTTGCTTTTTTTATGAACATTAATTTACAAGTTTTTGTTTGAAAATAATTTTTTATTTCTCTTGAATGCCCAGGAGTACAATTGCTGGGTGGTATGGTAGTTGCCATGAGCCAAAATCAATGTGACAGCAGCTGGTACTGGTATAAGAGTTGTATGCACAGTTTTTAAACAAATTGCCAAGCTGTTTTCCAGAGTGGCTATACCATTTTAGGTTCCCACTAGCAATTTATGAATGATCCAGTTTCTCCACACAAATTTGGTGTCATCATCTTTTTTTTTTTTAATTTATTTTAGCTATTCTGATAGGTTGTGGTAATATATCAGTGTGGTTTTAACTTCTATTCTCTGGTGGCCAGTGGAGTTGAGAATCTTTTTATGTATTTGTTTGCCATCTGTATATTCTCTTTGGTGTAGTGTGTGTTCATTTATTTTTCCCATTGTTTAGTTGGACTTTTTTTTAAATTTTACTGTTGAGTTTTGAGAGTTCTGTACATATTCTAGGAGACTTGGTGGCACAGTGGTTAAAGTGCTCGGCTGCTAACCTAAAGATCGGCAGTTTGAACCCACCAGCCATTCCGTGGGAGAAAGATGTGGCAGTCTGCTTCTGTAAAGATTTACAGCCTCAGAGACTCTATGGAGCATCCTACTCTGTCCTATAGGGTCATTATGAGTTCGTATTGACTCCACGGTACTGTGGGTTTGGTTTTGATTTTGTTATATATTCTAAACACTAGTCTTTGTTGGATATGTGGTTTACAAATAATTTAACCCAGTCAGTAGCTTTTCTTTTCATCCTCTTTAAAGAATCTTTCACAGAGCAAAAATTTTTAATCTTGATCAAGTCTAATCTATTTTTTTTCCTTTTATGAATTTGCCTTGCCCCAGATTCCAAAGGTTTTCTTATACATTTTTTTTTCCTGAAAGTTTCATAGTTTTACATTTATAGCTATAATCCATTCTGAGTTAATTTTTGCATGAGGTGTGAGACTTAGATCAAGGTTAATTTTTTTCATAGCTATAGACATCCAAATGCTCCAGCACCTTTTGTTGAAAAAGCCATCTTCCCTACACTGAGTTGTTTTCATCCTTGTGCAAACCTAGTTGGACGTATTTGTGTGGGTCTATTTATGAGTTCTCTATTCTGTTCCATTAATTTGTGTGACTATCCCTTTGTCGATACCACACAGTCTTGATTACTGGAGCTATATAATAAGTATTGAAATACATCAGGGAGGATTCTCAATCTTTATTATTTTTCAAAATTATTTTAACTATTCTATTTCCTTTATCTTTCTATATAAATTTTACAGGCAAGAATAATCTTGTCTATATCTATAAAACACCCTGCTGGGATTTTGATAAAAATTGTGTTAAATTTGTATATTCATTTTGGGAAAAATGATACTTTTTGTTATGCTCAGACTTCCAATCTATTTCAACAACATTTTTTAGTTTTTAACATACAAATTCTGCACGTGTTTTGTTAGATTTACACCTAAGTATTTTTTAAAATTTTTATTGTGCTTTAAGTGAAAGTTTACAAATCAAGCCAATCACTCACACAAAAACTTACATACACCATGCCACATACTCCCGGTTGCTCTCCCCCTAATGAGACAACCCTCTCCCTCCCTCCACTCTCTCTTTTCGTGTCCATTTCGCCAGCTTCTAACTCCCTCTGCCCTCTCATCTCCCCCCAGGGAGGAGATGCCACCATAGTCGCAAGTGTCCACCTGATCCAAGAAGCTCACTCCTCACCAGCATCCCTCTCCAACCCATTGTCCAGTCCAATTCCTGTCTGAAGAGTTGGCTTCGGGCATGTTACCCGTCCTGGGCCAACAGAAGGTCTGGGGGCCATGACCACCGGGATCCTTCTAGTCTAAGTCAGACCATTAAGTCTGGTCTTTTTACAAGAAAATTTGGGGTTTGCATCCCGCTGCTCTCCTGTTCCCTCAGGGGTTCTCTGTTGTGTTCCCTGTCAGGGCAGCCATTGGTTGTAGCCAGGCACCATCTAGTCCTTCTGGTCTCAGGCTGATGTAGCCTCTGGTTCATGTGGAGCTTTCTGTCTCTTGGGCTCATAATTACCTTGTGTCCTTCATTCTCCTTTGATCCAGGTGGGTTGAGACAAATTGATGCATCTTAGATGGCCGCTTGCTAGTGTATAAGACCCCAGACGTCTTTCTCCAAGGCGGGATGCAGAATGTTTTCTTAATAGATTTTATTATGCCAATTGACTTAGATATCCCCTCAAACCATGGTCCCCAAACCCCCGCCCCTGCTATGCTGGCCTTTGAAGCATTCAGTTTATTCCAGAAACTGCTTTTGGTTTGGTCCAGTTGTGCTGACCTCCCCTGTATTGTGTGTTGTCTTTCCCTTCACCTAAAGTAGTTCTTATCTACTATCTAATTAGTGAATACCTCTTGCCACCCTCCCTCCCTGTCCCCTCTCATAACCATCAAAGAATATTTTCTTCTCTCTTTAAACTATTTCTTGAGTTCTTATGATAGTGTACACCTAAGTATTTTTGAGCAATTGTAAATAATATTGTATTTTTAATTTCAGTGCACAAGTATCCATGGTTAATATAAAGAGATTAAATTAATTTTTGCATGCCTATCTTGTTTCCTGAAACCTTTCTGAATTCTCGTATTAGCCGTAGATATTATATTGTGCTTTGCTTTTTGGTATATTTCTTGGCATTTTCTACATAGGCAATCATGCCATTTGCAAATAGGGACAATTTTATTTCTTTTGTTTCCAATCTACACGACTTTTATTTACTTCTCTTGCCATATTTCACTGGCCAGAACTTCTAGCTCATGACTGAATAAAAGTAGAGATAATGGAAATCCTAGTCTTTTTTTCTGATATTAGGGGGAAGAATTCAGTCTCTCATCATTAAGTATGATGTCAGATGTTGATTTTTTGTAGAAGTTCTTTGTCAAGTTGGAAAAGTTCCCCCTCTATTCCTATTTTTCTGAGAATTTTAATTATGAATGGTATTGAATTTTGTTCAATTATTTTTCTGCACCAGTTGACGCTATTGTGTGATCTATCTTCTTTAGCCAGTTAATACAGTGGATTACATTGATTGATTTTTTTAATAATGACTCAGCCTTGCATCTGAATAGTCTCTATTTAGTCATGATGTATAATTCTTTGTATATATTGCTGAATTCTATTTGGAAATATTTTATTAAGAAAATATGAGGAATATAAATCTCTAGTTTTATTTTTGTACTGTCTTTGTCAGGTTTTGGTATCAGCTTATAGGAGCTTCATAAAATGAATCAGGAGGAGTTTCCTCCATTTCTACTTACTGGAAGAGATTATGGAAAATTAATTTCCCCTTAATCTAATTAAATTCTGTTTGGTAGAATTCTTGGCAAAACCATTTTGGCCTGGGAGTACATTTTGGGGAATTTTAAAATTGTGAATTCTTAATAGTTACAGGATTATTCAAATGATCTATTTCAGATTAGGTAAGTTGTGGTTATGTTCAGAGGAATCTGTCCATTTCCTTTAAGTAATCAAATTTGTGTATGTGAAGTTGTTTATAGCATTCTCTTATTATCTTTTGGAGGCCAGCAGCTTCTTTAGTGATAGGTCCTGTTTTATTCCTGACACTGCTAATATGCTTGTCTTCACTCTTTTTCTTTGTCAGTCTTGCTAAAGGTTTGTCAATATCATTGATCTTTTCAAAGAGTCAGTTCATTGTTCTATTGATTTTCTCTATTATTTTTCTGTTTTCAGTTTCATGGATTTCTGCTCTTAATCATATCTTTTGCTTTCTTCTTGCTTTGGTATTACCTTACTTTCTTTTCTAGGTTCTTGGTAGGAACTTAACTTTTTGATTTCAGACTTCCTCTTGTCTAATATGTACATTAAGTACTATATATTGCCCACTCAGCAGAGTTGTAGCTGTATTCCATACATTTTGATGTGTTCTATTTTCCTTTTTATTCAAAGTATTTTTTTTTTTTTCTTTCTGCATTTCCTTTGATACTTACTCTTTGACCCATGGATTATCTGGAGACTTGTTTAGTTCCCAAGTGTCTGGAGATATTCCTTTTATCTTTTAGTTATCAATATCTAGTTTGTTTCCATTGTGTTCAAAGAACGTGTCTATGTGATTTCAATTCTTTTAATTTTAGGAAGGTTGTTTTATGGCCCAGGACATGGCCTATCTTGGTATATGCTCCTTTGGTACTTGAAAGAATGTGTATACTACAGTTGTTAGGTGGAGTATTTCATAAATATTGATTAAAACTTGTTGGTTGATGGAACTGTTGAGTTCTTCTATATCCTTGCTAACTTTTGGTTCAGGTTGTTCCATCATATTGAAGCCTCCACTGTAGTTATAGATCCCCGATTTATTCTTTCATCTCTATTAGCTTTTGCTTCATTTATTCTTCAGCTCTGTTTGTTGCACACACATTTAGGATTGCTATGCCTTCTTTGTATATCGACCCTTTTATTATACATAATGTTCCTCTATTTCACTGGATTTTTTCTTTGCTCTGAAGACCTCTTTCTCTGATATTCATATAGCCACACCTGCTTTCTTTCAATTAATATCTGTATGATATAATGTCCCATTCTTTTACTTTCAATCTTTATACTTGAAGTGAGTTTTTTTTTTTTTTTACACAGCATAAATTTGGGTCCTATTTTTTAATCTACTACACTAATCTATGTATTTTAATTTGTGTATTTCAACATTCACAGTTTTTTCTTAACAAATTTTATTTTGCAGTAATTTTAGATTTGTAGAAAAATTTGAATTTAGAGTGGAGATTCCTTACATTCCACACCCAGTTTTTACTATTATTAACACCTTACATTTGCATGCTCCTTTCATTACTATTAATGAACAATGATACATAATTATTAAATAAAGTCAATACATTATTTAGATTTCCTCACCTCTTTTTTCTGTTCCAGGAGTCCATCCAGGATACCACATAACATTTAATAATCATGTTTCCTTAGGTTCTTCTAGGTTGTGAAAATCTCAGACTTTATTTTTGATAACTTGACAGTTTTGACGATTACTGATCAGGTACTTTGTAGAATGTCCTTCAATTAGGTTTTTTTTTTTTTTTTTTTTTTAATTGAGGTAAAATTCATGTACCATAAAGTTCACTCATTTAAAGTGTACAATTCTGTACTTTTTAGCATATTCAAAAAATTGTGCAACCGTCACCACTATCTAATTCTAGAATATTTTCTAGAATATTTTCATCACCCAAACAGAATCCTTATACTCATTAGAGGTCATTTCCATTTCCTCATGTGCATGTGAAAGTTGGATAATGAAAAAGGAAGACAGAAAAATTAATGTGTTCAGACTGCAGCGTTGGATAAGAATAGTGAATATAACACGGACTTCCAAAATAACAAATCAGTCTTAGAAGAAATATAACTAGAGTGTTCTTTAGAAGTGAGAATGGTGAGACTTTGAGGTGCTTACTTTGGACACATCATCAGGCAAAGGCCAATCACTAGAAAAGGACATCATGATTGGTAAAAGTAGAGGCTCTGCAAAAATAAAGGAAAGCCTCAATGAGATGGATTGAAACAATAGCTGGAACAATGGTTTCAAACATACCAATAATCATGAAGATGGCAGAGGAAGAGGCAATGTTTTGTTCTGTTATAGAAAAGGTCACCATGAGTAGTTGATGGCAACTAACAAAAACAACAAAATGACAGATAATGTTTACCACCTTTCATGCACTTATTAGTCGTTTGTATATATTATACGGAGAAATATCTATGCAAATCCTTTTTACATTGTTTAGTTGGGTTACCCCCCACCTGTCTGTGAGTTTGTCATACTGTGGGGGCTTGCGTGTTCCTGTGATGCTGGAAGCTATGCCACCGGTATTCAGATACCAGTAGGGTCAGCCATGGCAGACAGGTTTCAGCTGAGCTTCCAGACTAAGACAGACTAGGAAGAAGGACCCAGAAGTCTACTTCTGAAAAGTATTAGCCATTGAAAACCTTATGAATAGCAGCGGAACATTGTCTGGTATAGTGCCGGAAGATGAGCCCCCCAGATTGGAAGGCACTCCAAAGATGACGGGGGAAGAGCTGCCTCCTCGAAGGAGAGTCGACCTTAATGATGTGGGTGGAGTAAAGCTTTCAGGACCTTCATTTGCTGATGCGGCACGACTCCAAATGAGAAGAAACAGCTGCAAACATCCATTAATAATCAGAACCTGGAACATATGAAGTATGAAACTAGGAAAATTAGAAATCGTTGAAAATGAAACGGAATGTATAAACATTGATATCCTAGGCATTAGTGAACTAAAATGGACTGGTATTGGCCATTATGAATTGGATATTCATATAGTCTACTATGCTGTGAATGACAACTTGAAGAGGAAGGGTGTTGCACTCATCATCAAAAAGAACGTTTTAAGATCTATCCTGAAGTACAATACTGTCAGTCATAGGATAATATCCATACGCCTACAAGGAAGACCAGTTAATAGGACTGTTATTCAAACCACCAGGGCCAAAGATGAAGAAATAGAAGATTTTTATCAGCTGCTGCAGTCTGAAATTGATTGAACATGCAATCAGGATGCATTGATAATTACTGGTGATTGGAATGCAAAAGTTGGAAACAAAGAAGAAGGGTTGGTAGCTGGAAAATATAGCCTTGGTGATAAAATAAATGCCGGAGATGAAATGATAGAATTTTGCAAGACCAATGACTTCTTCATTGCAAATACCTTTTTTCACCAACATAAACAGCGACTTTACACATGGACCTCACCAGATGGAACACACAGAAATCAAATTGACTATATCTGTGGAAAGAGACGATGGAAAAGCTCAATATCATCAGTCAGAACAAGGCCACGGGCCAACTGTGGAACAGACCATCAATAGCTCATATGCAAGTTCAAGTTGAAACTGAAGAAAATCAGAGCAAGTCCATGAGAGCTAAAATATGACCTTGAGTACATCCCACCTGAATTTAGAGACCATCTGAAGAATAGATTTGATGCATTGAACACTAGTGACAGAAGGCCAGACGAGTTGTGGAATGACATCAAGGACATCATCCATGAAGAAAGCAAGAAGTCACTGAAAAGACAGGAAAGAAAGAAAAGGCCAAGGTAGATGTCAGAGGAGACTCTGAAACTTACTCTTGAGCTTCGAGCAGCTAAAGCAAAAAGAAGAATTGATGAAGTAAAAGAACTGAACAGAAGATTTCAAAGGGCCTCTCAAGAATACAAAGTATTATAATGACATGTGCAAAGAGCTGGAGATGGAAAACCAAAACGGAAGAACACGCTCGGTGTTTCTCAAGCTGAAAGAACTGAAGAAAAAATTCAAGGCTAGACTTGCAATAGTGAAAGATTCCATGGGGAAAATATTAAATGATGCAGGAAGCATCAAAAGAAGATGGAAGGAATACACAGAGTCATTATACCAAAAAAAATTAGTCCATATTCAACCATTTCAAGAGGTGGCATATGATCAGGAATCGATGGTACTGAAGGAAGAAGTCCAAGCTGCTCTGAAAGCATTGGCGAAAAACAAGGCTCCAGGAATTGATGGAATATCATTTGAGATGTTTCAACAAACAGATGCAGCACTGGAGGTGCTCACTCGTCTATGCCAAGAAATATGGAAGACAGCTTCCTGGCCAACTGACTGGAAGAGATCCATATTTATGCCTATTCCCAAGAAAGGTGATCCAACGGAATGTGGAAATTGTAGAACAATATCATTAACATCACACGCAAGCAAAATTTTGCTGAAGATCATTGAAAAATGGCTGCAGCAGTATATTGACAGGGAACTGCCAGAAATTCAGGCCAGTTTTAGAAGAGGATATGGAACCTGGGATATCATTGCTGATGTCAGATGGATCCTTGCTGAAAGCGGAGAATACCAGAAGGATATTTACCTTTGTTTTATTGACTATGCAAAGGCGTTCAGCTGTGTGGATCATAGCAAACTATGGATAACATTGAGAAGAATGGGAATTCCAGAACACTTAACTGTGCTCATGAGGAACCTTTACATAGATTAAAAGACAGTTGTTCGGACAGAACAAGGGGATACTGATTGGTTTAAAGTCAGGAAAGGTGTGTGCCAGGATTGTATTCTTTCACCATACTTATTCAGTCTGTATGCTGAGCAAATAATATAAGAGGCTGGACTATATGAAAAAGAATGGGGCATAAGGATTGAAAGAAGACTCATTAACAACCTGCGTTATGCAGATGACACAACCTTGCTTGCTGAAAGGGAAGAGGACCTGAAGCACTTATTAATGAAGATCAAAGACCACAGCCTTCAGTATGGATTGTACCTCAACATAAAGAAAACAAAAATCCTCACAACTGGACCAATGAGCAACATCATGATAAACAGAGAAAAGATTGAAGTTGTCAAGGATTTCATTTTACTTGGATCCACAATCGACAGCCATGAAAGCAGCCGTCAAGAAATCAAAAGATGCATTGCATTGGGTAAAAGACCTCTTTAAAGTGTTGAAGAGCAAAGATGTCACCTTGAAGACTAAGGCGTGCCTGACCCAAGGCATAGTATTTTCAATCACATCATATGCATGTGAAAGCTGGACAATGAATAAGGAAAACTGAAGAAGAGTTGATGTCTTTGAATTGTTGTGTTGGCAAGGAACATTGAATATACCATGGACTGCCAAAAGAATGAACAAACCTGTCTTAGAAGGAGTACAACCAGAATGCTCCTTAGAAGCAAGGATGGCAAGACTGTGTCTTACATACTTTGGACATGTTGTCAGGAGGGATCAATCCCTGGAGAAGGACATCATGCTTGGCAGAGTACAGGGTCCTAAGAAAAGAGTAAGACCCTCAAGGAGGTGGATTGACACAGTGGCTGCAACAATGAGCTCAAGCATAACAAGGATTGTAAGAATGGCTCAGGATCGGGAAGTGTTTCGTTCTGTTGTGCATAGGGTCGCTATGAGTTGGAACTGACTCGACGGCACCTAACAGCAACCTAACAACAACAACCCTTTGTTGAAGGGCGACTGTCCATAAACCAAAAAAAAAAAAAAAAACCCAGTGTGCCATCAAGTTGATTCCGACTCATAGCAACGCTATAGGACTGAGTAGAACTGCCCCATAGAGTTTCCAAGGAGTGCCTGGTGGACTCGAACTGCGGACCCTTTGGTTAGCAGCTGTAGTACTTAACCACTATGGCACCAGGGTTTCCAACTGTCCATAACTGGATGGATTTACTACTGGGTTCTCAATCCTGTCCCATTTGTCTATGTGTCTGACATTGTACCAGTACCAAACTGTTTTGACTACTGTGACTGTATAGTAAATTCTGAGATTTGAGAAGTTTGAGGCCTTTTGCTTTGTTGATCTTCTTCAATAATACTTTAGCTATACAGGGCCTATTTCCTTTCCATATAAAGTTGGAGATTAGATTTTCCATTTCATTAAAGAAACCAAAAGAGGCTTACACAAAATGGAAAAACATAGCACGCTCATGAATTGAAAGACTTAATGTTGTGAAAATATCAATACTACACAAAGTGCTTTATAGATATAATGCAATTCCGATCCAGAGCACCTCCTCTCTGCATCTTGTTTGCTGTTTTTGTTCAGTTTCTTCTTCCAGTTGAGGGTTTATCTAATTCTTTTCCTTTCCATTTGATGCTTATGGTTCCAGAATTATCATCTGTGTGTTTCACTTGGTTTCTTGGGTCTTTGCTGTAGAGGGGTGGCATGGTGTGCCTGACTAGGCTGCCATCTTGGGCAGTATCCACACACACTGTTGATTACTGTAGCTTTTTAGTAAGCTTCAAAATTTAGAAGTGTGAGTCCTCCAACTTTGTTCTTCTTTTTCAATGTCATTTTGGTTACTCTGGGTTGCTTTCTTTTGTATATGAATTTTTGGATCAACTTCTAAATTTCTGCAAAAAACCAACAGGAATTTTGGTAGGGATTGCATTGAATCTCTAGATCAATTTGGGGAGCATTGCATCTTAACAATATTAAGATTTTCTTCCATAAACACATGATGTCTTTCCACTTATAACATCTCTTAATTTCTTTCTATATTTTGTATTTTCTATATCTCGTACTTCCTTGGTTAAATTTTTTGAAAGTACTTCATTCTTTTTGATGCTATTGTAAATGGAATAGTTCTCTTCTTTTTTTTTTTCCAGATTGTTCATTGCTACTGTGTATAAATACAACTTATTTTTGTGTATTTATCTTATATCCTGCATCTTTGCTTTTTTTTTGCTGCATTTGTTTATCAGGTCAAATATATTTTTGGTTGATTTCTTAGGAGTTTTTATACACAAGATCATGTCATCTATAAATATAGATAATTTTACTATTTTATTTTCAGCACAAATGCCTTTTATTTTTAATTTTGTCTAATTTTTCTGGATAGAAGTTCAGTATTATGTTAATTAGAATTGGCAGCAGGGGACAACCTCAACTTGATCCTGATCTTAGAGGGAAATCTTTCAGTCTTTCACCATTAAGTATGATGTTGTCTATCGTTTTCCTTTATATGTCCTTTGTAATGTTTATGAAGTGTATTTCTATCCCTAGTATGTTGAGTATTTTTATTATGAAGGTATTGAATATTCTCAAATGCTTTTTCTGCACCTGTTGAAATGATCATGTGTTTTTTGCCCTTTAGCCTATTAATATAATGCATTACATTGATTGATTTTTGTATTTTGCATTTGTAGGATAAGTACAACTTAGTCTTATTGTACAATCATTTTTACACATTAATGAACTCAGTTTGTTAGCATTTTGTTGAGGATTTTTACATCTATAATTATATGAAATGCTGGTCTGTAGTTTTCTTTTCTTGTGATGTGTTTGTCTGGTTTTGTCATCAGGATAATATTGGCTTCATAGAAAGAGTTGAAAGTTTTTCCTTTTCTTCTATTTTTTTGGATAAGTTTGTGAAACATTGGTGTAAATTCTGCTTTAAACATTTGCATTTGGTAGAATTCACCAGTTGGATAATATGTTTGGTGAATTTCCCTGCCTATTTTTGCAAAGACTGCCTTCCTAGCCATGTATGAACCCTGAAGTCTCTGTTCCTTACTCATGTTCAGCTAGTGTAGTTTTTTTCAGGTCTGTTCTGAGCAGGAATCTTGTCCTGGCCACGAATGTGGCTTTCTCAGTTCCCTCATGCACTCTCCTGAGTTAGATGTTCATCATATGCCTTAGTTGCACTCTGTACCTACAGGCAGCTCCATGTGGCTACAATTTTTGTTCATTGCCTACAGCTCCTCTGTCCTGTCTGAGCTCTGACACAGGCCAAACTGAGACAAGCACCTTGCTTCAGTTCTTCAATCAACTGTCTGACAGGTTAGAACAGGCACACAATAATTTGAAAATTAAGTCTACCTACCCCTCTGGAAACCCTTGCGGCATAGTGGTTAAGTGCTACGGCTGCTAACCAAATGGCTGGCAGTTCAAATCCACTAGGTGCTCCTTGGAAACTCTAGGGGGCAGTTCTACTCTGTCCTATAGGGTCACTATGAGTCGGAATCGACTTGATGGCAACGGGTTTGGTTTTACCCCCTCTGGAGCCAGAGACCAGACTCCCTGTCTGGGAATATAGACCACCACAACTTTAAGACAGCACTGATGGTGGTTGGGGGAGGGCATACAGTATATAGAAAACTAAATCTTTTCTACCGTTTTGACACTGTCTTTTACTTGATTCTATGTTTACTTAGTTGCCATAACCCTTTAACCAGTTTCCAGAGTCTGACAAAGTTGATTCTGCCAGTTTCTATTCTGTGTGTGTGTGTGTGTGTGTGTGTGTGTATGACAGCATGGAGCTTCTTACACCGTCTTGCCCTGGGTCTCCATCTATTCCATCTTGCTGGAAGCAGAAGACAAAGTATGTTTTTAAGGGTTGACAGTTTAACTTTAATTCGCACAAGTAACTTAGAATGTCAAACTCAGATTTACCACCATGACTTAGATAGTAAAAATCTCACTACCATCTACAATTTCATTTTGTCTGATTTAGCTGTGTTGGAGAATGAGGTAATTTTTGCCTCTTGCTTGTTTTTTTATTTTTTTTCCCAAGCAGGTAAGTTGATTATTTTATTGCATTAAGACCTGTTGATTATCACATGTGAAATGACCGTAATGGTAATCAGAACCCTGGAGTTCCTGGGACCACCGCCAAAAAAACCGAACTAATTGCCATCCAGTGGATTCCAGCTCACGGCAATCCCATACATGTGGAATATAACTGACCTCCATAGGATTTTCAAGGCTGTGAACTTTCAAAAACAGATTACCAGGGCTTTCTTCTGAGGTGCTCCTGGGTGGGTTTGAATCACCAAATTTTCAATTAGTAGTCTAGCTCTTAACAGTTTCTTCATCCTAGGGATTTCATGGAGGTCCTGAAGGGGTCACTGAAATCCTATCATCAGTCCTCTGAGACTACAATTTGTCAACAAAAGAACAAAAGGAAACTTGAAGGGTATCTGTCCTGGAAGTATCCAGTAGAAGCTGGAGACTAGCTTTGTTTCTTGTGTTTGTGATAACTAAACTCTGCTGTAAAATATTTTTAAAGAGGGAGCATGATCTGTTAATGCAAACAGGATTCGGAAGAAAAGAACCTGGAAAACCAGCTGATGAAGACAGAACGGAAACAACTAATTAAGAAGGGTGAAAATCTTGACTTTAGTCTCAAAGTGACCTTTAATCAGCTATGTAATCTTGGTCAAGTCAGAGAAATTTCCTAAACCACAGTCACTGTGGTTGTTTAGAGTTGAATAAGCTTATTCACTATGTAAGTAAAAGCTGATAAAAAAAAAAAAGTAAAAGCTGATATGTATTTATATTTTGAGGGATACATCTTGATAAGCATCTTAACCTAGATAATAATTATTATTTGGGAGATTTAGATGCAGTTAATTTTGGGATGTTACAGTCATAGATTTGCAGATTTAAAAAAGAACATTTAAGGTTATCTAGATATGTTTCTACAGGTAATTGGTTCTCAACATTGGCTGCACATTAGAGTTAAATGGGGAGTTTTTTTTTTTTTTTTTTTTATAATAACTTTTATTAAGCTTCAAGTGAACGTTTACAAATCCAATCAGTCTGTCACATATAAGTTTACATACATCTCACTCCCTACTCCCACTTACTCTCCCCGTCTTGAGTCAGCCCTTTCAGTCTCTCCTTTCTTGACAATTTTGCCGGCTTCCCTCTCTCTCTATCCTCCCATCCGCCCTCCAGACAAGAGTTGCCAACACAATCTCAAGTGTACACCTGATATAATTAGCTCACTCTTCATCAGCGTCTCTCTCCCACCCGCTGACCAGTCCCTTTCATGTCTGATGAGTTGTCTTCAGGGATGGTTCCTGTCCTGTGTCAACAGAAGGTCTGGAGAGCATGGCCGCCGGGATTCCTCCAGTCTCAGTCAGACCATTAAGTTTGGTCTTCTTATGAGAATTTGGGGTCTGCATCCCACTGCTCTCCTGCTCCCTCAGGGGTCCTCTGCTGAGCTCCCTGTCAGGGCAGTCATCGATTGTGGCCGGGCACCAACTAGTTCTTCTGGTCTCAGGATGATGTAGGTCTCTTGTTCATGTGGCCCTTTCTGTCTCTTGGGCTCTTAGTTGTCATGTGGGCTTGGTGTTCTTCATTTTCCTTTGCTCCAGGTGGGTTGAGACCAATTGCTGCATCTTAGATGGCTGCTTGTTAGCATTTAAGACCCCAGACGCCACATTTCAAAGTGGGATGCAGAATGATTTCATAATAGAATTATTTTGCCAATTGACTTAGAAGTCCCCGCAAACCATGTTCCCCAGACCCCCGCGCTTGCTCCGCTGAGCTTTGAAGCATTCATTTTATCCCGGAAACTTCTTTGCTTTTGGTCCAGTCCAATTGAGCTGACCTTCCATGTATTGAGTGTTGTCTTTCCCTTCACCTAAAGCAGTTCTTATCTACTGATTAATCAATAAAAAAACCCTCTCCCACCCTCCCTCCCTCCCCCCCTCGTAACCACAAAAGTATGTGTTCTTCTCAGGTTTACTATTTCTCAAGATCTTATAATAGTGGTCTTATACAGTATTTGTCCTTTTGCCTCTGACTCATTTTGCTCAGCATAATGCCTTCCAGGTTCCTCCATGTTATGAAATGTTTCAGAGATTCGTCACTGTTCTTTATCGATGCGTAGTATTCCATTGTGTGAATATACCACAATTTATTTACCCATTCATCCGTTGATGGACACCTTGGTTGCTTCCAACTTTTTGCTATTGTAAACAGAGCTGCAATAAACATGGGTGTGCATATATCTGTTTGTATGAAGGCTCTTGTATCTCTAGGGTATATTCCGAGGAGTGGGATTTCTGGGTTGTATGGTAGTTCTATTTCTAACTGTTTAAGATAACGCCAGATAGATTTCCAAAGTGGTTGTACCATTTTACATTCCCACCAGCAGTGTATGAGAGTTCCAATCTCTCCGCAGCCTCTCCAACATTTATTATTTTGTGTTTTTTGGATTAATGCCAGCCTTGCTGGTGTGAGATGGAATCTCATCGTAGTTTTAATTTGCATTTCTCTAATGGCTAATGATCGAGAGCATTTTCTCATGTATCTGTTGGCTGCCTGAATATCTTCTTTAGAGAAATGTGTGTTCATATCCTTTGCCCACTTCTTGATTGGGTTGTTTGTCTTTTTGTGGTTGAGTTTTGACAGAATCATGTAGATTTTAGAGATCAGGCGCTGGTCGGAGATGTCATAGCTGAAAATTCTTTCCCAATCTGTAGGTGGTCTTTTTACTCTTTTGGTGAAGTCTTTAGATGAGCATAGGTGTTTGATTTTTAGGAGCTCCCAGTTATCGGGTTTCTCTTCATCATTTTTGGTAATGTTTTGTATTCTGTTTATACCTTGTATTAGGGCTCCTAGGGTTGTCCCAATTTTTTCTTCCATGATCTTTATCGTTTTAGTCTTTATGTTTAGGTCTTTGATCCACTTGGAGTTAGTTTTTGTGCATGGTGTGAGGTATGGGTCCTGTTTCATTTTTTTGCAAATGGATATCCAGTTATGCCAGCACCATTTGTTAAAAAGGCTGTCTTTTCCCCAGTTAATTGACACTGGTCCTTTGTCAAATATCAGCTGCTCATACGTGGATGGATCTATGTCTGGGTTCTCAATTCTGTTCCATTGGTCTATGTGTCTGTTGTTGTACCAATACCAGGCTGTTTTGACTACTGTGGCTGTATAATAGGTTCTGAAGTCAGGTAAGGTGAGGCCTCCCACTTTCTTCTTCTTTTTCAGTAGTGCTTTGCTTATCCGGGGCTTCTTTCCCTTCCATATGAAATTGGTGATTTGTTTCTCTATCCCCTTAAAATATGACATTGGAATTTGGATCGGAAGTGCGTTTAATGTATAGATGGCTTTTGGTAGAATAGACATTTTTACTATGTTAAGTCTTCCTATCCATGAGCAAGGTATGTTTTTCCACTTAAGTATGTCCTTTTGAATTTCTTGTAGTAGAGCTTTGTAGTTTTCTTTGTATAGGTCTTTTACATCCTTGGTAAGATTTATTCCTAAGTATCTTATCTTCTTGGGGGCTACCGTGAATGGTATTGATTTGGTTATTTCCTCTTCGGTGTTCTTTTTGTTGATGTAGAGGAATCCAAGTGATTTTTGTATGTTTATTTTATAACCTGAGACTCTGCCAAACTCTTCTATTAGTTTCAGTAGTTTTCTGGAGGATTCCTTAGGGTTTTCTGTGTATATAATCATGTCATCTGCAAATAGTGATAACTTTACTTCTTCCTTGCCAATCCGGATACCTTTTATTTCTTTGTCTAGCCTGATTGCCCTGGCTAAGACTTCCAACACGATGTTGAATAAGAGCGGTGATAAAGGGCATCCTTGTCTGGTTCCCGTTCTCAAGGGAAATGCTTTCAGGTTCTCTCCATTTAGAGTGATATTGGCTGTTGGCTTTGCATAGATGCCCTTTATTATGTTGAGGAATTTTCCTTCAATTCCTATTTTGGTAAGAGTTTTTATCATAAATGGGTGTTGGACTTTGTCAAATGCCTTTTCTGCATCAATTGATAAGATCATGTGGTTTTTGTCTTTTGTTTTATTTATGTGATGGATTACATTAATGGTTTTTCTGATATTAAACCAGCCTTGCATACCTGGTATAAATCCCACTTGATCAGGGTGAATTATTTTTTTGATGTGTTGTTGGATTCTATTGGCTAGAATTTTGTTGAGGATTTTTGCATCAATGTTCATGAGGGATATAGGTCTATAATTTTCTTTTTTTGTAATGTCTTTACCTGGTTTTGGTATCAGGGAGATGGTGGCTTCATAGAATGAGTTGGGTAGTATTCCGTCATTTTCTATGCTTTGGAATACCTTTAGTAGTAGTGGTGTTAACTCTTCTCTGAAAATTTGGTAGAACTCTGCAGTGAAGCCGTCCGGGCCAGGACTTTTTTTTGTTGGGAGTTTTTTGATTACCGTTTCAATCTCTTTTTTTGTTATGGGTCTATTTAGTTGTTCTGCTTCTGAATGTGTTAGTTTAGGTAGGTAGTGTTTTTCAAGGAATTCATCCATTTCTTCTAGGTTTTCAAATTTGTTAGAGTACAATTTTTCATAATAATCTGAAATGATTCTTTTAATTTCATTTGGTTCTGTTGTGATGTGGTCCTTCTCATTTCTTATTCGGGTTATTTGTTTCCTTTCCTGTATTTCTTTAGTCAGTCTAGCCAATGGTTTATCAATTTTGTTAATTTTTTCAAAGAACCAGCTTTTGGCTTTGTTAATTCTTTCAATTGTTTTTCTGTTCTCTAATTCATTTAGTTCAGCTCTAATTTTTATTATTTGTTTTCTTCTGGTGCCTGATGGATTCTTTTGTTGCTCACTTTCTATTTGTTCAAGTTGTAGGGACAGTTCTCTGATTTTGGCTCTTTCTTCTTTTTGTATGTGTGCATTTATTGATATAAATTGGCCTCTGAGCACTGCTTTTGCTGTGTCCCAGAGGTTTTGATAGGAAGTATTTTCATTCTCGTTGCTTTCTATGAATTTCCTTATTCCCTCCTTGATGTCTTCTATAACCCAGTCTTTTTTCAGGAGGGTATTGTTCATTATCCAAGTATTTGATTTCTTTTCCCTCGTTCTTCTGTTATTGATCTCTAGTTTTATTGCCTTGTGGTCTGAGAAGATGCTTTGTAATATTTCGATGTTTTGGACTCTGCAAAGGTTTGTTTTATGACCTAATATGTGGTCTATTCTAGAGAATGTTCCATGTGCGCTAGAAAAAAAAGTATATTTTGCAGCAGTTGGGTGGAGTGTTCTGTATAAGTCAATGAGGTCAAGTTGGTTGATTGTTGTAATTAAATCTTCCGTGTCTCTGTTGAGCTTCTTACTGGATGTCCTGTCCTTCTCCGAAAGGGGTGTGTTGAAGTCTCCTACTATAATTGTGGAGGTATCTATCTCGCTTTTCAGTTCTGTTAAAATTTGATTTATATATCTTGCAGCCCTGTCATTGGGTGCGTAAATATTTAATATGGTTATGTCTTCCTGATCAATTGTCCCTTTTATCATTATATAGTGTCCTTCTTTATCCTTTGTGGTGGATTTAAGTCTAAAGTCTATTTTGTCAGAAATTAATATTGCTACTCCTCTTCTTTTTTGCATATTGTTTGCTTGATATACTTTTTTCCATCCTTTGAGTTTTAGTTTGTTTGTGTCTCTAAGTCTAAGGTGTGTCTCTTGTAGGCAGCATATAGATGGATCGTGTTTCTTTATCCAGTCTGTGACTCTCTGTCTCTTTATTGGTGCATTTAGTCCATTTACATTCAGGGTAATTATAGATAAATAAGTTTTTAGTGCTGTCATTTTGATGCCTTTTTATGTGTGTTGTTGACAATTTCATTTTTCCACATACTTTTTTGTGCTGAGGCGTTTTTCTTAGTAAATTGTGAGATCCTCACTTTCATAGTGTTTGACTTTATGTTAGTTGAGTCGTTACGTTTTTCTTGGTTTTTGTCTTGAGTTATAGAGTTGTTATACCTTTTTGTGGTTACCTCATTATATACCCCTATTTTTCTAAGTAAAAACCTAACTTGTATTGTTCTATATCGCCTTGTATCACTCTCCATATGGCAGTTCAATGCCTCCTGTATTTAGTCCCTCTTTTTGGTTATTGTGATCTTTTACCTATTGACTTCCATGATTCCCTGTTATGTGTATTTTTTTTTTTAATTAATCTTAATTTGTTTGTTTTTGTGATTTCCCTATTTGAGTTGATATCAGGACGTTCTGTTTTGTGACCTTGTGTTGTGCTGATATCTGATATTATTGGTTCTCTGACCAAACAATATCCTTTAGTATTTCTTGTAGCTTTGGTTTGGTTTTTGCAAATTCTCTAAACTTGTGTTTGTCTGTAAATATCTTAATTTCGCCTTCATATTTCAGAGAGAGTTTTGCTGGATATATGATCCTTGGTTGGCAGTTCTTCTCCTTCAGTGTTCTGTATATGTCGTCCCATTCCCTTCTTGCCTGCATGGTTTCTGCTGAGTAGTCAGAACATATTCTTATTGATTCTCCCTTGAAGGAAACCTTTCTTTTCTCCCTGGCTGCTTTTAAAATTTTCTGTTTATCTTTGGTTTTGGTGAGTTTGATGATAATATGTCTTGGTGTTTTTCTTTTTGGATCAATCTTAAATGGGGTTCGATGAGCATCTTGGATAGATATCCTTTCGTTTTTCATGATGTCAGGGAAGTTTTCTGTCAGAAGTTCTTCAACTATTTTCTCTGTGTTTTCTGTCCCCCCTCCCTGTTCTGGGACTCCAATCACCCGCAGGTTATCCTTCTTGATAGAGTCCCACATAATTCTTAGGGTTTCTTCATTTTTTTTAATTCTTTTATCTGATTTTTTTTCAGCTATGTTGGTGTTGATTCCCTGGTCCTCCAGATGTCCCAGTCTGCATTCTAATTGCTCGAGTCTGCTCCTCTGACTTCCTAGTGTGTTGTCTAATTCTGTTATTTTATTGTTAATCTTTTGGATTTCTACATGTTGTCTCTCTATGGATTCTTGCAACTTATTAATTTTTCCAGTATGTTCTTGAATAATCTTTTTGAGTTCTTCAACAGTTTTATCAGTGTGTTCCTTGGCTTTTTCTGCAGATATCCTAATTTCATTTGTGATATCATTAAGCATTCTGTAAATTAGTTTTTTATATTCTGTATCTGATAATTCCAAGATTGTATCTTCATTTGGGAAAGATTTTGATTCTTTTGTTTGGGGGGTTGGAGAAGCTGTCACTGTCTGCTTCTTTAAGTGGTTTGATATGGATTGTTGTCTCCGAGCCATCACTGGGAAACTAGTTTTTCCAGAAAATCCGCTAAAAAAAAACTGCAGTCAGATCCCTATCAGAGTTCTCCCTCTGGCTCAGGCTATTCAGATGTTAATGAAGCCGCCTGGGGAGGGTGGGGGAGGGAACAGAGAGATAGGAGAGTAGCACCTCAGAATATAGCCAGAGTTGCTTGTCTTGCTTGGAATGACTCTTATATCTGAGATTCCCGCGGGCGCGTCGCCTATGTGTGCTGTCTGTGTGGAGATTGCCCCCGGGGGGTCTGGCCCGCTGGAGTCACGGTCAGATCCTCCGCTTCCAGCCCCACGCCCAGCGTCAAGGCTCCCCTACTGGGACGGTGCACTCTCGACTCCAAAATCAGTCGCTGCCTCCCGGGGACTTCTCGTCCCTCCAGCCGCGTGGCCGTGCCGCCCCCGTGAACCAGGTGGGCCCCCTCCCGGGGTTAGTTCAGATGGGTGGAGTAGCTCCCCGTGCTTGTGCCGTGACCGAGTGTCCCGGCTGGAACGCTGTTCTCCCCGCTCCAATACCAGTCGCTGCCTCCCGGGGACTTCTCCTACCGGCTGCGTCCCACGCCGCCCGCGCGACCCGGATGGTCACCTTCCCGGGGTTAGTTCAGGGGGTGGAGCAACTCTCCGTGTTTATGGCGTACCTGCGTGCAGTCCAAATCCCTGTGGGACAGTTCCCCGGCTCGGATGCTACTCTTTCTGCTCCAAGATCAGTCACTACCTCCCGGGGACTTCTCCTAACGGCTGCGTCCCACGCCGCCCGTGGAACCGGCTAGTCCCCCTCCCGGGGTTAGTTCAGGGGGGTGGAGCAGGTCTCTGTGCTTGTGCCGTACCTGACTGGTATGCTGGCTCCAGGCTCTGGAAACAATCGCTGCTTCCCCGTATTAGTTCGTTCTCCGTCTCTAAATCTGTGTTTGTTGTTCAGCGTTCGTAGATTGTTATGTATGTGATCGATTCACTTGTTTTTCCGTGTCTTTGTTGTAAGAGGGATCCGAGGTAGCGTCTGCCTAGTCCGCCATCTTGGCTCCGCCCCTAAATGGGGAGTTTTTTAAAAGCTTCAATGCCCTGGCCCATTTCCCAGAGATTTTTATTTAACTTCTCTGGGGTGAGTCCTGATCACCGACACATTTGAGAAGCTCCCCTCAGTGAATCCAGTGTTTACAGGTTTGAGACTCTCCAGTCTAGATAAACACTAGTCCTGACTCAAGGTATCATTCAGTACTGGGTAATTCAAGCAATCAGCCAGAGTTGGGTACCACTGATTTAGTAATTTTGAAAATAAGGCTAGTTTGTCTGCTAACTCTCCACACTATTCACCTATTCCCCTAAGATGAGGCCTGAGCATTATGTTTTCAAAGTGTTTCCTAGTGATTCTGATTACTATTGTGTACTTTTTCACTTTTCACCGCACCTCCATTTCCTTATCTTTTTCTGCCCTTCCAGTTGAGAATTAACCTGGTGCAAATTGTACATTCACAGCTTAAATATTCTCTAGAACAACAATTCTGCAAGATCAATGACTAATTCATCAGAAATACCTTTTTCAACAACACAGACCATGACTATACATGCGGACCTCACTGTATGGAATATGCAGGAATCATATTGACTACATCTCTGGCAAGAGATGATGGAGAAGCTTAATATCATTAGTCAGGACAAGGCTAGGGGCTGACTGGAGCAGACTATCAATATCTCACATGCAAATTCAAATTAAAGCTGAAGAAAATTAAAACAATTCCACAAGTGTCTAAGTACGACCTTGAATATATCCTGCCAAAATTTAGAGACCATCTCAAGAATAATTTGATGTACTGAACACTAATGATGGAAGACCAGAAGAATTGTAGGATGACATCAAGTACATCAGACATTAAAAATACAATGGGGAAATAAAGAAAGAAAGAAAAAAAAAAAGTAGGGAAGAGAATCTGAAACTTGCTTTTGGTTGTGCAGTAGCTAAAGTGAACAAGAAGTTTAGTAAAAGAACTGAACAGAAGATTTCAAACAGCAGCTTGAGAAGACAAGGTAAAGCATCATAATGAAATGTGCAAAGACTTGGAGTCAGAAAACCAAAAGGGAAGAACATGCTCAGGATTTGTCATACTGAAAGAACTGAAGAAAAAATTCAAACCTCAAGTCGCAATGTTGAAGGATTCTATGGGCAAAAAATTGAATGATGCAGGCAGCATTGAAAGAAGATGGAAGGAATACACAGAGTCACTACATCAAAAATACTTGGTTGACAATCAACCATTCCAGGAAGCATCTTACAATCAAGAACCCATGGTACTGAAGGAAGAAGTTCAAAGTGAACCGAAAGCATTGGAGAAAAACAAGACTCCAGGAATTGATGGAATACCAATTGGGATGCTTCAACAAATAGGTGCAATGACAGAAGAGCTCACTTATTTTTACTGAGAAATTTAGAAGACAATGGAACGGAAGTGACCCAAATTCATGCCCATCCAAATAAAAGTGATCAAAAGGAATGCAGAAATTATCAATGTCATTAATATCACATACAAGCAAACTTTTGCTGAGGTAATTAAAAAACTGACAGAACTGCCAGAAATTCAAGCCAGATTCAGTAAGAATGTGAAAAGAGGGGTAGTATTGCTGAAGTCAGATGGATTGTAACTGAAAAAAAAAAAAAGGTTTACTTGTGTTTTATTGACAGCATTAAGGCATTCAATTGTGTGGATCTTAACAAATTTCAGGTTAACACTGAGAAGAAGGATCAAGAGGCAGTCATCGAAACAGAGCAAGGCGATACTGTATGGTTTAAAACCAAAAAAGATGTGTGTTAGGGTTGTACTTATTCAATGTATATGCTAAGCAAATTATCTGAGAAATTGGACTATATGAAGAAGAATGCGGGGTCAGGATTGGAGAAAAGCTCGTTAATGACATGTCATATGCAGATGAAATATCTTGCTTGCTGAAATGTAAGAGGACTTGAAACACTAATGAAGATCAAAGACTGTAACCTTCAATGTGGACTACACTTCAGCATAAAGAAAACAAAAATCCTTATGATTGGAGCAATAAACAACATCACAATAAAGAAATATTGAAGTTGTCAAGGTTTTCATTTTATTTGTATCAATAATGAATGCCCATGGAAGCAGCAGTCAAGTAATCAAATAGTGCATTGCATTGGATGAATCTGCTGCAAAAGACCTCTTTAAAATCTTAAAAAGCAAATTTAAATTTTTAAAAAGTGAAAGTATCACTTTGATGACTTAGGTGCAGCTGACCCAAGCCATGGTACTTTCAATCACCTCATACGCATGTGAAAGCCAGACAATGAGTAAGGAAGATGGGAGAAGAATTGATGCATTTGAATTACCTACTATTATGAGGATGACACAAGATGGGGCAAATTTTCATTGTTATATATGGAGTCACTATGAGTCCAAGCTGAATTGATAGCACCTGTTTTAATTGTTTTGGGTTAAATTATGTCCCCCAAAAAATGTGTGTATTAACTTGGTTAGGACATAATTCCCAGTAGTCTATGATTGTCCTCCATTTTGTGATTGTAATTTTGTGTTAGAGAGGATTAGGGAGGGATTGTAACACTCTTACTGGGTCACATTCCTGATCCAATATAAAAGGAGTTTCCCTGGGGTGTGGCCTGCACCACCTTTTATCTCTCAAGAGATAAAAAGAAAGGGAAGCAAGTAGAGAGTTGAGAAACTCATGTCACCAAGAAAACAGCGCTGGGAGCAGAGCACATCCTTTGGACCTGAGGTTTCTGTGCTGAGATGCTCCCACACCAAGGGAAGACTGATGACAAGGACATTCCTTTAGAGTCAAGAAAAGAAAGACTTCCCCTGGAGCTGACACCCTGAATTTGGACTTGTAGCCTACTAGACAGTGAGAGAATAAATTTCTCTTTGTTAAAGCCATCCACCTGTGGTATTTCTGTTATAGCAGCACTTGACGACTAAGACAGCACCTAACAACAAGACGAACATTAATAACCAGCTTCTGTTTAAATACTTGTAATGACAGGGACCACACTTGATTCTGGCCAATCAGTCTTGTCTTTGGAGAGTACTCATAAGGTACGACGGAAAAGTGAAAAAGAGACACATTTAGCTCGTGATAAAGAAATCTGTGTGTGGGAATCAAAAAAAATTAAGCCATAGTGTCTCTTGAAAATAGCTAACTTTTTTTTTTTTAAATATTTACTGTATTATATTTACTAAGCCTTTTACCTCACAGCAGTACTGTGGAGATGTTATATCATTTCTGTTTTTCAAATACAGATCTATTTTCCTCATTTTTCTGGATGACAAAACTGAGGCTCATGGAGGATAAGTAAATTGACAGAACCAGGCAGCCAATAGTCAAGTGGGATTTGACTATGACAATCTGCTCCCACTGCTACACTCTGACCCATTACACAAGGCATGGGGCAGGGCTTTTCCTTTTCTCTCCTAATATGAAGTAGGGCTATTTCAATAATATGTCAAAAAGTATCTTCAAGACCTGTGCCTGTCTACGCAGAAAGGTCTGCTACATGAAGGAAGGAAAGGGACACTGTTGCCACCAACAGTCAAGACCGGGTTGGAGACAGGACCCTAAGGATCAATCTAGGAATAATTTTATGGAAGACTACAGAAGTGAGGGCAAGGTGGGCTAACCCAGCTGGCTCTTCCTCTGGCTGCTGTTTCCAGTTAAGTGTGAACTGAGGTCATTCTGTACATTTAAAGGCAAAACCTGTCACTCCCAAGAAGAGCTTTCTGTACTGACCGGTTCACTAATTCATTGCTGACTGGGCTTGTCTGGTGAGAAAAGACATTAAATATTTAAACCTTGTCCTTTCTCAGATGCAGAGCAGCAAAGATGATTTTCCACGGAATTTAGCATTAAACTCCGGCAATTTGTACAGCTGTGCATATAAATGGCTTTTCATATAATCTCTAGAGGCCAGGGTCAATGTTCCTCGTACATTTTAATACTGTAGATGACATAGCGACATCCTTCCAATTTATGTTCCCTCATAATTGAAAGGGGCTTAATAAAAGTGAGGAACAGGCAGTATGTACACAGGGACATTGATTTCTTCTGACAGTTGAATGGAAGCTAATTGTAATTTTAATGTAATTTGTTCCATGGGTGACGTTGAGACCTAGAACATAACTAAATCCATTTTAAAGGAAATAGCTGTATATATGTGTATGTGTGCGTGTGTTATAGAATTAGAATGATCCAATTAGACAGCTGTCATGAAGACACCAAATATAACTTCCCCAGATGAATACTTTAATTATTTTTTCACAGATATATTTGTCCAAAGAAATTAAAGCCTGGCCTTTATTATCAACATGGAATTTTACAAAATCAGAGTTGGGGGTGACACAAATGTTACGTTGCTTGAAATAAATGCACACATTATTTGTCTAAGTACGTGTACAACACAATCCTAATTGTGAAAGTGAAGCTTAGCTGAGTGAACTGTGGTTAATATATATTCTGTGTGAAGCAGGTTTTTTTTTTTTTTTTTAATGTTATTTTTTTCATTTAGTAGAGCAGGGACCTGCTCAGAGTTTTGTTGGTAATCCAAACGTTTCCTGCTGTGGATAAAAACAAATGTAAAATTGAAGAATGGTGTTCTCTAGTTCTGAAATTTGCTAATTGCCGAGCTATTCAATTATAGGTAATATCCTTTTATTGCTAATAAGATTACCATGTGTCAACATGACTGCATTTCTGAAATGGAATTTGCCCAATTTGGCTTGCGTGGAATTTGAAACGGTTTTGTGTAAAAGACTTTAGAAAATTAGCACTGAAATATGAATGACGAAGAGAAAAAAAAAATCAGTAAAATGTCAAATCCAAGAAAAAAATTTTTTCCATCCAGATGTTTGTCTTTTGGGAACGTTTCAAAGTGGATTTTGCCACCAAAAAGAATAAGAGCAGGCTTATAATTGAAACGTTGTCATCTAGGTTAAAAACTTTAACTAGTTGATGGTCTGTTTTTATACGTGTTGGTCGTAGCCAAACCCCCTGCCCCAGCCAGTGGCTGGTATCCACCTGGGTCCAAAGTAAGCAGGGAATGAATATGAAGTTTAAATCAGACCACCAAGAAGGCATCAGAATCACCTTGCTCAGGAAGAAGAGGCACATAAAATGCATATCCCCGGGCTCCACCTCAAACCAATTAAAACAGTCTCCCACAGTATGAAGCACGGGAATATGTGTGTTGTACTTGATCCCCTCTTGTTTCTTATACACACGGAGTTTGAGAATAATGGCCAGAAGGGATCATTCCCATGCCTGAGTAATGGCTATCGTGCACACCTGGTGTCCCTCAGCCTGGGCGTTCTGCTACGAAGGCCATAAGATCACTGCCCGTGCCCATGTTCTCCAAAGGAGAAGACTATTTATCCATTTACTGAGAAGCACAGATAAGCAGAGCTTCCAGGATAATAACGAAGATCTTGAAATCACTGTTACTAAAACTGCCAGAGAGGAGAATTTTGGTCAGCTTAGGGAAGAACTTTCTTTTCCTTTCTCTGGATTTTGGAATAATTCGGGCAACCAGACATCTCAGTTTGCCTAGGACTTACCCAATTTTAGCACTGAAAGCCCCATGTCCTGGGAAACCCCTCAGTTCTTGGCAAAGTGGAATGGCTGTATCCACTAAGGCCTAGTTTCAAATCTTGTTCCACTCCGTATTAGCTGTAAGGCTTTAGGCATGGCACTAAATCATTACCAGATCCAATTTCTTCCACTGTAAAATGGTTATCATATCTATTTCACAGAGATGCTGCGTAGATTAAATTAAATTAAGTATGGTTACATAGACAAAGAACCTACCAAGCAAATGCTCCATAAATGTCATTTCTTTTCCCTATTATTGGCAAAATCAAATTCTCAGGCCCAAGGGAAGGAACCTTTTATACGCAACAGGAAGGTGGGTGCCATTGAATTTATTTTGCCTGCCCCCCCCCCCGCAAAAAGACAGAGAGAGAGATGTCTTTGTTAGTAAATAGCAGGTTGCCATAAATTCTTTTCAGACAGATTTGTTTTTAGTTCTTTTTCTAAGTAGCAAATACATAAATCGAGAGTCATGATTCACTTCATTTCCACGTAAAATTAATTAACTATAAAATCCCAGATATAAACAAAAAAGAAAGAACAAGGATGAGTTCAAAATATGGAATTGTAAGCCTTAGAATTTAAACAAGATATTTGAAGTCCCATAAACCAAAGTAGATAATTCTACGATTTGAGGAGCTGTGTAAACAAAGCCCTAAGGTCACGTTATATTCCTACGTCTGGCTTTAATAAGCTGTATGGATTTAGACAGGTCTCAATTTTTCTGGATATTAGATCCCACACTTACAAAAGGATGAGGTTGGAATAGTATATTAAATTGATCTCTAAACTTCCTTCAAGCTTTATGATTCTATTCCAGATAAATTATTATTTTGCTTCTATTTGAATTCTCTTAGTAAAAGGGAACTTGCCATTTTAAGGCAGTTGATGCCACTGTAGGGAGATTCGTTTTAGATTGCCCTCCCTTATTATGAATCAAAATTTTCTTTGTATAACTTATTCCTACTAGTCTTAACTCTGTCCTTAAAAAAACTCAGAATAACTGCATTTTCTTTTTCATGGGTTAGTTTTTCAACTATTTGAAATGAATGATCACGTTCAGCCCTGGCAAATCTTATTTCTACTTCTGCCGGGGATGGCCATAACATAGCCATGTTTAGCCACGGTCAGCTTGGCCAAAGCCCCTGAGACTGTTCCAACCAAATTATGAGTGAATAGCTAAAATCTAGCCTGGTGACTTGGATAGGCATCCATTGGTATCAAGGTTGGAAAACTAAAGGAAAAGGCTGATACTTCATTAATCAGTAGCTTAGAATAACAGGGTCAGAAGTGCATTCAGGGAAGGTTAAGTGGGCAGGAACTCAATCACAGAGAGACTCCTTTCTAGAACAAGTAGATCTCGCTAGGTAGAAATATCTGGATAGAGACAGAGAAACAGAGGGGTTTAGTCAATAGCAATATCCTAAGTTGGAGTTGTGAGGAAAGAAAGGATCAAATTTAGATTAAGGAAAAAAATTAATTCCTACATTCATTCATTCAAGAAGTATTTATTGAGTACCCACTCTGTGCCAGGCACTGGGATTTATAGGCTCTCTATGAGTTGGAATAGACTCAAGGGCAACAGGTTTGTTTTTTGTTTTGTTTTTGATTAAGCTAGCATTTCTTCAAAATAACATAGTGTACCAAACCAACTGCCTGTCAAGTATCCCCTATTATCACATTAATTATCTAATTCAGTGCATCTGGGTGGTGCAAGTTGTTAAGTGCTCAACTACTAACTAAAAGATTGGCGGTTTGAACCTACCTAGAGGCACCTCAGAAGAAAGGCCTGGCGATCTGCTTCTGAAAGGTCAAAGCCATGAAAACCCTACGGAGCACAGTTTTACTCTGAGACACGTGGGGTCACCATGAGTCAGAACTGAATTGATAGCAACTGGGCTTTTTTTTTTTTTTCAATTGGGGAAGGGGTGAGAGATACAACATGCTAAATTATACAGATCTCTGGATTCATTGTCAGTGGTTTTAAGTAAATGAGTCTGGCACAAGACCCGGGAACACGTACGCTTTTAACAACTTTCCCAGATTATTTTGATATACTTGATCCACAGATTGTATTTTTTTTTTTATTGTGGTAAAATATATAGATTAAAACATCTGCCAATTCAATGTTTTTTTTACATGTACAATTCATTGATGTTGATTATGTTCATCATGTAGGCAACCATCACTATTACCCATTTCCAAATTTTTTGACCACCATTAACAGAAACTAAGTGCCCCCTAACCAAAGACTCCTCTGTTCTCCTTCTCCCACCTTTGATAATCACCAACAAACTTTGGCCTCTATACATTTGCCTATTCTAGATATTTCATATAAGTGGAATCATACAATATTTGTCTTTTTGTGACTGACTGATGTCACTCAGCATAACATTTTCAAGGTTCATCCGTGTTGTAGCAGGTAATAAGACCCTGTTTTTCTTTAAGGCTGAGTAATATTCCATTGTATGTATGTATCACATTTTGTTAATCCATTTCAGTTGTTCCCACCTTTTAGGTATTGTGTCTACTGCTGCAATAAAAACTGGTGTACAAATTTCTGTTTGCATTTTGCTTTTAGTTCTTTTGGGTATGTATAGCTAGGAGTGGAATTGCTGGACCGTCACGGTATTTTCTACAGCAACTCCAGTACTTTGTATCCCCACCAGCAATTAACGAGGGATGCAATTTCTCCACATCCTCGCTGACATTTGCTGTTTTTTGATTTTAGCCATCCTAGTGAGTTTGAAGTGGTATCTCGTTGTGATTTTGATTTGCATTTCCCTAAAGACTGATGACATTGACCAACTTTTCATATGCTCATTGGCCATTTGTATGTCTTCTATGGTGAAATGTCTATTCAAGTTCTTCACTCATATTATGATTGGCTGGTTTGTCTTTTTGTTGTTAAGTTGTAGGCTTTTTTCTTTTTTTTAATTGTGCTTAAGTTGAAGGCTTACAGAGCAAATCAGTTTCTCATTAAACAATTAATATACATGTTGTTTTGTGACATTGGTTGCCAACCCTTTGATGTGTCATCACTCTTCCCATCTTGACCTTGGGTTCCCCATTATCAGCTTTCCTGCCCCCTCTTGCTTTCTTATCCTCTCCCCTGGGTTGGTGTGCCCATTAGTTTCGTTTTGTTTTATGGGCAAATTTCAGGAGTGACTTCAGTACTGAGTTAAAAGGGTGTCCGAAGCAGACATATGCACACCCATGTTCATTGCAGCATTATTCACAATAGCAAAAAGATGGAAAAACCTAGATGTGCATCAACAGAGGAATGGATAAACAAACTATGGTACATATACACAACAGAGTATTACACAATGATGAAGAAGAGCAGTGAATCTGTAAAGCATCTCATAAAATGGATGAATCTGGAGGACGTTATGCTGAGTGAAATAAGTCATTCACAAAAGGACAAACATTGTATAAGACCACTACTGTAAATACTCATGAAAAGATTTACATACAGAAAGAAACAATTCTTGATGGTTACGAGGGAGGGAAGGGGTGGGGATGGAAAAACACTTAATAGACCATAGATAAATGGAAACTTCAGTGAAGGGTAGTACAGTACACAATACTGGGGAAGCCTGCACAACCTGTACAAGGCAAGGTCATGGTAGCTCCATAGACATTTCCAAACTCCCCGAGGACCGAATTGCTGGGCTGAGGCTGTGGGGACCATGATCTCAGGGAATATCTAGCTCAATTGGCATAACATAGCTTATAAAGAATATGTTCTACATTCTACTTTGGTGAGTAGCATCTGGGGTCTTAAAAACCTGTGAGCAGCCATCTAGGGTACTCTATTGGTCTCACCCCTTCAGGGGCAAGGAAAAATGAAGAACACTCAAGATACAAGGGAAAGGTCAGTCCAAAGGATTAATGAACCACAGCCTCCACCAGACTAAGTCCGGTACAACTAGATGGAGCCCAGCTACAACCACTGACTGCTCTGACAAGGATCACTGTAGACGGCCCCAGACAGAACTGGAGAAAAATGTAGAACAAAATTCTAACTCAAAAAGAAAGACCAGACTTGCTGGCCTGACAGAGACTGGAGAAACCCTGAGAGTATGGTCCCGGAACACACTTTCAGCTCAGTAATGAGGACATTCCTGAGGTTCACCCTTCAGCCAAAGACTGAAGAGACCCATGGAATAAAACAAGACTGAAGGGGACCAGCCATGGGGCAAGGACTGGAAGGCAGGTGGGAACAGGAAAGCTGGTAATAGGGAACCCAGGGTTGAGATGGGAGAGTGCTGACATGTTGTGGGGTTGTTAACCAAAGTCATAGAACTATGTTTGATAAGAAACTAGTTTGTTCTGTTAACCTTCATCTAAAGTACAATACAAAAAGAAAAAGGCATCTGGGGGCCATACCCTCAGGGTTTCTCCCATCTCTGACAGACTAGTAAGTCTGGTCTTTTTTGGTGAGTTAGAATTTTGTTCTATAATTATCTCCATATCTATCCGGGACCCTATATTGTGATCCCTGTCAGAGCAGTCAGTGTTGGTAGCCGGGTACCACCTAGTTGTGCTGGACTCATTCTAGTCGAGGCTGTGGGAGTTGTAGCCCATTAGTCCTTTGGACTAATCTTTACCTTGTGCCTTTGATTTTCTTCATTCTCCCTTGTTCCAGATGGTCGGGACCAGTAGAGTATCTTAGATGGCTGCTTACAAGCTTTTATGAGCCCAGATGCTATGCTACTCACCAAAGCAGGATGTAGAACAATTTCTTTATAAAATATATTATGCCAGTTGAGCTAGGTGTCCCAAGACCATGGTGCCCAGCCCTCAGCCCAGTAATTCAGTCCATCAGGGAGTTTGGTTGGGTCTATGAAGCTTCCATGACTTTGCCTTGGTCAAGTCGTGCTGGCTTTCCCAGTATTGTGTACTGTTTTACCCTTCACCAAAGTTAATACTTATTTATTGCCTATTTAGTGTTTTTTTCTCTCCCCACCTCTCCCTTCCCTCATAACCATGAAATATTTTTCTTTTTGTGTGTAAACCTTTTCACGAACTTTTATAATAGTGGTCTCATACAACATTTATCCTTTTGTGATTGACTTATTTCACACAGCATCATGCCCTCCAGTTTCATCCACGTCATGAGATGTTTTGCAAATTCATCATTGTTCTTTATCATTGTGCATCAGGGTTGTATTCTTTCACCGTACCTATTCAGTCTGTATGCTGAGCAAATAATATGAGAAGCTGGACTATATGAGGAAAAACAGGGCATCAGGTTTGGAGGAAGACCCATTAACAACCTGCATTATGCAGATGACACAACCTTGCTTGCTGAAAGGGAAGAGGACTTGAAGCACTTACTAATGAAGATCAAAGACCACAGCCTTCAGTATGGATTACACCTCCACATAAAGAAAACAAAAATCCTCACAATTGGACCAATGAGCAACACCATGATAAATGGAGAAAAGATTGAAGTTGTCCAGGATTTCATTTTACTTGGATCCACAATCAACAGCCATGGAAGCAGCAGTCAAGAAATCAAAAGATGCCTTGCATTGGGCAAATCTGCTGCAAAGGACCTCTTTAAAGTGTTGAAGAGCGAAGATGTCACCCTGAAGACTAAGGTGCGCCTGATCCAAGCCATGGTATTTTCAATCACATCATATGCATGTGAAAGTGGACAATAAAGAATGAAGACCAAAGAACAGTTGACACCTTTGAGTTGTGGTGTTGGTGAAGAATATTAAATATACCGTGGACTGCCAAAAGAACAAACAAGTCTGTCTTGGAAGGAGTACAGCCAGAATGCTCCTTAGAAGCAAGGATGGAGAGACTGTGTCTTACATACTTTGGACATGTTGTCAGGAGGGATCAGTCCCTGGAGAAGGACATCATGCTTGGCAGAGTACAAGGTCAGCAGAAAAGAGGAAGACCATCAAGGAGGTGGATTGACACAGTGGCTGCAACAATGAACTCAAGCATAACAACGATTGTAAGGATGGTGCAGGACCGGGCAGTGTTTCTTTCTGTTGTGCATAGTGTCGCTATGAGTCGGAACCGACTCGACGGCACCTAACAACAACAAACAACAATCCATGAATATGAAATGTCCTTCCATTTTTTAGGTCTTCTTTAATTGTTTTTACTAATGTTTTATAGTTTTCAATATTCAATTCTTTTACTTACCTGGCTAAATTTATTCCTAGGTATTCTTTTAGATACTATTGTAAATGGAATTGTTTCCTTAATTTCCTTTTCATAATGCTCGTTACTGATGTGTAGAAACCTGTCTGATTTTTGTGTTTGGCCTTACATTCTGCCACTTTGTTGAATCCATTTATTATCTTTTGTAGCTTGTAGACTCTTTGGAGTTTTCTATATACATAGGATCATGTCCTCTGCAAAACGAATACCTTTACTTCTTTCCCAGTTTGGATACCTTTTATTTATTTTTCTTGCCTAATTGCTCCAGCTAGGACTTCCACTCCAATATCGAATAGCAGTGGTGAGGGCGGGCATACCTGTCTTATTTCTAATCCTACAGGCAAAGTTCTTAGTCTTTTCCCATTGGGTATGAGGTTGGCTGTGAGTTTTTCATAAATGACATTTTGGTAAACATCATTTATTTTAGAAAGAGAGATCATACTTCCCAGTCTGTCTTTTATACTCTTAAAGTTCCCTATTATGTCCAGAGTAGTCTAAACACGTTTATCTGCCTGACGTGGCACTTTCTGTTTAGTGAATCATGGTTTGTTCAAGGTCCTGACAACCTCTGGATCATTAAACATATTTAGGACTACTATCTTGCTCTCCAACACACCTTATGAACCTAGCAATGTTATCCTTTAAGGTTGAGGCCCAGAATTATCCAAGATGCCCCAGATAAGTTCTACCAGCGAGTGAGTATATTACTTCCTTTTTATGAACAGTGAATTTTGATTGATGGAGCCAAAGAATACAACTTTATTTTCTCTTTAGTTAAGTCATGTTGTCAGCCCTTTTTTCTTTGCTGGCCAATTAAAACTTTCATATCTTTTACATGTTTCTCAAATTAAATTGGATCATCATCTCTGTGCTTTTTTCAATCAGTCTGTTTACTAAAGGGCAAAACCAAACTTCCGTCTCCAGTTATTCTATGATGAGTTGACCTCTACCCCAAGGGCTGGGGGCAGCTGCTTCAAGGTCTTCAATCCCTTTTCAGATTTTCAGAATTAATTCACCATGCCTACATTCCTTTTCACCTTGGACGCCAACAGAAATCCAAGTTTAAATAGTATACATCATAATAGAAATGATCATTTCCTTCAGTTGTTTACTTTCACTGATCTGATCCTGACTTCCAACCTTTACTTCTGCTCAAATCCTTCAGTAACTTTTTGAAATCACTATCACAAGCATACTCCATTCTATTCTCAACCCATTCTTTGAACAGTCCCTTTAACCGCTTACTTAACTGAAATGCGGCTGCACCTGAAAATATCGAATCTCTGTAAACTCACAAGAAACAAATTTTTTCTTCTACGCTCCATATAACTCCAGTGTCTTTCCTATTTCTTATTGACACATCAAAACTGTCTCTTCTCTTCCTCCTTAAAGACACTAGCCTTTTTTCAGGTTCAATACAAGACCTACTTTTTTTTAATCTCTTGCTCCTGTTACAGTCGTCTAGTGACATCTTTTCTCCCAACATTCATTGAGCAGGTAGAGCTTGCCCCCTTCTCTACAACTATGATTCCTTGAAATCTCCTCATTTAAGTAGATGATACATCAAATCCTTACATTCCTAGAATGTTGATCTACTTGTCTCCAGCATTTTTCATCAATCCAATTTAGCCACCCAGTCACATCATCATACTATAGACTTTGTTGTTAGATGGAAGCAGCAGTCAAGAAATCAAATGATGTATTGAATTGGGCAAATCTGTTTCAAAATGCCTCTTTATAGTTTTAAAAAGCAAAAATGTCGCTTTGTTGACTAAGATGGGCCTGACCCAAGCTGTGGTCTTTTCAATTGCCTCATATGCATGTGAAGCTGTACAATGAAAAAGGAAGACTGAAGAAGAATTGACGCATTTGAATGATGAGGTCTTCAAAGGATACTGAATATACCCCATGCAATTCCAAAAGAACGAACAAAATCTGTCTTGGAGAAAGTACTGCCAGAATGCTCCTTAGAATGGAGGATGGCATGACTTTATCTCATGTACTTTGGACATGTTATCAGAAGGGACCAGTCCCTGGAGGAGGACATCATGCTTGGTAAAGTACAAGGTCAGTGGAAAAGAGGAAGACCCTCAAAGGGATGGATTGACACAGTGGCTTCAACAATGGAGTCAAACATAGTGACAATTGTGAGGACAGTGCAGGACCAGGCAGTTCTGTTGTACATGGGGTCGCTATGAGTTGGAACCAACTTAATGGCACCTAAGTACAACAACAGAATCACTACCTATGGACTCTGCCTCTCCTTTTATTATAGTGAAAAGTAATGCCCCTGGTTCTATCAAGACCAGTTTCATTCGTGCCACCTTTCATCCACTATCATCATTCTAAGGATTTAATTTATGCAAGTAAACCCTTTCTCTCTTTAATCATCAAATTTTCACTCTTTTTTGGTTGTTTCAAAACATCTTTTAAAATTCTAACAAAGTTCCAAAAACTGGTTGACTTAAAACAATAGAAATTTACTTTCTTAGTATTCTGGAGGCTCGAATCTTGAAATAAAGGTGTTAGAATCTACAGGTGTGGATCCTTCCTTGCCTCTTTGTAAGCTTCCAATTTTTGCCAGCAATCTTTGGCATTTTTTGTCTGGTGTCATTCCAAACTCTGCTGCCATCTTTGCACTGCCATCTTCCCTCCACGTGTCTGTGTCCAAATTTCTCATGTCTTAAAGGACATGAGTCGAATTTAAGGCCCATCCCAATGCAGTATGACTTCATGTTAACTTATTATACATTCATGTTAACTTATTATATCTGCAAAGTCCTTATTTCCAAATAAGGGTGATATTCACGGCTCTGTAGTGTAGCCATAGTAGGAGATTGCAATGGAACACTTCAGACAGCCAGAAAACTTGTGTGCAAGGAATGGAAGCAACAGGAGGTACAGAGAGACTCAGTGAGGGATGAAAGAAGGTTATGTTTTACTTTGTAATTTTTTCCAAAGCCTTTATCTTGGCTAGCAGCTATTTGACCAGCAGTATAGAAGTCAATAGTTCAGTATTTGATGGAGAAAAAAAAAAAAAAAGGAACCAGAGTCTACGCATTTAGGAGCTACCTGCTACTTTTTTAGCTATGTGCCCATCAACAAGTGATTTAATGTCTCTGTCAGTTTTCACATTTGTAACAACTGAGATATCTTCTACCTTATAACTCCTACTTCAGATGATTGTTCAAATAAATTTTAAATAAAATAGGATGGTTAATCAGTGTTGCCCAAACTTTCCTGATAAGTATCACCTCGGATTCCTATCAAATGTACAGATTACCAGGATTCATCCTAACTCAGTCTAATTTAGCAGAATCTGGTTTGGTAACAAAAGTTTATGCTTCTAAAAAGTACCAAGATTTTTTATTTTTAGGCAAATTTGGGAGACACTGATGCATGGTGCTATGTAATGGTGATGCTAACATTAGTCAATCTTGTGAGGCACAAGTAGTCCTGGGTTAAATGAGTCAGTCCAAAAAAAAGGAGCTGTAACGTTTTTTTCTCCTGCCACTTGATTCTCATTTGTGTGAAGTAGATAGTAGTGCCAAGTTGCCAAAAGACATTGCCATTGTGGGGTAGAAATGGAGGAAGTTATTACTATTATTATCATCATTTTGCCTGTCTATCTACTTGTCTATATCTATCTACCTGTATCCTAATTATTTACCTTCACTGTGCTTTCAGAGGAGCCCTGGTGGCTTTGTGGTTAAGAGCTCAGCCGCTAACCAAAGTGTTGGCAGTTTGAATCCACCAGCTGCTCCTTGGAAAACCTATGGGCCAGTTCTGCTCTGTCCTGTAGGATCTCTATGTGTCAGAATCAACTCGATGGCAACAGGTTTGGTTGCTTGCTTTGAAAGCCACTGCAGACTTGGTGGCATATCACAAATCCAGGTCTCTGAATATTGAGAAATTTCAGTCAACCTCCCAGGATCATTATTCTGCTAGTCATAGGCTGATCTACTATCATGACCTGGAAATATAATAAATTTCAACATAGTGGAAAACCAGAGAGAGAGAGAAAAGAGGCAACTGGCAAGTTATTTTAGCAACCTTGTTAACATCATAATTAATTGTTTAAATTAAAGGCAATATTTTCTCACAAACTGTGTTTCACAAACACAAAACTGCAAAAATTGCCACTCTAATCCTGGCTTAGAAGGCAAATGCTAATTCCTACAGGCTATTGATTTATTGGCTTGTGTTTCCTACACTACATCTTATGGTTAAAACTAATTTGATAAAGAATATCGAGATGATATTTTCATTACAAATCAGTAGTTAATTAGCAGATGAATTGCTCTCAGGCCTCTGAAGTTCCATCAGCTACCAAGTGTTTTATTTATTTAATTTTCCCATCCATTCTATAATTTCAGTTGACTCCAGTGACAACGTGATGCATCTGTGATCCTTATTAGGCAGAGTGCTTGTGAAATTTAGCAAATGCACTGGAGTATGGAAGGTCTTTTACTGCTCTAATCATGCCTTGAATTTGCTTTTGAGAAAGTATAAAAAATGGACTAGATGTCTTGGATGACTTTGTTTGGAGGGACTGCACTGACATATGTACAGTCCTCATTTCTACTTCCTTCTGGTTGTACATGGACTTAGTGCTTCCAAGACTTCTGTACGTGAAAGAGTTTCGTTTCTACAGCAATCCCCTACAAAGGAATTGTTACCATGAGGTGTTAATGGTTGCCTTCATCTATCAGATACAGCATTTTGTACATCTTGTATATGAAATGTGTAAATAAATACGTAACTGACTGATGGATTGTTTTATTCAACTATAATTCAATAAGACACTTTTGATCTCAAGGAGTTTAAGGTCTATTGGAGAAAACATAGCACAGGCAAATCATTCAATAGAAATTTGTGAGTGGTATATGTCATATATGAGGTTCAAATAAAATGTTAGGGGATTCTGAGATGGGTGAGGCCACTTCTATGTATGTTTATGTGTACACACATACATTTATGCACATGTGCCGGTTTGCACAAAATTAAATTGTCTTTCAACCTCCCCTACTTTAAGGCATCAAAATTCTCTCCTCCTCCTCTCTTCGTCTTCCTGAGTAGTCCATTTTCATAATCCAGTTCCTTTAATTAGGAATGCATCAATAATAACCAATGAAAACATGGTGAAATAACCGTCTTGGTCCTCTCAAAAGTATTTGCATTTTAGAAGAGTATCACCATAAGAAGAAACCTTAAGAATTCCTTTCTAGATGCTGAATTTCAGACTCTATTGTATCTGAGCAGAGAATATTTGGAGGAGATCTGCCTCCCAGACTTCTCTTTAAACATGGCAGAGGGTACTACCAATTGTCCCTTAATGGATTTAACCATGATCATTTGAAACAGGTGCATTGAAGAGACAAGCTATGTTTCCAGAACTACTTCTGGAACTACTTTACTACACTTCTCTATTGTCTTGTCTCTGGTCATGTCCCTTCTAATCCTAAGATTATTCTTCTGTTCTGTTAGGTCAGTATACTGTTTCACCACTCTACATACGAGCATCAAATCCTTTTGCTTTCTTTTCTTGGCACATTTTCTTTAGCCAATGATGACTTGGTAAATGATTTCCCTTCAGCATTATTATTATTGTTGTGTGCTGGAGAGTCGATTCTGACTCATGATGACCCTACAGGACAGAGTAGAATGACCCCATAGGGCTTCCTAAGTTGTAATCTTTATAGGAGCAGATCACTAGGTCTTTTCTCCCTTGGAGCAGCTGGTGGATTTGAACCAACAGCCTTTTGATTAGCAGCCCAATGCTAATCGTTGTGCCACCAGGGCTCCTTTCCCTTCAGCATAGCCCCAGAATATCTCATAATTTAGTGCTACCTCTTAGACATCTATGCCCTGGTAAAGCCCAGCCCTTCATCTTTATCCCCTTTCCTTCTTTCAGAATAAAGGATTCAGATGTCATTTATAACCTCCAGTTGTTGGACATTTTTTTTTTTCCTTTTTAAGTACCATGAAATCTTCATTGGTAACCAATTTCTGAGAGAATGTAAGGTCACCTAAGTAGAGAATACCCATGGGCCCAGAAGTAGCACACTGGATAGAACTAGCTGCTCTGTACACAAAGTCCCTGCCAGAGGTGCTGCTGCTTTCCCACATAGCTCAATTCAAAACTCTTTGGGGAAATACCATACAGCTATCTGGTGCCTGAGGTAGCTTGAAGGTTGTATAACTGTCTGGATTCTTCGGCTCATGTGGGTACAGAATGAGCATCAATCCTGGTCTTCACCTGACAGGGGTAGCAGAGTAATGGACTATAAGAGGAACTCTGAGCAGGTGACACAGACTGCCTTCATCCAGTATCAGTAGTGGGTTAAGCCATACTCCCTGTGCTCAGGCAGACTTCCGGCACCACCCAACATACCCCGAAAGGAACAATAGACCATCACCCTGCCACCTTATGCCATGGATTATTGTATATCAAAAACTACCTCACCCAGTCCTCTTAAATAGATGAATATGATCTGCAGTGACTTCTGGCAGCCTACGTATGATGATTATGGGGTCTAGTATGAATGGAAAAGTCCCTGGGTGATACAAATGGTTAAGGGCTGGGCTACTAACTGAAGGTTGGTTTGAAGTCACCCAGAGGCACCTCAGAGGTAAGACCTGGTGATGTGCTTCTGAAAGGTCACAGCCTTGAAAACCCTGTGGAACAGTTCTACTCTGCACACATGGGGACACCATGAGTCAGCATGGACTCGACAGTAACTAACAACAACAATACTGATAGAGGTAAAACATGTACCTTATCTTGGCATTTGAATTCCTGCTTATCAGATTGTTTTCTGGACTCTCACCTGTATTATCCTTCCAGCTTAAATTTCTTCCAACCTACCTACTTTCCTACTTTTCAAACTTTTGACTTCCTATTATAGAATTTAATTAGCGCTAGGCTGCTAACAAAAAGGTCAACAGTTTTAATCCACTAGCCACTTCTTGAAAACACTATGAGGCAGTTCTACTCTGTCTTATAGGGTTGCTATGAGTCAGAATCTACTCAATGGCAATGGGATTTTTATGTATTAATAACAAACTTCCTTTCATAAAATTGAGACTCAATCTACTTGAAAACATCTTGATACACAGTGTTGATTGCATTATAGCAAGACCACATGGGCCTTCTTAATTATGGGATGTGTATTAGTTATCTATTCTTGTTTAACACATTACCAGAACTCAGTGGCTTAAAACTTCACGCATTTATTATCTCACAATATAGGCAGGTGTGGCATTCAGGAGTGAGTTAGCTGTGTGGTTCTGGCTCAGAGTCTTTTAAGAAATTGTGCTCAAGAAGTTGGCCAGGGTTGCAGTCATCCAAAGGCTTGACTAAGACTCATGGATCCACTTCCAAGATGGCTAACTCACATGGTTGTTGGCTGGAGGCTTCAGCTCCTTGCCACATGGGTCTCTCCATCAGGGTGCTTGAGCGTCCTTACAACATGGTCCTTGGCTTTCCCCAGAGTGAATGATCCAAGAGAGAGCAAGGCAAAAGCTACAATGTCTTTTATGTTCTAGCCTTGGAGGTCATACACCATCATTTCTAGAAAATCTTAGTGGGTACACAGGTCAGCCTCATTCGTTGTGGAATGGGACTGAACAAGGCTGTGAACAGCAGAAGGCAGGGATCGTTGGGATCACCTTCAAGAAAGGCTTTCAGATATTTTTGTTATAGTGACAAAATATCAAATTGACCACACTCCCTATAATAAGAAACCACATTTATTTTAAAGGCCTTTTCTTACATTTATTTATTTAATCCTCATAACCACTTTGTTTTGGTAGATACCACTATGATCTCCATTTTACAGATGAGAAAGCTGAATTTAAACAAAGTTTTAGTAACTTCTCCAATATCGTACAATTAATAGGGCACAAGGCTAAATTTTGAACCCAACCAGGACAATGCTACTCTTATATGAATTTAAATAACCATCATACAACATTCTTTTCTGATGGGACAGTGTTCATAGGGGTGTGAATCGTCATCATAAGGGTCACTCATTTTGGCTTCTGCATAGATACATAAGGCTGCAAATTATATTCAAACTTTTTCTATCTAGGTATATCTTCCCTTTTTGCTCCACTTCTCCCCAGGTGATACCTTAATAGACAAGGTAACTCTATAGAGCGGAGTATTTAATTCCCAAAGGGGATGAAACAATTCTATTTGCAACCACGAAAACATAGACTCTAATATCATCTTCACAGATGCTTATAGTTCTAGAGTGATTCTGGCCAACATCTCTCTCGGAATTCACCAGTGAAGAATTCCCCTTTAGTCTGAACACCAGCTTTTGTCCTGTAGATGAAAAAAAGGATGTTTTGCCTTCTTGTGAGTCTTCATGGCAGCTTCTGCTCTTCCAGATTCATGTTCCCTTGGAGAATAAACACGTATAATAACAGCAATTTTCATTCCCACCACACATCTTAGGGCACAGAGGCCTGAAGATATGTCCTGTCTTAGCCTTGATTCATGGCTGCTTTTAATGTCTGCAGTTAGCATTCGGAGCACAGGGTTGTGACTCCAGTAAAAATACTGAGACGACTGCCAAGGAGGTAGAATGGCAGAGCAAGCTGCTTGAACAACAGAGTCTGCTAAACTCATTTTGACCAGAAATCTAAGATTCGTATTGTGTTTTATTTAAGCAGCTGAATTACAAAGCTTGGGATTTCATGTGCAATAGTCAATTTCACAGATGTTAAATGTGTTAGCTGTCTTCCTACTTTCCAAGCTCCTTTACATGTCTTTATCCCTCTTTCATTTCTTAAGCTTCCTGAACTCCAGTTGTGGTGCTGAGTCCTGATGGTTTTTCACCATTAGGGTCTCTCCTTTAAAACACCCGCCTGGAATGACAAAGTAAAAGGCAACCATTCTAAAGGGGCACTAAAAAAAAAAAAAAAGCAAAGCAAAACCCAAACTCATTGTCCTCAAGTTGATTCTGACTCATCGTGACCCTATAGGACAGAGTAGAACTGCACCATAGGGTTTCCAAGGAGCGGCTGGTGAATTCAAGCTGCTGACCTTTTGGGCTGTGCCACTAGGGCTCCAGAGGGTCACTGTTACACTAGAACGTTATTAGAGATGTAACATAATGGATACAGCCTCATTCACCGGAACTCCTCTCAGGAGGATCACTATGTAAGTGTGAGGACAACTTTGTGAGATTCACCTTGAAGGTAGAGTGACAGTAATACCACAAAATGCAGGATTGGGTAATGGTAGATGATTGATTTCTAAGCCACCATCTAAGGAGGCTGGGTCTGGGTAAGTGCAGGCATTAGATGATATTAAGGAATTATTTTTAATCTTCTTGAGTGTCATAATAATTTTGTGTCTATGCTGGAAAATGTCCTTATTTTATAAAGATTCATATTGAAATATATAGGACTGAAGTGTTCTGTTGTCTGTAATTCACTGTAAAATGTACCAGCCAAAAAAATAGATGTTGCAAATATGACAAAATGTTAACAATTGAAAATCCAGGCACTGGATATTTGAACGCTTAAACCAAAAGCCATTGCTGTCGAGTTGATGCTGACTCTTAATGACCACATGGAACAGAGTAGAACTATCCCATAGGGCTTCCAAGGCTGTTATCTTTACGGACCCAGACTGCCACACCTTTCTCCCATGGTTCGACTGTTGGATTCGAACTGCCAATCTTTCTGTTGGTGACCAAGAACTTACAAACCTGATGTCTTTGAGTCGATTCTGAGTCATCGAGATCCTATGTGTGTCAGAGTAGAGCTGTTCTCCTCAGGAGTTTCAAGGCTATGACCTTTTGGAAGTGGATCACCAGGCCTTTCTTCCAAGGCACCTCTGGGTGAGTTTAAACTACTAACCATTTGGTTAGTAGACAAGTTGTTAACCGTCGATGCCACCTAAGGACGTTTAATTTCCCCAAATTATTCTACAGGAGTCCTTGGGCGATGCAAATGGTTAATGTGTTCAGTTGCTCACTTAGAGGCTGGAGTTCTGAGTCCACCCAGAGGTACCGCAGAAGAAAGGCCTGACAATGTACTTCTGAAAAATCAGGCAATGAAAATTCTATGAAGCATGGTGCTACTATAACACACATGGGGTCACCATGAGTCAGAGTTGACTTCATGGCAACCTAGCGACTAGTAAATTTTCTATATGCTTTAAATTTTTCATAATAAAAAATAAAAGAAAAAAATTGCTTTTGGTGCAAATAGGTCAGCACAGTAGAAGAAATGGTGTGATCTGCTATCAGTAGTCCTTTCCTACCCTTCCCTAAGGCACTATTCAGGCTTCTGTTTAAATAAATATTGAACACATATTTAAAGAATATATTTTAGGAGATATCAAATTATGTGACTGCCTGCAGTTTGCCTCTACAGTCATTCTTCATGTCTCTGTAGGTCAGAACCCTAGCTATTGGAAGAGAACTAAGACATAAGATGTAAAGAAGATGGGAGGATATCAACCACATGGTGAAAGAGATCTTCCCCTATAGTGAGTGAGTGGGCTTAGATAGACAGAAAAGTAGTATTTCTATGTATCTCAAGAATGAGAACTTTGAAACCCAACAACCTGAGGCCATTTAGAGTATTACCATCTCACTGCATGTTCACAGTAACTACTCAAAAGTTTCTTAAAATGTCACTATTCACAGAATAATTTGTTACAAGAATAGGAAAGTGAAGTATATATTTTTTACGGATTTCAAACAAGATGATTGATTTTCTTGAAGTATGACAATCAAGGAGTATTCACCAGTTATCTGAAAATTATTTATTATCCTATTTCATCACAGTACAAAATAAATTATATACAGTGACACAGTAAACCATGAAAACTCTTTTTTGGGCCATTCTTGAGGGTTGGCTAGCTCCTATAAACTCCTGTATTCCTTTTCAGTGATATGGAATGTGGGCCTATCCTTGAGGGTTTTGCCTTTTTTTTTTTTTAGAATTCCTTTTTCCACTGTGGTCATCGTTACTTCACTGTTATGTGATTGTACGTACCCATTCTAAAAAAAGGCTAACTGTGGAAACATATGGTGTTTCCATGCAGATTAATCTACATGTCTCAGAAAAAGTAACAAAACTGAAAAACACTTCTCCCTCTTCCTTTTTCATTGCTCCATTTGCAAGGGAGCAAGTGGTTGGCGACAAAGATGACTGTAGAAGGTGAATTAACTGTGCAACTGAGAGTCAGGGGAGAATCCAAAGAGAAGTTGAGCAAGCTCTGGCCAGCTGGATAATTTGGTTTTATCCCTAGTCACGTAAATGCTTGCTATCCAACAAAATGGTCTTAAAAGGAGATCAATGATAAAGTTCATGATTTTAACTATCTTAGTAACCTAAAGATGCTTGTTTTTTCCTCTGTTCATAAGCATGCACATAACAAAAGCTACTTTCTTTTTTTTTTTAATGTGTTTGGTGGGGGAGAAAAAAAAAACTCGTTTCCTTATTACTGTCAGAGTATTGATTCAGATTAGTATTTCTTAGAGCAGCTTTAGAAGTTGATGAATTTGAAAATTTAAAGTCGACATAATCCTTTACTTCTAGATTGTTTAAAACAGCTTATTGAACTTGCTTTATCAGTGACAACAAATAATTATAATTTCAAAAAATTTCCCAGCCTTCCCTTGGTATTTCAAATGGACTTTCATTTGTGAACATTTGATTCTACGAAGATAAAAAACAACTAAAACAAGCATATTTATTTTCATCGATAAAAAATATTCCTTCAAAATGTTGGGGGCAAAAAAGCACACACAAAAAAAATCTAGCCACCCACATTTCCCTGATTCCAATCTAAATTTCAGCACAGACCTGATAACAAGTTTTGTTCTGAATTAATTTTATACCACCTAGTTGTTTTTTTTTTTTTTTTAGTTGAAAGATAATTTTTCCTTGAACCATTGTAGAACTGACTCAACCATTGTAATCATTTTTGGTTAAAATATCACTAGGTGAAGACATTCTGAGATCTAAGTTAGCACAAATAATTAGAGGAAGAAAAAAGTAAAAACAACCATATCCTTGAGCTAGAGTTCCAATCTGAGAGCATTGTATCATTAGAAAAATAATTTTAAAACTTTTAATCAAATATAAAAAGCAAAGTGAAGAGTTAAGAAAGGCAATAGCGGCATCTATCTTTCTCCCCCCATGCTTCTGTCAGTTTGTCGTACTGTGAGGGCTTGTGTGTTGCTGTGATGCTGTAAGCTATGCCACCAATATTCATATACCAGCAGTGTCAGCCAAGGCGGACAGGTTTCAGCTGAGCTTCCAGACAAAGACAGACTAGGAAGAAGGACCTGGCAGTCTACTTCTGGAAAGAGTTAGCCAGGGAAAACCTTACGAATAATAGCAGAAGATTGTCTGAGATAATGCCAGAAGGTAAGCCCCTCAGGTTGGAAGGCACTCGAAACATGACTGGGGAAGAGTTGCCTCCTCAAAGTAGAGTCGACCTTATTGTTGTGGATGGACTCAAGCTTTTGGGACCTCCATTTGCTGATGTGGCACAACTCAAAATGAGAAGAAACAGCTGCAATATCCATTAGTAGAGGATCAGTGAAAAACAGGAAGGCCCTCAATGAGATGGACTTACACAGTGGCTGCAACAATGGGCTCAAGCATAGCAACAATTGTGAGGATGGCACTGGACCAGGCAGTGTTTCATTCTGTTGTGCATGGGGTATCTATGAGTCAGAACCAACTTGACGGCACCTAGCAACAATAACAACATCTTTCTAGCTACTTATCAGCCTATCTGTGTGTAACTGTCTTCAGGCAAGCATTTTTTAAGCTTATGATGAAATTAGAAAGACATGGAAAACTGCAGGAAATAATATACCAGATGGCAGAAACCATAGAGCATGAAAGTTCTCTCACCTACAATAGTCAGATTATATGTGTCAACAAACCCCCAAGACATATGCTATTAAAAATATGTAACACCATATGTAGACTTTAGAATATGGGAAATAAAATGTCCCTGTAATTAAGATGATAAATAGTCATTGCCCATTTGGATTTGTTTCAATTCTCACAAGGGCAAATTCCTGAGCTGCCATTTTCTTTTCCCATTATAGATTCTGGCACCAGGGCAAGATATAAGGATTTTAATGCTTTAATATATTCTATGAAATATACTAGTGTACTTTACTATTTTGACCTTTTGGCACATCATATTTTGATTTGGATGGCCATTTCACTCTTTGCTCTCAAGCTCAGGGAGGCCATAAAAGAGCAAAATGAATGGATTGACTATAGCTAGTCACAATACAGAATACTGAAAAGGTCATTGTATCTTGTCGACTGTGCTATTATTCATGGAATATACAGGACATTAAATATTTGATACCGTAGTCTTGTGACAAAGAAATCCAAGCAAAAGTGGAACCAAGAATCACTTCTCATGGCAAAATTGTACCATAATTCAAGAATGAGCAATGGCAGAAGCCTAGTACAAGGAAAAAAAAATCATTTCCACTTCTACTCATCTTTCCTGGTTTGGTAAATTATATCTATGAGCGCATATTCTCAAAAGGAAAAGGAGTTATGGAGGTGATCTGAAAATGTAAAGGGAACAGCTTGAAACTAAAAGAACTCAAGAATTCAAAGGTCTGCAAGAGTTTCCCTAGAGTTCCTAGGTCATGTTTGCTACATGGAGAAGAGATCAGATGGCTACACTCTTTGATCAAAACACCAGAAAATTTAACTCCATTTGAAGTATTAGAATAGAAAGCTCAAATGGAGGTTTTCTCTAATAGAAAATTTAAAATGTATTTCTTTTCACTTTTATGTGATATTAAGTAGTCAGAGGGACTCTCAGTCCTATCCACAGGTAGAAAGTTCCCAGGCAACCCATTAACCACCATGTTAACCACCATGTAGAGAGCTCTTTGCTGCCCGTATTTGGTTGGTAGACGTAAATAAAATCAGCCATTACAAATAAAGAAAAAGGAGTCAAGCTGAACTGAAATGAAGAGGCAATTAAGCCAAAAAGGAATACAAATGACCGATACAAAAATTTGCCAAAATGCTCTTTCTCACTAGTAATTTTTTAAATGCAATTTTAAATAATAATTATATCCATTTTCAACTACCAACTATTCAAGAGTAAAAGAAGAAATAAAATACCTGGTGTTTGTGAGCATGAGGAAACGGTATTCTAATTTTTGTTAGGAATATGTATTGATAAACTCTGTTTGAAGGTCTCTTTTACTCAAATATATTTAAAAGGTACATAGTTTTAATTCAGCAACCAACTTTTAGATGTTGTCCTAAGGAATAAATTAGATGTGTGCAATGACTTACCTCCAAGAATGTTGATCACAGTGATGTTAATGATAGTGAAAAACTGATTAAAATAAGAGATTAAATATATTACATTCTGTTCTCATTATTGAACATTTAGGAAACTTTTAAAGGAACATGGTCAGGATATATGGTAAGTGGAAAAATAAGCAGGCAGTTAATATGCTGAGTATGATTTCAATTTTATAAAACATCTGTGTATGGACGTAGAGTTATATTATTGATCAAAATCTACTTACAGTGTTCATTGTTGTTAGTTGCCGTTGAATCAGCTCCGACTCATGGCAACCCTACATATGTCTAACAGAACAAAACATTGCCCAGTCCTGTGCCTCCTCACAATCTTTGGTATGTTTGAGCCCATTGTTGTAGCCACTGTGTCAGTTCAGCTCTTGGAGGGTTGCCCTCATTTTTGCTCCTACCAAACATGATGTGCTTTTCTAGTGATTGGTCTTTTCTGTAGATGTGTTCAGTGTAAGCCAGCCAATTCTTTCCATCCTTGCTTCTAAGAAGGGACATTCAATATTCCCTCAACTCAAATGCTTCAACTCTCATTTCGTTTTCCTTTTCTATCGTCCAGCTTTAGCACGTATAGTATATGAGGCGATCGAAAAGATCATGGTGTGGGTCAAACTCCCCTTACTCACTGAAGTGGTATCTTTGCTTTTTAACACATTAAAGAGGTCTTTTGCAGCAGCTTTTCCCGTTGCAATATTGTGTGTCATTTGATTTCTTGACTTCTGCTTCCATGAATGCTGGATTGTTGATCCAAATAGAATGAAATCCCTGACAACTTCAATTTCTTTGCCATTTATCATGATGTTGTTTATTGGTCCAGTTGTGAGGATTTTCGTTTTCTTTATGATCAGATGTAATCCATATTGAAGGCTATAGTCTCTGACCTTCATCAGTAGTAGTTCAAACCATCTTTACTTTAGGCAAGCAAGATTGTGTCATCTGCATATCGAAGATTGTTAGTGAGCCTACCTCCAATCTTGATGCCACGTTTTTCTTTATGTAGTCTAACTTCTCTGATTATTTGTTCAGTATACAGATTGAGTAAGTTAGGTGAAAGGATAAAACCCTCCACACATCTTTTCCAATTTTTAACCACACAGTATCCTCTTGTTCTGTTTGAACGACTGACTCTTGCTCCATGTACAGGTTTCGTATGAGCAAAATTAAGTGTTCTGGAATTTCCATTCTTCCTAAAGTTACCCATAATTCGTTATGATCCACAGAGTTGAATGCCTTCAAGTAGTAGATGATTACAGGTAAACATCTTTCCAGTATTTGCTGCATCCAGCCAAAATGCAGCATATTCTATTTATTTTTCCTTAATGATAGCTCTCATTTCATGTCGTCTTCTGGATCTGGTTTGAGATTCTAGCAGTTCCCTCTCAATGTAGGGCCACAGCTATTTTTGAATTATCTTTAGCAAAATTTTGTTAACATGTGATATTAATAATATTGTTTGAAATTTCTATATTCCATTTGATCACCTTTCTTTGGAATGGGCACAAATATGAATCTCTTCTAGTCAGTTAGCCAGGTAGCTATCTTCTAAATTTCTTCAGATGGACGAGTAAGCACTTGCAGCATTGCATCTGTTTTTTGTACTCTCACAATTGATATTCCACCAATTTCTGGAGCCTTGTCATCCACCAATGCCTTCAGTGCAGCTTGAACTTCATTAGTTAGTACCAGCAGTTCTTGATCCTATGCTACCTCCCGAAATAGTTGAAGGTCAATCAATTCTTTTTGGTACGGTGACTGTATATTCCTTCCATTTTCTTTTGCTGCTTCCTGCATCATTCAATTTTTTTTGCCCCTAGAATCCTTCGATATTATAAATTGAGGTTTGAATTTTCTCTTCAATTCTTTCAGCCTGAGAAATGCCAGTTGCATTCTTAACTTTTGCCTTTTTAACTCCAGGTCTTTTCACATTTCATACCAACATTTTATGATAAATACATGTTACTTCTTTGAAAATGTTGTTTTTAAGACCAAGCAGCCAGCAGAAGTGTATTCTAAGGGTGGAGAGAAATCAGAAAGGGACATCTCAATTACAGTAATGCTTCAGGGAAGATTCAGAGGATTTCCTGAGCAAATACACTGCTCCTTTTCCTGAATTTCATGTCTTTTTCCAAGACTAATTTCCTGGGGTGTCTGGTGGGAAGGGGGGTGAGATTGAAATAGAAAAATTTATTAAAAATAAAAAGGGAAAAAAAATAAAATAAAAATAAAAAGGGAAAAATTGGCTGGTTGTTGTAAAACAAAGGTTAATTAAAATGTTTGTCCTGTCTAAACTTTCTAAAGAGAAAGAAATAAAGAATATGATGTGGCCTGAATGTGAGGGTTCAAAGATTAGCAAACCAGGGCTTCGTGTCTAACAGCAAAAACTCCCCTTTCACAAAATTACATAAACGTCACACACAGCAGATTTTTCTTCACAAAATAATCCTTCTATACTTTACTAAGCATCTCTTTAAACTATCAGAAAATAATAGGTCTGCATCTCAAATGTATGGTTTAGGACACGTCCATGTCAGTAGAAAACTTAGCTAGTCATTCCAGGGGATACTTCCGTTTCTACTGCCTTAAAGGAGATTTGAGTCTGGTCACATTGATTCAGTTGTGGACTTATCACCAGTGCAACATTTTTTATTTCTTGCAAAGTCACAAACTGATAGGTGAAACATTCTGTATGGGATTGTTCTTTGAATTATGAAAATAACAGTCCTCTGGGCTATATAGCCCTTATCTTGGTTTTATTTTGTGGAATACCATTAAGCACTCCAAATATTAAAGAAGAACTCAGTCCCAGTGATTTGGTTTTAGAAAATATGACTGCAATGATGTGTCTTTTATTCTTTATAATTCTTCCCTTTCATCTTTTTCAGAAGCTTACCCTCACAGAAGCTGCTCCCAGGTAACCTTACATTCACATTTGTGATTATGTAGGGTGCTCCAGAGGGAACAGGGAGAGAGGCAAGTATTTTAGAAGGCAGGAAGAGAGTTTTCTTTAGATTTTTAATGGGGTAGAGAATTACAGACCCCTTGTTGTTTTTGTCACGTGCCATCCAGTCGATTCTGACTCACAGCAACCCAACGTAATGGAGTAGAACTGCCTCACAGGGTTTTCAAGGCTGAAATCTTTAAGGAAGCAGATCGCCACAACTTTTTTCCCTCGGAGTCATTGGCTGGGTTTGAACTGCCGATCTTTTCATTAGCAGATGAACTCTTAAGCTTTTGTATCAACAGAGTGCCTTTATGTACCCCTTGATAGGAAGAAATATATAATTCCCTGGCATCTGAGGTATCCAGGGAGATAGACTTAGGCACCATTGCTCTTAGACTGGCTTCTAGATTCCTCTGACCTAAGGTGTATAGAAACCACAGAGCCACTGGTCTTGAAAGAACAATATGCGCTTGGGACTTTTCAGAATATTCAGTTTGAGTCAATACCTTTTAAAACTTATCCCTGGGGAGAGGGTGGTGGGTTGGTACAGTAGTGAGGCTATTGAATTTCTTGCCATTCTAGCAAAATGGGGACTTGGAGTCAAGTGTGATTTACTTTGAAGGGGGAAAAATGTGATATTTCCCACTTACCAAATTTTGGGGGTGCAAATTTTTACTTGCTATAGAAATCTGAAATAAAGATGTAGTGCTCCCCAAGAAAATCCTGAGTGGATATCACTGTTTTTTTTTTACTTCACCGTGTACTCCTTTTCGTCCCCCAAGCACAGAATGCTTTTTCATGTCTTAATTCCTTGGCACTTGCCGTATTCCTTGGTCTTTTCCCTTTTTCTGATGAATTCTCTCTTATGAACCATGTCAACTGTACACTTCCTTCTTGACACCTTTTTCTAACCTTTCTGGGCGGAGATATTTGCTGCAGGCCTTATGCAGAATTCTACTCACTAGAAACAATGCATATAAACAAATGAAAACAGTAGTCAAGTATTTCCATACTAGACTATGAGTTCTTTTAAGTTAGGGCAGGGGCCATCTTATTGTTGTTAGTTGACACTGAGTCGATTTCAACTCATGGCGACCCCATATGTGCAAAGTAGAGTTGTTCAATAGGGCTTTCAAGGCTGTGACCTTTTGGAAGCAGATTTCCAGGTCTATTTTCTGAGGCCCTTCTGGGTGGTTTTGAACTGCCATCCTTTTGGCTAGCAGTTGAGTGCTTATTTCATGAATACCTACTATGTTCAGGCACTATGCTGCCTAAGGCAAAAGGAATACCACTTTATATATTTTAAAACATCACACAATCACAATAAATTGAGATAGATCTCAAACAATCACTTTGTTTCATTTTCTGATTTTCTACATAAGGAAACTGAGTCACAGAGAACTCTCTACTGCTTAGAGTAGTGCTTCTCAACTTCAGTGTATAGCAGAATGCCTGCACCAGTTGTTAAAGAGGGATTGCTGGGCCCATTCCCAAAGTAGCTAATGCAGTAGGTCTGGAAACAAAAATTGCATTTGTAATACATTCCCAGTTGAGCTGAGGCTACTGGCTAGAGACCACACTTTTGGAAACACCAGTCTAATGTCACACCCATCAGCTATTCCATAGCACAGCAAGACTAGGATCCAAGCCTCCTGACTTCGCCACACTGAGGTTGCTTTCGATGGTTATTCATGACAGCATTTGTTATTCACGACAGTAAAGTGAACAAATATAAATAATACAAAGAGCATGAACATTAATTACTGAGTTTTAAAACTGCATTTAAGAAATAAAAAATCTAAGGTAAAAAGGAGAGTGGAAGAGCAGCTCACCCTTTTCAAAGATATCCTTTGGATCAGAAAAAGCTGACCTCTTTGCTTGGTGGATTATAGTGAGAACTTCAACTTCTCTGTCCATAACCTACTAATACAAATTCAGCAGCTTTGTGTCTTATGTTTCTCCAAAGGCCTCACAAATCCCCCCAGTTTCTGTCTCCTGACCTGTTCTCTCAGGGCTAGAGAGTGAGGCTTAGGTTACTGATACTTTCCATCCACCTTCATCCCCATACACAGGATTTAAGAAAGCAATCTGTTTACGTCCTCCTACCTGGTGTTCAGGGAAAGAACAGCCACCAGAAGGGAGCACGTTTCTAACATTTAAAGACAACCCAATACTAGTTTCATTTTCTGTGTATATCAGAGCTGAATGTTAACATGCGATTACACTTCTCGCCAGGCCATAGTGTGCAAGCTGGTATTTGATGGATCCAGGGAGTCAAAAAGCAATAATGTTTTAACACTTACATAAAACCACCTTTTGTTTAATAGGAATAAATAATGTTCCAATCATAATAATGCCAACTGTCTGCACACAGACCTGTAGCATCTAATGAGATGGGGCCTCCAGACGTGACGCGAGTACAATAGCATGAAGAATACAACACAGCAGCAGGAGAAAAAACAGTTCTAAGCCCATGTACTACTAAAGAAAATTGCTGAAGAAAACACTATATAATTAAACTAATTTTTTAATGATTCTTAAAGAAATAGATCGATGGTGTTCAGAAATTAGAGACAGGTGATATGGGTTTTCAAAGGAGAATTTCAGTGGAGTAGTTCAGATCTCCTAAAATTGGAGGAGAAAAAAAAAAAAAAAACAGAACAGAAAAAAATATATTAGCTCCTGGGTCTATGTCTCTATATTTTCTCCATACTCTCAACATGTCAACTTCTCTCTCAAATTATGGAGTGCAAGTGCAATGTGGTTTTTTATGCCTCATTTTGGTCTATTTACACCTTAGCACCGAGCACAATGGCTGGCACATGATACCTTCTCACAAATATTTGTAGAATTAAGATATTGAAGATGGGTCCTTAGCCTGAAATTATCTTCTCGGCCTGCCTTTCCATCCAGGCTCCCACCACTGTGAATACCTATTCCTTCATGTTGCTTCTGGGACTCCCACGGTCCCACACGGGATACCCCACCTGAATATATGCTATCAGTATGGGCTTTTGCTCCCTAAATCTTACCACCCACGTTCCCTGACCACATTTATCTTGTTCTATGCCCCAGCAAGTCTCCACTATGTAAGAAACAGCTAGTCACTTGAATTCTTTATGTCCTTGTCATGGATGTAAATTCTGAAGGATTTCTATAGTACAGAAAATATAAAAATAAATCCAAAATACATAATTACAGTAAAGTTTTCAAACTATGTTTGGCCAGAAAAGAATGAGAGAAAGTAATGTTGAGGTTGAGCATCCTCATGACACCAAAATCGGCTACTAGTCGGTTTTGTTGAGTCGATACTGACTCACAATGACCCCACGCTGTCAAAGTAGAGCTGTGCTCCGTAGGGTTTTCAATGGTCGATTTTTGGAAGTAGATCACCAAGGCTTGCTTTCTTTTTTTGAACATTTTATTGTGCTTTAGATGAAAGTTTACACAGCAAATTCATTTTCCAATCAATAATTCATACAGAAATTATTCCATGACGTTGGTTGCAATTCCCAAAATGTCTCAGTACTCTCCCCTTTTCCTCCCCGGGTTCCGCATTTCCATTTATCCAGTTTCTCTGTCCCTCCCTGCCTTCTCATGTTTAACTTTGGGAAAATGTTGGTCTTTTGATTGTTCTAAGGAGCACATTCTCCAGGGGGGTTATTGTTTATTTTATAGCCCTGTCCATTATTTGGCAGAAAAGTGGTCTCCGGGAACGTCTTTAGTTTCAAGTTAGAAGGTTGTCTTAGGGCGATAGTCTCAGGGGTTCCTCCAGTCTTTTTCAGGCCAGTAAGTCTAGTCTTCTCCTTCTTTTTAATTTGAATTTTGTTCTACATTTTTCACCCATTCTAACTGGGACCTTCTAATGTGGTCAGAGTGGTCGGTAGTGGTAGCCAGATACCGTCTAGTTCTTCTTGTCTTAGATTAGAAAAGCCTGTGGTTCGTGTGAGGCATTAGTCCTTCAGAGTAATTTCTTCCTTGAGTCTTTGGTTTTTATTATTTCTCCTTTGCTCCAGGTGGGAAGAGAGCGGTAGCTGCTTCTTAGATGCTGCTCACAAGCTTTTAAGACCCTAGATGCTACTCACCAGACAAGGATGTAGAACATATCTTTATGAACAGTGGTTTGCCAATTGACCTAGATGTCCCCTGAGACTATGACCCTTCCCATTCAAGTCCAGTAGTTCAGTCCCAATGTCTAAGTAGTTTCTATAACTGTGCTCCCTATATGCTGTATTACATACAAGAGTATGCATGCAACATTTACAGATTTGTATGTAGAAATACCCACAGCCACACCTATATATGTATGCAGGTGTACTCCAGTGCGACCTCCCTCATCTATTTAGCATATGTATTTTCATATGTATCTACTCACAAATTATTGTTTGTGATTACTGTCGTTACAGGATTGTATATGTTATAGCATTTATCATTGTTCTCCTTTACTCTTGCCTACCTCTCAGTGTCTTCCTGGGTCACGTTGTGCTGACTTACCCCATATTGTGTATTGCCTTTCCCCTCACTGTAATTAACAGTTGTGTACTATCTAGTTAGTGATTCTCACCACCCCCCACCTCCTATTCCCAGTAACCATTAAAGAATGTTTCTTTCTATATTCAAACCTATTCTTGACTTTTTATAATAGTGGCCTCAAGCAACATTTGTCCTTTTGTGACTGACTTATTTCACTCAGCATAATGCCCTCTAGGTTAATCTGTATTGTGAGGTGTTTCGTAGAGTCACTATTATTCTCTACCATTGTATAGTATTCCATTGCATGTGTGTACCACATTTTGTTTATCCATTCATCTATTGATGGACACTTAGGTTGTTTCCATCTTTTTGCTATTGCAGATAATGCTGCAATGAACATAAGTGTACATGTGTCTATTTGTGTCAAGCCTCTTATTTCTCTAGGATATATCTTGGAGTGGGATTTCTGGAGCATGTGATATTTCTATTTCTAGCTTTTTAAGGGAGGACCATACCATTTTCCAGAGTGGTCGCACCATTTTTCTGTCCCCCCAGCGGAGTATAATTATATAAGAGGTCCAACTCCCCACAGCCTCGCCAGCATTTATTTTTTTCTGTGTGTGTTTTTTTGTTTTCTTTAATCAGTGCCATTATTGCCAGGGTAAGATGGTATCTTACTTTAGTTTTGATTTGCATCTCCTGGGTGGCCAATGATCACAAGCATCTTTCATATGTTGCTACCTAACTGAACGTCTTCTTTGGTGAAGTGTCTGCTTATGTCCTTTGCCCTTTTTTTAAATTGGTTTGTTTGTTTTGTTGTTGAGGTATTGATGTTTCCTATAAATTTTAGAGATAAGACCCTTGGCAGATAAGTCATTGCCAATTTTTTTCTCTCAATCTGTAGGATCTCTTTTTACTTTTCTTGTTGAAGACTTTTGATGAGCACAGGTGTTTCATTTTTAGGAGGTCCCAGTTATCTAATTTATATTCTGCTGGTTGTGCATTTTTAGTTATGTTTGATAGCCAATTTATGCCATTAATTAGGACCTCTATATTTGTCCCTATGTTTTCTTTCCTGAACTTTGTGGTTTTAGGCTTTACATTTAGGCCTTTGATCCATTTGGAGTTAGTTTTTGTGTATAGTGTGAAGTATGGATCCTGTTTCATTTTTTTGCAAATAAATATCCAGTTTTGCCAACACCATTTAATGAAGAGACTATCTCTTCTCAGTTGAATGGACATTGATCCTTCATCAAAGATTAGCTGTCGGTCGGTAGATGGATTTACTTCTAAATTCTCAATTCTATTCCATTGATGTATCTGTCTATCATTGTACCAGCACCAGGCTATTTTGACTATCATGGCTATATTGTTGATTCTGAGATCGGGAAGTGTGAAGTCTCCTACTTTGTTCTTCAATTTCAATAATGTTTTACTATCCAGGGCCTCTTTCCTTTCCATATAATGTTAGTGATTAATTTTTAAATCTCATTAAAGAATGTTGTTGGAATTTGGGTCAGGATTGCATTATATCTATAGATTGATTGCTTTGGGTGGTATTGATATTTTCACAATTTTAAGTCTTCCTATCCATGAGCATGGTATGATTTTCCATTCAAGTAGGTCTCTTTTAGTTTCTTGCAGTAGTGTTTTGTACTTTCTTTGTATAAGTCTTTTATATCCCCAGTTAGATTTATTCCTAAGTATTTTACCTTTTGATGGGCTATCGTAAATGGCATTTTTTTCTTGATTTCCTTTTCAGAGTTCTCTTTGTTAGTGTAGAGAAATCCAACTGATTTTTATATGTTGATCTTGTACCCTGCCACTTTGCTGACTCCTGTTAGTTCCAACAGCTTCTTGTGGAATCTCTGGGATTTTTTATGTGTAGGATCATATCATCAGTGAATACAGATAGTTTTACTTCTTCTTTACCAATTTGGATGCCCTTTATTTCCCTTTCTTGCCTTATTGTTCTAACTATACAAAAATTCCAGTATAACATTGGATAAAAGTCAATACAGAGGGCGTTCTTGTCTGTTTCCCATTCTCAAGGGGAATGCTTTCAGCCTCTCCACTGAGAATAATGTTAGTTGTTTATACGCCCTTAATTACGTTAAAGAATTTCCTTTCTATTCCTATTTCGTAGAGAGTGTTTATCAGGAAGGCAGTTTTTACTGTCTTTTGGGGTGGATTTTGCCTTAAAGTCTATTTTATCAGAGATTAGTATTACCACTACTACTGTTTTTTGTTTACTATTTTCTTGACATATGTTTTTCCATCCTTTGATTTTTGGCTCATTTATATCTTTGTGTTGAAGGTGTGTCACTTGTAGACAACATATTGATGAGTCATTGTTTTTTTAAATCCATTCTGCCACCCTCTGTCTCTTGATTGGTGCATTTAAACCATTATATTCACCGTGATTATCGATAGGTATGAATTTACTGCTGTTGTTTTGTTATGCTTTTTTTGTGATGTTGATGGTTTCTTTGTTCCACTTAATTTTCTGTGCTTAGTTCTTTGTGGATTTTGTTTTCATTTCCTTTGATGGTGTTGATTTTGTGGTTACCGAAACTTTATGATTTTTTTCTTTTGTATTTTGATGAGTAGGTTTGTTAATTTTCTTTGTGGTTACCCTGAAATTTACCTTTATCTTCCTAAGCTTAAAACTTTCTTTAATTTTTTGGTGTCACATTGACTTCCTCTCCATATAGAAGTTCTATAACTATACCATTTATCTCCCCTTTTTGTTTTGAAGTTGTAGTCATTTACAGATTGATATCTCTGGTTCCCTGTTTTCCAGTCTTGTAGCTTTATTTTTGAGAATTCTTTGTCTGATTTGGTATCTGGCTAATGCTGTCATGTGTCTTAATCTCAGATTGTTGTCTGATGTTGTTCGTTCTCTGTCTGAAGGGCTTCCTTTAATATTTTTTGTAAGGTTGATCTGGTTTTTACAAATCCCCCTAATTTCTGTTTATCTGGAAATACCCTAATTTCACCATTGTATTTGAGAGAGAATTTATGGATATATAATTCTTGGTTGCCATTTTTTTTCTATCAGGGTTTTATATATGTCATCCCATTGCCCTCTTGCCTGTATGGTTTCTCCTGAGAGTTCAGAGCTAAGTCTTATTGGTTCCTCTTTGTAGGTAACATTTCATTTTTTGCAAGCTGCTCTCAGGGTTCTTTCTTTGTCTTTGATTTTGGAAAGTTTGATTATGACATGTCCTGGTTATTTTCTTTGGAATCTATCCTATATGGGTTTTTTTGAGTTTCTTAGATGGATATATTCTCATCTTTCCTGATATTTGGGAAGTTTTCTGCCAGCAAATCTTCAAAAATTCTCTCCATGCTTTTTTTTGGTCTCCTCCTGTTCTTGAATTACAATCATGTGTAAATTAATCCTCTTGATAGTGTCCCACATAACTCTTAGGCTTTCTTCATTTTTCTTTATTCTTTTTCTAATTGTTCTTCCAACAGATTAGTGTCAAGGGATTTGTCCTCTATTTTGCTGATTCTCTCTTCCATTGTTTCAACTCTATTCTTACGTCCTTTCATTATCTATTTCTGAAATTTTATTGCTGCTCTTCTGGATTTCTAGTTGCTGTTTTTGTATGGTTTCTAATTGTCTTCTTGTTTTGTCACTTGTATAGTTTTCCTGATTTATTCTAGAAATTTGTCTGTGTTTTCCTTGGTTTTGCCTGTGTTTTCCTTGATCTCCTTCTTGATCTCTTGGAGGACCCTATACATGTCTTTTGAATTCCTTATCGGGTACTTCTATTACCACTTCTTTCTCAGGAAGGCTTTTTGGCCCTTTATTTTGATGACTTGCTTGAACCGTCTTGTCCTGCCTCTTTATATCATTTGATATTGTCTGATGTTTCTGAGAGACAATATCAACTGATATAAAGAGGCAGGAAAAGACGGTTCAAGCAAATGCTCAAAATAAAGGGCAAAACAAACAAACAAAAAACCTTCCTAAGAAAGAAATGGTAATAGAAGCACCTGGTAAGGAATTCAAAAGACATGTATAGAGTCCTCCAAGAGATCAAGGAAAACACAAGCAAAACCAAGGAGAACACCGACAAATTTCTAGAATAAATCAGGAAAACAGTACAGCAACAAATGACAAAATAAAAAGACAATTAGAAACCATAAAAAAACCTGAAGTAAACCCTGGTGGCATAGTGGTTAAGAGCTACGGCTGCTAACCAAGAGGTCGGCAGTTCAAATCCGCCAGGTGCTCCTTGGAAACTCTATGGGGAAGTTCTACTCTGTCCTATAGGGTCTCTATGAGTCAGAACCAACTCGATGGCAGTGGGTTTGGTTTTTGGGTTTTTTTGGTTGTTTCTGAAGCATAAAGGTGTTATTCTATTGATTGATTGATTGTATGCTTTGTCCTCTGTTTTGTTTTGTTTTGATTTATGCTGGTTGCTAGTCTGGCAGCACTGGAGCACTCATCACCTGTCTCCAGGTGTTTGGAGCAGTGGCTGGAAGTGTGGGCATGAGCTTCTATTCACTGGTTGCATAGGGTGGCTGAGCATGGGCTGGGCGGGTGTTGTCCACCATCTGTCATTGTTCTGTTGGCTCTGGAGTGGGTGATATTGCTCACTGAGTGGGTGGGGCAGCAGGTGTGGTGGTTATGGTGGGCAGGCAGGTTGCAGAGGCAGGTTCTCCTCCACTTGCTGGGTCAATGGGTGGGGTTGGATGGCAGTCCCAAGGGAGTAGTTTCTCCACAGCTCTATGAGTTGGTGGTCAAAGGTGTATGGTTGGGTTGGGGAGGTGGTCAGTGGGCTTGTGACAGCACCGTCACTGACACTTGCCAGGTTGGTGGGGTGGGTGCGCAAGCACACAGGAGCTTAGTTGCTGCTGCCCACTGGGTTACGGGGTGGGTGACAGGCAAGTGGGTGCACAGGACCTGTCCCTGCCCAAGTGTGAAGAGGGGGGCACTGCCTGTTGACGCTCTATGGGTCTATTGCTGTGTGCACATTACCCATCTAAAGGTCAGGAACTACCACCCATGATTATAGCTGACTCTGGATCCTGGTTCCCTCCCTACTCTGTGGATGCCAGGATCCCTGGAACTCTCACCCTCCTTCCTGTGCTTTCACTCCTTAGATCCAGATCTTGTTTTGCTCAACCTCCTTTTCTCCAGTTGTATCTGCACAGTTTCTCTGTTTCTTATTGGGAATGTCAGGAAGTTGCCTTCCTCTCCCACAGTTGCCACTGGCTCTGTCTCAAGATGGTCACTCCAAGCCTGGATGGCTGTACCACTCCTCATTTGCTGTGTTCTTTCAATTTCTTCTAACAATCAGTGTTCGATTCTATTCTTTCTCCTTCCATTTAATGTTCAAGGTTCTAGAATTGTCATCTGCATCTGTTTCACTTGGTTTCTCTGGTCTTTGCTGTGGAGAGACAGTGGGAAGTGTCTGACTAAGCTGCCATCTTGGCCTGCTTTTGTATCTTGCCAGGCCTTTCTTCAGAGGTACCTCTTGAGGAATTAGAACTGCCAACCTTTCAGTTAGCAGCCAAGCCTGTTAACTTTTTGCACCATCCAGGAACTCAGACATCAATAATAGAGGGGTATTATTGGCAGGGCATACATTGTAAGGCTTCACAGCTTACTATGTGAGCTGGGCAGGCCATTTATCTCCATTTATAAGTGAGAATACTAAAGGTCAGGGAAGTTAAAACTGTTTCTGTATTTCTCAGGGGTTTGGAATGTGAAAAACTGAGACAATAATGTATGAGCACTTTAAAATTTTTAAGGTGGTAAAGTTGATTACAAGTTAAAGTTCCTGACTTGCATCTGTTTCCATAAAAGGTGAAGGAAGGGCTCAGTGTTTACTTTCTAAATCATTGATCATTTCTTTTGTTGGACACAAGATATCATCACAGCTACAGTTTAATAATTGCTTGATTTGTTTATGCAAAAATTTTCAGGATCTCTAGTCTTCTTCCCAAGCTAGCTATTCATCCAGCAGGTTACTACTACTTACTACTATACTACTTACATTGATGTGAAAGGAAGTAGTAATGACGGTGAAGGTCATTTTTCTTCATGTTACAATTGGCCATCAGGAGTTTAGAATGCCATGAAGGGAGTGTTGTGTAAAGAACTGTGACCCTCAAAATATGTGTTGTAACTTCTAACTCCTATACATGTGGATATAATCCCATCTAGGAACAGGGTTTTCTTTGTTATGTTATTGTGGCTGTATCAGTTTAGGGTCTGTTTTAAGCCAATCCCTTTGGAGATATAAAAAGAGCATCTCAGGCACAGAAGCAAACAAGCACAGACAGAGGAGGAGATACACACCACATGAAGATCGCCACAGAGCTAAGGAACAGAAGCTAAAAAGAGACAAGGACCTTTCCCCTAGATCTGTTAAGCCTTACCCTAGAGCCAGTACCCTGAATTCAGGCTTCTAGCCTCCTAAAATGTGGAGAAATAAATTTCTGTTCCTTAAAGTCATCCACTTGTGATATTTCTGTTATAGCAGCACTGTGAAAGGAAGACAGGGAGTCAGATGTATGCCCCAGGTAGGCTTTCTTTACCTTGCCAATTTGGTTTGGTTCAAGGGTTGTTTAAACTTACGGACATGACAATGTTTAACTCTGAGAATCATGAAAGCAAATATGTACACAAAAGCAGCCTGACTCTTGTCCTTTTGCAAGCTTAGGGACTTGAGAAGGACACACTCAGACTGCTCTTTTCTGAAGTCCATTCTGTTTGCCTTTTCTTATACACCTAACAGTTCTTCTCACAATCATTCTCCTCATCTCAAATTCACAGCCTGTTATTGTCTCATTGTCTTAAACCGAAAATAAACACAGCCGCTTGCAAGGCTGTCTATACAATATGCTCTTCCACCCAAGCCTCCCACAGAGCAGATGTATGTTTATATGTGAGCATTCACTTTCCACGGGGTGGTATGAATAATATTATTTGAGGCTATCCCTACTCAGAAAGTTCTTCAATTTGATTAATAATACTTTTTGTTTTGTTTTGCCTTTATACCTACTTATTTATTCTTTATTGAGGTTTAATTCCCATACAATAAACCACACAGCTTTTAAATGTCCAGCTTGATGCTTTTGATAATTATATACATCCTACCCCAAACAAGACAGAAAATATTTGTATCATCTCAGAATGATGCTTTGTGCTCCTTTTCAGATGCTTCTCCTAAAGTTTGCCCTCACTGCCCTCCCCACCAGACTAGAGACAATTGCTTGCTGATTTTATCATAGACTACATTTGCCTGTTCTAGAATGTCAAAAACAGATTCTTACAGTATGCTCCTTTTTGCACGTGTCTGGGTTTGATACTCAATATAACATTCATCTACGCTGTTGCGTGTATGATTAGCTTTTTTCCCCCATTTTATTTCTTAGTAGTATTTCATTCTATAATTATATGGCAATTTGTCAATTAATCCACTTGTTGATGACATTTGCGTTCTGTACAGTTTGAGGTTTATTATGGGTTGAAATGGGTCTCCCAAAAAGATATGTTGAAGTCCTAACACCAATACTGTGAATGCGACCTTGTTTGGAAATAGGGTCTTTGAAGATGTTATCGGTAAGGTTAACATGAGTTTCTTCTGAATGCTGTCCATATGAAAGAGAAGAAACACAGAGAGACAGACAGAGGAAAGGAGGCCCTGTGAAGATGCATCTACATGTCAGAGAACATGTAGGACTACCAGAAGTTGGAAGAGGTGAGAAAAGATTTTCTCCCAGAGCCTGTAGAGAGAACTTGGTCCTGCCAACATCCTGACTTCGGACTACTGACCTCCAGAATTGTGAGACAATACACTTGTGTTCTTATCAGCCACCCACATCATGGTGCTTTGTTATGGCTGCCCTAGGAAGCTACTAGGGAGTATCATGAATGACATTGTTATAAATGTTCGTATACAAAATATATGTTTTTATTTCTCTTGTATTTACCTAGGAATTGAATTGCTGGGTTGTATGGTAGTTGTTTGTTTAACCTTATAAGAAACTGCCAAACAATTTTTGAAAGTGGTTGCAGGGCTTTCCACTCTCATCAAAAATGAGAATTGGTGAGACTTCCCATTTTTTCAGGTGGTAGCCAAAATTTGGTATTGTCAGTCTTTTTAATTATAGTCAAGTTAGTTGGTATGAAGTTGTATCTCATTGTGGTTTTAGTTTGTGCATCCCCAGTGACAAATGATGACAAATTCATGTGTTTATTGTCCATTAGTTTACCTTCTTTTGTGAAGGGTCTGTTTAAGATTGTTTCCATTTTTAATTGGGTTACGTTTTTATTTTTGCTGGTTTGTAGGAGTTCTTAATGTATTCTGAATACCAGTCCTTTGTCAAATGTATGTATCACCAGTAATTTCTCCCTTTCTCTGGTTTGCCATTTATTTTCTTAACAGTGTCTTTTGATAGGCAGGAATTTTTATTAATTTTGAATAAGTCCAATTTATCATTTTTCTTTTTTGGCTAGCATTTTGTGACTTACCTAAAGTACATGTGGATATAATCCCACCTACAGCCACACAGCCATCCCTTCATATCTGTGGGATTCAACGAACCACAGATTAAAAATATTTAAAAAAAAAAAAAAGACTTTCTTCTTGTCATTATTCCCTAACAATACAGTATAACAACATTTACATAGCATTTACATTGTATTAGGTATTATAAGTAACCTAGAGATGATTTACAGGAAGATTGTGTAGGTTATATGCAAATTTTACCTAAGGTTTTGAGCATCTACTTCACACAAATGAGAATCAAGTGGTGGGAAAGAATACGTTGCAGCTCCCTTTTTTTTTTGTATTGGTTTACTTACTAAATTTTTTTATGAGTGCCAGAAGGTTTGGTTTTCTTGCTAACAAATTCTACGTTTTCTAGGTCCCTGGGTGTTGGAAACAGTTTGCACTGGACTACTAACTTAAAGGTTTGTGTTTCAAACTCATCCAGTGGCACCACAGAAGAAAGGCCTGGGGATCAGTTTCCTTAAAGATATAGCCAAGAACACCCCACGGAGCCCAGTTCTACTCTGTAACACATGGGGTCATCCTGAGTTGAAATCGACTAGACAGCAATGGGTTTGGTTTGGGGTTTTATAACGTTTTCTATGTACACAATGATTTTATCTAGGAATAAAGATATTTTTACCTCATTTCAATCTTTATGGTGTTAATTTTTTACTTGTCTTATTGTACCGAATAGGATTTCTATTAAAATGTTAAATTAAGTGATCAGAATGAACACCCTTCTCTTTCTCTCAATCTTACGGAAAAAAAAAAAAAATCATTTGTTTCTCCATTAACTGTGATATTAACTATAAGTTTATCATAGATACATTTCATAACTTTAAAGGAATTTCCTTCAAATTTCATTTGGCTGAGAGCTTTTATCAAGAACGGTAACTGAATTTGGTCAAATTTTTTTTTTTCTGCATTAATTCTGAAGATACGTTCTCCTTTATTCTTTCAGTGTGGTGATTTACATTGATTGACTGTCACATGTTAAGCGACAGAAGAATTCTTTGGTTAATTCTCATTGGTCATGATATATTAGCTTTTCATGAATTTCTGGATTTTTTGCCATTATTTAATGAGAGTTATTGATCTGTAATTTTCTTTTCTTCTGATGGCATTAGAGCTATGCTTGGCTTATTAAATAAACTGGGAAATGCACCCTCAATCTCTCTTTTCTGTGTTAGCATAATATTAGTATTATTTCTCAATTAAAGACTTGCTAGGATTCATCAGTGAAGATAACTGGCGTTTTCTTAATGATGCATTTAATTATTTTGTTGATAGTGTTAAGATTTTTAAGTCTTCATTGTTTTAGTTTTGGTTAGTTTGGTTTTCTAAGATACTTGTTCAGTTTAAGTTATAAAAATTACTTGCATGAAGCTGTTTATAATATCCTCATACTACACTTGAAAAAAATTATTGAGTTTTAGATTAAAGTTTACAGCAGAAACTAGTTTTTCATTCAAAAAGTTATACACAAATGGTTTTGTGACATTGGTTGCAATTCCCACAATGTGTCAGCACTCTCCCCCTTTCCGTTTCCACCCTGGGTTCTCCATGTCCATTCATCCAGTTTTCCTGTCCCTTCCTGCCTTCTTGTTTTTGCTTTTGGGCAGGTGTTGCTCATTTGGTCTTGTATATTTGATTGAACTAAGAAACATGTTCCTCACTTGTGTTATGGTTTGTTTTATAGGCTTGTCTAATCTTTGGCTAAAAGGTGGACTTCAGGAGTGGCTTCAGTTCTGAGTTACCAGGTTATCTGAGGGCCATAGTGTTGGGAATTCCTCTAGTCTCTATTAGACCAGTAAGTCTGATCTTTTTTTGTGAATTTGAATTTTGTTCTACATTTTTCTCCAGCTCTGTCCCATGCCCACTATTCTAATCCCTGCCAGAGCGGTTGGTGATGGTAGCCAGGCACCATCTGGTTCTTCTAGGCTCAGGCTGGTGGAGGCTGTGGTTCATGTGGCCCATCAGCCCTTTGGACTAATATTTCCCTTGGGTCTTTGGTTTTTGACATTTCCCTTTGCTCAGAACATGAAGGGACCAACAGATGTATCTTAGGTGGCCCCCTGTTAGCTTTTAAGGCCTCAGGTACTACTCACCAAAGTAGGATGTAGAACATTTTCTTGACAACTATGTTATGCCAATTGACCTAGCCATACTAAGCTTTTTGTATAGGTAGTATCTTGGTGTTATGTACCCTCTTTCATTCCTGATATATTTAATTTTTGTTTTCTGTTTATTGACCGATTTTGGTAGCAGTTTGTCAATTTTATTAATCTGTTCAAAGAGCTAATATTTTACTTTATTTTCTCTATTGTTTGTACATTTTTTATTTTAATGATTTCCAATTTTATATCTCCATTTTCTACTTATTTTGCATTTAGTTTGAAATATAATTTCTTGTGATTTTTTTTTTTTTTTTTTTTGACCCATGGGTTGTTACAAATGCTTTTGATTAATTTCCAAATATTGGGGAATTTTCCAGATAACTTTCTCTGATAGATTTTTAATTTAGTTTGTTATCACCTGAGACTATTCTTCGTATGATGATGATTATTTGAAAAATATTGAGACTTTTTAAATTGTCTAACATATGCTTTAATATGGTTAATATGCACTGAAAGGAATGATTTTTCAGGAATCATTGGGTATGGTCTCCTATGAATATCAACTAGGCTAATTGGTTGGCAGTGCTGTTCAAATTTTCTATACTTTTATTTATTTTTGTGTCTACTTGCTTTTTTCAGTTGATAAAAGAGAAATGTCAAATTCTCCAATGGTAGACTTTTCTGTCTCTTTAGCTCTGTCAGTTTTTGTATTATCGATTTTAAAGCCCTGTTATTTAGTGTGTAAACAATTATGATTTCTATGTTCTTGAAGAATATTTTCTTTTACCATTATGAAATGGCCCTCATTCTCTCTGGTAGTATTCTCTGTCTTCATGATTTGTTAGGCTTAATATTTACATTACACATATTTTTCTACTCTATTATGTTTAATTCACTTGAATCTTTATTTTTAAAGTGTGTTTGCTGTAAATTGCATATAGTTGGATATTGCTTTTGTATTCAGTTTGTCAATCTGTGTCTTTTATTTGGAACGATTAGGCCCTCTATATTTAATGTAGTTTTTTGATATGGTTAGATTTAAGTCTACCATCATGGTTTTTCATTTTTTTATCAGTTCCATCTGTTTTTTTTTTTTTTTTTCCCCTCTGTGACTCTTTTCCTACCTCCTTTTTTTTTTTTTTTTTTTTTTTGGTGAAACAAATTTTCTTATTCCATTTTAGCACTTTTAATGAATTAACTTCCTAGTCATGTACACTTTTGTTATCCTACATGCTATTTCTACATATCTATACACAGCATACGGTCTTCAATGGCCAATTTTTTTCTGCAGATTGCCAGATACTTCTTCTAAAAAAAAAACTGGCCAGTGAAGACCTTATTGGTAGCAGCAAAACATTGTCTGATATACTGTTAGAAGGTGAGCTCCTCAGTTGGAAAATAGTGAAAAAATGACTGGGCATGAGCTGCCTCCTCAAAGTAGAGTTGACTTTAATGATATGGTTGGAGAAAAGCTTGCAGGACCTTCGTTAGCTGATGTGGTATGACTCAAAATGAGAAGAAACAGCTGCAAACATTCATTAGTAATCATAATGTGGAATGTGCAAATTATGAATCGAGAGAAATGGGAAGTTGTCAAAAATGAAACTGAATGCTTGAAGATACATATACTAGGCATTAGTGAGCTGAAAAGGGCTTGTATTGATCACTTTGAATCCGAAAATCATATGATCTAGCATATCAGGAACGACCGATTGAAGAAAATGGTGTTGCAGTCATTGACAAAAAGAATATTTCAAGATCTATCCTGAAGTATAACTCTGTCAGTGATAGTATAATATCCACAAGCCTACAAGGAAGACCAGTTAATTTGACTATTATTCAAATTTACGAACTAACCACTAAGACAAACCATGAAGAAACTGAAGATTTTTACCAGGTTTTGCAGTCTGAAATTGATCAAACATGCAATCAAGATGCATTGATAATTACTGGTGACTGGAATGTGAAAGCTGGAAACAAAGAAGAAGGATCAGTAGTTGGAAAATATGGCTTTGGTGACAGAAATGACACTGGAGATTGCATGATAGAATTTGCAAGACCAATGACCTACTTACTGGAAATACCTTTTAAACAATGTAAACGACAACTATACACACTGGCCTTGCCAGATAGAATGCTTTTTTTGTTGTTGGTTTTTTAACAATCCTTTGCTTTCTGTAAATTTCTGGAGACTCCTATTTTGCCAGGAATCAAATCAACTATATCTGTGAGAGGAGATGATAGAGCAGCTCAATATCATCAGTCAGAACAAGGCCAGGGGCTTACTGTGGAGCAGACTATCAACTGTTCAAATGCAAATTCAAGTTGAAGCTGAAGAAAATTAAAACAAGTCCAAAAGAGGCAAAGTACAACCTTGCATATATCCCACCTGAATTTAGAGACCATCTCAAGAATAAATTTGATTCACTGAACACTAATGACCCAGGACCAGACAAGTTGTGGGATGATATCAAGGACAGCATACATGAAGAAAGCTAAAGGGTGTTAAAAAGACAGGAAAGAAAGAAAAGACCAAAATGCATGTCAGAAAAAAAATGTCAGAAGAGACTCTGAAACTTGCTCTTGAATGCAGAATAGCTAAAATGAAAGGAAGAACGAGTGACATTAAAGAGTTGAACAGAAGATTTCAAAGGGAACTTCGAGAAGATAAAGTATTACAATAAAATATGCAAAGACCTGGAGTTAGAAAGCCAAAAAGAAAGAACATGCTCTGCATTTCTCAAGCTGAAAGAACTGAAGAAAAAATTCCAACCTCGAGTTGCAATATTGAAGGATTCTGTGTGCAAAATGTTGAACTATGCAGGAAGTGTTCTAAGAAGATGGGAGGAATACACAGAGCTACTGTACCAAAAAGAATTGGTTGGGGTTCGACCACTTCAGAAGACAGCATATGACCAAGAACCAATATTACTGAAGGAAGATATCCGAGTTGCCCTGAAGACATTGGGAAAAAACAAGGCTCCATGAATTGACAGAATACCAATGAAGATGTTTCAACAAAATATGCAACACTGGAAGTGTTCACTCTTCTGTGCCAAGAAGTTTGGAAGACAGCTACTTGGCCAAAAGACTGGAAGAGATCCATATTCATGCCCATTCTAAAGAAAGGTGATCCAACAGAGTGCAGAAATTATCAAACAATATCATTAATATCACATGCAAGTAAAATCTTGCAGAAGATCATTCAAAAGGTGTTGGAGCAGTATATCAACAAAGAACTGCTAGAAATTCAAGCTGGATTCAAAAGAGAATGTGGAATGAGAGATGTCATTGTTGATGTTAGATGAATCTTAGCTGAAAACAGAGAATACCAGAAAGAAGTTTACCAGTGTTTTACTGACTATGCAAAGGTATTAGACTGTGTGGATCATAGCAATTAATGGATAACATTGCAAAAAATGGGAATACCAGAACACTTAATTGTGCTCATGAGGGGCCTGTACATAAACCAAGAGATAGTCGTTTGAACAGACCAAGGGGATATTGAATGGTTTAAAATCAGGAAAGGTGTGCATCAGGGTTGTATCCTTTCACCATACTTATTTAATATGTATGCTGAGCAAATAACCTCAGAAACTGGAATTTTTTTTTTTTTAACTTTCTTTTTATTTTATTTTTTTATTGAGCTTTAAGTGAACGTTTACAAATCAGGTCAGTCTGTCACATATAAGCTTATATACACCTTACTCCATACTCCCACTTACTCTCCCCCTAATGAGTCAGCCCTTCCAGTCTCTCCTTTCGTGACAATTTTCCCAGTTTCTAACCCTCTCTACCCTCCTATCTCTCCTCCAGACAGGAGATGCCAACACAGTCTCAAGTGTCCACCCGATACAAGTAGCTCACTCTTCATCACCATCTCTCTCCAACCCATTGTCCAGTCCCTTTCATGTCTGATGAGTTGTCTTCGGGAATGGTTCCTGTCCTGGGCCAACAGAAGGTTTGGGGACCATGACCGCCGGGATTCCTCTAGTCTCAGTCAGACCATTAAGTCTGGTCTTTTTATGAGAATTTGGGGTCTGCATCCCACTGCTCTCCTGCTCCCTCAGGGGTTCTCTGTTGTGCTTCCTGTCAGGGCAGTCATCGGTTGTGGCCAGGCAAGAAACTGGAATATTTGAAGAACACAGCACCAGAAATGGAGGAAGACCAATTAACAACTCACGATATGCAGATGACACAATCTTGCTTGCTCGAAGTGAAGATGACTTGAAGCACTTACTTGATGAACATCAAAGACTACAGCCTTCAGTATGAATTACACCTCAATATAAAGAAAACAAAAATCCTCACAACTGGACCAATAAGTAACATCACGATAAATGGAGAAAAGATCATAGTTGTCAACGCTCGTGAAAGCAGCAGTCAAGAAATCAAACAATATATTGCATTGGGCAAATCTGCTGCAGAAGACCTCTTTGCAGTGTGTTAAAAAGCAAAGATGTCACTTTGAGGACTAAAGTGCACCTGCCCCAAGCCATGGTCTTTTCAATCACCTCATGTACATGGGAATTGTGGACAAGGAATAAGGAAGATCGAAGAAGAATTGAAGCCTTTGAATTATGGTGTTGGCGAAGAATATTGAATATATCATGGCCTGCCAGAAGAATGAATAAATCTGTATTGGAAGAAGTATATCCAGAATGCTCCTTAGAGGGGAGGATGACGATACTTCATTTTACATACTTTGGACATGTTATCAGGAGAGGCCAGCCCCTAGAGAAGGACATCATACTTGGTAAAACAGAGGGTAAACAAAAAAAGGGAAAACCCTCAACAAGATGTATTGACACAATGGCTGCAACAATGGGCTCAAAACTAGCAATGATTTCCAGGATGACACAGGACTTGGCAGTGTTTTGTTCCATTGTACATATGGTCACTATGAGTTGACACTGACTCCATGGCACCTACAGCACCAGCATAAACGTTAAGTGTTATTATGTATTGCTTTAAACAGTTAAGGCTTTTGAAAAGAAAGTCAAGAAAAAAATATGTAAGTGTGTGTTGGTTTGTGCATATGGCGTAGTGGTTAAGTGCTAGGGCTGCAAACCAGTAGGTCGGCAGTTAGAATCCTCCAGGTGCTCCTTGGCAACTCTATGGGGCAGTTCTACTCTGTCCTATAGGGTCACTATGAGTCGGAATCAACTCAATGGCAGTGGGTGTATGTATACATACACACACAAGTATCAATAGCTGTATTTACAAATGATAGATAGATAAACGTTTTTGTGTGTCATCAAGCTAATTCAGACTCATAGAGACCTTATACAGAACCTAGCAGAACTTTCCCCTAGCATTTCCTAGGCTGTAATCTTTACAGGAGTAGATCATCAGGTCTTTTCTCCCACGGAGTGGCTGGTGAGTTCAAGCCACTGACCTTTTGGTTAGCAGCCGAGTGATTGACCATGGTGCCACCAGGACTCTTTAGATAGACAGCTAGACAAACAGATACATACATACATAGGAAGGTAGAAAGAATAAGAAAGATATTTTAAACTTACCCATGTATTTACCCTTTCTGGTTCTTTTCATCCCTTCACACAGATTCAGGTTTCTTTCTCTCATTCCTTCCCCTCCACCTGGAGATCTTCTCATTTTTTTATAGTACAGGTCTACTGAAGACAAATTCTGTCAGCTATTTTCCTTCTGAATATGTTTCCATTTTGCTTTCCTTTTTGAAAGATATTTTCACTGGGTATAAAATTTTAGGCTAGAAGTTTTTTCCAGCACTTTAGAGCCGTCATTTTTTTTCTTCTTGCCTCCATTGCATCTGAAAAGAAGTCAGGTATCATTCATATCTTTGTTCCCTGTATATAATGACTTTTTTTGTCTTATTGCTTTTTATTTTTTTCAGATTGGTCCTTATTTTTGGCTTTCTGCAATTTGACTATGATGTGTCTTTGTGTTTTTTTCTTGTTATTTGTCCCTGTGTCTTTTTCTCGTTATTTATTCTGTTTTACTCACTTACTTTGAACTTGTAGATTAATGCCTTTCAACCATTTGGGAAAATTCTCAGTCATTATCGCTTCAGATATTACTTCTGCTCTGTTCTCTCTTTCCTTTCTTTCTGCTACCCAAATTATATGTATGTAGACCATCTTACATTGTCCCATCAATTTCAGATGCTCACTTCTGATAGTTTCACTCTTTTTTTTTTAATGTTTCAATTTTGTTAATTTATATTGGCCTTTCTTTATGTTCGTTGGTTCTTTCCCCTACTGTGTTCAATGTGCTTTAAGCAAATGGAAAGAATTATTTATTTTCTGATGTGTTTTTCACTTATAGCATTTTCATTTGGCTCTTTTTAATAGTTTTCAATTCTTTTATCACATTTCTCATTCATATGCTGCCCACCTCTTCTACCATCTCATTTAAAGATTGTATAGCTGTTATTATAATACCTGTCTGATAATTTCAACGTGTGTGTCCATTCTGAGTCTGATTATATTAATAATTTTCTCTTTTGGCTGTGGATTATGTTTTCTTACTTCTTTAGTTGCCTGGAAGTTTTTTTTTTTAATTATTATTATCACATTACAACATTTTGTGTAAAAGAAGAGTATGGGCTGAAGTAAATAATATTTATCTCTGGAAAATGTTAAGTCCATTCTGTCAGGCCATTGGTGTCAATATAATTTATAGTTGTGCTGGATTTGGGCTTTGTGGCAGCTTTAGGTAGATTTAATTTACTAATGCTTCAAATATTTAAGGGTGAGACCAGGAATTTCCATTTCAGCAAGGCTAAGGATATGAGCATCAGGAAGACTATGGAGACCTCTTTATATTATACTACTGAGCCATGAGCTTTCCAAAGCTTCAAAGAGCACTTTTAGCCCTATAGCCTAGCTGCCAGCTTTCTGAAATCTGGGGAAGCCTGTTTGCTCTCCAGCACTTCTCTTGGCTTCTTGCCCCTGGATAATCTCTCTCCACCTCGCTGCCCTGCCCCAAGCTTTTGCTAGAATGCTACGATATTCTCAATGAAGAACTAGAGTACCATTGAGAGATTTCTTCCAACTCTCCTGCCATACCCTCAACCTTTAGCATTTTATCCCCATGGCCTCAGTGAAAGGCCAGGCCAAGTTGATGGGTAGACACAGATATCCTTTATAGCTGGGGTTCCTCAGGATTCTAAGTTCTATGCCTGTGGATGTAATGCTGCTTCGGAATAGGGTTTTCTTTGCTGTGTTAACGAGGCCGTATCAGTGTAGAAGGTGTCCTAAATTTAATCACTTCTGAGTTCTAAGGAGCAGCATATATGTAGAGACAAGAAAGCACAAATGGGGGATGATTAGAAGCCACAGGAAGATGGCCAAAGAACCAAGGAAATCAGGAACTGCAGAAGCTGAAAGGCGTGAGTGTCTTCCCCCAGAGCCAACAGAGAGAGAGAGTCTACCCCAATAGCCAGTGCCCTGAATTCAGACTTCTGGCCTCCTAAACTGTGATAAAGTACACTTCTGTTCTTTAAAGCCACTCACTCGTGGTCTTTCTGCTATCTTGGCAGTAGGAAACAAGACACTGCGTAAACCAAAATCTTTCAAAATATTGAGTCTATGATAAAGGTTGAGTGTGGTATAAAATGCTCAGATCTATATTTTTACCTGATGCCATGTCGATTAACTTTGATGACCTTGAATTTCTCTATCAGGGAAAATAATCATTCAATGTTTATTCAGTTTATATATATCGAGCTCCTTCTAAGTGCCAGACACTGGATTACCACTAAAAGTGAATGAGAATAGCTCTCTCTTATGGGTACCTGTCTTAGTTATCTACTGCTGCTATAAAAGAAATACTGCACGTGGATGGCTTAAACAAAGAGAAGTTTGTTCTCTCACAATCTAGGAGGCTAGAAGTCCAAATTCAGGGTGCCATCTCCAAGGGAAGGCTTTCTCTCCCTGTCAACTCTGGAGGAAGGTCCTTGTCATCAATCTTCCTCTGTCTAGGAGCTTCTCAGTGCAGGGATGCCCGTTCCAAAGGACACACTCTGCTCCTTGTTCTTCATTCTTCTTGGTGTGATGTCCCCCTCCTCTTTGATGTGTTCTTTCTTTTATATCTCAAAGGAGATGACCCAACATACAATCTAATCCTGAGTCTTACCTCATTATCATAACTGCCTCTAATCCTGCCTCATTAACATTGTAGAGGTAGGATTTACAACACATAGGAAAATCACATCAGATCACAAAATGGCGGACAACAACACAATACTGGAAGTCATGACCTAGCCAAATTGATACCCATTTTGGGGGCACACAATTCAGTCCCTAACAGTATATGCAAAATCTTTTACCCTGTGACATAGCTCACTGGCCAACTCAAAGATGAGGCATAGGACCTCACTTTCCAAGCCCTCTCTCCCAACAGCTGGCCACTGCAGAGCAGGGGACATTATAGAAAGTCTTCTTGGTGCTGTTAAATCTTGAGTTAGTCACCGGGGGTAAAGCAGGTTGATTAGAAAGAAGACAACATCTGTTAACAGAGAACTCTCCTGCTAAACAGTGATGACAAGAGTGGGAACACAGGAAAACGCCAGTTAAAATGGAGTTTGAAGTTTTTTAAAAAATTCCATTTGGTGGGCTTGCCGGAGTGTGGCAGTGGTTCTTTAATCATACAGGAAGACATCTTTAGAAATGAAATGGCCTCAGGCAGAGTTAAAGGGAGTAGTTTTGTAACAGGTTGTCAGAGAAAGCCTGTGAAAGTAGACCATATCTTTCATGGCTTCTTAAAAAGATGGCTTTTAAATAAGTTTTTTTTTTTTTTTTTCCTCACTGTGTGGGAATATGTGTGTGTGTTTGTACAGGAAAGGGAGATCTTTTTTGATTTTACTACAAGAAAAAAGATCTTTAATTAATTAATTAATTATAGGCTCCATCATAGCTATGCTCTTTTCGTTCCATTTCAGGAAGCTGTTCCTTTTAACATGTTGGCACATCATGGATGCCACCTCAGGTCTTGGCATTTTATAATGTGTACTCACCACTTATGAATTTTGTGGTACATTTCCTCCTCTTCAAATGGACTGTGGAATAGATCTCATTGATGAGGACTCCTCGTAAGTCCAAGGAAAACAACTCCAAAACATATTAGCTTTTAGAGTCCATATGTTAATGTTTCAGGATAGAGCTACCAGATTCCACACAGGGAAACTCTGTAGTACCTGCTAGGTGGATGGGATAGGCAGGAATGGATTACTTATATAATAATTACACTTACAATAATAAATAATCAAGGTACTCACAGGTTTAGTTGTGCTTACTTAGTAATCTATAGTCTACAATTTCACCTGGCTTTCACCACAAAGACGTAGTGGAACTCAAGTGAAGTTGTTAGCTATGGATTAGTAAATAAACACAATTAATCCCATGCATACTTTGCTTATTGTAAGCAGGTCCATAGGGTGCTTACTGGTTGATCCGCCCTGGGTAGGATATAACATCTGTATATTTTTCAGTGTCAAGGGGTATGGGGATGGTTTGTAGTTTACAGAAATGCCATTTTTCTCCAATTTGTACTTTATTTTCTGTTATGTTCCCAAGATAGAACTTACATGAAAAAAGTAAAGAGACCAAAGCCATATTTGGGGACCATATGCCTTTCTTTGATTGCCACCTCCAGTCTCCATCCCTAACTGGTATTACCCAGTGAGCTTCTACCTTGCCCAGGCTGCTTGAATTCCTGCTCTGGTAGTTTTTATACTTGAGCACGCACTCTAGAGGATGCCCTTAAACATCTGCCTTCCAACCTAATGTTTCATGCTTTGACTAAATTTTCATCCAGGACTTGAGCCCTACTTTAATTAAGAAGTTGATTTATTAGATTACAATTCACAAGTCTTTGTCATCACAAACTGCGTTCTCCATATTTATAGGAGACTTCGTGATGATACTGGAGTCCCTGGGTGGTGCAAACAATATTCTTGGTAGCTAACTAAAGGTTAGTGGTTCAAGTCCACCCAGAGGTACCTCCAAAGATAGGCCTGGTAATCTAATTCCAAAAAATCAGCATTTGAAAACTATATGGAGCACAGTTTTACCCTGACACACATGGGGTCACCAGGAGTCAGAAATGACTCAAGGGCAACTGGTTCATGATGGCACATGGCTCAACTCACCCAAGGGAGTGAGACTAGTGCTGGAATTTCAAACCTTTAATAGTCATTGCAGAAGACTGTTTTATGTTAAATGGGACTTTGGGTTGGTGCTCCTTCAATCACTTCCCATGGGAGAATGTCTTCTCCACTGATGGAGGCTGCATTTTCCTTATGCCCTTGTTTTTATTATAGAAATTTAAACCATATTCTTATAATTTGTTTCAAGCTGACCATTCATTTTCATAGAATTCATAAGCAAAAACATGCCTCTCTAGTAGATGCAGCTCTGAAGAAGCTGTTAAGAGAAATCTGTGTTTTGCTTTACCGTTTAAAAAGAGCTGCCACACAGTAGTAACCTTGCAGGATGGTAGGGCATGCGTAAGTAGTCCCATTTCTCAGATAAGGAAATGAAAGATCAAGAACGTTATGCCAGGTTTTCATGGTGGCCATTCAACTCTTAAGTAGTAGGGGTATGATTTAAGCTTGTCTGTTGGCTCTAAAATATCTGAGACTTCCGTGAACCATATCGCCTCTTCTGATGCACTAACACTCAGATCTAGGACGTGCTCTCCTTATCATGATCTCAGAGAAAATATTTTTCTTTCAAGCATTTCTTTCTTTAACATTATACCGTCATCCTCCAGTTCTATTTTTTCTTTTTGCCCTCACACTAATCACCTTTTAAAGTCTTTTTATCGTATTAATGTTTATTTTCTCTTTCATTCCCTCCCCAAGCTCTTTGAGGGCAGGACCATTCTGTGTTATTGTTTTGTTTTGGTCAGGGACTGTAAATCAAGTATCTAGAACAAGGGTCACACCAAACCAAAAGCAAACCTGTTGCAGTAAGTCGATTCTGACTCATAGAAACCCTATATATAGGACAGAGTAGAACTGCCCCATAGGGTTTCCAAGGAGCAACTGGTGGATTCAAACTGCCGACATTTTAGTTAGCAGCTGTAGCTCTTAACCACTAAGCCACTGGGGTTTCCAGAACAAGGGTCAGCAAACTATATTCTATAGGCAAGAACTAGCCTGCAGCCTGTTTTTGCGCACCGCCAGAGCCCTCCTCAGCTAAGAGTTATTTCTTACATTCTTAACGGGTCGCAAAAAAAACACAGAAAACCTAAAGGAGACTACCCGAGGGAGACTATGCGAGAAAGACTGTGTGTGGCCTGCCAAGCATAAAGTATTTTTCTGCCCTGTTAGAGAAAAAGTTTGCCTACACTTAGCCTAGCATGCTGCCTGGAACACGGTAGGTGCGCCATGTATTTGTGGAATGAATGTGTTTGTTCTTTCATGTGGGCCTTCTTCCATGAAGCTAATTCCTGACAATAAGACCCATCCAACTGAGAGAACCTGAACTCTTCATCCTCCCACTGTGAGCCACTGGCATCTGGCAGATATGAGTGTTTCTGCACTGTTGTTATTTCCATCTCCATAGCACAGATGTAGTTTAGGCATCTCAAAATCAGGAGCTATTCATCAACTAGTGGAGAATATTCATTGTTATTTGGGCTGTCAGTATAATTAGCTCATCCTTTTAGAAGCCTTTGCACCAAGGTTTGTTTGTTATCGGAGACTTTGCCTCATCACCACCATTCACATGCATATTAGCGTTTCAAAGAGCATGTTGCTATTTTGATTTTTCCTGGGAGTTAAGATAAAATATTCAATATCTTTCTCACAGCCCTTGAAGACAAAGCCCCTTGGTCTGCATGTAGCTAATGGCCAATATTCCATGGAGCCTTTGATAATGGCCCAGATAAGAGTGAAGAGCAGCCAAGCACAAAGTACACCGTAATAAGGTCACTAAAGCTGTAAATTACTGGTTTTCATCCTTAGATACGTCTTGCAGTGGCCTGAGAGAGTTTCGCTTCATTAAATGTGAGAAGTAGCAACTCAAGCTAAATCTCCCTAGAGATATTAAATGCTGAACGTGTGCAATTACACCAAATGACACTCCCAACTTGAACAGCCCAAGCTTGTTTTTGAAACTATCTCAGTTTCTTACCCATGTTTCCCCTGTCTTCACTACTCCCTTTCCCTAGCCCACCATGTCCGCCATCATAAATAGCATTTGAAATATCAGCCAGGGCTCTGGCACAGGAATGTTGGCTGCTCTTTATCTCACTGGTGATTCCCACAGGTTTTTAGAATCAAACCCTGCCTGTCGTTCACAGCAGCCTTCCCTGGCTACATTTTAATTAATTCTGTGTGATACAATGATGATAATTTGGCTCAAAATAAAAGTGAGCCCGGGTTAATGCTGTTATCATTAGAAAGATTTAATGTTCAGAGGCAATTAGGAAGTTCTTCTGGAAGTAGATTGTGAAGGGAAAAAGAAGGGTCTGGGGCCAAAATCTCATTTATCATATTAACAAATGTGAGACCATAAGGCCTAGGTGGGTCCTCCTCTGGGTCCCTTCCTTGATTGTGTCTGCTAGTGAGTTCTATTTAACATCAGCATAACCTATGCTTTCATTATTATATGATTGGTACTGGGACCAGACTCACAAATTCCAGAGGGTGCAGAAATGGGAAACTTTTCCCAGATCACCCAGCTGATCTCCCTGGATTGGAATGGATGCCATTTCTCTGTCAAACCCTCTTACTTGGCAATATATTACCTTTTAGTTTTTTTTTTTTTTGTCCCAGAGTGAAATGATAAAAAAAAAAAAAAAAAGCCAAAGCCTCAGTGTTACCTACTTTTACTAGCTGTGTAGACAATTTTTTTTTTTTTTTGTCTTTTTACCCTTAGTTGTTAGTCAACACTCCTGGGTGTCCCTGCTCTCGTTACCCTCTCTGTGTTACAAAGCGTTCCCTGGACCTGGGAATAGACTCTGTCTCCAAACTTTTCTCAGGACCCCTTCTTCTATTAAAATGTATCTATCATGTGTTTAATCTGTGGGAAGTTGTAACCAACTAGTTGCCCCAGGGAACAGTTTTAAATATGACAAAGTCTTTATGACTGATAGCAATTGATGTATTGCTCTTTCCAGTGGTATTTGCACCTTAACATTGAAGAATGGTGGCAAGTCGAGTCCTTTCATATCAGTGACAATTTTGGTTTGAGGTGGACCTTCCTGAAATTCCTTACATCTTTCAACTGGTTTGGATACATAGCAACCGATTTTGATACATATTGCCAAGTTGCTCTTAATCTAAACCAAAACCAAACCCGTTGCTATCGAGTCAATTCTGACTCACAGCAACCCTATAGGGCAGAGTTGAACTGCCCCCATAGGGTTTCCAAGACTGTAATCCTTACAGAAGCAGACAGCCACATCTTTCTCCCACGGAGTGGCTAGTGGGTTCAAACCATCGACCTTTCAGTTAGCAACTAAGCACTTTCACCACTGCGTTACCAGGGCTCCAGTGTTAAGAACATTTAATGTGGTTGTACTAACAACATATAGGAGCCCTGGTGGCACAATTGTTAAGCGTTCAGCTGTTAGCTGAAAGATTGTTGGTTGGAACCCACCAGTGGCTCCATGGGAAAAAAGACCTGGCGATCTGCTTCCCCAAAGATTACAGCCTAAAAAACCTTATGGAGTAGATTTACTCTGTCACATGGGGTCACTAGGAGTCAAAAATTGACTCAAAGACACCCAACAAGTAATATAGTTTTTGGTACTTTTTAACAATTTAATATATCTTTACTATATCAAATATATGTATGTATACATAAATTATACATAAATTTTTATTTATCTATGTGCATAAATATAAATATATATCACCTTTTAAAAATTTCAATTTCTTGAATTCCCATAAATCTTAATATTTTAAAATCTTAGCATCTTCTTTTTTTTTGAATTTCCTGTATACTTCAGTCCTATACACAGACTTTAAGTAGGTCCTGAGTGATGGCAGGCAATCAAATATACATCCCAGTCCATTCACTTTACACTCTTAGGTAACTTTCTCACCCTTTCTCCTCTCTTCTCAAAACTTCCAATACCTCTTCTGACTTCTCAGTCTCATCTAATTATCTTGTCTCTTACTTTACTGAGAAGTTGACGTAAACAGAAGAGCTGGGTCATAGACTTATACCACCACATCTTCCCATCTACAAGCACCTGGACTTATGTACCTTGCTTTCTTACCTTTGCCAGTGATGAAATTTCTTTGCTCCTATCTGGAGTCAATGTCTACACTTGTTTATTATATTCCATCTCTGTTGTCTACCCAAGGATATTGTTGTAGCCATTTTCCCCACTTTCTCTTATATTATCAAATTTTTATTTTCTATTATGCCCATTTAATACAAAAACATGCTTCTGTCTTTAAAAGAAAAAAAAAAAATCACCTTATCTTCTTGATAGCTTCCACCCTATTTATTTGCTGACTTTCACAGCAAAATTCCTTAGATGAGATGCTCTCTCTATCACCTACCAGAATCATATGGTCCAAAAGCTTTAGCACAATTGTCTTCCTTCTCCTTTATATACTTTCATCACTGGGCCTTCAGGACATATTGACTCTCTTGGTTTTCCTCTACTTGTCTGGTTGCTTCTTCTCAGTCTCCCTTGCTGGATTCTCCCCTTTCCCCCAACTTCCTAATGTTGGTGTATTCCAGGACCTCATACTTGGTCCTCTTCTCTTTATTTATGCTTACATCTTTCTTGATCTCATTCAATTACAGGCTTTTCTTCTAAACTCTTATTTCATTTAGCCACTACTCCACTTGGATATGTGAGAGATACCTCCACCCAACATATCCCCTCCCCCCCAAAAAAACCCTGTTCATTCTTACCAAGCCTATTCTTCCTGTAGCTTTCTCATCTCAGTTGATGGCAACCCCATCCTTTTATTTCTTAGGTCACAAAACATGACATCTTTGATTACTTCGTTTCTCTCATATATCACATTGAATCCATCATATGACTGGATCTATTTTCTAAATATAGTATAAGTTTTTTTTTTTTTTAACCACCTCTCTTATTACCACCTTGGTGCAACAAACCAAATAACTTCTCTTTTGGATTACTGCAGACTTTCCTAGGAGGTCTGCTGCCTCTACTCTTGCTCTCCGCGAATACGTTCTCAACACAGGGTCGTTCCTGTTCAAAACCCTGCAATGGCTATCCATTTTACTTAGAGAAAAAGTCAGCGGGCACATAGAAAATGCACAAACACTGTACATGGACTGGCTCCTCTTTATTTGTGGTTCCATCTCCTAGTACTCACCTACTTGCCCAGTTCATTCTAGCCATGTGGATCCTTGTTCCTGCCTTACTTGTGATCCTGCCTTAGACCCTTGGCTCTAGTCGGCTCCTTCTTAGTCCAGATATCTGGTTTCCTAACTTCCTCATGTCTGTCAAGTCTTTGCTTTCATCTCACCTTCTCAATGAGGCTTATTCCATACCTTCTGATGCTTCCCCCTTACCATAAGTCTACCTTTTATAATTTTTTTCATAGCATTTATAACTTCTAATCTATTATATAATCTACTTATAATTTATGTTAATTTTCTATCTCCTTCCACTGGCTGGAACACAACCTCTTTGAGGACACACATCTTTATTTTGTTCATTGATGTAGCCCAAGAACCTAGAACATTCTCATTCAACTTGAATGAAGAGTATGTAGCTGTTTGGAATGTGGGCTCTGGAGTCAAGCAGCCTGGGTTCAAATCTCATCACCGCTTTTAAGAAGCTGAGTGACCCTGTGCAATTACTTGGTATTTTGTGGCTTTATATTACCCGTTGTTGTCAAGTCCATTCTGACTCATAGTGACCCTATAGAACAGAGCAGAGCTGCCCCATAGAGTTTCCAAGGAGTGCCTGGCGGATTCGAACTGCCAACCTTTTGGTTAGCAGCTGTAGCACTTAACCACTACACCACCGAGGTTTCCTGGCTTCATATTACTCATGTGTAAAAAGGATTACTAACGTGTCTATACCTCATAAGGAGCTCTGGTGGCATAGTGGTTAAGAGCTATGGCTGCTAACTAGAATGTTGGCAGTTCAAATCCACCAACTGCTCCTTGGAAACCCAATGGGGCAGTTCTATCTGTCCTATAGGGTCACTGAGTCGGAATCAACCTGATGGCAATGGATTTGGTTGGTTTATACCTCATAAAATCATTATGAGGTTTAACTGAGATGACATATGCAAATTCCTTAGAATTGTACCTGACATATAGCAAGCTTTCTAAAAGTTAGAGTTATTATATACTATTGTTATCTACATTTTACAAATGAGACAAATGGGAACTTAGAAAGCTAAACAATTTGCTAAGAGATACACAGTAAGTGGCAGGTCAACTACACAAGTTCAGTTTCATCAGGCAGCACATTTAATATTCAATTTATTCTTTATGATTCTTTTGCAAGGGGAATATAATTTTCCTATTACATCTTCTAACTGTAGGTATATAAAAAACTATTGATTTTCACACGTTTATCTTGTCTAGCCAATCATATGAGCTTTCTGCATACAATACTTAGTTCACGTCTTGTTTCAAACACTTATTTCAAACCTTGTTTCAGACTTTATAATATTAAGGAGAATTTTCAGAAAATATTTAGTAAAAGAGACAGTAGGGCATCCCTGGTGAATTCAAGGAGTTCATGCCATTTATGGGAAAGCTTCTAATCCTCATTCTTTATTGTTGCATTCACTGCAGACTTAAAATATGTGTTCGTTATAACATTTACAAGGGATCTTTTTATTTTTAAAGCTTTGTATTTCTCTGATGAAAAATCTTTGAATTTATCAGCCATCCCCACATATTCTTTTAAATACCTGTGGAAGAATGGATGGCATAGTAGTTGTGAATACCTGGTCAATTGTATGAAGAAAAGTAGCCGGTGAATTGTAGGCACCATTACAGACAATATTGATTTTAGGTGTGCCTGTTGCTATAATGTCTACGGTGCTTTGACAGAAACTCCATTTTGAACAATGTGTAGTAATTCTCACACACTGTGTGAGGCAGCTTGCTGGCTTTTTCAATCCTCTCTCCACCTAAACCCAAGCATCAGAAACCTGATAAAAATGGCTTTTGCTCCAGTGACTTAGAGGTCACGTTATATCTGTCTCCCACTTTCTATTTATTTCAAACCCCCCCCCTTTTTTTTTGTCTTAGCATCTCTTTCCCCTTCTGAGAAGATTGACTACTGTTTCCAATAATCTGCTGCCTCCTTTGGCGAGGAGATTGTATCACCCCACTCAGTGATGCCTGGTGTGGTTCTGGGGGCTTGCACTATTCAATGCAATGTGAGGAGGATGACACACACCATGTCTGAGCTGAAGATTTAAAAGCCATAGCATAGGTCCATCGTGAACTCTTTGTCCCCTGCTACAAGAGCAGCGTGTCTCCTAGAGGGGCTTCTCCTCAGTCTCAGTCTCAGAATAAATAAGTTGATAACAGAGCTACCTTCAATCTGCAGTGGATGTTTCCTTGGGGAGGAATTAAATACATTATCAAAGTGGAAGACAGGAAAGCGAACACTCGAGACAAAGACAGGTAACTTCAGAAATCATGTTTTTTTCACGAGTACTCTCTGCCCACCCTGTGGGAGGGTTATACATCCCCAATCCATTCATAGGTTCCTGGGTGGTACACATGGTTTGTGCTCAACTACTAACCTAAAGGTTGGCTGTTTGAACCCACCCAGTGGCACCATGGAAGAAAGATCTGGAGATCTGCTTCAGTAAAGATTATAGCCAAGAACACCCCATGGAGCAGTTCTACTCTGTAACACGTGGGGTCGCCATGAGGCAGAATTGATTCAATGGTGAGTTGTTTCTTTTTTTATGTACACTGGTATCTAGTCATGTGGCTTGACAGTGCAACATGACTCACTTGATCAATAAAATGTCAGCAGAGGGGATGCAGGCCACATCTGAGATACCCTGTACTATCTCTCTGTCACAACCATAGAAGGAAGTCACTGATAGGGGGTGTTCCTTCAGCCTGGTTTCCAAAATGAAGATAAGTGGCTCCAGAAACACAGCCAATGCACAGTGAGTACAGTATGCCTGAAGTAACCTTTATCCTTCTAAGCCCTGTACCAGGGTTGTGTGGTAACATGGCAAAAGCTGAGTAATACACCATATTTTTCTTCACATCTAGATTCTATTTCTCTGTCAACTAGGGTGACCAACTGTTTACAGAGCCAGTCTGGGACACAACCATAACAGACTAAAAATAAATAAATAAAATAATAAGTAATTACATACTGTATATGTTATTACTTTAACATAAACACGAGAAGCCCTGGTGGCCCAGTGGTTAAGTGCTGGGCTGCTAAGTGAAAGGCTGGTGGTTCAAATCCACCAGCAATCTGCTGGCAACCTGCTCCCATAAAAACTACAGCCTAGGAAACCCTATGGGCAGTTCTATTCTGTCCTATAAGGTCACTATGAGTTGAAATCAACTCGATGGCATATAATACGCATATGAAATTTCATATTATTCTCAATTATTTACTTTTCTGCTATATAAAACCAAAAATCCATTGCCATGAAGTCAATTTCAACTCATAGTGACCCTATAGGACAGAGTAGAACTGCTCCTTCAGGTTTCCAAGTAGCAGCTGGTGGATTCAAACAGCCGACTTTTTGGTAAGCAGCCAGACTCTCAACCACTGTAGATGGTATTGCTTAAGAAAAAAAAAAACTAATTAATAATGACAGTTAGTAGTAATTAACAGCAAAACTAATTAAATAGTATGTATGATAAAAACATAACAATATTTTACATTTCTTATTATTCTCTGATTATAGTGGCTTATTTTAACTCTTTTTAAAAACTATTTTTGTTATTTAAATTTGTACTCTATATTATTTTGTATCTTTGAAATAAATAAATGTAAGATATTTTAACAGAACATAAATTCAATAGGACTAATTAAACAGATGCTACCTGTATTTAATGAAGAAAAAAAAAAGCTACCTGTTTCTGTCCCATTTACAACAGGATATTTCAATTTTTTCTACTTCTTTTTCTAATAATACTTCTCTGGACTGCCTACAGCTTTTGAAACATTCTTCTTTTGTTTTATGTAGTGGTGAAACTGAACACGCTCATATGTAAAGTTAACTTCATGTCGCAGTTCTGCTTTTATCAAGCCCTCCTTTCCTTCTTTCCTGGAGTCAGGAAATTTCTGTTGAAATTCCATTTGGTTGGAAGCATAGAATACTTGAGATTTTATAGGACAGAGTAGGGTACTTACTAGCAACCACAAATTTTTAAACTTGTAGGAATTAGCTTCCAGCTCTCCAAAAACGTCCATTTACCTTGTATCTACAGGCTTATTTTAATAGGCCAGCTATTTGTCAATTAGGTCGTTTACATCTACGTATTTATCACCTAGAGAATCCACGTATAGAACGCCCATCAATTTTAAACACATTGGATGTCATCTTAACTTAAACTTCTTTTTCTCAGGAAAAAATGTGTTTGGAGCATAGTGGTAATTTAAAATTATGAAATAAAAGATGGATTCCAAATAAGTCAGAATTTTAGCAAAGAAATTGAGAAAGTCCTGTTTAAATTAACTGCCTTTTTCTGGTGACTTTTTTTTTTTTTGAGTACTAAAGCAGTCTTACTTAAAAAAAAAAGGAGTCATTTTATTCTGGTTTAATTTTTTTTAACTCACACTTAACATAACAGTCCCTGGGTGGTGCAAATGGCTAAGCACTGGACTACTAACCGAAGGCTGGCAGTTCAAACTCACCCAGAGGCACCTTGGAAGACAGACCTGGCCATCTGCTACCAAAAGTCACGACCTTAAAAACCCTATGGAGCAGTTCTACTCTGCATACTTGGGGTTGCCATGAGTCAAAATCTACTCGAAGGCCGCTAAAAACACTTAACATCTAACAACTCAAATGCTATCAGTGTATCTTCTTCTAGACTCCTTATGGCTTCTTTAAGGCTTACCAGGTAGCTTTGGAAAACCAGCATATAAATTTCTATTTTACAGTAATTACTTTTTCCATTCTCATCTCAGTGTATTTGAAGGTCATTTTCCCTGTCCTTCATTTTGAAAGTATGACTGTATGGAGGGCCAATATTTTAACAACATTTCTACTGCTGAGAACAGTGATGGTCATCTTATGTGATGCCATCTTATAGGCACATGTCTGAGGAGTCTATGTTGTTCCATATCTATAAAGTCAAAATCTCATTAAATGCATAGAGGGAAATGAAAAGTCACCAAAAACTTCGTTATGGAAAACTCAGTATCACAGCAAACAAATCAGACCCTCTTTTTGCAGTGCTGTTTCTAAGATGTGGATAACACTTAGCAGGCAAATTCTTTTCCTTTCATTGGTAAGAAATTATAGACTAAGTAGAATTTGCCAAAATTTACATTTGTACTGTCTGCAAAATATGGAGATAAATGAACAAAGTCTAGTTTGTATTTGGACAAGATATCAAAAACCTTCTGCTTTATGTTTTCTGTGGTTTCATTAAAATCTTCATGGGAATCACAAGACTTATTTAAAACTCCAGTTTTCAAACTAAATTACTTAAGAACTATGGAAGAATGTTTTTTTGCCATGATTCAATTTTTCACTTGATATACTATAGAAAGTATAATCACTGGTAAGATCTGACAGAATCACTGTGTCACTGTGAAGGGCCAACACACCTGCCCTTTAGTTAGTGCACAGGACATTTTAGTTGCAATAGCTGAATTGTTCCATAGAACAACCAAGGGAATGATAAGATAATGCATGGACATTGCCCTGGTATGCCCAAGCTAATTCAATGGCTGTTATTTTTGACTAAACATTGGTGGTGTTTGGAGAGATGAAGAAGCTTACTGATTTAGAAGTATTTGCCTATGTCATACTTGACTTTTGTGATTCAGTTTCCTTATGTATTTTTATATCTTTTTCTCCACCATGCTCGACCCCAAATTCCTCTCTGCATTTTGGGCATGATGCTCTTCTGTGGTTGTTTACCTTCCCAATTCAGTTGTGTATGTCCTTTCACTTGCCATTAAATTAACACAGTTGCTTAACCTTGTTTTTTCCAGTGTTGTCTGTCTGCTGACATTGAAACTGTGATAATTCTCTTTTTTATTATCTGAACTCTTAGAAAGCATGATCACAATATTTATAATAGTGAAAATAGTAAATCAGCATCATCTCAATAAAAAGAAGAACAATTTATCCACAGGCAAAGTCAAAGAGGGATTGTTAATGCACACGGTTACAACATACTATAAAGTTGCACACTTAAGTTGCATTACTTGGAATGATGCAACAGTGAATGACCCATTACTGTGAACCACATACCATCGTTGCCAATGTCAGTAGTCAGAGGAAAGAACAATGCAGGGAATATGGAAGGTGAGTGAGCAAGTTTATTCCTTATTGTTTTGATGCTAAAACAATGTTGCTTTCAGCCCCTATTTTTGGAAATATCCAATTAGTTCTTGTACTTTTCTTGCAAACTTTACACTCATCACTGAACATCATCCTGCATCCCAGGCCGATTTTTCTAGGATTCAGGACTTTCAGTGCTAAAACTAGTTCAGTCCTGGGCAAGCTGAGACTGTTGGTCACCCTACTAACAGCCCTTGAAGACTGCTGCCTCATTTAACTGCTCACCAAGACACTCCCATGGTGTTGCCTTTGCTATCATCATTGGCTTTATGTTCTGGAGCTTTAGGGTCAGTTGCCAGGACCTAAGGGGGCCAGAGTCCCAGGGCTTCTTATTTCTGGAAGGACTCAGATGTCACACTTGTCTTAATACACCCAAGAATATTGCTAATTCCAGAGCATGTCATCCTAACACACTTCACTTCCTCAACTTTTTAGAGTACTTTTTATCCATGAAATTTTGCAAGCATTATATCATGGGCTCATTTTAGCAAGTGTGGAGAGAAAATTTCAAGGACATTTAAAATTTCAGGACTTATTTAATGGTTGTTTCTTTCTCTGAGAATCTGATCAAATTCTGGAGCAACTATTATGGATGTAGAAGGGATAACTTACTTGCTTAGAGCCCTTTCTTGTTTCAGTGCTTTGGGCCTATTTTTAAACCTGTACATCACATCCCTGTTTTGAAATATCTACCATGATTTATGGAGTTGTTTCTATGATTATCACGGCTTCTCTAGAGGGCAAGAGAGGTGGCGGGGGAGGGGTATTAAGCTACATCTATAAACAGTGTGAAGAAAACACATGGGTGCAAAGTCCTGAATCAAGCAGTTAAGCTTTTAAAGAGAATTTCTCATTGCTCTCTGGAGGGGAAAATACTGCCACTTGTGGACTTGTTAACTCTGAAATGAGATCATTAACTCTTTATTTAATGTCCTTGATCATATATTTAGAGCAAAAGAAAGTCCTGATTTGTGAATTTTCTAGAAAGTTGTGTTAAAATTTAATCACTTCATTGGAATCAATAGTAGGCTCCCTTAGGACCCTAACATCACATTAAAGTTATGACATCCTATTTTTGTTTTAGTCTTGGGGAAGCATACTGGGGAAATGTAAAAAATAAAAACAAAACAAACAAACCAAAAAAAGAAAGGAAAAAAAAAAAAAGGGAAAACCTCTAAAAAATGGCTTGTGTAAATACCAGAATGGAATTGTAAAAGAATATAAAAAGACTATTATGTATTCTATTATATTTTATCCATGTACAACATCTGATTAGAAATTTAAGTTGTAACTACAGTTTCTCCTTGAAATAAGTAGGTATTTTTCCAACTCTTTACACTCTCTGAAGTTTTGGGTTAATAATGAATTCATTAAATTTGCTATTTGTTTGATCTTTATTGCATTTAAGCTTCTTTCAATTTATTTCCAAAGATACTCTTATTTCTTATAATGGAAACATGACTGGCATCCCTTCTTCACTGGGATATTATAGGCGGTAGAAGTTTAGAGGTTAAATACACTGCCCCAGAGAGAAAAACAACTTGATTGAAATTTCTGCCCCTGTGATAGTTGGAGAACACAGGCTGCCTGGATTCCTAATTTCTTTAAGGTAAGACTGGATAAAGGCTTTCTTGAGGTGGGGGACTGACAGAGCTCAACTGTTCTCATTCTGCAATGGCCTTCTTTCCTTTGGTTTTCTGTCTTGTAACAACCATTCTTCCTGTAATGTTCCTCCTACCTCCACTTCCCATTCTTTTTTTTTCCTAAATTTTTCTTTTTTCATTTCTTCTCCTTTGCCTGTTTACAGCTGCTCCTTTCTCACAACATCTATCATTTTTCTTTCTTATTTTCTCCTCAAAGAAAAAGTTCCCAACATTTTCTTTTTCTTTTTCTGAATGAATAATGGAGGATACAAAAGGGTGTAGTAGAATGTGGAAAAAGAGGACAGAATTAGACAAGAATATGCCTTGTGTTACGAGAATGAAGACAAAGGGCAAATGTTCTGTGACAACTGTCATTGAATCAAATGAAAGGTGTTTTATCTTTCTTGCTTCTGCTCTTTAAAGCTGTTAATATTGATGACGAGATCCTTGAAATAACCAGGGAAGGGCAGATTCTATACAAGTAAACAATTTTGTTGCAGCAGTCCTGTAGCAATGTTTAGTTTACTCTGAGCTAATATATTGTTTTCTTGGGGAAACGCTGCTGAGTAACTTCCATTGTATGTGTTTCAAAGGGTTTAGGTATAGAAAACAAGGATTACATTTTCCGCAAATTGATTTATCCCCTATTCTACAATGAATAAAGTGAGAATTTTCTTTCTTAATTGCACTTTCGTCAACCATAATATCATGCCAGAGGTAAAGATTTTGCTGTGATTTCAAGGCCAGGTGAGATTCTCTTCAGAGCACCTTTAGGCTCTTGGAAAGTTCTGCTTCACATCTTACAGTTAAATTGTCAATGGCTCTTGGAGCAACAGATCTTGCTGACAAATGTTGAACACCACTTTGTCTTTTATCCCAAACATTTTTAGTACTGACTGCCTTTGTTGGATCATTTTCCTTTCCATTCAGAGAAATTACAAAAAATAAATAAATGCAAAAGAAAAGAAACAAAAAGTAGCACAAACTCCTGAGAAATTAAAACTTGCTTTAGAATTAAGTAACTCTTAGGAGAGAAAGAAAGAACAGAAGGGCAAAGATGGACATAGTGAAATGACATAAACAGAGTCATGTTGATTTTAATAAAAGACACTCAGAGACTATCTACTTCAGTCTGAAAGGAAGCTGCACAAATAACCTGGTTTTAGAAAATGGCCATGAACAGGGGTTATAAAGAAACAAACATAGGAAATCAAGATTATTGAGAAAACATAACATAAAGCATCTCAGTTAACAGAAAATTAAAATCAAAACCTGAGGAAGAAAACTAACCTCCAACTTTGGTTTAGAATGGTTTGAAAAACTTCATCATTGATCTTGTACTTGAGCCCTTTTCTAAAGAATTTAAAGAATTTAGCTTGCTGTAATGTCACTACAATGTATCACCTTAAGTGTAAATAAAAGATGACCCTGCTGAGGACCTACAGAACATGCATTTTGAGACTACTCTTTATGTCCTAGGGGTTCACTTTTCTTCAATTTCCATTTATGACCAAGGCATTTGTAAGACAGTTGAATACGGCAAAATGGTACAACATGAGCAAATGAAATAAGGGTTGGAATAAAGCTAATTATCAGAGCTAAGTCTCAAACTGACAAACTTGGCCTTCTACAATATACTATAAATAGCTAAACATATGAACTTGGGACAAATGGGCTGTTATATTGACTGGAAATTGAACTTGAGTCAGTTTCTTGATGGTACCTCAACTCAACTGTAATACACCAACACAGATTACTATGATATAATAAGTTTCACTTGGCTCAGTTTCATTCCAGTATATATTGAATGTCTAATACTTTGTCATGAACTGTGATGGACACTAAGAATATTAAGTTTGGTAATAAATTATTATTACTAAGAATGAATTATAGTTAAGTGAGGGATAAACAATGATCACAATGCAATAGTCTATGTTCAAAAATAGAAGTATTTTGAAGGTGTACACAAAGAAGACTATAATTTAGTCTACTGGTAAAAAAGTGGAGGCTTCACAGAATAGTGAACATTTGTGGTGGGCCTTGAAGGAGTTTTCTAAATGTAGAAAAAATAAAATAAAAGGCAGTATCTTTCTATACAGTTAGAATAGCATGAAGAAAGGAATGGAGAAATAAGTTCATGGTAGACTTTGGCATCAATGACATTTGGTATGAATGTAAAATGAAGAAGAGATTACTAGTAAGACAAAAGAGATAAAGAATGTGAAAATGTTGAAAGAACTAGTAAAACACTAATACTTAAAACTCATTGCCGTAGAATTAATTTTGATTCATAGAGACCCTATATGACAGAGTAGAACTGCCCTATTGGGTTTCCAAGGCTGTAATCTTTACAGAAGCAGATTGCCACATCTTGCTCCCATGGAGCAGCTGGTGGGTTCAAACTATGGACCTTCAGTTAGCAGCCAAGTGCTTAACCACTGTGCCACCAGGGCTCCTTAAAGATTGGGATAATGTTGAAAGAACTTGTAAAACACTAGTACTTAAGAGTTTAAAATTTATCCTTTCACAATTGGAAGTCAGTGAAAGGTTTTGAGTGAGAAGATGGTCTGTTCAGATCTGTGCCTTACAAAGAACCCACCACCACCCAGTGTCGTCGAAAGATAATTCTGGAAATAGTGTAAAATAACTAAATGAGAGAGTCTCAACTAGTACAAAGGAGTGAGAATAGAAGAAAAATGATAAGATGAACTAGATATGGTATTAACTTTTGGTGATGTAGCTAGGCAACTGGAATATTACTTTTGTATAACAATGGGTATTATTAACTTAAGTATCCTGGAATACAGGAGGGGAGAGCATTTAGAGAAGATACTAAGTTTAATTTTTGCTATAGCAAACTCATATTTTATGCAAAATATTCAGATGAAGATGGGTCTTTTGTATTTGTGTATAGAGTTTAGCAGAAAGATTAGGACTAGATTTAAATTTAGAATTTACAAGAATATGCAATATTGTAGAAACCTTAGTATTTGATAATATCATGCAAATAATGCCTAGGAAACAAGAAAGTAAGGCATGGATAGAACTCTCAAGAGCAACACATTTTTTTGCTAAATTTTGCTAAAACAATTTGCCAAATTCTTAGGTTTCATAGTCTCAGTTAGAACTCCCCCTGGAATGTTGCAGCTGAGGAGTGGGGGTGATCCAGATGAAGGAAGAGTTCATCTTTGTAAAATCTGCAAATCTGCTTCAAATCTGCTCAGATCTGGATTAAATTTCACTGATATACCTATTTTACCTGCTCACCAGCTGATACAGGCTAGACACTATTTAGAGGAAAACAATATTATCATTAGCCTCTACAAAAAAAAAAAAAAATAGTCTCACTAAATATCTTGGGCATGATATTTAGTAAGATAAACGAATAAATAAATATTGTAGTGGGTTATCAAGAAACAAAATCAAAGGAAAACTAGATAACAGAAACAGACTCACAAATGCCTCGGTTTGGAAATTATCAGAAACTGACTTTAAATAACTTTGATTAGATTATTTGTAAAATAGATGGCAAGATGGTGAATTTTGCCAAACAAATGAAATCTATAAAAAGAATGTATTGAACGCTCCAGATCTTACAGAAAGAATAACTGAAACTGTGAAGTCAATAGAAGGATTTGACAACAGAGAGGACAGAGTAAAATAATTACTAAAATGTAGAAAGTTCATTGAAAATGTCCAGGATGATGCACAAAAATTCAAAAGAAAAGAAAAATACAGAAATGTGCAAAGGCAAATTATATTAGACATGATGAAGTGGTCTAAAATGTGCCATTTAAGCATCAAATGGAGCAAAGAAAAGGAATAAGTCAGAACTTATATTTAAGAGGTCATAGCCCATACTTCCCCACAACTGATTGACAAACAAAAGACTTGAAGCACCAGAAGCACTAATATCCTCACTAAATACATGCAAAGAAAATCACATCTAGGAACATGAGCACAAAACTGATAAAGGTCAAAACAAAGAAAAACACCATGAAGCAGTCAGAGGAAAAACACACATTAACTTTAGAGGGTAATTAAAAGACAGACAACTGACTTCTCAGTAAAATATGGAAGGCAGAGAAAATAAACTGATATCTTTAAGGTACTGAAATAAAATAATCACCAGCCTATGTATCTCTACCCAGCAAAAATATCTGGTAAAAGTGGAGGAAAAGTAACGATACTAAAGAAGAGAGAAATCATAAGTGGAAAATCACACTAAGAAACATACTAAAGGGGTTTCTTCAGGTAGAAGAGAAGAGACCTCAACTGGAACTAGAAAAATGCAAGAAGAAACAAAGAGCAATTGAAAGAGGAAATATGTGGGTAAGTGCAAATGATTCCAGGTGGAGCCAAAGTAATAATAACGGTACAAAACAATGATGGTACATAACAAAATGTGGAGTTTGCGATGTATGTAGAATTAAAATGTATAACTGTAATATAAATAGGGAAGCATAATGTAAATTAACTAAATACAGCTATACTGAAGACATTGGCAAAATCAAGGCTCCAGGAATTGATGGAATACCATTTGAGATGTTTCAATAAATGGATTCAGCACTGAAGTGCTCACTCATCTATGCCAAGAAATTTGGAAGAAAGCTATCTGGCCAACCGACTGGAAGAGGTCCATATTTATGCCTATTTCAAAGACGGGTGATCCAACCGAATGTAGAAATTATTGAATGATATCATTAATATCACATGCAAGTAAAATTTTGCTAAAGATCATGCAAAGCAACTGTGGCAGTACATCAACAGGCAACCGCCAGAAATTCAAGTTGGATTTAGAAGAGGATGTGGCAGTAGGGATATCATTGCTGATGTCAGATGGATCCGAGATGAAAGCAGAGAATACCAGAAAAATGTTTACTTGTGTTTTATTGACTATGCAAAGGCATTTGACCGTGTAGGTCATAACAAATTATGGATAACATTGCAAAGAACAGGAATTCCAGAACATTTCATTGTGCCCCGGAGGAACCTGTACATAAATCAAGAGGCAGTCATTCAAATAGTGCAAAGGGATCCTGGGTAGTCAGGAAAAGTATGCGTCAGGGTTGTATCTTTTCACCAGATTTATTCTGTCTGTATGCTGAGCAAATTATCTGAGAAGCTGGAGTATGTGAAGAAGAAAGGGGCATCAGAATGGGAGAGAGATTGGTTAACAACCTGAGTTATGCAGAGGACACAGCCTTGCTTGCTGAAAGTGAAGAGGACTTGAAGCACTTACTGATGAAGATCAAAGACCACAGCCTTCAGTATGGATTGCACCTCAACATAAGAAAACAAAAATCCTCACAACTGGACCAATGACCAACATCATGATAAACAGAGAAAAGATTGAAGTTGTCAAGGATTTCATTTTACTTGGATCCACAATCAACATCCATAGAAGCAGCCGTCAAGAAATCAAACGATGCCTTGCATTGGGCAATGCTGCTGCAAAAGACATTTTTAAAGCCTTAAAAGAGCAAAGCTGTCACTTTTAGGACTAAGGTGCGCCTGACCCGAACCATGCTGTTTTCAATTGCCTCATTTGCATGCAAAAGCTGGGCAATGAATAAGGAAGACCAACAAAGAATTGAAACCTTCGAGTTACGGTGTTGGCGAAGAATGTTGAATATACCATGGACTGCCAAAAGAAAGAAAAATCTGTTTTGGAAGAAGTACAGCCAGAATGCTCCTTGGAAGCAAGGATAGCGAGACTTCATCTCACATACTTTGGACATGTTATCAGAGGGACCTGTCCCTGGAGAAGGACATCAAGCTTGGTAGAGCATAGGGTCAGTGAAAAAGAGGAAAACCCTCAATGATATGGATTAACACAGTGGCTACAACAATGGGCTCCAGCATAATAACGATTGGGAGAATGGCACACGACTGGACACTTTCATTCTGTTGTACATTGGTCGCTATGAGTGGGAACCGACTAGACGGCACCTAACAACAACAACACTGGTTATAATTCTCCAAAACTGGTAAAAGCCCAAATATTCATCATTACTAGAATAGTTAAATAATGTTATCACTAGGCAGTGTTTAAGCAGTCGGCTGCCAATCCAAAGATCAACAATTTGAACTCTCTAGCACTAGTTTTTTTTTTTTTTTTTTTTTAGCTGCCCCATGGGAGAAATATGTGGCAGTCTGCTTCTGTAAAGATTACAGCCTTGCAAACCCTTTGAGGCAGTTCTAGCCTGTCCTATGTGATTGCTATGAGTCGGAACTGACTTGACAACAATGGGTTTGATATTTTGGGGGGGTTACTCATACAATAGAATATTATTCAGCAATAGGAAAGAATGAACTATTGTTACATACAACAACATGAATGAATCTCACACGTATAACATAAAAAAAAGAAGTTCCACAAACAAAAGAAAAAGTTCAATATCGTTCCCTGGGTACAAAATTCAAAAATAGACAAAACTAATCTATGTTATAGAAATCATTACACTGATTATCTTAAGGGGCTTAGTGACTGAGAGAGGAGCACGCACTTCCCTTTTTTGATCTTTGTTCTCCATACGGCAGTGCTTTTATTTTATAAAAAATTACTGAAGTGTATACCCTTATAATATGTTGCTTTTGTTGTTAGGTGTCATGGAGTAGGTTCTGAATCACAGCCACAAGAAAATGAAACATTGCCCAGTCCTGCATCATCCTCACAATCATTGCTATGTTTGAGCCCATTGCTGAGAGAATATATCAACCCATTTCCTTCTCGCTGGCTGTCTACTTTACCAATCATGATATCCTTCTCCAGGGATTGGCCCCACCTGCCAACACATCCAAACTACATGAGATGAAGTCTTGCCATTCTTGCTTGTAATGAGCATTCTGGCTGTACTTCTTCCAAGACAGATTTGGTCATTCTTCTGGCAATCCATGGTATAGTCAATATTCTTCTCCATCACCGTAATTCAAAGACATCAGTTCTTGCTTGGTCTTCCTTATTCATTGTCCAGTTTTACTTGTATATGAGGCAACTGAAAAGCCCATAGCTTGGGTCAGGTAACAGCATTGCTTTTTAATACTTTAAAGAGGTCTTTTGCAGGAAATTTGCCCAATGCAATAAATAAGTCATTTGATTTCTTGACTGCTGCTTCCATGAGTATTGATTGCGGATCCAAGTAAAATGAAATCCTTGACAACTTCAATCTTTTCTCCATTTATCATGGTGTTGCTTATTGGTCCAGTTGTGAGGATTCGTATTCCTTTATGTTGAGGTATAATTCATACTGAAAGCTGTAGTCTTTGATCTTCATCAGTAAGTGCTTCAAGTCCTCTTCGCTTTCAGCAAGCAAGGTTATATCACCTGCATAATGCAGGTTGTTAATGAGTCTTCTTCCAATCCTGAGGCCCTGTTCTTCATATGGTCCAGCTTCTGGTTATTTGCTCAGCATACAGATTGAATAAGTATGGTGAAGAATATAACTCTGATGCACACCCTTTCCTGACTTTAAACCACACAGTATCTCCTAGTTCTGTTAGAATGACTGCCTCTTGATCTATGTACAGGATAACATTCTTCACAATGTTGTCTATAATTTGTTATGATCCACACAGTCAATTGTCTTTGCACAGTCAATAAAATCAAATATTATCTATGTGACTTTATTATATGATAAATATCATATATGTATAATAAATCATATGTAAGAACATGTTGAATCAGACACACACACAAACATGTGTGTTTGTGTATATATATATATATATATACACACACATAGAGAGCTCTGGTGCCTCAGTGGCTAAGAGTTTGGCTGCTAACCAGCAGCTCCTTGGAAATCCTATGGGACAATTCTAGTCTGTCCTATAGGGTGGCTATGAGTTGGTATCGACTCCAGGGCAATGGGTTTGGTTTTTATGTATTGTCTGATTCAAAATGACAAAGACCAGTCCGTTTCAGCTCACTAATGCCTGGGACATTCATCTTGAATGGTTCTATTTAATTTTTGACAACTTCCAAATTTTCTTTGATTCATACTTTGTATATTGCACCTTCTGATTACTAATGGATGTTTGCAGCTCTTTCTTCTCATTTTGAGTTGTGTCATATCAGCAACTAAAAGCCCTGAAAGCTTCACTCCACCCACATCGTTAAGGTTGACTCTACTTTGAGGAGGCAGCTCTTCCTCAGTCGACTTTTGAGTGCTTTCCATCCTGAGGGGTTCATCTCCTTGCACTCTATCAAACAATATTCTCCTGCTATCTATAATGTTTTCACTGGCCAATTTTTCTTTTCAGAATTATATCACCCAGTCCTTCTACTTAATCTTATTCTGGAAGCTCTGCCGAAACCTGTCCAACCTGGGCAACCCTGCTGCTATGTGAAATAGCAGTCGCATAGCTTCCAGCATTACAACAACCTGCAAGCCACCACGGTATGACAAACTGACAGATGAGTACTTGTATTTTAGACTGTTCTACATCAATAAAAATTTACTTTTCAGCTCTTTCTTAAAACAACTCAAATATGTCCACTAATTTCTGGGTGAGATTAGACACTAGAGTGCATGGATTCAGGCTCAAAGGCAATGTTATTCTTGAGGGATGACCTTAATTCTGTCAGACACAGTTTTCTGGAGTCATTAAGCACATTGTTTAAAATTTATGTGGAACCAGAATTTAGATGGTTAGCTGTTAATTAGTCACTGAGTTGATCATTAAGAGTAGATTCTTTTAAGGAATTTGCAAGCAATTCTTTCAATTGTTTGCAAAGTACTGTGAAAAGAAACTGTGAGACATATGTAAATTAATGTTTTATTAATCCAACAATGGTACAGCACTGACACTACTTCCTGATTAAATCTAATTAAATTGATGGAACTAGGGAAGTTAATTCATGTCCATGATCAATTACCAGTTGGGACTTAGGGAAGAGGATCTTAACTCTAAACGCTGAGATCTAGGGCAATAAATTCCATGTTTCCAGGAAGCTCACACGATAAAATGCACTCCCTGTTTTTTTCTTATTTTTTTAGATGAATAAGTATTAAGAAGTTAATACTTCTTAAAATTGAAATGTAACTCCTCTTAGTTGAGGGCAAAGGTATTGTGGTCACCATTGATTGCCAAATACTGTGGCCTTTTTTTAAAGTCTGAGGGAGTAATTTAATTCTGACCAATAAATGTAATAAGTTCCTTTAGCCCAACCCTGCCCTTCCTTGTGGGACAGATTAATAAAGGTGAAAAGTGGGTCACATAAGTGGTGCATTGATTCTTTCAGAAGCCATTGAAATGTGCTGACCACTAGGGAAATCATCTAGACAAGATTTGGCTGCACTATATATGGCCCATCAGAGATGGGCTTGTGTCTCCAGTGCAGGAGAGGAGATTACCTGTCTTCTCCACATTCCAGCCAGTTGCCTCCATTTTTTTTTTTAGTTTCTACTGCATTATTTTAAAAATATTCAATCCTAAAGTTGATTTTTTAGTTGAACAGGGTTGTTGGGCTAAGGAGGGGTTGTGGGATGTGGAAAGAAATGGAGGGGATATAGAACATCCTGACAACAGGGCATCTGGTTTCGTGCAGAGCAAATTCTCTGCAGTGTTTGTTAAGGACCCTAAAGAAGAGAAGTGAGACATAACTATAAGTCAACGTTATTCATCACATAAAGCAATCTTCCTCTCAAACGGACACGTGGTAGAACTGGAGGATAAGATCAGATGGATTTTGCCTGATTTCTTCAGGAAAAAAATGTGAATTTAACATTTTCAACTCACACCACCACTCCCTAATAACATAAACAGATGCACGGAATCACAAAATCAAACCAAAACAGCAGCCGTCTTTCAATCATCAAGATTTCTGATAGAAGGAAACTCAAAAAGCTCTAGTACATCTAATCCGGAAAGTCCCAACTAGATCTTATATTTTTCCTTTCATTGTAAGAGACCCATTCAAGGGATACGAGCATTTTACAAACCACTATTTTATCTTCCATGGAACTGGAGCACTAATTACTTGTTAATTACCAACTATTTCATAGTTACATTTATGTTCTGCAATAATAATTACAATTAACATATTGCATTTATTTTCTGAAGGGCCCCCTGTGCACGCACATTTTATTAACAGAACCAACATGATTACTGCTTTGCTTATATGTTTTATTTATTTCCATATAGGTTTGATTCCATTGCAGTTTCTCATTTTTTGCCTGTTGTATTATTCATGATTTATACAATATTGTGGTGGGTGTATGACACACTCATTTTATTAGCTACACTATAATTTCCACAACCATGTAAAACTAAAGCCTGGTCTTGGAAAGTTTTATTTATTTATTTTACTTTTTGGCATATATTATATTACTTACCCAATTCCCCAAGACAGTTTAAATGTGGACCTCTATTTTCAAGTTCTGTTAATCTCCATGGATTCCAAAGAGCATTTTAAAAAGCCGAACAGCTGTACTAATTGCTGGAATTTCTTGAGTCATATTGATACCTAACAAAAATTGGAAAATAATGATCCAATATGACAATAGCTGAGAGAGGAGTCTGACATCAATCATTGGGAATTTGATGCGTTGGAATCATAAATGCAGTCAGACTTCATGAATTTATGTAGGGCATTTAACCAGAATTTACATCATTTTTGACATATTTGTCAATTACTAGGGTGCGAAGAAGTTTACTTATTTGTCCAGTGTTGTTGTTAGGTGCCATCGAGTCAGATCCAAGTCATAGTATAAAACATAGAATGAAACATTGCCTGTTTCTGTGCCATCCGCACAATCATTGCTGTGTTTGAGCCCATTGTTGCGCCACTGTGTCAATCCCGTTGATGGTCTTCCTCTTTTTCATTGACTCTCTACTTTACCAAGCATGATGTCCTTCTCCAAGTACTGGTCCTTCCTGATAATATGTCCAAAGTACGTGAGATGTGAAATGAACTCTCATCATTCTCACTTTTAAGTAGCATCCTGGCTGTACCCCTTCTAATACAGATTTGTTCATTTCTTCTGGCAGTTCATAGTATACTCAAAATTCTTCATCAACACCATAATCCAAAGGCATCAACTCTTCTTCACCTTTCTTATTCATTGTTCAGCTATCTCTTGCATATGAGGTGATTGAAAATGCCATGACTTGGGTCAGGTGCACCTTATTCTCAAAGTGATACCTTTGCTTTTTTAACACTTTAACAACGTCTTTTGCAGCAGATTTGCCCAATGCAATATGTCATTTGATTTCTTGACTGCTGATTCCATGGGCATTGATTGTGGATCCAAGTAAAATGAAATCCTTGACAATTTAATTTTTTTCTCCATTTATCATGATGTCACTTATTGGTCCAATTGTGAGGATTTTTGTTTTCTTTATTTTCAGGTGCAATCCGTACCGAAGGCTGTAGTCTTTGATCTTCATCAGGAAGTGCTTCGGGCCCTCTTCTCTTTCAGCAAACGTTTGTGTCATGTGCATATCACAGGTTGTTAATACATCTTCTTGTAATCCTGATGCTGCATTCTTCTTCGTATGGTCCACCTTCTCAGATTATTAGTTCCTAAAACAGATTTAATAAGTGTGGTGAAAGAACACAACCCTGACATATCTTTCCTGGTTTTAAATCATGCAATATCTTCTTGTTCTGTTTGAAGGACTGCCTGCCTCTTGGTCTATGTACAGGTTCTACCTGAGCACAACCAAGTGTTCTGGAATTCCCTTTCTTAGCAATGTTATCCTTATTTTGCTATGATCCACGCAGTCAAATATATTTGCATAGTCAAAAAAAAAAAAAAACACAGGTAAACATCTTTCTGGCATTCTCTGCTTTCAGCCAAGATCCATCTGACATCAGCAATGATATCCTTCTTTCCATGTTCTCTTCTGAACCCAACTTCAATTTCCGGCAGCTCCCTCTTGATGTACTGCAGAAACCATTTTTGAATTATCTTCAACAAAATTTTATTTGCATGTGATATTAATGTTATTATTCAATAATTCCTGCATTCTGTTGAATCACCTTTCTTCGGAATGGGCACAAATATGGATCTCTTCTAGTCAGTTGGCCAGATAGCTGTCATCAAAATTTCTTGGCATAGATGAGTGAGCACTTCCAGAGTTGTATCCACTTGTTGAAACATCTCAATTGGTATTTGTCCAATAGTGACAAGAAATGCCACTAGCTCATCAAGATCAATTTTACAGGGTTGAAAAGTTATTAAAATATTTTATTGAGATACAAAACAATTTTAGATTTTTGAATGGATTCTGGAAATATTTGGTCAAAAATTCAAGTTAAAATATGACTTCGGCTATAAAATTCCTGAAACTTAAAAAAAAAAAAAGTAACTTCTTTTTCTATTAGTCTTCTCAATTTGTATTGAGTATCCACTACCTGCTATACAACATGTTAGGCCATGTAAGATAGCCTGAACCAAGGTCCAGAGTTAAGAACACAGAATAGGAGAGTAGTGATTCTAAAATAGCCAGGTAGTTTTTGATGAAAGCATAGTCTATTGGAAAGTAGGCATCAGAGAGAAAGTTGGGAAGGTAGGTTAGACACAAAATGTGGGGTGCATTGAATGATTGGCTAATAAATTTATTTGCAGCAATAGTCAATTTTATCAGTTTCTACCTGAACTATTCCAATAGGCTCCTGGCTGATATCCTTGTTTCCTGGCTCATCTAACGCTTATCTATCCATCAAAGTGCGAGTGGCTTTTCTGAATTGTAAATCTGTTAAAATCACTCTCTTGTCATATACCTTTCTATGGTTTCTCATTTCTTTCAGGATAAAATCCAAACTCCTGAGCTAAGCACACAAGGCCATTTATGGTTTGTCACCTGATTTCTTCCACAGCTCGTTTCATTTATCCCTACCTAATCTGTCAGCTTCTTAAAGTTTCTTAAAAGCATTATACTTTCTCGCTTTGCAATAAAGCCCTCTCTGCTAAAAAGGCTTTCTGATACCATTTTCATCCATCTCCTTGTTCTCTTTCCAAACTGAGCTTGTGGAGCATCTTTATTTTGGATGTCCACTCCTACATTGACAGTGTAGCCTAGACACTTCTCTGTGCTGCCTTAGAAACCTGGACTTACCTCTATTTTGACAATTAGAGTATTTTGTAATTGCACATTTATTTTAATGTCTTCCCCAATAGACTGTTACCTCCTTGAGACCAGTGATTGTAACTATTCGCTTTACCTAGAAGGCCTACAATGGACATTCAAATATCTATTCAACGAATTGATGTTTAAGCAGTGTGTTCCATGATACACGCCATGCTTTAGAAAACTTAATCTAGAAAAAGAGAGCAGAGGGGGCTAGGAGAGAAGGAAGACCACTGAAATGTGGTGGACCAGAGAAAGACAAAGTGGCCAGTGTCACAGATATTTTTGTCTTGCCAGTAACTAATAATTATTAGTGCTACTGTGGAGATTCTCCTGGGTGGACTCTTTTTACTCTTAAGGTTCCAGCTACTAACTATAGCTGGTTTACTCCCAAATAAATATTTCCAACTGTGATGTCCCTCCTAAATTTTATAGAGGTAACGGAGTAGAAATATGGAGTTTATAGTCAGATAGATCTGGGTTGCCATTGTAACTCTGACATTCAACATTACGTAGGATGGTATTAACCAAAATATTTGAAAACTAAGATCATTGACTTCTCCTTCTGCAAAAAGGGTATAATCCTGATCACAAAGAATTCTAAGGTAAAAATGAGCTAAGGGTATAATGGCATAATGCTTGATGTCTGATAACTCTTCAACAATGACTGTCATTTCCATTTGCTTACTGGAGTGTGTCACCTAGGTATCTCACAGGTACATATTGAAGTTCACAAATAGGTCTATTATCTCACTGATGTTTTACCATAATACCTGATGTTTCTCATGTACTTTCCCTTTTAAAAATAATGGCAACTCTACCTATCCTGTCTTATAAGCTGTAAATCTAGTGGTCATCCAAGACTTCCCCTTGTACAGTACTCAATTATTTACAAGCACATGGCAACTAAATCCTTTTAGTACTAGCCCCTTATTATCTTTTGAATATATCTAATATCCCACTGAAGGCATCTTTGGTCAGACTCATATGTTATCTTCTAATACCTCCTGTCTTAGTCATCTAGTGCCTCTATAACAGAAATACCACAAGTGGATGGTTTTAATAAAGAGAAGTTTATTCTCTCAGCCCAGAAGGCTTGAAGTTCAAATTCAGGTGCCAGCTCCAGGGGAAGCTTTCTGTCTCTGTTGGCTCTGGAAGACGGTCCTTGTCATAAGTCTTCCCTTGGTCTGGGAGCATCTCAGTGGAGGAACCTCAGGTCCAAAGAATGCGCACTGCTCCCTGTGCTGCTTTCCTGCTAGTATGAGGTTCCCAACCCTCTGCTTCCTTCCCTTTCCTTTTTATCTTTTGAGAGATAGAAGGTGGTGCAGGCCACACCCCAGGGGAGCTCCCTGTACATTGCATCAGGGATGTGACCTGGTAAGTGTGTTACATCTCACTCTAACCCTTTTTAACAGCAGGCAGAGATTATGATTTATAACACACAGGAAAATCACAAAGTGGAGGACAACCTTACATGGCCTAACCAAGTTGATACGTGTTTTGGGGGGACACAATCCATTATACCTCCCTATATTGAGTTTTGCTTCTTCTTTCTAATTCCTCTTTTACAGAGTCACAGATTAACCTTTCTAAAATGCAAGTGTAGTCCTGATAGCCCCAAGATTAAAATACTTTAAAGGATTCCCATAACATAACCTATAGAATAGATTTAAACATTTTAGCCTAGCCAAAATGTCCTTGCCTTTCTTTCCAGTCTCATCTTCGGATTTTTCCCTACTATAAGGTCCTGGTTTCACAATGGTTAAGAGCTCAGCCTGCTAGTCAAAATGCTGGCAGTTCAAATCTACCAGCTGCTCCTTGGAAACTCTATGGGGCAGTTCTACTCTGTCCTATAGGGTAACTATGAGTCGGAATCGACTTGAAGGCAATGGGTTTAGTTTTTTTTTTTTTTTTTTTGGTTTATGTCCCATGGCCAAGCCATACTCTCTTGCATTTCCAGATTTGTCATTGCTTCCTTAAATTCATGCCTTTGTATAACTGTTCCTTTTATCAGAATATTTCCCCTTCTTCTTTTGGTGAACTCTTCATTCTTCAAGACTGATCTAAGTGTACCTTTTCAGAGTAATTTCTGAATCTTCCATCAAGGGCATCGATTTCCTCAAAGCATGCTATCAAGAATAAATTGAAAAGCATTAATTCATTGCATTTGAAATTACCCCCATGGATAAGTAAATGTGCAACTGAAATACATGTAGAACTTTCTATACGGCTCATAAAGTGCCAGGCACAGGGGGCTACAGTGGTGAGCAAGTCACACATGACCTGCTTCTCAAAGTAGATACTGCGAATAAATTGAAGTACATTGATTCATCATGTGTAAACTGCCCCCGTGTTTAAGTAAACATTCAGCTGAAATGTTTGTGGAATCTTCTATAAAAAAAATATGGCTCATGAAATACAAGGTACAGTGGGCTACAGTGACCAAGACACACATGGTACTTTCTGCAATGTGGTAATATTTTGGCTTATGAAATGGTTGATAAATAAACTAAACTAAACTTCTATTTAAAGCAGGGAAGAGAAAAACCTTCCAGATGTTAACTTCTCCTTGTAGTACAATAGAATAGTGATAATGCTTATTGTGCTCTGAGATTATAAACTAGATAAAAGATATTTGCTATCCCAGTGGCAGGCTCTCAGGAGAGACAGATGAAGCAGCATTGCTTTCAAGGTAATATCAATATAAATGCTGAGCACCCCATGCTGATATATTTGTAGCATCCCAAGCAGAAGTCAACTTCAATCCTGTCTCTTAGAGTCTCAAATTTCATTTCTGATAACTGAGGATTTCACAGCCACGAAAGCTCAGTCATTGTTCAGCATTCTGCACCTTTAACTCAATTGAAATAATAGGGCAGTGAGCGTTTATAGGCCATTCTGGCCAAAAAAAAAAAAAAAAAAGAAGAAGAAGAAGAACAGAAAGAAACAAGAAATATAGGTAGATCCTAAGTGAAAGCAGGTAATTTGAAATTAGTTCTCCAGGGTGGTTTGTCCATGTTCTCAGCAAATGAGGGAACAGGGTAACCTGCCTTAAGCTATTTGGAGAAAAATAAAACTTTGCAATTCTAATAAATAATGAAAATACTTCCCTAGAGTTTTGGAGCCTATTCTTAAATGTATCTGTTTTGGAATATAAGTTCCTTTAGGGCATATATTATATTACTGAGAGATGATACATGCTGTATAAATATTTTAGAAATCTAGGGGAGGGGACTTATTAGTTATTATTTCAACATGAACAAGCCACTGTCTCAGTTGGTAGCTATGCGTAAGATGATTGAATCTCTTAGTCTTATAGATAAATTGAACCAGATTGTTAGTGTCTAGGATAGGAATGGAAAACAAGAGCTATGTCTTCTCCAGTCTTCAGGAAAGCTATTCTTTAGATACTTTATCATATTATCTCTACAGAAATGTTTCTCAACCATGTCTGAATACTGGAATTACCTGGAAATCTTTTAAAATATATTAATGTTCAGGTTTCACTCTTAGATACCGGGATATGCAACCAGGTCTGAGAACCACTACTCTATGGGGCATTACTTGAATGTGTTTTTCATGTGAAACATATTATATACAACTTTACAACAAATTTCTGAAAAACCCACAATAACACAGTCAGATCAGGTTTCCAGATCTGTGCCAGTCTGGCTCAGCTCCCCACAGCCTCGCAGGATTAAATCACTGCTCAAGTACATGGCAATTTACATTCACAGGTCATTAGCAAGTTCTTAAATTAGGATTTCAAAGGTAAAGAGTCTTGCTGCTCCAGTTAAGACCTATGACTAGATTCATATCCTCTAATATATTAACCCAGTTTTTTGTTTTTTTCCTTCTTAATCTGGGGTCTAAGAACCCATGGAGGCTTCTAGAATCAACTTATAGGAGTTCGTGAACCAGGCGCAAATGAAAAATATAATTTATTTGTTACTCTAAAATTACCGTGGAGGACATTTTCTAGTGTCATTCACAGCATCGACTTTTTGCAGACCATTTTTTCCAACAAGAATATCCTAATTTACTGTTTAAGAATTAATCATTTCTTCACCTTTAGTCAAATAGTTTGGTTTAACCCAACTCTCAGCTCTAGGAATGGACTCTATTTGGCTTAAGCCAACCCCTATATTGGGGTGGGCATTTAAAATTACCAGAATAGGTAGTATGCAGGCTTGTAGGATCGGAATGTTTCCTTTTCCCATGGGATTACAAAAGAGAGATTCTCTTTCTACTGGGCATGCATACAGAATGCTGGAGCTCTAGGAGCAGCTGGCAGCTCTTTTGTGTCCATGAGAGAAAAGATTGACCAAGAATGGGGTCAACAGGCAATCAGTGCAGAAATATATACAGGAATACTGAATCCTAGTCACATCATTTAAACCCTGGATCAAACTCTACCTGATTGGATGACTTCTGACTACTCAGTTTTGTGAACAAATAAATATACTTAATGGTTATAACAGGTTGAATTTTTTTTTTAATTTATAATACGAAATGTCCCATCTGATACATTATGTTATTTCAGTTATGAGATATTGACGACCCTACAGGAGAAAGATCTGGTGATCTGCTTACATAAAGATTACAACCTAGAAAATCCTATGGGGTAGTTATACTCTATCACATGGGATTGCCATGAGTTGAAATGGACTCAGTGGCACCTAACAACAACAAGCACATACTAGCAGATAATCAATAGCCTCCATTACCATATTATGATGGCAACATCCAAAGTCTATTTAAGGTCCACAAAGTCTTACATTGTCTGGAGTCTTACCTACTTCTTGATTTCACCTCCCATTATTCTCAACCAGGTCCATTCTGCCACAGAAATACTGGCCTTCCCAATAGGTCTAAGTTAATTTTCACCACAGGACACTTGTAAATGCTCCCGCATTTGCCAGAATGTGTATCCTCCAGATTTTCACATTATTTGCTCACTTCCTTACTTCATTCAAAATCTGTCCTATGAGAGAAACGACTGTGTTCATCTCATTTACTACTCTATCGCCATTATTTAGAAAACTGCCTGGCACATGGTAAGCATTCAGCAGGGAGAGCTCAATGGAGTTCACAGTTTCAAAGGGTTCAAGTAATCTAGAGTTATCTGAATCAGACGAAATATCTCCAAGTTTTAGGATTATAATCTTTGACAATTAATACTTTCACGTTTAGATAATAAAGCCAGGGAGACTGAATTCAACTTATACTGTAATTCAGCAATCCACATGATCAGACTTTGAATCAATTTTTGGCTATGTTAGGCTTAGCTATTGAAGTATTTTATGACTCCTCTGACTATACCTTGAGCTAAAAATTTCAACTTATTTTCTTTCTTTAAATGCATATAAAAACATATTCTTTCTATCTAGATTTTTATACAGTTATCTATTTGCAGCAAGTTTTTGATATGCTAATTCCCCTTTCCCCCATCAGGCACTTCCTTCCAGATGATACCACCACACAAAACAAATTTAGTAACTGTCTCGATGCTGTATACCTTGTGTCGCCAATGTCTCGTTTCCAATGACATCTGGATCTCATTTCTTTGAAACCCAAGCAGGTGAGATAATCAATTCCAGAGCCCCATCCTTGATGATCTGTTTGCATAAAGTGCATACGATACATACGTGTCAGTGAGATTTCAGCTGCAAAATCTTAAAACTTGTAGCTCCTTTTTTCAAGCAGAAGGGATTCCATATGGGAAACAGGTGTTTATGATATCATTGGAGGCTTGCAGGGGGGGAATCTAGTCAGCATCTGCAGCAACCAGAGACTAGAACCACTGAACTAGTCCACCCTGGGAGTAGTTGTTCCTGCCATAATCCATTTTCCACATTTGAGCCCAGAGTAATTTCTTTCAAATGTTACATAGCCACCCTTCAACAAAACCCAAAGAATTCAGTTGATTTCCCTCTGCTCTTTAGATAAAGAACGAAATTCTTAATACAGCCTTTAAGGCCCTTGGTAGTCTTGAACCTATGTTCTACTTTGAACTGACCTTGCACCATGTTTCTCTTTGTTTCCACACTGTCGCCTTTTAGTGCTCATCCCTTTCCATCTTCCCTCATCCCAGAGGCCTTTGCAAAATTTTGGTGCATGTGGTGGATCAGCCTGTACATCATCCATCTCAGCCATTTTTTTATTCCATTTTCCTTGATCTTAGATGATGGAAAGGCACAATTTCCTTTTACAAGTTCCCTGGAGCTAGGCTTTATGATAGTTTTGAGTTTCAGGAATTAGGTGCATTTATGTTAGAATTAGATGGTGAATGTAAAGTGGAAGACAGTTTCCTGTTGTTTAGGTATTTTCTGTGGTTAAGTAAAAACCATGAGAACATTGGGTGCTTCAGTATCAATGGTCCAGTCTTAGGAAGGAGCTTTCTAGGTGTGGAGCAACAGTTGGACTGGTGACAGTGAAGGATTCCCTAACTTTGTGATTGTCATTTTGTGATTGCTTCCCCCCACCAGGATAATTTACTTGGTTCATAACTCTAGATTTAATATTATTTTATTTAAAACAATTTTCACATTTTGTTTTATTGTTTATCAGCTTCTATTATTGTATTGTATCAATAGTGTATGGACCTCTCATACACTGCCGGTGTGAACTGAATTGATATAATCCCTTTGGAAATATTTCGCATTATTGACCAAAGCTGGACGTATATATATCTTGTGACTATAATGTCCATAAGTCCTGGTTTGTGCACGATAGACCCAGTTCGCACCTGTTTTCTTGGCATAAGGACTAATCACAACCTCCTTCAACCTCAAGGTAATAAATTTTATGATAAATTTTATGCTTACTCTCTCCATAACCAAACTATTCCACAATTAGGTATGCATTGAACAGAAACGTGAGTGCATGTGATAAAAAGACATGTAGAAAAGCGTTAATAGCAGCACTGTTCTCAGTAAAAAAAAAATTTAGACAATGCAAATAGCACTAACGTCCATCATTAATTATTCTTTCTACTATCAGCAGTAGAAAGAATAAATAGTTCACGGCAAATGAATTCTTAGCATGCTATAGAACAATAAAAATGGAGAAAATGTAACTATACACATAATATAGTTGAATCTATTGATTTCTGATGTTATTCTAATCTTTATTACTTTTTGGAGATCTTTCTTTTCTCTCTGGTTGCTTTTAAATTATTTTCTTGGTCTTTGGTGTTTTCTATTTCCACTACAACAGGTCTACATGAGAATTTTTTATTAATCTTTCCTAAAATGTACAATGATTCCCGGGTTTGTCAATTTATGGACGTGATATACTATTTTCGTTAGTCTGAAAGATTTTCAGCTCTTGTATCTACAAATATTGTGCCCCCTCCCTGCTTTCTCCCTTTTCCTGGGACTCAATTATATATACTCATATTCTATTCTGCATATTATGAATATATATTTTTAATCTTGTCTCTATACGCTACATCCTGTATTATTTTATGGGATATATCTTTTGGTGTGTTAAACCTTTAGGTGTGTTAACCTGTTCATTATTATTATTTCAGTTAACTATACTTTGTATTTCCAGAATTCTTTTTCATTTTTTAAATCTGTCTTTTCATTCCTGATATTTTCTTACTGAAAACTCGTTTTTGTGATTCCATCATTCATCTTTTTTTTGTGTGTGCTTTTTATATGTAACTGTCTAGATCTGTGTCTGATAAGGCCAATATTTAAAGTTCCTAGGGTTCTAAATCTGTTATTTGTTGTTTCCACCGACTGTAATTCATATGGCTATTTCCTTATTTGCTTAATGATTTTGGTTGTAAATGAATTATTTGATATTAACATATGTCTCCTGAATTGAGAAAGATTTCCTCCAATCAGGGGCCATTTGCTGTTTTTCTCAATAGCCAGGCTATACCACTCACCTAGAGATTCTTCATTTAAAAGGTTGGGTTATCCTGTATGTATCAAGTTCAGGTACCCAGCTTGTGGTAGGAAATCCATTTTATATCTTGAGCTCTCAGCATCCACCTTCAGAGTAAGTTTGCCCATCTAGACTTCTAGCCACTGCATCTTAAGTTCCATGATTCTGTAGTCCCAGATCATATTTTAGAGGATGGAGGAATGTTTGAAGAAAATTCCTCTACTTCTTATGAGATCACTTCAAATATTTGTTATTTGTAGGATATATTTTTTAAAGTAGAATAATTCTGTTATTTTGATTATCTAATCCTCTGTAATGACAGAAGCAGAAATCTATAATTAATTAGTTTTAGGATTGACCATGTCATCCATAAATATGGGACAATTGAAGAGTTTCCTCCTTTGAGCTATTTGGAAATTCATATCAACAAAGCCTTACTCTAAACAGGCTAGTGTACACAGGTCAGAGTTTCCATCTCTGATCTTTTATTGTGAGACTTAGTATTAAGCTCTACCGGAAAGAGTTCAATCTGGCATTACCACCTTTGGTTTTCCTCCCCTGCTCATTCCACTTATTTCTATTCTCAGTATCACATCTAGTAGTCAGTATAATCTCATGCAAACCTCTCCTTTTTGCATCCACAAGTTAAATGAGTTTCCTAATTATACTTATGGTTTTTCCCTTTATTTTAATTCTACAGAATTGTAGAGTAGTTCTCTCCCTGGGAAAACCAATATGTGAAGCTCATTGTTTCTCCTTTCTCGTAGTCCCTTGGAAGACATTGTTATTTGGTTACAAGATTTGTTTTTCTGGTTGAGTACAAATGATTCACAACTCTTCTCAAAAAACCACCCCAAATATTCAAGGCCATTGGATTGGATGCTATAGGTTACCAGTGCAGGATTTACTTAATAGATAAGAAGACCACTTACAGGGAACAGAAGGTAACCTAACTGGGGAGAATTTTCAGTATTTCTTCCTCTGGTTCATATCTAGAGTGATGACTTCTTTATTGAAGAAAAATGCATATCTGCAACCAAAATGGAAATTTAAGTTTTTTTATTTGAAGTAATAATTTACATAAGAAGGGTAAATAAAACATAAACTTACAGATAATTTAATTGTCACTCTAAAATATTACCATTATTAAACTATATTATGTATATAGTTACATTTTCTCCATTTTTATTGTTCTATAGCGTAATTTGCCATGAATTATTTATTCTTTCTGCTGCTGATAGTAGAAAGAATAATTAATGATGGACATTAGTGCTATTTGCATTGTCTACTAAGAACAGTGCTGCTATTAACACTTTTCTACATGTCTTTTTATCACATGTACTCACATTTCTGTTCGAGCCATACCTAACTGTGGAGTAGTTCGGTTATGGAGAGAGTAAGCGTAAAATTTATCATAAAATTTATTACCTTGAGGTTGAAGGAGGTTGTGATTAGTCCTTATGCCAAGAAAACAGGTGCGAACTGGGTCTATCGTGCACAAACCAGGACTTATGGACATTATAGTCACAAGATATATATACGTCCAGCTTTGGTCAATAATGCGAAATATTTCCAAAGGTATTATATCAACTCAGTTCACACCGGCAGTGTATGAGAGGTCCAGTTCTCCATAACCTCAGCAACATCTGGTATTAGAGTGTGCGTAGTATTATCTCATTTTGTTTTTATTTGGCACCTCTGTGATTATTGATGAAGTTAAACTGTTTTTCAAATACATAGTGGTAATTTTGTATGCCCACTTTTGTGAATGCCTATTCTAGTCTCTTTCCCATTTTTCTATGTCATCTTTTCTTTGTTTTTTCCTTATTGATTTATAGATCTTCTTCTTATATTCTGGAAAGAAGCTAGAATGCATTTCAATGCAAATTTTTTAATTAGCATGTTAAGATAAAACACAAACTGTTTATTTTTATTGGGGTTGCACTGAGTCTATAGATCAAAATGAAGAGAAATAGCAGCTTTAAAAGTGAGCTTTCTATGGTCTTCGGCCCCAGTAGTTTCACAAGAGATCCCTTGTCCAAGAAAGAGATGAGTATATGCAATGCCACTATTTCACTCTGAAAGCCTAAGTTGGAGCAAAAGGAGATACGGAGCAAAGTACTGCAAACTTTCGTCTCCTCTACCCCTGTGTCTACCAGTCTCTAAAGTTAGAATAGTCCATTGTTGGTACAAATTGCTTCACCTCTGCAGCAAAGAAGGGCATAGAGTGTCATTGCTCCCTTTTCTCTTTTCACGAAATTAAAAAAAAAACCCTTCTAACAATATGCTCCACAGGTCTAACAAGAAAACCAGAAATCATTTAGTTATCTGGAACTAGATTGACGCTATTAACAAAGAGATTATCCGTTATTCTTTCTACGGCCAACTGCTCTTCTTGCGTCATTCTGTTTTAACATTTCTCGGGATAAAAAACCAACTTGATCCACTTATACAGTCATCATAAAATTCTTTGTTTTTCCCCCATATTTGTAAATCTCTGCATTTTTTTTTTTATCACCATCTGTTCATTCGCTGTTTTCCAGGATACAGAGTAGAGTTGAATCCCAGCTCCTGTATTTTTTTTTTTCTCTTTCCTTTTATTCCAGCAAATTCTGTTTTTCTCTCTCTCTTTTTTTTTAAACTCCTAGAAGAGCTCAGGAACTAACAGCATTCCACCTAAAGTGATAACCACTTATTTCTCTTACATACCATCAAGAATGCCTTCCCAATCTTCCCGTGTCCCAGTGCTCATTAACACAGCTCCAGATTTCACTCATGCTGGCAAAACAATTTCTGTCAATCTTCCTTCAGTAATTATCTTAATTCCCACAGAAAGCTCTTTTTATCCTAAAGGTTCAGAGACCCATTCTGTGGAAATGATTGTGATTTCTTTTTAAGATTTCAAGTTGTTTTCTGCAGTTTTCTGGGTGGCTACAAGATGGATGTTGTAGCCAGAGAGTCATGTGACTAAGACTGGGGTTGGGCAAACACTCTCAAAACATGCTCCGTTTTTTCACTGCCCAAATCTCCCACTATTTTACTCTATTCACAAGTTCCTGGGGTATCCCCCCTTTTATCTCTCTTTAAAAAGCTCTGATTATCAAGCAACTAATCAATTATTATATCTTTATTGAAAGCATAAGTGCTGAGCCCTAAGATAGGAAGCTGCATACTGTTGTGATTAAATTTGAGGGTTTTCCAATAAGAAAATCTGGGTACCAATCTCACTTTGTCACTAGATCATGTATAATTATGTTAATCAGGGTTGCTAATGCACACTGCTATATATAGCAAAATACCTTATAATTTCAGTGGCTTAATTTTAATATAATAAAAAACTATATTTCTTTGTTGTTAGGTGTCATTGAGTCCGTTGGAAACCCTGGTGGCGCAGTGGTTAAGTGCTACAGCTGCTAACCAAGAGGTCAGCAGTTCTACTCCACCAGGCACTCTTTGGAAACTCTATGGGGCAGCTCTACTCTGTCGTATAGAGTCGCTGTGAGTCAAAATCAACTTGACGGCAACAGGTTGTTTGTTGTCGAGTCCATTCCAACGCATAGTGATCCTATGCAGCCACTGTGGCAAAGAGGGCCTTCTTCTTTTTCACTGACCATCTGCTTTACCTAGCATGATATCCTTCTTCAGGGACTGGTCCCTCCTGATAACATGTCCAAAGTATGTAAGACAAAGTTTCCCTATCCTCACTTCTAAGGAGCATTCTCACTATACTTCTTCCAAGACAAATTGTTCGTTCTTCCAGCAGTTCATGGTATATTCTATATACTTCTTTTTTATACTTCTAGCCCTCATAAAATCCCACTCATATGTTCCTGATTGAGTTGCTTTCCTGTGTTGCTCTACTCCAAATGATAACCAAGGAATCCATACACCTTCAGTTTGGTGACTCCTGAAATTCTCTATGTGCTCTACTGGATCTCTGCATTCATCTGATTGATGAATGTATAGCAAAACATGTATAGCACACAAAACATTTCAGGGGCAAGGCAGGGAAGGGATGAATGTTATTTCTATTCACACTCCATTGGACATAACCAGGAAAATGGCTGAATCAAGATGCAGGGATACTGAGAATTATACTGTTTTATGTTCTCAGAAGAGATTGGTTAAATGGTTAATATTGGAAAAGTTCCTTTATTTAAGTGCAAGGTGGAGGTAATAGTGGTACTGATGTCATAGGCTGGCGTGAGTATATCTGAACATAGCAAGTGTGTGATCCATTCTAGTTATTATCTTTGGAAGAGGTAGCACTGTGGCTTTTGAGCCTTACGTTCATTTGCAGTAACTGAAAGGCACTTGGAAAAACAACTTGCCATTTACAGCTACTGATGATGAGATGGAGACAGCCTGCTTCAGCTGCCACTGCTAGAAAAAGGAACAAACCAGTCTTAGGGGAAATACCAGAATGCTCCTTAGAAGCAAGAGTCGAAAGACTTCGACTTGTTTACTTTGTACACGTCATCGTAAAGACTAATTGCCAAAAAAACCCACATGTTTGGAAAACTAGAAGATCAGTGAAAAAGCAGGAAACCCTCAATGAGATGGATTGACGCAATAGCTTCAACAAACATAGAAACGATCATGAAGATGATGGGACAGGGCCAGGCAATGTTTCATTCTCTTATACGTAAGATCTCCACGAGCAGGAGCCAACTAGAGGGCAACTAACAATACCTTCAGCTGCCAACTCAACAAAGGAGATCTACAGATTGTTACCAGACTGTTCCAAGAAACAGATTTTTATTATCAGATCATTTTCATTTAACTTGAGTTGAGAAGACCTATTAAACTGGTATCCTTGAATTACTGAGATATTGTAGTTTTTTTGTTTGTTTTTTGAGAGGGGTGCTGCGAATACCTTGAAATTGTATGTAAATGAAGGCATGTGACTCTAAATACATTTTTCCTGAAGAGAGAGCCACTAATTTGTCATCTCTTAAAAGGGACCTGTGTCTTATAAAATCAAGAACTATTGATCTTAAAGTAGTAACTACTATCTACAATTCATTTTGTCATAGTTGTGATTCAGTTGAGTAACCACGGGCCTCTATTTTTGACTGAAACAGTGAGAAGGCATTAAACCCATTGCCATCAAGTTGATTCCGACTCATAGAGACCCTCTGGGACAGAGTAGAGCTGCCGCATAGGGTTTCCAAGGAGCAGCTGATGGATTCAAACCACCGACCTTGTTGGTTAGCAGCTGAACTCTTTACTATGCCACCAGGGCTCCCAAAAAGGCATTAGTAAAAGAGAAAGTAGAATCTCTGCCAGCTCTCTTCTGTGTCCTCCCTATTTTGTTGCAAACTACAACTGTGAAGATGGTGATATCTTTATTTTGCACATTTCAGAGGGGGCTTCTTCTAACATTTTTACATGGGACTGCACATTTCTAGGCTTCTAGTTTTGTCATTGGTTTTTATCTTTTAAACATTTTTACCAGTTGTCTTCATGTGCTGTTTTCCTGTTGGGGACCCTTTCCCTTAACTGATATCAACTTGATGCTATCACTGGTCTTTGTTCATCCTATGAAATACTGTAGACTCTTTTCTGATGCTAGAAGTTTTGATCATCTGGAGTTCACGTCTCTGCTCTGTGACTAAACGGACTTTATTTTAATTCACAGAGGACACCTCCAGCCATTTATGCAGATACGCTTCCTAGTAACTCTCCAATCCAGTGGAAGAGTAACAGCGATTCCTGTAGATGTAGCGCTTCTTGTAGTGATTTGCAGGCTTGGACAGACACTGCCCTTATAAATTTAAAGTATTTAGCACATTAGGTTTAGACTGTATTGGTTGTATACTAGACATTATCGAGAAAGGTAGAATCCTGTTTTCCAATAACACATGCAGGATAAATCAGGATAAATAAGGATCTGTAATTCTAACTAGATGATAAAAATGGGTAACGATGGCTTCCTAGACTTGCTTATGAAGATAAATGCAAAATGGCTTCAACAAAGAAGGCTAATTTCCAAATTCCTACTCTCACCTATGCTGCTTGAGCCTCTTGTCCTCTCTCTTCCCTCCATGAAGCTTATCATCTTAGTAAATGCTACCATCATCTTCCCACGGGTTCAAGCCAGAAATCTGGAGTCGTCTTTGATTGTTGCATCTACCTCAACACCAACAGCTATTAGACCTTTTATTCCTACTTTCAAAATATATTTTAAATCTACCTATGTCACTCCATCTCTGCTACCACCTCATGTTCCATGCCACATTACTTCTGCAGCCCCTGAGCCTCCTAACTGGTCTGTTACCTCTACTCTGGCCCACTCTGATCTCTTCTCCACACAAAAGTGACAGCAATCTTCCTCAAATGTACATCAGACTATGGCACGGCCTGTTTAAAACCTTTCAATGACCGTCATTGCATTTAAAATAAACCGTAAACTCCTCACGTTATTCTGCAGAGTTCTATCATCAGTCTCATCCCCTGCCACTTTATCCTTGGCTTGCTAAGCCTCTTTCTGTTTCTGGAACACACCAGACCCTTTCTTACAGTAGGACCTTTGAACATGCTGTTTTCTCGGACTGGGATGTTCTCCACTTCATTCTTTGCACAGTTTGCTTCCTTTTCTCCTAGGCATCTCAGCTTGCTTTTCTGAGAGATGCTTTCCCTGAATACCGTAGGTACGTATGTTCCTCTTTATTCCAACACCTGTCTTCCCATTTTTAGCACTTAAAACAATCTGTAATTAAAAAAAAAAAAAACTTTACCTGCATTATAACATAAATTCCTTGAGTACAATGTTCATACCTGTCTTGTTAACTTCTCTTTGGAAAAGGAATGTTATATATTTTATGAACAAATAAATAGTTAACTTTGGGCATCCTGAGCTCAAGTCTATTCTCTGACCTTCCTTGCAATTAACAATCAGTAGTGGAATAAGATCTACAGAATCATAGCAGAGATGGTATTTCATTCACTCTATAGCACATTTTTATCATGTGCTTAGTGTATGCTGGGCAGTGTTGAAGATGTTGGAGAGTCAGTAGTAAGAGAAAGATATGCTTCCCATGCCTTTGGGAAACTAACAAAAACTAGTTCAAAAGAACACATTTACTCAATAACCAAATAATTGATTCAAATTTGAAACAGTGATAAATGCCACAGATATGAAGTAACAGGTGCCATGAGAGCACGTTGTCAAAAGGAGAACAGGAAGAACACTCAGGCAAGGAGAAGCTGAGGTGGGAAAGATCGTGACAAATACGAGAAAGTAATGCATGGCCAGTGTGACTGGGTGCAGAAGAGAGAATTAATAAGAAGTAATTTTAAGCATTTACATATTTTGTTGAGGCTGAGAGAGGGAGAACAGGAGACGGTTGGAGTCAGTAAGAAACGACCTGGTCAGATTGATGTTTTCAAGCAATTGATCTGTTGGCCAAAGTAGACATTATGGTGTTTAGTCAGGGAGAGGTCATCATAGTCACAGGGGCATTTTAGTGAAGTAAAGTGGATGGAGGTTTGAATATATGAAGTGGAGCAGGAAATTAATAGTCAATAAAAGGGCATAGCAAATAGAGGAAAGTAATTAAAAATCTTTTAAATAAAAATCTATTGTTCGTTAGTTCTAAGAATGGTAAACTGTGAAATAATTTGTGTGTGTTTAAACAACTGACCAAATAATTATAACTGGAGAAAATTAATTCTGATTGTATTAAAGGTAGAGTGCCATGATTATTGCATATAGTTCAATCTCAAGTTGTCTAGGCATCCCACTACCAGCATTCATAATTAGCCCAAATAACGATCAATAAGACAGCCTCATGGTATGCACCAAATATATGGGTCATGGTATAACTGATCTGGCTTTTAACACCAGTCCTGGAACCTAACGGAATATACTTCCTTCAACAGAGAAAGTCTTACACATGGCTGCTGTGACCAGGGACAGATTACCTGTAAGCAAGGTAATCATGTGCTTCAGACATTAACAAAACAGAGGCACTAGATGTCCAAAACAAAGACCCATAGATGCCAAGCAGACAGGACACAAGGAGAAGCAAGTTCAACGGCAAAAGGGAGTTGGAAGGGCACTGAATGAAACTGATGCCAGTGTGTGAGAATGTGCCAGCCAGAAATAAAGTCCATGCAGGGTCATGAGGGCATCCATGCATGAGATTGTTTAAGCTATGAGGCCCAGACTGCTTCAACACATTTGTTGACATCTGTCTACTACTATCCGTTCCCAGGTAATTGAAACTCCTTGTCTTGGCAGGTCTCTTGGAGTATAGTATTTCTTTCTCAAGGATAAGAGGTAGGGGTGGCTTTTCAAATCTAACTCTTGCTACATTCAGCCAATATGCAACTGGATCCAGGAGAAGTGGTTACTGGGCAAGAACAGATTATATAAATAGATAACAGTTCTTGGGTCCATTTTGAGAGAATCATCTTGTATATCTAAGTCTGCTGATCCAGCAACTTCAGGTAGAAGGGCTGACAACGCTCTTTGCCATGATACACACACACGGGTATGCTCTTGTGCACATCCTGGTAAACAACCAATGGGAACTCCGGTCCCAGATGACATGCAAAAGTGAGGTTCGTGTAATTTACTTTTCCATTATGTATAAAGACTCCAAATCTACAGCTTAAGATCTTCACAGGTGACCCTAAAAGGAAGACTCCTGGGTGGTGCAAATGGATAATCCATTCAGATGTTAACTGAAAGGTTAGTGGGTTGAGCCCACCCAGAGGGTCCTCAAAAGAAAGGTCTGGTCATCTACTTCTGAAAAATCAGCCATTGAAAACCCTTATGGGTGCACGTGTATTCTGACACACATAGGGGTGCCATGAGTTGTTATCTACTCAACGGCAACTGAAACCCTAAGGGGAAGGATACATTTATATCTGTTTTGAATTGAACATGGAAATAAGGATCAATCTCCATTTTTAAAAATAGAACCTCACTTATTTTCCTTTGACCCCATCAGTCTCTGAGTGGCTTTATATACATTGCCATCTCTGCATGCGGGATTCAACCCTTATCCAAAATGCACGAAAGCATGAAGCATTTCCAAAGCCTCCCCAGCATTTTTCCTGCAAATGTATCAGATCTAAATTCTTTTGTCATCCCTTGTCACAGATAATAGCATGCTCCCATGTTGAAGTCGCTATAAAAGTTTATGATGTTATTGACTTCACACAGCTCCATCAGACCTTGGTATTATTGATTTAATGACTCTTTCCTTTTCCTTTAAAAAAATTTTTTTATTCAGTTCCATAGTTATTCCTTGGTTTATTAGAGTACCAGTGCTCAGAGCTCTTTATTACATATCTACACATTTATTTCTAAGGATGCCTGCCCATAAATTACTCACCAACCATTCAAAAGCAGAGCCAGAATGTAATAAATATCAAGAAATTGGAGCCAACAGGCCTAGGTAGAGCACAAATCTCTTCTTGTTCTTTGGGTGTTGAGTATACTTCTTAGTAAATAATATGGAATAAAACACAGAAATTTAAAGGAAAATGTCACCTGCCATGTGGTAGGTCTGTGCTTCATAGCAGATGGCCTGGTTCTGCATGGGGAGAGGATGAAATGCCACATGCATGGCTGGTATGGAAGGATTTTTGAACAACTGGCATTCCTAGGAAGCTAGCCGGCAGGCTCTGACATTAACAGTTTTATTAAGTTCAGCTGTGGGCTGGAGAAGCCTTGGCTTCCAATGCTTGGTTGTGTTTTAATGGCCGTCCCTCTGGTTCACGCAGGGTGGTATGAAAAGTAATTGTAGCGGGTGGCAAGATTGATAGGGTTGAGGCGGATGGGGAGATAATGTGCTTTATTTCCAACTTTTTCATTTACTCCAGAAAGAAAGGGAGCCTGGATTGAATTACTCAGAGACTGGGATTTGCTCTTTTAAAATGAAATTATCTGAGAAAGGTGACACTGGGCCCCATTTTGAAAATTTTCTAAATTACAGTTCCAATGACTCCTGCATTGTACACAAAAATTGTACACCCTACTTTGAAGTCCTAGGCAGGAAGCAAGTGCATTTGCAAACACACTAGCCTCTGAAGAAGCCTACCCTGCACTTAGCAGCATGATATTTGTGAATACGGAGGTGTCATCAACAAATGCTGGCAGTTGTTTTCCTCCTGCTTGTCTTTAAAATAAATCCAAGAAGGGAAAAGACGATGATGATTAGAGTTGACTGTGCTATGTTTGCCTGTTGACCACATTACCTAATAATACCTGTTTTTCTTTCCCAGGAAGTGGTTCTGGTGTTTTCAAATTTTGTCATTTTCAGGCAGCCTTGAACGATAATGGATTGTGCTTTCAGCAGCTGATAGCCTGCTCACTCAACTAATCATTTCCCCAAAGGACGGTAAACAATATATGTAGACTTTAGCATAGTCCTCTAGACAGTATAATAAATGTTTGCTGGTGCCGGTTATAGTATCCTCATGTCCTTGGGTCTTGTGGAAAACATTCTACTAGAATGGGCTGATAATTGGGTATGTATAAAACAGCACATTTTAGCATTTTTCCTTTGCTACTTGAAATCAAGAACCACTAACAGAAATTGAAAATCCTGTTTACATTTCTATGCCATGGACTTTTGTCTACACAATACTCAAATAACTAGTTAATTCAATAAATTATTTAAACAAGTATCTGTGCATAGAAATATCCCAATAAATTCTACTGTTGAGTTAGTGGAATTGGTGTTATGTCAGCATAGCCTAAGACAAATTCATTTTGTATGTCTACATGAAGAAATCTAATACAGAAGATGGTTGAAAGCTCTATTTGGGTGGGTAGATTTATGTAAATCCAAATTTTCTTCTCCATTCTCACAATCATTTTATTCTTTCTTATCTCTTCTTGCAACACAGCTACTCATAGTAATACCTTTAAAATTATGACAAAAGACACAGTTTCCAAAATATTTACGCAGTTTTCCTTTTAAAGGAGAATAATAATTATCTTTAAAGCAGCGATAGTTAGATGGAAATAAACTTAAATGAGAATGGATGAACTGCAAGCATACATATTACTGCTGAAATCCAAAGGCCCCCAGTATACAGCGCACTGAATTACATTTTAAGTGACCTATTTTCTCAGTTACATGAAATGTGCATTTTTTCACAGGACTATATTTTATAATACATTTTTCTATATTTTACTCCACTCCTTAGGAAGGCAAAGAGCCCATATGTTTAAAGATGCAAAAATGGAAAATAAAATTAGAAACATGAGTAACCAGAACAAAATTTGGGGCTTTGGAAAAGGAAAAAAAAAAAAAAAAACAGCGTTTGACTATATATAGAATGTTCTCTCTCTCTCCCTCTGTCTTTTAAAGATTCATTTCCATAGAGCAGGAAAATTGCCTAGAAATTTAACTCCAACAACTTCACATTATGATTCCCGAGGAGGGAAAACCCTCCTCAAAACCAAGCCCACTGAATTACACTGAAAAATCTCCAAGTCTGTCTTGGCCTCTGCAGAAGAGGGAGGAGGCCTCCGCGGTACCTCCCCAACCCACCCTCACCCCTTTCAAAAACCTTTCAAGCACCTGGATATTAACACGTTCTTTCTGACTTGAAGTCACCCTGAGCTCACCTTCTCTTTCAGGCAGTCATTTGTTTACTGCACACTCACCAGGTTGCCCTTAGCTGGACAATTTTGTAGAAAATGAAATTGACTGTGTGTGTGTGCTATTGATAAGATTTGTAGAGTAGTATTTTTATTCTCAGTGATTTTAAATTCATTGATCACTTTGAGAATATTGAAAATAAAAGATATTGTAAATAAAAATTGGAAGTTAATAACAGGATGCCCTTTAGGGATGCTCAGACTTTTGTCATGACGATGTGGCTCTGTGCCTAGAATAGACCAAGAGAGCTGACCTTTATGTCCACCATTTTCCAGTTTATCACTGCAATCGTAAACACAACTTCCTTTGATCCTTATAATATTTCTGGGAGGTCTTTAGTGTCCAATGGCCATACTAAAAATATTAGAAACAGGAACGGTGCTTGCACCAAACAGTCAGAAAAGAGGCAGCAGAAAACAGCATCCCTAAGGCCTCTGTACTAGGCTTTAATCCTACAGTTGCTAAAAGTACGGCTCTCAGGGAAAGGACTAGATAAGCATGGGCACTGGTAGTGGTGATGAGATTTGGGGGAGGGTACTTGAAGGGCTCAGTACAATGGCTTGTTATCAGCCAGTCTGGAAGTATTTTGTTATTTTTACCAATGGGTATGGCACACTGGTCCTTGCTGGTGAACACCTCCCTTGGTAGCATCTCCTGAAAATGTTATCTGCTCATTAATGTCTGTTCTTTGCACAATTTTTTCTTTTTTAATTGTACTTTAGATGAATGTTTACAGAGCAAACTGTTGTCGTTGTTGTTAGGTGCCATCAAGTTGGTTCCGATGCTTAGTGACCCTATGCACAACAGAACGAAACACTGCCCGGTCCTGAGCCATCCGTATAATCGTTATGCTTGAGCTCATTGTTGCAGCCACTGTGTCAATTCATCTCATTGAGGATCTTCCTCTTTTCCGCTGACCCTAGACTCTGCCAAGCATGATGTACTTCTCAAGGGACTGAATCCTCCTGACAACATGTCTAAAGTATGTAAGACTCAGTCTCAACATCCTTGCTTCTAAAGAGCATTCTGATTGTACTTCTTCCAAGACAGATTTGTTCATTCTTTTGGCAGTCCATGGTATATTCAATATTCTTCGCCAACACCACAATCAAAGGCGTCAATTCTTCTTCGGTCTTCCTTATTCATTGTCCACCTTTCACATGCATATGATGCAATTGAAAATATCATGGCTTGGGTCAGGCACACCTTAGTCTTCAAGGTGACATCTTTGCTCTTCAACACTTTAAAGAGGTTCTTTGCAGCAGATTTACCCAAAGCAATGCGTCTTTTGATTTCTTGACTGCTGCTTCTGTGGCTGTTGATTGTGGATCCAAGTAAAATGAAATCCTTGACGACTTCAATCTTTTCTCCGTTTATCATGATGTTGCTCATTGGTCCAGTTGTGAAGGTTTTTGTTTTCTTTATGTTGAGGTGTAATCCATACTGCAGGCTGTGGTCTTTGACCTTCATTAGTAAGTGCTTCAAGTCCTCTTCACTTTCAGCAAGCAAGGTTGTGTCATCTGCATAACGTAGGTTGTTAATGAGTCTTCCTCCAATCCTGATGCCCCTTTCTTCTTCATATAGTCCAGCTTCTCGGATTATTTGCTCAGCATACGGATTGAATAGGTATGGTGAAAGAATACAGCCCTGACACACACCTTTCCTGACTTTAAACCTATCAGTATCCCCTTGTACTGTCCGAACAACTGCCTCTTGATCTATGTAAAGGTTCCTCATGAGCACAGTTAAGTGTTCTGGAATTCCCATTCTTCGCAATGTTATCCATAATTTGTTATGATTCACACAGTCGAATGCCTTTGCATAGTCAATAAAACATAGGTAAACATCCTTTTGGTATTCTCCGCTTTCAGCCAGGATCCATCTGACATCAGCAATGATATCCCTGGTTCCACGTCCTCTTCAGAAACTGGCCTGAATTTCTGGCAGTTCCCTGTAGATATACTGCTGCAGCCGTTTTTGAATGATCTTCAGCAAAATTTTGCTTGTATGTGATATTAATGATACTGTTCTAGAATTTCCGCATTCCGTTGGATCACTTTTCTTGGGAATAGGCATAAATATGGATCTCTTCCAGTCAGTTGGCCAGGAAGCTGTCTTCCAGATTTCTTGGCATAGACGAGTAAACACCTCCAGCTCTGCATCTGTTTGTTGAAACATCTCAATTGATATTCCATCAATTCCTGGAGCCTTGTTTTTCGCCAATGCCTTCAGAGAAGCTTGGACTTCTTCCTTCAGTACCATTGGTTCCTGATCATATGCCACCTCTTGAAATGGTTGAACATTGACTAATTCATTTTGGTATAATGAGTCTGTGTATTCCTTCCATCTTCTTTTGGTGCTTCCTGCGTCATTTAATATTCTCCCCATAGAATCCTTCACTATTGCAACTCGAGGCTTGAATTTTTTCTTCAGTTCTTTCAGCTTGAGAAACGCCGAGCGTGTTCTTCCCTTTTGGTTTTCCATCTCCAGCTCTTTGCACGTCTTTATAACACTTTACTTTGTCTTCTCGAGAGGCCCTTTGAAATCTTCTGTTCAGTTCTTTTACTTCATCAATTCTTCCTTTTGCTTTAGCTGGTCGACGCTCAAGAGCAACTTTCAGAGTCTCCTCTGACATCTATCTTGGTCTTTTCTTTCTTTCCTATCTTTCCAGTGACCTCTTGCTTTCTTCATGGATGATGTCCTTGATGTCGTTCCACAACTCACCTGGTCTTCAGTCACTAGTGTTCAGTGCCTCAAATCTGTTCTTCAGATGGTCTCTAAATCCAGGTGGGATATACTCAAGGTCATGTTTTGGCTCTCGTGAACTTGCTCTGATTTTTTTCAGTTTCAACTTGAACTTGCATATGAGCAATTGATGGTCTGTTCCACAGTCGGCCCCTGGCCTTGTTCTGACTGATGATATTGAGCTTTTTCATCATCTCTTTCTACAGATGTAGTCAATTTGATTTCTGTGTGTTCCATCTGGTGAGGTCCATGTGTATAGTCACCGTTTATGTTGGTGAAAGGAGGTATTTGCAATGAAGAAGTCGCTGGTCTTGCAAAATTCTATCAGAGCGAACTAGTTTCTCATTAAACAGTTAGCACACATATTGTTTTATGACGTTGGTTAACAACCTCAGGACATATCAACAGTCTCTCTTCTCAACCTTGGGTCGCCTTTTACCAGCTTTCCTGTTCCCTCCTGCCTTCTAGTCCTTACCCCGGGCACGTGTGCCCCTTTAGTCTTGTTTTGTTTTATCGGCCTGTCTAATCTTTGGCTGAAGGGTGAACCCCAGATTAACTTCATTACTGAGCTAAACGGGTGCCTGGGGGCCAAACTCTTGGGGTTTCTCCAGTCTCTGTCAGACCAGCAAGTCTTTTTTTACTGAATTAGAATTTTGTTCTACATTTTTCTCCAGCTCTGTCTGGGACCCTCTATTGTGATCCCTGTCAGAGCCATCATATTTTCAATCGCATCTTATGCATGTGAAAGCTGGACAATAAATAAGGAAAATGAAAGAAGAATTGACACCTTTGAATTTTGATGTTTGCCAAAGATATTGAATATACCATGGGCTGCCAAAAGAACAAACAAATCTATCTTGGAAGAAGTACAACCAGAATGCTCCTTAGAAGTAAGGATGGCAAAGCTTCCCCTTACATACTTTGGACAAGTCAGGAGGGATCAGTCCCTGGAGAAGGACATCACGCTTGGTAAAGTAGAGGGTCAGCAGAAAAGAGGAATATCCTTGATGAGATGGATTGACACAGTGGTTGCAACAATAGGCTCAAGCATAACAATGATTGTAAGGATGGTGCAGGACAGGGTGCTGTTTTGTTCTGTGGTACATAGGGTCTCTGTGAGTCAAAACTGACTCAACAGCACTTAAGAACAACAACATCAGAGCAGCTGAAGGTGGTAGCCAGGCACCATCTAGTTGTACTGGACTCAGTCTGGTGGAGGCCTTGGTAAATGTCGTGTATTAGTCCTTTGGACTAATCTTTCCCTTGTATCTTTGGTGTCCTTCATTCTCCCTTGCTCCCAGAGGGGTGAGACCAATAGAGTATCCAAGATGGCCACTCACAGGCTTTTAAGACCCCGGATGCTACTCACCAAAGTAGAACGTAGAGCTTTTTCTTTATAAACTATGTTATGCCAATTGAGCTAAATGTTCCCCAGGACCATGGTCCCCACAGCCCTCAGCCCAGCAATTCATTCCCTCAGGGAGATTAGATGTGTCCTTGGAGCATCCATGACCTTGCCTTGTACAAGTTGTGCTGGCTTCCCCAGTACCGTGTATTGTCTTACCCTTTGCCAAAGTTACCACTTTCCTATTGTCTGTTTAGTGTTTTTCTGTCCCCATCCCTCCCGTCCCTTGTAACCATCAAAGATTGTTTTTTTGTGTGTGTAAACCTTTTCATGAGTTTTTACAATAGTGGTCTCATACAATATTTGTGTTTTTGTGATTCACTTATTTCATTCAGTATAATGCCTTCCAGATTCATCCATGTTATGAGATGCTTCACAGATTCATCATTGTTCTCTATTGTTGTGTAATACTCCATTGTGTGTATGTACCATGGTTTGTTTATCCATTTATCTGTTCATGGGCATATAGGTTGTTTCCATCTTTTTGCTATTATGAATAATGCTGCAATGAACATGGGTGTGCATATGTCTATTCGTGTGATGACTCTTATTTCTCTAGGATATATTCCTAGGAGTGGAATTGCTGGATCATATGGTATTTCTATTTCTAGCTTTCGAAGGAAGCACCATATCTTTTTTCAAAATGGTTGTATCATTTTTCATTACCACCAGCAGTGTATAAGAATTCCAGTCTCCCTGAAGCCTCTCTAACATTTGTTATTTCCTTTTTGTGTGTGTGCCGGTAATACTGGGGTGAGATGCTATCTCATTGTGGCTTTAATTTGCATTTCTCTAATGGCTAGTGACTGCAAGCATTGCCTCATGTGTCTGTGGCTGCTTGAATGTCTTCTTTGGTGAAGTGTCTGTTCTTTTCCTTTTCCCATTTTTTAATTGGATTATTTGTCGTTTTGTTGTAGAGGTGTTGGATTTTCTTGTAGATTTTAGGGATTAGACTTTGTCCGATTTGTAATAGCCAAAAATTTTTTCCCAGCCTGTAGGTTCTCTTTTTACTGTTTGTAAAGTCTTTTAATGAGCATAAGTGTTTAATTCTTAGAAGATCGCAGTTATCTAGCTTATCTTCTGGAGTTTGTGTGTTGTTGGTTATGGTTTGTATCCTATTAATGCCATATATTAGGGCCTCTAGCATTGATCCTATTTATTCTTCCATGAACCTCATAGTTTTTGGCTTTATATTTAGGTCTTTATCCATTTTGAGCCAGTTTTTGTATATGGTGTGAAGTATGGGTCTTGCTTCATTTTTTTGCAAATGGACATCCAGTTTTGCCAGCACCTTTCGTTAAAGAGGCTGTCTTTTCCCCCATCTGATGGACTTTGGGCCCTTGTTGAAGATCAGGTGATGGTAGGTGGATGGATTTATGCCTAGGTTCTCAATTCCATTCCATTTGTCAATGTATCTGTCATTGTACCAGTATCAGGCTGTTTTGGCCGTGGTAGCTGTATAGTAGCTTCTGAGGTCAGGTAGTATGAGTCCTCCTACTTTATTCTTCTTCTTCAATAGTGCTTTACTTATCTGGGGCTTCTTCCCTTTCCATATAAAGTTAATGATTAGTTTTTGCCTCTCTTTAAAGAATGTTGTTGGTATTTGGATCAGGATTGCATTGTATTTGTAAATCACTCTGAGTAGAATTGTCATTTTCACAATGTTGAGTCCACCTATCCATGAGCATGGTATGTTTTTCCAGTTGTGTAAATCTCTTTCGGTTTCTTGCAGTAGTGTACTGTAGTTTTGTCATGGAGTCTTTTGGGTTTTCTATGTATAGTATCATCTCATCCACAAATAGGGGCAGTTAAACTTCTTCATTACCAATTTGGTTGCACTTGTTTCTTTTTCTTTTTCTTGCCTTATTGCTCTTCTCAAGGGGAATGTTTTCAGCCTTCCTCCATTAAGAATGATGTTGGCCATTAGTTTTGCATAGATGACCTTTATTATGTTGAGAAATTTCCCTTCTATGCCTATTTTATTGACAGTTTTTATCAGGAATGGGTGTTGGACTTTGTCGAATGCCTTTTCTGCATCAATTGTGATGATCATGTGATTATTTATTTACTTTTGTTTATGTGGTAGATTAAGTTGATTGATTTTCTGATATCAAACCATCCTTGCATACCTAGTATGGCTCCTACTTCGTCCTGGTGTATTATTTTTTTGATATGATGCTGAATTCTATTCAGTAGAATTTTGTTGAGGATTTTTGCATCTATATTCATGAGATATACTGGTCTGTAATTTTCTTTTTTTGTAGTGTCTTTTTTTTTGCCTGGTTTTGGTATCAGAGTTATGCTGGCTTCATAGAATGAATTTGGAAGTATTGTTTCCTTTTCTATGTTCTGAAATAGTTTGAGTAGTACTGGTGTAAGCTCTTCTCTGAATGTTTGGAAGAATTCGCCAGTGAAGACATCTGGCCCAGGTTTTTTTTTGTTGCTGGGAGTTTTTTTTTTTTTTAATTACCTTTTCAATCTCTTCTTTTGTTAAGGATCTGTTTAGATTTTCAACATCATTTTGTGTTAGTTTGTCCATTTCCTCTAGGTTTTCAAATTTGTTGGAGTATAGTGTTTCATAATACTCTGTTATGATCCTTTTCATTTCAGTTGGGTCTGTTACAATGTCCCCCATTTCATTTCTTATTTGGGTTATTTGCATCATCTCTTGTTTTTCTTTTGTCAGTTTGGCCAGTAGTTTATCAATTTTGTTGATCCTTTCGAAGAACCACCTTTTGGTTTTGCTGATTCTTTTTATTGTTCTTCTATTCTCTATTTCATTTATTTCTGCTCTGATCTTTATTACGTCCTTTCTTCTGGTGGCTGTGGGCTTTTTTTTTTTTTTTTCTGTTCTTCTATTTGTTCGAGTTGTATAGCTAATGTTTTGATTTTGTCCCTTTCTCTTTTTTTTTGATGTGTGCATCTATTGCTATAAATTGACTTCTTAGGGCTGCCCTTGCTCAGTCCCTAAGGTTTTGGTATGATGTGTTTTCATTCTTGGAATTTTTTTATTCCATCTCTGATTTCTTCCACTACTCAGTGGTTTTTAAGCAACGTGTTATTCAGTTTCCATGTAATTGATTTTTTTTTTCCTTACTCTTCCTGTTGTTAATTTCTACCTTGATGACACTGTGGTCAGAGAAGATACTTTGTATTATCTCAGTGTTTTGGATTTTGCTGAGGGTTGCTCTGTGGCCAAAGATGTGGTCCATGCTGGAGAACATCCCATATGTGTTGGAAAAGAATGTGTATGTGCTTTGCACCTGTTAGGTGGAGTGTTCTATTCATGTCTATATGGTCAAGTTGACTGATTGTGCCCTTTAGCTCTTCTGTATCTTTGCCAAGTTTCTTTCTAGATGTTCTGTCCTTTACCAAGAGTGATGTGTTGAAGTTTCCTATTATTGTGGAACTGTCGATTTCTTTTTAGTGCTGTTAGAGTTTGTTTTATGTATTTTGGAGCCCTGTCATTGGGTGTGTAGATGTTTATTATGGCTATGTCTTCATAATGGATCATTCCTTTAATCAATATATAGTGTCCTTCTTTGTCTTTTATAGTGTGTTTTGTTTTGAGGTCTATTTTATCTGAGATTAGTATTGTTACTCCTGCTCTTTTTTGGTAGCCATTTGCTTGGCATATATTTTTTCTATCCTTTGATTTTTAATACATTTATGTCTGTTTCTAAGGTGTGTCTCTTGTAGACAGCATATTGATGGATTTTTTTTTTTTAATCCATTCTGTCACTCTTTGTCTCTTTATGGGTGCATTTGGACCATTTACATTCAGTGTAATTATTGACAGGTGTGAGTTTATTGCTATCATTTGTAGTGCTTTTTTTGTGGTGCTAACATTTTCTTTGTTCCTCTTACTCTCCTGTACTGAATTCCTTTTGTTTGTGGAATTTTTTCCATTTCTTTTGTTTTTGTAGATTTTGTTTTTACTAAGACTTTGTGTTTTTCTTCTTTATTTTGATTGGTAGGTTTGTTAACTTTCTTTGTGGTTACCTTGAAATTTATCCTTATCTTCCTAGGTTTTGACCAGTCTATTATTAATTGATATCATCTTGCCTTCTTCTCTGTTAGAAAATTCTGTACCTACACCGTTTATTCTCTCTTTTTGGTTCTGATGTTGTCATCTACAGATTAACTTCTCTGGTTCCCTGTTGTAATTATTTTCATTTTGGATAGTTTTGGAGAGTTCATTCCCTAGGTTGGTATCTAGCTGGTGCAATCTTGCATCTTAGCTTCAGGCTGTGGTCTGATGTTGTTTTTTTCTTGATCGAAAGACTCACTTTAATAATTCTTATAAGCTTTGTTTGGTTTTCACATATTCCCTTAATTTCAGTTTATCTGGAGATGTCCTAATTTCACCATCATATTTGAATGAGAGTTTTGCAGGATATATTATTCTTGTTTAGCAATTTTTTTCTTCAAGGTTTTATATGTGTCATACCATTGCCTTCTTGCCTGCATGGTTTCTGCTGAATAATCAGAGCTTAGTCTTACTGTTTCTCATCTGTATGTGATTTTTTGTTTTTCTCAAGCTGCTCTCAGGATTCTTTCTTTGTCTTTGGTTTTAGCAAGTGTGATTATCAAATGCCTTGGTGATTTTCTTTGAGGGTCTATCCTATGTGGGGTCCACTGAGCTTCCTGGATGGCCAGCTTTTCATCTTTCATGATATTAGGGCAGTTTTCTGTTCAGCAATTCTTCCATGATCCTCTCTGCATTTTTCACATTCTCCTCCAGTTCTGGAACTCTGATCACTCACAAACTTTTGCTTTTGATTGTATCCCACATAATTCTCAGGGTTTCTTTATTTTTCTTTGTTCTTTTTCTGATTTTTCCTCAAACAGTGTTGTATCCAAATGTTTGCCTTCAACTTCACTGATCAGTCTTTTCAAACCTGCTCCTCAGCCTTTCTATGATACTGTCCATTTCTGAAATCTGTTTATCTTTTGAATTTCTAGTTGTTGTTTTTGTACAATTTCTAGTTGTGAATTTACTTTGGCATTTTGTTCTTGTATTATTTTCCTGAATTCTTCCATTTTTTTTGTTTGTATTTTCCATGAATTTGTCCATTTTTTCTCATTTTTTGTCTGCTTTTTCCTTCAATTCTTGGATAGTTCTGAATATTAGAGATTTGAATTCCCTATTAGGTTCTAGTGATTTTTTTTCTACTGGAAAGTCATCTGGTATTTTATTTTGGATGCCTACTGGAACCATCCTTTCCTATCTTTTTATATGTTTTGATACGGTCAGCTGTTTTTGGGACATTGAGTAGTTATTTTCTTCATTTATTGATTGTAGACTCATTTGTTGTTTTTCTTTTTTTTTTTTTATTTGGTTATGTCTGAGCAGGCAGGCTGTATACTCTTTGCTGTTTGCTCGTCTGTGGGCACAATACTTTTCACCTCCTTGTCCAACAGGCAGGTCCAGTCGGTTAGCTATGGTGCAGCAGGGCAGATCCAGCTGAAGGGGAGGGGCTGGGACAAGTTGTTTGTGGTAAGTACTAGGGCCAACAGGGCAGGCTGGGAATCAGTGCACAGTAGGTTCTGGTAGGCCATGCCTGTGCTGCTCAGGGGTGTGATGTTCAGCACATGGTGCAGATACACAGGTAGGAGGGGGGAGGTTGTGATGTATAGAGCTAAGATGGGTATGGGAAATAGGAGACAGAGGAGAGAGAAACAGGAGCCAAAAACAAACAAACAAAAAAAAAGTGCTAAGGGAGCTTGCCATTGGAGTGGAGAAATGAGAAACTGAGAAATGGAGAAAAACAAAAGAAGGGGAAAAAAAAAGAAAAAGGGAAAAATAAATAGAAATTAGAAAAAAAAAATAGAAAAGCCTCCAGGGATCCCACATGCTTCTGTGAAGACTGGGGAAGTGGCTAACAGACCATGCAGTACAGCCTGACTTGAAGAGGTAAAGATGTGACACAGCACCAGGCATTCAGGAGATAGGAAAAGAAGGTAAGTATAGAGAGATGAGAACTGAGAAATGAAGAAAAGAAAAGAAATGCCCCCAGGGATCCCAGCAGTGTGGTTGCACAGACTGGGAAAGTGGCTCCCAAGTCACACAGTACAGTCTGGCTAGAAGAGGTTCCTAAGCCTCAAAAAGGAAAAGAAAAACAAACAAAGCAAAAAAAAAAAAAAGCATGGCAGTGGGCTGGGGAAGCTGTTCCCCAGTTGAGCAGTATTTCACAGCCTTTCAAATAGAAGAAGCAAAGACAGCACATGGAGCCAGGTGTTCAAGAGAAAGGAGGGGGAGGTGGTGGGAGGGATGAAAGAAACTAAAAGAAGCAGAAAAAAGCAACATTAGCAACAAACAAATAGCACTCCAGAAGCCAGCCATTGTAGGTGGGGCAAATCCAAGAAAAAAGAGGCCTAAGCCATTGCCTCTCAGCCAAGAGGCTGTGGCTGGTGGGAAGCAGAGAAGGCTGAGCAGCTGCGGGGAGAAAGATGTGGGTTGGGAAAGCATACATCACTGGTTACCAGGTACCGTCTCCTGCTGGGAACTCCTGTAAGCTGCTTTCCCGTACTCCCTGTCTGCTGATCTCTGATGTGGGTGGGGTGAATCCAAGCAGCATGGGCTCCACACTTCTTGGCCAGCAGATTGACCACAGCCAACTATTAAGTGGGGAAGGTTGAACGGGGGGAGAAACATGGGGGGTGGGAAAGCATATATTGCTGGTTACCAGCTGTTCTGTCTCCTGCTGGGAGCTCCGTGAAGCTGCTTTCCCATCTCCAACAGGAGTCCAAGATGGCGAATCTGTGCTGCATTAGCTGATAGGGGACCTCTGCATGTATGTCTCCTTGCTCTCTTTTTTCTATCAGTTTCTTATTCCATTCGGTGCTTGGCTGAGTTCTTTACCTCTTCATTTGATGTTTAGGGTTCAAGGATTGACGTTTGTCTCTGTTTTACTTAGTTTTTTAGGTATTTGCTATGGAGGGACAGCATGGTGTTTCCATCCATAGCGCCATGTTGGCCGCAAGCCCTGTACTATTTTTTTACACCAATGGAAAAGAGAATATTATTGCATTAAGATTACTAATTTAGGACTTTGAAGATTTGATTCTAACCTCAGAACCATCACAAGAAAGTATTGTGATTTTGGTCAGCGTGCTTAGGCTCTCTAGGGTCAGTTTCCTCTTCTATAAAATGAGGGCTGTTATATTTTTCCTGGGTATTTAAAGTAATTGCAGTGAAGGTTAATAGGTTAATAATAATAAAAAAAAATTATTGAGTGTTTTGTGTATGCTGGGCTTATATTGAATGCTTTTTAAAGAGTAACTTGTTTACATTGCATGACAATCTGATGAAATAAATGCTATTGAGGGAACTAGACATAAAGATGCAAAGAAATTGCCTAAGATCACACAGATTTTTCCCCAGAGTCCTCACAATTAACCACTATGCTCCAATGCTATCATTGTAAGAAAGCCTTTTGCAAAATAGAGTGTCCTATACACCAAAAAAAAAAAAAAAACAGACCCAGTGCCCTCCAGTCGATTTCGACTCATAGAGACCCTATAAGACAGAGTAGAACTGCCCCGTAGAATTTCCAAGGAGCACCTGGTGGATTTGAACTGCCGACCCTTTGGTTAGCAGCCGTAGCACTTAACCACTACACCACCAGGACACACAGGCATGTGTATATGTATTTGTATGTATGTGTATATGTATAGGGACCCCTGGTGTCTCGGTTAAGTGTTCCGCTGCAAACCAAAACATCGGCAGCTTGAATCCACTAGTCACTCCTTGGAAACCCTATGGGGCAGTTCTACTCTGTCCCATAGGGATGCTATGAGTCCGAATCAACTCAACAACAATGGTTTGGTTTTTTTTTTTTTTCATTATACACATGCAAAACAGCCACTTTCAGTATTTTTTTTATCATTACTTTTGTTTACTTTGTACAACTAGAAACAGAAACTAAAAAATTAATTCCTCTAAGAATGACTACCAGCCCTATTTAGAGGCTTGGCTTTGAGAAGTATTTTTTATTTTAGAATCTGTAGGAGTGCAATTGCTATACTCAGTATTTATATGTGGGTTGTCGATATGGATATATGCTTAGTTCATTTATATTACAATCAATACTATGCTTCATAGAATATAAACAATCATACTGAGGCAAATAGACTTAATTCATCAAGAATCTCTGATTAAGTATTGGTGCCTTACACTCAGTCTGACAATGATGCTAATAATGATACTTCTAATATTTGAATGTTTACCATGTATAGAGAACTGACTAAACACTTTGCATGTCTTAATGAAATATTCTTAGTCTTCCTAATAAGACTAAGTTTTTTTCCTTTAATTATTGATAAACTTATGATGAAAAATCTAAGGTGTAAAGTGTTTAAATAACAAATGCAAGGTAGGACTTGACTCCAGCTCTGCATCAAAAAATGCCAGTTCCTAATTCCAATACTGTATATCAGACAAGATGTGTAGTATCTATGAATTAGGTGTATATAAGAGATTTTGAAATTTTTTCAGTCAATTACTGTGGCCTCTACATAGAGCAATCAGCAAAGTAGACCCAACATTAGTTAAAGTTAAGCTGTTGCTATTGTTGAGTGTCCTTGAGTCGATTCCAACTGACAGGGATCCCACATGACAGAGTAGAACTGCCCTATAAGGTTTCCTAGGCTGTAATCTTCACCACACCAGATCACCAGATCTTTTCTCCCAAAGAGCTGCTGGTGGGTTTGAACAGCAGGCCTTCCTTGTAGTAGCCCAGTGCTTAACCATTGAGCTACCAAAGCTCTGTAAAATTAGGGTTAGAAATAAAATTTTTTTTTAAAGTATGTAAGGAGTGAGATTTTATTTCTAGAAGAATAACCGATTCTAAAATTAACCTGTGTAAGTGAAGTTTTTTTGTTTTTTTTTTTAAATGGGGGAAAAATTTAATCAAGAAAAGGATGATTGTAACACAGTTGTAATCAGAAAGAAGAAGCTCTGAAGAAATATTCTGTTAAAATTTGTTAACAGGCTGAAGGATGGTAATCATGGGACCTAGAAAAAGATTTGTCAGTATTTCTTCTATTGTTCTGGGTAGCTGGCACTTTGAACTTTTATTCATTCAACGAACACTTATTCTGTGCTTATCCTGTGACAGGAAATTTGAAGAGCTGTTAACCAATCAGACCAAGTCCCTGCCCTCATGAAACTTACTCTACTTTAGTGAAGATGGCAAAAATTAAGTAATAAAGTAATAAGTATATAACATCAGATAGTAGAAATTGCTTTGAAGAAAAATAAAACAAGGTAAGGGATAGAAAAGGAGCCCTGGTGGCTCAATGGTTAAGCACTCGGCTGCTAAACAAAAGGTTGGTAGTTTGAACATACCCAGTAGCTCTGTGAAAGAAAGACCTGAAGATCTACTTCCATAGAGATTACAGCTTGAACCATATGGGGCAGTTCTACTCTGCGACATGGAGTTGCTATAAGTCGAAATCAAATTGATGGCACATAACAACAAGGGGCAGGAAGTGATAGAGAGTTTTATTTCGACAGGATGGCTTGAAAGTGAATATCTGAAGAGAGATCTGAATGAGTAGAGAAAGTTGAGAGGGCAGGCCATGAGGATAACTGGACAAACAGCATTCAGACAAAGGTAACAATAAGTGCACAGGCCTAAGGCAGGCATGTACACACATATTTGAGAGATGGCAAGGAGGCCTGTGTGGCTGGAACAGAACAAACAGGGGGGAAATGGCAGGAGATGAAGGCATGGAGGTACAGGGAAGATCACGGAGGTTTTTTAGGTCATGGTACAATTATAAATTTTACTGTGTCACGGGAAGCCGTTGGAAGAATGAGGAATATGTGTAAACTCACATATGGTTAAGAGCTTGGCTGCTAACCAAAAGGCCAGCAGTTCGAATCCACCAGCCGATCCTTGGAAACCCTGTGGGGCAGTTCTGCTCTGTCTTATAGGGTTGCTGGGAGTTGGAATTGACTCCACAGCAACGAGTTTGTGGGTGGTTTTTTTTATTTTTTGGTTCACATACCTAAAAAACTGCGGAGTTACGTTTGTTTTGAGGGCAGCTTGATGTGGTTTCTTTACAAACTTTACCAAAACTGGGTTTTTCTTTCTCCATTTTTAGTTCTTCTCCCAGGACTTAATACCATTCCTATCAGGCTTTCTTTATGATTGTCTTAAAATGGCTACCATAAACTCCTGGAAGATCCTACTCCCTTACTTTATCACACAGGAAAGAGAAAATATTTTTCACAGAATGCCTAGGTTTCTGTTTCATTGGACCAATGAATATCTCTGAATCAGGAATGTGAAAGGATCAAAATCATTTAGACCTGAAGTCCATAGACTTCGTGGGAGAGAATGATTATCTAAGTTAAAAGTGGAATGTTATAAAAAAAAAAGAAAAACACATCCCAAGCTCACTCAAAACAGCAAAATTCCACTGCTACTACTGCCAGCCCAGGAACTATGTCTGATCACATCTGGGTTCCCATCGGACACCTCTACTTGTTTGTGTACCTGTTGTTGTTGTTAGGTCCAGTCAAGTTGATTTTCAACTCATAGCGACCCCATGTGACAGAGTAGAACTGTCCCATAGGGTTTTTTATGGTGTAATCTTTACAGGAGCGGATCGCTAGGTCTTTCTCTTGTGGAGCAGCTGGTAGGTTCCAACCACTAAGCTTTCCGTTAACAGTTGAGTGCTCAACAACTGCACCACAGTAATAATTACCATAATAAGCAGGTAGAGCTGGTTAAAGATTTGGATATAAAGATATCATCCTGAGGGTTTAGTTTCTAATCTCCTTTTCTGTGTACAGAGAAAAAAAAGTTCTTTACTTTGCATTTTTTTTTTTAATATTTAGTAAGACATTCATTTTTGTAGTAACTTGTGCTTCCTCCAAACTAGTTTGATTTGTGGTGAATCCCCTGATAAAGTCTTAAGCTGTAATTGTCTCATTTATAAGAAATAACGTGATGTATTATACTTTTTACCAAACTCTATTTGATGCAAAACAGTGTCTTAAATATTAAATGGAATTTTTGTAGATTAAAATGATCCATGTTCATGTGCAATGTGTGATTATCCTTTGGCTAGTTGTTATTGCTTCACTTTAACGTTCCTTGGGCACATTTATATGAGACTTTATATATATTTATAAGAAGGAGTCTAAGAATCTCTTTTTATCTGTCAATGCTGTGAAAGGTATGAGAAAATATTATGATATGCAAGCTGAAAATGAAGTGCTTCCTAAGCATTATTTACTTTCCCATATGACAATGAATAAGGAAGACTGAAGAAGGACTGAAGCCTTTGAATTGTGGTGTTGGCAAAGAATATTGAATTTACCACGGACTCCCAAAAGAACGAACAAATCTGTCTTGGAAGAAATATAGCCAGAATGCTCATTAGAGGCAAGGACGGTGAGACTATGTCTTACATACTTTGGCCATGTTATCAGGAGGGAACAGTCCCTGGAGAAGGACACCACGCTTGATAAAGTAGAGGTTCAGCAAAGAAGAGGAAGGCCCTCAGCGAGATGGGTTCACACAGTGGCTGCAACAATGGGCTCAAGCATGAGAATGATTGTGAGGATGGCACAGGACGGGGCAGTGTTTCATATTGTGGTACACAGGGTTGCTATGAGTCGGAACCACCTACCTTGACGGCACCTAACAACAGGCTGGCTTGAGAAGCTATGCTGATTAATAGGTTCTCAGTTGGTTAAAAGTTACAAGGCAGACAAGGATCAAGCAAGTTTGAAAAGGCAGCACTTTATTGCATAACTACTCAGTTCTACCTTTTCCTTTGACCTCTAAGTCACTGAACCATGAAATCGCTGGAGACAGTAGACCAACCCTCTTTAATTACATATGTCTCCATGCCTACTGCTTCCATACACGCAATTCCATCAACATACCTTATGGTCGTGTCTATATCCCCTGATAAACCTATGAAAATATGTCATGGAATATGTGTGCTGTGTTCAAGGCACTCCACTAGGCAGCGGTGGGCCCGGGGTACATAAGACATAGCTTCTGTTCTTACAAAGCTTACACTGTTTTGAGATTCAGACACACGGAAATCATTTTCCTTGTGTTGCAGTTAGGGGCTTAACTATGATGTAATAATAGCTCAGTAGGTGCATGAGGGAAGAAGTCGTTAATCCCTTCGGAGTTGGGAAGGCAAGTAAATGTGCTTTTAAGAGAACAAGGTGAAGGACGTGTAATACTAGGGATCAGGGTATCCGCGCCACAGTTAGTAAGCATACTATTGTTATTGTTAGTTGCCATTGAGTTGGTTTATGGGGACACCATATGTAATGGAACAAAACACTGCCCCGTCTCGCACCATTCCCATGATGATTTACAGATCAGATCATTGCGATGCATCGGGTTTTCATTGGCTAAGTTTCAGAAGTAGACCACCAGCCTTTGTTCCTAGTCTACCTTAATCCGATAGTTTCTCTGAAATCTGTTCAGCCTCATAGCAACACACAAGCTTCCACTGACAGCCAGGTGATGGCTGTGCTTGAGGTGCACTGGCTAAGAATCGAAACCAGGTCTTCTACATGGAAGGCAAGAATTCTACCACTGTGCTACCACTGCCCCCGTTAAGCATAATATAACCATGGCATCACTTAGCTTCTCTGGCTGCTGTACATTCAACTGTTGAAGAGTAGAAACTGTTTTTATCTGTGCATTCCCATTACCTGGCACATTGTTTGACAAACCACCACCAGCTCCCTTTCTCCCAATCACCCTCGCACACACATGCAGTAAAAGGTTCTCAGGTAATGCTTGTTATTGAAGTGAATAAATTTGTAAAATCTGGGAGATGCACTGGGTGACCTCTAAATGCTCTTTCAATGCTAGCATTCAGTTATTCTAAAAGACTTTGGCGTGACCCGTGTCCCCATGTTATCTTGGAGTCTCTTGTTCTTACACAGACGGGATGTTTGTGAGGAGAGCAGGCCCCGAAGCTAGGAGCAGAATGATAATTCATTTAATAGGAACACCACCTGCCTAAAGATGTCCTTCCTGAGAAAGGTCAGCTGTTGCTGTGAGTAAATATACTTCCCGGCAGAATGAAAATGCTGGATTATATTTTCTCTCTTCTCTCCCAATTTTTTTTTTTTCCTTTTGTACTACTGACTTGGCAAATGTTGACTTCTTGTGAAAACGTGAAAGGTCAGAAATGAGCATGTTAAGAAGAGGCGGAGGCATTTCTTTTTCATTTGTGCCTATATAGCTAAGGAAGATTGAGCTAGAATAGAAGGTGATCCACGTTACTGAAGCATGGGGCTGAAACTTTGCATGCTGGAGCTGCTGGCTTCTTGGATAAGACTATAACAAGAGAAGGGAGACATACCAGAGGTTGCCCTGAATAATGATTTAGAGGCAGTACAAAAAAATGAGTGAACACTAGGCGGTCCTGTGATACGTTGACTGAGGTCAGTCATACTTAGGCCAACACGTTCAGATCCTGGAAGTTCCTGCTTAGAGGAGGAAGTAGAGAAAGGAAAAGGAATGGGGAGAATTCGACTCAAACCAAGCCAAGCACAAACTGTTTTAGCCATAGGAAATCTCTAAGTTCAGCTGAACTAGCACTGAACAAGACAAAGGCACAGACAAATCTCAACGGGCACGTTAGTGGAAAAAAAAAAACCCCTCTGGCGTTGAGTCGATTCGGATTCATAGTGACCCTATAGGACAGGGCAAAACTGCCCCATAGATTTTCCAAGGAGCACCTGGCGAATTTGAACTGCTGACCCTTTGGTTAACAGCCATAGCACTTAGCCAGTACACCACCAGGGTTTCCTTAGTAGAAATAAGAAAAGAAAAATGTAGAGAACTGCCTAAACTCATATGAAACCGTTATTCTGCAGGTTTAAAGATAACTGGCTAGGTTGGTACCTAAATGTATAGATGTTAGAGAAGCTGAGGTAATGAACCTTCTTTTATGATGCTTTGCAATCCTTATTCCTTACCCCTTCAAGATACTTACCTGCTCCATTTCTGTTCCATTCAGCCACTGGTTGTTGTTAGGTGCCATGAGCTGGTTCTCACTCATAGCAACCCTGCGTACAATAGAATGAGACACTGCTTGGTCCTGTGCCATCCTCATAATCATTGCTATGCTTGAGCCCATTGTTGCAGCCACTGTATCAATCCATCTTATTGAGAGTCTTCCTGTCTTTTGCTCTCTACTTTACCAAGCATGATGTCCTTCCCCAGGAACTGGTCCCTCCTGATAACATATTCAAAGTACATAAGACAAAGTCTCACCATCCTCCCTTCTAAGGAATATTCTGGCTATACTTCTAAGATAGATTTGCTTGTTCTCTGGCAATCCAGGGTATATTCAATATTCTTGGTAAACAGCATGATTCAAAGGTATCAATTCACCTTCGGTCTTTCTTATTCATTGCCCAACTTTTGCATGCATATGAGGCGATTAGAAATACCATGGCTTGGGTCAGGGGTACCTAAGTCCTCAGAGTGACATATTTGCTTTTTAACTCCTTAAAGAGGTCTTTTGCAGCAGGATTTGCCCAATGCAATATGTCGTTTGATTTCTTGACTGCTACTTCTGCAGTCATTGGTTGTGAGTTCAAGTAAAATGAAATCCTTGATCACTTTGATGTTTTCTCCATTTATCATGATGTAGTTTTTTGGACCAGTTGTGAAGATTTTTGTTTTCTTTATGGTGACATGTAATCCATGCTGTAGGCTATAGCCTTTGATCTTCATTAGTGAGTGCTTCAAGTCCTCTTCACTTTCTGAAAGCAAGATTGTGTCCTCTGCATATAAAAAACCAAAGCAAACCCATAGCCGTTAAGTCAATTCCAACTCAGTGACCCTATGGGACAGAGTAGAACAGCCCCCATAGAGTTTCCAAGGAGCGCCTGGGGGATTCGAACTGCCGACCTTTTTAGTTAGCAGCTGTAGCTGTTTGAACAATTGCCACTTGGTCTATGTACAGTTTCCTCATGAGCACAATTAAGTGTTCTAGAATTCTTTGAAATGTTTGTCCATAATTTGTTATGATCCACACAGTTGAATACCTTTGCATGTCCATAAAACACAGTAGCTACTAAGAACTCACTGAAGTACGAGGGTTAGTCAAAACTGGGTTCCAGTTCACACATGTGTAGGTTTCTTCCAAACAAAATGTGTTTAAACATGTTTCTGTGACCAGTGAATAGTGACAGACAAGTTCTCTCAATAATACACTTGTCTGAGTCTCATAGGGTGCCTTCCAAAAAAAAAAAAAAAAAGGATCCTTTTTGTGCCATGGGGGTTAAACCAGTTTTGAAGTCAGGATTAACATCAAATTTTTAACAAAACTCAAGTGGAAGTCTTCCCAAATTATTGAAGGTTTGCAACAAGTTTGTGAGAATGCTGGCCTACATAAAACAAGTTTTTAGATGAATCAAGAGTTTTAAGGAAGCTCGGGAAGAACTCAAAGAAGAACCAAGGGAGGGAAGACCACCCAGAAGATTATGGCAACTGTTTTTTGGGATTCCAAAGGGGTAACCTTGATAGATTTTTTCGAAGGACACAGGATGATCAAGGGGGCTTATTACAAAGAAGTTTTAAGAAAATTTACAACTGCATTGGTGAGAAAAAGGCCAGAAAATTTTCCCTAGGAATTTTTTTTTCCCATCACAACAACACACCTGCTCATTCTTCAAGGGTAGCAAGGGCCGTCCTACGAGGCTTTGGTTGGGAAACCTTACCCCATCCACCCTCAGCCCTGATCTTGCCCCTTCAGAATTCTTTTTGTTCCCAAAACTTAAAGAACATTTAAAAATAACATGATTTGTGTCCCTCAAGGATGCCAAAACTGCCATTCTGATGCAGTGTAAATCAAAGAGTGCAAAATTCTTTGAGGAAGGGTTAGCGAGATGAAAACACCACCTTCAGAAATGTATAGGCCTCAGTGAAGGTTATGTCAAGAAACAATAGCTTCACATTTTGATATTTTCATTTAATAAAGGTGTCCTGTGATTTTATAACAATACTTTTTGACTTATCTTCATGGGGAAGCTATGTTGATCATTGCTTTCAGGTACTCGAACACACTTCTACTATATGTTGGTAAAAATGTAAGGTAATTTATGACAGGAGTTGCCAGATTTTGGATTTCTTAAAGCAGTAACGTAGAAACCACACATATTCTCAGAGTATCATTTTGTTTCATCATTTAGTTTTTATATAACACTTTACAAAAAGGCCGAAGGATGTGTTTTTTGAATAAACAACAGAACTATAAATGGAACAAATTTAGAATTATGAAAAATTTATTAACTTAACCTTATTTTGTTCATTGTGCCACCCACATTTGAAAACTTAATTATGGATTGGCCATAGTCCTTCGATTGGCATTTGGAATATCAAGACCCTCTCTTTCTGCCATTACTCTCCCCTTCTCTGCCCCTATCTTTTTCTTTTTATCACTCTTCCTTATTTTACACCTTTTCTTCTTCCTAATTCCCCATTGCTTTTAGCTGCTATTGGCAAAATTTTTCTGTTCTTGGATCTTAGGCTATCAAGGTTGTCGACAGCTGGATCAGAAGCTTTTCTTGAGTTATTTAAATACATCCTATGTTGCCTATCCAATCAAGACCAGAACAATCTTTCAGTACTGGGATGAGAGAGGCTAAGTGGAAAATCATTTGGAGTAGACATGCTCAGGTCAGAGGAAAGAACTGAAGTCTTGAGTGTAAAGTTGAAGGGAGGGTGTGGGACAGGTTAGAAGGGCAGATGTCAAAAAGTAAGAATTGACACTGTGGTCTGGACAAGATGGCACTAAAGGTAGGTGGGAATCAAAGACCAGGTGTGCATGCGAGGGCTGCAGTGAAGTCAATTAGGAATCATATACTTGGTTCCTGAGACTATTTGTGCCTGTCATTTGGGACATCTCAGTGATTCCGGTATTGTTAATTACTCTTTTGCTTTTGACAGTGACCTCTTCATATCTCAGACACCTGAGAAACAAACTGTAATTATGGAATCAGAATGACAAGGTGTAAATTCTCCTATGTTTCTAATTAATGTGGATCACTTTTTTTCTTAAATGAGAACTTAGCTTGTTGAGAAAGTATCCGAGAATTTTTAAGAATTGTTTGTTCCTGCTCATCATTCATCGCCTTCAAAATTATATTAAAGGGAAATTTGATCCAAAGCATGGGCTATATTTTTAATTTGCTAAACTTTCATGATTTTAAAACATTCTGAGCAGCCCAAGAGCTTTCTTAAGTTAATTCTCTTCAACACTGGGGAATTATTTTCTGCTGCATGTTGGAATTTTCCATACAGATATTCTGCCAACACGGCGACATCTGCCTATCAAACCTGTTAATCTGTTCCACTCCCCTATCCCTTTCTAATTTTCTTATTTCAATCACTATTACTGTTATGCTCTTGATCATCCATACGTGAACGCTTACAGTTCACTTGGAATCCTCGTTCTCCTTCACTCCCAACTCATATTGCTTGTTGTTACGTGTGATTGATTCTGTTTTTGTCACATTATTTAAATCAGTTTTCCTTTTTTCATCCTTTCTAATTTCACTCTCGCTTAGGCCATAATTTCCTTTTGCCTGCATTTTTAGCAATACTGGTTGTGTGTCTTTCCCTCCAATCAGTTAACTGTTATATTAATTTTGTAAAGTTCGATTTTGAATACAGTATCCTGACTTCAGAGTCTCTGGGGGGCACAAATTGTTCAATGCTTGACTACCAGCTGAAAAGCTGGCTGTTTGAACCCATTCAGAGGTGTCTTGGGTGACCAGCCTGGCAATCTGCTTCTGAAAGTCACAGCATTGATAGCCCTATGGAGCAGTTCTACCCTACACACATGCGGTTGCCATGAGTTAGGATAGACTCAACAGCAACTAACAGTAAGAACATTCGAGCTTCCGTGCCCCTCATTGTCTACGGAACAAGATTCAAATGTATCAGTGTAGCTTGTTGCACTGTGGTGGCTCTGCTGCTGTAAGTTACGTCACCAGTATTTCAAATAAATATCAGTAGGGTCTCCTACGGTGGACAGATTTCAGTGAAGCCTCCAGACTAAGTCAGCCTAGGAAGAAAGGCCTGGCAATGTACTTCTGAAAATTATTAAATGAAACTATGTGGATCATAACCAGTATAATGCTGAAACCTGAGCCCCCCTGGACTTAAAAAAGGACTTAGAGGCACACAAAATACACAGTGGCCAAAACAATGGACTTGAGCATACCAACAATCATGAGGATAGTGCAGGACTGGACAATATTTTGTTCTGTTGTACGTGGGGTCACCATGAGTTGGAGCCAATTGCACAGCAACTAACAACAACAATACTTAATATTTTTACAATCTGACTTTATCTTCCCTTTCCAATTTTACCTTGACCGAATCATGCCCATCACCATACAAATGTGCTTTCATTTTTTTTACCTTAACAATATGTAAAATAAAGAAAAAACGTGGTGTCTAGACCTTCTTCCTCCTCCAGCTACTGTCCCCTTTATTTTGTTCTCTAAAGAAAGGCTTCTCCCAATTGTCTCTTCATATATTCTCTTAAAAACACTCCAATCTGGTTTTTTCCAACCATGCCACCAAGCTTGCTTTCTTCAAAGTCATAATTTCCATGTTGCTAGACACCAAGGTCATTTTTCAATACTCACTTAACTACGGAAAGCGTTTGACATAGATGATTGCACTTTCTTGAAACACGTTCTTCTACTGGCTTCTATACTCGGCTAATTTTTCTTCCATCTTTTTGTAATCTTTTTCTTGATTATTTGCACTGATGTCTCCACATCTCCTCTACCTGCACTTACTATCTAGATGAGTTCATACAGTCTTATGGCTTTAAATAGCATTTATATGATATTTATATCTCAAGTCTGGACTTCTCCCCTGACTTCTGCCAATATGCAAAATTGCATAATTAACACACCCTCTTGCCTGTTTAATATCTGTATCAAGATTAACATGCCCAAAATTTGAGCTTCTGATATTCTCCCATCAAAAACGAAACAAAATGAAACCATAAATGAATCAATGAATGAATAAACAAATAAATAAATCTTACCTCAGTCTTTCCATCTCAGTTATTCGTCATTCATTTAGTTGCTGAGATCAAACACCTTGCAGTTATACTCGATGCCTCTTTTTCTCTTACGCATCTCACATAAAACCTGTTAGAAAATCCCATGGATTTCACCTTCAACATATATCCAGAGCATTACTCTTTAACACTCCCGACTACCATCACCACTCTCTTGGTTGAGGACACTGTCTTACCTCTCCTTCTAATCGATCTCCTTATTTCTGCTCGTCTCCTACGCGCTTTCTCGCAACACAGTAGCTGCGTTAATTATTTTAAAAAATACACAAATCAAGATCTTGCCTGGTTCGAAACCTTGCAATGGCTTCTTATTGTCTCAGAGTAAAAGTCAATATACTTAGTATCTTCTAAACGGCCCTACATGAACCGATCCTATGTGAACTGCCTGTCCTCATCTAGTACTAAGTTCCTCTCCATTCGCGGTCCAGCCATATTACCCTCCTTCTATTCCCAACAAACTCTATCTAGTTTTAGGGCCTTTGGGCAAGATTTTTCTCTGATGAGGATTCTTTTAATTCATAGTCCCATGACTAGGTTAGGTTTTTATTAAAAATTCACCTTCTCAGTGGTTCCTCCCATTCAACTCTTACCCTAACATTTCATTTCTCTACTTAGTATTTTGTGTCTTCTTTTTATAAATTTTTACTATAATATGTATTTTTAACTATTTTCTTGCTTAGTGTCTGCCACCTCAATGAACTATAAGTTCCATAGTAGCAAGGTTTTTGTTTTTGTTTTCTATTTGGTCCACTACTGTACCCCAACACTTAGAGTAGAAGTCTGGTGCATAGTAAGTGTTCAGTATTTATTTGTTGAATGAATAAATGAACCTTCTACTACTTTTCTTCATTCTTGCTCCAAATGGAGATGTGCTGCCCCCAAATGCACACTGTGCTCTTTTCCCTCCCCCCCATTTGTTTTGACAGTCTCTTCCTTTGCCTGAGGCATCTTTCACCCTTTCCCTAAATCTTTCCAAGTCCCCATTTCATGCACTCTTCACATCTGTTTTAAAAGGTTACATTGTTTATTGCAACTTTTCCCATGCTTTTTCCACCAAAGGAGTTCTTGCTTGTATTCTGATTCCAGTCACAGATTTAACCTAGCAGAAAATAACCTCATTTGTCTCTGAACACCCATAGAGTTTGACCAAAGAGCCCATTCCCCTCCAAAAGTGCATTCTGTCTTGTTATTACACTCTAGGTACTGCATATAGAGTTGATTACGTTGCATTTAGTCTTGATTCATTCTAGGTTTGACTGTCTTGTATGACTTGTCTGATTTATCCTTTTTTTTTAATCACTCTTTTCATTTCTTTCATTTTTATTACCTAAACTTCAAGTTGTCAAGGATTTCATTTTACTTGGATCCACAACCAACACCCATGGAAGCAGCAGAAAATCTCTTTAAAGTGCTAAAAAGCAAAGATGTCACCTTGAAGACTAAGGTGTGCCTGACCCAAGCCATGGAATTTTCAATAGCCTCCTATGCATGAGTAAGCAGGACGATGAATAAGGAAAACCAAGAAGAATTGACACCTTTGAATAGTGGTGTTGGCAAAGAATATTGAATATACCATGGACTGCCAAAAGAATGAACAAATCTGTCTTGGAAGAAATACAACCAGAATTCTCCTTAGAAGCAAGGATGGTGAGACTTTGTCTCACATATTTTGGACATGTTATCAGGAGGGATCAGTCCTTGGAAAAGGACATCATGCTTGGTAAAGTAGAGGGTCAGCAAAGAAGAGGAAACCGTCAAGGAGATGGATTGACACAGTGGCTGCAACAATGGGCTCCAGCATGACAACGATTGTGAGGATGGCACAGGACTGGGAAGTATTTAGTTCCGTTGTGTATAGGGTCTCTATGAGACAGAACCAAATGGATGGCACCTAACAACAACAAACTCGTAGGGAGCTCTCTGAGGAGCTTTGTGTATTCTTTTAGATAACTTTTTTCCTCTCTCTATTTTTATTTTTCTTTTTTCTCATTGGAATCACTTGGTATTGAATTGGACTTTAAACTGTGGTCCTCTGAGAACAGGGGTTTTGCAGAGTTTCTTGCTATAGAGATGGGGTGGCGAGTCAAGCGAATGGAACTCCTAGAAACTTTTCTCATGCACAAACCTCCTCACCTCCCGCACCCCCACATACCAATTTGTTTTTTATAACTATTCAATATACTGGAATATACCTATAAACACACACACATAGAACCAAACAGACTGATACTTTGTCTTTGACAAAGTGAGCCTGTTCCCAAAGATATTTTTAACAACTGAAAATATGGCTACAAATTAACACAGTAACTTTCAGTTTCCAAATCACTCTTGAACCAAACTCCATTGTATATACATGATTCCTTTTTTCAACTTCTTGACCTCCAAGTTACAGTCATTGTCTAGATTCAAGTTCTTCCAGATACAATCATAGATAATAGAGCTGAAAGGATGCCTTTTGAACATCCTGTACTGCGCCCGCCTTTTACAGATGATGAAAATAGGCCCTAAGAGGGAGTGATTCGTTCACATTCACACTGTGACTTAGTATGAAAGTCAAAAGAGCAAAAATCTGAAATGAGTTTCAAGAAAAAAATGCCTGTTCTATGCTCCATCTTGCCAAACTACGCAGTATTTCCTTGTGCCTCAAGTCAGTTGGAAACACTCCTCATTTCATCAAGAAGTACAACTCGCCTCAACTTAAGACTTAAATTTACCAACTCGCCTCAACTTAAGACTTAAATTTACCAAATATTGCTACCAATTTTTACTGGTATTCAATCTAGCCAAGGGGCTAGATGATTTGAAAGTCTGTGTTATGGTGATGTGTTGGTGCAGAGATATAAAAATGACCTTAGCAAAGTCCATGAAGGTGAATATGTAGGAGATGAGTAAGGAAGAAATAATTACTGAAGAATTCCCGGAGAATTGAATATTTAGTATGGTCAACAGGGTCTAGTAGAAAGACCATGGACATTAGAAAGAAGATATTAGACATTAGAGCGAGACGGAGAGATGAATTTCTTGGTTTGTCATCTAGAGCATGTGACTTTGGACAAGATACTTAATATTTCTGAGCTTTGGTTTCTCATCAAACATTAAAATGACAATAATAACAGTGTTGGTGAGTAGATTCGGTTAGATTATGTAAGAGATACTGCCTCAGATTAGTCTCTAAATAAGTGGTAAAAACTAAAAACAAAAACAAAAAAACTCATTGCCCTCAAGCCGAACCTGACTCATAGTGACCTAATAGGACAGAGTAGAACTGCTCCATAGGGTTTCCAAAGAGCGGCTGGTGGATTCGAACTGCCAAGCTTTTGGTTACAGCCAAGCTCTTAACCACTGAGCACCAGGGCTCCAAATAAATGGTAGGTATTGGTAATTAGGAGCCCTGGTGGTGTAGTGGTTAAGAGCTTGGCTGCTAACCAAATGGTCGGCAGTTCAAATCCACTGGCTATTCTTTGGAAACCCTGTGGGGCAGTTCTACTCTGTCCCATAGGGTTGCTATAAGTCAGAATTGACTAGATGTCAAAGGGTTTATCTTGTTTTTGTTTTGTTTTGTTTTGTTTCGTTTTTATTAGTAGTAATTGAGTAACAGCATAGACTGACAACATAAAATTAGCAGGAAGAATATTACATTATTAATATGACTTCTAATGGCAGACACACAGACTGAATTCTCTTGCCTGCCTCTGCTATAAATGGTCACATTAACTATATATTTATGATGAAATTCTGGAAGTCCCTAATCCCATACTAGTACCTCTGCCTTTGCTAGTCTTAACGTGGAGGAATCTGGTACAGGGCATCTAATACATTTTTGTTTCTCTTTCTCTGAGCTGATATAAATGAGGCATCTATTATGTAACACCCCTTGCTTGCAGCCTTGTACAACTCTTCTAAGGATGCCTTACTGTGTTTTATTTTATTTATTTAGTTTAAGCAGAAGGAATAAAACAGATAAGACTACCGATATCATCAGTTCTTCTGAGCCAATATCAAATGTCTCAACAAGATTAAGGTAATTTATATGCAGATTACTAGAAGGAAGGGGAACTGCTGACCTCCTGTTCCACTGCTTGGAATCTCCCTGGACTCTGGTAGCAGGGAATTTAAAATATTAATGCCTTGAATAATAAATTAGAGCACATAGCAAATGAGGTATGAGCATAACAGTTTTCATAAGTTTTAGGCACATTTTAATGATTATTTGGCCATTAACTCCAGTAAATATACAAATGCAAGGGAAAAAGATGTAGGAGTTCCTTATTACTTAGCTTTGTTTTAACTGAAGACTTTGCAAGGATGTATATCATTTTAATTTGGGTTACAGAGGCTTTTATGTAAATTAATTGCATTGGAGAATTGGCAAGAACATTTTATTCAATTTGGAACAGCAGTGATTATAAGCTTTACATTAATACAACAACAATTTAACAATGGCTGATAGATGGGCCACAGCCACGTAATTATCAAAAGTGAGCCACTTTCTTGATCTCTAATTAGGTCCATAAGCAAACAGAGTTTTGCTGGCACTAATTGCTTTATTAAAGCTGGCAGTGAGGTAGCTAGCGAACCCACGTTAAGGTAGTAAGCCCAAGGTGGTATAAATCCAAAGATTTTCCCATTTTCTGATTTAATCAGATATGTAATTCAATTATATATGTTGTGGAAATAGACCTTTAAGTGAATTGGAAAGCTTTTTCCTCCTTACTCAATATAACCATACGTCTTGTTAACTGCAGACAAAAGTGCTTCAAGTCTAAGGAATAAGTATTAGGTTAAACGTTCTCCCCACCGTCCTTACTGTCTGCTCAGATGCCTGTCGTCCTCTAATAGCTCCGATTTGGTGCTTAGGCTATCTAGCGTCAGGCAAACACATAGATGGAAGAAGATGTGCAATTCCTTGATTTGTCAGTCTCCATTTTTTTTTTTTTTTATGTTAGTAGGGCTTTAAAAAGCACTCAAACAGGATTTGGAATACGTTTGAGCACCAGGCTAGATATTGTGGGACCGATTTTAAAGAACCCAGGAAATCTGTTTCTCCTTTTCAGTCTTTGACTAAAAGCTTGGCCCATTATGCAACAGAGACTGTTTTATTTATTTATTTATTTATGCTCCAGCTTATTCTAACACACACACCAATAACATTTGAAGGGAAAAAGGATTTTAGTCTAGGCATCAGGTGGTTGAGTTTAAGCTAGATCAAAAAAAGACAATTTTTCTAGTGAAAAGCCTATAAAAAGAAGATCAACCCAGAGGGGGAAAAAAAAAGTCAGGTAACTGTGGATTTCCAAAAGGAAACTGACTCCTTTAAACCCTCTTCTAACTGGAAAAATAAATTCCCATCCTCCATTCCCATCCAAAACAGAAATTGAAGAGCCTGAGTGTCCATGACAAAAAACTGGAAATAATCCTATCATGGAATAATATCTAATCTTTGACTAGGTCTTTTTAACTCATGAAAGTAGCTGACTTAGTTATCTAGTACTGCTATGACAGAAATACCACAAATGGATGGCTTTAACAAAGGGAAATTTATTTTCTCAGTCTAGGAGGCTAGAAGTCCTAATTCAAGGTGCCAGCCAGTTCAAGGTGAAGCCTTTTGCTTGCTATTGGCTCTGGGGGAAGGTTCTTTTCATCAATTTTCCCCAGTCTTGGAGTTTCGCAGCACAGGAACCTCAGGTCCAAAGGATGTGCTCTGCCCCTGGTGCTGCTTTCTTGGTGGTATGAGGCTCCCCCCACCCTCCGGTGGCTTCTCTCTTTTATATCTTATAAAGAGATTGACTTAAGACACAACTTAATCTTGTAGATCAAGTCCTGCTTCATTAACATAACTGTTGTTAATCCCACTTCGTTAACATCGTAGAGGTAGGATTTATAACACGGAGGAAAAATCACATCAGATGACAAAATGGTAGACAATTACACAATATGGGGAATCATGGACCAGCCAAGTTGCCTCATATTTTGGGGAGACACCATTCAGTTTATGACAGCGGCTATTAGGGAAATAAGGTACCTGGGCCCCAAAGGGCAAAATCAGAAAGGAGGAGATAAGTATTTGTGTAGGGCTATATGGAATATTCACACTATTGTGTAGGAAGACACCTTCCAACACAGGAGGCAGAAAAATATTTCTCTTCCCTTTTATGTGTTTAGACTTCAATGTCAGTAATAATTATTTATTCTGGAAAATCACATGTGTTTGTGTTCACGTGTATGTCCGCTTGACTTACCAGTTACTCACTGGGCAATTTAGGAGGATGAATAGGTGTGCCTATAACTCACACAGGTGAAGAGTCCTCCAGGGAGGATCAGACTTGGTGTTCCCATGTCAAGCCCAGAGTGTGCTGTGCCACTTACAAGGGCAAAGCCCTCCTGTGGACTATTGCCGAGGCTTGAGGTGTCAGCAACCAGGTATGACAAAACTGGCGAAGACTGACCTTCCCCCTATCCATTACCTTGACTTGATAACCCAGGCCTGGGAACCTGCTGCTACCCTAAGGATAAAGGACAGAATTCCCAAAAGATGGGTACCAGTGTGCACGGTGCAGGTTAGAAGGAGGAAAGGCTGTTTGAGAGAGGGGAAGTCTCAGGGCAGGGAAACCAGGTTAGGAAGAAGAGTGAACTCAGGAAGACATCCCAGCAAGAGCTCACCTTAGGTGCTTCCCCAAAACTAGGGGAAAAACAGTGTTGGCATGCAGTTTGAAGCTTCTGCTTTGTTTCAGTTCACCTGAAGTACCCCAATTCTTAGGCAAAGTTATTTATACCCATTTTCAAAAACCCATTGCCTTGGAGTTGATTCAGACTCATGGTGACCCCACGTGGGTCAGAGTGAAACCGCATGCTATAGGTTTTCAATGGCTGTGACCTTAGAATACCAGGCCCTTCTTGTGCAGTGCTGCTGAGTGGGTTTGAACCGGTGACCTTTTGGTTAGTAGCTGAGCGCAAACTCTTTTTGCCACCTTGGGACCTTTCTACCCATGTTGCTATTGTTAGCGTTAGTTGCTCTCAAGTTGATTTCAACTCACGGTGACCCCGTGTGTTCAAAGTAGAACTGTCCTTCATAGGGTTTTCAAGGCTCTGACGTTTCAGAAGCAGCTTGCCAGGCCTTTCTTCTGAGGTACCTCTGGATAGGTTCAAACCACTAACCTTTCAGTTAGTAGTCGAGCACAAACTGAGCGCAAACTGTTTGTATCACCCAGAGATTCCTTTATCCTGTATAGCCTTGTGTGATTGTGTTGTGGGAAAGAAAACTATAGAAACAACAAAGAGAAGCATGGCCTCTCCCACATCAGCCTGTGATCTGGCACTCATGAAAAGAAAACCACACCCTGTGGAGGGCATGTGTCCGCGAACATTTACAGATGCTAGCTGGCAGCAAAGTGACCAGCTGGCCATGAAGCTGGAGGAGGAAGGCGGTGTGGCTCCGAGAACAGTCACTCCAGAAGGGGCACTGGAGTAAGGCCACCCCCGTAGGTAGCTGGACAGAAGGGTGATTTTGTGTTTCTCTCCAGCTTACATAATCTAAGTGGAAAAGAATAAACATTTCAGCGTGTACATGGGTACCTGTGCATGGCCGTGAGCACACATGTGGGTGTGATTCAAATTTGATACCTTCTCACAGTCATTGAGCTATAATTTCATGGTAGAAGTATGCAACTAGGTAAAAGCTGACATTTGTAGTTGGGTAGCATTTCAGTGTTTGGAATTTGGGAAGCGGATAACTTTGAAGAAAGATTATCGTTCGCAATTAAGAAAGCACTTTCCTTGTACTTAATGCTATTGTCGTTGTTAGGTGCCATCGAGTCGGTTCCAACTCATAGCGACCCTATGCCCAACAGAACGAAACACTGCCCGGTCCTGTGCCATCCTTACAATCATTGTTATGCTTGAGCTCATTGTTGTAACCACTGTGTCAATCCACTGTGTCAATTTTTATTTTAATAAGATAAGAATAATAAAGTAATTTAATAAAAATAAGAATCATAATTACTGTTTTGACTATTACTTGACAGAACTTTTGGCATGCATGTGTGTGTGCATGATATCTTTAATCCTCACAATATCACTGAAATGTAAGATTATTACCTCTGCTTCAAAAAGAAACTTACATAAAATTGGGTGAGCAGCTGCCTAAGGCAGTGGTGAAGGCAATACTTGAAACTCAGGGATGGCTGATCCCCCAAACCATGCTCTTTTTTTCTAGCATATCACTTTCCTGCTTGATATCTGGTGTGGTTTGAGATGTATTAAGTCCTTAAGAAGATTATGGTTGTCACAATGCATAAACATTGCCAACATTATATCATTCTTCTAGCAACGGGGCTGCTCTTACTCATAGGTAAATAGAGGCAAAAGGAGGTAATAATCTAAGTGGCACCAAAAACCTTGACCTTCCCTCAAGCCTTCCAGGAAATCTAATATTCTAAAAGTACAATATTCTAACATTATTTCTTGATAAGGTATTGGTATGGGTTACTGGAAAGACCACTGTGTTACAATGGTCAGAATAGACAAGTTCTTGAGCTTTAGTCTCATTGTTAATAAAAGAAAGGTTCTAAATAAATGGTCCTCAGGTTGTCCTCTGGGTATGAAATTCAGGATGGGTTTGATGTTATTTCCATTAAGACTTCATATCTTCCTGAAAATATAACATATTAGCTTCTCAAGAAATTAGCAGGGCTAACAAATGGATCCACTACCTGTATGTCGGCTTGCTGTATTGCGGTGGCTTGCATGTTGCTATGATGCCAGAAGCTATGCCACTTATGTTTCAAATACCAACAGGGTCACCCATGGTGGACAGGTTTGAGTGGAGCTTCCAGACTAAGACAGACTAGGAATAAAGGCCTGTCAATCTACTTCCAAAAACTAAACAATAAAAACCCTATGGATCAAAACAGAGTATTGTCTGATACGGTGCTAGAAGATGAGTCTCCTGGATTGAAATGTCACAACAATGAACTTTGGCATACCAGTGATCGTGAAGATGGTGCAGGGCCAGGCAATGTTCTGCTCTGATGTCCATGAGCTGGCTGTAACTCAGAGCCAACTCATGGCAACTAATAATGATAACAGCCGCAATATCTGGATGTTAATCTCTTACCATCACATAACAAACTGTTGCCCCTTGAGCAAATGGAATAAAATGGAAAAGTAATCATGGTGAGGTTAGAATCAGGAAAGGCTCAAGGAGTTTTTTGAGAGCCTAGTACAACATCGTAGAGGGCAACGTTGGGCTCTCTAGAGAATGCTCGGTATGTCTGGGTACCAAGACGAGGATATACAGGACAGTATGTGCCTGAATAACAACAGATGCTCACGGGAGAGAGAGAAGGGTAATAGAGAGAGCCTTGCTTAGAAATTGTACCTTGAGATACCCTGCCAAGTAATAACACCCAGGGCACCTAAAACAGGAGAACTTCAGCTTTGAGTCTTGATTCCAGTTTTTACTTAATTCTGCCTTGCTTGATGCCTGCTTTTTTTCCAGTCCTTAACATATATAGGCCAGTAATAACTTGCATAGTAAGTAATCTTTGATGCTGAGAATCAGCCAGGAAGTCAGGAAGCCACCAAAAGCTGGACTGATTGGTTTCACGCCTCCTGTTGTAACTTGTGTTAATACTTCAGAGTTCTATCAAGGTCTTCTTCCCAAAGTCCTATTATCAATTTACTGGGCAACAGATATGCATCATTGGAGTAAGGGTAAATGGTCATCTTTTTTAATTTTAATGTCCCTGCCCTTAATTAATAGTTGAGTTTTTCAGGTCATCATTTGTTACACTTAAGTGGATTTTGTAATTGGCTTTGCATCTCACTTAGGTTTGTTGCTCCATCCCAGTCCAGAAAAACAACCAATGAGTTCTAGTTCTCCGTTCCTTCCCACTTACTTGGGACAATTGTACTATTTGTAATTGCTTAAACACAACTAATGCAATCCAGAGAGATCATAGCCTGGCACTCCTAATGCTCTTAGTGAAAAGATGATTGAATTTATTAAGCATTTGGCCCAATACAGCTCCTAACAAATGCATTTTGAGGATATGACAGTCCTGGTGAGTGAGTTAAAGACTCATTATTTGCACTGCTAGTGTCATTGCGTGGAAACTGTGATTCATGTCAAGTCCATTAGCTGCTTTACAAAACAAGAGTTGTCATTTCATTAAGCTGCTCCACACATATCAACAGCTCCGGGGTGAATTCTGGTCACTTCTTGTCTATGTCACAATTCTTTCTGAAAGTTGACTTCCCCCAGTGTATACCAGCAGCCTTCAAAGTCTTCATAGTAAGGAGATACCATGAACTTCACTGAAAAAGAAGCAAGTGGCTTAAAAAATCATAGATTCAATTTTAAAAATATTGTCTTTTAATCTAATCTACTCAGATTATTTACAAGAAAAAAAAAATTGGAACTAGAGCATTAAGTGATTAGCCCAGTTCACATTTTAGTTAAGAGCAGAACATGGACTGAAAGTCAGATGCACTTGCTTACAATCCAGTGTCCTTTCTGGAAAGTCACACTCCACCTCTGGTGGTCTCTGTGTATTAATTTTTATAAACCCGTTGCTGTCAAGTCAATTCTGACTCACAGGGGCCCTGTAGGACAGAGTACAACTAATTGTCCCATAGGGTTTCCAAGGAGTGACTGGCTGGTGGATTCAACCTGCTGACCTTTTGGTTAGCAGCCCTGTGTTTTAATTACTACACCACCAGGGCTCCATTAATTTCCATAGTTCTCCATTTATTAATAAATGATTATTGAGCTCTTATATTCGTCTCTGGGTTGCAACTACTCAACTAAAGGTTGGTGGTTCAAACCCACCCAGAGGTGCCCTGAAAGAAAGATTTAGCAGTCTGCTTCTGTAAAGATTACAGCCAAGAAAATCCTATGGAGCAGTTCTCCTCTGACACACATGTGGCCCCCATGAGTCGGAGCCAATTGAGTTGGCTCTGACTCATGGGGGCTACCAGGCACTATTTCAGTGCTGGAGTTACATCAATGAACAAGACCAAGCTCCTACCTTCATGAAAGTTAGGTTCTCCTGAAGTAGACTAGTAAATAAATTTAAAAATATAACATGTAATATTAAGTAAAATAAGGGTAACAGAGATAGAGAATAATGTGGCATGCTTTAAGACGTTAGGAAAAGCATCTTTCAGACTGTGTTGGGAGGGCAGTGATTTGGCCAAATTGAGGCTGAAAAACAAGCCACACAGAAAGGAAAATTGCAGAGGCCCTGAGCCAAAAATAAATGTTGCGTGTTTGTGTTCATGGAATAGCAATGAGGTCAACGTGTCAAGAACGGTGGGGGCAGGGGGGCTGAGAATATTAGGAGATGAGTACATATTTGTAGATAATGATTATTTCTAGTTCTTCTGTGAGTAGATTTACAATTACAATGCGAGTAGAAAGAGAAAATTTGTCCTACCAAGAACACCAATAAGTGGCTACATAATCTGGAAATATTAAATTTTCTCCAGAATAAAAGAAAAGACAAATACTATTCCAACAAATGACCCACTAGGTCAAATATGATAACTTGATTTCAACCAACATTGACTAAGCACCAACTGTGCGCAAGTCCCTGGAGGCCAGGCAGAGAAGCAGAGAGATGAAGGCTCTTTCCCTATAACTGACTGGGGGAAAAAAAAAAAGGTAAAAGAAAAGGTTAATAAAACAGAATCTGGTACCATTGGAGATGTAAAACGTGCTGTGGATGTTCAGTGGAAGGACTGAATAGAGCTTGTTGGAAAAGGCTGGTTGATGGGTATGATGCAGAAGGTAACATACAAACTCGGAGTAAAGGAAGTGCCGGATTTTGGCAAGTAGAGATGGGGTTCCTGGGAGCCCATTATAGAGGAAACAGTGTGAGTGAAGACAAGAAGTAAGGCAAGTGAGAGAAGTGTCCTGGTCCAAGAAGTCCGGTTGGTTGCCACACAAGGGTAAGAGAATATCAGTAAATAAAGTTGAAGATATAATGCAGAGCTTTCAATGCTTTAATTAGTAAACTGAACCTCATTAATTAGTCAATACAGAGTTATTAAAGATTTTGTACCAGAGAGTGACAATGACAAAGAAAATGGTGGCTTAGTGGTTAAGCATTTGGCTGCTAACCAAAAGATCGGCAGTTTGAATCCACCAGCTGCTCCTTGAAAACCCTATGGGGCAGTTCCAAGGAGCACCTGGAGGATTCAAACTGCCGACCTCTTGGTTAGCAGTCATAGCACTTAACCAATACACCAGCAGGGTTTCCAAGGAAAATTAGACCTCATTTGTTTTCAAATGTTATTAGAGTCACTGGCTTCTTAAACTCTTCCTTGCCATCTGAGTAAGACCCAAAGGTAACTTTGAGGAGACTCAGGGCCATAAAGAACACAGTTTGAAAACCATTGAGTTAAAGCATCTTGAAATTATTTCTATTTTCTAACCATTCCACATTTTAATAAAGATCAACTTTTCAACTGGTAAAATACTGTATTACCTTCTCCTTGGCTAAAGGAGCCCCTGTGACACAGTGGTTAAGAGCTTGCTGTTAACCAGAAAGTTGGTGGTTTGAATTCACCAGTGGCTTTGCAGGAGAAAGATGCAACAGTCAGCTTCTGTAAAGATTTACTGCACAGCCTTGGAAACTCTATGGGGCAGTTCTGCTCTGTCCTATAGGGTCACTATGAGTCGGAATTGACTCGACAGCAACAGATTTAGTTTGTCTCTTTTTCCTTGTCTATAAGGAAAAGTTAATGAGTTGCCAAGACACACACACACTCCTATAGTCCACCATTTTAATATTTGTGATTGGTCAACAAGCTCACTGCTACCAAGATTACCAAGAGATCATATTGAGAGTGTGCACCACCCAAAGTTACTAGTATATAAGAGGCTTCAGAACCCTAAAAACATGCAAATGGTTTTCTAAAAATAGTTTCACAATCTCTGGAAAATATGAAGAAATTTTGGCCAAGAGTTAATAAGATCCAGTCTTCTAAGAAGTCTGTTTTCCCACCATGAGCTCACTAATGTTTTTATGAACATTAATCTTCCAAATACCTGCAAATGGAGGTGAAGATGAGGTCAGTAGTGATCTTCTTTGCAGACAAAGATATCAAAAAGAGCGGAAACGAATTCAGACTCACCTACTTCCCCACTATATTCACAACTTAGAATCTTTGAGTGTGAATTAATAGCACAACTCTGCGTCATTCTGCAGTCTGTTCAAATTCCTCACTCTGCTTCAAAAAGTGAAGAATGTGAAGAATTTCTGAGTATTCACAAATGTTATCCACTCCATTTTCCTTAGTTCCTCCTAGCCACTGATCAACTACTCTGGCTTTCCCCAGAGAATTCACACACCTCTTCGATAGGATACCTGTCTGGTTGCCACCAAGCCTTTGTGCTTGACATCATATCCTTAGATATCCAGGCACCCTTTGAGAGGTCACTGTAAACTTGAGAGGTGTCATCAGGAGATGGCATAACTCTGTGCTCTGGTGGGGATACTGGGCTTCAATCTGCTCAACTCTGTGCCAGCACTTGTTTTTCAATGAACACATGTTAATATAAGATGCATGTTCTGTAGTGGACACTGTAGTCGACCCTTTAACCTTTATTCCGCCCCTCTCCAATTCTGTAACAGAAAGATGGCTTGAGGAATTGACACCAACTTAGGGTGGAGTCGTCATTGGTCTGAGCCCTTGCCAGTGTTAGGCCCGAAAGGATGAGCTTTATAGGTTATGCCAGTTTGAGATGTTTATTCCATGATTCAGCTTATACCTGACTTGAGAATTCATTCCTCTTTCTTTCCAAAATTGGTGATGGCAGTTAAAATTACAGTGAGATAGCCCAGTGAATATGTGAGCCTTTGTCTTTACCAGAATAAAAAAACCCCGTTGCCATCAAGTCAACTCCAACTCGTAGTAACCCATAAGACAGAGTAGAGCTGCCCCGTAGAGTTTCCAGGGAGCGCCCAGTGGATTCAAACTGCTGACCTCTTGGCTAGCAGCCGTAGCATTTAACCACTACTCCACCAGGGTCTCCGTTACCAGAATAGTATAGTATTAATAGATAAATCAAAGAAATTTGGGCTTAGGCCCTGGCATAATTACATATTAATTCCATGATATGTTAGGTAGCTTAAGTTCCCTGAACATCTAATTCTTTGTCAGTTGTTGTTGCTAGGTGCCGTCAAGTTGACTTTGACTCGTGGCAACCCTGTGCACAACAGAACAAAAAACTGCCTGGTCCTTCACTGTCCTCACAAATGTTGTTATGATTGAGCCCATTTTTGCAGCCACTGTGTGAATCAATCTCGTCGAGCTTTTTCCTCTTTTTCACTGACCCTCTACTTTACCAAGCACAATGTCCTTCTCCAGGGACTGGACACATTGATTGATCTGGATTTTCTTTCCCAGGGACTTTTCTTGATGGTCCACTGTGATTCAGAAAGGAAACACTACAACTTCTATTTATATGCATCTTCAATCTCATTCTGTTACATTTTCATTTTAGCGTTTATTTTTAACTTGCACTTTCAATAGTGCACTTGTATTTTATATATATATACATACAAGTATACATAAATCGAACCAACCCAAACACATTGCCATCAATTCTGACTCATACCCACCCTATAGGACAGAGTAGAACAGCCCCATAGGGTTTCCAAGGAGTGACTGGTGGATTTGAACTGCTGACCTTTTGGTTAGCGGCTGAACTCTTAACCATTGGGCCACCAGGATTCCATACATATAAGTATGCATATTTAAATATATATATTTATCTGTAAAAAGAGAGACTGAATGCTTAACATTTTTTATTTTTGCAGTTAGGAATTTATAACAAAAATTTGGAAACCACTATTTAAAGGATTTACAGAGTCATCAGGGATCTGTATACATGAAGGACTGAGGAAACGAGGGAGGAAGCTCAGTCTTGCTTTGACTGGGTGTGACAGTGCAATAGAAACTAAATAACACATACTTTGGAACTGACCTGTGTCTGGAACGGACCTGGGTCTTTTCTTGCTTTAAGGACTTGTACAAATACATGATCTCTTTGCAGACATCTTCCTCGGAAAGACCCTACTGTAAGAGCTTGACAAGACCATGGTTTCCTGAGGATACCCAGGAAATGCGACTGTGTAGAGAAAGGCCAATAACAGCTAGGCAAGGTCTTTTTAAGTTGTAAATAAACAAATGATTTCAAAGATATTTCCTTTGTCTTATTAAGCTGTCACCTATTTGGACACTCACAACCAACATATGGAAGTGAAACCCTGAAAATCAATAACCCCATAATTCCAAGGCTCTGCTGGATCTCTTCCTGTCACTGCATGTAGTGGGAAATCAGAACACCTCATGGTTAATTACAGAGACAAGCATTTTCATAATGACCAGTTCTCATCAAAGAAGCTAAATATGTCTACAGGTATTGTCTACTCAAGTGACATGAAATTTTCGATTTTACAGCTATTCATGGTCGAGGCATCAAAGTCTCTTTTTGTTAATAATGAAGTTGGGCAAAGGTGGTGAAGTAATGGGGCATTTTTATGATAAACTCTGGGTCCAAGTTTAAGTCAGGGCTTTCATTCTACTGTTTTTTGGCCCAAAATCTTTACATAGAGACCATCACCTGCATCCCTCAAAAAAGAAAATAAAATCCTGCTGACTTCAGAAATCCAGCAAATATGTTGGTTTAAGACAGTCTTCTCGTGAAACTTGCCTTTTTGCTTGGAGGTTTGAGCATTCTTTAACGAAGATTCTCCTAATGAGAAGCTATCAAGGTCTCTAGGTTAGACAAGGCAAAACTCACGAAGACTTGGACTTTCCTATGGGATGACTTTTTACTCCCTAGAACTGGAAAAGTGAATGGAAATTCAAAATTGCTTTTGTGAGCCATGAAATAACAAGGGATTTGAGCTTATCTACCTTGATAGCTATAAAATCAAACAAGCTAAAAATTGCTCGGTTGGGAGGCAGCTGGGGAAACCCATTGGGGAGGCCTTTTTTGTGGGAGTCTTTGGGGCATGAATGATGGGTCTGTCACTGATTTATAACTTCTTTCTTATTGAGAAGAACTAGGTCAGGCCAGCTCTGTGAGCGAGAAGGCAGGTGATTTAATCATGTTCACATCCTGGACTTTTTTTCAATTGCCCTCACTGCTTGTTTTGCATTGAGTCTGGTTTGAGTGCCAGCTTCCCCCAGTGGCTGAGGTTAAATGGAAAAGCAAAAACAAGATGAGTAGCTTTATAGGAACTTGAACATGGAAGAGCTCTTGCCACGTGCCCCAGTGGTGAGTGACCTCTAAGTGAATCAGGCGCAAACTCTGACAGCCAATGAGCAGCTCTCAAATTGGCCCTGAGTCATCCAATCGTCGTTCTTTAATTACATCTTCACGTACAGTGGATTTACATGTGTTAAGATTCATTTGAAAATGGCACACGAGCACCTGCAATTTGGCATTCTAGCTAGTGCTCCAGTGTATCAAACACTTGATTAATAAACTCTGAAGTGCCGAAATGATTCTCTGTCATTAATCATATTCTCCTCTACCTCTATATTACCTGAAATCATTAGAGGAGAAAGTCTGAAGTGCAATCAGCTACCAGCATGTTAATGCAATGACTAGACTCTTAGCTCCAAAAAGGCTAAAGGAATTCAGTGAGAAATGACGCTAGATGCAGTTTTTATTGTAGGATGTGTGTGCACAATCCTTCTCTAAAACAGGAGGTATTTTATGAAAAACACATTTGAATAGCACTTAAAAGATTTGATGGCTACAAAAAGCCAGAGTTTCACCTTCTAGAATAACAATTTGAAGAGCTCGTGGATCTGGATAGATGGTATCCCCAGGTGGGAATTTATCCCAGTTCTCTGTGAGCTGTTGAAACCTATGGTGCGGGAAGCTTCTTTATGTCCTCAGTTATTTCATTCATATCCACGCACATTTAATTCACTCATCCATCAATGCCTACCCAGAGATAATGCAGACGTTTTGAGGCATGAATCCACGTGTCTATTTTTCATTTAGATCAAGTAGCCTCATGGTCTAGGTGTATAGAAGTGTTGCAACACAATTCAGGACCTATTGGGTAGAAAACCATACAATGTACATCAGCTGGTCGATGGAGACTTTTTCCCTATCAGGAATGTGTTGAATTATTGCACACTTAAGAATTAATGTCTGCTTGCAGAATTTTAAAGGAGTATAGGCTTTTACAAGGCAAAGAAAGAAGAAATCTCATGAATCACTCTGAGTGTTGAATCCTAATACGAAAAGCAATTTTATTATTCAGACTGGAGTTTGGAAGAGAGATTTATCTTGAATCATATAGCTTTTATGTGCCTATTTCTTTTCTTATAACTTAAATATTTTTAATTTCAAGGATCTCAAAAGAGCAACTCTACTACCCCAATATCCAAGAAGTTGGTTTAGTGGAGCCATTTCTTTAATGTTCTTTTGGCTGTACCAATCACTCAGCCTCTGTTGCATAGGCTATTTTTTCTTGGTTTATACACTGAATACTATGTTTGAGTATGCTATTTTTCCTTATTACTTTAAATTACTGAGGTATACCTGGTAAGAAGTAAGATTCGGGATACATTTTAGAGATGTTGGTATGTTAATTCTGACATATCTTTTGACATCCTTGAAGTTACTGAGGCTAAGAAGGGAGGAATGCCATGTTGGATATATACACACCCTTATGCTCACACTCAAACATGAACTCAGTAGTTCAATTCTCTGGCCTGTAATTATATGTAAAGTGAAGGGCTTGGGCCAGGTGATGTCTGAGATAGCTTGCAAATATAGATATAGATACACATAGAGATATATAAACACACACTTTAGATGAAGGTTTACAGGACAAACTAGTTTCTCGTTAAACAGTTAGTACACACATTATTGCATGACACTGGTTAACAGCCCCACGACTGGGGTTTCAAGCCACCATATTTCCCATTTGGATTACCACAATGGTTTTCAAAGCAATCTCCAGTTTCTCCCTTCTTCCCTCTAAAATTTAACACAGTAACCAGAAAATATTTAAATACATAGATTATTTCACTTCGCAACTGAAAATTCTACAATGCTTCTTGTCCTCATCTGAATAAAAGCCAAAATCATTAAAATGGCTCACATTATCATAGTCCAACATACTCTTTGCACTGTCCCTGGCCTCCTTCTCTACTCTCCTCCCTTGGTACCAGTCATACAAGGCTCCTTGTGGTTTACTGAACTCTTCCCTCTGCCTGGGATGTTCCTTTCTTACATATTTTCATGTCTTATTCCTTTACCTCTTCAAATCTTTTCTTCCTTCTCACTGAGAATTTTACTAACTACCTTGTTAAAATCACCCCACCATACCTATCATCTCCTATTCTCCTTTCTTGCTTTATTTTTTTCCAAATTTATCACGATCTGATATACTAAGTATTTTACTCACTTATTTATTGACTATTCCCTCTCCCATTGGAATATAAGGGCCATAAGATCAGGGGTTTTAATTTATTCCATTCATTGTATATCCTGAGCACCTAGAAAAGTACTTGGTACATAGTAGGCGCTCAGTAAATATTTTGACTTCTCTTATTAGTAATAAATTATGTTACGTATAATTATATTGGTATATTACATAACTTACTGTACTTTAGAAGGATTGGGCCTAAGGAATTGATCATTTGTAAGCCATTTTAAATTTAAACACTCAGCCTGGCAAAAAATGGATACCATGCTGAAAAGATAATCCTGGACTTCACCTTTTAAACATTTTTCTTAGAAAATTAGATAAAGAGATAAGATGGAAAGAGCATAAGTCATACAAAACTAAAAGAGTTCTTGCAATAGCTATTCACCCTTCTTTTCTCCCAACATTGATCCAATTTTATTCAAAGGAAGCTGACTCTGCTCTAGCCTCCAGGTACGGACATGATTACTGTAAGGAAGAAGATTCCATTCCTTTGCCAGCGATGGTTCTGAGATGGGTGCATCATCTACTCTGGCCAATGCAGTGTGTGACGAGGTTTGCTGGAGGCTCTAGAAAAAGTTGTAACTCTTAAGAGAGAGTTACTGAAAGTTATCCTTACTCTTTGTATGTGAATACAGAAGTAGCTCTGATTATGCTTGGCAGTTGCTGTATGACCAGGGGAGCATATAATTTCATGATGAAGCTATGGACAGTACCCTAGAGAGAGAAATAACAAACTTGAAACATTGATGACATTAATAAAACCCTGGTTCAGTGTCCTTTGAAGCCCACTCTACCTCTGCCTTAATGATACGTTAAGTGAGTTTCATTCAGATAGCTGTTACTTAGAGCTAAAGGCCTTCTCATTGAGATACATAGTTAAAATATGGACTATCAGAAACAGTATGAAATATTTACTGACCTAGAATTATGGGACAAAATTCACAGTGCACACTTTTCTGAAATAAATGTAAATTTCTCTTAGACATTTAAATAACCAATTGACATGGATGAATCTGGAAGGCATTATGCTGAGTGAATTAGTCAGTCACAAAAGGACAAATATTGTATGAGACCACTAATCTAAGAACTCAAGAAAACGTTTAAACACAGAAGAAAATATTCTTTGATGGTTACAAGGGTGTGGATGCAGGGAAAGGGGAACTCACTAACCTGATAATAGATAAGAATCATCTTAGGTGAAGGGAAGGACAACCACACAATACAGGAAAAGTCAGCACAACTGGGCTAAGGAAAAAGCTAAGAAGTTTCCTGAACACAACCAGATACTTCAAGGGACAGAGTAGCTAGGGCTGGGGTCTGGGACCATGGTTTCAAGGGACATCTAAGTCAACTGGCATAACAAAATTTATTAAGAAAATGTTCCACATCTCACTTTGGTGAGTGGCATCTGCGGTCTTAAAAGTTAGCAAGTGGCCATCTGAGATGCAACAATTGGCCCCAACCCACTTGGAGCAAAAGAGAATGAAAAACACCAAAGACACAAGGAAAATATTGGCCCAAGAGATAAAAAGGGCCACGTAGAGGCAGGGCCAAGATGGCGGACTAGGTAGACGCTACCTCGGATCCCTCTTGCAACAAAGACTCGGAAAAACAAGTGAATCAATCACATACATAACAATCTACAAACCCTGAACAACAAACACAGATTTAGAGACGGAAAACGAACAAATACTGGGAAGCAGCGACTGTTTTCGGAGCCTGGAGCCAGCGTCTCAGTCAGATAACCTTGGCGCCGGGTTTCTGGGCTCAGGGGAGCTGAACTCAAAAATCTTGTGAGGGCGCAAACAAGGGGCACAGCCCTAACCCCCTGAACTGAACCCGGGAGGGGGCCCAGCTGGTCCGCACGGGCAGCATGGAGACGCGGCTGGTGGGAGAAGTCCCAGGGATACAGTGACTGGTTTTGGAGCCAGGAGTGCAGTGTTCCAGCAGGGGAACCTTGGCGCCAGGCTTTTGACTGGGCGCTGTCATGGCACAAGCACAGGGCGCAGCTCTACTCCACTGAACTAACCCGGGAGGGGGCCCAGCCGGTTCGCGAGGGCAACGCGGTGACGCGGCTGGTGGGACGAGAAGTCCCCGGGAGGCAGCGACTGATTTTGGAGCCGGGAGTGCAGCGTCCCAGCAGGGGAACCATGACACTGGACTTTGGACTGGCAGCAGAGGATCTGAATGCGGCTTCAGCGGGCCGGACCCCCGGGGGCAATCTCCACACAGCCAGCACACGTAGGCGACACGCCCCTCGGGATTCTCAGATAAAATAGTCATTCCAAGCAAGACAAGCAACTTTGGCTATATTCCGAGGTGTTACTCTCCTATCTCTCTGAACCCTCCCCCACCCTTCTGAGGCGGCTTCATTAACTTTGGAATTTCCTGAGCCAGAGGGAGAACGGCTCCGGCTCTGCGGCGGCTTTGCTTCCCCCCCCCTTTTTTTTTTTTGGTCTTTTTCTAACCCATTCTTCCAGCCTGAAAGAAGGAACCACAAAAAACCCAGGGACCAAAAATCCGTCCCTAATTGGACTGAAAACACAGAACCAGCTACAGCCAAGCATATATGATCCAAATCTCGGACTTTCATCCTTACAGGGAACAAGGTGGCGGTTATAATCCAAAGGCAGTTCTGATAGGGATCTGACTGCATTTTTTTTTAAACGGATTTTCTGGAAAAACAAGTTTCCCAGGTCTGATATCTCTGCTTATTCAACAGAGCCCTAACTGACCCACAACAGGGAACTGAGGGCTGAAGCTCCCCCCAGACCACCTAGCCTCTTGCTTTAGGGGTCTAAGGAGGGTGAAACCTACCAATCAGTAGAGGTACTTGCATTGGGGGCCTAAGGTACAGCTGCAGTGCCCTCCCACCAAGATGCTATAGGAATAGAGACACACCCACCTCACTGACTCTTGGGGGAAGCCTGTCAGCATCCTGCCCCCCCCGGAGGGTGAACCCCAGCTGCTACTAGAATCTGGTGCACACAACTATCACCACTACTTCTCAAGGTGGATAGGTGTTAGGGTGCAGCACACACTTGATGACCCAAAATCAGATTCTACTCGAGAATAGTGAATAGACTCAGGCATATATATCTCGCAACAGCCCAAACCAGCTGGTAATAGGTCATAAGTAAGTCAAGGGCTACAACAAACAAGACAGCACAATCTAGTAGCCCATGCACGTATATTGAAAGAAAACAAAACAAGATAAGACTCAGTGAGCAATTATAGAATAAACCACTACTATATCTTAGTGATGGCTCAGAGACAGCAGTCGATATCAAACCACATAAAGAAGCAGACCATGACAGCTTCTACAACCCCTGAAACAAAAGAATCAAAATCTTTCCCAAATGAAGGTACAATCCTGGAATTATCAGATACAGAATATAAAAAACTAATTTACAGAATGCTTCAAAACATCAGGGATGACCTCAGAAATGAAATAAGGCAAACTGCAGAAAAAGCCAAGGAACACACTGATAAAACAGTTGAAGAATTCAAAAAGATTATTCAAGAACATAGTGGAAAAATTAATAAGTTGCAAGAATACATAGAGAGACAGCATGCAGAAATCCAAAAGATTAACAATAAAATTACAGAATTAGACAACGCAATAGGAAGTCAGAGGACCAGACTCGAGCAATTAGAATGCAGAGTGGGAAATCTGGAGGATCAGGGAATTAACACCAACATAGCTGAAAAAAAATCAGATAAAAGAATTAAAAAAAATGAAGAAACCCTAAGAATCATGTGGGACTCTATCAAGAAGGATAACTTGCGTGTGATTGGAGTCCCAGAACAGGGAGGGAGGACAGAAAACACAGAGAAAATAGTTGAAGATCTCCTGACACAAAACTTCCCTGACATCATGAAAGATGAAAGGATATCTATCCAAGATGCTCATCAAACCCCATTTACGACTGATCCAAAAAGAAAAACACCAAGACATATTATCATCAAACTTGCCAAAACCAAAGATAAAGAGAAAATTTTCAAAGCAGCCAGGGATAAAAGAAAGGTCTCCTTCAAGGGAGAATCAATAAGAATAAGTTCAGACTACTCAGCAGAAACCATGCAGGCAAGACGGCAATGGGATGACATATACAGAGCACTGAAGGAGAAAAACTGCCAGCCAAGGATCATATATCCAGCAAAACTCTCTCTGAAATATGAAGGCGAAATTAAGATATTTACAGATAAACACAAGCTTAGAGAATTTGCAAAAACCAAACCAAAGCTACAAGAAATACTAAAGGAAATTGTTTGGTCAGAAAACCAATAATATCAGATACCAGCACAACACAAGGTCACAGAACAGAACATCCTGATATCAACTCAAATAGGGAAATCACAAAAACAAATTAAGATTAATTAAGAAAAAAAATGCTTAAAACAGGGAAGCATTGAAGTCAATAGGTAAAAGATCACAATAATCAAAAAGAGGGACTAAATACAGGTGGCATAGAACTGTCATATGGAGAGGGATACAAGGCGATATAGGACAATACAAGTTAGGTTTTTACTTAGAAAAATAGGGGTAAATATTAAGGTAACCACAAAGAGGTATAACAACTCCATAACTCAAAATAAAAACCAAGGAAAACGTAACGACTCAACAAACATAAAGTCAAATACTATGAAAATGAAGATCTCACAATTTAGAAAGAAAAACGTCTCAGCACAAAAAAGTAAGTGGAAAAATGAAATTATCAACAACACACATAAAAAGGAATCAAGATGAGAACACTAAACACTTATCTATAATTACGCTGAATGTAAATGGACTAAATGCACCAATAAAGAGACAGAGAGTCTTGGACTGCATAAAGAAACACGATCCGTCTATATGCTGCCTACAAGAGACACACCTTAGACTTAGAGACACAAACAAACTAAAACTCAAAGGATGGAAAAAAATACATCAAGCAAACAATAAGCAAAAAAGAAGAGGAGTAGCAATATTAATTTCTGACAAAATAGACTTTAAACTTAAATCCACCACAAAGGATAAAGAAGGACACTACATAATGATAAAAGGGACAATTGATCAGGAAGATATAACCATATTAAATTAATATGCACCCAATGACAGGGCTGCAAGATACATAAATCAAATTTTAACAGAACTGAAAAGTGAGATAGACACCTCCACAATTATAGCAGGAGACTTCAACACACCACTTTCGGAGAAGGACAGGACATCCATTAAGAAGCTCAATAGAGACACGGAAGACCTAATTACAACAATCAACCAACTTGACCTCATTGACTTATACAGAACTCTCCACCCAACTGCTGCAAAGTATACTTTTTTTTCTAGCGCACATGGAACATTCTCCAGAATAGACCACATATTAGGTCATAAAACAAACCTTTGCAGAATCCAAAACATCGAAATATTACAAAGCATCTTCTCAGACCACAAGGCCATAAAAGTGGAAATCAATAACAGAAAAATTAGGAAAAAGAAATCAAATACTTGGAAAATGAACAATACCCTCCTGAAAAAAGACTGGGTTATAGAAGACATCAAGGAGGGAATAAAGAAATTCATAGAATGCAACGAGAATGAAAATACTTCCTATCAAAACCTCTGGGATACAGCAAAGGCAGTGCTCAGAGGCCAATTTATATCGATAAATGCACACATACATAAAGAAGAAAGAGCCAAAATCAGAGAACTGTCCCGACAACTTGAACAAATAGAAAGTGAGCAACAAAAGAACCCATCAGGCACCAGAAGAAAACAAATAATAAAAATTAGAGCTGAACTAAATGAATTAGAGAACAGAAAAACAATTGAAAGAATTAACAAAGCCAAAAGCTGGTTCTTTGAAAAAATTAACAAAATTGATAAACCATTGGCTAGACTGACTAAAGAAATACAGGAAAGAAAACAAATAACCCGAATAAGAAACGTGAAGGGCCACATAACAACAGACCCAACTGAAATTAAAGGAATCATATCAGGTTATTACGAAAAATTATACTCTAACAAATTTACAAACCTAGAAGAAATGGATGAATTCCTGGAAAAACACTACCTACCTAAACTAACACATTCCAAAGTAGAACAACTAAATAGACCCATAACAAAAAAAGAGATTGAAACGGTAATCAAAAAACTCCCAACAAAAAAAAGCCCTGGTCCGGACGGCTTCACTGCAGAGTTCTACCAAACTTTCAGAGAAGAGTTAACACCACTACTTCTGAAGGTATTTCAAAGCATAGAAAATGACGGAATACTACCCAACTCATTCTATGAAGCCACCATCTCCCTGATACCAAAACCAGGTAAAGACATTACAAAAAAAGAAAATTATAGACCTATATCCCTCATGAACATAGATGCAAAAATCCTCAACAAAATTCTAGCCAATAGAATTCAACAACAAATCAAAAAAATAATTCACCACGATCAAGTGGGATTTATACCAGGTATGCAAGGCTGGTTTAATACCAGAAAAACCACTAATGTAATCCACCACATAAATAAAACAAAAGACAAAAACCACATGATCTTATCAATTGATGCAGAAAAGGCATTTGACAAAGTCCAATACCCATTTATGATAAAAACTCTCACCAAAATAGGAATTGAAGGAAAATTCCTCAACATAATAAAGGGCATCTATTTTTTTTATACAAAGCCAACAGCCAACATCACTCTAAATGGACAGAACCTGAAAGCATTTCCCTTGAGAACGGGAACCAGACGAGGATGCCCTTCATCACCGCTCTTATTCAACATCGTGCTATAAGTCCTAGCCAGGGCAATTAGGCTAGACAAAGAAATAAAAGGCATCCGGATTGGCAAGGAGGAAGTAAAATTATCTCTATTTGCAGATGACATGATCTTATACACAGAAAACCCTAAGGAATCCTCCAGAAAACTACTGAAACTAATAGAAGAGTTTGGCAGAGTCTCAGGTTATAAAATAAACATACAAAAATCACTTGGATTCCTCTACATCAACAAAAAGAGCATCGAAGAGGAAGTAACCAAATCAATACCATTCACAGTAGCCCCCAAGAAGATAAAATACTTAGGAATAAATCTTACCAAGGATGTAAAAGACCTATACAAAGAAAACTACAAAGCTCTACTACAACAAATTCAAAAGGACATACTTAAGTGGAAAAACATACCTTGCTCATGGATAGGAAGACTTAACATAGTAAAAATGTCTATTCTACCAAAAGCCATCTATACATACAATGCACTTCCGATCCAAATTCCAATGTCATTTTTTAAGGTGATAGAGAAACAAATCACCAACTTCATATGGAAGGGAAAGAAGCCTCAGATAAGGAAAGCATTACTGAAAAAGAAGAAGAAAGTGGGAGGCCTCACTCTACCTGATTTCAGAACCTATTATACAGCCACAGTAGTCAAAACAGGCTGGTATTGGTACAACAATAGGCACATAGACCAGTGGAACAGAATTGAGAACCCACATATAAATCCATCCACATATGAGCAGCTGATATTTGACAAAGGCCCAGTGTCAGTTAATTGGGGAAAAGATAGCCTTTTTAACAAATGGTGCTGGCATAACTGGATATCCATTTGCAAAAAAATGAAACAGGACCTATACGTCACACCAAGCACAAAAACTAACTCCAAGTGGATCAAAGACCTAAACATAAACACTAAAACGATACAGATCATGGAAGAAAAAATAGGGACAACATTAGGAGCCCTAATACAAGGCATAAACAGAATACAAAACATTACCAAAAATGACAAAGAGAAACCAGATAACTGGGAGCTCCTAAAAATCAAACACCTATGCTCATCTAAAGACTTCACCAAAAGAGTAAAAAGACCACCTACAGACTGGGAAAGAATTTTCAGCTATGACATCTCCGACCAGCGCCTGATCTCTAAAATCTATATGATTCTGTCAAAACTCAACCACAAAAAGACAAACAACCCAATCAAGAAGTGGGGAAAGGATATGAACACGCACTTCACTAAAGAAGATATTCAGGCAGCTAACAGATACATGAGGAAATGCTCTCGACCATTAGCCATTAGAGAAATGCAAATTAAAACTACGATGAGATTCCATCTCACTCCAACAAGGCTGGCATTAATCCAAAAAACACAAAATAATAAATGTTGGAGAGGCTGCAGAGAGATTGGAACTCTTACACACTACTGGTGGGAATGTAAAATGGTACAACCACTTTGGAAATCTATCTGGCGTTATCTTAGTTAGAAATAGAACTACCATACAACCCAGAAATCCCACTCCTTGGAATATACCCTAGAGATACGAGACCCTTCACACAAACAGATATATGCACACCCATGTTTATTGCAGCTCTGTTTACAATAGCAAAAAGCTGTAAGCAACCAAGGTGTCCATCAACGGATGAATGGTTAAATAAATTGTGGTATATTCACACAATGGAATACTACGCATCGATAAAGAACAGTGAGGAATCTGTGAAACATTTCATAACATGGAGGAACCTGGAAGGCATTATGCTGAGCGAAATCAGTCAGAGGCAAAAGGACAAATATTGCATAAGACCACTATTAAAAGATCTTGAGAAATAGTATAAACTGAGAAGAACACATACTTTTGTGGTTACGAGGGGGGGAGGGAGGGAGGGAGAGGGTTTTTTACTGATTAATTAGTAGATAAGAACTGCTTTAGGTGAAGGGAAGGACAACATTCAGTACATGGAAGGTCAGCTCAATTGGACTGGACCAAAAGCAAAGAAGTTTCCGGGATAAAATGAATGCTTCAAAGGTCAGCGGAGCAAGCGCAGGGGTCTGGGGAACATGGTTTGCGGGGACTTCTAAGTCAATTGGCAAAATAATTCTATTATGAAAACATTCTGCATCCCACTTTGAAATGTGGCGTCTGGGGTCTTAAATGCTAACAAGCGGCCATCTAAGATGCATCAATTGATCTCAACCCACCTGGAGCAAAGGAGAATGAAGAACACCAAGGTCACACGACAACTAAGAGCCCAAGAGACAGAAAGGGCCACATGAACCAGAGACCTACATCATCCTGAGACCAGAAGAACTAGTTGGTGCCTGGCCACAATTGATGACTGCCCTGACAGGGAGCACAACAGAGAACCCCTGAGGGAGCAGGAGATCAGTGGGATGCAGACCCCAAATTCTCATAAAAAGACCAGACTCAATGGTCTGACTGAGACTAGAGGAATCCCAGCAGTCATGGTCCCCAAACCTTCTGTTGGCCCAGGACAGGAACCATCCCCGAAGACAACTCATCAGACATGAAAGGGACTGGACAGTGGGTAGGAGAGAGATGCTGATGAAGAGTGTGCTAATTATATCAGGTGGACACTTGAGACTGTGTTGGCATCTCCTGTCTGGAGGGGGGATGGGAGGATAGAGAGAGTTGGAAGCTGGCAAAATTGTCACGAAAGGAGAGACTGCAAGGGCTGACTCATTAGGGGGAGAGCAAGTGGGAGTACGGAGTAAGATGTATATAAACTTATATGTGACAGACTGACTTGATTTGTAAACGTTCACTTAAAGCTCAACAAAAGTTAATAAAAAAAAAAAAAAGTTACAAAAAAAAAGGGCCACATAAACCAGAAACTTTATCAGCCTGAGACCAAAAGAGCTAAATGGTGCCCAGCTACTGCCAATGACAGCCTGACAGGGAACACAACAGACAGTGTCTGATGGAGCAGGAGAAAAATGGGGTACAGAACTCAAATTCTAGTAAAATAACCAGACTTGATGGTCTGACTGAGACTGGAGGGACCCCAGAAGACATGGCCTCTGGACACTGTGTTAGCTCAGAACTAAAACCATCCCAGGAAGCCAACTCTTCAAACAAAGATCAGGCTGGACTATAAAACATGAAATAATACTTGTGAAGAGTGTGCTTCTTAGTTCAAGCAAATTCAGGAGACTAAATGGGCAGCTCCCATCTGGAGGCAGGATGAGAAGGCAGAACAGGACAGAAGCTGCTGGTTGGACAAGGAAAATCCAGAGTGAAAAGGAGGAGTGTGCTGTCACATGGGTGGTTGCAGCTAGTGTCACGTAACAATGTGTGTATGGATTTTTGTATGAGGAATTAACTGGAGCTGTAAACTTTCACCTAAAGCGCAATTAAAAAAAAAAAAAAAGAATTATAGGAGGGCAGAAGGGCTATGAAGAGATCGTTTGAACTTTTCTTCTATTTGTTTCGTTTTGTTAAAAGTCTTTAAATTTAATACAGTTACTCCCAGGAAAATTATGCAAAATTTCAGTTCACAACATCTAAAAATGAAGAGTAACATTCTCACATGATTTTTTATCTTTAAAAAAAAAAAAAAAATTCTTACATGATTTTTTATCTATAGATTTCTCAAAAACCAAAAAACCCAACCCTGTTGCCATCAAGTTGGTTCCAACTCACAGCAAACCTATAGGACAGAGTAGAACTGCCCCATATGGTTTTCAAGGAGCACCTGGTAGATTCAATCTGCAAACCTTTTGGTTAGCAGCCATAGCTCTGAACCACTATGCCACCACGGTTTCTAGATTTGTCAAAAGGTTTCTGAAATTCTAAATTAAAATACATGATATGGTGGAAAGAATATATGTATTTTAAAGCTACTATATTTTTACTGGAAACCCTGGTGGCATAGTGGTTAAGAGCTACAGCTGCAAACCAAAGGTTCGGCAGTTTGAATCCACCAGGCACTCCTTGGAAACTCTGTGGGGCAGTTCTACTTTGTACTGTAGGGTCGCTTGAATCAGAATCAACTCAACGGCACTGGGTTTGGTTTTTGGTATTTTTACTAAATTGTGGGGAGAAAACAAGGACATACATCAGTATAAATTAAAGCTGCAGCATACGTTTTCTGCTGTAAAATAAAAAAAAGAAATAAATAACCAATCATTTACCTAAGAAATGGATGACCAGACTTAATAGCATTTTATATTAAGACACTTACTAGTTTTTGCCAACTCCAAGTTCAATATGAACTAAAAGAAATGCAACTACAATCCATTTAACTATAATCTAAGGCAAAATTCATAGGCAATAATACATACTGAAAAAATTCTGAATTTCCATAATACAGGTATAGGGAAATATTTTATTAAAAAGAAAATTTTAAAAATAAAACAATTTAAAGTAAGCCCAGTCCTCACATACATTTCTAGGTTAACGTTAAAGATTCATTTCATAAAGCAAACGACACTTCCTGAAGTCATCTTTCCCTCACCTCTTTCTCTCTAACTTTCTTAGTCTCCAGTTGCTTAGCAATCTGTCTTCTGTCCTTCACCCTTATTCTCTTCTCTATTTTCTACCCACCCTTCTTAATGTCTCCCTTAGTTCTCTCTGTCCCTTCCTACTCCTGTATTATTATTATTATTCCTTCTATTTAGAAGTAAGTATTGGTCTTTCTAATGCAAATCTCTCATCATTACAGCTACCCAGGTTGGGTTCCCTCTCCTCCATCTCCACTCTACTTCCACTCTACTAATTAGCCTTATTTATAAAATAAAACTCTTTAATATGAAAGCAAGAGGGCAATATGGAACACAATTTTCCACAATGGATAGGGAAATAGATCATAACTATGCGGATTTAGATAGCTTTAGAAACTATGTCAATTATATCCAGTTTAAGAGGTGTTAAGTCCCCCATATCCTGAGCTAATCAGATTTTATTTAATGTCCAGTCATCAGTATAACATTTTAACAGGGATATTTAAATTTTAGTGACTAAGAAAGATAATATGATGCAATGTTAAGTAAGCATGTCAAACAAGAAATGATTGAGGAAAATATGAGAAAGCTTGGTCTGCAAAAGCACTGTGCACTGCAAATTTCTGCCATAATGGAAATGTTCTGTGCTGTCCAGTATAGGAGCCTCTAGCCACAAGTAGCTATTGAGCTCCCAAAATGTGGTTGCTCTGACTAAAATTTTAATTTTATTTAATTTTAAATTAAATATAGCTACTCAGGTTTCCACCAGAAGGGTAAGGAGAGAGAGAACCAGTAGGTTGGAGAGAGAAGAGAGAGATTTTTCAAGGTACTTATGCAATTATGGAGGTTGTCTAGACAAGCCCAAAATCCATAGCAGAAGACTGGCTGGAGATTCTTGGGAAAGGATTAAAGCTGAAACCCTTAGGCAGAATTTTTCTTGTTCAGGGAAATGTCAGTTCTTCCCTTAAGACTTTTCAACTAAGATCAGACCCACCCAAATTATCCAGTATAATTTCCTTTACTTAAAGTCAACTACTTGTAGATGTTAATCATATCTATGAAACATCTTCACAGAAACATCTATATTAGTACCTAACTGGACAACTCTAGACTATACCCTAGTCAAGATAACACATGCAACCGAGCATCACAGCCACACACTAGTGGCTACCATATTATACAGCCTGGAGTTAAAAAAAAAAAAAAAAAATACGTATGATAGAGGAATTCACATATTGGAATAACTATGTAACTCTGAAGGAGTTAGTAAAAATTTTCTACTCTACATGCGATACCTAACTGTCATGGATTTTGCAGAAGGGATTCTTTTATTAAGTTGGGCTTGAGTAGATCGTCTTAAAGTTTCATGACTTTCGGAGGCATAGAAACAAAGAACTTCAAAATTATAGACAGACTTACAAGCCAGAAATTCTTTTTGAAGGGAAGAAATATGCCTTTTCCTCACATGTTGCCTAGAACGTGCTTGGATAGGTTGCAAAAACAAGGCAAGGTGTACAATAAAGCAATCATGCAATATTTCAAATTTTAATTTTGATAATAATAAATCCCTTTCACTTTCATCTCAAAGCATAGGCCAGAGTCCAATTGGATTGGCCAGTCTGATAAAGGACCAAGACTTTGCAGTCGAACTTAGACTAAACTGAACTTAAAAATATTGTTTTTCAATAAGATGTACCATCAGGGTGAAATAAAATTTTGCAATAAAATTTGCCTTAGTGCCCCTAATTTTCTTAATTATCGCTTGTACCTTTGTTATCCTGCTGTTATCAAGTAGGCAAAATCTTAATTCTTCCTGCCTCATCAAATCCCCCCTCAGGCAAGAACCCAAAACTCATTCATACAGCAAATCGTTAAGTGAATTATGATGTAATATATTCTACAGAATTTCAAGGATAGAAATTACATGGATGAGTAAAGAGTGAGATTCAGGGAAAATAGTGGCGTATTTAAGATTGCACAAGTATTTAGTGGTCCAACCAGGTCTGGAACAAGTCTCCTCATCACTGTGCTGTGTGCCCTTTCAACTACATCAGCTTTTACAGTAATTGTCTTAGCAAGGATCAAAAAATAAAACTGAAGCTATCAACTTTCAACCATATAGTAATTTAGGTCTTCTACAAGCAGCCGAGGACTACGTTTTGGGAGGGAGGAGGCTGGACATGGAGTGAATAATCCTCTTGCTCCGGAAATCACACTCTTAGATAGTTATTTCTTTGTCTAGGATATATTTACAAATGAGAATACATGACAATAGCAAAAAATAAAATAAAAACACATACTACAAAAAAAAAGTAGGTATTTCTACCAATTTTCTGGACTGCTTTGGTTGGTGCTGGGTGACAAACTGGTTTGGAACAGGGAGGGTGGGCAAGCTCCCCACAGTGAGAATGAGGCACCTGCAGCTGAAAAACAGTGGGAAAAAAAGGACTTGACAACACTCTTGAGCTTTTCAACAAAAAGCCAAATAAATGATCATACTCAGAGGATGGACACGAAGTGGTTTGTTTGTTTGTTCTTGCTGCAGATAAAGAGGTGAGTCCAGATGCGACAACAGCCTCGGCAGGAGCAGGCTTGTTTCCAGAACAATCCCGTTCAGGCTGATTTACAATATGAAGCTGAAGCAATCTTTGTAAACATGTGAAGTGTTATTAGTTTTTAATATTCACAAGAGTCTAGGCACTGGCCAATGTTGTTCAACTGGTATTTCATTAAGAAGTCCCTTTACTTTTCTCTGTCTCATCATCTATAGCGTTTTAAAATTTTTCTTCTCTTCTGTTTTCTCTTCTTTTTATTCTTTGGGTGTGTGCGTGTATGTGCCTCAAGAATTTCTGTACCTATTGTGGAATTATGTACTGTGCCCTCATATATATATATATATATATACCCTTACAAATGGGATAGAAAAATACTGTAGGAATTTATTTGGCTAAAGGTAAGTTTTTTTTTTTTTTATTTAAAGACACTGTGGATTTATTTCATATTTCATATCATCCCTGCTTCTCACCCCAATTTTACTGATTTTATTAAAATGTTAAACTTTTTCCCCATAGTATATTTATTTACTTATGAAATGGAGTCATTACCTTTGAAATTGAATCATTGCCTATTGCTAGGGGTTTTCAGATTTTATTCTATGATTCGAAACTGAAACCTGTGAAACCCCTTTCTTGACAACTTTCTTGAGACACTAACTTCCTTTACCCTCTGGAGTTCATATTAGGCGACAGTCAGAAAGAGGTGTAAAAAAGAGTCAAGGCACTATACAGTTACATTTATTTAGTAAAAAATTTGCTCATTTCTGAGATTAAACCTCACTTTGCATTTGAAGAGGATCCACGTATACACAGAATAATTTCTTTTACAGATGGACAAGCTAAAAGAATAGAAAGCTCACACACACACACCAACAGGAAGAATCACTGAATCTCCCTTCCTTACCCAACCTCAGGCAGTCCAGTCTGATCTCTATGAAAAGGTTTAAGTGATCAAATAAGTTTTGGAAAATGTGTATATTGTATTTACCTTTGGGTAAAACATAGTATCGTAATAAAGATCTGTTTATCTTCGTCTAATCTAACATTTTCTAAGTGTGTTTATCCACTTCATATTTTTTTCATACCACCTATTAACTCATCATACACTATATTTCTCTACCTCAGTTTTAGAAATTCTGACCTAGAAAAAGAGACTAGAAAAATTACCTTCAAAATGTTGAATGGTGGAATTGTGAATTCATATTATTTTGTGGTTGTTGTATTTTATAAATCATTCACACTGAATCTAAACCAGTTTTGTAACAGGAGAAAAAAACTATTTAACAAACTAAATGAAATCATGACCTTTTTCGTGATGTAAATTTGAGCTCTTTCCATAGGTCTTCAAAGTCCCAAGAGCTCACTGATCTTGTATATCAGACAATCGCCTATATTAGCCTGTATTTCCTCATCACTTTTGTTAAGATGCTAAGGACAACCATCAAAAGGAAACAATGTCATCTGCAAGGAGAAAAACGTAGAACATTCAACAGCCATTAATGCCATGACATTGACTTTGAGATGAACATTTTTCCTTTAGCTGGCTCTGAATATGGAGGAAAACAAAAATAAAAACAACCGTGAAACCTGTGAGAGGCAGAAGTCGAAGAGACTGTCTTGTTTTTCCAGGTCTCACAAGCTTTCCGCCTTTGGCATGGTGCAGTCTTACCACTTTTCTGTCACTTGTTTTAGTGGAAACTATTTGAGTTTTCCTTCTCTGACAGGTTTCTGCCTTACCCAGGCTCCAGCTTTCTCAGGTTTTACTGTTTTGAACTACAGGTGAAGAGGTTTGAATTAATCGCACTCCTTCATTCATGGTACAGTATCCTCACTGATCAGCACTCTCATTATGGCTCCTGTGTTCAATCACTTTTCCTGCATAAGGTAAACATGTATAAGACTCCGACACCATCTATAGTCTGGCCCAGCGCAGCTATCAAATCTACACTCTTCAGGGACTATTGCAGTTCAGCTAGGTTGTCTTAGTATATGGATCTCCAAATTGCTTTGTATTTTTTGAAGCCAGAAATCCTCTCCTTACTCCTTTCATCTTTTTCCTATCCTCTCCTTTCTTCTCTTTCCACATCTATAATGTCTGCTCATCTTAAGAGATCAAATTCAAGTCACACATTTAGCATAACCTCACCCAGATTTGTCCAGTTGTGTCTGTAATGACCTTTGCCAAACAAGTACACAAACACACCCTCACATGTGCAGATGAGATGGGCACAATTGGCTCTGCTCTCAGATAATCTGAATTGCTCGTGATCCTAAGTGAGGCAACAGGCACCCTCCACGGCTCTGTTCATTGCGTGTTTGCTATGTGACATTTTCCCTTATGCATTTGCTACAGGACATTTGTCTCATGCACTTCTGTGGAATGTAATTTTAACTACTGGAGTATTGCCAGTTTATCCTCACCTCTAGCTAGTGGAGACACCTCAGCAAAAGCCCCAGTGACTATAAGCCAATCAAAGAAGAAAGTACAGCACATTCCTGAATACGAAGTTCCACATATTGTAGAGACCAAAGAAGCTAATCCTCACGAACACCTCCTGGAATAAATCAACTGCCAGGACTGGCTCATAATCAGGAGTTGACTTTTACTTAGCTGACTGTGGCCCCACAAACCAGCAGGGACCTTAGACCAGGCTATTGTCCAAAGACAGCCAGAACAACTGTTGGTTAGAATAGAGAAATCCCCATATTGTTCCTATTACATAGATCACATTGGAATTGTTCAGACTAATAAATCTTTTTTTTTATTAGAAATAGATGTTTGAGTGGTTGTTTGTTTTGGTGGGTGGCAATTTTAATGGTACACTAGAATTTAGGTTATTGACACTTATTCCTCTGTAATCATGTTTATTTAGATTGAGAGCTAGCTGAACTTTAATTTATAAGACAGAGGCTAAGAGGGAGAACCCCTGTATCATGAGTGTCCTGTATATTTCAGGAATATAAGTCAGTAGTAGCTCAAGTATAGGAACTGAATATCTGGGTAGTCATTTATAAGAAGAGTCTTTGATATTCCATTCAGAGAGTAGAGATGGGAAAGGGAACTACAGGCCTTTTGGGTCCCTTGAACAAATACCCTGAATATTAGGGACATAATTTTGATATCAGAGCTGGAACTTGGTATACTGGCAACAACTCCTGGGAAGGGCCTCTGAATTATTTCACCATGGAAGGACAAATAGAGGAACCCTCTGGTCCTTGAAATGGTTAATGGACCAAGGAATCAAGGTCAATAATCTCTAATTACTTGTCTAATTCCTATATTCAGTCATTCCTATTATAAACTTAATTACCTAGAATTCATCATCTCTTTGTGTTTTACGCACAATCCTTGAAACTAGATAAAGCCAATCACCATCTACTTCTATCCTTAAGTTGTATACCCAAAATTGAATGGGCTGTCTTGGCCCATTCTGCTCCTCTAGACTTCCTTATCGTTGTTAATGGTGCCGCCATTTTCTTTCTTGACTCTGTGTCCCTCAGCAGCCTGCATAATCCCTCTCCTTTATTAAGGAAACTTTATACAGGAATAAAAATGATTTATTCAGTGTGGTAGTATTAAACTAAACCTCTTCCAGAGGGACCTTTCAGAGCCTTCACGTACCTGCAGTTGATGAAACGACTTTGTGGCACCAAGATCTTGTGCTTCGATGCTTTAACCACTCCTTAGCCACTGTTGACATTCCCAGGTGAGTAGAAAAGGGAATAATTTTTAAAAGACATACTGGCACAGGTGTAAATCACAATATTTAGACCTTTCAGCTGAACAACGATGACAGGGGCTGAGGCAGGTGCAAAGGAGAGCAATTATCTTCACTTACAGCCTTCCTGACAGTCACGGAATTTGTTGATTCTTTTGTATGACAAGCTACAAAGAGGGTAGCTGTACTGAATACTGGCTACCTGCACGCATGTACAATGCTGAGTCTGGAAATGAGGCTTTGGCAGAACCATGGTACAGTATCTTCCGCGTTAATCAAACAGAGCAGTTTCTTTTTTGCACCTAGCTCTCTGCTGTTCTCACAGAAACTCAAAGGGCAAGCTGCGGCAAAGCTACTGGGATCCTGCCAACCTGATAAAAAGAGTCGATACATTTCCATTACAAGGCACCAGGGGCCATCTTTGAGCAAGCCCAAAGTCTGGGAGCTGTTGAGTCTTTCTCAGAAGGCCCTGGAGTCAGAGCTTTCCTTGAGTGGTTATTGTTCATCTTGCTGTGTGTCTCTTCAAAGACTGGTGGGCTCAACTTGTGCACCATTTGCAATTAGGCAGGAAAAACTTAGCTTTCAGGCTACGCAGGTGGTTGCAGAGTCTCCTCTAGCCCAAAGTCAGCTTTCTCTCTTCAACTTTTGTAAAAATTTCCCCTGGGCTAAGTTTCCTACTAGGAGTCCCAGGTTGGAGCAAATAGTTGGCTTGGCTACTAACTGAAAGGTTGCCTCAGAAAGAAAGACCTGGTGATACACTTCCAAAAGATCACAGCCGCTGAAAACCTTGTGGAGCGCAGCTCTACTCTGGCACACGTGGCGCGGCCATGAGTCTGGATCAACTCCATGACAACTGGTTTGGATTGGGCTTTTAGAACCCTAGACCCAAGGGGTCTTTCCATGATATTACTGAATTCTAAAGATAGCAGGAAGTTCTAGAAATTACACAGCCAACTCCAGGCCCCCAAATGCTCACCTAACTGCCACACAACCCATAGACCACCATGATCTGGAATTCTAAAAATCAAAGAATATTTTCTTAAGGATTTCTTTTTGATAAAAGGACTTTGAGGTTTTATTCACAGTTTCCATCCCCCCCCCCCGCCCCGATTCTTTAAACTTCTAAGGATTTAAACGAAGCCCCTGACCAGCCTGCAGAAAAGTATTGAATAGAGTTTCTTTCCCATAAATCTCCAACTCCTCACATGGTAACTGGAGAATTAAGTAGCCCATCAGCAGAGGTAAAATTTATGAGCCTCCTAGAGCTCACCCCAAGTACCAAAGAAAAGGAAAGTAATTCACTGAATAGCACACCCATTCACAAAATTCACCCTGGGGTTGGGAATTGTTCTGGGTGAAGGGACACCGGTCCCCTTTGGGACCTCAGCTGAGAAGATGGAGCTATTACCCAGGTAGCCTGAGTGTAAATTTGAAGCACAAAAAATGAGTGTCTCATTGTTCATGCAGAAAAGTGCTGCCTGTTACACTGTTTATCCTAATGACCTTCACAAGGATGGCTGTTGGTCTGCAAACACAATGCTCTCCTTATCCAGAATGTGGCAAAATCCTGGTGTGGGGCAAAAGCTGGAACTCATTCTTCTTAGGAAAGGTACTGAATTTACAACATTCTTTATAAGAAATTCATATAAGAAGCTAAGTTTTAAATAGGCATATGTTAGCCTAGAAGCAAAATAAAGCATCTGAGTTTTCCCTTACTCTGTGCCTCATTCAAATTTTGCCTGGCAATCTGCAGATCCCAGGGAGGCAACCCCCAAAGATTTCAATGGGTAGGAAGGAAGCTCTAGGAACAATGATACAATTTCTCAGCTGGCAAATATCTTCTGACTCTGGACAGTCCTGCTCTGATTCAGGCCCTTTGTTCACTGAAAAAGAACCTTGATGGGTCCTACTTCTTGCTTCGTGGCCCAGTGGGGTGACAACCACACTGTTGCTCCAACACAGCTGCCACCCCTTGAATTTACCCGGCAAGGGCTGCCAACACGAGCTGCTGGGATGGATTTCAGAGCACCAGCTTCTGGTTTCTTCACTGCACAGCAGGCAATGTGGAGTCTCTGTAAAGTGACGCTTGCCAAATAATCCCTATGTGTCTTTCGATTCTTGGAAGAGAGCTGATTGATTTGAAGAGGACTGTCTGCTTTTTCCCTTTGGTGCCTGGCTTTGGGATGTCTCCCCACAGTGTTGCCTGCTGCGATGTTCGTAGAAACACTTCAACCACATGCATTACATTTGGCAGAATTTGGGGAGTTGATAATGATGCCTTTTTTTTTCTAGGCTTTTCCACATCATTATAGCCCTCCCCTCCACACACACGCACAACACACACACACTTCACACCCTCAGGAATAGTTACAATGTTCTTTATCATAGTCAGTGACACTCATTGACCTTATGCTTACAGATACTAGTGCAGATACCAGCATTAAGCTCTAGGGGAGAAGAAAATAAAAAAGAAGATTTTCTTCTAAAATTCATTTTAAGACTAGCCTAGGAGGTAAAATACAGACATTAAAAGGATTAAATATTATTTCTAAGAGCTATACCGCCACTCCTCATCTCATTTTGCACAATTCTGTGCATGTGTGTACACATGTTCATTTTTTATTTATTTTTTGAAACCTGTAAGTCCATTTATTTTCCAAGGTCTAAAATGTTATAGATGTCATATATCTTTTTTAATTTAATTTTTTTATTGTGGCGAAAGCATGCACAACAAAACCCACGGCAATTCAAAAACCTCTACATGTACAATACAGTGACATTGATGATAGTCTTCAAGCTGTGCAACCATTCTTACTTTTCTCAAAGTATCTCCCCACCAGAAACATACGCTCAATGTACCCTAAGCAAAAACTCCCTCTTTGGCCCTCCCTCCCACCCACGGTTTTAAATAATATTTGGCACCGCCAGGGCTCCTAATATATACATAAATAGTACTATAGAAATTAATACAATTCAAATGAAGAAAAAGTTCTCCACTATTTTGAAAAAAGGAGCCTAGGTGGCACAACAGTGCCAAAGATTGGCAATTCAACCTAACCCAGAGGCTCCGTGGAAGAAAGGCCTGGCAATATGCTCCTGTAAGATTACAGCAAAAACAAAAACAAACCTGTGGAGGTCAGTTCTACTTTGTAACTCATGGGTTAGCCATAAGTTGGGGGTTGGCTAGACGGCAGCTTACAATAACAACAACATCTGGAAATAATCAACAAGCATGTATGTGTGAATATGCTATGCATAGGACCAAACTGTTCATAAGTTTTGTTTGTCCGTATAACTTGTAACCTTTTTTCTCAAATAAAATACATCATCACTTTTTTCCCCATCACATGTAATAGTCCTATATACTCTTTGTAATTGCTGCCCAGTTTTTGCTAATATAGATGTATAATGAGTCATTTAAGCCACCCCCTACTGTTGTATAATTAAATTGGGTTCCAACTGTTGTTATCAGACTTTATATTGTTATAAATGCCCTTACATTGATGTTGTTGTTGTTAGGTGCCGTTGAGTCGGTTCCAACTCATAGCAATCCTGTGCACAACAGAACAAAACACCGCTTAGTCCTGCGCCATCCTTACAATCATTGTTATGCTTGAGCTCATCGTTGCGGCTGCTGTGTCAATCCACCTCATTGCCCTTATAATGTTGCGCATGTCTATGATAATTTATACAAGATTAATTTAGAGATAAAATTTCTAAATAAACAAAGATTGCACATTTTTAAAGCTTTTGTTAGATCTTACCGATCAGTTTATAACCTTAATAGCAGTAAATAAAAGTACTCATTTCTCAGCACTCCTGTAAACAGGATATTATAGTATATCTTCATCTTTTCCAAATTCATAATTTAAAATATTAGCTTTTTTTCTGTGTTGATGTGTATTTCCTTGACTAGACTACTAGCAAGTTTTTATGTTTTTTTTTGTATTCTTGGCATATGTATTTCTGTGTTTATGCATTTCTTTTTTCGTTTGTAAAACATTTTTCTATTGCTGATTTTGTCTCCCTAAAATTGTATATAAGAACTTAGTATATGTTAAGAATATGTTTTAAATATATATTGCAAATATTTTTTCCAGTTTATCATTTGCCATTCAACGTGGTTATGTATATTTGACAACTGATCCTTTTTAATTAGAAAATTATACAGTGAAATCTATTCATCTTTTCCTTTATAGCTTCAGCCTTTGATGTTATGCTTAGACAACTCTTCCAAACCACATATTTGATATCCATTTCTCTATATTTTCAGATATTTTAATGTGTTTTAATTTAAGTATTTTGAACATCTGAAATAGATTTGGGTATGAAAGAGCTTCTAATATAAGAAATAGCTTTTGAGAACTTACTGAGTGGATTAAGATATAGTGCAAAAGTACTTATTCTAGAGTTAGAGGAGTGGATGTATTCAAGGTTCTGGCTTTGCTGTTTGTGGGTTAACATGTATTCTCAAATAATATGAAATACTTCATCTTTAAAAATGGGGATAATAATCACTATTCCACCAGAGCAGAGAAATACATTTCAGCAATATTTATTATTTTGCATGTTATTACGAATCAATTCTAGGTAGATAAGAATGGCAATAAACTCCCAGTCACTTGTTCTTACCCTCACTATAATAAAACATTTGATTATTTGTTCTCCACTTGAGATATATGTAATTATATTGAGAAACTCTGGTGGTAGTGGTTAAGAGCTACGGCTGCTAACCAAAAAGTCAGCAGTTTGAATTCACCAGGTGCTCCTTGGAATCCCTATGGGGCAGTTCTACTCTGTTCTATAGGGTCGCTATGAGTTGGAATTGTCTCGGTGGCAATGGGTTTGGTTTTTTGGTTTTTGGATATTGAGAAAATGTCACCAAAACTGGTATTAAAATTTCTGGCCATAGACTAAAGGAAAGCCTCTTGCCATAAACAAATATAAAACTTGACAAAATATGTGAGGCAACTGTTTTCATGCGTTGAACAAGAGGCAGTACAGATTTGTGATTTTTGAGAAAAGGAAACACACATTCTGAGCCCTACATTTATCCAGGATTTCTGGGTGGTAGAGGGATGGTTAAGCCAATGAAGACTGAAAGTCTCTGTAAGTTAAGGAGGCAGAGTTTGAAGTTCTGAGCTTCAAAGTGGAGTGGCTGGAATTTGCAGGACAGGGCATCAGAAAGGAGGAAGTTGCACTGTTGGAAAGGATGGCCCAAGAGTCTGCATGGAGGTTCACCATGGACCCTTGGCCAATAGCTAGGCTTTTCATAAACAGAGAAAGATTCTGTGAGACTTGTTGGAAATTGGCTACTTCCGGACTGAGAAGCAAAATGCCACACCAGAAATAGTGCCAGTCTTGAGGCTATTGGGGTTCTGGCCCAGGGAGAGTGAAGAGGCATTGCAGAACACCTCAGGCATTTAACAGAGAGGCATGTCTAGGGAATAAGAAATATATCCTAGAGTAAGGGCATGCCCTAGGACTAGGGATACAATGAAAATAGACCCTTTCAATGAAGAGTTAAACTTTGATTATTTCAAAATGTCTTTGGAACTTTGATTCAAGCCAGAAAGAACTATGATAATTCAACTGCCTACTGAAACAAAGCATATAATCCTTTGATAGAAGACAGCAGAATCACAAATCCTTACAACATATCATTCACAATGTCCACATACAATTCAAATTAATACACATGTAAAGAAACAGGGGTAACCTATACCCACCAATAAATTGTCAATATAACAAAATGAAAGATGAACCAGATGTTGAAATTAACAGCCATGGACCACAAAAGAGCTATTATGAATATGTTCAAGGATGTAAAGGAAAACATAGTCATAATAATAAAAATAAGTGGAGAATTCTAGCAGAGGAATAGAACTTAGAAACAAATAAAAAGTCTATATTTGAAGTTAAAGTAACTGAAACAAAAATTCATTAATACCCTTAGAAGTGGACTGGAGACAGTAAACTTAAAAACAAATCCAAAGCAATAATCCACTCTGACAGTTACAAAACACCACATTCAACAACTGAAGATGTCACATTCTTTTCAAGTGCATATGAAATCAAGGTATACTACATGCTGGCCCATGAGTGAAATAGTAAATTTCAAAAGTATCACAGACTAGTATAACATTAGTTTACTAAGTAAATGGGCTACTTACTTATAAGTAGCCCGTGGTTTAATGACAATTCTAACAAGGAAAACTGGAAAGTATTTTAAGCTGAATGATTTTAAAAATATGGTATATAAATATGTACAGAATGCACTAAAGCAATGCTTACAGGGAAATTTATAATTTTTTGCTTGTGGAATAAAAAAACATAACTTGTATATCACATTGGAAAAAACAAAAGTTCGAAGTTAACCATTTCATAGTCTTAGTAAATGGTGGTCTCCTCATTTTAAACTTCTCCCCTGCTCCTCCAACAAACTAAATAAATGAACAAGAACAACAAAAAGCAACACACAAATCCTACACCTTAAACATAAGTAGAAGATAGAACACATAAAACATAAAATTATATACAAATTTAAAAGTAAATACTAGAGAAAACAATTTCCAACAGAGGTCTCATTGCAAGATTTACTGAGACCCTCTATGTCCAGAAAGAAGGCATTGGAGAGAGAAGAGGAAATGGATAAAAGGGCTCTGGTTGATCAGAGCTATGACTATAAGGAAGAGAAACACAAGTTCTGGAGACTGAAAAGTGGCAGTATTGGGAAAGCAGCGTTCCTGGAGGAGAGGCATGGAAGAAAAGGGAATCCGTGCTTGGAGATGGGTAATAAAGGAAAAAATAAGCAACATAGGAAGATTGAGCCTCTTAGGAGACCAAAATACCTCCAAATAGTTTAAGAATATAACACCTCCTCCTCCCACTTTCCAAAAAGACATCTGTTAGTCAAACCATGTCTTAACACAGGAAAGAAGAGGGCATTTCAAAACGCTAATCCTCATATAAGGAGAAACTCATATAAGGAGAAAATGAGTAAATTGTAAATGAAAACATTTAACTGATAAAATCAGCTCCCCATCCCGCAAATAATCAAGAGGCAAAAGAAAACTGTACCACAAAGCTCCAAACTGAATTCAAACAAACCAAAAAACAAACCCAGTGCCGTCAAGTCAATTCCGACTCATAGTGACCCTATAGGACAGAATAGAACTGCTCCATAGAGTTTCCAAGGAGCGCCTGGCGGATTTGAACTGCTGACCCTTTTGGTCAGCAGCAGTAGCACTTAACCACTAGCCACCAGGGTTTCCTCAGACTGAATTACATATCCTTAAACAAGCATTTTGAGATATGAGAGAAGAAAATGTTGAATCAAAAATTTAAAAACTAAAGACAGAAATAGAAGAAATAAAAAAGAAAATTGATTGAACACAGGAAAGAAACAGAAAAAATTAAGTTAGAAATAAAGGCCAAATTACAAGATGACAAAGAAGAATATAGTTAAGTAAAACATTTCTTCATTTAAGTTTTTTATTTTGAAAAGATTTTAGCCTTATAAAAAAGTTGCAAATCAAGTACAATGAGTTCTTGTACACCCTTCTTCAGCTTTCCCTGCTAACATCTTTCTTAACTACAGTGCAATTATGAAAAAAAAAGAAAATTAACAGATGCAATACTATTAACTAAATTGTAGACCTCATTTGAATTTTGCCAATTGTCCTGCTAATGTTCCTTTTCTGGCCCAAGATGCATTCCTGTATCCAACATTAGGACGTATGGTTATCACGTTTCCTCAGTTTCTTCTAATAAGTGAGAATTCCCCAAGCTTTTTTGTCTTGTGACTTTGGTAATTTTAAAGAGACCTACCAGTTATTTCATGGAATACCCTTCGATTTCAGTTAGCCTAATGTTTTCTCCCTAAATTGAAGAATATTCCACAAAATAACTGGCCAGTTTTCTTGAAAGTTGTTAAAGTCACACACACACATACACACACACACAAAAGATTAGCCTAGTGTTTTCTCAAAGGAGCCTTGATGACACAATGGTTAAATGCTTGGCTGCTAACTGAAAGGTTAGTAGTTCCAACCCATCCAATGACTCCTTGAGAGAAAGACCTGGCCATCTGCTTCTGTAAAGATTCAAATCTGAAATCCGTTACCATCGAGTTGATTCCAACTCATAGCAACCCCATAGGGTTTCCAAGGCTGTAAATCTCTATAGAAGCAGACTTTCACATCGTTCTCCAGCAGAGCCACTGGTAATTTTGAACCACCAACCTTTCAATTAGCAGTCGATCATTTTAACCACTGTGCCACTGGTGTTCCACAGCCTAGAAAATCCTATGGGGCAGTTCTACTCTGCCACGTGGGGTTGCTATGAGTGGAATCGACTCCCCCAGCAACAGCAGCATTTTATTGTGGTAGAAATCGGTATATTTTTGCAAGAATACCTCAGATGTGATGTTGTATCCTTTTTAGTGCATTATATCGGGAGGTACATGATGTTGATTTGACCAACTAATGGTAAGGCTAACATTGGTCATTTGGTTATGGTGACCTTCTCCAGATTTCTCCAGTGCAAAATTGCCTTCCTTTCCCTCAGTAATCAACAATTATGGGGAGACATTTCGTAACTATGTAAATATTTTGTTTGTCATCATACTTTTGCCCCCTGATTTTAGCAAACATTACACTTTCAGGCATAATTTTTACTGTGGTTTTCACAAAATAATAATTTTTTCATCATTCCTTTTACATTTATTAATGGGAATTCTACTGTAAGGAAGAGTTTTCTATTATTTCCCCCTTGCTTATTTATTCAAATATTTATATTTGTATGAAAGCATGGATCCTTATTTGTTACGTGGATCATAATCTATAACTATTATTTATTTTATTACTCAGATTGTCTCAGAGTTGACCATTTGGGAGCTTCTTCAAATTGGCTTCCATGTCCTTTTGCCATGTTGCCATAATATTTTAAGCATTTTCTTATTCTTGAACACCACAAGGTGTTCTGGGATCTTCTTATACTTTCCTTTTCCAAGCCCAGGAATAGGTAATTTTCCAAAAACACGTGGTTTCCCTTCTTTAATATGGCATTCAAAAATCAAGATCTTGGTGTTGATTAGCCTGTCATTACTGGAATGTCAATCATTTTTGTTTTTTTTACTACCATGGGGCATCTTTTTCTCAGAAAGTTTTGGGCTAATCACTTCCTCACACTTGATTTGTTTTTACAAGAATCCACTTACAGTTCTAATCTTCATGTGGTGATTTTTGTATATTGTGAAAGGTATAAGAATAAACAGAAAATAGGAGAGGAAGTTCGTCCTGTAAAAGAATGACTCTTTTAGCAAACAAAGGAACTGTATGGTTAAGTGGTTGTCAGTGGTTACAGGCAGATGGCAGAGATTAAGGAGGATGTTAAAATCCGAGGAGAGATTCAGGTTAAATTTGAAAAAGTTAATAAAATTTCTCTGATTTGACTTTGTCATGTAGAATTCACTTTAAATTTTAAGTAACTTCAAATGAAATCAAGGGAGAATCTTGAGAGCCACTGCCCTCAGTCAGCATTGAACTTCTTCACCAAACCACTCCATGTTAAGGTGAGATTTGTGGTTAGGCATAATCCCAGCATTTGTCAGTTAAAAGTAACTCCTTTTATTTATGGAGACAGCATCTAGCTTCGCTGAACCAGTGGTAATTTATATGCATTTAGGGACATCTCAACTTGTTAAGCTCCTAAAGGCACATCTCTTGGTATCTCAGACTTTTCCTTGAATATTTTTTCTCAGAGCATGTCTGGCTAAAATGAAATTTAAGGCAATCTGAAAGGAGATTAAGGCAAACTGAAAGGATTATGATAAAGAAGTGAGAGTAGATGCCATCTGGCCAGAGTCAGAATGGTCTTATAGGATATATAAAAACATTTTACACCAGCGCTTGGGGTATATAAACAGCCTTGTTTATCACTCCAGCTGCCTGCCCCCTAAAGGGGGCTTCCCTGAGAGATGTTTTTATATGTGTGTGCTTCATCATAGACTGTTTGAGCTCCACAGTAGTTGGTCCTGTGGGGTGAAAGCAGAAAGTCTTGAGAACTACAGCTGTAAAAGAAGCTGTAACTTGGAGATTCAAGACTCCCCACAACTTCAGCGCACACATCACTAAGCCTGGTCCAAGGAAACAGCTGTGCTCTTAAAAGAGCACGTGCCTGGTGCTGTGGTGCTCTTAACTGAAGAAGGCAGAACATTAGGCCAGATGAGAGTCCCACCATAATTAGAAGACAGACTATTTAATAGCCAAAAGCCATGGCCAGGAATAAAAAAAAAATTAGGGAGTGGGAATTCAGCTACTTGAAATTTTTATCACTACAGATTATCATGGATTAATTAAAATTGTATAAGGATAAAAAGACGCCCCAGGTAAACATAAAGCCACATGGAATTACACTGAAGACTGTTAATAGCACTGTAGCTCAGGGCTTGCTATACACCAAACTAGAATGAAGGCCATAGCTAGCTTTTCCTGTTCTGCCCTGGCCTTTAACTGGGCCTTCTACCTTGAAGGAGCTCAGCTTCACAACCTGGTCACTTTGGACTTCTATAGGAAGACGTTGAGAAATAAATACTTCCTCTTAGCCTATCCCAAGTGTGTCTTTTATCATGACTTCTCTTGACCAGCTCAGCAGATAGATTTTATTAGTACTACTACTCTACTAGGCGAGTGAAGAGAGTAAGGGACACAGGAAGTCTACAAAGCCAGGAGAGTGAGTTGATCTGCACTCTTGATTACTACAGCCTTAGTGGACGCTGGACTAGTGTCAGGCTTCCTTCTACCCTGATGGCTACCTCTAGATGTTGGGGATGTTTGCCTAACTAGCTGTACTCAAGCAGAGGCCAAGTGGACTCTTGGCAAAATGGGGTAAACAAAAGATGTGTCTGTCAGATGGAACATGATATAGATGGGAATTTATAAAATTTCTTATGACCTGGAGATTTAGTGCTTCAAAATAACTTAGATCAAGAACCAAAGCATATTCTGAAGAACTGAGGAACCAGAAAATAGGCTCTTAATTGTTTAGGGTGTTGTGTATATGAGGCAGAATGGAGGGTTCAACAGAAGTTGCCTGTGAATAACTATCACCAGATGTCTAAGTTATCTATAGTGGAGAGAGGGCAAGGCATTAAAGACTGATTTACAATGGGGAAGAGCCTTTTTCCAGGTTCTAGTTGTCTTAGAAAGACCAGAATCAGCAGTGAGAACCATGGGCATGATGGCTTTTTTAGGGGCAGATCTTCATTTATGTTCTTGGTGGGGCTGGCTCTGGTTTATGTGAGCAGAGTATGTGTCACCTTGTGTAGAGATTTGACGAGATGTGAAAGGCTAAAACTTGAGGAGCTAGAAATTTGTACCACAGAAGCCTTTCATTTGGATTACTGTGGTTTGTCTTCAGAAGACACTGGCTAAATTCAAATATGGCAAATTAATTAAGAAAGAAATTAATAACAAGATGTCCATTTTCTAATATGGACTTTTTTGAGATAAGGGGTGTTTGTGCTGATGCCAAAAGAATTGCATTGGAATTTCATCTATTTATATCAGGTTAGATGAATGTAAATTCAAATGTGCAAAGAATTAGCCCCATTTCCTTGGGGAGAGCAGAAGTCTTATCATATAACTGACAATATTTGTTTGGAGAATTTATAACAGATTGCATTCTTATTCTGGCAGCTATGTACCATTTTATTTATTTCTTGGTTCATTTGTTTGATCTCTGGGTAGAAGGGCAAAACAAACACAATGGATGCTTTTACCAATTCTTTCTTATTTGGAAAAAAAAAAAAAAAACCTGAAGGACTGACCTGTCCCAGATCTACATATCAGGTGTCAGTAGCAGTTCTCACAAGCAGTTTAATAAGATACCAAGAAGCTCTCCTTCAATATCTTCTGGATATATATCTCTTTTTGGTGTAAAATCTTGGATAAAATTAAAATTCACCTGGAAGAATTTAAAGATTGTGTCAGTCCTTTAAATTGTGTGTATGTGTGTATGTTTGTGCTAATTCAAAAGAAATGTTTTTCCTACTCTACTAGATAATATATATATTAACTAGATAATATGAGTTCCAATGAGGAATAGGAGTTTGAACAGAATGTATGGAGAGAGACTGAATGGTTTTAGAATGATTTTAGAATCCAGGATATCCCGAGAGCTGGCATTCTGGGGATCATTTGCCAAATGAAAACACGGTTTTAAGAAACCAGGGGCGCCATGTGCTCTCCAGTCTAGAGGGTTCCTAGGGCCAGGAAGAGGAGACAGGACATCCGGGTAAGAGGTGAGGACAGAAGAGATGGATGAGAAGGCCTAGAAAGCGCATTTTAACTGTTTCTTATTATTACATTGACTCTAGAGAGTGAAATACAGGTTTTTTTTCTGCTCTGAGTTTTTGGACAATGGCTGTTTTGACTTACAGATTTTGCCAGGGGTGTGGATCTGATGCTTCTGTATCTAGGGAGTCGGACATGGCCCACTGTCCAGCTCCTAGTCTGTGAACTTAATGCTCCATTCAAGGCTCTCAAACACATACACGTGGTCCTTAATATGTGAGATGAACAGCAATGACTCCCTTTCAAGCTTCTTGACATATTGTGTTTATACAGGTGGAAAGAGAATTAAATAACATATGCAAGCCTCATAATTCTACCTTTCCTCCCTCCCAGGGTACTCAATGTATGTTTTACATTGACTGCTTTCCATAGAAAATAACTAGGATGTCCTTTTGGTGTTTTTATTCCTAAATATCCCTAGGCACTGGTCTACTTTCTGGAAAAATAAGCTATTGAAAACTTCAGGAAGTTATTTAAATTGCAACAGAGAAAAAAGATGGAAATGGCGCTGAGACCGAAATAGCATTGGAGGTTGGGATGAATGAAGTTCAGAAAGACAGTGAAAGACAGATAAAGTGGTTTGTGGAGTAGGAGTAGAAGAGAAAAATCTCTAGGCTTTAAGAGGGGTGAGGATGATGCAAGAAAGTGAGCAAGAGGCATTATCAACACGTGGTAGAGCAGGTTACCCAACTGGCCTTTTACTTTTGATTCAAGCCATCTGTTTTTTCTTTCCTTTTTGTTGGGTCCAAAGAACATTATCGTAATTTAATATGTGTTATTTTTCTTTTTTTAAAAAAAGAGGCATTAATAATCTCTTAGAGTTAGGCTAAAGAGGTAAAAGAGTATATATATATATTTTTAAAGAAAGGCATAAAAACAATCTAACACGACCAGAATGTCAGTAATTGTTATCATTGCATTCTACACAAATGCTGTCTGCTGGATCAATGTATCCAGTTTGTGGTACAGGAATATTTAGCATTTATTCAAACATGCATTCATGTGAGAGAAATTTATGAGCACCTACTGTGTGTGTGAGACATGATTCCTGCCCTCGAGGAACTCACCATCTGTTGGGAAAAGTAGAAATGTAAATAACTATAATAACAGACTGGTAATTGTTGCCCTGACTACATGTACAAAGGGTTCTGGACAGACAGGAAGGACTACATCCATTAGCTCTTCCTGAAAGCAGGAAGAAGTTCATAAAATCTATCATAGAGATGACTTATGAGCTGGCTTTCAAAGGTCACAGTGATTTTGCTAGGTAGAAAAAAGGCATTCCTGGGGACAGAAACAGGTTGAACAATAACGTGGATGTTTTAGAGAGAAATGAGTGAACTGGTGTGACTAAGCACAGAATGTAATGTGAATAGGAGTTGTCAGGAGATGTGGCTGGAACGGAAGTGTGAGTCAACATAGTAAATAAATCTGTGCTTAGCAATGTGAGGAATCTATGGGTGGTGCAAATGGTTAAAGCACTCAGCTGCTAACTCAAAGTCTGGAGGCTCAAATCCACCCTGAGGTGCCTCAGAAGAAAAGTCTGGTGGTTACTTCTGAAATATCAGCTGCTGAAAACCCTAGAATGCACTTCTGCTCTAACACACATGGTGCCTTGTCATGGATTGAAATGTGTCCCCCAAAAATGTGTGTCAACTTGGCTAGTCCATGATTCCTAGTAGTCTATGATTGTCCACCATTTTGTCATCTGATGTGATTTTCCTATGTACTGTAAATTCTACTCTATGATGGTAATAAGGTAGGATTAGAGACAGTTCTGTTAATGAGGCAGGACTTAATCTACAAGATTAGATTTTGTCTAAAGCCAAATTTTTTGAGATATAAAAGAGAGAAGAAAGCAGAGAGACAGATGGGCCTCATATCACCAAGAAAGTAGTACCAGGAGAAAAGCGTGTCCTTTGGACCCAGGGTCCCTTCCCAGAGAGGCCCCAGAGCTGACAGAGAGAAAAATATTTACCCTGGAGCTGGCACCCAGAATTCGGACTTCTAGTCCCCTAGACTGTGCGAAAATAAATTTTTCTTTGTTAAAGCCATACACTTGTAGTATTTCTGTTACAGCAGCACTAGATGACTAAGACAGGTCTCCATGAGTTGGAGTCCACTGGATGGGGAACTAATTAATCATCAGCTGTGTGCTCAGTCTCCACATTCGCTGTGTGAACTCTATTCTTTAACAATGGGAGGTCAATAGAGAGTGGAAGCAGGAGTGGCATCATCAGAATTGTGTGTTAGAAAGTTCACTGGTAACTGGTCAAACATAGTGGGGGAGTGGTTGGAGGCAGAGAAAACCAATGAGGCAAGTGCAGAACCTGAGGGAAGATGCTGAGCACTGAAATGGGAGAGATGGCAGAGGGCACTTTGAGGATCTACTGAAATTTTTCCTGATTCAACTTGGAAGTTTGCCTTTAGAGTCCCATTGGAGGAAAAACATAGGACTACATAGGAGAACACGTGCAGGGTCTAACTAAAGAGAGGAGAAACGTGTGACTTCAAGTGAAAGAGCAATTTTCCTACAATATATCACCTACCTTCATTTGGAATATGCTGCTTTAAGACCCGGGGCTTTTGATACATACAAATACATAGGTTTATAAATACATAGCTTTGAATCTACTTCAACAACTTCATAACCAGTCCATCTGGAAAAGTTATTTAACTTCCCTGTGCTTTAGTTTCCTCATCTGTAGTGTGAGAATAATCATAATATATGTCACATAACCAAGTCTCAATGCCGTCAAGTCGATTCTGACTCATAGTAATCCTGTAGGACAGAGTAGAACTGCTCAATAGGGTTTCCAAGGCTGTAAATCTTTACAGGAGAAGACTGCCACATCTTTCTCCCACAGAGTGGTTGGTGGATTTGAACTGTGGATCTTTCAGTTAGCAGCCAAGCACTTATCCACTGTGCCACCAGAGCTCCTTGTATGTTAAATTAAAAAAAAAAAAAATAGCCATAGAGTAGATTCTGACTTATAGTGATCCTATAGGACACTATAGGATACTATAGGACACTGCCCCATAGGGATTCCCAGGAGCTGGTGGATGTGAACTGCTGAAATTTTGGTTAGCGGCCAAGCTCTTAACTTCTGCACTATGCATTAATGCTTAGAAAGTGCTGAGACTGCCTGACCCATCATAACGGCTCAATAAGAGTCAGCTGTTAGAAGCAGCAGTAGACGTTACCTATCTCAAAAGACACATTGATTGCTACTTCATATTCTTTATCCCAAGGCATTCGTATTATCTGATTTTTTCTTTTTTCATTGATAATTACTCTTTTATTGTGATTTAGGTGAAAGTTTACAGAGCAAATTAGTTTCTTATTAAACAGTTAATACATAAATTGATTTGTGACATTGGTTGTCAACACTGCAATATGTCAACACTCTCCCCTTCTCCACCCCAGCTTTCCTGTGTCCATTTGTCCAGTTTTCCTGTCCCTTCCTGCCTTCTCATCTTTGCTTTTGGGCTGGTGTTCCCATTCGTCTCATATACACGATTAAACTATGAAGCACGTCAATCACATGTGTCACTGTTGGCCCTATAGACTTGTCTCCATGGAAGCAGCAGTCAAGAAATCAAGCGACACATTGCATTGGGCAAATCTGCTGCAAAAGACCTCTTTAAAGTGTGGAAAAGCAAAGATGTCATCTTGAAAACTAAGGTGCAGCTGACCCAAGTCATTGTATTTTCAATCACGTTTTATGCATGTGAAAGCTGGACAATGAATAAGGAAGACTGAAGAAGAATTGTCACCCTTGAATTGTGGTGTTGGCAAAGAATATTGATTATGCCATGGACTGCCAAAAAAAAAAAAGAACAAATCTGTCTTGGAGGAAGTACAATCAGAATACTCATTAGAAGCAAGGATGGTGAGACTGCATCTTACATATTTTGGACGTGTTATCAGGATGGATCATCCCCTGGAGAAGGACATCGTGCTTGGTAGAGTACAGGGTCAGCAAAAAAGAGGAAGACCCTCGACAAGATGAATTGACACAGTGGCTGCAACAATGGGCTTGAGCATTATTGTGAACATGGTGAAGTGCCGGGCAGTGTTTCATTCTGTAGTACATAGGGTCGCTGAGAGTTGGAATAAACTCAACAGCACCTAACAACAGCACAACATAGACTTGTCTAATCTTTGGCTGAAGGGCGAACCTCAGGAGTGACTTCAGTACTAAGGTAAAAGAGTGTCTGGGGGCCATACTCTTGGGGTTTCTTTAGTCTCTATCAGACCAACAAGCCTGGGGTTTTTTTTGTTTTTTTCGGTGAATTTCAATTTTGTTCTACATTTTTCTCCCGCTCTGTTCGGGATCCTCTATTGTGATCCCTGTCAGAGCAGTCAGTGTTCTATTTTTCTATTTTTTACACACATACAATCCCCAGAGTATCAATTAAAGATGGAAGCAGCACATTTTTAAAGAGTCTTTTTTTTTGACGTGGTAATGTTATATTCAAAAACTCATTAAATCAATGAAAAAGGATGAGATTAATGCCCTGAGAATGTGGCACAGTGGGCATCATCTCAACGTCCAATCTCAACACTCCCACGAGAATGTATAAATTCTTGACATTGAGGCAACCATAAATCACATCAGCCAAAAAGCAAGGCCTATTATAGCCAACATTATCCCAAATTATGGAGAAGGAGGGAGGGAGACAAAGATAAAAAAAAGGAAGGTAAAAGAAGAAAGTCTGTGTTAGAACTCTAATCAGCAAAAAGACCTTGGGGGAAACTAAAAGGAAATTAACATGAGAAGAGAATCTTGATGTACAGCTACAGTCTCAAAAATGGGAAGCAATTAAGTGCTTCTAACAAGGTTTTAACAAGGCTCCAGCAGTCTGATGGTAAGTGCAGAGAGACCAGCTTAATGAAATGTCATGGGGACACTGCTTATAACAATCATATGCGCTGGATGCCAAATGGAGCTTTACCTGCTGGAGAAACAGTTACAGAGGAAAAGAACAAAAGCCTGCCAGCTGTTGGGAAATAGAACAGAATGAGGCCCAGGGCCCTAGGGGAAGGTGGAAAATTAACACAGCCTCTGTGTCTTATTATGTTTTCCCTACCGCTGTGCTTTTCTCTTTTGAATTTAAAATTGCACATTTCCCACTGGTGGGAGCACCTTTAGAAAAGTAGTATCGGACCTGGTCTGGACTCTGCAAATTTGGAGATCAAGTTGGGAATAGGATTGTATAGAGCCAGGGACGAGGTACAGCTTGCAAAACTTTGTAATAACTACCCTTATTATTTGCTTTGTTATTTCTCTTGAATTCACAATTTATATCCCCTGGTGGCCAGTTAACTAACCCTAGGCATCTGCTCGTTCAGATCGCTTCTCAAATAAAGCATGTCAGAGAAGTCTTCCCTGGCCTCTATAATCATCCTTACCAATCCCCCAGGGACTGTCTAGCCCATTACCCTGCTTTATGTTCTTCATAGCGTTTATCATTTCATAAAATATTATTTGTTTATGGATTATCTATTGGTATATTACTTGTCTCCTCTGATACTAGGCCCATAAGAACAGAGAACAAGAGTCTCTGTTTTGCTCACCACTGCATCGCTAGTGATTATTGCTCTACTTGGAATGTACTCAATGCTCAGGGAATACTTGTAAAATGAATAAATGAAGACATTTTTGATCCATAAGTCTCAATTATTCTTCATGCTGCCCAGTGCTCCTACTTCACTTCCTTCTTTGCAGATTATTACAAAGTTTCTCTTCTCCCCTCATCACCAACCCTACCTGTCTCCCTGGTTCTGTTTCCTTAAACTCTACTTTCTCTGCTACAATGTTTTAAGTCGAAACCTTCTTCAAAATTTTCCCGTAACTTCTCTTTCTCCTGCTCTATCAGTTATTTCTTCTCTACCTCATCATGCCCATCAATATATAAATGTGTTACATTGCCCCAGGCTTAAAAACAAAAAACAAAGTAAAAACTCGGCCTCTCTTGCTACTACCCTATTTTTCCACCGAAAAAACAAAACAAACAAACAAACTATAGCATTGTCTTTACTGACTGTTTTTACTTTCTTTACACCCAATTTTCTTGGAAATGACTTCAAGCGTGATTTACCCTTACTCCTTTAATGAAACATATCATTTATGTAATCAGTGAACGCCGTATTGCTGAATCCAATGGCTCTCCTCAACTCTCATCTTACTGGGCCACTCAGCAGCATCTGCTCATTCATCAGCCTCTTTTTTTTAAAACCAAATTTATAGAAATATCTAATTTAAGTCCCCAGTTTGATGAAATTTGCCAAATAGATACAAATGTGTAATCACCAACACAATCAAGATATACACACTACAGGAAGTTCCCTTGTACTCCTTATCCCAGTCAACTTCCTTGCTTGCTTCATTGCACTAGAACAATGTTGATTGGTGGTAGAAAAAAGAAAAAAAAAAGACATCCTTGTCTCCTTCCAGAACGTGGAAGGAAAGCCTTCTTAGAAGTTTTTTCACCATTAATTTTGATGTTAGCTCTAGTTTTTTACAAATATTCTTTGTTTGAAACATTTTCCTTCTATTTCCATGTGGCTGAGTATTGAGTCCAATATTTTTTTACATCTATTGTGATTATATTATCTTTTCTATTTACATTTTCTTTCATTTATACATTTATCCTTTCATTTACATTTAGTTCTTTAATTAATTAATTAGAAAGTTTGCTAGCTATTGAGGTGATTAAATTGATCGAGTTCTGAATGTTAAACCAACCTGAACATTTCTGAGATAAATCAAACTCATCCATTATGTATTATCATCTTACATATTACTGGATTTAATTTGCTAAAATTGTGTTAAGAATTTTTCATCTTATGTTCATGAAGGATAGTTGTATGTGGTTTTCTTTTCCTATAATGTCTTCTTCTGGTTTTAGTATCACAGCAATGCTGGCCTCATGAAATTTGTTGGAAAGTATTTCCTTCCTTTCTATTTTCTGCAAGAATTTGTATAGAATATGCATTATTTAGTCATTAAATATTTGATAGAATTACCTAATGAAGCAATCCGAGCCTGGAGCTTTCATCATGAAGACATTTTTAGCTACAAAATCCATTTATTTAATAGATATATGGCTCTTTAGGGTGCTTATTTCTTTTTCAGTTAGCTTTGATTTTGTCTTTAAAGGAATCTACTCATTTCATCTAAATTGTGTAATTTATTATTCTTAATATTCTTTTATTACCTTTTTAATTTATTTAGGATATGTTACAATATCACTTCTCACATTTCTGATACTGGTAATTTGTGATTTTTCTGTTTTTGTCTTGATCTGCCTGGGTAAAGATTTGTCAATTTTGTTGACTACTACTTTCAAAGAGTTGGACTTTTGTTTAATTCATTTTCTCTATTGTTCTGAAATGAAGAGGACTTGAAGCACTTACTGATGAAGATCAAAGACTACAGCCTTCAGTATGGATTATACATAAAGAAAACAAAAATCCTCACAACTGGACCCATAAACAACATCATGATAAACAGAGAAAAGATTGAAGTGGTCAAGGATTTCATTTTACTTGGATACACAATCAACATTCATGGAAGCAGCAGTCAAGAAATCAAATGACGCATTGCATTGGGCAAATCTGCTGTAGAAGATCTCTTTAAAGTGTTAAAAAGCAAAGATATCACTCTAAGAACTAAGGTGTGCCTGACTCAAGCCATGGTGTTTTCCTTCACCTGACATGTATGGGAAAACTGGACAATGAATAAGGAAGACTAAAGAAGAATTGATGCCTTTGCATTATGGTGTTGGTGAGGAATATTGAATATACCATGGACTGCCAGAAAAACGAACAAATCTGTCTTGGAAGTACAGCCAGAATTCTCCTTAGAAGCAAGGATGGCGAGACTTTGTCTCACATACTTTGGACATGTCTCAGGAGGGACCAGTCCCTGGAGAAGAACATCATACTGGATAAAGAGTCATCGAAAAAGAAGATCTTGAAGGAGATGAATTGATACAATGGCAGCAACAATGGGCTCAAGCATAACAACAGTTGTGAGAACGGCACAGGAACAGAGAGTGTTTCGTTCTGTTGTACATAGCGTCACTATGAGTCAGAACCGACTCGATGACATCTAACAACAACAGTTGTTTCTCTAGTCTATATTTCACTGATTTCAACTTTTTATTCTATTTTTTCGTCTGCTATGTTTTGGTTTGATCTTGTCTCCACCTAACTTATTATTACGGAAGGTTAGCTCATTGATTTTAGCCTTTCTTGTTTTCTAATGTGTGTCTGATGCTTTAAACTTCCATCTAAGAGTCAATTTCCACAAATGTTGATTGATATTTTCTCATTTCAAATCAATTCAAAACAACTTCCAATATCTTTTCATTTTTTTCTATAACATGTAGATTATTTAAATGTGTGTAGATTGATAAGTATTGAGGGATTTTTGGGAAATATTTTAGTTATTGATTTTTAGTATAATTCTGTTTGGTAGGGGAATATGTAAAACGCCTTTGCATTTACTGACTTTTTTTTATGATCCAGAATGCAGTCTAGCTGATGAATGCTGTCTGTACACAGGAAACTAATGTGTTTTCTGCTGGTCTTGGTTGAAGCAATCTGTAAATGGCAAACTCAGTTACTCTATATTGTTACTAATTTTGTGTCTTTTTCCGTATCAATTGCTCTGACAGAAATGTTGGAATTTCCAATTATAACTGTGGATTTGTCTATTTCACTTTTCAATTTTATCATTTTATGCTTCATTTTTTGAAGCTGTTTTATTCAGTGTATTCACACTTAGGTTCATTATGTCATCTTCGCATATTGTCCCCTTTAGTATTAAGAAATAGCCTTCTTTAGCCTTGATAACTGAGTCCCTGGGTAGTGAAAGTGGTTAACATGCTTGGCTGCTAACTGGAAGTTTGGAGGTTTGAGCCCACCCAGAGAAATCTTGGAAGAAAGGTATGGCAATCTACTTCCAAAAAATCAGCAACTGAAAATCCTACACAGCACAGCTCTACTCTGCTGCACATGGATTCACCAGGAGTTAAAACCGACTCGACAACAACTGGCTTTTTATCTCTGATAATATTTACTACTTTGTGTGATGTTAATATAGTTCTCTTTGATTAGTGTGTGCATGTGATATCTTCTTCCATCATTTTATTTTTAAATCTTATGTGTATTTGTATTTTAATTGGGTTTGTTTTAGATAGGAAATAGTTGGGTCGTGGTTTATATCTGAAGTTTTTAGACATTTATATTTAATGTAATTATTGATATGGTTGGGTTTGAATCCATCATCTTGTTTGTTTGATATTTCCCCATATTATTTTTGTTTTTCTTTCTTTTCTCTCTTCTTTAGGATTTGGTTTTTATAATTTTATTTTATCATCACTCTTAACTTTACAACTATATTCCTGCTGCCATTGAGTCGATTCCAACTCATAGAGACCTTATAGGACAGAGTAGAACTGCCCCATAGGGTTTCCAAGAAGGGGCTGGTGGATTTCAACTGCTGACTTTTTGGTTAGCAGCCAAGCTCTAAACCACTGCGTCACCAGAGCTTCCTTACAACTATATACCACTCATGTTATTGTTTGCAATGGTTGCTCTTGGGTTTATGATATGTACCTTATCGTAGTGTAACTGAAAATATTTTGCCACTCAGTTATAATGTAGGAACCTTACAACAGTATACTTTCATTTACCCTCCTATTTCTGCTATTGTTGTCATGCATTTTACTTTTCTATATGTTATAAAGTATGTGGTATATTTTCATTATTTTTGCTTTTTAAAATGCCTTTAAGGAGTTGAAAATATGATAATTTAAGGTGATTTTAAAATAATAAAAATATTTATATATTTTTTGATATTTACCATTTCCCATGCTTTTTGTTTCTTTCCATAGAACCAGCTTTCCATCTCTCGTTTTTCTTTTGCCTACAGAGCTTTCTTTAATAACTTTTGAGGGCAGTTCTGCTGGTGATGAATTATTTTACCTTTTGTTTATCTGAAAATATATTTATATTACTATCATTTTCTTAAAAGTGTAATCTGTGGGTAGTGAATTCTATGGTGACAGAATATACATATGTATATATATTCAGCACTTTAAATATATCATTCTGTTATCTTTTGCTGGTATATATTCCCACAAGCTGTTGGTAATTTTTATTTTTTTATTCTATACATAATGTTTGTTTTTTCTAGCTGCTCCTCAGATTTTTCTTTTTGTCACTAGTTTCAACATTTGGCTCAGTATATTTCTCTTTATTTTAATTCTTCTTGGGGCTTGATGGACTTCTTCAATATGTAAGTTTATATTTTCATGAGATTTTGAAAATTTTGAGCCATAGTTCTTTAACGTTTTTTCTATCTCAGCTCTCATCTCACACTCTAATTGTATGAATGTATTGATATTTTGTATCTGCTTGGTATTTTTCCACTTGGCATTTGAATCACTGATTTTGTGTTAAATTTTTCAATCTACTTCCTACCTGAGATTCTTCTTGGGTACTTTTATTTCCTGTGTCTTTAAGTTTACTGATCTTTTCTTTTACAGTATCTAATCTGCTGTTAATCCCATCCTGAATCTATTTCCTTTTAGTTAGCTTATTTCCCATGTCTAGGTATTACATTTAAATCTTTTTTGGTATAGTCCAGTTCCCTCTTCATTATATTTGTGTGTTTCATTACCTCTTTGACCATGTGGATCATACAGTACCCATCCAAAAACCTGTTGCCATCCAGTTGATTCCAACTCATAGTGACCCTAATTCCACCACATTCATCATGTCTGGGTCAATGTCTATTGATTTTTTTTTTTTTTCCTCCTGGTTGTTGATCACACGTGACTGCTTTTTCATATTCTGAATTTAATGTTTTTCAGTGCTAGATTTTTTCAGGCAGGTAGTTAGAGAATTGAGGATTAATTTGGTTTTTCCGATTTTAGTCTTTTTTTAGGAAAGGTTTAGAGTAACTTTATTGTAGGGCTAATATAACTCAGTGTCTACTATTGTCCCTTCTCAGTTGTCTGCTTAATCTTTATTCAACAAAATCTCTCCATATTATTAGGAAGGAAGCCAAATGGTTTTCAACTCTGTGTGAGCTCTGAGAATTGTTTTCTTTATTACTTCCTGATGATTATTCTTTTCTCAGTTTTTTTTTTTTTTTTTTTTTTTGCCCAGCGTAGTAGTGTTTAATCTGTTTGTGTATACGGATTGCTACTAAAAGAGAACTTTGTACAGATTTATGGAATTTTTTCTCTGCTTAATTCCTTCCTCTCTGGGAGTTTTCCCTAAAAATTCTAGTTAGCTTGGCCTCCCTAAACCCTTATCTATGTTTCCTCATCTCAGTGAGATCACTGGGCTCTATTTTGGTTTACCTTTATCTGTTTGCAGCCTGGCAACTGCCTCCAGACAATAACCTGGGATTATCATAGGGATCTCTTCATTTCTTTCCAAAATTTAGGCCTGCATTGCCATTTTCTAATGTCTGAAAGAGCTATTATACTTACCTTGTCTAATTTTTCATTTATATATAAAGAGAGAGAAATTTCCATTACAGTTATTCTTCATGGAGGTAAACAGAAATCCACATCCTTCTTGGAACTTTTTTTTTTCTTTCCTAACTTGGTTATAGTGCTCCCTTCTGTTGTAAATTTCCACATTGGCTTCCCTTTCTAGGTCTTTTTCTTGGCCCTCTGTCTTCTTCCATACTTGAAAATGTTGGATTAAATTGCTTAATTTTTCATGTTTCTATCTGTCCTCACTCACTGCTTTATTTCACTCAGTTCCATGGCTTTTAACAGAACTTTTCCAGCTCACGTCTAATACGTCTTTCCGTCTTAGCTGTGAAAAACTGAATCCATAATTTCGCATTTAAACCTGCTCCTCCCCAGTGAGTACTATCACAGTAAAGGATGCCACCTTTCCCTAGTGGCTAATGTATTCTCTTCAACAGGGCAGGGGTGTTGTCTTGTTAGTAGCGGTAACCCAATACCAAATATATAGTGAGTATTTGTCATTATTGTTGTTATTAGGTGCCGTAGAGTTGGTTCTGACTCATAGTGACCCTATGTACAACAGAACAAAACACTGCCCGGTCCTGCGTCATCCTCACAATCAGTATTATGCTTAAGCCTATTGTTGCATAGTGAGTATTTAGTAAATGTTTATTGAAGGACAATATGTATGTAAATACAATTTTGTAAATTATCACCAGGTAGATAGTGACACTTGTTAGAATGGACCACTTTAGGTACTCCAGGTTTGGATGACTCATGTCTCATAGTCATTCATGCCTTTTCCATTTAAGTGGAAACGTTCATATAAGATTCTGTTTGGATTAAATTTAACTCTTTTTCATAAGGATTAAAGAAGTATAATATATATCTACATTTTTCTTTAATTTCTGTCATCTACTTTCTTCTTCATCCCCAGATGGATTTACTGATAATCCTCATCTATAAATTCTAGTTTTTGAATCAACTAGCTCTTCATCCTTTATCATAACTCCCTTTCCTGTCGTCAGATTTTGGGATAGCTTGGAATAAATGATCCTGGTCCTGAAATTAAGCTGTCCTGTCCAATGTGCATAGTGGTTTAGTGCTACAGCTGCTAACCAGGTCAGCAATTCAAATCCTCCGTGCGCTCCTTGCAAACTCTATGGGGCAGTTCTACTCTGCCCTATAGGGTCACTATGAGTCTGAATCTACTCGGTGGCAGCGGGTTTTTGGTTTTTTGGTTCAGTGTGCCAATCTAGTGCTGTTCCCTTTTGTGTCAGTTGGGCTTTGAATCTGACATGCAAAATGCTACAACGCCCATACTTCTCCCTTGCCCCTTACAGCTAATCATTTACCCTTCTCAGAAATACAGTTCTCTCCTCTTGGCATCAGAATAAGCTTGTTTCTTCCCCTTCCCAGGGTCTGTGCTTGGTAGAACTTTTACCAATCTTGCAAGTTCTCTGGGCGATCATTGGTGCCTGCCTAAAAAAGGCATCAAGAATTGTCTACTATTTAGAATTCCTGAAGTCTTACCCTTAATACCTGGTTGTACCTGTGTCCAAATTAGAAACAAGAAATTATGTGTACTTAAGTTGCTTACTGTCTACTACATGGATGTTATTTTTATTATCCTTGACTCTTCACCATCCAAGGTGATTCTTTTTTAAGCCCATTGATCTCAACTGCCAAGATTCCTACAATTTTGCTCCATCTTTTTCTGAAGCTCACCTTAGTGGCATAGATCCCAACTGTTTTCAATTACAGCTTAACTCAGTGCTAAGTAGTTTTTATTGTCACTTTTTTTTTTTTCAATTTTGGCATTTAAATTATATAGCTGAATTAATTTGACTCTGCTCACCACTTTTAAACTGTTTTGGCAACTAAAGTCAACTTCTTGCATGTGGAAACATAGCTGTTCTAGACACTTCACAGATGTTTTATTTCACCCTTACAATTTTGATTTTAAGAAAATCTTGAATTGCATTTTACTATTACCTCTAATTGTCAATTCAAGAGCCATGAAGTTGGAGCTTCTTGCTGGCTTTCTGCTCATAAACTAGGTTTCCAAAATGCCCATCAAACATGATTATTCTTTGAGTTAAAAACAGAGTATTAGATAGAATTTTCTTTTCCTACATGTCTCTATCCAACTTCAATCTACGGAAGTTCATACTTAATTCTGTGACTTTTTTCTCCAAACAAGCTATGTTACCTAGAAGAAAGCTTTTAGTCATCAATCACTCTCCTTTAAATCTAACAAAAAGTGTGACAATTGTTTTGCACTGGATATTAAAGCTTGCCCTTCCAGCTCTTCAATAACTGTCTCGTGCAACTTTTCTTGTGTCGACATAATTTTCTAAAAGAGGTGATTAAATTATTATCTTTTTCCTACAGAACACTCAAAATATATTTAAAATAATGAAATAATTTTTAAAAATGTAAAAGTAGACTCCTTACATTTTCCTAGGAAGACAAACCTAAGAAAATTGTGTAGTTGGTGATATTTGTCTTTGGAGCTTTTTATCGTGAATTGTCCTGCTGCTTCCTACTGCTCATGCTGCATGCTATGCCCTCTTATGATTTGGCCACCTTGGTTTCTTCTTATCGTTGCAGCAGCCAGCAAAAACAGAATTTTTTTCCTAATCTGATCTTATTTTCAAAAATTCCTGACTTGTCCTAATGAATTTTTATACGTATGACAGATATTAGTTTGCATCAATTAAGAACTTTTCAGTGCAAGTTCTACATTAGACAAAAGATCACATCCTGATTCTGCCAATTTTTTGCTGTGTGACCTGGGATGAGTCAATTAGCTTTTCCTAGCCTCAGTTTACTCTTTTGGAAAAAGAAAATTAAAAGCCACTTCATGAGATTTTTGTGAATATAAGGTAAATCAGTGAATCTGAAATGATCCAAAATGTAGATCCTTGTGATATATGGATTTCTGTGTCCTTTGCAAGTGTAGGGAAGACTTTTAACACCCTACAGATTTAATCATGTTCTCATTCACATTTTTCACCTTCATGAACGCTATAGTCCAGAAGTGATTATAAGAAGGATTTGTATCTGCTGTGCTTTGCTACTTTTCTTGGTTTCAACATTAAGTGGCTATTTAATTACTGGGTTTGCTCCTTATCTAGAATATTAGGTGGAAGTGGTTCATAGTAAATGGAAAGGATAAGATACTTGATTTTCCTTAAAGCCTTAGAGAAACCAAACTACTTTTGATTGTTGACTTGGAGAACCCAGAATGACAGAGTCTTCAAATGGCTTAAGAACTCTGAGACCATAGTTTCATGACCCAAATTTTCTGACACCTAGGAGGTTGAAGCACCTGTGTCTTCAAGATACATGCTTTTCTTGGACCAGCCAAATTGACTCATAATGAAGGTCTTAACCTTTATTCCAAGTGTACTTTCTCTTAGTTTACCTTTCGATTTAACTTCCCCACCAGTGTTCTATAAGCCCAAATATTTGCACCCTCTGCTGTTATACATACTGCTAACAAATAAACTGGAAATTTGCATAAGCAGGTAAAATATGTCACATTGAGTAAGTGCTCATTTTACCCATAAACTGTATCTTCATTTAGACTTATCCTAAAATCAAATTATTTAGGTATAGCTCCCTAAAGGGCAGGAAACCTACAATAACCACATTTTATTCAAAGCACATATCAAACAACAAAAAGCAATAATAACAATAAAATGGTTTAAAAATTTTCTTATTTAGAATGCAGTATGTAAATTCTTATCTATTGAACAAGAAAGTAGGCCACTTTCTAGGTTAAGATGAAAAGAAACAATGAAAATGAAAAAGAGAGTCAGAGACAAAATTTGAATAAGAAAATTTAAAAGTCCTGGTATAGGAAATACAATTTCAAACTGCAAGTTATTTGAACAAAAAAGTTCATGTTAATACAAATATAAGCTTACTTGGTTGCACAAATCATGAAATGAAGAGAATACTGAAAGAATTTCAAAGGGTGATATACACAGATGAATGCATACATTTTCTACATAATGGTTTGTTTTTTCTTAAGAAAAAAATTGAACCAGGCAACTCATAGCTCTTTGTAGAAATTAGGTTTAGAAAACCCTGACTGGTACCTCATCCTCATCCTGCAATATTAAACGTGAGAGGTTGTTTTCTTATATCAGGTATTGAAATGCATGACATCTAATGGCAGAGAACTAACTGGGCATATATTTTTAGATTCCATCCTATGAAAAAGAGAATAATATCTCCTGTGACATTACCAGAAGACATAACAGAACCAAAGAGTGGACGTTACCCTCTGTAATGAAGTAATGTAGAAGTGATGAAGATATGAGTGCAAAACAATGGGCAACTCCTGTCCAAAAGCAAGACAAGAAGGTGGCAAGGGACAGGAACTGGTTGAATGGACACAGGGAACCTAGGGTGGAAAGGGGATGGGTGCTGTCTCATTGTGAGGATTACAACCAGTGTCACAAAACAATATGTGTATAAATTTTTGAAGGAGAAATTAACCTGAGCTGTAAACTTTCACCTAAAGCACAATAAAATTAAAAGAGAGAAAGTGAAAGAAGGAAGAATGTATCCAAGTAATGCGTGAAACAGCTTGCATCTGCAAGGGAATATGAAAGACTCTGGCATCCGTATGTCAAGTAGGTAAATGATGGGCTTCTGTGTGATAGAAACATTGAAATAAATTATCTCTGGGCCTCCTCCCATGCCAAGCTTACGTGATTCTTAACTTAGCATGGATTTCCTAGGTCTATAATGTCAGGAAAATAAAGATAAGGACAAATTTGGGGAAAGATAACTAATTGGGATTTGTGTTTTCTCTAGATCCTGTATTACCTGAGGGCAGATTCCATTCAGTCATGTTCTCAGCCCCTTTGAACATATGGTTCTAAGTGGCAATTGAGCTTTTCAGAAGTAATTTGATATAAGAACATTTAGAAAGGAAGACATAGTTGAGGGAGAGGCAGTTAAGGGGGATAAGGAAAGTAAGGAATGGATGTACAGTTTCTTCTCTGGAATCCATAAATCCATAATGCACATGATCAATACCCAGGCACTTACCAGTGTTGGGAAATCGTTGAGAGGTAAGATTGATCATAAAATTATGAGGAAAAAGATTTGCACCAAAACAGAGAGAAGAAAGATTTAAAAAGCCATGTCTATGAAATATGTAACAGCAACTGAAAGTTTTTTGTTTGTTTTTGCTGTTGCTTTTTGTGTTGTTGTTTGTTCTTACTTTTTTTTGCAGAATTTAGATTATGAGTCATAGTAAAATTTATACTCGTTTAGAACAAAGTCAACTAGCACTACATTTACCACCAAGGAAGGACTATTCTGACAATAGGACATTGAACCACTCTCCATGTTATAATGCCAATCTGGGTACAGGGGTGAGGGAGCAATGTGGGATTACCCAAAGATTGCTAGTCAAGTTTCAGTCTTGAGGTGGAGTTAGGGGAAGGAGCCAAGGAAGGAAGAAAAATTTTTGGTGTGTGTGTGGGTGCACACACATGTGCTATGTAAATCCAAGCTGGCATGATTGAGCACATTGGGGTACTTCTCTATGAATAGGAATCGGAATCGACTTGACGGCAGTGTGCTGGTTCAGTTCTCTTGGAGCCCTGATGGCACAGTGGTTAAAAGCTTGGCTGATAAAAAAAAGGTCAGCAGTTAGAATCCACCAGCAGCCCCTTGGAAACCCTATGGGGCAGTTCTACTCTGTCTTATAGGGTTGCTGTGAGTCTGAATCAACTTGATGGCAATGGGTTTGGTTTTTTTTTTCAGTCCTCTTGTTTCTCTCACTGACTTTGAAGAAGTCGATGCTGTAAAGACATGCATGTTGCAAATTCACCTTGATTTGCCTCCTCTAGTCCTCTGGCTTTCCTTAGCCACATGAGGGCCATTATCAGACTAGGAAGGGTGCACATTCACATTCACTCATCCCCATGGTACTGCTTGTGAGTCGAACTGGGATTGTAGTATCAGTACGGTCTGTTGCCATGACCGAACCACCTAGAGTTGGCTGAAAAGAAAAGCTGTGAGCCACTCACTGAACAGCTCTTTGTTCTGTGATATACTTGATGTATTACAGAAAATTCCTTAAGTCATTCCAATTGGCCCCTCTTCCCTTAATCTCCACTATTAGCATGTAGGCTTTGCTATCTTCTCTATTAGCCAGAGATCATAGCAGGCAGACCATCATCACTACACAAAGCAATTACAAAACTAATATGGGTTAAAATGTAGGGTCTATTTGCTGGCAAGAAAATTTTGTTTACTGTAGAACAAATTTGATTTGTTTTCATTCAGGGATGAAGGCTATTTTTGTGTTATAACTTGAGGGATAAGTCTGCTTTGATGATTTTTTTTAAGGGATATTCTTAAATTATCCAGTAGAGCTAAAGAAAACATGAACAATAATAACATTTACAGATAATATTAAAATGTCTGGAGGGCTTAGCTGCTATGGGATTCATATCAGAACCAATTCTTAAGAAAACAGGCATTTTCTACTATTCCTATTACCAGAGTTTCTTGTCTTGACTTTAACACAAAAATATGAACCCCATGTAATTATAGGTTAAATCATCCAAGAAGATTATCAATACTCATGTCACCAGATAAATAATTTTGAAAGAAACTAAGTGGAAGACCCCACAGAAAATACATAACCTGAGATGGGATATTGAGCTCAATCAAAAGTAGCTTTTAAATCTTGTCCAGTCATGTAACTTTCCTAGTCCTCAACCTTACAATTTCTAGACCTTTATATTCCCTATCTAGCTTTAATAATTTTTGCCAATTTGCAGACGCATAAACCAATTACAAAAGTGTAGAAGGAGGGTGATACGAAACTTCAAATTTTAGCTGACATTAAAATGATTCTAGCATTGTTTCCCTAAAAGCTAAATCTAACTTACGGTGGATCAATAGGCATTAGCTGTACTGATTAAGAGAGGAGAATTTTCTCTATTTCTTATTCATTTGTTGGCCACATAGTTTAAAAGAGCTATCAGAAGATGGAGACATGCCCTTGAAGAGTGACTAAATAAGATGGCATGGGCACTTAATACTATATCATATAATAATTGGAAACTGGGAGCTTTTAGCCTGGATAAGACTTAATTATAGATGATGTAAAATATTGTCATGTGAATGAGGCATTAAACACATTTCATGTGACTTCAAGAGCAAAAATTAGTGGCAGCAGTTGGCAAGTAGAGGGAAGCAGCTTTTGGCTCAAGCCATCAACAGTAATTACAGCAACCAACCAAATAAGATGGACTTCTTTAGAAGCCATTGAGTTCCACATCACTGGATCTACTTGAACAAGATTGGATGTTAACATCACAGAATGCTGTATAGAGAATTAATACAATGAGAGGGAAAAGTGTCCTGTGACCTTTGCGGTATCTTAAAGTTCTTAGATTCCATTTCTCTACTGCCATTTTAATTTTACTTCCTAGGACATGCTTGGGTAAAGAGAAACATGTGAGTGATTGCAGACAGAAGCCTTTCTCTCAGCTAACTGTTATGGGAAGGGGAGGATTTTTATTTTTAAGTTGGAAAGTGCTTTTTGTGCATGGTGTGTCTGTCATCAAGTTTTAAAGTGGGTGACACAGTGACACGTGCACTGCCTTATATTCCTCATTATCTTCTAAAATATCTATGTTGTATTTCTAACTGCTAACCATGTGAGGATGCAAATATATACATGTCTTAGTGCAAACTACATAGAATCTAGAAAATTAGGTTTCCAATTTAATAATTGATTAATTAATATTGACATAAAGGTTTTTTTTTTTTTTTTAAATAAAAGTATAATATGAGATTCTTAGATTCTCACTAGAATGACCTACCTATAAAAGTGGAAGATTCTAGCATGGCTGAAAGATAATCAAAGGAGACATCCACTTGGCAAAAACATTAGACAGCTTTTCTAAATGCAGAAATGTGGAAAAAGACTAAGAAGGACACTAAAGGTCAGTGTACATTCTTCTTCTTGAGAAGTAGCTGCATATTCAGGAATGAAATCAAGAAGACCCTCACAAAGGTAGACTCGGCTTTATCAAGCGAAATTACACCCAGTTAAATGTTATCATTATAGTTAGTCCTTTTAATTGTTGGAAAGTAAGTAGATAAGATTCTTGTAGAATTGCAAGCATGATCTAATTAGAGAGGGTTAGACTGGATGTAGAGTCAAGATCAATACATGGGTCAGATGTGGAGGCCATTATTAGATTATATTTCACCAGCAGCATTTGAAAGGTGTGACACTAATGGTCCCCAAAATTCTCACATAGCCTCTAGTAATACAGACCGAGGACATGGAGGACTTGGGCCTTTATGACTGCAGCAGAAGTAGGAAGAAAGGGGCATATTTTTAGTTTATCCATGGTCTGTGTAAGTTGGAGGGACATGACAAAATAGTAACTTTTTTTTCACCTGACCTGAGAATAAATTGAGGAAAAAAGACAAAAGGAAAAGCATATGAAGACCAAAATATTATTTATAACTGATAAAGCTCTGAACACCTTAAGAACATATTGAGCATTTACATGGTCTAAGGATTGTTTTAAATAATTTATATATATTAACTCATTTAGCCCTCACAAGATAAAATTATTACCTCATTTTACAGATAACAAAAATGAAAACAGAGAGATATTAAATACTTTGACCAAGGTCATGCTGCAAGTAAGTGGCAGAGTTCAGATCTGAACAGTGGCCAACTGGCCCCAGGCTTGTTACCCTCCGCCGTTATACTTTACTCTGTTACTAACTGATGTTGGAGATTGTGCATCAGTCTTCAGGCAAGTCCTAATACTGAGCCCCAGCTACCGGTAGCCTTATCCATCTACCCCCAATACTCTGGTCTGGAGCAGAACTCACACACAGGGACAGAGACTATCCCAGGCAAAGTCTGAACATAGAAAAGCAGAGTCAAATGCATGATCTCTGTGGTCAACTTACTGTCAAGAGAAAAGAAGAGAAACGTGGGCCACACGTGCCCATTTTCTTTCTCCAAACTTGCCAATCATAGAAACTCTCTGTTCCTCCCTAGAGGAGCAAGTAAAGAGATAGAGAAAAGAAAGTCCAGTGTATTATTGATATTACCTCCATATGGAAGGAAATCTCAGAAGTGGATACTCAGTGTCCCCTGTTCTGAGACTCACTCACCCATCACCATTACCTTCTCCAGCCTTTGGTTCCCTTAAATTGGGCTTAAGCCTATGATCAACCAGGGGTGTAGGAAAGAGATCAGCAGTGTATCAAGACACATCTGTCCCTGTTTTCGTGAGGGTGTTTTACTAAACTAGTCACTGCACCTTGGGGTATCTTCCTGGAGCCATTTGTTGGGATTTGAGATTTTGCCTGCAGAGATCTGTGAAACAGATTTGAGCAGCCCTAAATCCAAGAGTCTTGGATATACCATTCAAATAAATCTTCTCTGTTTAAAATTGGATAGGCTTACCCAGTGAATCCCCCCACCCCACTATTCTAACATTTGACCAGTCATGAATTTGACCTACTAGCGTCTTATCCTTCTTGGCTTATCTTTAATATACCCCGTCTTTGCTGTTTGTTCCTTCAAGTCTTAAGTCCAAAAAGTCTATGGACATGGTCTCTCAGGCACAGGAAATATCTCTACAGTTCCCTTCTTGAGCCTGAATAGAGAACGAATACCAGAAGGATGTTTATTTGTGTTTTACTTACCACGCAAAGACACTCGACTGTGTGGATCATGACAAATTATGGACAATATTGCGAAGAAAGGGAATTCCAGAACACTTAATTGTGCTTATGTGGAACCTATACAAAGACCAAGAGGCAGTCATTCAAACAGAACAAACAAGGGGATACCACATGATTTAAAGTTAGGGAAGGTGTGCGTCAGGGTTGTATCCTTTCACCATACTTGCTCAGTCTGTATGCTGAACAAATAAACAGAAAAGCTGGGCTATCTGAAGAAGAATGTGGCATTAGGATTGGAGGAAGACTCATTAACAACCTGCAAGATGCAGATGACACACCTTTGATTGCTGAAAGTGAAGAGGACTTGAAGCATTTACTGGTGAAGATCAAAGGCTACAGTCTTCAGTATGGATTACATCTCAACATAAAGACACACAAAAATTCTCTTAACTGGACCAATAACCCTACAATTGTTTGTTGGTTTGTCTGTTTCCTATTTGACTGCATTGTGTACCTTCTATATAAAACTAAAATGTAGTGGTGATAGGAACTTTCTTTTAAAGTTCCTAGTTTTAGCAGGCAGATCTTTACTATTTCTCCAGTGCATCAGACACTGGTTTTGGATTAAGGTATATATGTTTTATTATCCTAGGGAAGCGTCAATTTATGACTTATTTAATAGATTTTTCATTTTGAATTAGAAATGAGTTGAATATTGTTGAAGGCTTCTTCAGCATGTATGTAGATAATCAAGCATTTTCTTTATTCTCTTTATGTTTATTAATATTATATAAATAGATTTATTATATTTATATAATATTAATATTATATAATAATTTATATTATTATTATATAAATAGATTTTCTAAAATAGAATTATCCTTATATTCACAAATTAAATCTCTTATGGTATTGATGTATTATTTTTTAATACCTTGTTGGATTCTATTCAATACTATTTTATTCAGTATATCTGCATCAATATGCATAAGAGAAATTAAGTTTTTTGTGTAATCTTTATTAGTTGTGTGTGTGTGTGTAAGTTTTTATTTTCTATTTTCTGGGATCGTTTAAGAACATTGAGGTTATCTGGTCTCTGAAGTTTTGGTAGAATTCTCTGTTGTAATAATCTAGACCTGGTAACTCTTGTGAACGTTCTTTTAAAAACTTTCCTATCCCCCCCAATCCCTATCCCCAGAATTGCTAGTTTTAAACATTCTACATTTACTGAAGACAGTTTTGGTAAATTATATTTCCCTATGGAATTATCTGTTTCATGAAGGTTTTAAAATTTCTTTACATGGAGTTATGTCCATAGTCTCTTGAGATACTTTCATGTCTTCTCTTTCTATTATGAATAATTGTTCATTGTCTTTTTTTTCTATTTTGAAAATAAGGATAACTAGTATTTTAGAATTATTTGTCATTATTTTCTTCTGTTTTCTAACATTAAGTGATTCTCTTATTGTTATGTTTTCCTCTGTTTTTACAATATAGCTAACTTTTTTCTAATTATTTGAGATAAACATTATAGTCATTTATTTCCATTATTTAATTTTATTGGTATAATATTTATGGGTTTAGGCTGCCCTCTTAACATGCTTTAATTGTACCTCACAAATTTTGATAAGTAGTGCTTCTACTGCTACTATTATTATTATTATTATTTTAACTGTTGATATTTTGGCATGTAATCCTTTTGGAACCCAAGTATTTTATAAAAGAGGTTTATAATTTCAAGCTGTAACGACTTTTCAAATTTTTGTTTTTAATTTCTGTTCATCAAAAATGTTGTTTATATTATTTCCACTTTACACAACTTATTTAAGTGTTGTTTGTAACTTAATTTATGGTCAATTCCTAACAATACTTTATGTGCTTCAAAAGAAGATATATGCTTTTTTGGGAGAATGTAATTTACACACACATATATGTGATTACAGCCTAGGAAACCCTATGGGGCCTTTCTATCCTGTAATATAGAATAGGTCTGTGTTGGAATTGAAGGTAAACAACTATATACATATTCATGAGGCCTAGTGTTTTATTATGCTTTGTAAGTCTTTTATATTCTTACTTATTTTTATTCACTTAGGTCATCTTAAACCAAGATTCCCATAGTAAAGTCTTCAGTGATTAGTGTGCTTTTGTTCATTTCTCCTTGCATATGATTTGATATTTGATGCATAGATATTCATAACTTTTACATGTTTATTGTAAAATTACTCTTCAGCGTCATAAAGTGTTCTTCTTTCTCTTGTTTAATGCTTTTGGGACTGAATTCCATTCTGTCAGTTGTCAAGACTGTAATGTCTGCTTTTTGTATTTGCATTTGTTTGGTCTACCTTTGCTCACTATTTTATTTTAGCCTTTCTGAATCACTTTGTTTTATAAGAGCTTTAGATTGGGTTTTGCTTTGTGTACATTTAATGTTTTTCTATTAATATGTCATTAAGTCTCATTTATATTTATTGACAAAACTGATATGCTTAATCTTTGCTCTATCATATTTTCCATTTAATAGTGATTGGGTATGTTATAATCTGTTCTTTCATTCTATAGTCTTTATTTCATTGGATATGTAACAAAGTATATTTGTTTTATTGGGCATAATTATAGGAATTGTTGTTGTTATTTGCCGTCAAGTCAGCTCCAATGTGTGGCAACCTTAGGTATAACAGAATGAAATATTGCCCGATCCTGTGCCATCTTTACGATTGTTGGTATTTTTGAGCCCGTTATTGTGGCTGTTGTGTCAATCTATCTCATGGAGGGTTTCCCTCATTTTTACTGACCCTCTACTTCACTAACCATGATGTCCTTTTTTGGTGATTGATCTTTCCTGATGAGGTGTCCAAGGTAAGCTAGTTGAGGTCTCAGCATCCTTGTACTAAAGAACATTCTGGTTGTTTTTCTTCTAAGACCGATTTGTTTACTTTGGAAATCCATGGTATATTCAATATTCTTAACCAACACCACAGTTTGAACACATCAATTCTTCTGTCTTCCTTTTTCATTATTCAACATTCTCATGCCATGAGGCGATTGACAAGAACACGAGTTGGGTGAGATGCACCCTAGTCATAGAAGTGACATCTTTGCTTTTTAACACGTTAAAGAAGAGTTCATGTGAGATCTGAAGAAGATCTCTAGATTGCACCAACGTCAACTTTCTGGTTTTGATGCGGTACTGTCCTTATGTAGGACGTTAGCTGTTAGTTGCTATTGAGTCTACTCCAACTCATTGCAATCCTATATGTAACAGAACGAAACATCGCCTGGTCCTGCGACCCTCTCACAGTTGTTTGCGTGTTTAAGTCCGTTCTTTTTGCTCTTGTGTCAATCCATCTCACTGAGGGTTGTCCTTGTTTCTGTTGACCCTCTAGTTTGCCAAACAAAATGTCCTTTTCTAGTGACTGGTCATTCCTGACGACATGTCCAAAGTAAATGAGTCAAAGTGCAGCCATCCTCACTTCTAAGGAACATTCTGGTTGTATTTCTCCTAAGATGGATTTCTTCTTCTTTTTTTTTTACACTCCATGGTATATTCAACATCTTCACCAACACTTCAGTTCAAATGTATTTTTCTACTGTCTTCTTTTTTTGTTTTACAGGCAATCCCCGGATTGTGAATATCTGTTTTATGTACAACTGGTAGTTATGAACCAACCCCCATAAAGCCTATAATATTAAAAATTCGAGGTACATACAATGGTTCATAATAACAAACAGATGCTACTTTGCGATATGAATCAAAGCATCATCATTATTATTATTACCATATGATCATGTTAAAGATGTTTTAGTGTATCTGGAACTGTTCCTTTAATGTTTTTTATGCATGTAAAGGTACACTAACCCTGGTGGCGTAGTGGTTAATAGCTACAGCTGCTAACCAAAAGGTCAGCAGTTCAAATCCACCAGGCTGTCTTTGGAAACCATATGGGGCAGTTCTACTCTGTCCTATAGGGTTGCTATGAGTCAGAATCAACTGGACGGCAATGGGTTTTTTGTTTGTTTTTTTAAAATACTATATGGAGCCCTAGTGGCACAGCGGTAAAGAGCTCATCTGCGAATCAGAAGGTCGGCAGTTCAAATCCACTAGCTGCTCCTTGGAAACTCTATGGGCACTTCTACTGTGTTGTACAAGGTCACTATGGGTTGGAATCAACCCGGCGGCAACAGGTTTTTTAATATACTGTATACTAAGACAAACATTTGACTGACGTTAGATACGAATCATACCTAACTGCTCCCAGTTATATACAAATTCAACTTAAAGGGGACTGCCTATAGATGTAGAACATTACTACTGCACAAGGTTTAGTGAGGGGTCCATGGAACTACCTGTACTATTTTTAAAATCACCTCTAAGTCTATAATTCAGAATAAAAATTAGAAAAAAAAAAAACCACAATTACTAAACAAAATCAAATTATAGATTAGAAAGTAAGGGAGGCATAGAATGTGTTCTGGGCCTTGAATTCACTAAAGGGAACTAGTGAAATGCCTAGTCTATTCAGAAAGTTTTTCAACAAGAAGAGGAAAAATTGTAAAAGTTATGCTCATTTTTTTCTTGCATTTCAAAATTCTCCTTAAAAACCAAATAAAATGAAATCTTGACATTTAAATCAGAATATGGCAATGTTAATGTCTTTTGGGACTTGCTGTTGCTTTGACATATATTTTAACTATATATATTCCAAGTAAAATGTTCCCCAGGAATTCTCCCCAGGTCAGGGAATGGATGTCTAATCCTCTTATACGGCTACTTTACAAAGAAAAAAAAAAATGTCGAGTGTGTAGTAATATATCTATTGTCAACATACTGAGACTCAGAAAATTTCAGCAACACTATTCCTGGAAAGTCCTCATGCCCCATTTCCATTAAATATCTTTTCTCTCTCTCTCTCTCTATCTCTGGCATCCTCAGAATTCTAGTTTGACTTTTTACTATTATCCTGAAATTTGACTTTGGAGTTGTTGCTCTGTGTGTTTAATTACATGATAAAAATGCTGATTTTCAAAGGAGATTCTGAATTAGCATCATGACCCTTTCACCATAAGTGTTTTGCACAGTCAGCAGGTTTCTGGTAGCAGTGCTGGGAATTTGAGCTGAACCACTGAGATGCCTTAACATGCCAAACTTGTACCAATTGCTGTGTCTGGCATAAGGCTTTAATCTCTTCAGTACAACAGCTCTACCCACCCACACAACCTTGAAGGAGAACAAGCATTAAAGCAGGGAGAAATACATTTTGTTAATTACATTTTCCTTCCAGTATGTTACAAATTACCACACCCTCACATATAATAGAGTGCTAAGTACTGTGTTAGAGTTCTCGAGAGAAACGGAACCAGTTGGAGGGGTAATATGCACATATATATTTTATTCTGTCCCCACAGACAAGTTGAAGAGCAAATATGATTTTAAAAATTAATTATTTTTACAGACGCTTTGAGAATTTTGTGACACCAGCTGATATACATGTACACACATACCAGAAAACCTAGGTAGGTTATATTCCCTTGGATAATATCAAAAAGAGAAAAAGATATATATAACAGAGACAGAGAGAAAGAGAGATTTACTTCAAGGGATTGGCTAACATAATTGTGGGGGGCTGGCAAGTCCAAAGTCTGTAGGTCAGGCAGGAGGCTAGGGACTTCTGCAGGTTTGTGTCCCAAGATTCACAGATCAGGTGATTGGAATAGTGCAGAGTTGAGAGAAAGAGAGAGAGAAAGTTCTGCCAAATATCAATTAAAATGTAAAGGCAAACTACACCCTAAGGAAACTCCCCTTTTTACTGATTGATTGATAACATTTGATTACTTTCTGGAAAGTGATTACATTATATTATGGAACAGCAACTAGTCTAGCATTTGGTTAAAGCAGTGGGAATCATAACTTAGCCAGGTTGACAGATAAACATCACAGGTTCATTGCTTCTTTTGCCTCTAAAAAGGAAACTTTAATCACCTCCACCACCAATTAAAATATATATATTAATTTGATTATCTGTATGCATAAAGTACAGTGCTTGACTGTATGGCTGATTCAAAGATGAAAAGAGCCACTCTTGCTCTCCTCCAACAGCAAATCTATATTCCACAAGACAAATCTGACTTGTAGTGACAGAGACAGCGTCCCATGCTGGCTGACGTTCAATCTGACCATCTCAAAGATTCACACTGAACTATCGGTTTGACAGAATAGAGTTGCACACTCTGTGGAAGGACATATTCAGCATAATTATGTCACAATTATTTTATACTGTCCCACAGACAAGTAGAGGAGCAAATGTGATTTAAAAAATTGTTTTTACAGATGCTTTGAGAATTTTCTGACACACACATAACAGAAAATCAAGGTAGGTTATATCTGCTTACACACCGAACGTGAAAAAGAACTGGTAAAATAGTCACCTGCAGCTAAGACACCCGCTATTCTCTAATGCTGACTGATTTTATAGTCTGTTCATTCTGCCCTCAAAATATGAGAATGAGAGAGACACCAGGGAGACTGACTTTCTCATTTTCTACTGAAAACTTATGTTGGTGGATGAAAAAAAAAAAATCCATTTTTGAAAGTTTTACTTCTGGAGCTAGAAAAACAATGGATAAGAAAAATGAATATTTTGTATTTCACCTGCCAAGAACTCAAGTCCCAAATGACATAGTATACTTAAATACAGTTATTATGGCCATATAGCATTTGGTCTGTGGTGATTCAGCATTTATTAAAAATGTTCAATTGTTAGCATTCAAATTCCTCTCAAAAATGTACAAAAGTTAATAAATAAAACTCCAAAATTCAAAGGGCAGCTTCTTTTTATGAAGCCTGTTTTAAGAGAACTGTCAGTTTACGAGGAGCTTAAACACTCTGTGCTATATATTGTTTTCTAAGCCACTGCTGGACACTGAGTTGATTTCAGCGCAGGGCTGTTTCCAGCTGTGTCAAGCTGTGTACTGAATCTCCTAGTACCCGGGCATGACTCAGGGTAGAGCAGTTTGTCCTGACCAAAGTGAAAAATATCTTCCACCAAGCATTCTTGGCTATACGATTTAAAACCAGGAGTGAATCAGACTAATTTAAATTCATTTGGGCACATTTTCTACAATATAAAGGAAGGGTTATTTTCCCTAGTTAATAAATCTACTCACTTGCAGAAGCTTTGTGCTTTAGCCTATCAAGCGGGTTTATGGTTTGCAGAACACTCCACACAAACTTTTTCTTCTCTTCGCTCAAGACAATCCCCATACATGAATTGTCTTCCTTTTCTCCTTTTGCTTTGCCCATCCAGTAACAAACAGGCATTATTTCTTAAAGAGTAAAGAGTCATCAAAGAGTGCGTGGTTCTGCTCCAAAACTCCAGAAGCGTGGGTTGTGGTTCTCTCACCAGTGATGGCCACAGGCTTCATTTAACATCCTGATCTGATCGGCCACAGATAATTCAAGAATTATTTGAAGCACTGGTCAAGAGGCAGAGCTGTCTGCCCTGCAGTTCAGTCAGGGTCCCACTCAACGCTAGAGCAGGGGTCCTATCTAAAGCTGGTGGCTTTACAGTTTGCTTGATTATTGGATCAATGTGGATATTCAAATGTCATATATTTACCTTCAAGCTCCAAAGAGATCCCCAAGTATTGTGCCTTCTTCGTGGTAGTAAGGGTAATAAGGTCTAGCAAGTTTTCTTTCATTCTGATGGGGATATGCCAACATGCTATGAAACAGTGATTCCATCCACCCCCAGGAATACCACTGACATGGCAGAATTCTAGATATTTGGGGAGTTCATCTCCCACTTTCTCTCAAGCACAGGTCAGTCTGCTTATTCCTGACCATTGCCATCATGCTATCAATACAGTAGACCAGCAAGATGTCCTGTGAGGTAGTCAGATAATCTAAGTCTCTGCATATTAAATCATGAAAAAGGGCCAGAGAGTTGATGTGTTCCTGATATAAGACAGTGATATTGTTCTGCTGCCTTAGCCTGATGAAAGGAAACTGATTCTAGTGTTGTCTGATGACTAGAGAGATGGAGGGAAAAAGTCAACTCAATCTCTGCATTCCAGAAGTAGCACCTCTGTTGTTAACTCCAGTAGACAACCAATAGAACGCCAGCTGCAACTTGTTCACCACCTGATAAAATCTGTGAAATTCACTGTCATTTTACAATACCCATCTATCTTATGCATAATCCAAAAAGGGGAGTTAAATGAGATTGTTGTAACAATCAAGAACCTGAATCTTTCAGCTGTTGGATGATGGCACTAGTCTTTTTTTTATTTCCCTAGGGGCAACCTGCCACTCCTTGGAAACCCTATAGGGCAGTTCTACTTTGTCCTATAGGGTCTCTATGAGTCAGAATTTATTTAAGGGTTCAGGACAACATCAACAACAGGGGCAAGTAGAGGGTCACCAAAAAAAGAGGAAGACCCTCAGTGGCATAGTTTGACCCAGTGGCTAAAACAATGGGCTCAAACATAGCAAGTATTTTGAGGATGGCACAGGACCAAACAGTGTTTCTTTCTGTTGTATATAGAGTTGCTGTGAATTGGAACCAACTGAACAGCACCTAACAACAACAAAAATAACAAGGGTATGCTATTGCTTTTTGTGTACTGTTTTGGTGGGAAGCATTAATTCTAGGGGCTTCTAATCACTCCTTCCTACTATACTACGCTTCAAGAGCCAGGGTGGGTAGCTGAGTATCTTTATTCCAACTATGTACTCAGCAATCAAAGAAACAACAGTCTAGTTTTGCAGACTCCTTGGATCCGCAATTGCTTTGACATGGGACAATAAGTTATTTATCACCTGAACTGTGCAGACTAAAAAAAACTAGATGCTCATAAATGGACCAACCAAAGAGGTGCTTTGGATCCCCAAAAATTATAAATTCTCAGAGCTGAAGAAGTCTGGGGATTAACCTTTCTCTGACGCACAGAATCCCTGGTAAATGTTTCCAGGTCCATTAGAGGATGGCAAAGAGGGAGATTTACAGTCATGATTTCTGTGCCATCACAGGGCTATTGCTGAAAATTTCACAGGCTCTACATCATTCAAAAGGCTCTCAGTTTGTAAGCTAACTCAATTCTGGGGAATCGGACATCTCAAGATAAGTCTATGCCCATCAGAACCCTGGTGGTTAAGTACTGGTGTGCTTGCAGGTAGCTTCTGAGACTCTAGAATCTGATCCTCTCCACCAAAGTCAGGAGGCACAGTTGAATAGAGCATCTTTTACCTTCATCCTTCATCCTTGGTTTCTAGAGGACAGCACTATAACATTTGCTTATTGATTAAATGATTTGTCTATATGCTTGCTTGTTTTGTCGTTGTTATTATTATTATTTTAGAATGATGGTTGTCTCTTCATCAACGTATTTTTAAGCCTTAGTGAAAGAAGTGTTTTCTGGATCCTCCAAGAAGGATGTATTTGTAGGCTTAATATGTAGGTTTCCCATGATAAATACTCCTTACTTTCTCCTCAAATGTTTAGATTATTTTCTTTATTTCATATCAAGCAGTTTATGGCATCTCAACTTCATTTAGCACAAGCTGCCCCTGAATCTTGGTTTCAGCCCACTAGCTGTGTGGCAGTTATAGCACACTCAACTATATAAATTAGTACTTTTAATCCTGAAACTCTGGTAAAATTTTACTACACTTGGCTCAATATAAAATTCTGTTGCATCCACTCTGCTATAAAAACCAACAAAATCAATTTCCACACATATTCCCTAGATTTAGGATGACGTAAGTTAACAAAGTCTCAGTTTTTTTTTTTTTTTTTGGTATACAGCCCCCTTCAAGGTCACATGCTATTCCTGTCCCTCTGGAGTGTGCTATATGTCTGAGAAGTTGCAGTAGAGGTGAGGAGTTAAGAGAAATGGCTTCATTTTACCAGGCCAATCTTCATGTGAAGTCATCTTAAGGCCCAAACCAGGCAAGGCTGGGCTCAGCAGTAGGAAGAGGAGCTACTTCTGTTTGCAGTGGTAGTTTAGAGGGGACTCAGGGCTGAGATACTCAAAATCATCCAAATCTACTTAAAAGTTCTCAGTTAAACTCTTGGGATCCAACTCTCTGTCCCTCAAATTTACCAACTTATATACCTTGAAGAACGGTTTTTTGTTTATACATTCCTTTTTTTTTTTTTCCCGGTAATCCAGCAACATGCAGAATCAGGTTCTGCTTCTGACTTAAATGTGTGTCTGACCTCAGGTGACAAGAGGTGAGATGTTACACAAGGGTGGTTACAGGAGCGTCTCTCATCTTCTCTCAGAATTTAAAACCGTGACCTTACCATTTGCTTCTTTTAAACTCTCCATCACATGTACATTTCTTACATTCTTCATTTGTGCAGTAATGAGCCTCAGTGGCAGGCAGCCACTTGCCAATTAAATATTTGCCCTCAGTCACCCTTTGCATAATTAAACAGAATGTATACCTCTGGCCCCATGCGTCACCATGTTAGCGGGACCTTCGTGGCAATCACACCTGATCGGTTCAGGTAGCTAAATTCAAGTTACCATTTCCTTTACTCTCCTACCTGCAGCCCCTGCTGGTTCCAATTATAGTGTCAATCAGGGTTTTTTTGTTTTGTTTTGTTTTGATTTTTTTTAGAACACAGAATCCACTCTAATTCATTTAAGCAACATATTTTTTCTTATCACTTATGCATTAGCTTCTAGAATTGTTGATAGGGCTGAAGAAATAGTTTCTAACTGAATATTCAGAACTGACCCCAAAAGCCACACTGCAGAACCTGACCACCAATTCATACTATTATTGCCAGTAGGAAGAAGCTATTGATACCCAGATACCAGGAAATAACCACAAAACTTATCAGAAAGCTCCCAAACCATGCTGTACTTCCAGGGAGTCACACCAGCAGAAGGTATACACTTCAACCTCCCTCTTGTTACCTATGAAGCTAGTGACTGCCTGGATACCAACATGTCTCCTAACACTGTCCCAGAAAAACCTAAAATCTCCTTAACTGTCCCCACCAGCAGAAAATCAGAAATAGCAAAAAATGAAGCCTCTGTTTCACTCCTATCCTCTAAAAGTCATGAAAGTCATCAAATTGGTCAAAAATAAACCAGGCTCAGAAACTGACTTATAGAAAGTTTAGGAGATGAAGTTTTTCACTTTCCCTCCCCTTAAGTTCGGGACAGCACAAAAGAACAGCTGCACCCCTGTTCACCATATTCACCACCTAGAAGAACAGCAGCTGACATGGTTGGGAGCACGTTTGGCTAATCCTGGCAACAGCCACTACAAAGGTGAGTAAGCTCTGAATCTTTATATGTCTCATATTTCTCTTATACAAAATAAGGGTGATTTACTGTATTTTTACACAAATAACACGTGCATTATGGCTTTTTTTTGCAAACCATGAAACTCCTTCCCATGTTGGCTTCCTATGTGTGCTGTGCGAGTGCGCATTATTTATGTGGGCACGTTATATAGAAAACAGTACGGTACATAGCCCATACAGGTGTTGTGATATAAGTCAATGAGACTACTGTGTGCACCATGCTTAGGACATAATGGATGAGTTCAAATAAAACTGCTAAAGGAGAACTAAAGCCTTATCCCTCCCCATACAGACACTGTTTTGCCTTCCTCTCTCCACTCCTGAAATCCACCAAACACTAAAGTATATATCAGTACCACCAGTTATCATCAAATGGGTTCCAATTCCTTGCAACTCCATGTGTTTCAGAGTAGAACTGTGCTGGATAAACTTTCAATGGTTGTGACCTTCTTCAAGTAGATCTCCAGGCCTTTCTTTCGAGATGCCTCTCGGTGTATTCAAGCCACTAACCTTTTGGTTAGTAGCCATGTGCTCAACTATTTGTGCCACCCAGGGACTCCTTAAAAAACTAAACCAAATCCATTGCCATCAAGTTGATTCTAATTCATAGCAACCCTATAGGAAAGAATAGCACTGTCCCATAAGGTACCCAAGGAGTTGCTGGTAGATTTGAACTGACAACTTTTTGTTAGCAGCTAAGCTCTTAGCTACTGAGCCACCAGGACCACAGGGACTTCTTAAAAACCAAAGAAAAAACCAAACCCGTTGAGTCAATTCCAGCTCATAGTGACCCTATAGAATGGAGTAGAACTGCCCCATAAACTTTCCGAGGAGCAGTTGTGGGTTTGAACTGCCGACCTCTTGGTTAGCAGACAAGCTCTTAACCACTGTACCAATAGGGATCCCAAGAACTCCTTACCCCCCTGTAAATATCATGTTAACAAATATTTCAAACATATTCCTTTAAATAGTAGATGTTAAATCAACTAATCAATGAATCAGAACCAAATGGAGTCATTGGTCTTCCTTCCATCCTGCATTCCCTGACGGAGCTGGCCTGACATTCAATCCGTGTGCACTAGTAATAAACACTTGTTTGCAGGTGGCATCCTTCTGCCTGATCAATGCCTTTTCCCTACGCATTGTTAAATATTTTGAATACCCTCCAGGGGTAGACGTTAGTAAGTAATAAAACTGATCATCCTGAAAAGAAACAAATCAGAGGACAAAGTAGGCAGCCAGCCTTTGAATATTAAGGGGTGCCTGTGGACATGGGAAGATAAATAGGCATTGCCCAGCCACTGAATGAAATTTCTCCCCCACATAAAATTCACTTCAATGTGAAATAAAATTATCTTCTCTAGAATTTAAACTGACCTCTTATATGGCTGTGCAGTGTACTAAGCATCTTCCTCTATGCTACCTAGTCAACCTTCACTGCCACTCTGTGAAGTGTTTAGTAGGAGTTACATGTGTTAGAATATCATCCCCGACTCCCTTCCCAGCACCCTGGCTCTGCCTGTCCATAACACTACATGTATAATGATTCTTCTTTGGATTTTGTGTGTGTGTGAGTGTGTGTGTGCGTGTGTGTATAGGATCTATACTGGGAAAAGGGAACTCTCTGTGTATCCAAACCCACTGCCATCGATCCCGACTCATAGCAACCCTATAGGACAGAGTAGAACTGCCCCATAGAGTTTCCAAGGTGCATTTGGCGGATTTGAACTGCCAACTTCTTGGTTAACAGCTGTAGTACTTAGCCACTAAGCCACCAGGGCTTCCCTCTCTGTGTATAGATGGTAGGAAAATATCTAAAGAAGAAAGTCATTTTCTGTGTTGGGAAGCAGCGCTTCTCACAGATGGGATCCCAGAACTAAATAGAGTCCCAGATGACAGGAACAGTAAGAAATCATTCTTGTCCTTGACCAAAAAGGAGCCTAGATATTTGAGAAATAGCTTTGTGTTGTGAACTCATTGATGGCTCCTGAAATATTTCAGACAGCCTGGGAGCTGACAAAGAAAACATAACTTGTATCTGTTGTTTGAGATGAAAGTGTGTTGCGTTGTGTGTGTGTTCTTGTGTGTGTGTGTATATACCCCACCCCTGCATGCTTTAGGGAATAGATCCATCAATCCCTGGGTATGACTCACTGGAGAGAGATATATATAATACCATATGTTTTTATGATGTCAGCATTTGTTGTTTCCATTATCTCTTTCTTTCCCCCTTGATATTTTGGACAACGCTGTGTAAAATTTCAGCCTATACTAAGTAGACACAGGGTAAGAGATTTATGTTTCTACAGAAATCAGATCATTAAAGATGGGGGGCAGGGCAGTGAGGTGCACTTCCTCCAAAAATGTAACTCAGTACAAAAAATTCAGTGTCACAGATTCAGATCTTATCACTTGAAGACCAAGCTTTGCACTTTTTGTAAATAAGTCTCACCAAAAAAGTATCCTTCTATTGCAAATCCTGGTGGTTTTTGCTGTCCTTTAATACTCTACACATATTTGTTCTATATACCAATTAATATCTCTACTTAATGAATACATATATCAGACCCCCCCAACTCACTGCCGTCGAGTCGATTCCGACTCATAGTGACCCTATAGGACAGAGTAGAGCTGCCCCATAGAGTTTCCAGGGAGCGCCTGGCGGATTCGAGCTACCGACTTTTTGTTTAGCAGCCATAGCACTTAACTGCTACGCCACCAGGGTATCAGAGCCGAGAGAGGTAAATTTACTTGGTCAAGATCCCATTGCTGGCAAATACCAGAACTAGGACTGAAACTCCTCAGAAGCAATGTTGATTTTCACACACAAAAAAAGAGATTTTTGTCTTGCCATTGGACTTTCAGAAAAATCTGTGCATTTCAGATGTCTAAGTCACCACGCCTTTGACTGGTATCGAGGTGGCTCAGGGACTAAAGGCATCACACACACAGCCACTGCACAGTGACAAAATGCCTCCTCAGGAAGCCCATTTGATCATGGAGCCATAGAGCAGACAGACACTCAAACATGACAGTAGCTCGTCCTTCTGGTGTTCTGTGTGATTATACAGATGGACGCCAGTTGATAGCTCAGTGTTTGCACTGTTCATCCACAGATCTGTGCTGCAGTTGGCTCTGCTTATGAAAGGCTCTCAAATATAAAAATAAAATGGTCTGTTATTTTTCTTACCTGCTTTGCATTTTTAAGGAAGAAATATGTATATATATATATATATATACACACATATATATATATACAGAAAGCAATGTATAGGGAAAAGGGAGAGAATATGAGAATAAAGGAAAGGAAAAGAAGGAAGGGTGAGGGAATAAAGAAAATGAAATATGCTAAAAAATGTGATGGCATTAGTAAGTAGAGAATGGGAATCCCTTCACCTCCTAACTCCAAGAACGTTGTTGTTGGGATCTATCGAGCCAGTTTCAACTCATAATGACCCCCTATGACTGAGCAGAACTGCCTCATAATATTTTCTTGGCTGTAATCTTTAAGGTAGCAGAACACCAGGTCTTTATCCTACTGAGTTGCCAGGTGGATTCAAACAGCCAACCTTTCAGTTAGCAGCTGAGTGCTAAAAGTTTGTGCCATCAGGGCTCCATCCAAGTACATTACCCTCTTCCTATCCCAGGCCACAAGTGAATACTGAATTTTTTTCCCCCTAAAGTGATGATGTCAGTATTTTTTACTCATATTGATTCAAAATTTAAAAGAATGCTTTGCAGGGTTGGAAATTGTCATTCAAGCGTTCATTACAGATATGCTAGGAGGTCATAATCTAACTGAGAAGAAAGACAGCCAAATAAATACTTATAAAAATGTGAAGGGTTTAAAAAAAAATGCTGTTCTAACATTGCTATGGATTGAATTGTGTCCCCAGAAAATGTGTGCCAACATGGCTAAGCCACAATTTCCGGTACTGTATGATTGTCCACCATTTTGTCATCTGATGTGATTTTCCTATGTGTTGTAAATCCTACCTTTATGGTCTTAAAGAGGCGGGATTAGCAGCAGTTATATCAATGAAGCAGGACTCAATCTATAAAATTAGGTTTTTTTTTTTTTTTTAATAATTTTTATTGTGCTTTAAGTGAAAGTTTACAAATCAAGTCAGTCTCTCACACAAAAACCCATATACACCTTGCTAAACACCTTGCTACACACTCCCAATTACTCTTCCCCTAATGAGACAGCCCACTCTGTCCCTCCACTCTCTCTTTTCGTGTCCATTTCTCCAGCTTCTAACCCCCTCCACCCTTTCATCTCCCCTCCAGGCAGGAGATGCCAACATAGTCTCAAGTGTCCACCTGATCCAAGAAGCTCACTCCTCACCAGAGTCCCTCTCCAACAAATTGTCCAGTCCAATCCATGTCTGAAGAGTTGGCTTTGGGAATGGTTCCTGTCCTGGGCCAACAGAAGGTCTGGGGGCCATGACCACTGCGGTCCTTCTAGTCTCAATCAGACCTTTAAGTCTGGTCTTATGAGAATTTGGGGGCTGCATCCCACTGCTCTCCTGCTCCCTCAGGGGTTCTCTGCTGTGTTCCCTGTCAGGGCAGCCATCGGTTGTAGCTGGGCACCATCTAGTTCTTCTGGTCTCAGGATGATGTAGTCTCTGGTTCATGTGGCCCTTTCTGTCTCTTGGGCTTGTAATCACCTTGTGTCCTTGGTGTTCTTCATTCTCCTTTAATCCAGGTGTGTTGAGACCATTTGATGCATCTTAGATGGCTGCTTGCTAGTGTTTAAGACCCCAGACGCCACTCTTCAAAGTGGAATGCAGAATGTTTTCTTAATACATTTTATTATGCCAATTGACTTAGATGTCCCCCAAAACCATGGTCCCCAGATCTCTACCCCTGCTACGCTGGCCTTTGAAGCATTCAGTTTATTCAGGAAACTTCTTTGCTTTTGGTTTAGTCCAATTGTACTGACCTCTCCTGTATTGTGTGCTGTCTTTCCCTTCACCTAAAGCAGTTCTTATCTACTTTATCTAATTAGTGAATACCCCTCTCCCACCTTCCCTCGCTCCCCCTTCTCGTAACCACAAAAGAATGCTTTCTTCTCAGTTTGAACTATTTCTCAAGTTCTTATAATAGAGGTCTTATACAATATTTGTCCTTTTGCAACTGCCTAATTTCACTCAGCATAATGCCTTCCAGGTTCCTCCATGTTATGAAATGTTTCACAGATTCCTAACTGTTCTTTATCGATGCGTACTATTCCATTGTGTGAATATACCATAATTTATTTATCCTTTCATCCATTGATGGGCACCTTGGTTGCTTCCAGCTTTTCGCTATTGTAAACAGTGCTGCAATAAACATGGGTGTGCATATATGTGTTCGTGTAAAGGCTCTTATTTCTCTAGGATATATTCCAAGGAGTGGGATTGCTGGATCGTATGGTAGTTCTATTTCTAGCTTTTTAAGGAAGTGCCAAATCGATTTCCAAAGTGGTTGTACCATTTGACATTCCCACCAGCAGCGTATAAGTGTTCCAAACTCTCCACAGCCTCTCCAACATTTATTATTTTGTGTTTTTTGGATTAATGCCAGCCTTGTTGGAGTGGGATGAAATCTCATTGTAGTTTTTTTTTTTAATAATCATTTTTATTGAGCTTTAAGTGAAGGTTTACAAATCAAGTCAGTCTGTCACATATAAGCTTATATACACCTTACTCCATACTCCCACTTACTCTCCCCCTAATGAGTCAGCCCTTCTAGTCTCTCCTTTTGTGACAATTTTGCCAGTTTCTAACCGTCTCTACTCTCCTATCTCCCCTCCAGACAGGAGATGCCAACACAGTCTCAAGTGTCCACCTGATACAAGTAGCTCACTCTTCATCAGCATCTCTCTCCTACCCATTGTCCAGTCCCTTCCATGTCTGATGAGTTGTCTTCGGGAATGGTTTCTGTCCTGGGCCAACAGAAGGTTTGGGGACCATGACTACCGGGATTCCTCTAGTGTCAGTCAGACCATTAAGTATGGTCTTTTTATGAGGATTTGGGGTCTGCATCCCACTGATCTCCTGCTCCCTCAGGGGTTCTCTGTTGTGCTCCCTGTCACGGCAGTCATCAGTTGTGGCTGGGCACCATCTAGTTCTTCTGGTCTCAGGATGATGTAAGTCTCTGGTTCATGTGGCCCTTTCTGTCTCTTGGGCTCATAGTTATCGTGTGACCCTGGTGCTCTTCATTCTCCTTTGATCCAGGTGGATTGAGACCAATTGATGCATTTTAGATGGCCGCTTGTTAACATTTAAGACCCCAGATGCCACATTTCAAAGTGGGATGCAGAATGTTTTCATAATAGAATTATTTTGCTAAATGACTTGGAAGTCCCCTTAAGCCATAGTCCCCAAAACCCCGCCCTTGCTCCTCTGACCTGTGAAGCATTCAGTTTATCCCGGAAACTTCTTTGCTTTTGGTCCAGTCCAATTGAGCTGACCTTCCGTGTATTGAGTATTGTCCTTCCCTTCACCTAAAGTAGTTCTACTAACTAATCAGTAAATAACCCTCTCCCACCCTCCCTCCCTCCCCCCCCCGTAACCACAAAAGTATGTGTTCTTCTCAGTTTATACTATTTCTCAAGATCTTTTAATAGTGGTCTTATACAATATTTGTTCTTTTGCCTCTGACTAATTTCACTCAGCATAATGCCTTTCAGGTTCCTCCATGTCATGAAATGTTTCACAGATTCATCACTGTTCTTTATCGATGCGTAGTATTCCATTGTGTGAATATACCACAATTTATTTACCCATTCATCCGTTGATGGACACCTTGGTTGCTTCCAGCTTTTTGCTATTGTAAACAGAGCTGCAATAAACATGGGTGTGCGTATGTCTGTTCGTGTAAAGGCTCTTATTTCTCTAGGGTATATTCCGAGGAGTAGGATTTCTGGATTGTATGGTAGTTCTATTTCTAACTTTTTAAGGAAACGCCAGATAGATTTCCAAAGTGGTTGTACCATTTTACATTCCCACCAGCAGTGTATAAGAGTTCCAATCTCTCCACAGACTCCAACATTTATTATTTTGTGTATTTTGGATTAATGCCAGCGTTGGAGTGAGATGAAATCTTGTTGTAGTCTTGATCTGCATTTCTGTAATGGCTAATGATGGTGAACATTTCTCATGTATCTGCTAGCTACCTGAACGTCTTCTTTAGTGAAGTGTCTATTCATATCTTTTGACCATTTTTTAATTGAGTCATTTGTCTTTTTGCAATTGAGTTTTTGCAGTGTCATGTAGATTTTAGAGATCAGGCACTGATCAGAAATGTCATAGTTAAAAACTTTTTCCCAGTCCGTAGGTAGTCTTTTTACTCCTTTGGTGAAGTCTTTAGATGAGCATAGGTGTTTGATTTTTAGGAGCTCCCAGTTATCTAGATTTTCTTCTACATTCTTTATAATGTTTTGTATACTGTTTATGCCATGTATTAGGGTCCCTAATGTTGTCCCTATTCTTTCTTCCATGATCTTTATCATTTTAGATTTTATATTTAGGTCTTTGACCCATTTTGAGTTAGTTTTTGTGCATGGAGTGAGGTATGGGTCTTGTTTCATTTTTTTGCAGATGAATATCCAGTTCTGCCAGCACCATTTGTTCAAAAGACTGTCTTTTCCCCATTTAACTGTTTTGGGGCCTTTGTCAAGTATCAACTGCTCATAGGTGGATGGATTTATGTCTGGGTTCTCAATTCTGTTCCATTGGTCCATGTATCTGTTGTTGTACCAGCAACAGTCTGTTTTGACTACTGTGGTGGAATAATACGTTCTAAAATCAGGTAAAGTAAGGCCTCTAGGTTGTGTTTTAAGTGAATCTCTTTTGAAGTATAAGAGAGGCGAGCAGAGAGACAGGAGGACCTCATGACACCAAGAAAGCAATGCTGGGAGTACAGTGGTTCCTTTGGACCCGAGGTTCCTGTGCTGAAAAGCAACTCGACCAGGGGAAGATTGATGACAAGGACCTTCCTCCAGAGCTGACAGGAAGAGAAAGCTTCCCCTGGACCTGGTACCCTGAATTCAGACTTCTAGCCTAATAGACTGTTTGTTAAACCCATCCACTTGTATTTCTGTTATAGCAGCACTAGATAACTTGGACAAATATTATAATTTTTAGAAAAATACCAGGGCTTTTTATTTTCACCAACCCCTTCCTCTTAACTTCCACTTTCAAGTTAAAAAGAACTGCATCTCGGACAAGTACAAAGAGTTGGGCCATGAGCGCAGCGAATCAATTAAAAAAGAAAAAAAGATTAAAGCTCTCATTGCTCTTTAGTCTACGTTTGTAGACTTCTTTCCTTTCTGGATTTCTTTGTTTGCTGTTCAATTTGCTCTCTTCTCCTTCTACTTTGGTAATGAAGGCATAAGGAAGTTCCTGCACTTGGGAAGAGGTGACATTCTTCATTTTTCTCCTAGTTTGCTGTAGGGAACTATAAGAAAATGATATGCTGTGAAATCATATAAGAAGCCAGAAAGGTTGGGGATAGAATGAGAGGATTGAATTAGGAAGTGACTGGCAATTACAAAGTCATAAATGACCTTCAAAAGATTGGTTTTAGTGGTGGGACAACCATAGGCCAACTGAAAATGGAATGACTATAATGAAAGAGAATGATAATTATAAAATTGCTCTTTACAAGGATTTGGGCCAAAGACAACTTCCTTAGTGAAGACTTTTGGGTGACCAAATGGCATCCCACCTAGTTAAAATACCTGTTTCAGTTATCTATTCTTACATACAACTGAGTGGCTTAAAAATTATTATTATCCCCTAAAATAGAGAGTGTTGAATGGGTTTCAGCTGGTAGTTCTCTCCTAGGGTCCCTCAGGGTCGCAGTCATCTGAAGGCTTGACTGGGCTTGTGTACAAGATGGCTCACTCACGTGGTTGGCAGTTGATGCTAACCGCTGACTGTAGGCTGAATTGATCCTGTGGCCCAGAACCCTACACATCATAACTCTATGTGTCTTAGGCTTCTAACGGTATGATAGATTCTTACACAATCCTCTCAAGAATGAGTAGTGCAGAAGATCCAGATGGAAACTGCAGAATTTTTTAGGATATACTCTCAAAAGTCATGCAGAGCCAATTTTGCCACATTCTATGGTCAAAGTGAGACAGAATCAGCTGCACTTTTAGAACATAAAAACACTGGACCAGTTTTGAATAAAAACTGTATCATTAGCAACTCTTCTGCACATCTAGGTTGGTTTATAGATCATATTGTTTTGAAGGTAGCTATGGGGTAAGAAAGTTTGGTTAATTATATAATTATAATTGCTGTAAAATGAAATAAGTATAATAATTTTTTTCAGTTGTCTGATATACATGGTCAGGATGCTATTTATAAGGTTACATCATGTTCTGCAAAGAGGACAGGGTAGGCTATGAGAAACTAACAATCTTCTCCCGTTGAACAACTTAGCTCTATTCCCAAGCCTGGCTGACATCACTGACATCACACGCCCAAGGAAAAAATAAAGGCCAAAAAAATGAAAAAAGAAGTGTTGAATTCAATGCTTTTGGCTGGAGAAAAATCAATATACATATATATAAAAAGAGAACGAGTATGACAAGAGGGAAGAGGTAATCCTGTCAAGCTCCAAGAGGGGACAGATTAATCATTAAAATAAACAAAACAAACTATATGTGAGGCTAAGTACCTGTGGCAGTGCAGTGTTAAGAGAAGTCCTTTAAAAGTAAGGGTCTGCTTGGCCTAGGGAACACTGTAGTGTATTAGAGAGACTATACCGAGCTCTTATTTTGAATACATAAATAGCTGAGAAAGGGCAAGATGGATTTTTTTTTTCACTCATGCACTCCAATGCCCAGATTTGCTGAAGCATTATGTTCCCAGTCAATAGTACCCTTGTAGCTTGTTTGTTTAATTGATTGCAATGCTATGTCAACCTTCACAATCAAAGCGTCAAATATTTGTAGACTGGAACACGTAGCTTTTGGCGCAACTTGATCCTTACTGCAATGCTGCTACAGCTGCTGCAGTTTACACAATGTACCCAGTCAGACAGGAATTCAAATGTACTAAATTAAACAGGGCTATGTCCATAAAAAAAAAAAAAAAGACTTCCACAAATTCATTGACATTCCTGAGACTTGAGACTTAAAAGAAAACAAGCAAAAATATTAAGGTTCCCAGCTTATTTGTATTGTCAAGTAGTTGTTTTTGATTAATCACTCAGGATGAAAAGATCCAATGAAAGGAGGATGTTTGGAAGAAACAAATATTCGTTATCTGGGCTGAAGATTTTTTCCTAGTACCATGTTGTGCTTCTAAATATTCACCTGCAATGAATTTTCCCCATTTAAGCAAAGAAAAAACATGAAATGGAAAATTGGTATAATATGTTGTTGGTTTTACAGCTTTTGTCCAGAAACCTCACGTGTCCATGCTTAACAGTTCTCAATATGACTTAATGAAAACAGGGCCTCAGTGTTTCTGTTAAAAGCCTTGGCAAGATGGGGCCACTGAGGGCTGGGAGAAGGAGCTCCGAATAAAGCCAGTTTGGCCAAACTACCACTTCTAGGGAAGCAAATGTTTGGTCAAACGACCACTTCAGGACGACCTGAAGCTATGCTGTGGTCCTGGTTTTTTGTTTGTTTTTCCTTGCTTCCCTTGTATTCAAGTTTGTTAACACAGGGCCTCAAATATGAACCAGATCCTTCTTGGTGGAAAAGATGTAGCGGAGACAAGAGAAGGGGGGGAGATGGCTGGCACAACTTTGGCAGTGGACCTTTAATACATCGTGAGAAAGGAGAATAGCACTTTGTATGAGGCTGCAGCAACTGTACCTTAGGTGAAGAAATGCATTCAAAGAGGTTCATTAATTCTCAAGACCACTGAGAGCCCTCAAACAGAAGACCAACCCAAGTAAGTCAGACTTCAACATTCCAAAAGTTGCCATAAATAATAATATTTTAGTAAAAAAATATATCTGAGGACAAGATATTGACAACTGAATAGATAACTGGGGGTTTGACATAGTTGCCCTGGATTTTTGCCCCCTGACAACATTTCCTCAGGTTTGTGAGACTGACTAGCACCAGGAACATATAATGAACCTGGAGGGAGAGAAAATTTGCTTTATTTACCACATATATCAAGAAATCATGCACGCAGTCAAAATTATTTTTGTTAGGTGCTGTCGATTCATTTCCAACTCAAAGCAACCCTACGTACGAGAGAGCGAAACACTGCCCGGTCCTGCACCATTCTCACAGTCGTTGTTTTGCTTGAGCCTTTTGTTGTAGCCACTGTGTCAGTCCATTTCGTTGAGGGTCTTCCTCTTTTTCGCTGACCCTCCAATTTTACCAAGCATGATGTCCTTCTTGTTAATTGATCTAAAAATTTAAAAAGTTAATAATACAGGGATAATGACAAATATCATTTTTAACTGCATTATATGTGACAGGTTTGTGTTAAAAGTTTAAATTTTTCATTTCCTTGTTATAATAACCCTAGGTGGTACCATTATATTTCATTTTAGAGATGTGGAAAAAAGTTTAGAGTTGCATAACAAGGAATGGAGACTAGACTAAAACTTGAGTCTAACTCACTCTCCAGACTGTGCCCTTAATCACTAGTCTATACTGCCTTCCTCACTTATTTTCTCTGTGAATGCTAAAACGGAGGGATGCTCTGCTGTCATACTTAACAACGGTATGATCACAGCCCTGCCAACTGGGCACCCCTCATCTGGTCTTCTAAATTAGGTAGTATATCTGGTATAGTAAATCAAAAACCAAACCCATTGCCATTGAGTTGATTCCAATTCATAATGCCCCAATAGGACAGAGTAGGACTGCCCCATAGGGTTTCCAAGGAGCAGGTGGTGGATTCAAACTGCTGATCTTTTGGTTAATAGCCAAGCTCTTAAACACTGACCTACCATCTGGTATAGTACAGCCTGAAAAACAGACCGCGCCCAGGAATTTGAGCCTCTAGAACTACATGCCTTCCTGTCTGGAGAAGAGACAGATTTTTCACAAAGAATTCTCCAGTTTTGAAGTCAGGAAGTGTAATCTGAAGGCACAGATGCTAAGTGCCAAGTGCAGGTTCACAAAAGATCGATAATTGCTGTAGTCATGCCTCTGTATCTTCAACTATGCCATGCTGGATACACATGGCACTGTAAACGTTTTCCTTATGAATTTACAGTGTTTCTACTCACCGTCAAACCATTAAGAGATTCTGGCTACTTGGGGCAAATGTGAATCTAAACCTGTCCATTGACTTCATCAGAGACTGATGCTAAACTCATGTCTGTGTAGTTTAATACTGTGACATTGTTAAAAGGGTTCATAGGGTTTACTGGTTCCTGATTGTAGATGACTATATGCTTTTTTTTTTTTTTATAGTGACCTATGTCTAATATAAACAGTGGTTGCAGCCTCTTACACACTGATAATGTTTGATTTGTCCAAAATGGTGAGACCATGCAGTAGGCAAAGTCAAAGTCAAAAGTGAGCCAAAACTTAAATATTTTTTTTCTCTCTCTCTCTATTGCTCTCTAAAATATGCACGTGCACACACACACACTAATGTTTCTTTTTATTTAGAAAAATCCAGGACTCAGCACTCAGTGACAACAACCATGTGAAATCTCCCGTCTATTAGAATTTTCTATGGAGCTTTAAATAACTCCAGTGATCTTCAGTTTCTTTTTCCTTGCCTTTTTTTGTGTGGAGGCTAAAAAGACTGCCCTTAGCCTGAACCAATTTATCAGTTTCAGAGGAAAAAATAATAAAACTGTCATTTCCAGCCACAGCACCAAGGGTGCTGCTGATACCCTGATATTAAAGCTTATTAAAAGTAGAGCTGTTTCTTAGTTTTTTATATCAAAATTGCTTCTAAGTCTTGTTAAGACTCCATTTTATTCTTGATGGAAGGGAAGGGGAAAAGAAAAAACAAAGTGACCCCAATGGGGCATTGAAGTGACTGAGCTATTAAGCGCCTAGCTATGTGGATGACTTGTGGAGTTCTTCAATTTATCACAGATACAACCTGCCAGAAGAAAATTAATTTAAAACTCACTTCCCTTACTGACCTGCTCAAGACACTCAAAACGTGAGAATGGTTTATAGGAAGAGAGTCAAAATAATTGTTGACTCTCTGGAGACTTTGCTGGTTTCTTCTCTTCCCACAGCTTGTACCTCTGATAGCCCTTTATCAACAGGACGTCTACATGAAGGAAGCAAGCATGTTCAGTATTCTTTCCCAAGGTGAAGTGATCCACAGGAAGCGTTCTCACCTATGTAGAGCATAGTCAGAGCAAATAATGCCTTCTGTCAGCTGACTAAGTGTGAGGCATTTGGTCTTTCTAAAAAAAAAAAAAAGGCAATATGTGCTATTGGAAAGAGCTTTGTAGTAGAACAGATGTTTGTTCAAGTTCTGTGTCCTCTATTCATGAGCTGTGTAGACTTGGGAAACCTACCTAACCACACTGAGCCTGCTCCCTCATCAATAAAATGGAAATATGGGTGCCCACATTTAAGACTGCTGAGAGAATCACTGAGTGTTTTTTTTGTTGTTGTTATTGTTGCTGTTTTGTTTGTTTGTTTTACTTTGTTTGGGTTTTTTCTGCCTGGGGTGCTGTTTCTCCAGATTTGCACAAAATCACTTCCTTCCAATTTTTCAGGGACCTCTCAGAGCCACCTCTTCAGACAGCTGTCCCCGCAACACCCAACCTGAATTCACCCTTCAACGAGTCCTGTTACTCTAGCTTATTTACTTTCGTCATCTCTCAATATCTGAAATTATTTTGTTCGTGAATGGGCTGATTGTATGTCTCCCTCTCTCGGGTACCCTCTGTCGAGTATATGTTCCATGAGAGCAGACCTAGTCTTCTTGTTTGTTCTCTACTCCAGGTCTTAGAACAGTGGCTGACATGTAGAAGGGCTTCATATAAATATCTGTGGAGTGAATAAAAGTGTCCAATACAGATCTTGGTCTACGGAGATGATCAAAAGTTTGCTGCACTAATAAATTTTGTTAGCATTATTATGTTTAAAAATTATGCTCTATCTATTTAGATATGATGATTATACTAAGATTTTAAAGTTGGTCATAACTCATATAGGTCTTTGAGTCATGTTTAAGACAGGTGTTGCCTGCGGACTTGGGACATTTGGTAGAAAATTAGTAAGACATACAAAAGTATTCTGCTGCAAGACATGGACCGACACAAACCTCGGAAAAAGTTGTCAGAGTTGTCAGATCAATGTTGGAAAATAGTGATGCTAAATTCTAGGCTTCTAAGTTTAAAGCCTAAAATTTGGATGAGAAAGCAAATCGTTTATTTGTTCATGCCTTTCACCAACCCCTTAAACTCTGAAGAGAAAGAGGCAGAGCAAATGCCAAACTGGAGTGATTTAAGAAGCTTAGCCAAAGGCCTGTATTTGTAGCCTTCCCACAACTTCCCACCTAAGAACTGAGCTGGGAGATGACGATGGAGTGCTGATAGAACTCTTCCTTTGACGTTGAGGGATATGAGAGTAGATAAAAACTGGGCTCAACTGACTATTTCTGGCAATCTGGTAGTTCTGAAGACTATCAGGAGCAGAGCCCCAAGTTTCTTGCAGCACTTGAGTGTATAGAGTGGCATTAAAAATTCCCTCTAAGCCAAGAGGGGAGTGCAGAAAGTTTCTGGGATAAAGGGAGGTAAGAAAGGAGGAAAGGAGGGAGAGATAGAGGTAGAGTGAGACAGTGAACAGAAGTTTCATTATTGAGATAATTCAGTGTCATCGAATGACCCTGGGATCATGGGAGTCTTGGCTCCAACTCAGAGGCTTGCCAGTACCAGGGAGCCATCCAATTGCTTCTTAAGGATGGAAGCCCTGGTGAAGCAGAGGTTAAGAACTTGGCTGCTAACCAAAAAGATCAGCAGTTGGAATCCACCAGCCACTCCTTGAAAACTCTATGGGGCAGTTCTACTCTGTCCTATAGGGATGCCAAGAGTTGAAACCAAATCCATGGCAATGGGTTTGGTTTTGGTTTTATAGGGTTGCTTTGAGTTGGAATTGGCACGATGGCAATGGTTTGGATTTTTTTTAATAGAGTCACTGGAGTCCTGATGGCATAGTGGTTAAGGGTTCGGCTGTCAACCAAACGGTTGGCGGTTAGAATCCACCAGCCACTCCTTGGAGACCCTATGAAGCAGTTCTACTCTGTCCTGTAGGGGTGCTATGAGTTGGAATTGAGTGGACCTCAATGGATTTTTCTTCTGGGTTTTTGTTCATTACTAGGAACCCTGGTAGTGTAACTGTTAAGAACTTGGCTGCTAACCAAAAGGTTGGCAGTTTGAATCCACCAGTTCCTCCTTGGAAACCCTGTAGGGCAGTTCTACTCTCTCTTATAAGGTTACAATGAGTTAGAATTGACTCCTCAGCAATGGGTTTGGTCTGGTATGCATTATTGATGAGGATCTCTGGTGCACAGTGGTTAAATGTTCAGCTTCTAACTGAAAGGGTGGCAGTTCAAATCTACCAGATCCTCCAAGGAAGAAAGACCTTGCAGTCTGCTTCTCTAAAGATTTACAAACTTAGACACCTTATGGGGCAATTCTACTTTGTCTTATAAGGTTGCTATGAGTCAGAATCTACTCGATGACAATGGGTTTATACATTACTGATAAGAAGCCTTGCTGGCATTGTGGTTAAGTGCTCAGGTGCTAACCAAAATGTCAGTGGTTCTAACCCACTAGCAACTCTGCAGGAGAAAAGACCTCTGTCATGGGGTAATTATGTGTTGGAATTGACTCCATGGCACCTTACAACAACAACAAAATACTAACATAAATGTTGATTGTTCAAACCCTCACACTGACTCCATGGGAGAAAGACCTGGAAATCTGCTTCCATAAAGATTACAACCAAGAAAACACTCTGCAGCAGTTCTACTCTGTAACACAAGGGGTTGGCATGAGTTGGAATCAGCTTGACTGCAATGAGACTGGTTTTGAGTTTATACATTACTGGCTCAACTGCTAGATACAACAAAGTTCATCCTGAGTGGAAACTTTGGAAATAAACTTCAGAGATCTTTCATTAATGCAGTTTTGGGCTATTCTCCCAACAACACTGATGAAGTAGTTTCTTAAGCCTCACCACCAACCCCTCTACCTACAAGTCTTAAAACCAAGATTGAAGAAAAGAAGGACCAAAAAAAAAAAAATACCAGAAGGAATTGACTAAATTAAGATTTTTAAAAATCCAAAACGAGAGACTTGCAGTCAAAAAAGAAAATTGTCATTGTAAAAGAACAGTAATTAAAATAACCACAACCACAGCCACCACCAAAAGAGAAAACAGTGATATGGGGTTTATTACGTGCAAGACACTGTTTGAAATGCTTTAACAAATTTAATATTCACAAGACCCAATAATTTAGATACTGTTATTTACTCAACTTTAGCAATGGGAAACTGAGGTAGAGCAGGGATAATGTAACTTGCTTAGGGTTCTACACCTATAAGTGTCAGAGAAGAGGGTCTAACCTTTAGTCCATGTTCCTGAACACTATACTAAAAAACAAATCCCACCACCCTTGAGTCGATTTGGACTCATAGTGACCCTATAAGACAGAGTAGAACTGCCCCTTAGGGTTTCCAAGGCAGTAAATCTTTACAGAATCAGGCTGCCACATCTTTCCCCCACGGAGTAGCTGGTGGGTTCAAACTGCTGACCTTTTGGTTAGCCACAGAGCACTTTATCCACTGTGCCACCAGGGCTCCTGCTGATTCAAATATAATTGCATCTGCATTTCCAATTCTGTAAACATTCAGTTTTTACACAGCTTCTCAGAGTTATGCAGATGATGACAGTGAAAAAATTCCATATTTTAGGTCTTTGTCAACAATCGAGAGTCAATATGTAAAGGAATCAAGTGAAGGGGAACTTTTGAATTGAATATAGGAAGAAAACAAATACGAAGAAGTGTGGCAATGATGTACACTCCTAGGTCCTGTTTTGTCCTCTTCTGTTTCTTAGAGCTCGATAATGAAGCACTGCTATCAACCGTTCTAAGTAAACCTTCTGTCTCCCCAGTGTACATCTCTGAGAAAACAATCATTGCTAAGTAGGCTTGCCCGCTCATTATTTTTATTGAAAATGTCGTGTGCTTATAGAAACTCATACATCTATATACACCAGGAGAAATTAAAATATACTAATGTATATATTTAAATAGATAAATTGATAAATAATTTGTTACCCTCCATTCAGCTTCCCCTTTCCCTAGTCCATCCACGTTTAAAAGCAGATTTCAAAATTATATCCAGACCTCTCTCCTGAGAAAACCAGGTTCCCTCTTGGTTGTTTTTCTTCTACAGTTGAGAAAGCTGGAGGGGAGGATTTGGTTAAGAAAACAGTGTTAGAATCTTGCTGCGTGTTCCATTGTAGAGTAAACAGCCCTAGTATTTTATTCAAGACCGATCAAACTATGGCCACATTATTAGTTATTGTTTAGCTGCCTGGGCTTAGGATGGAATTACTGGCTGCCCAGGGCTCCAGCATTTTAGCTTCAGATCCAGCTGTGCCTATAACATAAGGCACAAGGCTTTGTGCCATCGTCAGCCATTTAACATGAAAAGAACATGCTGTAATCAAGTGTGGGCTATTCACCTGTGTCACTCTTGGGCCTCACTTCAAGGAGCCTCAGAAACCTGCCACTGAGATTTAAAGGGAGGAGAAAAAAAAAAAAAAAAAAACATATACAGAAAATGCTCCCAAACAGGGCAGGGGTACGTCTTCCCTATAAAACACATTTTTCGAAAAAATGTATTTTTACTGTCTGCTTTTCAATATGCCCCTCATTTTGAGAAAGTTGTACTGATGTCTTCAAATACAAGTTACTATCAGATTCCTAGATTTTCATCCATGGATCAGAAGTCAAAGAAAGTCAGAAGCCTGTAAAATGCAATATTTAAGCCATCTTGTTTGCCATAACTGTTGAGGAATGGGATCTAGTTCTCAGCAAGAATAATGTTTCCTGCTGCCAAAATAAACGCTGAGGTTTAGTGTGTAGAAATAATAAAGCCAGAGAGATGAAGTGGATTTGAGATATATTAAATCTGGGATAGCAGCTTCAAATAGCAGCCTTAAGCAATAAAGTGAAACTTCTATCCTGTATTCATAATGCCAACGTTATTGTGGAAATGCTAACTTCAAAATACAAGCACCCAAAGTTGTGTTCTCAAAAGAATCTCTTTAGACATTATTTTGAGTAGCTTTGAACATGAAAGCATATCACCAATTGGAGACCCTTGACTTTTGATGGGAAATTCCTGCCGGCATCCTAGTGCTAGAGGGTGAGTATTCTATGGAAATATTTTGAACTGGAGGCTTTTCCACCGGGACAAGTACTCGTTCAAAGCTGAGAAAATTTTGGTGGAAAACTTAGTCCCGTACAGAAATGTAAAGTTTCTTATCTGAGGAAATCCTCACTGAGATGTATCGACACAATGACCAAAACAATCGGTTCCATTCTGTTATGCGTAAGGTCGCCAAGAGTTGGAGCCGGCTCAGTTGACACTGAGTCGTAAAGAGGCATGAGAATGAACTATCTTGTTATAATTAGGAAGTTAAAAGGTTATGAAAGAATAGATAGTGCTTGAATATAAACTTCATGATGGCAAGGACATTATTTTGCTCACTGATATATTCCCAGTGCATTTAAAAAAAAAAAAAAACTGAAAGGTCTGAAAACACTCTCCTTTTATTTTTGGAATTCTTGCCTAAAAGTACCACGCCTCTACCAGAAAATTACAACCATTGTAAACCTCTTCATTTAGTTCAGTAAAGTGGGAACATATCCAACTTTCTGTCTCCAAGGGAGAAAAATAATTGTCTTATTTGACTTCACTCAATAATAAAATCTTACACTAGTGAGCAGCCATCCATGTTGCATCAATTGGTCCCAACCCACATGGATCAGTGGAGAATGAAGAACACCAAAGACACAAGGAAAATAGTAGCCCAAGAGACGAAGGGTCCACATAAACCAGAGGCCCCACCAGCCTGAGACAAGAAGAACTAGATGGTGCCAGGCTACCACCAATGACCGCCCTAACGGGGAACACAACCAAGAGTCCCAGGAGAAGCAGGAGAGAAGCAGAGCAGAACTCAAATTCCTGTAAAAATGCCAGACTTAATAGTCTGACAGACTGGAGGAACCCCTGAAACTACGGCCCCAGTAAGTTCCGTTAACCCAGAACTGAACTCATCCCCGAAGCCCACTCTTCAGACAAAGATTAGACAGGGCTATAAAACAAAAAAATAATACATGTGAGGAGTGTACTCATTAGTTCAATCAGATACAGGAGACCAAATGGGCAGCTTCTGACAGGAGGCACGATGAGAAGGCAGGAAGGGACAGGACCTTGTTGAATGGACACTGAGAACCCAGGGTGGATAGGAGGAGTGTGCTGTCATATTGTGGGGATTGCAACTAATGTCACAAAACAGTATGTGTATAAATTTTTGTATAAGAAATTAAAAAAAAAGAAAAAATAAAATCTTACAAAAAGTGTTCATGCATGTGTTTGTGTGTGTTTACACACACATCAAGCTACATCAATAGAAATGTTAATAAAAGTAAAAATTTGGATCTTTTGTACCAATACTACTCTTTTTATAAGCTTTGGCTCACTAACAAAATGCACAATTGTTAAAATGGCCCCAGTATTTAAAACAGGAAAAAAAAAAAAAAAAGACAGGAGCTAGGAAAAATAGCCTGTTTTCTCACGTAAACACGCACACACATGTGCCACACGCTAATGCTGGTTTTCTTTTTAAGTGTGACCTTACAATATACCGCTAGAAAAAAAAAAATCAATCTCGGTTTTAGTTTTGGAAATGTCAAACTCCTCCAACACATTTGGGATTTTTTTCCCATTTGTTATTGTCTTTTAGAAATAAAAGCTCAGTGCTATGGAAGAAGCTGATTCTTTTTGATGGCAGCTGCAGAAAGCGCTAGTCATCCCTCAACAAAGGGAATACTGGACAGCATCAAATGAAAATTTGTGACAATTCTGATTAGAACTGGGCTGAAAATTATCTTTATGCTAGCAACAGAATAAGCGTTCTCTAAATAATCCATGGTATAAGTAAGCATGCTGGAAAGACATTTAAAACACTTAAACAATTGTTTTCAAGGGCCCTCTAGCAATTGAGAAGCACCATTTCTAAACAATTAATTGACATACCACTCACAAATCATCCTTATATGCGTGTGAAAAAACAGGGCACCTAAAGAGCTCTATGAGAAAACAATTTGCTACTCTATTTCCTTCTACTGTATATATTTGAGAGTTACAAAACTGCCTCAGAAATATTCTGAATTTTAGTTGCTTTTTTTTTAATAACTTTTCTTAAGCTTCAAGTGAACGTTTACAAATCCAATCAGTCTGTCACATATAAGTTTACATACGTCTCACTCCCTATTCCCACTTATTCTCCCCGTCTTGAGTCAACCCTTTCAGTCTCTCCTTTCTTGACAATTTTGCCGGCTTCCCTCTCTCTCTATCCTCCCATCCCCCCTCCAGACAAGAGATGCCAACACAATCTCAAGTGTCCACCTGATATAATTAGCTCACTCTTCATCAGCGTCTCTCTCCCACCCGCTGACCAGTCCCTTTCATTTCTGATGAGTTGTCTTCGGGGATGGTTCCTGTCCTGTGTCAACAGAAGGTCTGGGGAGCATGGCCGCCGGGATTCCTCAAGTCTCAGTCAGACCATTAAGTTTGGTCTTTTTATGAGAATTTGGGGTCTGCATCCCACTGATCTCCTGCTCCCTCAGGGGTCCTCTGCTATGCTCCCTGTCAGGGCAGTCATCGACTGTGGCCGGGCACCAACTAGTTCTTCTGGTCTCAGGATGATGTAGGTCTCTGGTTCATGTGGCCCTTTCTGTCTCTTGGGCTCTTAGTTGCCGTGTGGGCTTGGTGTTCTTCATTTTCCTTTGCTCCAGGTGGGTTGAGACCAATTGCTGCATCTCAGATGGCCGCTTGTTAGCATTTAAGACCCCAGACGCCACATTTCAAAGTGGGATGCAGAATGATTTCATAATAGAATTATTTTGCCAATTGACTTAGAAGTCCCCGCAAACCATGTTCCCCAGACCCCTGCGCTTGCTCCGCTGAGCTTTGAAGCATTCATTTTATCCCGGAAACTTCTTTGCTTTTGGTCCAGTCCAATTGAGCTGACCTTCCATGTATTGAGTGTTGTCTTTCCCTTCACCTAAAGCAGTTCTTATCTACTGATTAATCGATAAAAAACCCTCTCCCACCCTCCCTCCCTCCCCACCTCGTAACCACAAAAGTATGTGTTCTTCTCAGGTTTACTATTTCTCAAGATCTTATAATAGTGGTCTTATACAATATTTGTCCTTTTGCCTCTGACTCATTTCGCTCAGCATAATGCCTTCCAGGTTCCTCCATGTTATGAAATGTTTCAGAGATTCGTCACTGTTCTTTATCGATGCGTAGTATTCCATTGTGTGAATATACCACAATTTATTTACCCATTCATCCGTTGATGGACACCTTGGTTGCTTCCAACTTTTTGCTATTGTAAACAGAGCTGCAATAAACATGGGTGTGCATATATCTGTTTGTATGAAGGCTCTTGTCTCTCTAGGGTATATTCCGAGGAGTGGGATTTCTGGGTTGTATGGTAGTTCTATTTCTAACTGTTTAAGATAACGCCAGATAGATTTCCAAAGTGGTTGTACCATTTTACATTCCCACCAGCAGTGTATGAGAGTTCCAGTCTCTCCGCAGCCTCTCCAACATTTATTATTTTGTGTTTTTTGGATTAATGCCAGCCTTGCTGGTGTGAGATGGAATCTCATCGTAGTTTTAATTTGCATTTCTCTAATGGCTAATGATCGAGAGCATTTTCTCATGTATCTGTTGGCTGCCTGAATATCTTCTTTAGTGAAATGTGTGTTCATATCCTTTGACCACTTCTTGATCGGGTTGTTTGTCTTTTTGTGGTTGAGTTTTGACAGAATCATGTAGATTTTAGAGATCAGGCGCTGGTCGGAGATGTCATAGCTGAAAACTCTTTCCCAATCTGTAGGTGGTCTTTTTACTCTTTTGGTGAAGTCTTTAGATGAGCATAGGTGTTTGATTTTTAGGAGCTCCCAGTTATCAGGTTTCTCTTCATCATTTTTGGTAATGTTTTGTATTCTGTTTATACCTTGTATTAGGGCTCCTAGGGTAGTCCCAATTTTTTCTTCCATGATCTTTATCGTTTTAGTCTTTATGTTTAGGTCTTTGATCCACTTGGAGTTAGTTTTTGTGCATGGTGTGAGGTATGGGTCCTGTTTCATTTTTTTGCAAATGGATATCCAGTTATGCCAGCACCATTTGTTAAAAAGGCTACCTTTTCCCCAGTTAATTGACACTGGTCCTTTGTCAAATATCAGCTGCCCATACGTGGATGGATCTATGTCTGGGTTCTCAATTCTGTTCCATTGGTCTATGTGTCTGTTGTTGTACCAATACCAGGCTGTTTTGACTACTGTGGCTGTATAATAGTTTCTGAAGTCAGGTAAGGTGAGGCCTCCCACTTTCTTCTTCTTTTTCAGTAGTGCTTTGCTTATCCGGGGCTTCTTTCCGTTCCATATGAAATTGGTGATTTGTTTCTCTATCCCCTTAAAATATGACATTGGAATTTGGATCGGAAGTGCGTTAAATGTATAGATGGCTTTTGGTAGAATAGACATTTTTACTATGTTAAGTCTTCCTATCCATGAGCAAGGTATGTTTTTCCACTTAAGTATGTCCTTTTGAATTTCTTGTAGTAGAGCTTTGTAGTTTTCTTTGTATAGGTCTTTTACATCCTTGGTAAGATTTATTCCTAAGTATCTTATCTTCTTGGGGGCTACTGTGAATGGTATTGATTTGGTGATTTCCTCTTCGGTGTTCTTTTTGTTGATGTAGAGGAATCCAAGTGATTTTTGTATGTTTATTTTATAACCTGAGACTCTGCCAAACTCTTCTATTAGTTTCAGTAGTTTTCTGGAGGATTCCTTAGGGTCTTCTGTGTATATAATCATGTCATCTGCAAATAGTGATAACTTTACTTCTTCCTTGCCAATCCGGATACCTTTTATTTCTTTGTCTAGCCTAACTGCCCTGGCTAAGACTTCCAACACGATGTTGAATAAGAGCGGTGATAAAGGGCATCCTTGTCTGGTTCCCGTTCTCAAGGGAAATGCTTTCAGGTTCTCTCCATTTAGAGTGATATTGGCTGTTGGCTTTGCATAGATGCCCTTTATTATGTTGAGGAATTTTCCTTCAATTCCTATTTTGGTAAGAGTTTTTATCATGAATGGGTGTTGGACTTTGTCAAATGCCTTTTCTGCATCAATTGATAAGATCATGTGGTTTTTGTCTTTTGTTTTATTTATGTGATGGATTACATTAATGGTTTTTCTGATATTAAACCAGCCTTGCATACCTGGTATAAATCCCACTTGATCAGGGTGAATTATTTTTTTGATGTGTTGTTGGATTCTATTGGCTAGAATTTTGTTGAGGATTTTTGCATCAATGTTCATGAGGGATATAGGTCTATAATTTTCTTTTTTTTGTAATGTCTTTACCTGGTTTTGGTATCAGGGAGATGGTGGCTTCATAGAATGAGTTGGGTAGTATTCCGTCATTTTCTATGCTTTGGAATACCTTTAGTAGTAGTGGTGTTAACTCTTCTCTGAAAGTTTGGTAGAACTCTGCAGTGAAGCCGTCCGGGCCAGGGCTTTTTTTTGTTGGGAGTTTTTTGATTACCGTTTCAATCTCTTTTTTTGTTATCGGTCTATTTAGCTGTTCTACTTCTGAATGTGTTAGTTTAGGTAGGTAGTGTTTTTCCAGGAATTCATCCATTTCTTCTAGGTTTTCAAATTTGTTAGAGTACAATTTTTCATAATAATCGGAAATGATTCTTTTAATTTCATTTGGTTCTGTTGTGATGTGGTCCTTCTCATTTCTTATTCTGGTTATTTGTTTCCTTTCCTGTATTTCTTTAGTCAGTCTAGCCAATGGTTTATCAATTTTGTTAATTTTTTCAAAGAACCAGCTTTTGGCTTTGTTAATCCTTTCAATTGTTTTTCTGTTCTCTAATTCATTTAGTTCAGCTCTAATTTTTATTATTTGTTTTCTTCTGGTGCCTGATGGATTCTTTTGTTGCTCACTTTCTATTGGTTCAAGTTGTAGGGACAGTTCTCTGATTTTGGCTCTTTCTTCTTTTTGTATGTGTGCATTTATTGATATAAATTGGCCTCTGAGCACTGCTTTTGCTGTGTCCCAGAGGTTTTGATAGGAAGTATTTTCATTCTCGTTGCTTTCTATGAATTTCCTTATTCCCTCCTTGATGTCTTCTATAACCCAGTCTTTTTTCAGGAGGGTATTGTTCATTTTCCAAGTATTTGATTGCTTTTCCCTAGTTTTTCTGTTATTGATCTCTAGTTTTATTGCCTTGTGGTCTGAGAAGATGCTTTGTAATATTTTGATGTTTTGGACTGTGCAAAGGTTTGTTTTATGACCTAATATGTGGTCTATTCTAGAGAATGTTCCATGTGCGCTAGAAAAAAAAGTATATTTTGCAGCAGTTGGGTGGAGAGTTCTGTATAAGTCAATGAGGTCAAGTTGGTTGTTTGTTGTAATTAGATCTTCCGTGTCTCTGTTGAGCTTCTTACTGGATGTCCTGTCCTTCTCCGAAAGTGGTGTGTTGAAGTCTCCTACTATAATTGTGGAGGTATCTATCTCGCTTTTCAATTCCGTTAAAATTTGATTTATGTATCTTGCAGCCCTGTCATTGGGTGCGTAAATATTTAATATGGTTATGTCTTCCTGATCAATTGTCCCTTTTATCATTATATAGTGTCCTTCTTTATCCTTTGTGGTGGATTTAAGTCTAAAGTCTATTTTGTCAGAAATTAATATTGCTACTCCTCTTCTTTTTTGCTTATTGTTTGCTTGATATACTTTTTTCCATCCTTTGAGTTTTAGTTTGTTTGTGTCTCTAAGTCTAAGGTGTGTCTCTTGTAGGCAGCATATAGATGGATCGTGTTTCTTTATCCAGTCTGTGACTCTCTGTCTCTTTATTGGTGCATTTAGTCCATTTACATTCAGGGTAATTATAGATAAATAAGTTTTTAGTGCTGTCATTTTGATGCCTTTTTATGTGTGTTGTTGACAATTTCATTTTTCCACATACTTTTTTGTGCTGAGGCGTTTTTCTTAGTAAATTGTGAGATCCTCATTTTCATAGTGCTTGACTTTATGTTAGTTGAGTCGTTACGTTTTTCTTGGTTTTTATCTTGAGTTATAGAGTTATTATACCTTTTTGTGGTTACCTTATTATTTACCCCTATTTTTCTAAGTAAAAACCTAACTTGTATTGTTCTATATCGCCTTGTATCACTCTCCATATGGCAGTTTTATGCCTCCTGTATTTAGTCCCTCTTTTTAATTATTGTGATCTTTTACCTATTGACTTCCATGATTCCGTTATGTGTATTTTTTTTTAATTAATCTTAATTTGTTTGTTTTTGTGATTTCCCTATTTGAGTTGATATCAGGACGATCTGTTTTGTGACCCTGTGTTGTGCTGATATCTGATATTATTGGTTCTCTGACCAAACCATATCCTTTAGTATTTCTTGTAGCTTTGGTTTGGTTTTTGCAAATTCTCTAAACTTGTGTTTGTCTGTAAATATCTTAATTTCGCCTTCATATTTCAGAGAGAGTTTTGCTGGATATATGATCCTTGGCTGGCAGTTTTTCTCCTTCAGTGTTCTGTATATGTCGTCCCATTCCCTTCTTGCCTGCATGGTTTCTGCTGAGTAGTCAGAACTTATTCTTATTGATTCTCCCTTGAAGGAAACCATTCTTTTCTCCCTGGCTGCTTTTAAAATTTTCTGTTTATCTTTGGTTTTGGTGAGTTTGATGATAATATGTCTTGGTGTTTTTCTTTTTGGATCAATCTTAAATGGGGTTCGATGAGCATCTTGGATAGCTATCCTTTCGTCTTTCATGAAGTCAGGGAAGTTTTCTGTCAGGAGTTCTTCAACTATTTTCTCTGTGTTTTTTGTCCTCCCTCCCTGTTCTGGGACTCCAATCACACGCAAGTTATCCTTCTTGATAGAGTCCCACATAATTCTTAGAGTTTCTTCATTTTTTTTAATTCTTTTATCTGATTTTTTTTCAGCTATGTTGGTGTTGATTCCCTGGTCCTCCAGATGTCCCAGTCTGCATTCTAATTGCTCGAGTCTGCTCCTCTGACTTCCTAGTGCGTTGTCTAATTCTGTTATTTTATTGTTAATCTTTTGGATTTCTACATGTTGTCTCTCTATGGATTCTTGCAACTTATTAATTTTTCCAGTATGTTCTTGAATAATCTTTTTGAGTTCTTCAACAGTTTTATCAGTGTGTTCCTTGGCTTTTTCTGCAGTTATCCTAATTTCATTTGTGATATCATTAAGCATTCTGTAAATTAGTTTTTTATATTCTGTATCTGATAATTCCAAGATTGTATCTTCATTTGGGAAAGATTTTGATTCTTTTGTTTGGGGGGTTGGAGAAGCTGTCCCGGTCTGCTTCTTTAAGTGGTTTGATATGGATTGTTGTCTCCGAGCCATCACTGGGAAACTAGTTTTTCCAGAAAATCCGCTAAAAAAAAAATGCAGTCAGATCCCTATCAGAGTTCTCCCTCTGGCTCAGGCTATTCAGATGTTAATGAAGCTGCCTGCGTCCAGTCCAAATCCCTGCGGGACGGTTCCCCGGCTCGGATGCTGCTCTTTCTGCTCCAAGACCAGTCACTGCCTCCCGGGGACTTCTCCTACCGGCTGCGTCCCACGCCGCCCATGAAACCGGCTGGTCCCCCTCCTGGGGTTAGTTCAGGGGGGTGGAGCAGGTCTCTGTGCTTGTGCCATACCTGACTGGTACGCTGGCTCCAGGCTCTGGAAACAATCGCTGCTTCCCCATATTAGTTCGTTCTCCGTCTCTAAATCTGTGTTTGTTGTTCAGGGTTCGTATATTGTTATGTATGTGATCGATTCACTTGTTTTTCCGTGTCTTTGTTGTAAGAGGGATCCGAGGTAGCGTCTGCCTAGTCCGCCATCTTGCCTCCGCCCCTCTTTAGTTGCTTTTTAAAAAATGTTTCTGAATATTCGAACTGGAACCTGCCGCGCACACACAGACACACACACATACCCTTGGAAATAGTGAGGTTTTAATGTATCCCTTTGCCATTCCTAGACGAGAATCATATATTGATGATGGTTTTCTTTGTCCTATAAAAAAAGGGACAGAATCCCCAGTGCCTGTGTCAGGCATCTACTCCTGGTCCTTCCTTCATGGCCTCTCCAATGACAGGCACGGCAAAAGCCACCCTAGCAGGCTTTGCCTTGTATTCTTAGAAGAATAATTCTTAACTCTCTCACACCAAGGTTTTGGCAAAGAGCAGAGATCACAGAGGTCAGTCTTCCTTGGGGAATGTTTGGAATTACTTGTCCATTTGAGTAATGGTCTTGATGAAATGTCTAATTGATTGAACCGCCTGGTGTTTGTTGTTCTAACAGTCCCGAAGAAAGTCTGGATGATTCTCCATTAGTCCACAACAAAACTCTAGGGTAGCATTTCCCCAGCACTTCAGAGCTTGTTAACCTAAAAGCAATTGGGCATATAAGTTTGGAGGATCTTATTTGTTCTTCCAGGGCCAAGTAGAGGAAAAGAATGCCCATATTTGCCCCATTTAAATATTCTATTCAAAGAAAATCTGCAGAAATGTTGCTAACTATCCAGAGTCCAGGTGTTATAAAGATACCACGGCATGCACAAATCGTTATACCACTCTCGTTTGATCACAAATAGCCATATACAGAGTTTCCTCGGAGCTTCCGATGTGCCTATGGAGCTTCCAAAACCAGAGTCAATTAGGACGTCAAGTCAGTTAGGGTAGAGTAGAACTTCCCTGTAAGGTTTCCAAGGAGAAGCTGGTGAATTCGAACTGCCAACCATTTCGTTAACAACCCCGCTGTCAACCACTAAACACCTAGACTCCCTCCAAACTCTCTGAGGGACCAAATTTCTGGGCTGAGGGCTGTGGAGACCATGGTCTCAGGGAACATCTAGCTCAATTGGCAGGACATAGTTTATAAAGAAAATGTTTTACGTTCTACTTTGGTAAGTAGCATCTGGGGTCTTAAAAGCCTGTGAGCAGCCATCTAAGATACTCCACTGGTCTCACCCTTTCTGAAACAATGAAGAACGAAAAAAAAAAAAAAATCAAAGATACAGGGGAAAGATTGGTCTAAAGGACTAATGGACCACAAGTTCCACAGCCCGCACCAGACTGAGTCCTGGCTACCACCACCGACTGATCTGACAGGGATCACAATAGAGGGTCCTGGACAGAGCTGGAGAAAAAAATATAGAATAAAATTTTAACTCACAAAAAAAGACCAGACTTACTGGCCTGACAAAGACTGGAGAAACCCCAGGAGTATGGCCCCCTAACACTCTTTTACCTCAGTAATGAAGCAAATCCTTCATTTACCTTCAGCCAAAGATTAGACAGGCCCATAAAACAAAATGAAACTAAAGGGGCACACCAGCCCAGGGGCAAGGCTGGAAGGTAGGAGGCGACAGGAAAGCTAGTAAAAGAGAACCCAAGTAGAAAAGGGGGAAGTGTTGACATGTCGTGGAGTTGGTAACGAATGTCACAAAATAATATGTGTACTAATTTTTTAGTAAGAATCTAGTTTGTTTTGTAAACCTTCATCTAAAGTACAATAATAAAAAATTTTTTTTAAATTATATAGGAAAGTAAGCTTTCACTCTTTTTTCAAATGTATGTATTAATTATGTGTCATAATATTAAATAAGTGTTTTCAAATTGCTTTAAAAAAAAGCTGTATACAACTGTTCTAGAATATCTACCTTTACTTGTGGTGGCAGATAAGACAACAAATACATTTAGTCATCACTAGAATTTTAAGTCTCATTTTTAGCATCATTTTCCACACTTTTATTTTCATGCAGCTGATACTGGTACATCCAAAGCAAAGTAGAGGTAGGTGAGCGAGGTGGGGACATTACAAAAATAAGTATGGGAGTGTGAAGTCACTGTATAAAAACGTTCTAAGAATTTGATGGAATAGGTAAGCGGCAGTCTAAGTGACATAAGCAAAGCAGAAAGCGCCCTTTGTGGGGCAGCTACAAAGCTAAAGGGAGAGGGCAAGGAAAATTGAGAACAATGAAAGGGAACTAGGCATTGGAAGAAAATTGCCATGATGTGATCTAGAGTAATTCTGCTGGATAGTCATGGTGTGATTGCTGTTGCATTTGTGATGGATCCAAAAATTGCTTTTGGCTCTCATCGGGGAGTGCTTTAAATAGTGGTGACCTTCAATGACACACTTCTCCTTTATATACCCTCCACCAGATGATACAGTCACGGATTGACAGACAACTTGCAGAGGGACGTATACAAGTACACACTGGCTCAATTCTTTAAGCCACTGGTACTGATGAACAAGTGCCCAGGTTAGTCTCATTCTCCAGAAATAACAGCAAATGAGCCAGATTGAGCATGTCACTTGGTGAAGCTCACTTGTTAGAGCAGACACTTCTTTTATTTCACTTTAAATTTTCTGGCCTCATCCATCTCATATGCATGAGAAACCTGGACAATTAATAAGGAATACCAAAGGAGAATTGATGCATTTGAATTACGGTGTTGGCAAAGAATATTGAATATATCACAGACTGCCAGAAGAATGTACAAATCTGTCTTGGAAGAAGTACCGGTACAGCCAAAATGCTCCCTAGAAGCGAGGATGGCAAGACTTCAGCTCATGTTCTTTGGACATGTTATGAGGAGGGACCAGTCCCTGGAGAAGGGCATCATACTTAGTAAAGTAGAGGGTCAGCAAATAAGAGGAAGACCCACCCCTCCAGGAGCAAGGGAGAATGAAGAAAACTAAAGATACAAGGGAAATATTAGTCCAAAGGACTAACAGACCACAACTACCACAGCCTCCACCAGACTGAGTCCAGTACAACTAGATGGTGCCTGGGTACCACCATTGACTACTCTGACAGAGACCGCAATAGATAGAGGGTCCTGGACAGAGCTGGGGAAAAACATAGAACAAAATTCCAAATCACAAAAAAAGACCAGAATTACTGGCCTCACAGAGGCTGGAAAAATCCAAAGAGTATGGCCCACAAACACCCTTTTAGCTCAGAAATGAAGTCACTCCTGAGGTTCACCTTTCAGCCAAAGAGTCTGTCAATCCAATCCCATTGCCACAGAGTTGATTCTGATTCATAGTGACCCTGTAGGACAGAGTAGAACTGCCCCATAGGGTTTCCAAGGAGCACCTGATGGATTTGAGCTCCCGACCTTTTGGTTAGCAGCCCTAGCTCTTAACCACTACACCACCAGGATTTCCAGCCTAAGATTAGACAGATCCATAAAACAAAGTGAGATTAAGAGGCACACCAGCCCAGGGCCAAGGACTAGAAGGCAGGAGTGGAAGGGAAAGCTGGTAATAGGAAACCCAAGGTCGAGAAGGGAGAGTGTTCACATGTTGTGGGGTTGTTAACCAATGTCATAAAACAATATGTGTACTAATTGTTTAATGAGAAGCTAGTTTGTTCTGTAAACCTTCATTTAAAGTACAATTGAAAAAAAAGAAAAAGAAAAGAAGACCCTCAACAAGATGAATTGACACAGTGGCTGCAACAATGAGCTCAAACATAGCAATGATTGTGAGGATGGCACAGGACCAGGCAGCATTTTTCTCTGTGGTACACAGGCTACATGAGTCAGAACTGGCTTGATGGCATGTAACAACAACAAAAAGTGATGAGAGCAACTTCATAGTTGTGTCCTTAAAAGAAAGGGGTGTGCTGTCCTCTTCACTTTTTTTGTGTTCCTTCTGTCTGGAAGGGAAACCCTGGTGGTGTAGTAGTTAAGTGCTCCGGCTGCTAACCAAAGGGTCAGCAGTTCAAATGCTGCAGGCGCTTCTTGGAAGCTCTATGGGGCAGTTCTACTCTGTCCTATAGGGTCGCTATGAGTCGGAATCGACTCAACAGCACTGGGTTTTTTGGTTCTGTCTGTAATATAGATGTGTGGCTGACTCATCTGACATCATGTGGACAAAGGGCACGTTCTAGGGGTAGTGGAGCCATAAGATAAAAATAACCCTGGGCCCCTTACAAATTCATGTAACATACGAGCGTACTAGCTCATATTGTTCATGATAAAAGGGACAATTCATCAGGAAAAACTAAAATTACAAACATGTATCTAATAACAGAACTTTAAAAGTACATGAGACAAAATTGAGCAGATAAAAAGGAGAGATAGACAATCCACAAATATATTGGGAGATTTTTTAAATCCCTCTCTCAGCAATTCATAAAACAACTAGAAAAAATATCAGCTTAAAGGCATAGAAGATCTGAAGATTATCAACCAGCTTGGTGTAATTAAATTTACTGAATACTGCACCAAACAACTGTAAAATAATTCTTTCAAGTGCACATAATTCATTTGCCAAGATAGACAATAAGTCTTATAAAATAAGTCTTATAAATTTAACTGGATCAAGAAAATGAGGAGTGTGTTCTCTGACAATCATGGAATTAAAATTGGAAATCAATATTAACATAGCTAGGAAAATCCCAAATACCTAGAACTTAAATCACACATTTCTAAATAATTTATGGAGCAAAGATGAAATGATGAGAGAAATTAGAAAACGTTTTGAAATGAATGACTAAGAAAAATAGAAAAATTGATGAGATGCAGCTAAAGCAAGATTTAGAGAGAAATTTATACCTTTAAGTGTTTATATTAGAAATGACGGCATATCTAAAATCAATGACCTAAGCTTCCAACTTAAGATGGTGGGGGGTGGGGGGAAACAGAGCAAGGTAAACCTAAAGTAAGCACAAAAAAGAAATAACCAAGGCAAGAGAAAAAAGTCAACAAAACAGAAAAATTAACAAAAAAATTTGAAGAGAAAATTAACAAGATCTAAAGCTGGGTCTTCAATAATGTCAGTATAATTGAAAAATCCCAGGCTAGATTTTCTAGAAATAAAGGAAAAAAAATACAAACCACCAATGAGAAAAATAGAAAGGAAATTATTACTACAAGATCGTATAGGTATTGAAATAATAATATGAAAACACTATGAACAATTTTATACCAACAAATGCAACAATATAAATGAAATGGGCACTGTCTGAAAACAATACAAGTTAGTAAAATTAGCATAAGAAACAAAGAATCCGAATAATATTATTTCTATTAAAGAATTGGAATTTTATATCAAATCTCTTTCCTCAAAGCAACTCCAGACTCTAGAGAATTCTATCAAACATTTAAGGAAGCAACAACTCCAATCTTACAGAAACATTTTCAGAAATCAGAAAAAGAGGAATAACTTCACAAGCTATGTTATAAGAACAACATAACCCTTACTTCAAAATCAGAATAAAAAAAGCACAAAAGAGAATTTTAAAAACAGTAGTACACCAAATCTAACAATGTATAAAAAAAAGGTTAAAGGATAATACGTCATGACCAAGCATGATTTATTTCACGTGTGAAAGTTTAATTTAACACTTGAAAGAAAAAATCAGTCGATTTAAATCACTGCATTAACAGAGTGGAGCCCTGGTGGTACGGTGGTTAGGAGCTTAGCTGCTAACCAAAAGGTCAGCAGTTTGAATCCACCAGCCGCTCCTCGGAAACCCTATGCAGCAGTTCTACTCTGTCCTATAGTGCGCTACAAGTCGGAATCAACTCGATGGCAACGGGTTTTTTATTAGCAGAGTAAAGAAAAAAATGAACACTTCAAAAGCATGGGACACAATTCAACATGCAATATAATAAAAACTCTCAGCCAGCTAGAAATAGTTGCAAAAAGTGTGATAATTGCAATAAGAGCACAGAGGAAAGGAACATAACTAATTCTGTTGGGAAATCAAGGAGAGATTTCTGGATGAAATAGTGTGTTTAGACTTGGTGTCACAATTCCAGTATTTTTAGAAGATCATAACTAGGTTAGTGAAATTTTCCAAGTCATTAGACCTCTTAAAGATATATCTGGGTAAGCAAAAGGGTCTCTCCTACTTTTCAGGTAGCATCCAAGAAAGGATAACAATGTTGGCTGCAGATTTATGTCATCCTGGCTTATTTTCTTTCTCCTTCAGCTCTGCAAACACTTTGTGGGACAAGATACCACAGCTACATCTGAGGTTCCAGTAGGCATAGAGATGGAACTTCTGGCTGGAGAAGTCAATCAGACAAAAGCAGTGGTACCTGGATCCTGTTGAAATAAGCTCAAAGGGTTAGGCACCCCTGATCATTTCTGCATATCGTTGGGCTTCCTTACGTCATCCTCTTCAAAATTTTAAATACATCTCAGAAATTAAACAGCATAAATATCTGAAATTATAATTCATAGTCAATATTTTATAGAGAGACTGAAGACAGAGTATACCCTGCAGTTCAAGCAATAAATTCTGTCTAAATGCCGCTCTTTGATCGACTCTGCCCTTCTTCAGCTTTCTTCTCCTTAGGAATTACTTTATCCCACAGTCTTTTCCATGTTTCTCTCTAAAACCTCTGCTCCAAACTTTTTAGCTACTCTCATGTTTGTACATTCCTCCTGGGAGTCCACCTCACTCAAGACATGATTTAACTAGTTAAAAAAAAAAAAAACCTCATTGCCATGGAATAAATTCTGACTCATAGCGATCCTACAGGGCAGAGTAGAACTGCCCCATAAGGTTTCCAAGAAGCAACTGGTAGATTCTAACTGCCATCCTTTCATTTAGCGAACACTTAACCACTGAGTCACTAGGACTCCTTAACTAGTTCAGCAAACTAAAATTTCACTATTTTCATCACAACTTTTCCACACCAAATGTCTATTATCTTCTCTTTCTGGTGTAGAAGAGAAGTTTGCTGTTAGTTCGATATTTATTTCTTTCTGAGTAACCAATTATTTTAAGTTATTTAGACTTTTTTTTTTTTTTTTCTTTACAGTAGAATGTCAAAATTTTGCTAAGGAATGTCTTAGTATTTTCAAAATTGACTTTGGGGGTAGTTTGGAAAGCTGTCAAATATCTATTTATTCTTAAGTCACTTGGTGGGATTAGTCTTTCTTGCCCTCTGAAGTTCAATTAGCCATGTCACTTGAGTTGGCCAAAGAAGTGTGAGACAAAACGAATGTCATTTCCTACAGAAACCGTAAGAATCAGTACATGATTTATATACATAAATATATATTTTTGGCCTGGTAAATCAGAAAGTGTAGAGATGGAAACTCCATCAGCTTAGATGTATGAACAAGGATAATACTCTAACCCTAACCCTGCAATGGATGCATACCATGAGCAGAAAATGACCTTTTTGTTGCCTTAAACCATTGAGATTTGGTAATTTAGGGACATAACTAGTCAATCTTTAGTAATAGAATCCTGTATGTTTTAAGACCTTTTAATTAAAGAACTAAAAAAAAAAGCAAAACTACTAAACTAAGAGCAAAACAAAACCTTGAATCTGATTTCCAACTTAGCAAAATTTCCTTCTTTCATAATTTTTATTACTGTTTTTGTCCCTGTTTGTATTTCTTCCACAGCAAAAGCTAGAATTCTTAAGTGGAATCTCCACGCTCTTATCTTAAATCTCACATATTTCTTATATTATTGCAATTTTTACTTGTTTACACTTTTCCCCTCAGTTACTATAGTATTTCTCAAGCTTGTCCTCTGGATCACATTTACTTATTATCTAGTTAACAAACCTTTAGTTGTTCCTGCCTAATTCACAGGAGTAAGGGTGTTTTGTTTTGTTTTGTTTGTTTTATAGGGCAGGTACCAGGAGCAGAATTGCTAGCACTAAAAATAAGTGAATTACTAATTTTCCTAGATATTTTCAAAAGGCTATGTCAATGGATTATCCCATTCAAAATTTATGAGAGTACTAGTTTCCCACACTTGATAACATTAGAAATTAACATTTTTTCAGTTGTGTTCCACTGATGGCAAAAACACTCTACGATTTTATAAATTTTCTATCTCTGATGTCAGTTTTGAGCCCTGATAGGGCGGTGGATAATAAGAGCTAAGGCTGCTAACCAAAAAGGTCAGCAGTTTAAATTCACCAGCCACTCCTTGGAAACCCTACGGGGCAGTTGTACTCTATCCTATAAGCTGGCTATGAGTCGGAATTGACTCAATGGCAACAAATTTGAGTTTTTTGGTTTGATGTCAGTTTGTATTTACACTTGCCTGGTGTCCCGCAGGAGAAAACGCATATCCCAGCACGCGCTGCTCCCTGGGATTTTCCTATCACTTTCCTTGTATGTAAACATTTTCTTTGACAAGAACTTCAGGACTTAGTAGATTCAGTGAATGTTTACCAATCTACCTCTACTTCTTGCTTTGCTGAATCTTGTGAGATGTTGTGTCTCTGTGTGAATAAAAGTCTGATATTAGTGATTTGAGGGAACACAGGGAGAGAGAAACCGTAACTGCATTGATCAGAAATTGTTCTAAGATAGCTGGGAATGCCAGCAGCCTATTTTTCTACTATACCTGCATCCTGGAGTTTTGGATAAGGCATAGAAAGGATAAAATTATTTATCTCCTTTTTTTGGTGGCAATATAAGCTGTCCTGGGTCAGAAGTTGGAGCAAGTGTATTGTAGCCCAAGAGTGCTTAACAGGTGTTAGAAATTTCTCTGAACTTCAGCATCAAAATTCTTCCTAACTCTAGTTTGTAATTGTGTTCAATTTGTTTTCCATGTATGTTTTTGGATATTTGGATGGAATATTTAGAGGTTGAAAACCAGATACAGTGAACCTGATATTTATTAGCTCAAAATTCTACCCCATCTGTTTTTCTCATTATGTCTCAGGACTTTTGTGATTGTATACAACTGGAAAGTGAGTCTTTACAAGTATTGTGACAAAAATCACAAAACAAAAGGAAGAAAGTTATGAAAACTGTGATTTTTTTTTTTTTTTTTTAAGTTAGTGAGTCCTGTTTTCATTATACTGTTAAGTCTCCTTTAAAATTCAGTGGTAGAGTAGCTGTTTAAAATGTGTTTATATTTTCAAGAAACCTTTCAAAAATGCATTCATTTTAATAAGGAGAACTCTTCCAATAGAAAGGGCACTGCAGGTCTTTCTGGGGCTTAGGTGGCCTCACGTCCTTTAAATTGTTCTTGGTTCAAGTCCTAGGAAGTTCCTAATCCCCTTGGCAGTGCCTGGGGGAAAAAGAAAGAAAAGGAATCGGCCAAGCATGAAATAGTGCTCCTTGCTGGCCCATTAGGTTAACAAATGAGGCGAATGTAAAATACAGCCGCACGAGTTGCCACTCTTCTATTTGTACACAGTAACTGCATTGGATAGGCAGGTAAAGCCGTATCAACACCGATTGCCATGGAGTCGATTGTGACTCATGGCGACCCCATGTGTGTCAGAGGGACAGCTGCACTCCATAGGGTTTTCAATGATTGATTTTTTGGAAACAGATTGTCAGGCCTTTCTTCTGTGGTGCCTCTGGGTGTACTGGAATCTCCAACCTTTAGGTTAGCAGTGTAGCGTGCTAACTGTTTATATCACCCAGGGACTCCCAAAGGTGTATACATGGCTTTTATTTTACAATCTGGAGATGAAGAGGAAAAGAACACTCTCTGCTGTAAGGGGCTGAGCATCACACTATGGACTCCCAGGAGACAGAGATGGGCCCGCCACTCTGCCTCTTTGCACAATGCTTGAGAAAATGCTTATTGACTGCACCCGGGGCTTTGAAGTTCACACACATCTCAGTTTTCTCACATAAGGTGCTTCTTCATTACCTCTGATTGTATTTCTCAAAGAAAATATATTCTTGTGGAAGGGACTAAAAATCAAATTTTATTCTTACCTATGTCATAAACTGGGAGCCCTGGTGACATAGTGGTTAAGAGCTACTTCTGCTAACCAGAAAAGTCAGCAGTTCGAATCCACCAGGAGCTCCTCAGAAACCCTATGGGGCAGCTCTACTCTGTCCTATAGGGCCGCTGTGAGTCAGAATCGACTCGGCAAGATTGTTTTTTTTTTTTTTTTTTAATGTCATAGACTTTGTTGACCTTATACTAGTGACAGCCTCCTTGAACTTTGTTTACTTTATATGTCAAATAGGAAGAATACCCTATGCCTTTTTAGAACTACTGTGTATAAAAGAGAAACTTGGATGTAAAGTTCCTTTGAAAATGATTACGCCATGATACCTCTAAGAATGACTATATTTCAGTCTTAAATTGCATAGTCTCTGTGGTCTGATCAGATGTAGTCTAAAATGGATGTTCCAAATAGTCACAATCATAAAAGGAATGCAAATTTGTTTATTCAGTGCCAAGAATATTCATTAGTACTCAATAAAGATGAAAGTAAACATTAAGTAAAGCAGTTGGTTAAATCATGGAGGAAGGTAACTCTGTGAATGACTTTCCTAATTACAGAACATCAGCATAAAAGGAACCACTGGCATCACTGGGGCTGGTGTTGCCCAGTACAGTAACAAATGGTGTCACGCCTTCCCCCATGGACCTTCTCCCGTACTAAACCATACAGAAGTCTTAGTAATGTTTTTTGTACTAATGTTACTCGTAAATGGTAATTCCCGTATATCACTGAATGTAATGGCAGTAAAACAAAAATCAAGCCCATTGCTGTCGAGTCATAGTGACACTACTGTACAGAGTAGAACTGCCCCATAAGGTTTCCAAGGATGCTGGTGGATTTGAACTGCCGACCTTTTGTTTAGTAGCCAAGCTCTTAACTACTGTGACACCAGGGCTCCTTGTAATGGCAATAACACTGACATAAACAACCAGCAAAATTGCACATAGCCTAAATGTAGTTAGATTTACATGGTTTCATGTGGTTAAAGTGAATATTTGGTAAGAAAACAATAGATTTGAAGTAAAGACATTTAAGAACTATGTCAAAATTATGTTCATTTGAATGTTAACCTTTACCATTATATGAGATACATTAATGGATTCCCATTGCCATGGAGTAGATTCCAACTTGTAGCGACCCTGTAGGACAGAGTAGAACTGCCCTACAGAGTTTCCAAGGAGTGCCTGGTGGATTCAAACTGCCGTCCCTTTGGTTAGCAGCCGTAGCACTTAACCACTACGCCAATGGATTAGGTTTGCTTAATCCATAGTGGCCCAAAATTGTAGAAGTTGTAGAAACACATATAAAAATATATTCATAAGTGAAATAATACCATAAAAATAAACAGGAACCAATACATAAGCATTTCAGCACTCAGTGACATCTCAACTAAATCAGAAATTTGCTTTCCTGGCCTTCAAGCCTGCAAACTTGTGCGTCACTTCCTCAAAATCAATGCCTTTCACCAACTCCCTTTTTAATGTCACCATTTTTTTAAACCAGAATTTAAACCTAAACCCTGAAAATTTCGTTAAAGTCAGATATATATTTGCAAGACAGTGACTTTTTAAAGAAATTTTTAAAAAGACTGAAATTGTCAAAAAAATGAATTTAAGATCTAAGTTATATGTCAAACATGTATCAAGACAGGTGTCATTTCCCTCACTTCATGTTTTAAACTGACAGTTTCTCTAATTAATTATCAAAGAGTTGCATCACCAGTAATTGTTATACATGGAAGTTTATTACCAATTTTAATCATAGAATAATATTGACAAATACAGTTGTTAACTGCTTAGATGTAATGTTCCTTAGATTATATAAATACTAACAATAAAATTGTTCAGTAAAACTTTTCTATGTTGAATAACAATATTATTAATTACGACATTATTAGTAACTGAGCGGAAGCCTTTTTTTGACTTTTCTCCTTTTCTTTTTATTACTACTTCATTCTCAAAAAAGTTATTGCTACAGGTTCACAAATACTAATTACCACAATATTGTAGCTAAAACACCAGAATATTTGACAAAATCAGCAACCCTAAAAACTCCGACAGCAAGGAAAACAACAGCCGGTGCTTGGAGCACGTGTGGATAAAACCAAATGACCTGAAGCATCACTGTAATTGGATAATAACAACAGCTCTCATTATAAGGTTCAAAAAACAAATTAGCATAGGGTTTTAGCCTTGTAGGCGTATTGATACGTGTAAGCTGGGCTTACCAAAAGTGTTTTTGTGGTTGTAACTAACTACAGGGGTATTTTTAAATAAAATAATAAATTTCTGCTGAAACACTGTAGAAAAATTGTATAGACAGTTATTTCGGTGTCACCCCTCTGACAGTGTCATCTGGTGCAGCCTGCACCCCCCACACCCTCTTAGGGACACCAGTGGAGGAAACATAAAGCCCTACACCCCTGTGGAAAGGAAAAATCTTCCTTCTTTTATCTTACAGTAACTCACGTAGAATAGAAATTCAAAGTAATAGGGCTCTCTCCTTGTACACTATGAATGGAAAAGTCATGGATCAATATGAGCAGGGAGGCCAATTAAAAAGACCAAAAATAATTTTTTAACAGCTTAAAAACTTTTTTTTGTTGTGAGTTATAAATACATTGGTCACTGAAAGCTATTGAAAGGGCTTTTGATATAAGGCAACTTTAATACCAAAGCTGACGCTGAGTTTTCATTCCAGGTGTCTACTACAAATAAAAATAAATGAATAAGTGTGTAAGTAAGTAAATAAACTAATTAATTTAATCAAAAATAAGGGTTTTTTCTGTTGTTGTTCTATCAAAAGGTCAGCATCTCGAATCCACCGGGCACTCCTTGGAAACCCTGTGAGGCAGTTCTACTCTGTGCTGTAGGTTCGCTGAGTCAGGATCGACTCAATGGCAATGGGTTTGGTTTTTTTGGTTACCTGAGAGTTAGAATAATGTTGAAAGTTGAGGACTGGTAAAGAAGGAACAAATTATATGCAGGTGCTTTTATTTCACATTCTTGAATATATTCACAGCATTTTAAATCACCTCGAATATTGCTAATAAATAAAATATTAACTTTCTAATTTAATATGAAACTAATTTTTATACCAAACTATTAAATAATAGGCATGTAATGCATTCCTTTAAATTACATTATTCATGCTGGAAATCTACATGTTTTTGTAATATAGTCATAATCATAAACTTTCCAGCTAGAAATTGCTATTCAAATACCAAATCCGGAGCTTATAAAAGAAAAACAATAGATGTCATAAAAAGCCAATAGTTTGGCATGTAACTAATCACAATACTCATTTATCTTATAAATTCGGGTTCACCCATGCAGCTTTTGAGTCGGAAATTCTTCTAAGGCTGAGTGCTATTGATAAAACAAAATTAGTCATTCTGCTCCACCTTTGTGTCTTGTTACCCTAACTACTGACCTTTTTTGCCATTTGATGACTGTGTTTCTCCTGCCATAAACTGGCCTCAACAAACAGTCATGTAGGGCTTCATCCAAAGCTTGCCTTTATTTCTCCTGGTGTGCCAATCATCTGTTCTGACCTAGGTCATCGTGTTCTTGGAAAGACAAAGAAAAGTCTGAAGTACTGCTGCCTCTGTAAAGTTCCCAGCTGATTCTTTATCTTTTTAGGAGCGCTAATTTTGTGAGAACATTTTACTAAATGGCAAAACTAGAAAATCATCTATGGATATAGACACCACACACTGTGGCTGATTGATTCAGAGTGGCAGGTGTACTCGTCTCAGGTGACATTAGATTGCTTGATGTAAATGCGCCACTTGGCACAAAAAATACACGCATCTTATCAATGCTAACTTTTAAGAGAACATCTCATCTCTGAAAAAACAGAAAGTGGTAACCATGTCAACAGCAGAAGCCACAGGCTTCCTTTACTTCTCATGAACCACTTCTCCCCACTCCTGAAGCTGAACCACTGTGGCACATGCATTCTCAGCAGGGGCAATACTGCTCCCAAGGGAGCCAAAATTGGTTCATTGGTGGGGCAAAATCTTAGCTATTACTCCAAAGGGCCACAGTACATAAATAAATACATAGCATTTCAGTGGTATCAAAATTATATGGGAGGGAGCAATTAGGACCAAAAGGACTTCTTTTTTTTTTCTTCCAATAATGAATAAAAGGTTGAGGAACACTGCTGCAGTAGAGTAGAAGGGGAAAAAAAAAAAATGACCACTCATTTATTTATCTTGTTCCAGCCTTAAAATTAAATAAAATGCAATTTAAAAATAAAAATTCCTAATGCAGTCTGAAGGTCACTTAGGTAGGCTTTTAGTGAGAAAAAATGTGCTGGAGGGGAAGTAATCGCCATTTGTTAAAAATGATGAAACACTGCCTATTCAAAGGAGCCTGCATATTGCTAAAAAGTGGGTACTTTCAGGGTTGGAGTATGCAGAGATGTATGGAAACCTTTCCCAGAGTCCTGATGATAGAAAGGGGTGGTGTACAATGCGGTGATTAAGTAAGTTGGTCTCGGACTCTCTTAAGGGCTGAATCAAGAGAGAAGAATCAGAGCCACAGACCTTGCTGGTCAGGGTTGATGCGAACAGGAAGACTGTGCAAGAGGCAGACACCTGCCTCCGAGTCATGAGACCTAAGTTAGTATTCAGTGCCTCACGGAGAGGAAAAGTCTTGGCACCACAATCTTCAATGCTCTATTAACAGCTTTATCATTTACTTGGAGCCCTTGAATGAAGACATAAATCCTGAGATCTATTTGACCTCAGTCAGTTTCCCAGTCAACAAGTCACAACATGGATGTCAGTGATCTTAACTTTTGCCAGTGAAACTTAGTGATGACCAAGGTCAAAAGGTAAAATCAATACAGTAATGTTTGGACAGCAATATAAATCTAAAATCTTAGAGGTTAATACAACCCAGACCAACGTACTTTTAAAAATCCTTTCTAATAAAGTCTGCTCTTTTAAGAATGTGTGAGTGAGCATTTCTCTGAAATAAAAACTTCATCGCCTTCTGTCATATTGCTTTTTCTGAAAATTGTAGTCCTGTTATGCTTCTAGAGCCATTCAGAGTAAGAAAAAAATGGGTGAACCTAAAGCTTCTGATCTCATCTCATGTTTTCCTCCCCCTTTAGGGGTCTGTAAATAAAAACAGGAAAATGAGAGGACCCCCGTGTCAAACTGTCTACTTGACATCTTCCTGTGAATACTGGATGGTCACCTCAATAAATAAGCTAATACTGAGGTCCTTACTTTCTGCCTCCTATCCATGCTCTTCTAACATATACTTATTGATGACAACTCTAGTCTTCTAGCTGATGAGGCCGTAATCTTACTTTTAATCTTATCCTTTCTTTCATGTTCTATTATAAAATTCATAGATTCTACCTTCAAAATATTTTCTAAACTTACTACATATTAATATCCCCACTGCCACTCTTCTTGTCCAAGCCACCATCAACTCCCGCCTGGAGTGCTGTGTTGTCTCCTATCTGGTCTTCTTACTTCCATCTTTACCTCTGGCAATCCATTTTCCACAGAGAAGCCAAGATGATCTGTTAAATCAGAAGTCAGATCATGTCACTTAGCTGCTCAAAACTGGCAAATGGCTTCCATCTAAGAGTAAACACCAAAATTCTTAATATGAGTTGAAACTCTGCCCCACCTCCAGACTCACACATGCCTTATGTCATCATAGACGCTCCTTAGCTCACTCCACTTCAATTCCTCATTCTTCTTGCTATTTCTCAAACTTGCCGTGACCTGTCCCACACAAGGGCCTTGTGGTTGCTATTCTCTTTTTCTGGAAGAATCTACTCTCAGATAAGTTTATGGCTAACTTCCCCTATTCCTTCATATCTTTACCCAGACGCCACCTTCCTGATCACCCTACTTAAAATTTCACACCCCTGCACTTTCCCGTTCACGGGATTTTATCCCCTCTTCCATACTCTAATCACTTTCTAATAGACATGAATTTCACCTATGTACTTGATGTTTTCATGGCTGGACTATAAGCTCCATGAGGGCAGAAAATTGTGTCTATTTTATTCACTATTGTACCCCATCCCTAGAACTATGCCTGTCATATAGTAGATCCTCTCTAAGTAACCAATAAATAAATGAATAAATTTGCAAGAGCTTTCTTTAGTAGTCCTGATTTCAAAATTTGTCCAGTGGGTCTAGCAGAGGAGAGTACAGCATTGGAAGATAATTTTGAATATGATCTTGTAGTCTGCCTTATCTATCCTCCAGCTCTCTGTAGGGGGACTTTGGTGTACATGAACTCAGGGCTTCTGCCAGACAAAGACAACTAAATCATATTGGGCTCTGAGTCCTTCATGGGCCTCATTGCACTGCTCAGTCAGATTCTATTTTACCTGCTTGGAGTCAGATATACTGAAAACATTTTAGTCTCTATCACCAAATTCTATTCAGCGTATCTGGGAAAGGATTCCCCTCAGGTCCTGTAAGAGGGATAGATTAATTACAGTGCTTAGCTTTCCCAGGCTACACAATTTAACTTAATTAGCAGATGCCTTTATTTCCAAAAGTTCTTTTCCTTCCTCTGACCAGGGAGAAATTATGCCTTTGGGTTTTGAAACAGGCTGATATACCCAGAATCTTCCACCAAGTGCTACTCCCCCCCAACCACTTCATGCATAAGCCAAAAACAAATCTACAGCCAGCAAGTCAATTCTGACTCATAGCGACCCTCTAGGACAGAGTAGAACTGCCCCATAAGGTTTCGGAGACTGCAGATCTTTATGGGAGCAGGCCGCCACATTTCTCTCCCTAGGAGCCTCTGGTGGATCCAAGCCTCTGACCTTTTGGTTAACAGCCCAGGGCTTAACCACTGTACCGCCAGAACCTCCTGCATGTATACCTGAAAAACCAAACTCACTGCCATCGAGCTGATTCCAACTCATAGAGACCCTACAGGACAGAGTAGAACTGCCCCATAGGGTTTCCAAGGAACACCTGGTGGATTTGAACTGATAACCTTTTGGTTAGCAGCCGAACGCTTAACCACTGTGCCACCAGGGCTGCTCTTGCATGTATAGCACACAGAAATTTTCAGGCAAGCAACCTCTAGCTGTGAAGAACCCCCTGAGGTGTGTTTAGAGCAAATGAGGACTGAATTTGAATGCTGGAAGAAATAAGAGGAAAGAGTGAAAGGATCATGGATGGACTACAAAGTCCAACTTTGTGAAGTGTGAGAAAATGTACTGGGCTTGAAAGGGAAATGTACTGGGCTTGAAAAGGAAACAGAATCCATGCTAAGGTAAGAGATTCAGGGACCGAGTTAAATTAGACTGAAAGTTTATTCACCATAATCTGAGATCACATAGCTGAGGGTAGAATCTGAATTGAGATCCCAGAGAACAGCTGTGGGCACAGTTTTTGAAACTGTTTCAAATCTTTTGAGTGAAGTGATAATAGAAGAACAAGGAGAGGTCATATGGGTATGCTACATGGAGAAGTTAGGGTAGACAGTTCATAAATGATACTACGAATGGTAAGAAGGTGCCTGGAAGCTTCTTTTTTTGATACCAGCATTAGGACAGCTGATGTGTTGTTTTACTAATGAGAGAGATTGGCAGTCCTGTCCTGGTATTAGGTAGGAAAAATGTCAGTATGCCTGGAAGGCCCTTAAACTAGCAACTGAAACTCAACAGCATAGTGGTTCGCCACCAATGGATACAGAGAGCGCATCCCTTGCAGCACTGGTGGAAGCCTTTAGAAGGAAGCTGCATGGGTGCATATGAGGAACGACTCATTTTGTCTTCTCCATCAGGCAGGTTATTTACCTCCTATCCATGCCCCCTGAAAACTGGGAGGCTTGAACGGCCATAGATTTCACTCAAGGAACCCAAGGAGCATTTTTACAAAGGTACCAGAGATACTGGTGAAGTCCAGGGCAGTGACCAGAGCTACAGGAACCAATTTTCACCCTATGTCTGACAATTAATTCTGTGACCCATGCTTTCAGCCTGAAAAAGAGTATCTTTGCCCAGTAGCTTAGAAATCATGTATGAGAATTGCAAAGTGGCTTCAAACTCTTTCTTAACTAGTTAGGTAGACTTAACATTCAAAGCCCTTTTAGTCTGGCAAAAATGGCACCCAGAGGCAAACGTGGAACAGAGGAGAATGGCCACTCAGGGTGACTCAAGTAAATGTCACTCATGGGATAATATAAATAGCATTTAAGTATTGAGTGAATATTATAGTAGTGAGAGAAAGGTCAATAAATGGAGCAGGGCTGATGTCATACTACTTGACCTTGGCCAAGTCACTCTTACTATTATATACACTATTATATATGTGAAAGGAATCCAAACATCAAGGAAAAAATTAACATGAAATATTAGAAAAAATTAGGAACACAGAGTCCATGGGGATTTGGGAAAGTTTAAAGTGTGGTTCAACCTTCAACTGAGCTAAAGGCATGACATTCTTGTATCATTTATATGAGGGACTAGTTCTGTGCCACCAACAACATGTGGCAGCTTAATGCCCCCCCCAAAATAACTAGACATAAAAGGGAGTTAAGTATATATAGCTAAAGAAGTAGTGCAACAGTTAAGTGCTCAGCTGCTTACCAAAAGGTTGGCAGTTAGAACCCACCCAGTGGCTCGGCAGGAGAATGACTTGGTGACCTGCTTCTGTAAAGCTTACAGCCAAGAAAACCCTATGGGGCATTTCTACACTGTCACATGTGGCCACTATGAGTCAGAATTGACTTCACGGCACCCAACAACAACAAATAACAGGTAGTAACATTTATGGAACATTTACATATGTGCCAGGACCTTTGCTAAGCTAATTACACCAATTCAATGACATAGATATCATTATTCTCATTTTATGAGTGATGGAAGTCTAAAATGTTAAGTAACTTGCTCAAGACCCATATCGAGTTGTGAAAGAGCTGGAATCAGCACAGACCTGTCTGCTCAAAAGTTCACGCTCATATTCACTAGAACATATCACATTACAACATGGCATAGGAAGATAATTTATGCTTGTTATAAATTTGATCAGAAATGTCTTACCTCTATTAGAGCTGAGAGAAGGTCTAATAATCTTAAAGTCTCATTCACATCCAACCTGGGATGTTTAAATTTGTGAGTCATATAGCATGATCCATGCGCTCCAGCTCAAGTATAACCATCCTATGGGGGGCAACCGGGAGAGAAAAGGAGAGAAGAAAACTGCCTGGCCAGGCTGAGGTTCTTAAAAAAAGGATTATGTCAGCTACCAAAATGCTATAGTGACTACGGTCATGGACTTTGAAGTCAGACACACTTCTCCTTGTTTCCTTCTAAAGAAAGCCCCAAATGATTGTATTATGTACAGTCCCGTGCCATTGGAACAAGACCGGAATATTTCTTCTCTATGGAAACCCTGGTGACATAGTGGTTAAGTGCTACGGCTGCTACCCAAGAGGTCGGCAGTTCGAATCCACCAGGTGCTCCTTGGAACCTCTATGGGGCAGTTCAGCTCTGTCCTGTAGGGTCGCTATGAGTCGGAATCCACTTGACGGCAGTGGGTTTTTTTGTTTTTATGACATACGTATTCATTAAAGCTCTCTCTCCCTCTCTCTCTTTCTCTGACACGCACACACACACACATACACACTCACTCCAAGCACATTTCTAATAATCCTCAATGACATCTTTTTACTAATGCTATGCTGTTGGCTTCAGTTTAGCTATAATTTTCAATAATTAACTAGATATTTTATTTTTCATCAAGTTTTTCCTTGGAGAAAGTTAACACCTAATGAAATGTATTTTCAGTTAATCTGGTGAGCTTTTTTTTTTTCTTAATTGTGGTAAATACGTATGTAACAAACGAGCCCTGGTGGCACAGTGGTTTAGTGCTCGACTGCTAGACAAAAGGTTGGTGGTTGGAACCTATTAGCCGCCTCAAGGGAGAAGCATGTGGCAGTCTGCTTCTTTAAAGGTTACAGCCTTGGAACCCCATGGGGCAATTCTACCCTGTCCTATGGGGTCAATATGAGTCAGAATCAACTTGGCACACAACAACAACAACAAATATATGTAACAAAATATTTGACATTTCAACAACGTTCACGTATACACTTCAGGGCAAGGTTCACCTTTATCCATAGAGTCAGTTAAGTATTCAATCCAATGTTGTATCTTTTCTAAACTGAGGTAAACATAAATTAATGCCTTCCCTACTCAGCTGTCTGTCAGACAGAACTCTTACTGAGCTGGGCAAGGACATTCTGACTTCATGGTTCTGCCTTTTTCCCACAACATTACCACTCTCCTGAGACTATTCATGAGTCTCCATTTCAGGAAATTGTCTTTTCCCACCCTCCATCTTTGTTCATCTTTCATTTTTAACTCTGATCCATGGATCAAAGTCTTGACTCTACTGCCTATCTTTTTTACATTTACTTCCTGGGGCTGACCTGTATCTTACCTATAATTTGCTTCACTCATTTTTTTCAAGACTTAAGCTTATCCAGGAATCTACTTCATCCATTACCCTCTCATTTGAGTCTTATAATCTATTCTATAGGATGTATCTTTAATTCTCATCCCAGTCACACTCCTTGTCCCTTGGCTGTGAGTTTTCACTAAGAACCTATTCACTGTAGAGCACCTAATGCCCTAATATATCTTTTTTTTTTTTTCTTTTTTTGCCCAACTATCCTTAGTGTATGCATTCATACTAAAGAAAGTATTATAATGTACCCCTGGTGGCGTAGTGGTTAAGTGTTACAGCTGCTGACCAAAAGGTGACAGTTCAAATCCACCAGGTGCTCCTTGGAAACTCTATGGGGCAGTTTTACTCTGTCCTATAGAGTCGCTGAGTCCGAATCGACTCAACGGCAGTGGGTTTGGGTAACTTGCTTAAAGAATTTTATATTTTAATAAGTGATCATGTATTCTGGAACTTAGAGAAATGAGTTTCTGATTCTAACTGTGGAATATCAAGTCTCTGTAAACAGCAGCAATCTATGCCACTTATATTCATTTCACTTATTCAATAAACATCTGTGAGGCACAAACTAAGAACCTGTCCTTTTGAGATGCTACTGTATGCCTGATGCAATGAGTGGCTCTTTTCCTGGTGTCAGGGGACTGAGGCATGTTGTTGCGAAGGAAGCCAAGAAACCATGCAACAATTTCACACAGATGTCCCTAGTGTCCTCTTTTTTTCAAAATTAGAATCACCTACACTCCATAAATACTACTGTGCTTCCTGAGATCATCTTCTGATCAGAAATACATATATATTCATTCTATTGTACATAGGGCTGCTGTGAGCTGGAGTCAACTCAACGGCACCTAACAACAACAGCAACATATATATATATATTAAGAGTGGAATAGACTTTTTAACTGCTGTCTACGTATCTTGTGCTTCTTTCATTAGAAAAACTACAATAGATGATCTTAACTATTGAAAACCCTTCAAGGTCTCTAGTGCTTCTAGTTTCATAGACCCCATCATGGATCAGTATCTTCTGTTTTCAGTCAAAACACAAGACAGATGTTAAAGATCACATATTCTAGAGTCAATGATGGCAGACTCAAAGATTAGCTCTACTACTCTCTATTTCTATGTCATTCTGTACCTCCGTTTACTCATTTATAAAACTGGAAGAATAGTAGTACCTAGTTGTAAAGTTGTTATGAGGAATAAATAAAGTAGCATATATAGAGTGGTTTGAACAATGGCTTGCATGTAGCAAGAGCTCTATGTGTTTGCTGTTACTACTGTTGAATAAATAACCTCCTCAAAACTACATTTTAAGACACAAATTCCTCAGTGACTTCTATTATCAAATTGAAGGTGTATTTTTTTATGAAAGAATATAAGCCTGGAGATATGACAAAGACACATTTTAAAATTCAGCCAGCCTTTTAAAAACACATGTGTAAAGGAAAAAAAAAAAAGAAAAGAAGAATTCTCTAATGAAGTATTAAAACAATAATCAAATGAAGTCATTGAATATGAATAAGAAAGTAGCCAGGGTTGTTTTTCTGTTTGACAAACAAACAAAACTAGAGGGAGAAAAAAGACAGCATAACTTATCACAGCTACGTGTTGAGAAGTAACGTAACCAACCACCAGTTGCTGACAAGTCAGCTCACCCACGGCGATGCCATTTGCATCAGAGAACTGTGCTCTGTAGGGTTTCCAATGGCAGATTTTTTGGAAATAGATCACCAGGTCTCAGGAAGCACCCTTGGGTGGACTTGAATCTCCAACTGTTTGGTTAGCAGTCAAACTCATTAACCGCTTGCACCACCTAGGGATTCCAACCAAACAAAATCAGTTGCCATTGAGTCTGTTCTGACTCATGAATACCCCATGCATGCAGAGTAAAACTGTTCCTCAGGGTTTTCAAGGTTGTCACCTTTCAGGGGCAGATCACCAGGATTTTCTTCCAAGCACCTCTGTGTGAGTCAAATCATCCCCCTTTCAGTTAGTACCCAAGTGCTTAACTGTTTGTGCCACCCAGGAACTCCAGGGTCCCCAAAATACCCTGCCCAACATCCCTCAGCAGAAGAGCGACATTCTATTTGAGTGATTAGGTTTTGCATCCTAATGGTGCCTAGAAATAAAGTGGTCTGGGCTGAAGAGAAGGCTAGAAACAGAATTATCACTGAGGTAGAGATTTGACAGTAAAGTAACAAATGGGGCATATTTAAGAAAACAACCAACTTAATTTTTGCAAGGATCTTCTTTTACTATCTTATCTGGAAACCCTGGTGACATAGTGGTTAAGGGCTATAGCTGCTAACCAAAAGGTCTGCAGGCACTCCTTCAAAACTCTATGGGGCAGCTCTACTCTGTCCTGTAGGGTTCCTATGAGTCGAAATCTACTCGAAGACGATGGATTTGGTTTTTTGCCTTATCTACCTAGCTCCCAGGATTAGAGTTGCCCCTTTATGTTTGTGCAATGATTCTGCTAAAATTGTCTGACTAAATTGCACCTTACCTGTAGGAGGCAAGGGCCAGCATTGCTGGGCTTCCCATTAAGTCTAGATGATGTTGGCAACCTCTAATTTTTGTGATTACCTGAATGGGGCTCTGCCTTTAAAATACATTCCTTGCATGTTGATTCTTGTCATTATTTTTCTTTAATCAGTAAAACACAGAAGTGTCTAGGAGAGGTGAACAATTGACTTAATTTTCTCCTGATGAAAGTATTGTCTCCGAGGTTGAGAGGATCTGAGGGCACCAGTACACATAAGTGGAGGAGGAAAATATCATGGAGGGAGGAATGAGTGGTCTGCTATGGCAACACAGTCCACACTCCTCTACTAACTGTGCCAGTGGCATGATGAAGCCAGCTCTTACCAGCTCTCAGGAGCCGAATAAGAATGTATCCTCTCAACTTCACACTCAGTAAAATCACAGTGGTAGTTTGAAATGGTCCATTGTGTAGATGTTTACACCATGGAAATTGGCAAATGCTATGAATCAGGTTTTGGGGGTTCTTTTTTGTTTTTGTTTTTCCTCCCAGGGTGCCAGTTGTTAAACATTTGCCAGCACACCACTGACTATGGCTTATCCTAGGTGATACATACCTATCAGCTACCATGAACACATTAAATTAGTTTACTCTGAGGGAGTGCAGTACAGGACAGGTAAATATTGAATTGGTCCCAGGATATCTAGAAATGGCAATATATGCTATTGCACTGAAGGGCAAATCCCTGTTTTGCGTTCCCCCAGAATCCTTGTACTTACTTCTATTGAATCTCCTATAATAGGAGACGTATTATTATCTATTCGCTTATGGCTGCCTTTTCCATAATGTGGTGAGTTCCTTAAGGGAAAACTGTGTTGCATTTATCTTCATTTATCTGATGGTTAGTAGTGTCTAACAGAGCCCTGCAGATCTCCAGGCTTGTTAATTTCCGATTTTTTTTTTTTTTTTTTTTTGGTCTCTAACAGAATAGAAATATTGTCTGTCCCAAAATATCTTGAGGTTATTGTGAGAGTCAAATGAAAGAATACAAGTGCCAAGCACTACTCTAAGTGGGAGCTTCACATATAATTTTAAATAGTGTGCTCTAAAATGCAGAGCATGAGAGCCACATTAGTATTTATTAATTGTCCTTTAGAGACAATGTAAAGAATCAAAGGGACATTGGTCAAAACAAGGATTTGCCATTTCCTAACTGCATTGCTTAATAAGGTTATTAACAAAATCACTTAACCATTTGAGCCTGTTTCCACTTTTATATATGACACAAATAAAGCCTAGCTCACAGTATTAACATGAGAATTAGAATGTAATATTTTATATATATATTATATATGAAGGACCCCTGGTTGTGCACCAGTTAAGAGGTCGGCTGCTAACCAAAAGATCAATAGTTTGAATCCACCAACCGCTCTTTGGAAACCCTATGGGGCAGCTCTAGTCTGTCCTGCAGGGTCGTTATGACTTGGAATCGAGTGAATGGCAATGGGTTTGATTTTTATTATATATGAAATTCCCAACCAGCACAGATGCTTAACAAATGCTCATTCTCCTTCTTCCCAAATGCAATAGAACCTTTGCATATGCAAGACTTTCCAGTGAAGTTCATCTCAATAATCTCAACGTTGATCACCCTTTTCATCATAACTGTAATTTATATTGACAAGAAGCCTTTCAAAGTCATGATCTTTCAATATATTGATGATTAATCTCTTAGAGAAGGCCCACATCCATCCCCCTTTATATGCATATCTGTTCTATGAGGAAAAAACAAAATTCCAATTAATTAATTACCACTATTAACACAATGGAGTCCTGGTGGAGCAGAGGTTATGAGCTCAACTGCTAACCAAAACGTGGGCAGTTGGAATCCACCAGCCACTCCTCGGAAACCCTACGAGGTTTTTCCACTCTGCCCTATAGGGTCATGTCATGGATTGAATTGTGACCCCCCAAAAATATGTGTCAACTTGGTTAGGCCATGATTCTCAGTATTCTGTGGTTGTCCTCCATTTTGTGATTGTAATTTTATGTTAAAAGGATTGGGGTGGGATTGTAACACCATTTTTACTCAGGTCACCTCCCTAATCCAAGGTAAAGGGAGCTTCCCTGGGGTGTGGTCTGCACCACCTTTTGTCTCTCAAGAGATAAAAGGAAAGGGAAGAAAGCAGAGAGTTGGGGGCCTCATACCACCAAGAAAGCAGCACCAGGAGCAGAGTACGTCCTTTGGACCTGGAGTTCCTGCACCTGAGAAGCTTCTTGACCTTGGAAAGATTGAGGACAGGGACTTTCCTCCAGAGCAGGCAGAGAAAGAAAGCCTTTACCTGGAGATGACACCATTTAGCCTACTTTACTGTGAGGAAATAAATTTCTCTTTGTTAAAGCCATCCACTCGTGGTATTTCTGTTGTACCAGCACTAGATAACTAAGACAGAATTTGGTACCAAGAGTGGGGTGCTAGTCTAACAGATACCTAAAATGTGGAAGTGGTTTTGAAACTGTGAATGGATAGAGTTGCGACAGCAGCAGAGGACCAGTGCAGCAGAAGAGTAGCAGCAGCAAACTGGCAGCAGCAGAACCAGGAAACCAGTGCCAGCCAGTGCTGGAGCTGACCCACGAGAGAGAGACCTGAGTGCCTGTGCACAGGAGGCTTCCTGGTGGAGTGGGTTCTCTCCAGACACTTATCGGGGGGGCTACAGAGCTTTAGAACACTTGTCCCAGCAGGGCAGATGCAGGCATGAGGCTCCAGAGCTGAGAGGCCAAGAAACCAGGAAGCAGAAGCTGAAGAGACAACATGAGAAGCCGAGCTGCATCAGTCTCGAAAGGTATGGCCCAGACCTCAGGGATTTCAAAGGGTAGAGCCGTGGCCTCTAGTGTTTCTAAGGGCAGGGTTGCCACTCAGACTGGGTAGGGGAATGGTGCGCCTAAAGCCCAGGGAGCAGAGCTGCTGTCCCAAAGGGCCTGGAAGGCAGAGCTGAAGCCCAGGGCCAGGGGTCTCCACTTAGAATCTAGAGAATGTGGCCATTACCTAGAGTCTGGAGGGCAGGGTTATAGTCTAAATTGTCTCAGAGAACAGAGGATTATTTTCAAAGTTTTGAAGGCTAATGTAATGTGTTCTGCTGACTTGCTTGGTGCCTGTTATGCCTTCTTTCCCTTCTGTTTCTCCCATTTGTAATGGAAATGTCTAGCTTGTGCCTGTTCTGCCATTGTACCTTTGGAAGCTGATAACTTGTATTCTAGGTTTCACAGATGAAGAGGAATTCTTGGATTTTGGACTTGGAGTTAAGACCTTTGCTATAATATGATGGGATGATTATGTTTTGCATGTTGCAAGAACGTGATTTTCGGGGGGGCCACGGGGCAAATGTCATAGATTATGTCCCCCCAGGATGTGTGTATTAACTTGGTTAGGCCATGATTCTCACTATTCTGTGGCTGTCCTCTGTTTTGTGATTGTAATTTTCTGTTGAGAGGATTAGGGTGGGATTGTAGCACCACCCTTATCCAGGCCACCTCCTTGATCCAAGGTAGTTTCCCTGGGGTGTGGCCTGCACCACCTTTTATCTCTCAAGAGATAAAAAGAAAGGGAAGCAAGCAGGGAGTTGGGGACCTCATACCACCAAAAAAGCAATACCAGGAGCACAGCGAGTCCTTTGGACCTGGGGTCCCTGCACCTGAGAAGCTCCTCGACCATGGGAATATTGAGGACAAGGGCCCTCCTCCAGAGCCGACAGAGAGAGAAAGCCTTCCCCTGGAGCTGAACGCCTTGAATTTGGACTTTTAGCCTATTTTACTGTGAGGAAATAAATTTCTCTTTGTTAAAGTCATCCACTCGTGGTATTTCTCTTATAGCAACACTAGGTGACTAAAACAGGTCACTATGAGTCAAAATTGACCGGACTGCAATGGGGTTTTTTTTATCAACATATTACCACCACTTGTCAGTCAGTTTGTTATACTGTGGGGTTTGCATGTTGCTGTTATGCTGGAAGCTATGCCACCAATATTTCAAATACCAGCAGGGTCACCCATGGTGGACAAGTTTTAGGGGAGCTTCTAGACTAAGACAGACTAGGAAGAAGGATCTGACAATTTACTTCTAAAAAAAAAAAAAAAATTGGTCAGTGAAAGCCTTATGAATAACAGTAGAACACTGTCTGATATAGCGCTGGAAGATGAGCTCCTCAGGTTGTAAGACACCCAAAAATCAACTGGAGAAGAGCTGACTCCTCAAGGTAGAGTCGACCTTAATGATGGATCTTCATTTGCTGATGCAGCATAATTCGGAATGAGAACGAACAGCTGCAAACATCCATTAATAATTGAAATGTTGAATGTATGAAATATGAAAGTAGGAAAATGAGAAGTCATAAAAAATGAAATGGAACTCATAAAGGCCAATATCTTAGGCAATAGTGAGCTGAAATAGAGTGATATTGGCCATTTTGAATCAATCATATGATCTACCAACTTGGAAACGACAAATTGGAGAGAAATAGCATCACATTTATCGTCAAAAAGAGCATTTCAAGATCTATCCTGAAACACAGCATTGTCAATGATAGGGTAATATCCATACAAATAGGCCTTCAAGGAAGACCAGTTAATACAACTATTGTTCAAATTTACACACTGACCACTAAAGCCTAAGATGGTGAAATTCAGGATTTTTACCAACTTCAGCAGCCTGAAATTGATCAAAAGTAAATCAAGATGCATTAATAATTACTGATGATTGAAATATGAAAGTTGGAAACAAAGAAAAAGGATCCATATAGTTGGAAAATATGGACTTAGTGATAGAAATGACACCGGAGACCGCATGATAGAATTTTGCACAACCAATAACTTCTTCACTGGAAATACCTTTTTTCACCAACATAAACTGACTATACACATGGACCTCACCAGGTGGAATACACGGCAATCAGATTGACTACATCTGTGGGAAGAGATGATGGAAAAGCTCAATATTATCAATTAGAACAAGGCCAGGGGCTGACTGTGGAACAGACCATCAATTGCTCTTAGACAAATTGAAGTTGAAGATGAAGAAAATTAAAACAAGTCCATGAGAGCCAAAGTACAACCTTGAGTATATTCCACCTTAATTTAGAGACCATCTCAACAATAGATTTGACAGAAAACCAGACCAATTTTGGGGTGACATCAAGGTCATTGTACATGAAGAAAGCAAAAGGTCATTAAAAAGACAGGAAAGAAAGAAAATGCCAAAATGAATGTCAGAGAAGACTCTGAAAGTTGCTTTATAATGTAGAGTAGCTAAAGTGAATGGAAGAATTGATGAAGTAAAAGAGCTGAACAGAAGACTTCAAAGGGTGGCTCGAGAAGACAAAGTAAAATATCATAATGAAATGTGCAAAGGCCTGGAGTTAGAAAATGAAAGAGAAGAACACGCTGGCCATTTCTCAAGCTGAAAGATCTTAAGAAAAAGTTCAATTCTTGCATTGCAATATTAAAGAATTCTATTGGCAAAATACTGAACAACATAGGAAAAATCAAAAGAAGATAGAATACATGGAGTCATTATATCGAAAAGAATGGGTTGATGTTCAGTCATTTCAAAAGGTAGCATATGAACAAGAACCAAAGGTACTGAAGGAAGAAGTCCAAGCTGCACTGCAGGCATTGGCTAAAAACAAGGCTTCAGGAATGGATGAAATATTAATTGAGATGTTTTAACAAACAGTCAACATTAGAGCACTCACTCGTGAATGCCGAGAAATTTGGAAGATCGTTTCTTGGCCAGCTAATTTGAAGAGATCCATATTTGTGCCCATTCCAAAGATAGGTGATCCAACAGAATTTGGAAATTATAGAACGATATCATTAATATCACACCCAAATAAAAAAAATTTTGAAGCTAATTCAAAAACAGTTGCAGCAGTACATCAACAGGGAACTACCAGAAATCCAAGCCAGATCCAGAAAAGGACATGGAATTGAGGATGTCATTGCTGATGTCAGATGGATCTTGGCTAAAAACAGAGAATACCAGAAAAATGTTTACCCGTGTTTTTATTAACTATGCAAAGGCATTCAACTGTGTGGATCATAAATTATAGATAACTGCTAAGAATGGGAATTCCGGAACACCTTATCGTGCACAAGATATACCTGTACCTAGACTAAGAGGCAGCCATTTGAACAGAACAAGGGTATACTGAGTGGTTTAAAATCAGGAATGGTGTGTGTCAGGGTTGTATCTTTTTACCATACCTATTCAATCTGTATATTGAGCAAACAATCCAAGAAGCTGGACTATATGAAGAATGAGACATCAGGACTGGAGGAAGATTAGTTAACAACCTGCAATATGCAGATGACACAACATTGCTTGCTGAAAGCTAAGATGACTTACTGATGAAGATCAAAGACTACAGCCTTCTGTATAGATTACAGTCAACACAAAGAAAACAAAAATCCTCTCAACTGTACTAATAAGCAGCATCATGATAAATGGAGAAAAGATTTAAGTTGTCAAGGATTTAATTTTACTTGAATCCACAATTAATGTTCATGGAAACAGAAGTCAAGAAATAAAACAACATATTTTATTGGGCAAAATCCAAACCAAACCTACTGCCGTCAAGTTGATTCCAACTTACAGTAAACCTATAGGACAGAGTAGAACTGCCTCATAGGGTTTCCAAGGAGCACCTGGTTGATTTGAACTGCTAACCTTTGGTTAGCAGCCATAGCTCTTAACTATTATGGCACCAGGGTTTCTGTATTGGGAAAATCTGCTTCAAAAGACCTCTTTAAAGTCTTAAAAAGCAAATATGTTACTTTGAGGGCTACGGTGCACTGACCCAAGCCATGGCATTTTCAGTTGCCTCATATGCATGGAAAAGCTGGACAATGGATAAAGAACCCAAAGAAGCACGGTCTTGGTGAAGAATATTGAATATACCATGGAATGCTGGAAGAATGAAAAAAATCTGTCTTGGAAGAAGCAGACGGAATATTCCTTAGAAGAAAGCATGGCTAGACTTTGTCTCACTTATTTTGGACATGTTATCAGGAGGGTCCAGTACCTGGAGAAGGACATCATGCTTAGTAATGTAGAGGGTCAGTGAAAAAGAAGAAGACCCTCAAGAAGATGTATTGACACAGTGGCCGCAACAATGGGCTCAAACATAGCAACGATTGTGAGGATGGTGCAGGACCAGACAGTGTTTCATTCTGTTATACTCGGGTTCACTATGAGTCAGAACCAAATCTATGGCACCTAATAACCACACCAACCCACCAAGGAGCCCCGGCATCACAGTGGTTAAGCACTTGTCTGCTCACGGAAAGTTCAGTGGTTCAGACCCACCAGCAACTGTCTGGAAAAAAGATGTGGCAGTCTACTTCAGTAAAGATTTGCAGCACTGGAAACCCTATGAGGCAGTTCTACTTTGTAGAACTGTGCCCTATTGTGTGGCTATGAATTGGAATGGACTCGGGGCAATGGGTTGATTATTGCGTATCAACATACCAGCAAATGAATGTCTTTGGGAAAAAGTCTTTGGGAAGTTTTATGCATAGAGCATAACTTAATTTTTATGACTTTTAACTCTTGTTAAAAGTCCCCCTGTCACCACTCTTTCACCACATTTAACATAAGGTGATATTCCCAGAGTCGGAGGCTGCTTCTATGAAGTTGTGCTATTCATAGAAGCTACCTCCATAAGTGGGCATGGGAATCAATCAGTGTGCGCTTGAGAGGTAGATTAGTTTTCTACTTCTGTGTCCCATTTGTGATTTGAACCAAGTGAATCTCAGGACTCTCATCTTTTCAAAACCGGTGTAGCAGCCTGAGGCTGGAGCAGAGGAAGAACATCTTTGCCAGACAATTCTATCGGCACCATGTTTTGGCCTTTGCTGCTTTGCTTGTGGAAATATTAACTCTAAATCATCTAACCACACCATTCCTGAAATGTGCATATTGGATGAGAACTGAGGACTGACATTTCTTTAGTGAACATTTCCCAGACCTTTGGACTCAGGGACAACTTGCTGTATGTAAACATCAAGAATAGGAAAGAGGACATCTTCCATGCCATAACCCATGTAAATACAGGTATCAGGGGACATCAAGTTTCATGAGTAAATGCTGATAGAGTCACTCAACGTCACAAGATTATACAGAAATTTCTACAGTTAGAAAACAAGCACAACTTTCAATGTCATTATCATGTTCCATCAGTAGCAACCAGCGTTTATTAGAGAAGTATCTCATTTCTGGCTTATAAGTGTTTGCATTCTAACTTGCCTCTTCCAGCCTCCCAAGAAGCATATACAATATATGTATTGTGTAGGTATTATACATATACAATAACTTCCTTCATCAGACGGTAACCTCCTCTAGGGTAGGAGCAGTAATGTTTCTATCTTTCTATTTTCTGGACCAAGTCTGGTAACTGGTGCGTAGTAGGCACTTGAAAATATTTATTAGGTTCCTCTGAAACCCATGCTTAAGAGGAAGGGCCAAGGGAAAAGATGACCCCAATAATAATTGTGCACAGATCTTACTGATCAGGTGAATGAAGCTGTGATCACTTGTATCTGTAATTTCTTCAAGTCGATAGTTGTCTCCCAGGGCACTAGTGGACTAATTAGATTAACTGTTACTGTCAGGATCATCTAATTGCTTGTACTGAAGAAAGCAAATTGCAGACAGTAGATATCAGTGTAAAATCAAACAGAAAACAGGTGTTTGCTAATTAAAACTGAGATTTTAATGAATGGCCCGCTTGGTTTTGGTGAATAAATGCCACTCCTGGCATCTGTTGCATAATTAAGTTCTCTCTCTCTCCTCTTCTTACTCCTCTCATCCAATAATATCTCAGTAAATAACTATAAAAGAGAAATTGAAAACAAAAACAAAAAACGACCAAGTAATCTTTACTCTTGGCAAGGGGACATAAGCAGACATTTCTGTCCCAGTAATTGTAAGCAAACCCCCCTCCCAAAAAGCACACCCAATTCCTATATATGTGTGTATGTGTGTGTGCGTTTACCTAATAGTGTATGCATTAAAGATAATAATAGATTATAATGTATTGGTAAAAGAGATAACAGGATTGGGAAGAACAAAAAACAAAATCACAGTAAATTTTTTTTTTTATGTACGAATTTTTTTTTTTTTTTTTTTTTAATGTACAAACTGGTCCCAGTACCCCAGGAGAAGCTTATTACGAGTTCCGGTTCATCTACCATTTGAGTCTTTATTTTGAGTTAATTGGGCTTCCTGCTGAGATGACCTCCTCTGATGGATGTTGCATTTTGCTGCTTGATCCATTTGAAAATGAAGGAGGAGAAGCCAATTCTAAAATATAAGTCTGTGGACTGTGTCTGGTAAGCAGGTTTAACTGTATAGAAATGCTTCATTTTTAGGAAAGTTAAAATGAAGAAACCGACTTAAAATGGCTTCATAGAAAGGACACGAACAAGCGCCGGGGCATTTCGTTGAAATCATCGTTTCAGAAATACTTCAAGCACTTGATTAAGTGAATTTCTCATTGTAGCTATTTTATGCCATTAAACCTGATGGTGATGGCTGAGTCACAGGACTTTGCAAAGCTCTCGAGTGCTGTGTCATTAGTAAACAATCAAAGGTGTGGAAATGTAAGGTAACCAAATGATGTTTTGGCAAGCCCCTTCACTCATTCTATGGTGCCAGAAGGCCATAAGCTGAGAGCGTGACCAGCATTTTCTACAGGGCAGGGGCTTTGGACCACTGCGCCATTTTCATTTAAGAAAAGAATACATAAAGCATGACCATAAAACAAAATATTTGCCAAGGCCCATAATCAAATGTTTTGAATAATATTTGAAAACCTATTAGTTGTATTTCAATTGTTTTTTAAAGAATATATAATATAGTGTTTTTGGAGAACCCAATATAGTGCACTCTCCTTTTCCTAAATTGAAAAGCTACCAAACATATGACACACACACATACAATTTTTAGATGTGTTGGGGGAGTGTGTGTTTGTGTAGTGTACCTATATGTACATGTCAAAAAGGTCCCCTGGTTTAAATGACCATGAATACAAATAGACTCCTTGTGATATTTCAGGGCATGAGTTTATTAACTTCCTCTAAATGCCTCTTTCTATATTTTTGGCATTTCCCAAATGAGTGCCTCACATGTCCCCACAACTCTCAGTGCGAGTGGCAGCCACAGTGTGACACCTACCATGGTCTACCTGTCATGTTCTGACTGCCACTGGTTTTCTCTGCTGTTTGCAAGGCCCCTGGCAGGAGACTCACCCTGGCCCTGCTGACAGAGCCCATCTGAAAAGGCCACCTATTGTCAGGGCTCCAGAGTGAGCCTAGATGCTGAACAGGAGCTGGGACTATGGTCCTTACACATCTCTGTGACACACTTTGTCACCTCAGTCCTACAGCAGTTTTGCTTGTGCCCAGAGTCTCCAAAAAATTTTTTTATGAAAATAATTCAAGCAGTTTATTGTCCTCAAAATCTTGAGGATGGGTGGAAAACACTGTGCTCTAATCCCTCATCCCCAAAGGACTTCTCTTTTGCTGTTTCTTTCCCTAACCAAATCCCCTCTATTTAAATTTCTTTCGCTCTTATACATTTTTGTTTTATTTTTTTAAGAACCAAGTTCAATAACATATTAAAGTTCATTTATGTGGATATGTCAGTTACAAAGTACCACTACAACAAAAACTTTCAGGATACTTATCAACTAGCTTAAGAGAATATTACCAGTATCCTTGAAGCTCCTCAATTCACAGATAACCATTACCCTGAACTTTGCTTTTATCATTTCCTTGTGTTAATTTTCGTATTTTTAATACAGATGCACATATCTTTAAAAGCACCTCTTTATTAATTTTTTATGTTTTAAAGATCAATGGATCCTACCCTAAGTTCACTCCTGCAGCTTGCTTATTTTATGTGCCATTCTGTTTGGAAATCCATCACTCATTTCAATGTATTGAATTACATGAATTGGTTATCAAATGATAAGCTAACCTTGCATCTCTGAGGTTGCAGGTTATAAAAACTTGGTACTACCTTTTTATATATTGTTGAATTTGATTGGCTCATATTTTGTTTAAGAAGTTTATCTAAATTAGTGGGTGTTATTGGCCTCCAGTTTTCATATATAATACTGTTTTGGTCTGGTTTTAAAATCACTCACTGCCCTGTGTCTCCCTTTCTGCCCTGCTCTTAATGAGAATATTTATGGTGGCTTCCTTGCCCCTCTTTTGCCATTGTATTGGAGGAGTAGGGGGAGGGCTGGAGATAACTTGTCTCTTTTAGATCATAGTTTGCTGGAATGTTAAAAAAAAAAAAAAAAAAAACCCCACTGCCATCGAGTCAATTCCAGCTCATAGCAACATTATAGGACAGAGTAGAAATGCCCCACAGGGTTTCCAAGGCTGTAAGCCTTTAAGGAACCAGACTGCCATATTTTTCTCTAGCAGAGCAGCTGGTGGGTTCGAGCCACTGATGTTATGGTTAGCAGCCGAGTGCTTAACCACTGCACCACCAGTTTAAATTCACCAGCAGCTTCTTGGAAATCCTATGAGACAGTTCTACTCTGCCCTATAGTGTCGCTGTAAGAATCAACTCAATGGCAATGGGTTTTTTGATTTATGTACGTAAACAGAGAATAACGTGTATCAACTAAAGATCCTGGATTTTCAGGTGTGGGAAGTAAATGGTTTGAACTCTATGTAACATCTATTGGGGAGGGCATGAGTGTGTTTAATGTATGGGAAGAAGGGTAAAATGTGTATTTAGTGACCAGAGACGTGGGCTATAGCAGAGGTTGCTGACTGACCATCAGATCAATTCCCTGTTCTTTCAAGCACTTCACTAGACTACATTTTCTGACCTCCCTAGCAATTAGGTATGACCACATAATTAAGTTCCAGTTTAATGGAACCTGAGCAAGTGGTGATGTACATCACTTTCCAGTCTGTGTTGTAACATCCTTGTATGGTTGATCTTCCATGTTTTTTTTTTACTTTGGCATGATGCAGACAAGTACAGCCACATTTACAGTCGTGGGTAGAAAATAACGGGAGCCACCTCAGTCTTTGGTCAAGTGGAAGGCCGTCTACAGATTAGGAACACTTGCTTAGGAAACCACATGAGAGAAAATAAATTTATTTTATATTAATTGATTGAGATAATGGAATATATGTGTAAGAGCAACTAGCATTACCCCAATTAACGTACTCCATTTTCTCTACTCTGTGTTTCTTCCATTTTCTCTAATCTGTGTTTCTGCAACTTCAGAAGTCTTAAAGTAAAGCTGGCCTTTATAACTTTAAGCTACATTTTTCTTCATCTCTTTCTCATGTATCCCTTCTCTTTTGTGATGCTGCATTCTAGATAATTTCTTCCCATCTATCTCTTGCTTCACCAAGTACCTCTTCACACATGCCTCACAAAAAATTTCCTGGTCACTTTTGATGGTTTTTCTCTAGTCATACTTTTTCTTTTCTAAATTTTCTTATATCTCTTTAAAAAATTAAACATATTAAAAAAAAATTTTTTTTTTTTTTTTAGGCCTACATATTTTATAGTCAGATTCTGAAAATTCTTTGAGGGCCTGATTCTGCAGTTGTTTTTTGTTTGTTTTTTGGTTTCGTTTTTCTGTTGACTGTCACTCAGCAGTGACTTGTTTATTTGAACTTGTTTTGATGACTATTATTACTCAAGTCCATTTTTCCTGGAATTTCATCTCTGTTGCCTGAGTTTTCTGTGTCTTCAGGGTATTCCTTAAAAGAGGCTTCGAGCTCTCTTCTGTCTGGTGCATCAGGACATCACCATTACCAGGACCGCTGTAGAGTAGGCATTAAGGTTATTTTATCTCAGTGTTAGTGGAAAGTAGATGGGCAATATGAAGTTAATCACCAAAGCTAAACCTGAGTGGGTTTGTGATAGGAATTTTTATGAAACATTTATTTTCTTTCTCCTTCCACACCCCCTTCTCCCCAAATCAAGACTGAAGCAGTAGTCCTCTTTTTGCCTCACACTGCAGGAAGGGTTTTTGTTGTTGTTATTATTTACCAAAAGTTTTTAAAGAGTTTGTTTTTCACAGAGAGGATGGGGTAGGGGAAATCTTATCTTTCCATGAGGGTATCCCATGCAAAGTCTGTTCTTGCTATGAAGAGATATTTATGGTAGAGGAGAAGGGCTGTTGCCTTATTAGCATGCTTCAGCTCTAACTAAGCCAAAATGTGATACTAACACACACAAAACCATCTTCATATCCTGTATCCTTAACAATTGTGAAGTGGATAAGTAAAACAATGGTTCTACCTGGTGTTCCAGTGAATAAATAAGGGATTTCATGAAAGTTGAAAGCATTCAAGAAATGTCCAATGATGATAATGGTGATTACATCATTGGGCTGAAATAAGGTGATGATGAAATCTTACCTGAAAGTAGAAATAGTGTAAGTGCTCCTATCTGAGATATTCCACTGGCCTCGCCCCTTCAGGAGCAAGGGAGAATGAAGAAAACTAAAGGTACAAGGGAAAGATTAGTCCAAAAGACTAATGAACCACAACTACCACGGCCTCCACCAGACTGAGCCCAGTACAACTAGAGGGTACCTGGTTAACACCACTGGCTGCTATGACAGAGGTCACAATAGAGGGTCCTAGACAGAGCTAGAAAAAAATTCTAACTCACAAAAAAAGACCAGACTTACTGGCCTGACATAGACTGGAGAAACCCTGAGAGTTTGGCCCCTGGACACCCTTTTAGCTCAGTAATGAAGTCACTTCCAAGGTTCACCCTTCAGCCAAAGATTAGACAGGCCAATAAAACAAAATAAGGCTAAAGGGGCACGGCAGCCCAGGGGCAAAGGCTAGAAGGCAGGAGGGGATAGGAAAGCAGGTAATAGGGAACCCAAGGTGAGAAGGGAGAGTGTTGATATGTCATGGGGTTGTTTACAATGTCATAAAACAATATGTGTACTGTTTGATGAGAAACTAGTTTGTTCTGTAAACCTTCATCTAAAATACAATAAAAAATAAAAGTAAAAAAACAAAGTACACACAAAAAAAAGAAATAGTGTAAGTGCAAATGGCTGTGGATATGGAGAGGGCTCACGCTTGTCCGTACAAAAAGATACATAGAAAAATCCACAAGGAGCAGTATCATTAAGTATCATCTTACTCACGAACTTCCAAACCTAATGGGAAAGATAAAAATAGTTTAAAATGTACTTTAAAAGTTATCTATAAACCACTTTGTTCCAAAATATATTTTAGTTGTGATGTTCTTTTTTTTTTTTTTCCATTGCCCACTTGGCCTTACTAAAATGTTTCCAGGTATTAACCTTGCCCAGAGGGTCAAACCAAAAATTAAACTTGCTGATTTTCCTTTACTCAAAGGGTTCATTTGTTCCTGTTGGCTCTTTGGCCCCAAAGCACAATCTATTTATTTCACAGATGTTGGAGCCCGTCCCTAGTCGGAGCATGGCCATTTTCAGAAAGCCTCTTGGGGTATTCCTGAGTTCACTTAGTGGGTAACTACCATGCAAGATTCAGTCGCATTAAGCAGACATAGGAGATCTGATTAGTTTTAAGAAAATGACTCCTTTTGATGATGCTTTGACATGGGACTCATGTTGGACCATTGCTCATCAATGGCACATTCTTGTTTTCCTTTGCTCATGGAATATGCAGAGGACTTACCTACACCTGAGGAGCAGATCTAATCTTTAAAACTGTGCTAACAGGCTTGCATACTAACAATAAGATTTATCTCCAGGCTGACAGCTTACGGGTAGTCTTTTATTTTCCAGGGCAAATTTGAGAATTAGCAAATTAAATCACACTGTTGTTTACATGGTACAGAAGTACCTTGTTTGGGACATTGTTCTTTTTTTTCCCTTTACGCATACGAATATTTTAATAGATAGAAAAGCACAAAACCTTGCTAGTTCTCTGCTTCTGGCAGCAGGCCAATTCTTCCATCTGAAGTGATCGCAGACTGTAAACACCATCTGATAAAGTGATAGCTCTTTTTTCAATAGTAGGGCTTGATTGCAGTTTTATGAAGCAGTAAAACTCTGCAAGCATCTCAGGTGATATTTGGGGGGTACTGGGGTCATTTTTATCCTTCAGACTCTAAATTACGGGATCCAAAGAGAGTAACTTCATAAAAATTCCAACTTGCCTTCCCTGGGCACACCAGTATCATGAGAGATTGTAGTCATCCAATGGTTTAACTCTATGAATAATTTGCACTCATCACCCAGCCCAGACAGGTCTTTACTATTACAAAACTGGTCATTTGAAGGTTAAAATGACATACTCGTCATTGCCAAGGGCATTGCTTATACGGGCCTTTATGGAGATTATTGCGATGCCAGTGTTCTCTAATAAGGGGAGATAGATGCAAACCATGAAATGAATCCACATTACATATGCACCTTTCATATCTTATTTATGGAGCCCAAAATGTATTAATTGAATGTGCTTGCTGCATAATTAGCTTGGTTAGTTTCATGGTGAAGGTTTCATTTTCTTTTAAATATTAAAAAAAAAAAAAATCCAAGCTTGTAAATGTTGTCAAAGCTACTCAGAAAGTATCTCTGAGATGTTAAATGATTAGTCAATTTGTAGGGAGAATAGGTATAAAAATGATAATACAGTCAAGAATTTATATGTACCTATACAACTCTTAATTTGGTGGTTCTACCTACTTGTTCTAGTGAATGAATTTAATCCCTCATCTATGATTTTCCCTGGATCTTAGTGCACAAAATTTGTACCAGTAGATTGAAATATAAGGAATATTTATAAGATTGAAGTATTTACTTTGAGACTAAGAGATTATGCACAGTCTACTATCAATTCCTATGCTATTAACATTTTTCCAATATCCTATCCTTACTAAAAGGGCTCAGGTTAAGAAAATGTCTTATAATTGTGACCTCCAAAAACTCAGAAGTGTGGGTAAAAGATGTGTTTTAACTACCAAGCTTTTGCCTTCACTTCCCATGACTAACAATTAGTACCCAAGAGCAAATTCCTGTGATCTCATATGCCTTCACACTCACGTGCTCCCTCTCTCGCGGGCAACCTGCATATAGCTAACTGTTTCGACTATTCCCATCTTGCCAATCTCTCCACTTATCTCTTTAAGTCTATCTTTGGTCCCTTACATTCCTCCACAAACTCAACATTTTAATATTTTTCCTAATTACTTCCTCTACCTCCTTGCTTAGATACTACCCAGTTTCCCCTGATCTTGCAAAATGACAATCCTCCTCCTTCCCGTATTTGGACCAGAAAATGAGGTGAAGCATGAATCATATTTCTCCCTAGTATCTTCTGCTTCTTCCAAATCCTTGGTTTTACCCACATTTTTTTTTTTTAAACAAAAACACCCAGACATAGCTCAGACTGCTTGTCACCTCAAAGGGTTTCACTTTCAGACTTTAACCTTGAACTTTTTCTGTCTAGAGAAACCCACTGCATCCAGTCCTTCAGTTCCACTTGGTCTCTTCTTCCTCTCAGCAGGACCCTAAGGCCAACCTTCTTTCCTAATTAAATAATGCTACCAATCAACTGGGAGGCATGGTGGTTTAGTGGTTAAGAGCTCAGCTGCTAACCAAAAGTGGGTGGTTTAAATTCACCAGCTGCTCCTTGGAAACCCTATGGGGCAGCTCTACTCTGTCCTGTAAGGTCGCTATTAGTCAGAACTGACTCAATAGCACCTAACAACAACAACAACCAATCAACTGAGGCTGCATGAACCTTCTTAACTTCTCGCATCTTAGATCTACCAGTGTCTTTGTTTCCTAAGGCTGCCACAGCAAAATACCACAAAATATGTGTCTGTAAAGAACAGAAATTAATTTTCTCACAATTCTGCATGCTAGAAGTCTACTAAGGTCAACTGAGTTTCAGTGGTGTCCAAATATTTTCATCCCTGTTATGGATTGAATTTTGTGCCCCCAAAAATAAGTGTGAAAGTTCTAACCTGTAAATACTGCCCTGTTTAGAAGTAGGGGGCTTTCCTTTTGTTATATTAATGAGGTCATACCAGAGTAGAGTGTGCTCTAAACCTAATCACTTCCGAGTTGTGTCTTAAAAAAAGAGCAGTATAGACACAGATATACACCAAGGAATGCTAGGGAAATATCAGGGCCTCAACAAGGAAGGACTCTCCCCTAGAAGTGATGCACCAATTTGAACTTCTAGCCTACAAAACCACGAAACAATAAAGTCCTGTTCTTTAAAGCCACCCACTTCTGGTATTTTTTGTTTTGGCAGCATGAGGTAACTAAAAAAAAAAAAAACCTCGATCTTTTTCTGGTTTCATCCCATCTATTCCCATTCTAGGACAATAATCAGGTACCCATTTTCTCTGATTCTGCTACCTGATGGATAAAATAAAATATCAATTTTTTTGATATAACTCAAGAAAATACTATTTAAGTCACTCAGGGCCATTAAGGCTGTTCATCATTATCATTACATGTTTTATTTACCTCCACTTAATATATCCACTGCCCAAGCTGGCTGTCTAGTCCTTATTCACTTTCTAACACTTCATATCCACCTCTTATCACTCGTTCCTCTCAGCATTTGACTTTAACTCGGTCACACTCAATTTTCTTCTAATTCATTGCTTTCTTCTTCCTCCATGTTTGCTCATCAGTTCTTAATTTCCTCCTAAGTTTGAAAAAGAAGTTTCATAGCCTTTGAGCTAAACATTTACGTGATGCTTCTATTAATTATTCTCTTTCTCTATCAAGTCTTCTGTTGTAAAATTGTAAACATGGTTACTCTTTATGGTCTATAAGCATATTCAAGGGGATTTTACTTAAATAATTTTCCTGAATCTCTGTCTCCATCAAGCTAGAACTTAACCTTGGAGAGCTCCAAAATTTAGAGTTCAAAGTGTGAGGAAGAATTTACAAATGAAACTGAGAAGGAATAGCTAAAAGGGTTGGAAGAAAACAACGAGAATGTGTTCCTAGGTAGGAAAGTGTATCAAGAAGATCGTAATAATAAACTATCTCAAATTCTGTACAACATTACAGTAAAATAAAGTATGGCACTTTTGGATAAGAGGATAATAAAGATCACATTTACCCTCCAGTTTGAAACACCTACAATATTAGATAAAATGTATGCCACAAAAGTTTTCTAGACATTAGACATAAGACAGTTACAACTGTGAACATTTCATCAATACCTGGTGCTCTGTACTCTTGGGCACAAATGAAGATTGCACTTCCTTGTCCCCTTGCACATGTGACATGTTTTGGCCAATGAACTGTGTAGTGAGGTAGCAGACATCACTTCCTAGTGAAAGCACTGCCGATTCTTGAATGTCAGCCCATTCTTCTCCTGTGATGAAAGTGGGAGCACACATTGATATAAAGGTTCAGTAGATAAAAAAAAATCGTTGCTTGCTTGGACTACACTTGGAGGAGAGCTGCTCTGGTATAAGTGTGTGTGTGTGTGTGCATGCACGTGCGCACCCATGCTTACAAAGGCCAATAGGTCAATAACACCTTGTTCATGTCCCCCCAGTAGTACTTACAAGTTTTAAGTAATTTATCTTATCAGCGTCTAGGTGGTTTCATTTTCCAGTTGGTAAATTAAACATTTGATACTTGATATTGAGAGCACAGATGTTAACTGAAATTCTCCTTCTACCGAAGGGAAACTGAGGCCCACCGAGATGTAATAATTTACTCCCAATGATACGCATTCCTGCTGCACAGTCTGGAAATTTCCCAAATCACTCAGTACCATCTCTTATTTGATTCAGCTGTATAGAGTTACTCATCTGTGGCCTTTAAGAATGTCAGTGCAGGGAAGCGCTTAAAGGTAATCCAGTAATGAGAACTACATTTATGGAGTTTCAACCTGGCACTGTGTTAGGCACTTTGCAAACATTATAATTAATATAATGACCTTGGGAGGTGGGTGTTTTTATCTTCACTTTAGTGAAAAATGTAGTCTTAATAACATGAAGTAAACTGCCTGCAATCACCACTAGCAAATGGCAGAGATAAAATTTAAATCCAGGTCTGTCTGGATCCAATGTCCACAAATTTAACAGTTTTAGATCAGCATATTAGTTGCACCCTGGCTATTGTATGTAATGAGATGATAATGATATTAATTTTCAAACTGATTCTAGAGAATTTCATTAGCAATGGATGGGGGAAAAAAGTGGTTAGAATGAAGCTATGAAAAATGATTTTTCTTAATTAACTTTCATACATTTTATCCAACTAAGTTTTTGGTTTGTTTTATTATCCATTTATTCAACATAAATGTATTGAGTACCTACTATTCGTCGACACAGTTCTAGACACTCCTGGGATACATTTATAAACAAATCACAGAAAGACCCTCTCCCTCACAGAGCTTACATTTTAGCAGAGTTGAGACAAAAAATAACACTAATAATAATGAATAAACAAATTATATAGCATGTTGAAATTCTCACAACTGGGCCAATAAGCAAACAATACTATGATAAAAGGAGAAAATATTGAAATTGTCAAGGATTTCATTTTACTTGGATCCACAATCAACACCCATGGAAGGAAGCAGCAGTTAAGAAATCAAACGACACTTTGCATTGGGCAAATCTGCCACACAAGACCTCTTTAAAAAGTATTTTGAAAATATATACATATCACTTTGAGGACTAAGGTGCACCTGACCCAAGCCATGATATTTCAATTGCTTCATACGCATGCAAAAGCTGGACAGTGAATAAGGAAGACCAAAGAATTGCATCTTTGAATTATGGTGTTGACGAAGAATATGGACTATAGCATGGACTGCCAGAAGAATGAACATATCTATCTTGGAAAAAGTATAGCCAGAATACTCCTTACTAGCAAGGATGGAGAGACTTCATCTCACTTACACTGGGCACGTTATCAGGAGGAACCAGTCCCCGGAGAAGGTCACCATGCTTGGTAAAGTAGAGGGTCAGGAAAAAAGAAGAAGACCCTCAATGAGATCAATTGACACAGTGGCTGCAACAAATGGGCTCAAGCACAGCAATGATTGTGAGGATGGCACAGGACTGGGCAGTGTTTCCTTCTGTTGTACATAGGGTCGTTATGAATTGGAACTGACTCGACAGCACCTAATGACAACAGCAATGACAGCATAGCATGTTAGAAGATAAAAAGTGTTAATAGAACTTTAAAAAAAATTTAAAAAGTATATAAGAATTGTGGGATGATACAGTGTACTGGTTGCAATTTTCAATAGTGTGTTCAGTTGGAAGAGTGCTCCTGGCAGAGCAAACAGCCAGTGCAAAGCTAGACATCCCTTCATGTTTCAGCAACAGCAGGAAGATCAGCATGCTGTAGAGGGAGCAAAGGTGTGAACTCTAAGAGAAGGCATCTGACATGCTTAGAGAGAGCATCTAGACCTCTGTTGGACAAGAAAGCATGCTATATTCCTGTTTGCCTGTTTTGTCTTAGTCTGGCACATTTTGCTTTTGCTTCTACAGTCTCACAAGTTTGGGTCAGGAAGTCAAGCTTGTCAATTGGTGGCTTCAGTGCTTGTTAAGTGGAAACCCTATTTTTAGAGCTGTGGATTGCTATGTGAAGTCTAACTAAAATGGACAGTTTTCTCTCCATAATACGAAGATTAGACTCCAGTTTGAACAACAAGCTCTTGCGTTTGGATTAGACCTGTGAGCTCCTTTTCCTGGTCTCCGTCCAAATGTGTCTTCTTTGGGTTGATGTTAATTCTTAGTGGTCAAGGCGCTCTCATAAAACTCATGACCCTTTTTTACTCCAGAAATTGATAAAAATCAGGTGTTTGGTTTACAAAAATTTTAACCAAATTTCTGTGGCGTCCACTTTACCCTTGACCCAAATGTCCATCAAATACTCTGTACCTGGGTAATTTACACTATGATCTTGAGATATCAGTTCTTAAATTCTAAATTTCAAAGTTCACAAACTCTTAGTCTTGAAGAAAATAGTAAAAAGCTGCTACTCTGCCCTTGAATTTTCGATTCATTTAAGCACTGCTTTCTCAAAGAGTGAGCATCTCTACTAGATGTTAGAAATTGTTAGTTTTTTCTTTTAACAAAAAAACTTGATGATTTCTACTTCACGAATAACTAACTGATCATCAGAGAAAGTCTCAAAAGCCTCCATTAATTAGCATCTGTAAGTAAAACACAAGTTTTAAATCCTGGCTAAGCTTTCTCCCTGATTATCTCTGGGAGAAAGAAAACAAAAAACACCCAGAGGAGAGTTTTAAATTTGTTCTCTCTTTTTGTACTTATAATAAAGACTTTTCTTTCCAAACCAATCAGCAGCCCATTGGCCTGGACCCAGGACTGGCTCATAGGAAATCCAAGTCTGAAATGGACAGCAGGAAGCTGTCTTTTTGTGCAATATCTCAAAAAAATAAAATAAAATAAAACAAATTGGTCATTGTGAAGTCTGTGTTGCCTCATCTCTATGCTACACTCCTTGACATTCTGCCATTTTATGAATAGTGAGAGCTGTTGCCATTGACAGCCCGTGTTGTCCTAACTTCTGATTAGCATCAGTCACCCAGGATACCTGCATAGAGGTCTGGAACAAACTTACTTACTTACTTACTTACTTACTTACTTACTTACTTACTTACTTACTTACTTACTTACTTACTTACTTACTTACTTACTTACTTACTTACTTACTTACTTACTTACTTACTTACTTACTTAACTTACTTACTTACTTACTTACTTACTTACTTACACTCTCTCTCTTTCCTTCCTTCCTTCCTTCCTTCCTTCCTTCCTTCCTTCCTTCCTTCCTTCCTTCCTTCCTTCCTTCCTTCCTTCCTTCCTTCCTTCCTTCCTTCCTTCCTTCCTTCCTTCCTTCCTTCCTTCCTTCCTTCCTTCCTTCCTTCCTTCCTTCCTTCCTTCCTTCCTTCCTTCCTTCCTTCCTTCCTTCCTTTCTTTCTGGAAATAAACTAGGAAAGCATTCACTTTCAGCTATTACTGGTTCCTCATTCTGGGCCAGATTTTGTGCTAAATGCTTTTTGGGCCAAACGTTGAAGAATGGGAGCAAAAGGGAGAGTTGCCCAGGGTATGGCCAAACTCAGAACTGAATGAATTTTTCCCGGAGGGAAAAAAAAAAATCAAGGCCTTCAAAAATATTGCACTTATTTATGCTGACAAAATATTCAAAGAGCCAGCACGAGCATTTGCTCTATTAGGAGAAGACAAAAAAAAAAAAAAAGGGAAACTTCGTATAATCCATTTCACCTATCTGATTAAGCTCAAATGCTAGTTGAAGTTGATTGTTTTATTTGGCACCTATTGGTGATTTATTTTCTTTGAAAATGAGTAGGAGTGGCAGAGCTGTGCAGAGTATCTGACAAGTGCGGGTTTTAAAGCTAATGAGATGTTACCGGACTAAGTGGAGACTGGGGCAAAAAGGAAGAAAGGAGGATGGTTTCTAAATAGCATTGCAACAACTATTTGGAATAGCTACCTGCACAGTAATTAAACTTTGGCTAACATTATTTAAGTGAAGGTATTGGAAGGCAGACTTCTTAAAAGAGTAGACAGATGTTTCTGAAGGTTACCAGCAGTCTCCAACTTTTTTTTTCTCCCTATCTTCTTATACGTATTTTTTTATATCTTCTTGAAGAGATGGATTTTGGTTATTTATCTGGATTATTAAAGGTTATGGAGAAATGAAAGGAGCTCTGGTGGCACAACGGTTAAGCACTCGACTGCTAACGGAAGGGTTGGTGGTTAAGATCTACCAAGGGACTCTCAGGGAGAAAGAGCTGGGTGATCTGCCTCCAAAAAGATTGCAGCCAAGAAAACGTTACGGAACAGTTCTACTCTGTCACTTGGGGTCACTATGAGTCAGAAATCAACTGGATGGCACCTAACGACGACATGAAGTGGTGCCGAGCAACCAATCAACAGAAATATGTGAGGAGCTCAGGAGAAACACCAACCGTGGCTGATGGTGTCACAGTAAGTGCCTGGGAAAAGTATGAGACAGTTGAACTTCTTTCTCAAAAGCAGCTATGGTGTAGTGAAAAGATTACTGGGTATCACCCTAAGGCACACTTTTAATCTGGAACTGAAGCCACTTCCAGAGGCCACCTTTGAATCAAATAATAGAATGGTGTATAAAATAAACAATAACACCCCTAAGGAATAGGCTCTTTAGAACAATCAACTATATGAGACCAAATGGGCCACATTTGCCCAATAGCAAAGATGGGAAGGCAAGGAGGGGTAGGGAAATTGGCCGGATGGAAACAGGGAAGGCAGGGTGGAAATGGGGAGAGTGCGGACACATTGTAGGGATAGCAACCAATGTCAGGGAACAATCTGTGATGAATTGTTGAATGAGAAACTAATTTACTGTATAAATTTTCACTTAAAACAAAATAAAACGCTAAAAAAAAAGATTACTGGATCAGAAGCCACAGACCATTGGCCAAGTGCAGCTGTTGCCTCTTCCTGGCTCTCTGACACTGGTAAGTCCCTCACTGTAGGCCATAGTTTAGTGGGGATAATAATGCTTCCCAAGTTTTCTTAGAGAGCGTGATTTCATTATGAATGAAAAAGTTACACTATAAAGCTCTCAATAAGAAAACCATGAATATCATTTGTACCATGGTCCCCTTGGATAATTTCCCTCCCCATAATAGGATGTCCATTCTCTGACCCCTCCTGGGCTGTTCAAGTGCATCTCCTCTCCTCTTCATTGAAATATATACTCCTTGCCCTGTATTCATGACCTGGGCATCGCATTTCTCAGGCTGAACAGGGAGAGCAAAGTGTGGAAGTTTGAGAGCTGTGATAGGTTGACGCTATGAGTTGGAATCAACTTAACAGCTTGACAGGAGATATACTTGGGAACAGAAAAAATGCTGATTTTGATATTCCTCAGATCATTCAGCTTACTGTAGGAGCATCCTCAGTGCTATCCTTTGCCTTCATTTTGACTAGTTAGGTTCCAGTTTTCACATGGTATGGTGGAATAAGTTCTGTAACTTCCAATGAAAACTTCTCAGTGACTCCCAATTATTATAATGACCTCCAAATTCTTAACACTCACCACTTGTTTACTTTCCCCACCCTCCCCGTTCTGTGTTCCCACTATAATGAAATTCATTTTCTTGCTTTCTCTTTTACTCTCTCTCACACACACATACTTCCTCTCTGCCTATCTCCCTAACATCTATGCTATCGTTCTTTTATTGTCTCAGACAAGAAAAAAGAAAAGACGGATTCAGGGAAACAGAAACGCTAACTTATATTCAGGTCCCAGTTTGGCTGATACTTACTCCTTGAAGTTCTCCCTGATTCCCCCCATGCACTTCCCCTTAGCTTTTCTATCACAGCTCATTGAATTTAATTGCCTTTATCCTTGCTCTATTGCGTATTCTGGCCTACTGCCTAGTACAGTGCCTGGCTCATAATGTATTTCACTAAGTCATTATATATTTACTTAATTGAATTGAATTGACAGGGAAACAGGATATATTGATACTAGTATCAACTCTGGTATTAGAACTTGGATTAATCACTTAACTTTTTGAGGCTCAATATGTAATCTATAAATGAGAGAATTTGATTATATAACCTTCTAATATGATGATTCTGTTTCTAGGAATATTTTTCCCGAATGAAATGCCACCAATAGACAGGAACTCAAGCATTCCCTCAATAAAAATGCCCAGAAATTACAGGCCAGATGGGAGACCTGGTAGCACAGTGGCTAAGAGTTCAGCTGCTAACCAAAAGGTCAGCAGTTCGAATCCACCAGCCACTCCTTGGAAACATTATGGGGCAGTTCTACTCTGTCCTATAGGGCAGCTACAAGTCGGAATTGACCCAACGGCAACAGATTTGTTTTTTGTTTTAGTCAGGTTGGATAGAGCATTACCACAGTACTGAAACAGAAATGATCATAAAATTTTGACTCCTGAATTTTAGAAAATGCCTGTTATCATAATAATAGTTAAATTCTCATTTACATGGTCTTGCTGCATAACTCCATCAATCCTCAGAGAACATACAATTCATTGTCAACCTGAATGAACTGTAGGAGGGCTTTTTCTCTCATTGAAAGTTGATTTGGTATATCCTCCTCAGTTGACTTCTGAGATGAACTTGGGGGAGGAAAAACGAGAGGAGGAAAAACATAGACATATTTATTGTTAAAAGAGAGAATAAATCTACCCAGAATAGAGATGTTATTAATATGCTGAACCACATGGTCAAACACAGTTATGTTTCCTGTGTAGGATGGGAAGCTGCAGGGTAATAAACAAGCTTTTCTGTGGCTTCATTTTTCCAGCTGTTTGTGAAAATACCCTAGATTTAACAACATGCTCTTGGCTGTTCGACAGAGAATGGAATTGTCACATCTTCCCAGCAACTGTCCACAAGACAGATCTCGTTCCCTGCTCTGCTGCCAGATGTCTTCGTGAACCTAGAGTGGAATTCCCTGCAGAGGAAATTTCAAGTGCAGTGAAGATTAAGGGGGTGGGATGTTTAAAAGCTATGGCAAGAAATCGCTCTTAAATGCACCAATTTTCTAGACTATGACTTATTCTGCTGATAAAAAAAAAAAAAGAACAAGATCAGTGTGTATTCTGACACCTCAGTCATGTCTCCTACCCCTAGTCTCACAAAAGGAACAATCTTTGGTAAATAAAAGACGGTATGGGGTTATTTGTCGTCTTTGCCAAGCTAGTACATTCTCCTCATTGGTAGAAAGGTTACAGATGTAAGACTCTGTTAGAAGAAGCATGAAAATGAGATGTGTGGAGCTTATTTAGCAATTGACCCCCCCTTCTTTTTTCATTGCAGAAATCCTGACTCTTGAACAATGCCATTGCTAAGCAACAGATATTTCAAGATGCAGGTGAAGAGGGTGGTATAAATGCGTGCTCAGTTGGAGCCTGCGTGGATGTGACAGCCCTCTGCACACTGGGATGTGGGGTGTGGCTAACTCTTTCATTGTACTCTGCACACCTCACGTGATGTGGGACAGACACAAATCTGAATACAAGAAGCCAGGGTCCCCGTCCCAAGGCTGTCCTTAAGGGTGTGAAGCTATCTATGCTATTTCATCTCTCTAAATCTCAATTTTCCAACATGTAAAAAAAAGGGATTGTATGCCATCAAGTTGATTCTAACTCGTAGAGACCCTATATGACAGAGTTGAACTGCCCCATCTGGTTTCCTAGGCTGTAACCTTTTTAATCTTTATAGGAGCAGACTGCCAGGTCTTTTCTCCCACAGAGCGGCTGGTGGGTTCCAACCGCTGACTTTTCACTTAGCAAAGTACTTAAATACTGGGCACAAGGCCTCCTTAAAAAAAAGGTGTTGGACTGGATTAATGTTTCTCAAACTTGACTTGCTTCAGAGTAACCTAAAGAAGATAATGCTATAATTTCTGATGCAGTACAGTTTGCAGAGTATTCAGGTGTCTGCATTTTTAAATAATCTCCCCTAGTGATGCTGATACAGGCCAAAGGCTGGGATTGATTAGACTTGATAATATCTAAAATTCCTTCCTATCCTGACTATCTCTGCATCTATAACTATGGAATAAATATGTTCAAAATGGATCTTCTGGCAAAAATATAGCAGACAACTCCTTATGAAAATCTGTCTTCACTGAACTAGAGGAGTTTTGCAAGTTTCATAAGTTCTATTTTGCATAACGTCCTAGTCGCTAGGGGCAACAGCATCATCTGTAACATCTGACCCCTCAGGTGTCTGAAGCCACGTTAAGCTCCTTCTCTTGTGTCTCCCATGTACAGTTAATAATTGTAATGATAATAATAGCCAAGATTTGTATAGTACATATTTTGTGCCAGAAATTCTTCTAAGTCATGTATATTTATTGTTATGGATTGAAATTTGTCCCCCCAAAATGTGTCAACTGGCTACATCATGATTCCCAGTATTGGTTGATTGTCCTCCATTTTGTGATCTGATGTGATTATCCTATGTGTTGTAAATCCTAACCTCTATGATGATAACGAGGCAGGATTAGAGGCAGTTATGTTAATGAAGCTGGATTCAATCTACAGGGTTAGGTTGTATCTTGAGTAAATCTCTTTTAAGATGTAAAAGAGAGAAGTGAGCAGAGAGGTAGAGGAACCTCACATCACCAAGAATGAAGAACCAGGAGGGGAGCCTGTCCTTTGGATCCTGGGTCCTTGTATTGAGCAGCTCCTAGACCAGGGGAAGATTGATGACAAGGACATTTCCACAGAGCTGACAGAGAGAAAGTATTCCCCCAGAGCTGGCACCCTGAATTCAGACTTCTAGCCTCCTGAACTGTGAAAGAATAAATTTCTGTTTGTTAAAGACATCCACTTGTGGTATTCCTGTTAGGGTATTTATTAAATAATTTAATCATCACAATAACTATATACCATTGGTTTAATTATTAACCCTATTTTACAGATGAGTAACTTAGGCATAGAGACCTTAAACAATTTATTCAAGGTCACATAGCTAATATGAGTCTAAGATAGAATTTGAACCCAGGCAGTCTAGCTCCAACGTTCATAGTTACCACCATGCTCTTCTAGACCCAGTTTATTGGTACAATTTTGCTAATTTACATAATTTATGGTGTCTGGTTTTTTTTTTGCCTGATTTATTCTTATTTTTTAATTCCCACTATTAAATCTCTAATTTATGTTGATGCCAATCTACCATAAATAACTTTGAGGATTTACTGAGTACTTTAAAATGTGAGTAGAATTGTGCTGTGGTATGTAATGAAAAAGATCTCTGTCAAGAAGAATTATATAGTAATTTTGATACACTTGCAGATTTTCTTACCTCTGGTCTGTTGAATCCATTTTCCACAAGTTGCCTTGACCATTACCTTGCTCACTTTAAAAGCCAAAATTCGCTACCAACTTCTCAACACTTCAGGGAACACTTTGAGTGCCAGTAATTAAAATCTCTTTATTTCCTAGTTTCAGTATATATAAAAGTGCTCTTTGCTCATAGTCCCGTGGCTGGGATTTCATACAAAGCAGTCAATATATCACAGAGAACTGCTACCTGTGTATAAAGACTCTAAACCAATCTTTTTCCATCTTTGAAAATCCCATTAAGAATTCATGTTTTCTAGAAAATTCTAACTCAAATTAAGCAAAACTGATTTGTAAAACATTTCTAACCCCCAAGAGGGTATCTTGCCAGTGTGATTGTAGGTGTATTTGAATAAATCTGTGGAACAACCTCACATATAGATGATACTCAGAATTTTACATAAGAAATTACTACTCATCTGATGTTAGCTAGTTGAATCTAGTATCACAAAGTCAACCACGTGTTAAAGTATAATTCTCAAAATGTTAAAATACAGTTCTTGAAAACATAGTGATCATTTATCAAAAATTGCTGGGAACCATCAATTTGAGAAAACAGATTCAAAAATTCTATAAAGGAAATGGGATTTTATATAATCAATGGAAAAAAAAAAAAAGGAATGCCCACATAAGATTCTTAGATTTGATTTAAAATAAATTGGCTCATACCTTACATTGCAATAAAACCATAGACTCTAAGTTATCTTTCCTTGTTGCAGAAAATAAGGACATCTTGTTTTATTGTTGTTCTAAAACCTCTTGTTTTATGGAGTTGTAACACATCTGGGCCATAATCAGTAGGAAATACGAGGTCAAACAAAGTTACAGTTCCCAAGAAGGCCAGTTGACCCTTGGGTAAAGTGTTGGACAAGGCTCTAGCGTGACATTAAAAGTTTATACACTCAGCATTTTGCCTTATTTTCAATTTTTGGATAATTTTAATATACATTTATTTGATAAAATCCATCATGGATTGAAAAATTTTTCTCTTTTTAGTGGATAAGTTTAGTATTATGTGATAGATCTTTTCCCGGGTTGAGTGGGGGGAGTTATTATAGACCAGGAGAGATTGTATCAGTATAAAGAAAACAGCATCAACAATAAACTCGTTGCCGTTGAGTCAGTCACCTACTCATGGCAACCCCATGTGCTATACAGTAGAACTGTTACATACAGTTTTCTTGTCTGTAATCTTCACAGAAGCAGATCACCAAGGTTTTCTTCTGTAGTGCCACTGGGTGAGTTCAAAGAGCCAATCTTTAGTTTAGTGTTGTTGTTCGTTGCCATTCAGTTGGTTCTGACTCATGGTGACCCGAGTGTGCAGAATAGAACTACTCCATAGGCTTTTCAAGGCTGTGACCTGTTAGAAGTAGGTTGCCAGGCCTGTCTTCCAAGGAGCCTCTGGGTAGGTTCAAACTACCAACCTTTAGGCTAGTAGTTGAGCACATTACCCTTTTATACCACTCAGGGGCTTTTGCATTAGTATAGGCAAGACTATTGTAATAGTCCAGACAAGTGGTGATAAATGCTTAAACAGGGAAAGGCAGTGGCTGGTACAGAGGAGCTGATGCAAAAACAGTAATTGAACAAATATGTCTAAGCGTGATTTTAAAGGAAACAGCTGACTCCAAAGGTCCAAATACCAAGAGTAAATAAAAGATTGATTAGATGGCCAATTCTTTTCAAATATTTTGAGGTTTACCTAAGGTTATTTCCACCCCCCACCTCCCCCGGCCTGTTTTATCTTCCACTGTTGCCACATCTACTGTTCTGTTAATGGCTCCAAACGGAAATGCACTGGTATGTTCTTGGTCATCTGTCTTTTGTGAATGCACTTGCTGTTACTTCCGTCTGTAGTCATCTTCCCTCAGTTATCCGCGTGGCCGGCTCACTTACTTTTTTCCCCGCTTCTGCTCATGTGGCATCTCCTCACAGCTACTCTCCCTGGCCACCCTCTCTGAATTAGCAACCACATTCTGGGTTCTCCTTAGTCTGGTTTACTTTCCCTCAGAGCTACTGATATTAATATCAACTTCTAGTTTTGGTGTACATAGTGTCTGTCTTATAAACACTACATACACTGGTGTATATAGTCCCTATCTTACAACTGGAAACCCTGGTGGCGTAGTGGTTAAGTGCTACCACTGCTAATCCAGAGGTCGGCAGTTCAAATCCACCAGGCGCTCCTTGGAAACTCTATGGGGCAGTTCTACTCTGTCCTATAGGGTTGCTATGAGTCGGAATCAACTCAACGACAGTGGGTTTGATTTTTTTGGTTTTTTATCTTATAAATACCAAACTGTCTGTCTTTGGTGTCTACAGTGTCTATCTTGTCCCTAATAAAATGAAAACTCTATGAGGATGGAAATGTTGTCTGTTTGGTTCTATAGCCTCAGCACGTAGGAATGAATCTGGAAAATAACAGATAACCAAGTCATTTTGACTAATGGATGGGTGGGTGAATGAATGAATGTTTGCAGATATAAGAGAAGAAAGCATATGCTTCTCAGATTGGTTTCAGAATTATAATTTGAGCGAGCATCACAGATAGCCATAAATTGCCTACTGTTTTTCTTGTTCCATAAATAAGAAAAATCTTTACAGAATAGTAACTACATCGCATACAACCCTTTTAACCTCCAACAACCTAATAAAAACCTTCCTGCCATAGTAGAATTACGATACTTACTGATTTATCAATAGATTGACTTTAGGAAGTGGAAAAAGGAATAGACATTGTCACGCAGTGATTAGAAGCAGCTTAGAAAAAGGCAGACTATTTCCTAACAATTGCTGTTTATTTTCTTATATTAAAATATTTTGTTTAATTCACCCGTCCTGATGCTGTTTTTAAATGGAGTGAGACTAAACTCACATGAGCAATGATACGCTGTGTTTTGGAGGATTCATGTTAGAATTTGCCCTAAAGTCAGGGAATAACTTAGAAGCCGACCAGTACACGTCTGCCGAGTCAGGCATGTCTGAGTTGCTTCTGCTAATGTTTCCAGGAAGTTAACTACCTGCCAGGTACATGACTTGTTGCTTGGCAACCTCAGGACTGATGCTTACACTTCACTCTGGAGACACTTCAAGGATGTGGATCCATGGGTATTTTGGGAACTCACCTCAGAACACTGTGACCTGGTGTCCATAGTCAAAGCAAGGTGGAAGTTAGAGACAATTATCCAGGAAATTCATAAAATAATCCTGCTGCTCTAGTTATCCAAAATCATAATCTCTTTTTAAATAATAAACATCAGATTATGATGCATGTTATCATCAAAGTCACAATTACTTAATGGGCGTGAAGGATCTGCTTCTTTTCCAGCATGTATTAGAGTACTGATTTGTAAGCCGTGGTTCAGAAACAGACAGTGAATTGTCAGAGTTAGAAACTTGCCTCTTCCTATAGTTGGGATCATCTGATCCGTCACTGCATGCTAAAGATAATTGTAGCTAACAATTTTACAACACTTCCACGAGCAGGCACTGCTTAGTCATCACAAGGATTGTATGAGGCAGGTGCTTTTACTTCCTTGCACAAGGGAGAAAACTGAAACACGAAGAGATTAAGCAAATTTAAGAACTTTCATAAGATCACTATGAATGATTAAGCTAGGATTTGGGGCCATGTAGTTTGACTCTAGATTTTATCTTCTTAAGGCTCTGCAGCCAATTCTGACCTCAAGAGGGATTTAAGCAATTCTAGGCTAACATACCAGTGGCTTCAATGAATTTACTTGTTGCTAGGCAAGTACTCACCTTATGGCCTGACTCAGATAATTGGATTTCTACATTGTTCCTGGGGATAAATCCCAGCCTCCTTGGAACATCCTGTTCTCCAGATCCTGACTCTTCCCAGTCTGAAGGATCCACTCTTTGTTCAGGCATTTCACAAGTTAGGAAAGAAAAAAAGTTATTCTTTATGGTCCCTGGGCTGGTTCACTTGTTCGTTGATTTGCTTATTCAATAAGTATTATTAGCCAGGTAGTGTGCTTTGTGCCAGGAATACAAAAACAATAATACCAAGAGGCCTGATTCCAAGTAATTAAAAGTAGTCTTTGGTATCAGAGTGACCTTGTCATTTAACCCATCTTTTTTTTTTTTTAAGACTTAGTTTCTTTCGTTTATAAAATTACAATAATAATAAAACTATGAGCTAAATGGGTTGTTGTGAGGATTAAATGAGATAATGGGGGCAAAGCACTTAGTTCCTGGGAAAAAGTAATTACTTAGTAAAGAAATACATGGCCTCAGCCCTCAATAGCAAGGATTTAATGGGAGCCATAGGCACACATATCCTCATTCTTCTAAATGTTTAAGGTGATGATAAGATACGCACTGACATTAAGAAAAACAGTTTGTGGATATCAAGAAGGGAGAGGGTGATATCTGAACTGAGTCTTAAAAGGATGAATAGGAGATAACTAGTTGAAGGTGGGAGGTCTGTAACAGCAAAGGATGGGGGAAGTAATTTCAGGTAGTATGACATCACAAGCAACATCCTGGAGATAAACAAATATTTATTGACTGCCTACTATGTGTCGGAGCCCTAGTGGCGCAGTAATTAAGGCTTCCCTGCTAACCTAAAAGTCAGCTGTTCAAATTAACCAGCTGCTTCTTGGAAACCCTATGGAGCAGTTCTACTCAGTTCACTATACGGTTGTTACGAGTTGGAATTGACTTGACGGCAAAAGGTTTGGTTTTGGTTTTTTGGTTTACTATGTTCTGGGCATTGTTCAAGGTGATGGGAATACAACAGTGATTAAAGCAGAATTCCTATTCATATGGAACTTAGAGTCCAGCTGAAGGGATAGATAAAGGCAAATATATGTCAGGTAACATATGCGATATGTTAGTGTTTGAAAGTGATATAAAACAAAATAAAGAAGGGTAAAGGGAAAGACAATAATTAAGGGGTGACTTTTTATGTATGAAGGTCAGAGAGCTTTCATTGATAATATTTGAACCAAGACTGAAAGGACAGCTGGAGCAAGCCATGCAGATAGCTGGTGGGGTAAGCACAGCAGATAAAGAGAAAAGTAATTGCACAGGCCCTGAGTCCAAGCACGCAGCAAGGAAGCTAGTATGTCAGGAGAGAGTGACTCAATGGGAAAGCTGTAGAAGATGTGGTCAGAAAAGTGGCAAGGACACGGATTGTGTTGAACTTTGTAAGATGAGTAAGAACTTGGGTGAAGTTGTAGCAAGGATGTGGCACAAACTGTTGACTTATTGATGTTATTTATTAAGGCCTATAAATTAGCTTATTTGCACATTATCAAAATCTCATTCTTTCTTGAAGAATCAGAGAATATTAAAGACAGAAAAGACATATATGTTATCCATTATGGCCATAATGCTTATACTTGATATTCTCGTACAATGCCAAAACAACAGTAATGACTAAGTACAGTAGTGAGTGCTTACATGTTAATTATTGTGCAAAAGACTTTATGCCTTTCTTATTTATTTATTTATTTTAGTCTCAGGAAGAGATGATAAGGCTAAATCTCACAGAAGTAAGGTAGCATCACTGCCAGGGGACCATCAGCTCCGCTTGAGTAATGCCAGGGAAATAGAACCCACCACGTTAGGACAAGGCTGACAAAGAGAGCGTGAGATGAAATGGTCCATTATATGTTCTATTGTTTCTCTTCTGCTTTTTTTTTTTTTTTGGTTTGTGTGTGTGTATTATTTTCTTTCCCAGATAGACATGACTGATGTGGCCATTAGGGTTGTTTGAATAGGACAGGGGATTGCAACACAACGAAGTTAGGGAGACTGGCAGCACATCTCATGAGCCCTCACAGGGCCAGTTTTGAATTTTTCAAGGTCAAGTGTAAATTGCTTGGTCTTAAATGTTCAGAGACATCAGAGCGTGTATGGTTCTTTCACAGGCAGACTCATGTCAACTCAGGTCACAGATAATGAGGTACAAAATCAGAAAATCCATTTATTAATGGGCAATGAGAATTATGAAACCTGAGCAGATTGAACACTTGAATTCTTTATCCAGTGCATTATTTTCCTATGGACATGCAACATGAGAAGCTGGAGAACAACGAGAAGGTTGCAATTAATTATTTAATAATATCAAGCTAAAAATAGTGATGCCAATAACACAGGTAGGTTGAATCCTCAGGCCTACCTGTCTACCGGACAGTGCTTAGATTAGTACTGCCAGTATTTGCCCAAGTGTTTCTCCTTTTACCATGATTTTATGGTTGAACATTCCTCCTTCTTTCTTTCTTTATTGTTTGTTTGTTTTAATGTAGCTCAACGATAAACAGAGATTCCATATGGCCTATATCTTACATGGTAACACATTTCAAGAGTTGGCATATGATCAGGAACCAACAGTACTGAAGGAAGAAGTCCAGACTGCCCTGAAGGCATTGACAAAAAACAAGCCTCCAGGGATTGATGGAGTATCAGTTGAGATGTTTCAACAAACAGATGCAGTGCTGGAGGTGCTCACTCATCTATGCCAAGAAATATGGAAGACAGCTTCCTGGCCAACTGACTGGAAGAGATCCATATTTATGCCTATTCCCAAGAAAGGTGATCCAGCCAAATGTGGAAATTACAGAACAATGTCATTAATATCACATGCAAGCAAAATTTTGCTGAAGATCATTCAAAAATGGCTGCAGCAGTATATTGACAGGGAACTGCCAGAAATTCAAGATGGTTTCAGAAGAGGACGTGGAACCAGGGATATCATTGCTGATGTCAGATGGATCCTGGCTGAAAGCAGAGAATACCAGAAGAATGTTTACTTGTGTTTTATTGTCTATGCAAAGGCATTCGACTCTGTGAATCATAACAAACTATGGACAACACTGCGAAGAATGGGAATTCCAGAACACTTAATTGTGCTCATGAGGAACCTTTACATAGATCAAGAGACAGTTGTTCAGACAGAACAAGGGGATACTGATTGGTTTAAAGTCAGGAAAGGTGTGCGTCAGGGTTGTATTCTTTCACCATACCTATTTAATCTGTATGCTGAACAAATAATATGAGAAGCTGGACTATATGAAGAAGAACGGGGCATCAGGATTGGAGGAAGACTCATTAACAACCTGCGTTATGCAGATGACACAACCTTGCTTGCTGAAAGTGAAGAGGACTTGAAGCACTTACTAATGAAGGTCAAAGACCACAGCCTTCAGTATGGATTACACCTCAACATAAAGAAAACAAAAATCCTCACAACTGGACCAATGAGCAATATCATGATAAACGGAGAAAAGAGTGAAGTTGTCAAGGATTTCATTTTACTTGGATCCACAATCAACAGCCATGGAAGCCGCAGTCAAGAAATCAAAAGATGCGTTGCATTGAGAAAATCTGCTGCAAAGGACCTCTTTAAAGTGTTGAAGAGCAAGGAAGGGTGTCGCTCTGAAGACTAAGGTGTGCCTGACCCAAGCAGTGGTATTTTCAATCGCATCATATGCATGTGAAAGCTGGACAATGAATAAGGAAGACCAAAGAAGAGTTGACACCCTTGAATTGTGGTGTTGGCGAAGAATATTGAATATACCGTGGACTGCCAAAAGAACGAACAAATCTGTCTTGGAAGAAGTGTGGCCAGAGTGCTCCTTAGAGGCAAGGATGGCGAGACTGCGTCTTACATATTTTGGACATGTTGTCAGGTGAGATGAGTCCTCATGCTTGGCAGAGTACAGGGTCAGTGGAAAAGAGGAAGACCCTCAACAAGGTGGATTGACACAGTGGCTGCAACAATGAGCTCAAGCATAACAACTATTGCAAGGACGGCACAGGACCAGGCTGAGTCGGAACTGAGTCGATGGCACCTAACAACAACAACAACACATTAAAGATACCATAGTCTAGCAAGAGTAATTAGAAAATGAGTCTAGCCAGTACTTGCAGGTTTCTGAGTACATTAATGAGGATTTAATCCCTAACCCACAGTAGAAATCTGCCCAATGAATTCCATTTCTTCTCCTCTTCTAGTCTCTCACAACCTGCAGGGGCCTTGAGCCTCCCATCATCTTCTTACTTTTAACTCTTCCTTAAAAAACTCCCAAAACACCTTGCCTGTATGGAATCTTTTCTTTCCTCCTTCCCCAGCACCCTGCAGTGCCCTCCGCTCCCTGAGAATGACTGTTGACATTTATAGTTCGACCTACCAGCTGTGCCAAGTGGCTTCTCAAGGGTGGAGGAAATAGTAGCACTCCATGTCACAGTGTCCCTCAATCTGCAACAAGTAAAGTTTACAGAGTGCCCGGGGGATGCACTTCTCCCACTCTGCCTGCTTTTTGCAGGAGAAATTCTAGTAGAGAATTCTCCAGGATGAATTCTGGTAAGTAAAACTCTCTGTCTTGTTATATCTATATATAGTAACACATTAAGTAAAGTCACAAACTATGAGGTCAAGGCCTTTTCAAGGTAACCTTACTTACCTCTGCTTTGAATCATCATCAGGAAATAATACAGTACAACCATCTAAGGAAAATACAATTTTCTTCACATTCTTCAAGATCTTGAGTGATATCTCACTGTAGCTCCAGACCTCAGGACTCTGTAATTATCCAAAGAGTCAGTTAATATTTTCACAACATGCCTGTACGTATCACACTCAGTCTCCACTTTAGTTGTATTAAAGCAGAAAAGGGAGTGACTTTAATTCATAACCGCCTGAAATCTTACTTGAAAATACTGTCGTAGCCTATAAATCAGCTACACGGTCTTTTTCTCTTTTTTAGCTGCCAGTTCTAATCCAACATGCTTTGGAAAAAGAGAAATCATGCCAGTTTGATATCATTGAACTAGATGCTGAGAGTTTACATACAATTTTCTAGGTAACAATCCACTCATTGGGATTATCCTCCCGGAAAACATTCAATGTATTGAGATTTTTGTAGAAATGAAGTCTAATAGTGGCACTTCCGATTATGAGAAAAATACATTTTAGTTGACCCCAGGGGTTGAGGAGTTCTCAGTTTCTGACCTGTCTTCTCATCCACAGCATATTTGATGCCACTTTATGTAAGGCTCCAACATAATCACTTAATATGATCTTAATATGGAACCACTTCTACTAACCCATTTTGAACGTGTTTTTTTTTTGTTGTTGTTTTTATCTTATGCCTTAATTCTGACCTTGGGATTCATCTTCTTTCAATTGCCTAATATCGCTAAATGATACTTGGTATACAGCACCATTTTTCTAGTGTTATACTTTTATCTCCAAGTTCAACCACTCTTTAAATGCTACCTTTGTCCATTCTGCCTTTCTTCCACCTTTTGGGATCTCACCCCCCAGAAACTTATAATTTTGTGCAAACCTCTATGGACTATAGCCCACTAAATTATCTGTGGTAAACCAAGTGGGTCTAGAAGGGAATTAGAATGAAGAGTAAATTCTGTTTACGTAAATAAGACATTTTTTTTCCATATAAATTGTACACTCAATTGAACATTTACCCCTTTCATAAATAAGAAAAAGGAGTTACTATTTGGGCCTATAAAATGAAATAAAAAAATCATATCTACAGGTAGTTCACTACTTAGAATGCATTCAAGTTACAACAAACTGCACTTACAAGCGTCCAGTTTTTTTTTTAATCTTATTGTTAGTACTATGTACTACATGCAATGTTGTAGCATGTAATTCGCTGATATCATCATTCTAATACCAATCCCCAAAGACAAATAAAGATCAGATTTATAAAGATACTGATAATAAAAGACAATGATAATGAAAACTAAAAAAAAAAGAGGTATTCGGCTTACATCAGAACAGACTTACCATGGAGTCACTGGAACTGAACCCCTTTGTAATTCAGGGACTACCTGTGTTACATTTTTCCCCTAAAGTTTTTTCACCCATACTCCTAGGGCTGGTTTTAATGCCAACAGAATCTCAAAATTTTTAGGGCCATCAGATATCATCTTGTCAAATTCTTTGCTAATGCACAAATATGCACTTCAAAATCCTCAACAAATAGATATCTACTTTTTTTAATAACACTTATCATTTAGCTTGTATCTCTGAAGAGCCAATTTTGCACTCAGAAAAAATTATAATCCTGTTAATAATGGTATTAATTTAAAATAACAGATTTCTGGGGAAGTGATGGCGTTGATTACACGTAATTCACGCTTAACTAATACACATTGTTCTCTTCGGACAGTGTGAGCACCAGAGGAAGTGGAAATGGATTTCAGAAGTTCTGACAAGAAATTTGAAGATTAGAAGGGGTTGGGTAGAATTCATCATTGAAAACCAATAGCTTTAGCAGGTACACACACACACGCTATCCAAGCTACCTTTTACATGGACACTGGTTGTGAGTAATCACTATTTTAGCTATCTGCCCTAATTGTAATCCAAATTGGCCTATCATTTCCAAACTCTAAGTGATCATCCTAGGATCCTGGAATTCTTTGATAACCTAGAAATAACCAGAGATGTTTATTTTTCCCTAATAGAAGTGTATCAAATACTGCTGTTCCCACCATGCTGCAAGACACACAATGAATAAGGGATTCAACCTAGAAAGCACCCTCACAAAAACAGTACAGCACAACTCATGCTCCTGCACACACAGATACACACACACACAAGCACACACAAGCTCATTATGGTTAAAAAATATTGTCTATCGAAAATAGCTTTCGAGTCACAAAAGAGTAGTTTGTAGGATGCACATATAGGGGAGAACCTGGGCTTGTGTGTGTGTCTGTGTGTGTGCACGTGTGTGTGTGCACGTGTGTGTGTATGCATACTACCTGCTCTAACCGTCTGGGCCTGCTCCCTACTTGGTTCTTCATTCCTCAGTGAAATGGAGCCACAGTTAAAGCCTTCATTTCTTTTCCTTGAAGGAGGGTTCTGATCCCCACGTTCTAAATGGCTGGGAGGATCCTGGAGTATAAGTCCACATTCACGTGCTCTAGCTGCTGTGTAGTCTCTGGGTTATCTCACAGAGAAATTATGACCCACAACATCAGAGGAATGATGTGAGTTCAACTCTAGATTTGCATAAGCTGAGCATTAGAAAATCCTAATATTTAAAGTGGGATAACTAAGCAAAAACCTCTCTGAGCTGTTTGACAGCCTTATGAATATGCAGATAGGAAACTAAAGACTGACAGTGGTCCTTAGTAAATACATCAGCAGGAATACGCAGCCGAAGCAGAGGATTTAAGTTCACACAGTGTTTTCTTCTCAATACAACACTGAGAGGCAAGCTTTATTATAATGCACTGAATTTATTGAGCATTCAAATCAGCTGATAGCATTTTTAAATCACAGCTATTTTGGCATTTCTTATTGAAAGCAATAGAAGAGCAACCAGAAGTAATAAATTTGCTTGTGAGAAGCAGCCTTGCTTGTCGTTGCTGTACATTGTGTAACTGGGACAAAATTATACCATAAATTTACAGATGTATTGCCTTTATTGTTAGCAGTGGCCAGCTTTTTCCTGTTTATTTTAAGCATGTTTGTAATGTGGAATTGCTTACATTTTAAAAACCACTGCATGGGCGTATACTGTAACCAAACTATATCTACTACAGGACAAGGCTCGGGCTACTTCAATGAATGGCATGTCTTCACAAACCCTGGATTTGTAGAAAGTTCTTAGTTCAGTGTTTAGAGAAATTCCAGGAAGTCATTAGTTTTAAATGCATAGCTCACTTTGAGTAACCCCACAATTACTCCCTGCTTCCAAAGTACACAGGGGACAGGCGTGTCTCAATGACTCCGGCAAACCAACTTGGGAATTTCTTCGAAAAAAATTTTTTTTTTTTTTTTAATTAAAGAGATATGGGTAGCAACAGAGTCTAAGGTATGTTTCTTAGTCCTGGGGTTAAGGAGTCTGGCTAACATATCCATGAGTATCTTCTGTTCAGAAGACATACGATTCCTTATCTTCTCCCTCGACACTGGGATAGCTGTGTAATTACACCTTATGTGTTATTGGACTTGGGTAACCCACAGGGAACTCTCATTTCTCTGTCTTTAAACCAGGGGGGTGGGCGAAGGGAGACATAAAACTTAATATGAAACAAAAGAGGAGATATATCTCTAATGGGGACAAAACAGATTTGAGGTTTCATCTATTTGTAATTCCAGGAAAAATAAATTGCATGAGCAGTTTTATCACTGAGTTTGTATAAAAGAGAAAGAAAAAGAATAAAGTCAACAGACCCCTGAACTCTAGTGTGTGTGTTTGAGTGGAGGCAAGGGTGGTGTCTTGACTCATAGGACCCTTTGGGGCTTGCGTTATTCAAGTAGGTTGCAAGGGCCTACTTAACAGTGATTTAGTTTCCAGAGTAAAGGCATGATAGAATACAGACTAGGGGACAGAATTTAAAAGAAAGAATGGGCTCATTTTCTAGGTGGAAATAAAAATTATTCTCTTCTTCCCTTCCTCAACTTTTCACCTCAGTCTCCTTTCTCTCTCCGTGATAGAGGAATCCTGATATCAGTGAAATGAAGTAGGTCAAAAAATGGTAGATGTATGTGGGCTAGATGTAAGTAGGAGACCAGAAGGGACATCTTTTCATCTGTACTCCAACCTCTCATTATTGGCTTGAAAAATAATACATGATTGCATCCCCAAGGCTACAGAAGTTGCCGACGGTATTTGACATACACAATTCTGCTACTTTTTCCAAATGCCTGATAATCAGCCACGTTTGAGCCAACGACGGTTAACCTGGAAAAGTCATGTCTCTTCATCCAGACCTGGGCTTCTGTCCTCATCTCCTCTCTATTCTCTTCCCAACTTGAGCCATGTCTAGTATCTTCATCTTCATTAATGGTTTTATTACCCCATCCTGCTACCCAAACTCGAAATCTTGAGTTCTCCTTTGAGTCTGCCTCTTCCTTACATCACCTCCATCCCATGTATCTCATATCTTATTGATTTTGCTTTCAAAATACTCATGAATATGTTTCTGTTTCTGGATGTTTTTCTGCTTTCTACCACTCAGCCCCCATACACATTGTTTCTCCCTTGGAACGCTCTTCTTATCCCTGCATTGCATCCTTCCTACACGTGTAGAAACACTAACTCCTCCTGAACACTTGAAATTTTCTTGGCTAACACTTTTTCAGCCTTCAGATCCTTGCTTAAAACAAACTCACTGAAAAACTGCGGGGGTTAACTCTAGCACTAGACTAACTGACTTCATCTGCTACACCCTCATTTTCTAGGCATCTGACCTTGTAACACGGATTTTACTTCTCTGAACTTATTTTCCTTATCTGCAAAATGGAGACAATAATAATACCAACATCAATGAGTTGTTATAAAGCTTAAATGAGCTAGTTCCTTCCTACTAAACAAGTGATCCTCAGACCAGTACCAGTGGTATCACCTGGGAGTTTACAGAAATGCAGATTCGTGGATCCACCCGTGTATTCACGGTATCAGAATCTGCATTTTAATAAGGTTCTCTGATTAGTCATATGCCCATTAAAGTTAAAGACATATTAAATAATGAATGTGAGAAATTTAGAGCAAAGCCTGATATGATTTAATAAAAGCTACAGCCATCATCATCATCACCATCATCATCATCATTACATTATCAACATCATGATACTCCCAAATCCTAACTTATATGCTTCGTACTATGTACTCTCATCAGCTCTGTACTTCCAATTTTATTTTAAGCGTAACATTTTACACTAACTTTTTACTCAAAATTTGCTTCTGCTATTTTTTTATTAGTCTATATGCTCTCAAAAATCAATGCTCATCTTATCACTGCCATATTTCTAGAACCTAGTACAAAGAAAACAAACCAAACCCATCACCATCGAGTTGATTCCGACTCATAGTGACCCTATAGGACTGGGTAGAACTGTCATATAGGATTTCCAAGGAGCTGCTGGTGGATTTGAACTACTGACCTTTTGGTTAGCAGCCATAGCTCTTAACCACTGCACCACTAGGGCTTCGAACCTAGTACAGTGCCTGGCAAATAGAAAGTGCTCAATAAATGTCTGTCTAATGAGTCTCTTTATTGCCACTAGCAAACCACCAACCCAAATTCACATCCTTTTTTTTTTGCATAGACAATTTGAATACCCTTCTAGCCAGGGCTTCTGCTTTTAGTCTCTGTTTAGTTCCATTCAGGAAGTTGTGGGATTAGTCATCCTCCTTTCCCTTAGACACTTGACAGTCTTAGACACATCAGCAGCAGCAAGAAGATTGAACTCAGGTGAAGGATCTTAGAGAAAAACGTCATAGCTGTGCTGCTAAAAGAGAACGAGGAAACATTACTCTCTGAATTTCTCTTAGTGCCTACTTTACTAATAAATGAATTAATGAGTTTCTTTTTTTTTTTTTATAGACACTGAATAGAGTTTCAGACAGTAAATAATAGTGAGAGTGTACATGTTAGTCAGAAGCTAAGGTCTTCAGAGCCAAAAAAAAAAAAATGGGTGCATCTGAGGAAAGTATGTATGATGCCAACAGCTCAGAGTCAGGCAAAATATCAGGTCACAATTTTCACAAGGATTCTAGGTGCCTGCACAGGCTGCACCTGTTCCAGGTGGTCCCCTAGGCCTTCTGCTATTGGACTGAATTGTGTCCCCTAAAAAGATATGGTGAAGTACTAAGCCCCCGTACCTGTGAATGTGATCTGTTGGGAAATAGGGTCTTTGATGTTATCAGTTAACATGTGGTCATATTGGAGTAGAGTGGGTCTTAATCTAATGTGAGTGGTGTCCTTATAAAAGAGGATAATAAACTCAGAAACAGAGGGAAGGACGCTATACAGCACTATGGCTGTAAGCCAAGGAACGCCTGAGGCTATCAGAAGCCAGGAGAGATAAGAAATGATCTTCCTGTGGAGACTTCAGAGAAAGCTGCCAACATGATGAATTCAGTCCTCTAGCCTCCAGAACTGTGAGACAATAAAATTTTATCCTTATAAGTCACCCAAGTTGTGGTATTTTGTTATGGTAATTCTAGTACACTAATACACCTTCCAACTGCCTCTGAAAAGTCTGAAGGCCTAGATCAGGCAGAATGACCAAGAGACGGTAAGCTAAGAAACTCATTATCACCAAATGTGATCAGTCTTGTAAGATGGTGACTTTCACCTCCCACCCAGAGTTTTAGCTTGTATAGGATGTGGGAAGGAAGTGTGGGAGGGAGGGAAAGTAAGCCACACAACCAGCTCCAAACCAGGAACTGACTTTTAGTATATGGGCAGTCATTCTGAGTTCTCAGAACTGACAGTGATGAAGGATAATAAGATATAAATTGTATTGAATATTTACCATCAAATCATGAATCTTTAAAAATCAGTTGGACAACAAATCACTGGACTGGACTAAACATCTTAGAATAGATACAAATGCTAAGATTCTTTTTTTCCTTTCCTTTCCTCTATACCTTTGTGTCTTCTTCCCTAGAGCATGGAAAGGTAGGGAATTAATAAAACTACACTGATGACAGTTATTTCAAAAATTAGAAATGCTTCATATTTGCACATTGCTCTGTTGAGGCTCTTCGATCAGTTATAATGGAATTGTGAAAGCAAGGCCATAGGTGATCAGTTCCTTCTCACAACTTAATCTAACAACGTTCTCCTACCTCTTACTCTTTGGTATAGATTAGATTCTTCATAATACATAGCATTTAGAGTCATTGTTTGGGGTGGGAATTTGGGGGATCCTCTCTCTAATATTTTCCAGAAAGTGATTGGGTTCTTCATGTGCCTTGAGACAGACTCTTCAATCCCTACTTTCACTTGCCTACAAAAATTGGTAAACATTAATAACATTATTAATAACAATTCCTTATATCAATAACTCTTTCATCTGAAGGATTTTCCCATCCATCAATATATTTGATCTTCAAAACCTCTCTTATGGATAGAATTGTGTCCCCCAAAAATGTGTATCAACTTAGCTAGGCCATGATTCCCAGTATTGTGTGTTTGTCCACCATTTTATGATTTGATGTGATTAGCCTATGTGTTATAAATCCTAACCTCTATGATGTTAGTGATGGAGCCCTGGTGGCACAGTGGTTAAGAGCTACAGCTGCTAACCAAAAGGTTGGCAGTTTGAATCCACCAGTCACTCCTTGGAAACACTATGGGGCAGTTTTACTCTGTCCTACAGGGTCGCTATGAGTCAGAATCTATTCGTTGGCAATGGAAATGATGTTAATGAGGGAGGATTAAAGGTAGTTATGTTAATGAGGCAGGACTCAATCTACAGGATTAGGTTGTATCTTGAGTCAATCTCTTTTGAGATATAAAAGAGAAAAGTGAGCGGAGAGGAGAGGAATCTCCTACCACCAAGAAAGAAGAGCCAGGAACGAAGTGGGTTCTTTGGATTGGGGGTCCCCGCAGTGAGAAGCTCCTAGACCAGGGGAAGATTGATGACAAGGACCTTTCCTCAAGTCAGACAGAGAGAAATAGCCTTCCCCTGGAGCTGGTACCCTGAATTTGGATTTCTAGCCTCCTAAACTGTGAAAGAATAAACTTCTGCTGGTTAAAGCCATCCACTTATGGTATCTCTGTTATATCAGCACTAGTTAACTAAGACAACCCCTGTCATGGACTGAATTGTGTTCCCCAAAAATACATGTCGACTTGGTTAGGCCATGATTCCCAGTATTGTGTGGTTGTTCTCCATTTTGTGATTGTAATTTTATGTTAAAGAAGATTAAGGTGGGATTAACACACTTACTAAGGTCATATCCCTGATCCAGTGTAAAGGGAGTTCCCTGGAGTGTGTCCTGCACCACCTTTTATCTTACAAGAGATAAAAGGCAAGTAAGCAGAGAGTTGGGTACCTCATACCACCAAGAAGGCAGGGACGGGAGCAGAGCATGTCCTTTGGACCCAGGGCTCCTATGCGGAGAAGCTCCTAGTCCAGGGGAAGATTGATGACAAGGGCTTTCCTCCAGAGCCAACAGAGATAGCCCTTTCCTGGAACTGACACCCTGAATTTGGACTTCTAGCCTACTAGACTGTGAAAGGATAAATTTCTCTTTGTCAAAGCCATCTACTTGTGGTATTTCTGTTATAGCACTAGATGACTAAGACAACTCTTCTTTAGGATTATTGTTTTTATTTTCATTTCCTTTAGATTAAATTGGAACCTAGAAAGTTTTATTGACTGCCAGCTAGTCAATGAAATAAGGAAAACTAGAAGCTAAGTCTTTGCCTATGAGAATTTAAAGGAAAAATGAAATGCAACTGTGGCACAGATTAATGCCTATGAATGCTGTCTTTCACTGACATGTAGAAAGACAGCTTTTTTATATCCCCCTTGTATGATTTGGGGCCACTAACTAGTTCTTACCAATGGAATGTGGGGGAAGTAATGAATGCCACTTTACAGTCTACACCAAATATCGGCCTTGAGATCACCCACTTTACCTTTTTGCTCATCAGTCAATCAGATACGGAAAACACAGAGGAGGTTTCCACAAGCCTAGGAGACTGTGACCGCACAGAATGAAAGGTAGCCTGGATTCTAGATCTCGCCCCCCCACCCTGACTTAGAGAAAATCCTCTAAAGAGATTCCCTCTTCGAGACAGGAGAGCATTCCCACTGGACTTTCACTGCATCAGGGTAAAAAAATAAATAAGCAAGCCACAGAGCAAACTACTGCCTAATACAGATATCCAGCCAAAAGTAATTACATCTGTGAATTACTCTCACAAGAGAGAATTTTTTTTTCTTCCTTATTCAAATTGTTATTTCCTGATTTATTGAAATGCTTTTCCTAAGATATACGATGAATTAGTGAACTCGGAATGACAATACATCGAAATCAAACAGTGCTTGAGGGTTTTTTTTTTTTCCATTCAAAATATCCACTTGAGAAAATAGGGTAAATAATATGAGAAAATAGGGTAACAGGGGAAAAAAAACTCCTCTGTGGAAAATACATAACTTAATTGTACTAAAATAGAGAGGTGAATTTAGGGTTCTTTCCAAGATGGGTAGAATAGAAATTTAGCAGGAAGGGGTGGCACATGAGGTGTAAATGCCAAAGGCAGGGATTAATTATGTCTGAAGGATATTCCTGGCAAGCTATTAATCCATTGTTTTTCACCCGTTGTCAGAGCAACCACTCAAGATGAGTGGCCTGCCAATAATAATCAGAGGAGAGTGGAATCAGGTCATGAACTCTTGCAATTCACAAATGTAAAGCCTTCAAATGGAAAAAAAAGCTCCTCGGCGTTGAGGACAGCAAGAGGCTTAAGTGATGACAGATCTCACTGACAGAAAGCAGCTGGCCATGTGTCATCAAATGCAAGGTACTGTCACTTCTGTTTACCCAGTAGCCATGCTGGACAATAACCCTGGTGTAAATACAATTGTCCCAGGAGCCATGGAAGCTGCTCTATGGTCTTGTGATCACGAAGATGGGCATTGAATATCTCCATTGAAAGTAAATATGTTTAACTGGACTCTAGGGATTAGTTTTTTCTTCAATTAGGTAGAAAAATAAAGGATTGTAGGTAGACCGAAAGGCAAGAAAACCACATCAGGAAGAGTGGACAGATGGGAGGTGGGAAGCAAGGAAGGAAGCAAAGCTCTCAGGAGAAAAAGAGTGTTAGAAATCTCTTGCAAGAATAGGAGCGCTGTGGTCGAAGCAGAGTAATAAGAGGACGGTATTGCAAGAGCAGATAAAATAGATGGAAACAGACGATCAGAATGGGCCATCAGGGAGAAAAGTGAATTGGAATGTATGAACAGAAATGTGAATTACTTCAGCTACCTCAGTGAAATGGCAAGGATTTCTCATTGTGGTTAGACAACATGAGAAAAATTCAGGCAGCAAAACCAAAAGAAAAAAATAAGGACAAGCAAAAAAATGATGAAACTGGCAACCTACAGCCAAGTAATTAGATACGTTCTTCTTAGAAAATACCATAACGAACATTGATGTGAAGGAAGTGCAAAGACGGGACTGATTATTACGACTTTAAATTCACGTAGAACTACATGGTTTAAAAGAACTTTCACAACGTCATTTTATGCAGTCAGATAAACTAGGCTACACAGGTATTTTATATGTATATATAATGTGCATTTTATCTAGTATATAATGACTATAATGTATAGTACAATTTATATAATATATGTTGTATTTTAATATAATATATAATTTTTATAGGGCCCTCGTGGCACAGTGATTAAGAGCTTGGCTGCTAACCAAAAGGTAGGCAGTTTGAATCCACCAGTCTCTTCTTGGAAACCCCATGGGGCAGTTCTACTTTGTCCTATAGGGTCATTATTAGTTGGAATTGACCCGATGGCAGCGGGTTTTGTATAATTTTCATATGATGTATGAAGCCCTGATAGTACAGTGGTTAAAGTGCTTGGCTGCTAACCAAAAGGTCAGTAGTTTGAACTCACCAGCTGCTCCATGGGAGAAAGATATGGCAGTCAGCTTCCATAAAGATTACAGCCTTGAAAACCCTGTGGGCAGTTCTACTCTGTCTCATGGGTCACTATGAGTCAGAATCGATATGGGTTTTGTGTGGGGTTTTTACATGATGTATAATACATAAATACTATACATATAATGCATATAATATATATATAAAGTTGAGGACCCTTAGCTCAAAGAGTTTAATACCTTGTCAGGTTCACACGGTTATCTATAGAATTTGGACTCAAACTCAAATAAGATTCTAAATGTGATACTCTTTCCAATATAGAACTCTAACAAGAGTTTTCCCTCAGTAGTGCAATGAGATCGAATATTAAAACTACTTTTTCGTTAATTTTCTGTCAGAGAAGTGAGACTAATAGTACCTAACTTCATGAAGATACATTTTCATGATGATAAATACCTAGGCCTGTTCAACCCCAAACTGAAATAACGTGAGAACAAAGTCAATGTCCCATGTCTCCTTCCTGTGTTTCGGAAATATGACCAGTCACTAGATAACCTGTGCAGTTTTAGAACTCTTGACCAGAATCCATATGAAAGGTACCCTGGAAACCTGTATATTAAATGAGCAACTTCAGATGATTTTTGCGATCGAGAAAGTTTCTGAGAAATGTTAATTGCTCCCTACCTAAGAATATGTTTGAAACAGGAAGTGTAGAAAATATAAAAATTTTTACTGCTCCTAGAATTTCTGGCTTAGGTGACTAAATATGATTTACTCTATGACAGTAGTGAAAAAAGAGGGCCCATTCTAAAAATATCAGATCCAAAGACAATTCTACAGTTTTCTTTAATAACAGTGTTTTACGATGCTCACCTTCCAAAACTTTTTGTTTTCCTGTTGACATCCCTAACATCTTTACTTTCGCCTGAATCTCATTTTTCTTAGTGTTATCTTCGACAGAAGCATCCTGAGATCTTAGCTTAAATTCACTTTAGATGTATGAAGCTTACCCTTGTCTTGACTATCAATGAACATACAAGAGTTTAAGTATATTTATATTTATCTTTTTGCATAAGAAGAAGAAAAGATGTTCCTCCCTTTGGCTGAAAATGTGAGCTGGAAGGCTGAGGAGTAGTATCTGTGCTCTGTATCGCGATGCTGTGTTGCATGTGGTCCCAACTCTGAGGTCATCATGGGGGTTCTGGATCTCTACTAATGTTTCTGAACACCCAGAAAATACTTGCATTGCTCTGTCCAACAATTCCACTGTCTCATTTCCCTAAGATACCTACATTTCTGAACTATTCTTCTTTGCTGTGGATGGTGGATAAGACACCATTGACTTGAAATTTTTTTTTTAATTTTAATGGTTTTATGAAGGTCTTGTTAATATACAATAAATTGTACAATTTAAAATGTATAATTTGATGAGGCTCAAAATATATGCATTCATAAAACCATTGTCGCAATCAAGATAACAGCCATTTCCATCGCTGTCAAAAGTTTCTTTGCTCCCTTTGTAATCTATTCCTCCCTCCACTTCCATTTCTAGAAAACCATCGATCCTCTTTCTGTCACTAAAGACTAGTTAGCTTTTTCAAGAATTCTTCATACATAATTGTTTACTCTCTTTCTTTGTACCTTCTTCCACTCAGCATAACAGTTTCAAGATTCATTCATATTGTTGGGTATATCAATAACTTGTTCTTCTGTTTCTGAGTGGTATTATATTGTAAGGATACACCACAGTTTATCCATTCACCAGGGCCTACATGATATTCAGATTATTTTTAATTTGGGGCTATTAGAAATAAAGTTGTTACAAACATCTGTTTGTACATCGTTTTGTAAAAATACGCTTTTATTTCTCTTGGGTAAATCCGCGGCAGTGGAATGGCTGGGCCATATGATAAGTGTATATTAATTAGTTTATAAATTGCCAAACTCTTTTCCAAATTGGCTTTACCAATTTAATTTCCCACAAGCAGTACATGAGAGCTCCAGTATTGCTACCTCTTCAATAATAGTACTTACGGTCAGTCTTTTTAATTTTAACCAATCTAACGAATGTATAGTAGTATTGTTGTGGTTCTTGTTTGCATTTCTCTTATGACTAATAATTTTGAACATGTTTTCATGTGCTATTTGTGAACCCTATATCTTGCTTGGAAAGGAGTTCTTCAGGGTTGTATCCTTTCACCATACTTATTCAATTTGTATTCTGAGCCAGTAATCTGAGAAGCTGGACTATATGAAGAACACGGCATCAGGATTGAAGGGAGAATCATTAAAAACCTCTGATATGCAGATGACACAAACTTGCTTGCTGAAAGGAAAAAGGACTAGAAGCACTTACTAATGAAGGTCAAAGACCACAGCCTTCAGCATGGATTACACCTCAACATAAAGAAAACAAAAATCCTCACAACTGAACCAATAAGCAACATCATGATAAACAGATAAAAGATTGAAGTTGTCAAGGATTTCAATTTACTCAGATTCACAATCAGTGCCCATGGAAGCAACAGTCAAAAAATCAAACGATGTGGTGCCTTGAGCAAATGTGCAGCAAAAGACGTCTTTAAAGTGGTAAAAAGCAAAGATGACTCTTTGAGGACTAAGGTGCATGTCATGGATTGAATTGTGTCTCCCCAAAATATGTGTCAGTTTGGCTAGGCTATGATTCCCAGCAGTGTGTGATTGTCCACCATTTTGTCATCTGATGTGATTTTTCTGTGTGTTGTAAATCCTACCTCTATAATGTTAATGAGGCAGGATTAGAAGCAGTTCTGTCAGTGAGTTTAATTGAGTCAGGAGTCGATCTGGAAGATTAGGCTGTGCCTTAAGTCAATCTCTTTTGAGATATAAAAGAGAGAAGCTAGCAGAGAGACTTGGGAACCTCATACCAAGAAGAAATACTTTCCAGGAGCAAAGCACGTCCTGCGGATCCTGGGTCCCTGCATTTAGAAGCTCTTAGAACGGGAAAATCAATGACAAAGGCCTTCCTTCAGAGCCGATAGAGAAAGAAACACTTCCTCTGGAACTGTCACCTTGAATTCAGACTTGTAGCCTACTAGATTGTGAGATAATAAATTTCCACTTCTTAAAGCTATCCACTTGTGGTATTTCTGTTACAGCAGTACTAGATGACTAAGACAATGCACCTGACCCAAGCCTGGTATTTGCAACTGCCTCACGTGCATGTGAAAACCAGACAATGAGTACGGAAGACCATAGAAGAACTGATTCCTTTGAATTCAGTGTTGGCGAAGAATATTGAAATATACCATGGACTACCAGAAGAATGAACAAGTCTGTCTTGGAAGAAGTACAACCAGAATGCTCCTTAGAAGAGAGCTTTTTTTTTTTTTTTCAGAAAAGAGCAACACCCTCAAGGAGATGGATTGACATAGCGGCTGCAACCATGGACTCACACATTGCAATGGTTGTGAGGACGGCACATGACTGGACAGTGTTTTTTTTGTTGTACATAGGGTCACTATAAGTCAGAACTGACTCAACGGCAACTAAGAACATCTTTCTTGATAAAGCCTCTTTTAAGATATATTGTCCATTTTTTATTGAGATATAAGAGTTTATATTTTGGATACAAGCCTTTATCAATTATAAACCATGCAAATATTTTCTTGTCACCTGTGGTGTGCCTTCTCAGTATCTTTACATTGTCTTTTGAGTAGCTAATCTCTTAAATTTTGATTATGTACAATTTATAAATTTCCTTTTTATAGCTCATGATTTTTGCTTCCTCTTTAGGAAATCACGGCCTAACCTAAGGTCATTAAGATTTTCTCCTATGTTTTCTCCTAGAGCTTCTAGAAATTTTAGGTATTGACTCATATATTTGGTCTGTAATCTATTTTTAATTACTTTTTTTTTTTTTGTATGTGGTGTGAAGTCAGGGTCAGGCTCTTTTTTTTAATTGCAGGTATCCAGCTAACCAAGCGCTATTTGTCCCCCTTGAATTACCTCAATACTTTGTAAATATCAAATGCGCATAAATACAGAAGTCTCTTTTTGGATTCTTTCTTCTGTTCCACTGATATGTGTTTGCATGTCCGTGTGTTTGTATGCCTCTCTCTGTGTTACTATTTTTATGACAATACCTCCACTTTCTTAGTAGCTGTAGCTTTGTAAAAAATCTTGAAATAATGTAGTTTAATCCCTTTCTCTGTGTTACTATTTTTATGACAATACCCACTTTCTTAGTAATTGTAGCTTTGTAAAAAATCTTGAAATAATGTAGTTTAAACCCTGAAATATGTTTTCCTTTTTCATAATTATTTCTGCTGTTTTAAGTCCTTTGCATTTTCACATATATTTTAGAAGCAGCATTTCAATTTCTACCCAAAGCTTGCTGGTATTTTTTTTTTTTTTTTAAATAATAGACTTCATTTTTAGAACAGTTTTAAGATTTACAGAAAAATTGAGAAGACAGGACAGAGTTACACTTAACTCCTCATTCAGTTTCCCCTATTGTTAATACCTTACATTAGGATGATATATATGTTACAATCAATGGAGCAATGTTGATACATTATTATTAATTAAAGTCCATAGTTTATCATATTTTCTTAGTTTTTATCTAATATCATTTTTTTGTTCTGGGATCTCATTCAGAAGAGCATATTTCATTTAGTTGTCATGTTTAGCTTCTCTAAGCTATGGCAGCTTCCTTGTTTTGATGACAGTTTTGAGGAGTATACCAAATCAAACTCTTTGCCATCAAGTTGATTCCGAGTCATAGGGACCCTACAGGACAGGGTAGCACTGCCCCATAGGGTTTCCAAGGAGTCGCTGGTGGATTCAAACTGTGGACCTTTTGTTTAGCAGCCAAGCTCTTAACCACTGTACTACCAGGGCTCAATGGTGAGTGATTTTTTAAAATGCCTCACTATTGGCCTTTGTATGCTATTTTTCTCTTCTTTACACTGTGGCTAAGTGTTTTTGAGAGACATATCACAGAAGTAAAGTGCCATTTTCATCACATCATAACAATGGTAGATGCTATCAACATGATTTAAGACCATTGACGTTGACCATGACCTCCTGGCTGAAGTAATGTTTTCCAGGCTCTTTTGCTGTAAAGTTCCCCCTCCTTTCTGTTTGCTTACTGTACTCTTTGGACAGAAGTCACTATGTGCAGCCTACACTTAAGGAGTGGGGAGTTACATTCTAAGTCCTTGAGGGCAGTGCATCAATATAAATAATTTAGAATTTTTCTGCATGGGAGATTTGATTCTTCTTCTGAATTTATTAATTTATTCAATCATTTATTTATAGCAGCATAAATAAATGATTGAATAATGATTTGTGGATTTTATATTTTGGGTTATAATTCAATATCATTTAATGTGCTGCTCAAGTTTTTCCAGGTTTGTCCACTAGACGCTCATTCAGTTGGCTACTATGCTACTTTGACAACAGCATCAATGTATATATATATATATATTTTTTTTTTTAGCAGTGCCTTACTTTCTGGCACAACGAGATGTTCCAGGCCCAGCTTATGTATTTCCTGACCTGGTCTTAGAATCAGCAGTTTTTCTAAGAAGCTCTGGGTCTTTTTTTTAGAAAATTGTGTTCAAAACTCTATCTGGCCCTTTAAATGTGCTCATTGCTACTGGAATGTCATTTCTCTTAGGCTTTCTCTGTCAATGAAGCAAAAAATATATACACACTAACCCACGCATATGCACACATACGTATGTACGTTAAATTAAACATGATGAGTTCATATTGACTGCTCCGACTCTACTCCATTATCACATGTATTATTCTAGTCTCCTCCTCTTGCATTATTTGCATCCTTGCACTCCAACAGTGAGACATTGGTTCCCACCATTTGTCATCGACTTTTTTTTTTTAAATCAAATTCCAGTAGTATCAGGAAAAAAAAAAAAATTTTTTTTTTACCCAGTAATTTGCTTTTGACTGTGTTGAATCTACACATTAATTTAGAAAGAACTGACCGTATTGAGATATCAATGCTTATGTTCTATCTCTCCATCTAATTAAATTAGTCCTTATCTAATTACTTTCAGCAAAGTTTTGTAGTATGCTGTGTACAGTCATTAAACATTTTTATCCAATTTATCCTTAAGTATTTCATATTTTATGGTGCTATATTTTTATTGTAAAAGGCATTGGTGCTTTGCATTTCAATACTTGATTACTTATTGCTAGTGAATAGAAACACAATTTATTTTTGTATAATAATCTTATATTCTAAAACCTTGCTAAACTAACTTTTCAGTTTGTATATGTATGGTCTAGATTTTTTTAAGGATATGCTGCATAAGTAATCATGTTATTTTTAAATAAAAATATTTTATTTCTTCCCTTCCAATTCATACAGCTTTTATTCGTTTTTCTTGCCTTATTGCACTGCTAAAAAAACCACTTCAACTTGGAATAGTGGTTGTAAACCAAAACCCACTGCCAACAAGTCGTTTCTGACTTACAGCAATTCCTTTGGGTTTCCAAGGCTGTAAGTCTCCACAGAGGCAGGCTGCCACGTCTTTCTTCCTCAGAGCTGCTGGTGGTTTTGAACAGTCAAGCTTTTGGTTAGTAGTTGATCGCTTTAAGCAATGCACCACCAGGGCTCCTTAAATGTAGTAAGAGCAAACGCTTCTTTTTTTTTCTTTCTTTTTTTACTTTTTATTGTGCTTTAAGTGAAAGTTTACAAATCACGTCAGTCTCTCACACAAAAACTTATATCCACCTTACTACACACTACCAGTTACTCTTCCCCTAATGAGACAGCCCGCTCTCTCCCTCCACTCTCTCTTTTCATGTCCATTTCACCATCTTCTAACCCCCTCCACCCTCTCATCTCCCCTCCAGGCAGGAGATGCCAACATAGTCTCAAGTGTCCACCTGATCCAAGAAGCTCACTCCTCACCAGCATCCCTCTCCAACCCATTGTCCAGTCCAATCCCTGTCTGAAGAGTTGGCTTTGGGAATGGTTCCCGTCCTGGGCCAACAGAAGGTCTGGGGGCCATGACCACCGGGGTCCTTCTAGTCTCAGTCAGATCATTAAGTCTGGCCTTTTTATGAGAGTTTGGGGCCTGCGTCCCACTGCTCTCCTGCTCCCTCAGGGGTTCTCTGTTGTGTTCCCCGTCAGGGCAGTCATCGGTTGTAGCTGGGCACCATCTAGTTCTTCTGGTCTCAGGATGATGTAGTCTCTAGTTCATGTGGCCCTTTCTGTCTCTTGGGCTTGTAATCACCTTGTGTCCTTGATGTTCTTCATTCTCCTTTAATCCAGGTGGGTTGAGGCCAATTGATGCATCTTAGATGGCTGCTTGCTAATGTTTAAGACCCCAGACACCACTCTTCAAAGTGGGATGCAAAATATTTTCTTAATAGATTTTATTATGCCAATTGACTTAGATGTCCCCTGAAACCATGATCCCCAGACACCTGCCCCTGCTACGCTGGCGTTTGAAGCATTCAGTTTATTCAGGAATTTTAGTCCAGTTGTGCTGACCTCCCCTGTATTTTGTGTTGTCTTTCCTTTCGCCTAAAGCAGTTCTTATCTACTATCTAATTAGTGAATACCCCTCTCCCACCCTCTCTCCCTCCTCCCTCTCGTAACCACAAAAGAATGTTTTCTTCTCAGTTTAAACTATTTCTCAAGTTCTTATAATAGTGGTCTTATATGATATTGGTTCTTTTGCAACTAATTTCACTCAGCATAATGCCTTTCAGGTTCCTCCATGTTATGAAATGTTTCAGAGATTCCTCACTGTTCTTTATCCATGCATAGTATTCCATTGTGAGAATATACCATAATTTATTTATCCATTCATCCGTTGATGGGCACCTTGGTTGCTTCCATTTTTTTGCTATTGTAAACAGTGCTGCAATAAACATGGGTGTGCATATATCTGTTCGTGTAAAGGCTCTTATTTCTCTAGGATATATTCTGAGTGGGACTGCTGGATCATATGGTAGTTCTATTTCTAGCTTTTTAAGGAAGTGCCAAATCGATTTCCAAAGTGGTTGTACCATTTGACATTCCCACCAGCAGTGTAGAAGTGTTCCAAACTCTCCACAGCCTCTCCAACATTTATTATTTTGTGTTTTTGGATTAATGCCAGCCTTGTTGGAGTGAGATGAAATCTCAATGTAGTTTTGGTCTGCATTTCTCTAATGGCTAATGATAATGAACATTTCTTCATGTATCTGTTAGCTACTTGAATGCCTTCAGTTATGCCAGCACCATGTGTTAAAAAGACTGTCTTTTCCCCCATTTAACCGTTTTGGGGCCTTTATCAAGTATCAACTGCTCATATGTGGACGGATTTATGTCTGGATTCTCTATTCTGTTCCATTGGTCTATGTATCTGTTGTTGTACCAGTACCAGGCTGTTTTGACAACTGTGGCAATATAATAGGTTCTAAAATCAGGAAAAGTAAGGCCTCCCACTTTGTTCTTCTTTTTCAGTAATGCCTTATTTATCCAGGGCCTCTTTCCCTTCCATATGAATTTGGCGATTCATTTCTCCATCTCATTAAAGAATGTCGTTGGGATTTGGATTGGAATTGCATTAAATGTATAGATCACTTTTGGTAGAATAGACATTTTTATAATGTTAAGTCTTCCTATCCATGAGCAAAGTATGTTTTTCCACTTATTTTTAAGTCTCTTTTGGTTTCTTGCAGAAGTGTAGTGTAGTTTTCTTTGTATAAGTCTTTTACTTCTCTGGTAAGATTTATTCCTAAGTGTTTTGTCCTCTTGTGGGCTACTGTAAATGGCATTGATTTGGTGATTTCCTCTTCGATGTTCTTTTTGTTGGTGTAGAGGAATCCAACTGATTTTTGTATTTTATCTTGTATCCCGATACTCTGCTGAATTCTTCTATTAGTTTCAGTAGTTCTTTGGAGGATTCCTTAGGGTTTTCTGTGTATAAGATCATATCATCTGCAAATAGAGATACTTTTACTTCTTCCTTGCCAATCTGGATGCCCTTTATTTCTTTATCTAGCCTAATTGCTCTGGCTAGGACCTCCAAAAAATGTTGAACAAGAGTGGTGATAAAGGGCATCCTTGTCTGGTTCCTGATTTCAATGGGAATGTTTTCAGGCTCTCTCCATTTAGGGTGATGTTGGATGTTGGCTTTGTATAAATGCCCTTTATTATGTTGAGGAATTTCCCTTCTATTCCTATCTTCCTGAGAGTTTTTACCATGAATGGGTGTTGAACTTTGTCAAATGCCTTTTCTGCATCAATTGATAAAATCATGTGATTCTTGTCTTTTGTTTTATTTATGTGGTGGATTACATTAATTGTTTTTCTAATGTTGAACCATTTCTGCATACCTGGTATGAATCCCATTTGACCATGGTGAATTATTTTTTTGATATGTTGTTGAATTCTATTGGGTAGAATTTTGTTGAGGATTTTTGCATCTATGTTCATGAGGGATATAGGTCTGTAATTTTCTTTTCTTGTGGTGTCTTTACCTGGTTTTGGTATCAGGGATATGGTGGCTTCGTAGAATGAGTTTGGTAGTATTCCGTCCTTTTCTGTGCTCTGAAATACCTTTAGTAGTAATGGTGTTAACTCTTCTCTGAAAGTTTGGTAGAACTCTGCAGTGAAGCCATCCGGAGCAGGGCTTTTTTGTGTTGGGAGTTTTTTGATTACTTTTTCAATCTCTTCTTTTTTATGGGTCTATTTAGTTGTTCTACCTCTGTTTTTGTTAGTTTAGGTAGGTAATGTGTTTCTAGGAATTCATCTATTTCTTCTAGGTTTTCAAATTTGTTAGAGTACAATTTTTCATACTAATCTGATATGATTCTTTTAATTTCAGTTTGGTCTCTTGTAATATCGCCCATCTTGTTTCTTATTTGGGTTATTTGCTTCCTCTCTTGTTTTTCTTTTGTCAGTTTGGCCAGTGGTTTATTAATTTTGTTGATTTTAAAAGAAAACATCTTTTGATCTTGTTAATTCTTTCAATTGTTTTTCTGTTTTCTATTTCATTTAGTTGATCTCTAATTTTTATTATTTGTTTTCTTCTAGTGCCTGTGACTTTCTTTTGTTGCTCTCTTTCTATTTGTTCAAGTTGTAGGGATAGTTCTTTGATTTTGGCCCTTTCTTCTTTTTGGATGTGTGCATTTATTGATATAAATTGGCCTCTGAACACTGCTTTTGCTGTGTCCCAAAGGTTCTGATGGGAAGTGTTTTCATTCTCATTGGATTCTCTGAATTTCTTTATTCCATCATTAATGTCTTGTATAATCCAGTCTTTTTTGAGCAAGGTATTGTTCAGTTTCCAAGTGTTTGATTTCTTTTCCCTGCTTTTCCTGTTATTGATTTCCACTTTTATGGCCTTATGGTCAGAGAAGATGTTTTGTAATATTTCAATGTTTTAGATTCTGCTAATGCTTGCTTTATGACCTAATATGTGGTCTATTCTAGAGAATGTTCCATGTGCACTAGAAAAGAAAGTATACTTGGTTGCTGTTGGGTGGAGTGTTCTGTATATGTCTATGAGGTCAAGTTGGTTGACTGTGGCATTTAGATCTTCCATGTCTTTACTGAGCTTCTTTTTGGATGTCCTGTTCTTCACCAAAACTGGTGTGTTGAAGTCTCCTACTGCTATTGTGGAGCTGTCTATCTCACTTTTCAATGCTGATAGAGTTTGTTTTATGTATCTTGCAGCCCTGTCATTGGGTGCATAAATATTTAATATGGTTATATCTTCTTGGTGTATTGTCTCTTTAATCATTATATAGTGTCCTTCCACATCCTTTCTGTTGGATTTAACTTTAAAGTCTATTTTGTCAGAAATTAATATTGCCACTCCTGCTCTTTTTTGATTGTTGTTTGCTTGATATATTTTTTTCCTTCCTTTGAGTGTGAGTTTGTTTGTGTCTCTAAGTCTAAGGTGTGTCTCTTGTAGGCAGCATATAGATGAATCTTGTTTTTTAATCCATTCTGCCACTTTCTGTCTCTTTATTGGTGCATTTAGTCCAGTTATATTCAGGGTAATTATGGATAGGTATGAATTTAGTGCTATCATTTTGATGTCTTTTTTTGTGTGTTGTTGACAGTTTCTTTTTCCCACTTGATTTTATGTGCTGAGTAGATTTTCTTTATATATTGTCCTTTCCTCGTATTTGTTGTTGTTCATTTTGTTTCTGCTGAGTCTCTATTTTTTTCTTGTATTTTATTTTGATGAGTAGGATAGTTTGTCTCCTTTGTGGCTGCCTTATTATTTACCCCCATTTTTCTAAATTTAAACCTAACTTTTATCTCTTTGTATTGCCGTATGTTTCTCTCCATATGGAAGGTGTATGATTACATTTCTCAGTTCCTCTTTATTATTTTAATGTTGTCTTCTTTTACATAGTAACATCGCTGTCACCCTGTTTTGAGCTTTTTTTTTTTTTTTTTTAATATCCTTGCTTTGTTTTTTGGATTTCCCTGTCTGGGCTGGCTTCTGGTTGCTCTGCCCAATGTTCTAGTCTTGGGTTGATACCTAATATTATTGATATTCTGACCAAAGAACTGCCTTTAGTATTTCTTGTAGCTTTGGTTTGGTTTTTACAAATTCCCTAAACTTGCGTTTATCTGGAAATGTCTTAATTTCACCTCCATATTTAAGAGACAGTTTTGTTGAATATATGATTCTTGGCAGGCAATTTTTTTCCTTCAATTTTTTAAATATGTCATTCCATTGCCTTCTTGCCTGCATGGTTTCTGCCGAGTAGTCTGAGCTTATTTTTCTTAGCTCTCCTTTGTAGGTGACTTTTCATTTATCCCTTGCTGCTCTTATAGTTCTCTCTGTATCTTTGGTTTTGGCAAGTTTGATTATATGTCTTGGTGACTTTCTTTTAAGATCTACCTTATGTGGAGTTCAATGAGCATCTTGGACAGATATCTTTTCTTCTTTCACGATATCAGGGAAATTTTCTGCCAAAAAATCTTCAACAATTCTCTCTGTATTTTCTGTTATCCCTCTCTGTTCTGGTACTCCATTCACTAGTAGGTTATTTCTCTTAATAGAGTCCCACATGATTCTCAAGGTGTCTTCATTTTTTTTTTTAATTCTTTTATCTGATTTTTCTTCAAATATATTAGTGCCAAGTGATTTATCTTCGAGTTCAGAAATTCTAGCTTCTACTTGCTCGATTCTGCTCCTCTGGCTTTCTATTGAGGTGTCTACTTCTATAATTTTATTGTTAATCTTCTGAATTTCTGACTGCTCTCTGTCTATGGATTTTTACAGCTTATTAAACTTCTCATTATGTTCCTGAATAATCTTTCTAATTTCCTCAATGGCTTTATCTATGTGCTCCTTGGCTTGTTCTGCATATTGCCTTCTTTCCTTCCTGAGGTCTTGAAGGGCTCAGTATATTAAGCTTTTGTATTCTGGCTCTGGTAATTCCAGGAATGCACTTTCATCTAGAAGATCCCTGGATTCTTTGTTTTGAGAGCCTGTTGAGGTGATCACGGCCTGTTTCTTTATTGTCTCTGAGCAATCTATAAGTTATTGTATTAGTTTGTGCTTGCTTACTATGTCATAGCTTCTTGCTTTGTTTTGTTTTGGTATACCCCTATGAGTTGCTTGAGTGAGCTAGCTTGATTATTTTCACCTTTGGAGCTCTGACGTCCTGTCCCTAGATGGCTAGAGCTGTTATCATGTATATCAGTCTAGGGGTCCATTCAGTTTTCTTGTATGAATTCAGCTCAGGTTTCCAGGTGGCTGGTCATCAAGTGTGTGGTACAGGCTCTGTCCTACAGTCTTAGAGGGACAGGAGTGATTGGCATATATACCAGTATCTGATTGCAGCAGGGGGTCACGCTCTGAACAAGGCAGGGGGCTGAGATCCTATCCCCAAGTGTCTCTGAGGAGTGTCCCTGTTTCCTAGAGCGTGCGGGTGGGTGGGTTCTGCAGATGGACCATGGGCACCCGAAGTTTTTGGTTGTAATGACTGGGAGGTACCAGTTATCTTTGGACCCCTGTCGTGAGTGGCTGGGTGACCTGAGTGGAGCTACCAGTCCCTAATTGGGTAGATGAGGACCTTGTTTAATAGGCAAAGCAATGTCAAACATCAAACCCCCACCTTTCTACCGCACAGATGAAATGGTTGGAGTCTGCCAAGAAGAGCCTATTCTCCTGAAATAGGACCACATAGGTCCATGCAGAAGGAAAAGGTGCTCAAAGTCCATGGACAGTTTATGCCTGGACAGGAGCCGCTTCTGTCCTGAGCTCCCCCAGTTAGTGGAGCTAGCAAATTATCTTTTTCCCCAATTGCAAATTTTTTCCTTCCCCAAGACCAGATGGATGGCTCTAGGTGCTCAGCAGGGCCTATCTCAGGCCCAGGGAATTTAGTCACTGAAGCCACCTTGTGGGTGGGGGGGTGGCATGGTAAAATATATGCAAGTACTTAGCTTTTGCCGAGAGCACCATTCTTCTCAGATTCCGGAGGTGTGAGTAGGCTGTGTGGCTGGCTGCTTCTCCCTGAGGAAACTGCAGCCGAACACTAGTACCAGCTTGCCGCCATCGCTCTGGGAATGGTGCCTGAGGGCTCCCCACAATTCAGGTCCAGCAACTCCTCTCTGCTTCTGAACGGTCTTTTCCTCCCCCTGCCCCTCAGTTCATTTTCTAAGCTTGCCTTTGAAGCTCAGGGAAGAGCAAATACTTTTGTCTTGTTCTTGATCTTAGGGCGAAAATATTGAGTTTGTGGGCATGAATTGTGACATTAGTTGTAGCATCTTTATTGTGATTATAGAACAAGTTCTTTTCTATCCCTAGTGTGGACATTAAATTTAGTCCATTTTCTTCACATCTATTGAGATGATATGTTTATCTGTTTTACTTTAACAATATGATGATTATATTGATAGACATTAAACTGTTAAACCAACCTTGTAATCCTGTCAAAAATCCCATTGGCCATATAGTATCATAATGTTTACATTTTGTTTGACTTTGCTAAAATTTTATTAAGAATTTCTGCGACTATGTCCATGAGTGATGTTGGTCTGTAGATTGAAGTGTAAAGTCTTTGCCTTTGATATCCACATGATGTTGGCTTCATAAAATGAGTTGAGAAATGCTTCCTCCTCTTCAATTTTTGAAAAGCTTATATAAAATTACTATTATTTCATTACTTCATGTTTGGTAGAATTCACTAGTGAAGGCTTCTGGAAATGGAGGTTTCTTCGTGGGAAGGTGTTTTAACTACAAATTTGATTTCTTTAACTGATAGAGGGCTATTCAGGTTATCTAACTCTTCTTAATTGGGATTGGATAGTATGTACCTTGAAAAGAATTTATATATTTTGTTTAAGTTGTCAAATTTATTGGTGTGAAATTGTTCATAATATTCCTATATTGTCTTTTTAATGTCTATAGGATTTATGGTGATGTCCCATGTCTCATTCTTGATATCTTTAATTTTTGTATGTTATCTTTGTTTCCTTATCAGTCTCACCAAAAAACCAAATCCACTGTCATTGAGTGGATTCTGACTCATAGTGACATTATAGGACAGAGTAGAACTGCCCCAGGGGGTTTCCAAGGCTGTCATCTTGATGGAAGCTGACTGCCACGTCTTTCTCCTGTGGAACAGCTAGTGGATTCAAACCTCACTGTGGTTACTTAATTTTATTGATCATCTAAAATAACCATATTTTAGTTTATTGATTTAGTTTACTGACCTTTTAAAATATCATTTAATTTTTCCTTTTTATGTTACTTCCCTTCTTCTGCTTACTTTGGGTTATAGCTGCTTGCTTTTATCTTATTTCTTGGGGGGATTTTTTACATCACTGTTTTTAAATCCTTGTACTTTTCTAATATGTAATTCTTAATGTTTAATGCTGTACATTTTCCTCTGAACATGGCTTTAACTGGATCCCCAATTGTTTGGTATGTTATGTTTTTCAGTTCTAAATATTTTCCAATTTTCTTAAGGATTTATTTTTGATGCAGAGATGATTTAGAAGTCAGTTGTTTAATTTACAAATGTATTTGAAGATTTTCCAGATATCTTTCTGTTATTTTTTTCTTATTTAATTTTGTTGCTTTCATAAAATATAGTTAATATGATTTCAGTCTTTGTGAATTTATAGAGACATTTTATGTCTCCAGCCATATGTGATTAATTTTGGTAAGTGTTCCATGTATACTTTAAAAAAAAAAGTATATTCTGTTGTTTTTAAGTGGAGAGTTCTAAAGCATCAATTAGGCCAAGTTGGCTGATACTGTTCTATCAATTACAGATAAAGTGAAGCCGAATTTTCATCTATTTCTCTTTGATGTTCTATAGCTATTTCATTTATTTTGAAACAGTATTATTGTTTGCATAAGCATGAAAGATCATTCCATCCTCTTGATTGGCCTTTTATTATTATGAAATTGCTCTCTTTATTTCTGGTAAAGTTGCTTGTTCTGACATCCACTTTATCTCTTATAAGTATAACCACTTCACCTTTCTTTGGTAATTATAAGAATGTTCATCTTTTCCACCCTTTTTCTTTAAATCTATGAAGTCAGCTCTGACTCATAGTGACCTCCTGTGTGCAGAGTAGAACTGTGCTTCGTGGGGTTTTCAGTGGCTGATTGTTTAGAAGTGGATTTCCTGCCTGTTTTTCTGAGACATCACTAGGTGGACAGGTAACTAAGTGCATTAACCATTGCACTACCCAGGGACACCCAGCACTTAATTTGTACACAGATTATATGTAGAGATGGATAGATAAGTTGATAGGTAGACAGATAATGGATTTTTCACAAATGTATTTGCATCTAAATTTGCATCACTTCTGGATTGGTTTTCATTAAATGATTTTTCTCCTCCTTTTTTTTTTTTATGAATTGTATTTTTCTGCTTCTTTGTATACCTGGTAAATTTTTATTAGCTGTCCGACATTGTAAATTTTATGTTTTTGCATGAAGGCCTTTGTTTTATTTTTTAAATATTTTGGGGCTTTTTTCCTGGACTGCAGAAAAGTCAACATACTTGGAGGAGATTTGTTCCTTTTCTGGCTGGTTTTAAGCTTTGCTAGGAAAGTATTTAAAAAACAACCAAACAAACCATTGCCGTCCAGTCGATTCTGACTCATAGCGACCCTAGAGGACAGAGTAGAACTGCCCCATAGAGTTTCCAAGGAGCGCCTGGTGGATTCAAACTACTGACTTTTTTGTTTAGCAGTGGTAGCACTTAACCACTATGCCACCAGGTATAGAAGAGCATTTATTTGAGGGCTAATTCGGCCCCACTATTTAGGCAGCGTTTATCTGAGGAATCTACTCAGTGGTCATGTGTTAAGAGGCTTTTTTGCTCTGACCGGTGGGAACATGGCCTATGCTCAAATTTGTATGTTTTATAGATTGTTCTGCCTGATTCTTTTTATTTTTTAAATAATATTTCACTGTGTTATCAGTGAAAGTTTACACAGTAAATTAGGTTAATGGGCCAAGTGGACTAGCATGGCACATGTAAAAACAGCTGTGTCCCAATCACCCTAAGAGTTGTATTTTTATTCAACAGGATGTCTACATCCTCAGAATGCTCTCAATGACTGTGCTTCTCTCAGAGGTGCTACTTTTTATTAGCATAAACTTAATTGCCTATACAGTTTACCTAGTTTGTGTGTGTCTTCCTAGGCAATGAACTACCTAATGTGGAGTAAATATCAGGCTTCTGTGAGAGGATGTTTGTCTGGTAAAAAAAAAAAAAAAAGACTACAGTTGCCCTCACTGAGGTCATAAATGATATCTACATTTAAATACATAATGATCCTTTCACAGTTCACATCCTAGTCAGTCTCTTCATGTCATTTGACACTATTGTTCAATTTATACTTCCTGAAATGCTTTCATGTCTTCTCTTCTAGAACACCACACTGGTAAAAAAAAAAAAAAAAAAAATGTAGTTTCCTCTAATTCATGGACACCTCTTAGTCTTCTTTGGTGGCTCCTCCTCTTCATCTCAACCTCTATATGTTTTCCTGCCCTAGGGTTCAGTCCTCAGACTTTCTCATTCCTCTACCTACGTTCATTCCCTAAGTGGTCTCATTCAGCCTTATGATGGTTATAAATACCACCTGTCTGTGGGTGGTTGACAAATACATATCTCTGTCTCCACATTTTTTTGTACAACCACCTGTTCAGTAATTCCAATTTGAGGTCTAATAGACAATTCAAAACTGTCAAGTCCAAAAATGAAGCCTTATTCCCCCCATACACATGTATTTCCTCCCTGCCTATATTCCCATCTCAATAAGTATTACTTCCATTCCTCCAGATACTCAGATCACAATGCCATGAATCAGTTTTGAGATCCTCTGTGGTGAGTTTCCAAATCTGAAAAGGAGGTATTAGGCTATTGTACCCATATTACTAGATGCTTTTTCATTCTTCAGTTATCCCCCACCCCATCTAAGTCAAACATGAACACAGATTAATGCTTCTAAGCCACCAGTTCTTTTCAGAACCTTAATGGTTTTCTGTTACCTAAAGGAGAAAACCCCAAATCCTTAAACTGGCCTTTAAGATCTTTCAGAATCTCACCTCAATCTTCTCTGTGAATTCCATCTTCCATTACTTTTTTTTAAAAATAAACCCTTAATCCTGGCCAAACGTTGATACAATCATGCGCTGAACTCTTTTGATATTCTGCCCTGTTCATGGTCTCTTCTCCCTTAGAATGTTATCCTTCAAAATCTCTGCCAATCATATTCTTCATTACCTTTATAAATATGTCTCTTAATTCTAAGCCAGTATCATTTATCCTCCTTTTTTTTATTTCTTCTGATTTCCAGACAAAGACAATAATCTACTTCCTCTGAACTTCCCTAAAGATCTCTCTGCCTAATACTCTTGATGTATTTACTGTGTTACAATTATTTTATACCTATTCCAGTTCCATAATAAAAATTGGCTAAGTACTTATAGATGAGGTTATGTTTAATAATTCTCTGAATTCCTTGCAGTGCCTAGCATAGTACATTTGTACCATTTAGATACCAAGTAAATAATCTGAAAAAATGAATTAGTCTGCGGCATCATTTTAATCTCTAGATGGCAAGCTTTTACACCAAATTTGGCAGTTGTTCTTAGTGTGGACATCACAAAGTGTATTAATTATAGTCCTGTCAGGAAAAAGAAACCATGCCCATTACGTTAACAGAGAGAATTTAATATAAAGAATTATTGACTTGGTATTGAAAAACTGAAAATTCAAAAGGAAAGACTAAGATATAACACAATTAACAATTGCAGAATGCAGCTACAACCCTTAGAACTGGAGGAAATACTTGGAATTATTAAAATTTAGAAGCTCAGTGGAGGATTCTCCAGAAGCTGAAACACAGAGCTTTAAGGAGTAGGCACTGCTCAGCTGGTGCTGATGTCTCTTAGCTCAGCGAGGAGCGCCGTGAGGCTGGGGATCAGACCTCTAAGAAAAGGGCACCAGCTGGCTAGTACTGATTGGCCTGAGGGGTCATGATGAGGCTGGTTCTACAAGTATTGGCAAATGTGCAAACTGGAATTAATTGCTACTAGTAAACAAATTGAAGTCCCTGGGTGGTACAAACTGTTAAAGCACTCTGCTGGTAACTGAAAGGCTGAGGTTCAAGTTCACCCAGAGGCACCTTGGAAGAAAGACCTGGGGATCTGCTTCTGAAAAATCAGCTACTGAAAACCCCATGGAGCACAGTTCTACTCTGACACACGCGGGGTTGCCATGAGACAGAACGAACATAATGGCAACTGGTTTTACTAAACAAGTTTCCCCCACTGGAGTGAAGAACTATTGCAGAAATGTGAATAGGGAAAAAAAGAAAAGAAGAACAGAAGAAGATAGTGAAGAAGCATACCCTCTTTCTTCCTGCCTTCAGATCTTTTTCTATTATTCCTGTTGACAGGGCCTAAAAGGGAGCAGCTGGAAAAACCAAAACATGGTTGGCAGAGGCCTAGCCCAGTAACACGAAGCAAATCATAGAAGAGTGAGTTTGAAACTGAGAGATAGTAGCTCAATTACGCTCATGGATTGAATTATGTCCCCCCAAAAATGTGTGTATCAACTCGGTTAGGCCATGATTCCCAGTATTGAGTGGTTGTCCTCCATTTTGTGATTGTAATTTTATGTTAAAAGGATTAGGGCAGGATTGTAACACCACCCTTATTTAGGTCACCTCCCTGATCCAATATAAAAAGAGAGTTTCCCTGGGGTGTGGCCTGCACCACCTTTTCTCTCTCAAGAGATAAAAGGAAAGGGAAGGAAGCAGAGAGTTGGGCATCTCATACCTCCAAGAAAGCAGCACCAGGAGCAGAGCAAGTCCCTGGACATGGTGTCCCTGTGCCTGAGAAGCTCCTGGACCAGGGGAAGATGGAAGACAAGGACCTCCTCCAGAGCCGACGGAGAGAGAAAGCCTTCTCCTGGAGCTGATGCCCTGAATTTGGACTTTCAGCCTACTTACTGTGAGGAAATAAATTTTTCTTTGTTAAAGCCATCCACTTGTGGTATTTCTGTTATAGGAGCACTAGGTAGCTAAGATAATTACCAACACACACAGAAACCCCTTTAGCTTCAAATGCTGATTGCTTTCTTACAAACTACACTGAGTTGGGAATGTAAAATTATAAAAAGAAAATCACTTTAAAAATAGGTGGATATCTTGTGTTTAATGATGTTTCCAAAGTCCCTATTGTTTCTAAACATCAAGATGCACATGGCCGGAAGGACAGATGAGAGAAACACTCTGGTTTTCTTAGAAAGCTCTTTAAGATAATCAACATAGCTTAATAAAAATAAAGTTATATAGTTTTTCATTAAGTAATCTTTGTGTTGTCAGTGGGACAATTCAATGTGTTTTGCAATATACTTCTCCTTTGGTTGTTGTTATTTTTTATTTTAAGTAATTTGTGTTTATTGGATAGAATTAGGCTGCTGCTAGTGTTTTTTTTTTTAGTGTTTACTGCAGCTATCCTTTGGAATATTTTTTTTTACACAGCTTATCTACCCAAAAGAAACAACTGTATTACAACAGATCCCTGAGGTTTGCCCAGAAATCCTCTGGTCGAAAGGAAAATATATGCAGTAGATTGTATTTCTTTGTAACTGAATTCCTAGGACTTGTCTGCAAAGGCTGCAGAACTGTGAGCGTTGCCACTACAAAGTCAGGAAGATTTGTAAACCAAGAAACAAAGGATCCTATCAGATAAAAAAAAAAAAGTCTCTTGTCCTTTTATGTTTTCTGTCCCAGTTCAAGTTTATCAGGGAATTAATACTGTTCAAACTAAATTTGCATGTCATTTGGCTTTCAAGAAGAGATGAAGAGAGTGAGAAAGGTGTTTATTTATGGTATTTTTCATAAAATCAAATACACCAGTTGCACTTAAATTATTTCAAATGGAAAAAAAAAACAAAACATTATTTAACAGAAAAGCATTTTGTATCTTTCAAATCTTTTGCCACCATGTTAGAGGAGCCAAGAGGTCGGGTTTGCACAATAGCAGGATTCTATCATGATTAACATGATGGAATTCTCAGTGTTTGGCAAGACTATGTGATACAAAAAATTAGTAATTCATTCATCAAATATTAATTGAATGCCTACTATTCATGAGTCACTGAATCAGGAAATTTAAGGCATTTTTCTCTAATTCAAAAGGAAAAATCTTTCTACTCATTCCATATGGCCTTCCGACTTTATCTAGGCTCCTGACTTTAGTTTGTTTTTAGATCCCTAAAAACCCCTTCATATTCCCCGATTGTTAGCTATACGTTTTGCCAGGCAACCAGAATTAAAATAATACGTTACTGCCTCCCTTGCAACAGTGGGTGGTCACTTTGCTAAATTTAGGACAATGAAATACAAACATAAATATTGTGTGAGGTTTTTGGGTCATCTCCTTGAAGAAAATCAACTTGGCTGGAATGGCCCTTCTCTTATCTTTTTTTAATCTTTTCTTCTTCCAGCCCAAAACTCAGAGCTGCCCCAGATGTCTTAGACCTTACCACGAACTTGAAACCCAGTCCTAGAAAGGTATTTTCATTATTTTTTTATATATCCTTTTTGTCTTATTAGCTGTTTTTATTTTAGTGGTTGCTTTAGGGTTTGTAGTACACATCTTAACATATCACGGCCTAAACTCAAGCAATATTATACCCCCTGACATAGAGCATTAGAAACAGAGAATAACATGGTTGCATTTCTCCCTTCCCTGCCTTTTTCTTATTGCTGTTAAATATTTTATTTTATTCTACTATATAAACTCCACATTAAAAAATTGTTATTTTTTAAAACAATTATTTTTCAAGAAAGTATATAGTAAGAATACTCTCTATATTCACCCCTGTAATTACATCTGAGACATACCATCCCTGTGTATAGATCACTGTTTCCCTGTTGTATCATTTTCTTTCTGCCTAGAGTTCTCTTTAACATTTCTGATAGAACAAGTCTGTTGCTGGCTTATTCTTTAGCTTTTATATGTATATATATATATATATATATATATATAGGAAAAAGGTCTTTATTTTGCCTTCATTTTCCTCAAATATTTATGCTGTGAGTAGATTTTTTTGTTAAGTATTATTTTTGTTTTTCTCTCCATATGTTAAAAATATTGCTCCATTGACCTCTGACTTGATTTTTTCTTTTTTTATGAGATGTCTGCCATCATCTTTATTTTTGATTCTGTGTGTAATACATCTTTTTTCTCTGGAAACTTTTAAAATTATCTCTTTATCACTGATCTTGAACAATTTGATTTGATGTTCGTTGATAGAGGTTTTTCATGCTTCTTGTGCTGGGAGATCAACAAATTTCTTAGATCTATGGGCTTTTTTTTTTTTTTTCATAACATTTGAAAGTATTTGGCAATTATTTCTCAAATATTTTTGCTCACATCCCCACCCCACCTTGCTTTGTACTATATGTATATTAGTATATTTGAAGTTATTCCAGAGGTCGCTGATATTATTTTTACTTTTTTAAATTATTGTTTCTCTCTGTGTTGTATTCATTTTGGCGAGTACATATAGCTTTGTCTTCAAGTTCACTATTTTGTTCTTCACTGCCTAATCTGCCATTAATTCAACCTGGTGTATCTTTTATCTTTGTGGTTTTCATTGCTCAAAGTTTAATTAGGGACATTTTTATATCTTTTGTGTCTCTAAGTGACTTTTTGAACATATGGAGTACAATTATAATAATTGTTTTGATGTCTTTGATACTTCTAATATATGTGTAAGTACTGGGTTGGGTTTTTTTTTTTCTTTCTATAGGTTGCATTTTCCTGCTTTTTTACATGTGTGGTAAATTTTTTATTCATTACCATATACTCTGAATTTTTGTTAGGCTGTTGTTAGGTGCCCTGGGGTCAGTTTCGACTCACAGAGGGCCTATGTACCACAGAATGAAATGGTACCGGACACTGCTCCATCCTCGTGATCGTTGTTATGCTTGAGCCCATTGTTGCAGCCACTCTGTCAATCCATCTAATAGAGGGTCTTCCTCTTTTTTGCTGACCCTCCACTTTGCGAAACAAGATGTCCTTCTTCAGGGACTGGTCCCGCCTGATGACATGACCAAAATATGTGAGACAAAGTCTTACCATCCTTGCTTCTAAGGAATATTTTGGCTATACTTCTTCCAAGACAGATTCGTTCATTCTTTTCACAGTCTTTTGTGTACTCAATATTCTTTACCCACACCATAAATCAAAGGCGTCAATTCTTCTTCAGTCTTCCTTATTCATTGTCCAGCTTTTGCATGCATATGAGGTGACTGAAAACACCATGGGTTGGGTCAGGTGCACCTTAGTCCTCAAAGTGACCTCTTTGCTTTTTTAACACTTTAAAGAGTTCTTTTGCAGCAGATTTGCCCAATGCATTTGATTTCTCGACTCTTGCTTCCCGGGTGTTGATTGTAGATCCAAGTAACATGAAATCCTTGATGATTTCAATTTTTTCTCTATTTATCATGATATTACTTATTGCTCCAGTTGTGAAGATTGTTGTTTTCTTCATGTTGAGGTGTAATCCATACTGTAGGCTGTGGTCTTTGATCTTCGGCAGTAAGTGCTTCAAGTCCTCTTCACTTTCAGCAAAAAAGGTTGTGCCACCTGCATAATGCAGGTCGTTAATGAGTCTTCCTCCAATCCTGATACCTCATCCTTCTTCATATAGTCACAGCTTCTCAGATTATTTGCTCAGCATGCAGATTGAATAAGTATGGTGAAAGGATGCAACCCTGATGCGCAACTTTCCTGACTTTAGAACATGCAGTATCCCCTTATTCTGTTCGAATGACTGCCTCTGTCTATGTGCAGGTTCCTCATGAGCACAATTAAGTGTTCTGGAATTCCCACTCTTTCCAATGTTATCCAAACTTTATCATGATCCACACAGTCGAATGCCTTTACATAGTCAATAAAACACAGGTAAACATCATTTTGGTATTCTCTGCTTTCAGCCAGGATCCATCTGACATCAGCAATGATATTTCTGGTTCCACATCCTCTTCTGAGTCCAACTTAAATTTCTGGCAGTTGCCTGTCAAAGTACTCCTGCAACCACTTTTGAATGTTCTTTAGCAAAACTTTATTTGCATGTAATACTAATGAAATTGTCCAATAATTTCCACATTCTGTTGGATCGCCTTTCTTGGCATAGGCATAAATATGGATCTCCTCCAGTCGTTTGGCCAGGTACCTGTCTTCCAAATTTCTTGGCATAGACGAGTGAGCACTTTCAGCACTGCATCCATTTGTTGAAACATCTCAACTGGTGTTCTGCCAGTTCCTGAAGCCCTGTTTTTCACCAGTGTCTTCAGTCCAGCTTGGACTTCTTCCTTCGGTACCATTGGTTCTTGATCGTATGTTACCTCCTGATATGGTTGAATGTTGATGAATTATTTTTGGCTCAGTGACTGTATATTCTTTCTTTTGATGCTTCCTGCGTCATTTAGTATTTTGCCCATAGAATGCTTCAACATTTCAGCTCAAGGCTTCAATTTTTCTTTTCAGTTGTCTCAGCTTGAGAAATGCTGAGCATGCTCTTCCCTTTTGGTTTTCTAACTCCAGGTCTTTGCACATGTCATTATAATACTTTGTCTTCTTCAGCTGCCCTTTGAAATCTTCTGTTCAGCTCCTTTACTTCATCATTTCTTCCTTTTGCTTTAGCACTCGAAGTTCAAGAGCAAGTTTGAGTCTCTTCTGACATTCATTTTGGTCTTATCTTTCTTTCCTGTCTTTTTAATGACCTCTTGCTTTCATATATGATGTCCTCACTGTCACTCCACAACTCATCATTAGTGTTCAATGCATCAAATCTATTCTTGAGATGGTCTCTAAACTCAGGTGGGATATACTCAAGGTCATACTTTGGCTCTCACGGGCTTGTTCTAATTTTCTTCAGCTTCAACTTGAACTTGTATAAGGAGCAATTGATGGTCTGTTTCACAGTTGGCCCCTGGCCTTGTTCTGACTGATGATGTTGAGCTTTTCCATCATCTCTTTCCACAGATGTAGTCGATTTGATTTGTGTGTGTTCCATCCAGTGAGGCCCATGTGTATAGTCATGATTTATGTTGTTGAAAAAGGTATTTGCTGTGAAGAAGTCATTGGTCTTGCAAAATTCTATCCTGCGATCTCTGGCATTGTCTCTATCTCCAAGTGATATTTTCCAACTATAGATCCTTCTTCTTTTTTCCCAACTTTTGCATTCCAATCACCAGTAATTATTAATGCATCCTGATTGCATGTTTGATCAATTTCAGACTGAGGAAGTGGGTTAAAATCTTCAATTTCTTCATCTTTGGCCTTAGTGGTTGGTACATAAATTTGAATAATAGTTATATTAACTGGTCCTCCTTGTACGCATGTGGAAATTATCCTGTCCCTGACAGTGTTGTACTTAAGGATAGATATTAAAATGTTCTTTTTGATGATGACTGCAATGCCATTCTTCAATTTGACATTCCCAGCATAGTAAACCATATGATTGACTGAGGCAAAATGGCCAATACCAGTCCATTTCTGCTCACTAATATCTATGTTTATTCGATTCATTTCATTTTTGATGATTTCCAACTTTCCTAGATTCATGGTTCATACATTCCACATTTTGATTATTAATGAATATTTCTGCAGTTTCTTCTCATTTTGAGTTGTGCCACATCAGCAAAAATGAAGGTCCCAAAAGCTTCACTCCATACATATCATTAAGGTCATACTCTACTTTGAGAGGCACCTCTTCCCTAACCATATTTTGAGCGCCTTCCAATCTGATGGGCTTATCTTCTGGCACTATATCAGACAGTGTTCTGCTGCTATTCATAAGGTTTTCACTGGCTAACTTTTTTTTCAGAAGTAGACTGCCAGTACTTCTTCCTAGGCTGTCTTGGTCTGGAAGCTCAGCTGAAACCTGTCCACTGTGGGTGGTGGCATTTGAATACTGATGGCATAGCTTCCAGCATCACAGCAACACACAAGCCCCCACAGTACGACTAACTGACGGACGTGTGGGGAAGTACTGCTCGCATACTGGATTTTTCGTGTTTCTTGAACTCTTCATGAGCTTTGTTCTTAAGTTACTTGGAAGTTGAGAAAGTGGTAAGTCTTTGGTAGGCTTTGCCCCACTATTGAGGCAAGACTTTGCTGAGTACTTATTCAGCGTTCCATGAAATTTGGTGCTTTTCAGTCTGGCTCATAAGAGCAGGCATTATTTCCTGTCTTGTGTGAGCACAAGGTAGTGTTTCCGGCTACTCTTTTTGTTTTTTGTTTGTTTGCTTGCTTGCTTTTTCCCTGCCTTTGGGTATTTTCTTCACACATATATGATAATCAGCACTCTGGGATATTTGAGAGGGGCCTTTTGCCAGTCTATGAAGTTCTTTCTCTGCAGCTCTCTCTTATCTGGTTCTCGGTACTGGGTCTTGAAAACTGTTGCTTCACATAATTTATACTGTTTTGTTATTGATGATGTTTCAGACTGGAGTGTAAATTTAGTCTTTGTTACTCCAACTTGGCCAGAAAGTGTGAGGAGTTATTATTTAGCTTATTTACTTCTTTCTGACCATGTCTAGCAATTTTGTGGTTATCGTCATTCAGTTTCCAGAGCTGGCAGTACAGAACAAGGTTTTATGGTGCTGGCCTACAGCATGAAGCCTACCCAGACATTTTGCTTTCTTTCCCTGTCTCTCTCTCTCTCTCTTTTTCCCCCCAGTATGTTTTCATAATTCTTCCTGTGCCTCTAAATTCAAATAATGAGCTTGGCAACAGTTCCTTATGCAAAAATACCATTTTTAGAATCTGAACTCTAGTCCAAAAATGCCTACTTCATACCCAGAGCCCAGCTGGCCCGTGGCTTCAGCCCCTCTCACGACTGGGCATTTCTGTTCTGTTTCTAGTACATTAAAAAAAATAATAAAAATCTTGCTTTTAAGCCTGATTCTATCTTTTTAGTTTTCTCTTGATACTCTGTACCTGGAATTGATATGCATTTACTGTGGAAGGGATGTTTCAAAGTATTGAAGTTGTAGTTTATTGTAGAATTAATATCTCTCATTCATATTCAAAAAACACAATTTTTAGTATTTTCTTTCAACAGAAGAATCTTTTATTAAAAGCAGTGCATAAGTGGAAGACAAACACTTCTAAAGTGGTTTCTTTAAAATTTTCAGGTAGTAAGGTGAACATATGTACAGGAGGACAGTAGAGTCAAAATTATATCACACCCGCAACTCCATATGTGAGTTCCAAAATTTGCTTCAGCACGAAAAACTTGAGAATGTTCCAACAAGACCAATTTAAAAATACTACAAGAAGAAACAACTAAAACAGAAATAACAAGAATGTTGACCAAATGTGAAGAATGTAACCTCCATCACTGATCCTTATGTCTAGAAACCGTGAAATGGAAGCAGGTACTATTGTATCTATTTTCACCAAAAATGAAATTAAAAAAAAAAAAAGACTACAAGAGTAAGCTATCTTTCATACACCCCTCTCAAAGGAGAAAGAAATCTAATTCTAAGTGCATTGCCAGGTTTATATCTCTTTGGCAGTATATCATTCAACTATTATTGAGTACCAAAAAAATCATAAAATCTTAGTGGCATATGAACATAAATAGGCATTTCTCACTGATATCATCATTGGCTAGAGGTTGGCTGATTGGCACTGGATCATCTGGCCATCGGGGAGGGTCTTCTTTATGTCCCAGATTTGGTTGGGCCTTGAGTTCAGAGGGCTAGTTAAGGCATGTTTTTCTCTTGATAAACTTGCAAGAGGGCTCACCCAATCATACAAACACATGCCAAGCCCTTGCTTGAATCAAATCTGCTAATATTTCTTTGACTAAACAAGTTCAAGTTTGGGTCCAAAATCAAGGGAGAGGAAAATATCCTTCTATAAAGGTGATAGGAATATATTTTTGAACAATAATCTAGTCTTTTCTAGGCTCTTATTAGTTTTACTGTTTTCTATGTTCTCTAATATTTAAAATTAGTGATAATGACAGGTTGCATTCAAAGCACTTAAGAAATCACAGAATATTTGCCCATGTTTTATTTTGCCTGGTCCTCCTATGTTAGGAAAGACATTTAGAGACCTGATGTTCTTTTACATAGGAAGGAATCTAGGTGTAAAATAACCAATTTATCTCTTATTATTGTTTGAATCACAAAGGTACTGTCTGCTATTTTTCATTGTCTTTTACACAGTATATGTGCTAGAATTGCCTCAGATAGTTCCGTCTCATCTCTGCAAACTATTTATTGACAGATTTTTGCTCCATGTTCATGTGATAGAACAATATCCCCCTCCAGGCTTGTACATGAAACGCTAATATGCACAGTCACCTGAAGCATGCACATACAGATCTTCCAAGCTGTAACTCCATTTTATGTATTTGTTTTTAATTAAGATGTGCTGCTGTAGCTGAAAGCAAAAATTGTGTTATACTCTCTAATGCTTGATACAAAATCATGTATTGTATGATCCACAACAAATCTCAAAGAAAAATAATGCAGAAACATGCTATTGATTTCCCCAGTCCCCTCCACCTATCCTTTTCATATCTTACCATCGCCTCTAAAATTTCTCTATTTTAGGGAGATAGAGATAAGTCATTGGCTGATTATGGGTCCATTTTGTAGGGTACCCTTCCAACCACAACTCGCAATGGATTTCAGATACAACTCTGGCAAAAAAAAAAAAAAAAAAAAAATCCAGCATTTTCCTTGTTTCATTTACTTTTGTAAACTGTTTACAACCAACTGAAAAAAATTTAGAATCAAAAAACAAGAAAGACATGCTTGAAATACCGGTCCTTAATGAATCCAAGTACGGAGGTAAACAGATCACCAGCACAGTTCTGCTGCAATTCAAGGAAGTTAAAATTTCCAGGCAGGAGCTGAGACAATGTACAATTTCTGAAGGTCGGGAGCCTGGAATGTGTAAACAGAGAAGTGCAAACTTTTGCTTCATTAGTTCTCCATTGACGATCTTTATTGCCTATCTCAAAAGAAAATTTACTTTAAAAAAAAATTGTAATATGTCTGACCTTTCCCAACAGCCTGTTGATTGATTACATAACCTTTCAGTCAGCTGTAACGATGAGGGCCTTCTGTCTGTGTCCAGGACGCCAATTTAAGTCAATGAGAGGGAAACACAGGGGCTGACCTGTGTTATAAGAGTTGTGAAGCATTTGGTCTATTGAGAGTGCCTGTGTTCCGAAAAAGATTAATATATATATATATATATATATAAAATTCACTATTGATCAAGGAAAAAGATCAGGAATATAGACCCAAGAGAATAGAGAGTACCTTCTCTGTGGAATTTCAGTCACCCAAGTGACTGTACCCTAATTTTGGGTTGTGGATCTCCACAACTGAATTTGAAAAGGAGAAAATGTTCTGTTTTTTAAAAATCAATTTGGTTTTTTCTTTAAAAGGTAATTATCACAGAAAAAGTATCATTTGGAAATCCAGATAAGAATCAAGCATAAAACACATAATGGCTAAACACAATACAAAAGGTTTCCTAGAAAGGTAACTATTGAGTGGAGGAAGAACTAATTGAATGAAATAACTGCAAATATATATATATATATTTTAAAGTTTGGTAACATTAGAAGAACTCTTTCAGTCAAGACATTTAGGGCCTAGGATCTTCTGATATAAAGCAAAGGAAAGAAAAAAGAAAAAAAGATTTATTTTAAGATTTTGTTTAACCCTGTGAAAATTCAAGAAACTTCTAAACAATAAAAAGGAAAAGACATTAATAGATGCGTTATTCCTTTTAAACTTTAACACTTGCCCTTAGTTGTACTGTTCTTGTATTTTCATTATCTTCTTTAAATCAGTGATCAAATTTATACTGTTATTTAGCAGAAGCACTTTCCGGTAGAGAATATTATCAGACATGCCCACCATTTTGTCACTAGGACGGATTTACCCATGCATAGGATAAGTTTTCCTGTGGAGTCCAAGCTACCTCAGGTTAATATCTCTGCCTCTCAGTGACAGCAATTCAGATTGTAGAAATAGGTTGTTAGGGGAAGGAGAAAGAACAACCAGCTATTAGGTTTCTGTGTGAACTCAGTCTTTTTCTACAATGTCAAACGTCATTGCATGTTTCCAAATCAAGCCTTTTATCTAAGATGAGTTACTCAAGGGATTCAGGAAAGTTAGTGTACTTATCTTGGCATCTCTTCTCAATGTTTTTTGAAAAACTTATGTTTTCTGACTCCTGAATTCTGAAAGAAATCAGGAAAATGGGAAAATATAATTCTCCCATGAAAATTAAAACTTAACTCTAAACATAGAAATCTTAATGTTTTGAAAGAATCCACTCATGTCAAATTGAAAGTAGAGCAGAAATTGCTGGCACAAGAAGTATAAGTTTAAGGTCAACATTTCTGAAAATGGGTACAGGAGCAAGTAGAAGAGAGTGGTCACAATATAATCAGTTACTCTTACTTGTAGATGTTGCCATTTTATAAGTGTACGTCCTGGACTGGTCAGGTGCTAACGGGGAGTCATTTATTCTTGCAAATAAAATACATATTAGTGAATTTATATGTACAGCATATTGTTGTTGTTGTTGTTAGGTGCCATTGAGTTAGTTCTGACTCACAGCGATGTCCAGTCCCGTGGCATCCCCACAATCATTGCTCATGTTTGGGGTCCTGTGTGTCAATACCTTTCATTAAGGGTCTTCCTCTTTTTCACTGATCCTCTACTTTACCAAGCATGGTGTCTTTCTCCAGGGACTGGCCCCTTCTAATAATATGTCCAAAGTATGTGAGACAAGGTCTCTCAATCACTGCTTCTTCTAAGGGAGCATTCTACCTGTACTTCTTCCAAAACAGATTTGTTCATTCTTTCGAAGGCCATGATGTATTCACTATTCTTAATCAACACCACAATTCAAAGGTGTTAATTCTTCTTTGGTCTTCCTTATGCATTGTCCAGCTTTGACATCCATATGAGGCAACTGAAATACCATGGCTTAGGTCAGGGGCACCTTAGTCCTCAAAGTGATCTCTTTGTTTTTTAACACTTTAAAGAGAGTTTTTGCAGCAGATTTGCCCAATGCAATACATTGTTTGAATTCTTGACTGCTGTTTCCATGGGTGTTGATTGTGGATCCAAATAAAATGAAATTCTTAATAACTTCATTCTTTTCTCCATTTATCATTATGTTGCTCATTGGTCCAGTTGTGAGGATTTTTGTTTTCTTTATGTTGAGGTGTAAGCCATACTGAAGTCTTTGATCTTTATTAGTAAATGCTTCAAGTCCTCTTCACTTTCAGCACGCGAAGTTGTGCTATCTGCATATCGCAAGTTGTTAATGAGTTTTTCCTTCAATCCTGATGTCCCCTTCTTTAGATAGTCCAGCTTCTCAGATTATTTGCTCAGCATACAGATTGAATAGGTATGCTGAAAGGATACAACACTGACACACCTTTCCTGGTTTTAAACCACGCAGTATCCCCCTTGTTCTGTTTGGACAAACTGCCTCTTGGTCTACGTACAGGTTCCGCATGAGCACAAATTAAGTGTCCTGGAATTCCCATTCTTCACAGTATTATTCATAATTTGTTATGATTCACACAGTCCAATGCCTTTGCATAGTCAATGAAACACAGGTAAACATCTTTCTGGTATTTTCTGCTTTCAGCCAAGTTCCATCAGACATCAGCAATGATTATCCGTCATTCCATGTCCTCTTCTGAATCTGGCTTGAATTTCTGGCAGTTCCCTGTCAGTGTACTGCTGCAACCATTTGTCAATTATCTTCAGAAAATTTTGCTTTTGTGTGACATTAATGATATTGTTCCATAGTTTCAACAGTCCATTGAATCACCTTTCTTTGGAATTGGCATAAATATGGATCTCTTCCAGTCAGTTGGCCATGCGTCGTACTTTATGCTAGTTCTATGAATGGTGTTCCAATAAAAAAGTTAGGAAGCAAAATTAATCTTTAAATTGGCAATTTTTATACATGATTTTATGTACTGCTATTAACCTTGCTTGTTGTTGTTAGGTGCTGTCAAGTCAGTTCTGACTCACAGTGACCCTATGTACAGCAGAACAGAACACTGCCAGGTCCTGTACCATCCTCATAATCATTGTTATGATTGAGCCCATTGTTGCAGCCACTGTGTCAATCCATCTCATTGAGGGTCTTCCTCTTTTCTGCTGACCCGGTACTTTACCAAACACGATGTCCTTCTCCAGGGACTGATCCTCCTGACAACATGTCCAAAGTATGTAAGATGCAGTCTCACCATCCTTGCCTCTAAGGAGCATTCTGGCTGTACTTCTTCTAAGACAAATTTGTTCGTTCTTTTGGCAGTCCATGGTATATTCAATATGCTTCACCAACACCACAATTCAATGGCAGCCTTGCTAGGGGATACTAATATTACATTATTTGAATACCACTCAAAAATGTTCACTGACATTTTCTAGCTTTGAATATTTGCTATGGGCTACAGTTCTTTTGAAACACGTTAACAGAAGAAATACAAAGAGAAGATGCTGACATAAAAGTAGGCATAAAACCAGAAAATGAAAAAAAAAAAAATCTTAATTAGCTGAAACAATATCAATACCAAAGGCAAAAATCAAAATCAGAACAAGGAGGCGAGATATTTCTTATTATTTTAATATTACAGTAAGAATATTAGTATTCCCTTATTATAATATTATTTCATTAATAAAGAAAAAGAGCTTATATGAAACAACATGTATCCTAACACTCAAAAATGAAGGTGCTTTGGGATGCAATCAATAATTCAACGAATTTCATTGCAAACTGGAAGACATTATCCTAAGACTAGAATTCTTGTTAAGATCAAAACTATAGGACAAGACAATCAATACTTTAGACACTAAAATTTCATCTTAGATTAGAAATAATAATTCTTTGCTTTTATCATTCAATTTTAAAATGATTTTTATCTGGCATTTATTTTGTAATCATTCTGTCTTCTCTTTGTATTTTCTATTATGAAATATCTGTATCAGGTATAGATCATTTGTACACAATATTGAAATTTTAATCTTATCACAATAAAATAAAGAATACATTTTAATTAAAATGTGTATTTTAATGGAAAACTTCTGAAACTTTCTATACTACAGTATTATACAGTATGTGTGGAGCCGTGGTGGTGCAAATAATGGCTGTTAACCAAAAGGTTGGCAGTTGGAATCCACCATCCACTCCTTGAAAACCCTATGGGGCAGTTCTGCTCTGTCCTATAGGGTCACTATGAGTTGAAATGGACTCCATGGCAATGGGTTTCTTTGTTTGTTTGTTTGTTTCTATAGTACATAAAGAGAGCACTGATAGCACATTGGTTAAGCATTGGCTGCAAACCAAAAGGTTGGCTGCTAACTGCAAGGTTAGCAGTTTGAACCCACCCAACGGCTTCACAGGTGAAGGACCTGGTGGTCTGCTCTTGTAAAGATTACAGCCTAGGAAACCCTATGGGGCAGTTCTACTCTGTGTCATATGGGATCACTATGAGTCAAAATTGAGTCATCTGTACCTAAAACATAGTACTTAAGTTTAGAGTGCTGGCAGTGAAATGACAGAAATTACGAAAAGAGTCTGAGAAAGAAAAAAAGAGAACATGACGACAGACCCTAAATCCTAATGTTGTTTGAGATTGCGCATTCACTTGAAGGTGAGTTCAACTGCACTTTTTATGTTGTGAAGTAAGATGACATTCAATACCTCTTGCCTACTCTCTTGTTGTTTTTAAAACTTGTTTGTGTTGGGTTTCTGTCATCTGCTGGCTAAAGGGTCCTAACAAATATTAAGCAAATTTTTTCACAAAGACAGCACATTGTCTACACAAGACCCAAGGAATTTACAGTTTATAAGCAATACCTTGCTAAATTAAACACCCTTAGCAATATATTAGTAAACACTTATCTCTGATTAGTTTCATGGACTCTTGCTAATCCCACTTGGATTTTCCTATCACTCTTGAAAATATTGGTAATATAGGAAACGTTACTTGTATCATAGAATTTTATTCATATTTTAATTGAACAAAACCAACAAATATTTAGTTTTCTGACTCGGAAGTGGGGAGGGACTTGCAAATCCTCCGTATTAGTTTCCTAGGACTGTCGTTAAAAAAAAAACAAAAAAAAAAACCTGGTTGGCTTATAGACGAGGAATTTATTGTTTCATAGTTCTGGCAACTGGGGGTACAAATTCAAGTTGTAGGCAAGGCTGTTTTCTCTGAAGCCCTGGGGGAAGATCCTTTCTTGTCTCTTCCCGGTTCTGGTAGCCCCACATATTTGTTGGCTTGCAGCTGCAGCATCATGCAGTCATCACCTGGCCTTTTTTCTTCTGTCTGTGTTTCTTTGTCTCTTCTCTTTTCTAAGACATGACTCAGATTGGATTAGGACCCACCGTACCCTGTTATGACCTTATGTTAACCAATATCAGCTTCAAAGACTCTATTTTCAAACAATGTAAGTTCACAGGTACCAGGGGTTAGGACTTCAACATAAATGGGGGGGGGGGGGGACACGATTTATAATACTCCCTTCCACCATACACAAATTTGTGTTTATCCAGTGGTTAAGAGCTAAAGCTGCCAACCAAAAGTAGGCAGTTCAAATCCACCAGAAGCTCCTTGGAAACCCTAGGACAGCTCTACTCTGTGCTATAAGGTCGCTATGAGTTGGAATTGAATCAACAGCAATGGGTTTAATAATCTAATAGGTAAAGAATCTTCTTATTTGGGATTTCACAACCTATATTTCCTGCTGATTGTGACACCTGGTACTGGATTTTCTTTACTTCCATTTCTTTTTGAACTTGGGTGAAGAAAGTAGAGTTAAATATATTTCGGTTCATTTCCCACTATCATCATTACTCTCAGCAAGCATTCTCTTGTGTTACTCATTCTCTCTTCTCTACTCTCCTCACTACTCTCCTCTTCCAGCATAGACAACTATTATTTCCCAAGAATCCCAAGCTAAGGCAGTGTTATGGATTGAATTGTTTCCCAAAAAGATATTTTGAAGTCCTAAGCCTTGTGTCTTCTACATTCGACATTGGTCCCTGGGTGCTGCAAATGATTTTTGCTCGACTACTAACCTAAAGGTTGGTGGCTCAAACCCACCAAGAGAAGCTGCAGAAGAAAGGCCTGGAGATCTGTTTACATAAAGATTACAGCCAAGAAAACCCTATGGAGCAGTTCTACTCTGTAAGACCCGGCATCACTGTGAGTCAGAATTGACTGAATATTTTCTCGTTTGCTTTTGTTTTTTTAACTCCTGTACCTGTGAATCTGGTCTTGTTTGGGAGTAGAAGTTTTTCTTTTGTTATGTTAATGAGGCCATACAAGAGTAGGTTGGGTCATAAAACTAATCTTTTCTGATATAAAAACGGAGAACAGACACGGAGAGACACGCATGGGGGAAAGAGATCATGCAAAGATATGTCTACAAGCCAAGAAAGACCAAGGAACGCCCAAAGCTACTGACAAGGAAGGACCCTCCCCTAGAGCTGATGATGCCCTGATTTGGACTGTAAGGCAATATGTTTCTGTTCTTTAAACCCACCCATTTGTAGTATTTTTTTTTTTCCAGCAACACTAGAAAACTAAGATAGTTTTCTTGCAAACTGTGAGTTGCTATTTTGTGTGCTTGATTTTTTTTTTTAATTTACATATGATAGTTTGTTTCTTGTTTTTTCTCATTCAACGTTTTGATCTACCCTACTTGCTATACGTACATATATTCTGTTTCTTCTTACTGGTGCTTAGTACTCTGGTTTGCACTCACTGTATTTTATACATCTGCTTTCCTGATGATGAGCAGCTGGGTATCCTTCTCCGACTGCCTGCCTGCCATCATAAATAACACTGTGCAGGAAATTCTCTAACTGGTCGCTTTATCTATCTATGAGAGAATTTCTGTAAGGACTGTACTCAGGATCAAAACTGCTAGAGCCTGTGTTCTGTGCATATTTAGGTCAATGACTATCACCAGTATTTTCCCACGAGGATGCATCGGTTTACATTCACACTGGGAGTCTATGTTGAGGGTTCCACTAGCCACATATCAATTCCAACTCCTGGGAATATCATTCTTCCTAAAATAAAGTGTTATTTCATTGTTGGTTTACTTTTTATTTTTTTAATTAGTTATGAGATTGAATACCTCATTAACATAGTAGCCATCCGTTTTTCCTCTTATTTAAATTGCCTCTTCATATATTTTGATATTTTGTCCAATTTTATTGAAGTACTGTTTTCCTTGTCGATTTGTAGAATTTCTTCAGGTCTGTCGATTTTATACATATGTATTTTTATCTTCAATTTTCTGTTTGTCAATTTAATTCAAGACATCCTTTATTGAGCAGAAATTCTTTACTTTCTTTTAATACCAATAAATCCTCTCCAGCTTTTTCCCTCTGTCTCTCTCTCTCTCCCTTATGCGTTGTGCTTATGAGGGTCTACTAAAGAATTCTTTATGTGTCCTTAATTTTAAAATAGATATTTTGCTCTGAATTTTTTTAAATAACTTTTACATATTTTACTTTTCATATTGATGTCCTTAGTAGCAATATAGTGAAGCACTTTTTACAAAATACTTTCTGAACCATCCACTCTTTTTCATCAGTTTATGGAACATACTTCATCATAATACATTAATGTGATTGATAATATCATATCTGTTTCTGGGACTTCCATTCTCTTACCTTGGACTCTTTATCCCTGCGTGTTCCAATACTATAAATATTTTCACTAATATGGCAATGTAGTAAACTGTAATTTTTTTTTGAGTGAGTCACTTTTCAGCTTTTTTTTTTTAGGAATGATTTTGTTAATTACAGACTTTTACAAGTGCATATTAATTTTTAAGTACTTTTAACCTGCTACTCAAGGGTTGCACTAGAATTTTATTTTGTATTGCCTTAACAGTTTCAGATTAATTGAAGAAAAAATAGGGACAACATTAGGACCCCTAATACATGGCATAAACAGTATACAAAATATTATAAAGAATGTAATTAATTAATTGAAGTCATATCCTCCTTAAATTTTCTCCCAGTGTAAGAATTTGTAATTTATTCAGATTATCTTCTATGTCTTTTTGTTAATGATTTCAAATCTGTTTTGTGCGTGTTTTGTATGCTTGATTAATTTCTATATACTTTATAGTCTTTGCTGCAGATATGAGTGGTATCTTATTTTTATTATATATTATAGTTGGTTATCATTGCTGTAGTAGAATACTGTTGATTTTTTTTGCAGGCTTGTCATTCTTGATGATTTCTCTCATTTTTATAATAACTTGTTGATTCATTTTTTCCCTAGATAAATAACAATGCCATCTACAAGTAATGACAGTTTTATCTATTCCTTTTTAATATGTACACCTATTGTTTCTTTTTTATTTGCTTGTGACATTGCCAGAACTACCAGAACTATGTGAAAGAGTTGTGGGCTTGTTGGGCACATATATTTTCCCCATTTGAAAGGAAATGCCAGTATCTCAGGTCTGTGACCTTCACAAAAGTTTCGTCAGTGAAGAATCCCCTTATGTGAGAAAAGAGGGCTAAAAGCAACTGGAATGGGAGAACCAATCTTCTACCAGATAAGTAAACTAGTTAGAAACCACTCGTCATCGGTCAGTTCCGACTCAGGGCAACCCCCTGTGTGTCAGAGTACGGCCGCGCTCCTTACGGTTTTCAGTGGCTGTGTTTTCAGAAATATCACCAAGCCTTTCTTTTGAGATGCCTCTGGGTGGACCTGAACCTCCAAACCTTTTGCTTTGCACCACCCAGGGACTCCTGAGGTGGATAAGGCTCAGAAAAAATCTTTTCCCCACGGTGGACGCCATTGTTAAAGACAATTTCAGAATTGTAAAAGAATCTTTCTTGGGTTTTCACCATGAGAACTTGGTGGGTTCCTGGAGATAAAACCTAAGAAAATGTGGAGTCACCCCTAAGACTAAAGGCTCCAGGAGTTTTTGACTCTCCTGCAAGTCTACAATCAGCCTCTAACAATTTATCAAAATCAACGTTCAAGTGTCCCTACTAGTTTATGGCTACAGCAGTTTCTGCTTAAGGTACGTTTCCCTTGTTTGTGACCCTAGGTTTTCCCTTCTCTCCAAATTTCAGGGTGGCAGTTTGCCCTACAACCTCAATTCTCTGAAGATTCTAAGAAAAGTCTTTGCTTTCCTGTTTGTTCCGTTTTTTCTTTGTGGTAAGAATGGGAGTGACGATTTCCAAGCTCTTTACAAGTCAGAACAGAAGCCAGAAGTCTCATCTGTGCTTACTTTTATTCCTTTTGTTCTACCAGCTTCTGAGAAGACGTATTAAACTTTTCAACTAAAAAGGTTGATCCATCTATTTCCCTGTAGTTCTGCCAATTGTTCAATATATTTTGGGGATATATATTGAGGTTATATATCTTTAGTACGGTGAATTTTTTTTTTAACCACTATATCACATCCTTCTTTGCCTCTTATGATATTTTTGACTCACAATTTTATTTTGATAGATGTAAGATTTCTGACAATTTTTTTTCTCCTCTCACATTGGCCTGGTACATTTTTTTCTTTTTTTTTTAGTTTTCAACTTTTCTTTATTATCTTCTGTTTTAAGTGAATCTGTTATAGAGAACAAACTACAACAGTTTTTTAACCTAACCTAAGAAATAGTGATTTTAATTAATTACACTTCTATATTGTATTAACTTCTACATTAGGTCTTATTTCTGCCTTTTTTTTTTTTGTATTTTCTATTTTCTTCCTTCCTTCCTTTCCATTAGTATATCAAGTTTCTTTGTCTTGGTTAAAAAGTTTACACACTCTGGGTTTTTGTTTTGTTGTTGCTTTTAATACAACTATTAAAAAAAAATTTTTTTTATTGAGATATAATTTGCATACCACACAATTCACTCATTTATAGCCATTCTATCTTTATAAATATCGTATTTTTAGAACTTCAAAACTTTCTCCATGTCCATCCACATAGTTAAATGGGGAAAAGACAGTCTTTTTAACAAATGGTGCTGGCAGAACTGGATATCCGTCTGCAAAAAAATGAAACAAGACCCATACCTCACTCCATGTACAAAAATGAACTCAAAATGGATCAAAGACCTAAATATAAAATCTAAAACGATAAAGACCATGGAAGAAAAAATAGGGACAACATTAGGACCCCTAATACATGGCATAAACAGTATACAAAACATTATAAAGAATGTAGAAGAAAAACTAGATAACTGGGAGTTCCTAAAAACAAACACTTAAATGCTCATCCAAAGACTTCACCAAAAGAGTAAAAAGACTACCTACAGACTGGGAAAAAGTTTTTAGCTATGACATTTCCAATCAGCGCCTGATCTCTAAAATCTACACGATACTGGAAAAACTCAACTGCAAAAAGACAAATAACCCAATTAAAAAATGGGCAAAAGATATGGATAGACACTTCACTAAAGAAGACATTCAGGTAGCTAACAGATACATGAGGAAATGTTCATGGTCATTAGCCATGAGAAAAATGCAGATCAAAACTACAATGAGATTTCATCTCACTCCACAACTGGCATTAATCCAAAATACACAAAATAATAAATGTTGGAGAGGCTGTGGAGAGATTGGAACACTTCTACACTGCTGGTGGGAATGTCAAATCGTACAACCACTTTGGAAATCAATTTGGCGCTTCCTTAAAAAGCTAGAAATAGAACTACCATATGATCCAGCAATCCCACTCCTTGGAATATATCCTAGAGAAATAAGAGCCTTTACACAAACAGATATATGCACACCCAGGTTTATTGCGGCTCTGTTTACAATAGCAAAAAGCTGGAAGCAACCAAGGTGCCCATCAATGGATGAATGGATAAATAAATTATGGTATATTCACACAATGGAATACTATGCATGGATAAAGAACAGTGAGGAATCTGTGAAACATTTCATAACACGGAGGAACCTGGAAGGCATTATGCTGAGTAAAATTAGTCATTTGCAAAAGGACAAATATTGTATAAGACCACTATTATAAGAACTTGAGAAATAGTTTAAACTGAGAAGAAAACATTCTTTTGTGGTTAGGAGAGTGGGGAGGGAGGTAGGGAAGGAGAGGGGTATTCACTATTTAGATAGTAGATAAGAACTACTTTAGGTGAAGGGGAAGACAGCACACAATACAGGGAAATTAGTAAAAAAAAAAAAAGTAAAGAAAAAAAACTTTCTCCATGTCTTTTTGCATATGGTGTTTTTGGCAAACTTATTATTTATTATAGGTGCTTTATCTTTATCTTAAATTGCTTTATATTTCATCTAGTTGTGTGGATTATTTATTTTCTCATTTGGCATTCTATAAGTTCTACTGAGTGGAATTATTATTACTTTTTAACTCTGGAAAACATATGCCCATCATTTCTTCAAATATTGCATCCCATTCATTTTTCCCATCTTTCTCATATTATTATGACCTGGAATTGGCACTTAAATAATTATTCTCAATATCTCAGCATTGAATTTTTATTTTTGCTCTTTTCAGCTGTATCTGTTGTGCTGTTTTTCTACTTTGTTGTTTATTACAGCTCATGCTTTTCATAGCTAAATTTTCATAGCTCACAACAATCACCCATTGCCACCACCAGCAATACTCGATCTCAGACTTCAGGAACCCACGTCCTTCCCAGTTCAAAAGTGCCTTCAGTCTCCTACATTTTCTCACAAGTATTTGTTTGTTTTTAGTTTTATTACTTACTGGGATTCATGCTTGTCCTTCACTTTCGTATCTTCACCAGGTTTGATTTTCAGAGAGCAAGCCAGCAGCTCATGCTAGTTTGCCACCTTAATGAGAAAATACTCCTTTGCTTCATTGTGCTTGATTATCTTAATTTCCCACTTCATTTGAATCTGTAAGTGGCATTACAGTACATGACCAACTCGGCTACTGTTTACTCCAAAGTAAGCTTTATTCAAAGATAAGCTTCCCAAAATATTCTTTTCTTCTAGGAGAAAGGGGAGTAAGGCTATTTTTTTTTTTTTTTTTGCTTCTCATTGCGAGTTGCCTTTCTTTCATTCACTTTCTTTTTCTCTCAGCTTTTAACTTCTGAAGCTTAGACTTAGTTCCCTCTCAGATAAGGCCATTCTTTCCAATCTCCTGGCTTATTCTTTTGTATACCACTGTAATGGGCATTTTACTCAAACTCTCAAAGATTTACATACTACTATGAAAGGAACCAAGCATAGTAGCACAGCGGTTAAGAGTTTGACAGCTAACCTAAAAGTCTGCAGTTTGAATCCACCAATTACTCTTTGGAAACCCAATGGGGCAGTTCTACTCTGTTCTATAGGGTCACTAAGAGTCAGACTCGACAGCAATGGGTTTGTTTGGTTTTGGGTTTTTATGAAAGGAACCAACAACGAATAAGAGAGACCAAAGAAGAATTGATGCCTTTGAATTACGGTGTTGATGAAGAGTTTTGAATATACCATGAACTCCAGAAGAACGAACAAATCTTAGAGGAAATCTGCCAGAATGCTCCTTAAAAAGCGAGGATGGTAAGACTTCATCTCATGTACTTTGGACATGTTATCAGGAGGGACCAGTTCCTGGAGAAGAAGGACATCATGCTTGGTAAAGTAGAGGATCAACAAAAAGGAGGAAGACCTTCAACAAGATGGATTGACACAGTGGCTGCAATGATGTGCTCAAGCTTAGCAGTGATTGTGAGGGTGGCGCAGGACCGGCAGTGTTTCATTCTGTTGTTCATAGGGTCGCTATGAGTTGGAACCGACTTGACATCACCTAACAACAACAATGAAAGGAATCCCTCTTAACTCTCTTAATGGAACAAAAATCCAACTCTTCAAATATATCAACAGAGGAGGAATTCTTTTGTGAGGTGTGTGCCTGGGTCCCTTTCCCCTTAGATATCTCACTAGTTATTGTACCATCATACTGGCCTCAAGAACATTGATTTCTTTTACCTGATGTGGCTCCTAGCAGAACTTAGATTACACTGTAATATTTATTAAAACTTTCATTCGCTCAGGGACATCAGAAAGATATTAAACTCCAGAATGGAATAACAGTCTTGCATCATATTTGGGAATATCATTTTGACTCAGGTTGTCTTTCTTCTTGGGACTCCTGTCTCCCTTAACCTAGTAGAGATCATAGAGAGGTCTAAAAAGATCGAAGTCTGAAAAGATCAAGGCCTAAAGCAACAAAGAACTGTCTCTCCAATTTATGACACAACTTTCCAAGTCTTATTTTCTAACCTGAGTCTACCTTGTTCCTGAATGGCTGACATTGTGAATGCTCGCATCCTTCAAGGGAAATTCTTCCCAAAACCCTCAGAAGTGGAAATTTAATCTACAATCGTAAAAGATAAGAGTATCAGAATAAAGATTTCAATAGCTATAAAAGAGATCCACGTGCAGGGTGTCTATTTTTTACCCAATCAACATATAAAGAAGTGTAGAAGAACAGAAACAACGTGAGGTTGGACCAAGGAGATCTGGATGCAGCTGCTTCCAGTATATACTGATTGACTGAACTTAAATAACAACAATAATTGCAACAATCTACAAGGGTTTTTGTAACAATGACATAAACATAAGTAAACACTTAAAAAGCAAATATATCTAGGAAGTAATTTTCTTTTATTTCTATAAATTGTTTTATATCTGATTATAAAATCAATACTTGTTCACTATAGAAAAATACAGAATATAGGAGATTGTAAAACAGAATATTCAACCTCTATTTTCAAGAGTATTGTAGCATTTTTATTTCAGCAATTATCGATACATTTTTATAGCTAAATCAAAACAGTACATGCAAATGTTACCTTATTTCATACGTGTATAATTTTTTCATAAGCCTCTTGTCATGACATTAAAAACAGTGACGTATTACTGTCAATGTTGCATTCTGTCCTGTTATTGATTACGAATTAGCTATTTATCATTAACTTAGTATTGAAATTTTTTGCTTATGATTATTCACAATGAGCATATAATTCTGCAGTAACTGTATTCATACTTTTTCTTGCTCTCTGATTTTTTTCTTGGGATATATTTCCAAAGTTAAAATCATTTGGCCAAAACATAAATTTTTTTTTTTTTTTACTGAAAATGAACTGTCAAATATCTCTTCTAACATATATACTAATTTACCCTCTTGTCAGCAGAACACTGGTGTTTTTCATTCTGTATTCTCACCAATATTCTGAATAAATCTTTTTTTTTTTTTTTAATTAGAAAGGTGACAATATCTTTGTAGTTAGATTTATTACTCTGATTTCTAGTAAATTGAAGCATTTATTTAGCTCTTTCTTCTTTTCTGATTTGTCTAGAACTTTCTTCATGATTTATGTATTATTCGCTGTATACTCTTCTTACTGAGTTTGATTCTTTGTTATTGTTACTTGCTTCAGAGTCGGCTCTGACTCATCGCAACCTTCTTTACAGCGAAACTAAACGTTGCCTGTCCTGCGCCATCTTCGTGATTGTTGCTATTGATCAGTTTGTTGTTTTGGCCACTGTGGCAGTTTGCTTCCATAAAAATTTATAGCCTATAAAAATTTTTGCTTCCATAAGAATTGGAAGACCTATGGGGCAATTCTACTCTGTCCTATAGGGTCGCTATGAGTTGGAATCAACCATCTCACTGAAGGCCTCCATTGCCTTTGCCAGCCATCCACTTTACCAACCATGATGTCATTTTCTATTTTAGTCTTTCTTGAAGACATTCAAAGTAAATAAGATGAAGTCTCCTCATCCTCTCTTTTAAGGGGCATTCTGGCTGTATTTCCTCCAACACTGATTCATTCATTCTTCTGGCAGTATATTCAATAGCTTTGCCAACACTACAATGTAAATGCATCAAGTCTTTTTCTATCTTCCTTTTTCATTGTCCAGCTTTCACATGTATACAAGGAGATTGAAAAGACCCCGGTTTGAATCTGGCACATCTGAGTTATAGTGACATCTTTGCTTTTTAGGATTTTTAAAAAGGTTTTTTGCCACATCATTGGATTTCTTGACTGCTGCTTCCGTGGACATTGATTATTCATCTACGTAGAATAAGCTTACTAACGTGAGGAGCTATAATACATATATATTATGTATATGTGTATATATATATAAATATATAATAAATATTAAGCTTATCAATCATAAACTTTATAAATATTGTTTTGCTTAAAACCCACACGTTAAATTTGTTTCTAGATGGCTACTGCTTTACAAAAGTGTTTTTTGTTTTTTTTTTAAGTTTCCATACCCTCAAATATCCATTTGTAGTTGCTGGAATACTTGCTTGTTTCTTCCTAGGTTCAAGATTTTAGGTACAATCTCAGAGGCCTTTTTTCAGGACTTTTAAAAACATTACAGTCTTTACTACATTTGTGTTTAATTTTTCATGTAGGTTGTATAAGATGTCTGAAGTTTATTTCCTTCCAGATGGATAGTCTGCTATGCCAGCACTTTCTTGTGAATTAATCTACCTTTTGTCTCTGAACTAAGACAGAACATTTGTCATATATTAATTTCTCATAACTTCTGGATCTGTTTCAACTTTATGTACTATTAAAAATAGCTTTGTCATAATCTTAATCATTTTTATTGATTTAATGACAAGTGCTTTGTAATACATTTTAATATCAGGTAAGCAATGTGCTTTATTATAGTACTTTTTCATAATACTATTTGTTGTCCTAGGGAATTTATTATATGATTTATGATCATTTTATCCAATTCCCCCAACTCCATGCGTATTCTAATTATAGTTACATTTATTTAAATAACAACTTTGACAAACTGGAGTTTTAATTACATTAATTTATCCAAGGATACACTATATCTTTCTATTAGCTCAAGTGAGTTTTATACTTTTATCATTTTCTTTATATTGGTCAGATATCTTTATTGTTACATTTGTCGTTAATATTATATATTTTTAACAGGAGAGTTTTTCCTATTCTTGGCTGTTAACCAAAAGCTTGGCAGTCTACATCCACACAGAGGCTCCACCACAGAAAGACATGGTGAAATGCTTCTGTGAAGACTATAGCCAAAAAAACCCTATGGTGCTGTTCTACCTTGTCACATGGGGTTGGTATGATTTGCAATGGACTCAACAGCATCCATCAACAACAAAAACATGTGCTTATTATTAGCATAATAAAAAATCTATGGATGTTTTCACATTTATCTTATATCTAGCCACCTAACCAAATTTGCTTACTAATATAATCTTTAGTATGTCTCATTTTTTAGATACACAATAATATAACCAGCTAAGGATATGATTTTATCTATTTTTCTTCAACAGTTTTACATATTATTTCATTATCTTGCCTAATTGCATCCTGTATAATTGCATACCCTAGAACAGCATTGTCCAATAGAATTTTTGCAGTTATAGAAATGTTTTAAAATCTGCACTTGAAATGTGCCTAGTGTGACTGAAAAAATAATTTTATTAATTAAATTTGCTTAATATAAATTTATATTTAAATTGTCGCATGTAACTACTGTCTACCTGATACACAACATAGCTGTAAAATGCTATTAGAGTCTAGAAGCCCCAAGACACATCTGAATAATAACGTAGATGGGATATATCTCTGACAAGTTGCTGATTTTCATTTAAACGGACTTAATGATTCAACATTTAAAGTACTACTTTATGTGTTTGATGAATATTCTATATTGCATTTAAGTAGTTTAATTTGTTTCTATTTTAAAGTTACTTTTATTTCTGGCAGATTGATTTTATCAATTTTTTGACATTTATTGATTTGATGTGTTTTCTTAGTAAATTTATTGATATACAAATTATGTTTGTAGACTTTTCATGTATTAATTCATATTTTCATTACTGAAATATACCCTTACCTGGCCACTGTTTGTTATTTTGCTGGCATATATATATATATATATATATATATATATTTTATTGTCATCTTGAAAATTTTAAACATTAAAATACTCTATTCTTTACATATTAGGTTTAACTCATGCGTGAAACACTTGGTTCTAATATTTTTTTAAATGATAAAAAATGACTAAAGACTTTCATTCCCTTAGTTGATTATTGTGTATTCAGGCTTTTTTCTAGATTGATTCTGATAGTTTAAATTTCACTGGGAAACATATTTAATAGAATGTCTATTCATAATTTATATTTTGTTAGGAAACATTTCTCATTTTAACTGGATGTGCACTCCTCTCAAAACATCAAATCTATCATATTAAGTTTAAAAAAAAAAACAAGTAAAACAAAAATTGTCTATATGCTATTTTAAATAGACAAAAACTAATTAATAATGCAAAGTTAAAAATAAAGGAGTGTTTCTCTGGAAACTGTTAAGCTAAAGATAAAAAGAATTGTACATAAACACGGTGCTCCAGTTGATAAATTGTTTCTCATACTATTATGGGTGCAGTGTGATTGATTACTGATTGTTTACTTTTGTGTGGCCTTTCTAGCCATGGTCTTGTAAACTCCCACCCAGTTGACTGTGTGATGGGGTGGTTGTGGTCTACCAAGGGAATTGGTCAATTTGACCTTGAAAGAGAGCCAATTCCAGAGCAGAAGAGGAGGTGCCCACAACACCAAGGAAGTAGAGACCCAGAAGCAGAGACCCTGCAGCAGGAGAGGGCATAGTGGGTTTCTCTACCCACGGAGAGAAAAAACTGAGTGCCTTTGAACAGAGCCTGAGGGCCAGGTAGAGACGTGCCTGTGAGCACAGCTGGGGAGAGGCTGTGTTGATGAAAGAACTGTATCCTGAGTGTACCCAAGCCTGAATTTTAACTGTTACTTCCCTTATAATAAACCCCATAATCATGAGTATGGTCTTTGAGCTCTGTGTGGCCATTGCAATGAATTACTGAACCCACCAGATACTTAGAGAGTGCTGTGTGAAGGACGGTTGGTGTCAGAATTTGTAAAGATGGCAAAGAGAGAAGGCTTGTCTGGTCACCGCCTCATGGGAGCCAGCCTTGCACAGTTGATCTTGGTTCTTCTTCCCCCTTATGGGGTTGGATGAGGCCAGACACTGCCCCAAAGCCATTTTTACAAGGAGTTAGTGTCATGGATTGAATTGTGTCCCCCCAAAATGCCTTTCAACTTGAGTAGGTCATGTTCTCTCGTATTGTATGATTGTCTACCATGTGATTTCCTTAAGTGTTGTAAATCCTATCACTGTAATGTAATGAGATGGATGAGTGGCAGTTATACTGATGAGATCTACAAGATTGGTGTCTTGGTTATCTAGTGCTGCTATAAAAGAAATACCATAAGTGGATGGCTTTAACAAAGAGACCTTTGTTTTCTTTAGTAAGCTAGAAGTCCAAATTCAGAACATCAGCTCCAGGGGAATGCTTTCTCTCTCTGTCAGCTCGGGAGAAAGGCTTTTCTCATCAATCTTCCCCTGGACTAGGAGCTTCTCTATGCAGGAATCCCAGGTCTAAAGGCCTCGCTGTGCTCCTGGTGCTTCTTCTTTGGTGGTATGAGGTTCCACTCTCTGCTAGTTTCTCTTTCCTTACATCTCTTGAGAGATAAAAGGTGGTGTGGGCCACACCCCAGGGAAACTCCTTTACATTGGATCAGAGATGTGACCTGGTAAGGGTGTTACAATCCCACCCTAATCCTCTTTAATATAAAATTACAATCACAAAATGGAGGACAACCACAGAATACTGGGAATCATGGCCTAACCAAGTTAATACACACATTTTTGGGGGGACATAACTGAATCCATGATAATTAGATATTGTCTTAAGCCAAACTCTTTTGAGATATAAAAGGGAGAAGTGAGCAGAGAGACATGGGGACCTCATACTACCACGGAAGCAGCTCCAGAAGCAGAATGTGTCCTTTGGATCTGGGGTTCTTGCATTGAGAAGCTCCTTGACCAGGGAACTATTGATGACAAGGGCCTACCTCCAGAGCCAACAGAGACAGAAAGCCTTCCCCTGGAGCTGATGCCCTGAATTTGGACTTGTAGCCTACTCAACTATGAAAGAGTAAGTATATCTTTATTGAAGCCACCCACTTGTGGTACTTCTGTTACAGCGGCGCTAGATGACTAAGACAGGATTTGGTACCAGGAGTGGGGTGCTGCTTTAACAAATACCTAAAATGTGAAAGTGGTTTTGAAACCATGAATGGATAGCAACTCAGAAAGAAGTGAGGAGAACTGTTAACACTGGAGAAGTACAGATGATGAGAAACAGCAGCAGTGAACCGGCAGCAGCAGAACCAGGAGACCAGCCTGACATGGCCATGGAGCTGACCCATGGAGCTAGAGAGCTGAGTTCCTTCCTGCTGAAGTTTACTGGTAGAGTGGGGTGCCTCAAGGCACTTATTAATACTGGGAATCCGGAGGCCCCTGAGGTCAGCTTTAACATTGTATGTAACTGAAGCTGCAAATAGATGATAAGGGACAATCACCAACAGACCAAACACATCCTGGAACAATGAGTCAAGTCGACCTAATGTTAAAGGTCACAGATTTTCTCAGAGCTGTTTTTTCCCACAGCAACCAGAAAGATCCAGCCCCAGGGACATGGGCACAACATCCACCTCTAACTGCTATGTGATCCTCCACCAGGGGCTACAGACAGCTACAGTCGGACCCCAGGAATTGAACTCAGGGAGCAAGAGAATGCACAGGTGCAGCACCCAATAATAAGTCTTAATATGAATCCTTGAAGCCCCCAGGACTGGAGCCATCTTGAAGCCATCTTAGAAAGTTGCTGCATATGCATTGTAGTTAACATATCCCTGCCTAGATGGGCTACTTTCTGGAAAACACTGCCTATACCTATGAATAAAGATTAATCCTTTCCTGCTCAAAAACCTTTAAAAACCCATGCAAGTTCTTTGTTCTGCGAGATGGGGGTAAGCATTGCCTAGAACCTCCTCATCCCCACCTGCAAGCCTGTTTTAATAAAGCTTTGCTCTTGTGGAAAAATTCTCCGTGCCTTACCTGTTCATTCTTGACCAGTGAGAGGCAAGAACCTTCTTCAATTAAGGGCATAGAGGCACTGGCAACATTATCAGTGGAGCTAAAGAGCATTGGAACACTTGCTCCAGGAGGGCAGATGCAGGCGTGAGGCCCAAGGGCCAAGAAGCCAAGGAACCAGAAAGCAGAAGCTGAAGAGACAAGTAAAACAGGAACCCGCACTGTTTCAGTTTCAAAATGTATGGCCACGACCTCTGGAGTTTCAAAGGGTGGAGCCACAGCCTCTGGGGTTTCTAAGAGTGGAATTGCCACTCAGATGGACTAGGACTATAGTTAACAGTACTGTGGCAATGTTAATTTCTTAGTTTTTGATAATCATGTCATGGTTATGAAAGATGTTAACATTATAGGAATCTGGGAGAAGGGTATTTGTGAACACTGTCTAGTATCTTTGCAACTTTTTGTAAATTTAAAATTATTGCAAAATAAAAAGTTTTATAAAAACAGGTATCCAAAGAGACAGCAGGTAAATTCAGGGAAAAAAAGGAAGAAAGGGAGGGAGGGAGGAACAAAGGAAGGAAGGAAGGGAAGGAGGTAGGAAGGAAAGGAGGGAAAGAAAAAGGGAGAACAAGAAGAAAGCTGAAATGGCAGTCTTAAAATCAGACAAGTTTATATACCTGGTTAAAGGCTCTAAACAGGATAAAGAGGGAATTATGAATAAAGACAACAAAATTTCTGAAGAATGTTAAAGAGATTTAAACCAGTATACAGAAAACCACATACTAGCTAAAAGTATAAATTTTAAGGCTAATAGAAATGAAAGCAGAATATGACAGACTACCTGTTGGAACTCAGTATAATCTCCCTTCCTCTCTCATCTGAATTTCAGAAGCTGTAGAGAGGAAATTTTATTTTCCAGAAAAAGATGAGGTTTGGGCAAAGAAAGAGAGATCAAAGTCATAGTGTTTTTCTTCAAGCAATTTCACAGACAAAATTTTCCAGTGACTTTTGTGCATTTTCCTGATAAGCATTTACTTTGGCTCTGGAGGCAGCTGTGATCAACAACAGGGGTTTGTGAGATTCTTGCAACTTCCTGACTCTCTTCAGAGAGTCCACATACAGAGGTAGTGGGAGGTCCCTGGCTTTTGTTCTCCCAGCATTTATAATAGTTCTGTCAGGACACAATTAGCCATATTCAACCTTTCCCTACTTGAGATACCTCACAAGATTTCTGTTTTTCTGATTACCATGTACAGAGGTCTTCATAAAAACATAATTACACTGGTAGATTTTAAAGCACCTCTTTCAGAATTGTCAGGTATAAAAAAAAAAAAAAAGAAAATAGATATATTGAATAAAATATTAATACATTCAATTTAATGAGTACATAGGAAATACGTATATATCGTGAATAGAAAACACATACCTTTTAGTATATTTCTGGAAACACACAAAATCAGTCATATAGCTGATGAATAGTATTTTAACAAATATTTAGAAGTAGAGATGTTATAAATCATACTATATGGTCAATATGGTCATAACACAATAATGTTGAAGATAAATGATAACACTCCAAAATATTAACTAGCGAGAAAACAAGGTACTTTCTCAATGGTAATTACTGACTGAGAATGTAAACCAAAGCCATAGTTAAAAAATATCTTAAAAAAAAAACAAACTTTTAAAAGGAAAAACATGTATCAATTCTAAAGGAGACAGAAGATTTCTCAAAACTTTAAAAATTTTCAAAAGAAAGGAAATCAGTACTCAGAATATTGAGAAACAAAACATGCACTAAAAAATAAATATTACTGTTGTAAAAGAAACTAATATTAAAAAAAGAGAAAGAAAAAAAATAGAAACAATAAATAAACCCAAAAGCTTGTTCTTCAAAAACAAAAATCTTTTTAAAAATAAAATGGATAAATCCTTTTTGAGACTGATATAAAGAGAGAAAAAGTTAAGAAGAATGGGAAATAAGGGACAAGAATGGACAATAACCCAAAGTATGTAAGATCATTAATGAATTACAAAGAAAAAAAAAAAGTGTGCATCTATTCACCAATAGAATTCATTGCTTTTATGCCGAATAACTTTTTATTTCATTCAAAGATCAAACTGATCACTGTCTTAGTTATCTAGTGCTACTACAACAGAAATACCACAAGTGGATGGCTTTACCAAAGAGTTTATTTTCTCACAGTGAAGTAGGTTAAAAGTCCTAATTCAGGGCATCAGCTCCAGGGGAAAACTTCCTCTCTCTGTCAGCTCTGGAGGACAGACTTTCTGGTCAATCTCCCCCTAGATTAGGAGCTTCTCTGTACATGAACCCCGAGTCTAAAAGGCACGCTCTGCTCCCTGTTCTTCTGTCTTGGTGGCATGAGGTCACCAACTCTGCTTGTTTCCTTTTCATCTCTTGAGAGATAAAAGGTGGTGCAGGCCACACACATTGGATCAGGGATGTGACCTGGGTAAGGGTGGTGTTACAATCCCACCCTAATCTTTTTTAATATAAAATTACAATCACAAAATGGAGGGCAACCACACAATGCTGGAAATCATGGCCCAGCCAAATGGATACACACATTTTTGGGAGGTCATAATTCAATCCATGACAATCACCATCTATAATCTTTTATATTTATCTACCTACCTACCTAACTACCTACCTACCTATCCATCCATCCATTCATCTATCCATCCATCATCTATCTATATTTCTAACTTTTTAAACTACTTAAAAATATATATATTTTTAGACATATGTGTGCTGAAGACTGCTATTTGTTCACCCAAACCAATCCTGCCCTTATGTAGTAACAGAGCCATAGATGTTCAACTAGAGATTCCATTTCCAAACCTCTACTGCATCTAGATTTGACCATATGGCTAGTTATCACCAGTGGAATGTGTCTTAGTTATCTAGTGCTGCTATAACAGAAACACCACACATGGATGGCTTTAACAAACAGAAGTCTGTTCTCTCACATTCAAGTAGGCTAGAAGCCTGAATTCAGGATGCCAGCTCCAGGGGAAGGCTTTTTCTCTCTCTGTCGGCAGGTCACTGTCATCAAACTTCCCCTGATCTAGGAGCTTCTCCAAACAGGGAAACCAGATTCAAAGGACACACTGTGCTCTCGGTGCTCCTTTCTTGGCGGTATGAGCTTCCCTTGTCTCTCTGCTTCCGTCTTTTACATCTCAAAAGAGATTGACTTAAAACACAACCTGATCCTGTAGGTTGAGTCCTGCCTCATTAACATAACTGCCAATAATCCCACCTCATTAACATCATTGAGGTAGGATTTACAACACATAGGAAAATCACATCAGATGACAAAATGGTGGACAATCACACGATATTAGCCAAGATGACAGATACTTTGGGGGAACACAATTCAATCCAGGACAGAATGTAAACAGAAATGATAAGTGCCATTCCCATGTTTCCTGTAATTGTGGGCATGCACTCCTTCTCATCCATCGTCTTCTCTTTTCTGTGAGCTGGCACATGGATGCGTTTTTACTCAAGTTTTGACCAATCAAATGAGAAAAAAAGTTACAGGGGTTGACCAATAGAAAGACTCTAGGTCACTGATTCTTCAATTTCTTTGTTTTTTAACTTTCTTTTTTTTAATTGATGGGGAACTGTTACAGCAGTTTATCCTTTCCTTCAACTACTATTATGTGATATAAAGTTAACTTTTCTCCAGAATAATCAATTAAATTGCCCCACTGTATAAATTGAATTGTCCTTCTTTGGAGTCCCCAGGTTTACGATATATTAAATTCTATGTTCTAATGCCATATATGTTCTTCTGATCTGTCCCATTTATTATTTTTTTTCTTAAACCCAAGAAAAACATGTCATTAAAGAGTCAGAGAACCTGAGAGCTTTGTGAAGCCTAGTGACTATTTAGTCCACCATTTCCCAACAGTTAAAACAATAATAATAACATTCTGAAAGATGTGAATAGATTTTTTTTCTAAAAATAGAAGAGAAAACCAAAGAGTTAAATAAGTTTGGGTAATTTTGTGTACTCCGTTTTTTCTCATGAAGATTTACAGAACGTACTAGGATAACAAAAGGCTTTGCAAAATCCTGCAGTAACTAAGCATTTCTCAAACATATATATTATTATACTCATTTTAAATTTTAATTACTTGAGAATTGCTGCTGTTCCACCAAACACTGTGAAATACAAATCTGATCTATATTCTACCATACACAGGATTTTTTTGTAGCATATCTAGTCTCAACTCAGAAACACTTCATAGGATTTCCCTTTCAATTACTGGATTATCCTAACTGTAAGCAATGTCTTTATAATGACCTATATAATATATGAAATACAAGTTCAATGAAGTTGAGCAAATCATGAGGGCTCTCACACAGGAATGAACCTTCTTAGGCAGTCAATGGGAAACATGTTGGTTATTTTTTGTGGCAGGGGAGTAGATGTCAAAATGGAGATAGATTTATCCAAACTCCTCAGATTAGGTGGTTTATGATTTTCAATCAAGTGAAGACTAGAAAATCTGTGGGTTCTGAGTCTGTTCTCACATGACTCTCTGGCATTGACAGTGAATGGTCTTCCTTTCCTCGAAGGCTGGGATATCTCTCTGTAATGATTCACCCTGCCTGCTTTGTTCTCTCATCTCAGACCTCCGTTATCTCATTTCAATTTACTTTCTTTTCCAATCCACAAAATTATGTGCACTTTTAAAAGTGATGTGTTTTTTCTGAACCCAAATCCTCTATGCTCCAAATCCCTCGAAGCCGAGATTTGCTAGTCTATTTTTCCATTTATTTTCTATCCCCCTTTTTCTGAGACAGAATACCAAACACCCTAAATGCTGGCTGAGTAGAAAGAAGGGTCACAGGATAAACAGAAAACCAGAGAGCAAGAGGGAGGCTATGCTGATTAATATATCAAAACACTATGTTCATAAATCTTTTTATATATATGTATAACTTTTACACAACACCAACAAACAAACCCATTTCCGTCAAGTCTATTCCTACTCATAGTGACCTTACAGGACAGAGTAGAACTGCTCCATAGGGTTTCCAAGGAGCTGCTGATGGATTCGTACTGCGACCTTTTGGTTAGCAGCCCAAAGTTTAATCACTGCACCACCAGGGTAGTAAAAGAGAAAAAGAAATTACTTCTTTTCTCCTGTATATTTGTAGGCAATGGTCCTATTAAACCAAGTTGTTTTTTCTCCAGACCATACATACTTTCCATTCTTCCTGATATGTGATGATTTCCACATTTTTACTCTTCTGCTAAATGCTTCCTTCTAGTCCCAAACCAGGTTATCAGTGTATCTTTTTATAACACATTCTTCATAGATCCTACACTCAGCAAACGGAGGAAAAATTGAAGTTGTCAACAATTTTATTCTATTTGGATCAAAAATCAACATCTATGAAACAGCAGTCAAGAAATCAAACAATGCACTAGGCAAATCTGCAGCAAAAGACCTCTTTAAAATCTTAAAAATAAAAAATGTCACTTTGAGGACTAAGGTGAGCCAGAACCAAGCCATGGTCTTTGCAATAACATAATATCTATGAGAAAGTGTACAATGGAAAAGGAAAACAGAGAAGAATCGAAGCATTTGAATGATGGTGTTGGCAAAGAATATTGAATATACTGTAGACTCCCAGAAGAATGAACAAATCTTAGAAAAAGTCTTAGAAAAAGTACCACAAGAATGCTGCTTAGACGCGAGGATATCAAGACTCCAGCTCACTTATTTTGGACATGTTTTCTGGAAAGACCAATTGCTAGAAAAGGGCATGGTGTTTGGTAAAGCAGAGGGTCAGCAAAAAGGAACAAAACCCTCAATGATATAGATTGACACAACAGCCATTATAATGGACTCAAATATACCAGTGATTGTGAAGATGGCACAGGACCAGGTAACGTTTCATTCTGTTATATATAAGGTTACCAACTTCAAGGCACTGAAACAACAACAATGTGAGACAAAAAGTACACACTTTCCTAGATACATACATTTAGAGAATTTCTGAGAAGATTCTGTGCCCCACCTAACTTTTCTAAAAAGATTTTGCCATATTCTTCTTTCAATGTTTCTCTTCATTTCCGGACAGTTAGCTTCTAATATGTGCATAAGTCATGATAAACATAACATGACGTTCCTAGTAATTTGTTGCGGAAAATATTCTCAGTTGTTGTTTTTGTCTCGGACCACAGAAACCTTGACACTTGTTAGTTGTCAAGAAGAGAGAATAAGTTTGCTGATAGTGAGTGTATTAGTTTTTGGGGGGGTGGGGGTTGGTAACAAATTACCACCAACTTTTGTTCTTAAAACGATACCAACTTGTTATCTTAATGATTCTGTAGGTCAGACTCTAGACATGGGTCTCACCGGGCTAAAGTCAAGATGTTGGCAGGGTTGCGTTCCTTACTGGAGACCCTAAGGGAGAATCCAGTTCCTTGTTCATTCAGGTTTTTGGCCGAATTCAGCTTCTCATGTTATAGAACTGAAATCTGTATTCCCTTGCTTGCTGTCAGCTGAGAGTGGTTTCCTACTTCTAAAGGCTGTCCACATGCCTTGACTCATGGCTGTCTTTTTCCTTTCTCGAATTTGCTAATGGTGGGCGAGTCTCTCTCTTTCAAACTCTTTTTCCTCTTCTTTCATCATGGCATTTCTGATCAATTCCTCTGCTTTCCTCTTCTACTTAGAGGCCATGTAGTAGACTCATCTGGATAATCCAGGATAATCCCCCTATTTTAAGGTAAATGGATTGTTTAAAAAAAAAAAAAAAGTTTTTTTTTTAATTGTATCTGCATATTTAATTACATTTTGCCATAGAAAGTAACATATTTACAGGTCCCTGGGATTAGGCTAAGGAGCCCTATGGGCTCAGTGGTTAAGCACGCGGCTGTTACCCGAAAGGTCACCAGTTAGAACCCACCAGCTGCTCCAAGGGAGAAAGATGTGTCCGTCTACTTCAGAAAAGATTACAGCTTAGGAAACCCTATGTGACAGTTCTACTTTGTCCTATAGCGTTGACATGAGTCAAAATCTACTTGACAGCCATGGGTTTGGTTTTTGGTTTGGGGATTAGGATGTGAACACATTTAAAAAAAACAAACCCATTGCCCTCGAGTTGATCCCAACTCACAGCAACCCTATAGGACAGAGTAGAACTACACCATAGTGTTTCCAAGGAAAGGCAGGGAATTGGAGCTGTCAACCTTTTGGTTAGCAGCTGAACTCTTAACCACTGTGCCACCAGGCCTCCACATTTAGGAGGCCATTATTATACCTTCCACAGGAAGGAAATGGATACTAAAGACAAATCAAGTTTACTGGCCACTTCAATTCTATTTCCTAGGAGCAATTTCTACCAAAACCCAAAGTAAGTATGTTAAGTCCAAATCTCCAGTTTTTCATATAAAGATAAAAATGTTTCTACCTCAATATCCCTATTTTTATTTGGTTTATTCAGAGTAAGTGTGAACAAAAGATGGAAAAGCCTTTACTTGTTCACCTACATGCCAGACAAAATGCTATACATTAACCAAATCATTTCATTTTTTTCCCTAGACACTCAGGAAAACTACATTTTCCCACTCCCTTCTATCTAGCTTTGGCCATATGAATACTGTTACACAATAGCGTGGTGGTGAATATAAGGTATGCCACTTCCAGACTTGGCAAATAAAAAACAAACAAAAAAATCAGAAATCTCCCATGAATGATCTTTCTCTTTCATTCCCTTTTTCTGTAACAAGAAAAGCAGTACGTTGAGGATGGTGGCAACATGGTATGAAAGATTTGGGCCCCTGAACAACTAAAAGGACATGTCATCCTCTCGACCCCACCCACGTTGTGCTAAGATCTGAGATTTGGGGATTTTTTGTCACAGTTTATAACCCACCCTGCCTAATATAATCTGCCAGCTGCTTGTTGAGTATTTACTTTCTCAAAAGCTCGAATCATAAACCATCACATATAAGAAATTAGGCAAAAGTTATGTAAGTGGTCCCAGACTTGTTCCTGCACCAGAATCACCTGGAGAAATTTTTTAAATGGCATATTTCGGATCTCACTCCTGGAGATAATGAATCAAGATCTTCAGTAACTTTAGATGACATCTAAATAGTTTTGACTTTCATGTTATACAGATGATAAATCTAAGACTCAGACTTCCTAAGTGATTGTCCAACAGACTGTTGGTGGCACAGTCAGCAGTATAACCCAGATTCCTTAATTTTTATATCTTATTTCCTCCAGGATTGTCATTCTTAGCATAACTTAGGAGAATTGATGGAACTAGACTTGAAATGATATGGACATTCAGTAATTAGAAGCAAAAACGTTAAAACTATTTTTCCAAAATTGCCCATAAATTAAATTCTGACTCACCAATTTTATAACACCTCCACCTCAACACGATTTTGTAAACCTGAATGTCTACAATTAGACAATTTGATGTTAAGAGAAGTGTTGTGTGGGATATAAGCAACCTCGACAATAATTAGCATCATTTCTTATAGTCCCAATTTCAATTCATGTCATTTTGTAACTAATTGCTTTTTTAGACATCCTTCACTCTACCCCTATTCCTGGTTGCCCACAGGAATTTTATCGAATATTTCTAAGACAGTGATTTGTCAGGAACATTTTATATTTTTTTTTTAAAAAAAGATGCTGTTGAATTAATTGGAAAGTGAAAAATGTCAACAGTTGTAGACTAGCTGTTGAGTAAGTGAGAAGATTCCGTTAGCTCAAAGTCAGGAAAAAGCCAGCACAAGCAGCAGAGCTAACCCACTTAATCCTACCAGGCATGTTTTTATTGAAAATTTTTCCAGTATAAGGGTTTATGACGGTGATCCCAAGTAAAGTATAAATTTTCTTTCCAATAACCAAAGCTGCTTATGAAAAAGAATTTTGCCTATTACCAACAGGTAGCTTATCACTTTGAAAAAAATTAGGACATTATTTAAATTAACTTAAATTTCTAAACACAACACACAAACACACATAAAACAGTTAATTTAATCTTACATGGCAATATACCCCTTTTATTATCTACCAATGAAGTGATAAGGAATCTACTTATATTAATAGCCAAATTAAAATTTTATTTACCCTTTTCTCCTGTATTTATCAAATTGGTGTATGGGTGGAGTTCAAGTAAAAACATAATACCCAAAAGAAAAAAAAATGGGAAAGAAATACAGGATAGGGAGGAGGTGGGATATAAAATTATATAGTTCTGTGTTTCTGACTGCTGGTCACAGCCAAAATTTGTCTAGAGAGAGGCATCACTTGTGAAACTAGTCTGGTGGAAAATGACTAGTTTCATTAAAAATAGCAATAATGAAAGAACCCTTACCTACTATCAAATATACCTTTGTACAGCTATAAACTGTGACTATGGCTTTGGTACTGCCATCATTCACAGCCTAGGAATTGTATCACGTTTTTCACGTGGGCTTAGAATGTAATCAAAGCTGCTATATAGCACTAAGTGACCCCTCTTTCTTATCTGCACCATCCGGGCCTTTGCTTTAATCACGTGAAGGTAATGGACAGGAATTGAAGAGGTATATGGTGGCAATTCAGGTGTAATCATTGGCTCTGACCAGGTGACACCATTGACTCTAGGAGAATGCCCCCTACACACCACAGGGAATGTTCTGTAGCTCCAACTGAGCCACTAGTAGGTGTGGCACGTAAAATATTCTTGTCCCTTCCAGCCAATCTCCAAGAGCTCTTGAGTATTGGGGAATAATAATGCCACTGGTATGTGAAATCAGAATGGCCCTTTAGAACCTGCATTCTTTAAAATGTTCTGTATTGGTGACTACTGTCAAAATATAAAACTTCAAAGCCATCCTAGGTGCATATGGTTCTTATTTAGCCTTACTTTAGTGTAAGAATAGACTCGAAGCCTTTTCAATGATTTAAAAACTGCACATCCAGCATGCAAAGGTGATTGTGATAAAGAGTTTGCTACTTGTAGGGGTTGATTTGGAGCCCTGGTGGGGCTCAGTGATTAAGGGCTCGGCTACTAACCAAACGGTTGGTAGTTCTAATCCACCAGCAGCTCCTTGGAAACCCTACAGGGCAGTTCTACTTTGTCCTATACGGTCACTATGATTTTGGAATCCACTTGATGGCAATGGGTTTGGTTTTTGGTTACTTCAATTGTTTCAAAGTAAAGACAAATTTACATAACATCAAAGAGCAATTAAGAGTTGTAAATTGGTTGTTTGTAACCGGGGGACTCACTGTATTATGTTAGAGACTAGTTCTTTACAATGATTATGCTGTGTTCGCAGTGATTCTATCCCTCATGTTTTAGCCTAATTTTGCTAGAGATTTAGGTCAAAACTGATCTTTACCTATAAAACCATAATATTCTATTCAGCCTTAATTGTTTTCGTTTATTGAATACAAAATGTTCTTGTCAACTGTTAACTTCAGTTGATTGTTTTTGTCTTCTGGGAACACCATGATGACAAGGGTTGTGAGACTTAAATGTGGCAGTGTGTTTTGATCAGCCAAGAAAATCTTTCATGGAGTGTGTGAAGAGTGGTGTGGGCTGTACTTCCATCCCTCTGCTGTAACTTCTCTTGAGCCTCAGTTGAAATAATGTGCTACTGTTAAGGCTAACCAAGAGGCATCTAGGTCTAGCTGCCTACTTTTAAGGCATTGCTACAAGGAAAGAGACAACAACAACAATGTTAAAAAATTAGAGGCTTTTGGAGTCATGTGGCTATTATCATTGTTATTTTCCAGGACAATCTTAAATTCATTTTTTCTGTTCGCGCCATTACTAGGTTCCTCCTTCCTTTCTATTCTTAACAAATTCTGCTACCCTTGTCACAAAACTAACTACTGGCTAATGACAAATAACTACTATTAAATGTTTTCATTTCTAATCAATAAATTTAACTAGTTTCTGTATAAATCAGGCCAACAAATAAAAGCTAGAATGTTACTTTATGTAAGTAACATTTCTTCCCTTATCATGGTGTAATCAACACAATTGTACTATCAAGTTTGAAGATCTATGTCAGTGGTTAATCTAGTCAAAATAAACAAATACACTATGGTCATTTCATGCCAATAGAAATGATCTCAGAATTTCTCCATTAGCAAAGAATCTATGACACAAAGAAAAAAAGAATCCTAATGCACTATATTTCCACTCTGCTGATCTTCCTTGATTGACTTTTACTCTTGAACTTGCATGATCAGTGGCTGTTGACACGGTGAAGATGTTAATTTTAATATACTTATCCAAAGCCTCAACTCTACCAAAAGAGCATTAAGCGGACCTCCAAGTCAAGAGAATAAAAAGAATGCAAAAGGCCGATCTACCAAAAAGCTGGTTTAACAGCAGTGATTATTCAAAATGGAAAGAAACAACTCAGGGTAACTCTTCACAGTACTCTGGTACAATTGTCTCCTAGTCTTATAACGCAAATGTAACAATACAAATTTAAGGTTTTTTTTTTAATAATTTATATGCACAGGCTATTGTTGATTCATTTACTGAAGCTTAATATCTTTCCTTTATTTTTAGACTAAGGAAAAAAAAACTAAGATTTTTATCTCATATCTTCTGAGATACAAGCACTCCACTATGTAAACCTCGACCTTAGTAAAACTATTAATTATCCAACATGTTTATTTTCAAAAAATAGCACAGGTAGTGGAAAAACGCACTGGAACATTCCTGTTGGAAAATGGCAGCTGTCCAAACCCTAATCTCTTCACATATCCTCCAAAAACCATGGATCAACAAGGTGAGCTAATAAAACCAAACAGGCTTACACATAAAGGGTAACTAGGAGAGGGTACTACAAATTTCAATTTTCATATTATTTTAGAAATAATCATCTTAAAACTTTAGAGACACTCCTGAGCCCATACTAAGATGGACTGTTGTGCAGAGACTGCACGACAAAGAAGAGAAGGCAATGTGGCGCTAGCATTGTCAGATTGCATATAAAACCACCCTTAGAAAAAGATAGTGCTGCCCTGGTTTGGAAATACTGTGAACAGTAATCAACTCAGATCAAAACAATAGATCTTGGGGAATCAGCGATGTTTGAGACTATGCACATCAGAGGTTTCAATGGTAGTATATCGTATTCTTTCAGATTCTGCATTTTAGCTACAAATGATTGGTTTAGAGCTTGGCAACTGCCTCAAATTTTAAGACAACTTAATTTTTTTTTTTAATTGGAACCAGAAGTAGTGAGTGAAATCATTTTGTTCTGTTGATGCAATTCATAACATGTTTAAACATCAGTGTTTTTACTAAGTTTCTTAACTTGTGGAGGAAATGGGTTAAATGGGTTAAATGTAGAGTAATAAAGCCAACACACTAAGAGAAGCTAGAGCAAGAGATAAAAATTTAAATCATTTGTTCTAGATTTGTCCTGCTGTCCCGTTGCATCCCTGCTCTCACTCTGCATAATTGTCCAAAACTTTTTTTTTACAATTATGTGATTAGTCTCAGTAACTTTCCAATAAATGCCTCTTTCTTCTCAAACTAGTTTAAGCTGAATTTATGTCACTTGCATCCAAACAAGTCAAAACAGCATATATAATACGATGACATAGCTGAAGGTATCTACTGCATATATTTTAACACAAAAATCCAAGCCAAGGTTGTGTCCTTAGTTATGATTATGTAGAGCCAGCCCTCCAACAGATAGTAATTATACTCTGGACAACAAAGGAACAAATAACGATAACAAAAATCTTGCCTGAAGGCAGTATAAAACAACCAGAATCGGATTCTGGAGGGGAGTTGATGACTTGGATAAGGAAACGGCACTGGGTAGACAGACAATTGCAGAGATCAAATTGCAAGGCATTCACAGAATCTGGAATATGAAGAGAAAAATCCTGGAAACAAAACAGCCAGAGATTGAAACCCCAAGTTTTGTGTATAAACTTTATCCAAAACCTATGACCCATACATGCAGAAAATACTCTAAACAATTTAAAAAAAAAAAGAAAAGCTAAAAGAATTTATTTGAAATTTCAGCTGTTGCCCACTAAAAGAAAAACGAAGGTTGCACACTTTGAGTCTAGCCAAATTAACTCCCTGCTAAAGACAAACAAAAAACAAACCAAAAAAAACAACTATCCTTTGGGGAAAAAAGAATTCAGACCCTCTATAACACTCTTGTCAATGCTCAACACAATCCAACATTTAATTACATATTTAAAACCAGAAAATAATGGCTCAAGATTAAGAGAAATTAATGAAAGCCAACACTAACCTGGTCCAGGTGTTGGAATTAGCAGAAATAAATTTTAAAGAATCTATTCAGTATTCAAATATAAAATGGAAAAAACATTTTAAATAAGTTTTAAAAAACTGAATATTGTTTACAACTGGAAAACAGAGTATCTGAAATAAAATTTCACTAAATGGGCTTAAAAACAGGATGAAAATGACAGAAGACAGAGTCAGTGAACCTGAACGTATAATAGTATAAGAGTTATTCAATATGAAGAACAAAGAGAAAAAAGGATTGAAAATTAATATACAGAAGCCTTAGAGATCTGTGGGATATAACGAAAAATTAATGTAAGTTAAGATGGGGTTACAAAAGGAAAAGACACAGAGAAAAAGGTAGAAATTTTTTTTTTTTAAAGAAATAACAGCTGAAATATTCCAAAGTTTGGAGAAAAGAGGTAAGTTTAAATATGCAGTAATCTCAGTGAACCATAAGCAAAATAAACACAAAGAAATTCACATCTAGTCACATTGTACTCAAACTGTTGAAAATCAAGGAGAGAAAAAAATATTGAAATAAGTCAGTGGGAAAGATAACATTTTATAGGAAGAAAGGCAATAATTTAAATAATCTCTGACTTTTCAACAGAAACAATAACCTTGTAAACATTGGAAATATCTTTAAAGTGCAAAATGAGAAGATTCCTGCATTTCAGGTGAAATAGTACAAAAATAACCCTAAGTTGAATGTGAAAAATTAAAACATATATTGAAATTCTACAACCATTAAAAATAAAATGCAAACAGATATATTTTAAAATTCAATAGAAAAATTAAAGTATAATTCTTATGAAAATATCACAACAATCCTAAAGGAAATTAAAATATATAAACTTAAATATCTATATAAAAAATAAGAAGAAAAAAATCTAAAACCGTAAGGGGTTAGAAAAAGAGAAGCAAAAAAAATTCAACATAAGAAGAAACAGAAGAAAAAAGAAAGAAGGAAGAAAGAAAGGGCGGAAAGGAAGAACTAAGATAAGAACAGAAATAATTTACAGAGAGAACAGAAAAATTTTAGAGAAAATTAACAAACCCAAAAGCCTGATAAATCTTATATAAATTGTACATAGAAAAAGAGATATCACAAATTTTTTTTAACAGATATAAAAGAGGGATTGTCACTAGCAATTTTACAGATTTTGAAAGGATAACAGAATCTTAAAACCACTGCCTTAAAGTCAATTCTGACTCTGAGCAAACCCATAGGGTTTCCAAGGCTGTAAATTTTTACAGAAGCAGACTGTCACATCTTTCTCCCTTGGAGCAGCTAGTGATTTCGAATCACCAACGTTTTTTGTTACCAGTTGATCTCTTTAACCACTTCCTGGCCAGGGCTCCCTAAGAGGAACATTATGAACAATTTTATGCCATAAAATTCAACAATTTACATAAAATGAGCAGATTCCTCAAAAAATACGACTGACTAAAAGGAACACAAGGTAAAATATACAATCTGTATAGCCCTTGTCTTACTTACCTAGTGCTGCTGTAACAGAAATACCACAAGTGGGTGACTTTAACAAACAGAAACTCATTTTCTCATAGTTTAGGAGGCTTTCCCCATTGCTGGAGTCCTGGTGGCCCAATGATTAAGAGCTTGGCTGCTCACAGAAAGGCTGACAGCTAGAATCCACCAGAGCGCCTTCGAAACCCTACGGCGAAGTTCTACTCCGTCCTATAAGGTCGCTATGAGTCGGCATCAACTGTGTGGCAATGTTTTTTTTGTTTTTGTTTTTTAGTACCTCATTCCGGTCCGGTCAATTTTGACTCATAGTGATCCTAAAGAACAGAGTAAACTGCCCCATAGTCTTTACAGGAGCAGGTCACCAGATCTTTCTCCCACTGGATTGGCTGGTGGATTTGAACAGCCAACCTTTTGGTTAGTAGCAAGCACTTAATCACTGCACCACCAGAGTTCCTTCCATTTAAGCACAACCTGCAATAATTAGATTAAGCGCATATATTTGCCAACAACTGATAATGAAGTCATATTACCTTTTTTCACTGGAAGATTTATTGCCTAAATTCCTAAGGAAAAACTTCTGTGCTCCACTATGTCATTTCATATTGCTCTTTCTTTCATTATCATTTTTATTGGCTTAAATTTTTATATTTCTCACCAAAATTATGTTTCTAGTGAAAAATATAGTTTAAGACGTATATATTTGAAAAAAAATTAGTAAATGGAGAAAAACATTAAAACCCTACACATGTACACACAAATATTTTACCAACAATCACCTAATAAATGTTTTAGTACTTTCATACTTTAGCGTAACAATGACTGCGAGGACGGCCCATGAGTGGGCAGTGTTTCCTTCTGTTGTAGATAGGGTCACTATGAGTTGGAACGGACTTTACAGCACCTAACGAGAACATATTTTAGGAGGCCAAATTTCCACTGTCAGTTCTTACGGCTCATATTCCAATTTGCATCTTTATTTTTTTAATTTTATTTATTTATTTATTTGTTGTCTTTCCTTTTGGACCATGGGCTTGATGAGGGCAATGCTATGTAAGTCTTAATTACCACTCTACTCTTACTTTCTAGCACTTTTCCTGATTCAAAATAGGCACTACATAAATATTTTTGAATAAACAAATGAATAATTGATAAAAAGAGATTTGATTGAATGCACAGGGTAAAAAAAAGTTGAGGAAGACAACTTTTTAATGCCACACAGAGTAAATAAGCCATGGTTCCTAAGCTGGTGTAATTTTAGACACGTTTTAAAAAATATATGCTATAAGGTCTTTCATGGAGTCACCGATAAATGACATCCAAAAATGACATGAACATAAATGTGACATAAATGACTCTCACTTCGGTATCATTCTCTATTTGTTCTAACAGATTGAAGTACTAACACCACCATTATCTAACATAATGGCATCAAATTATCCCAAGAACACAAAGTACATATAGTAGTTCAACAACTTTCTGGCCCTCCCTTCCCCCTCCCTTTTTTCTTTTTTTTAGCTTTTTAGGAAGAGCAACCACAATACTTAAAGACAAGATATATACGTAAGAATGTGCTTTTAAGAACATAAAATTTCAAAACACCATCCTCCATATTTTTTAACATAGTTCATAGTTCATTCTACATGAAGGTATGCCCTGTCAACGCTGTGACTCCATGTAACCCAGGCATATTGCCATGTACTCACACACATGAGAAGACCACAGTTGGAGAGCTGAAGTTGCAAGTGCCTTCCCAGCTGAAATAGTCTGTGAATCAATAATTTTAGCTCTCAGGAATGCACTTTTCATGTAAAAACAAAGAGGCTCAGAAAGCATCACTTGGATTCATTGCCTTAGGCACGTGTATGGTTTCAATACTTAGAGGAAATAAATTGTTGAATTAATTGATATTATGGCTTTTGAGCATACTAAAATTGCTTAATATCTGATCACAAGTATGTACACCTCAAGTGGTGTTTCACTTGAGCTTCCACAGCTTATATTTAATTCAAACCATAACAGTCTTTTCATTGTTGTAGAGGTGGCTTTACAAAAACTAAATAGATAATTTAATCTTAAAATTATTTCACACCATACACATAAAAAAATGTTTGTGTGTTGCATATTTATTTGAAGAGTTTCTAACATCGAAGCACCAAAAATTATTCTTTTGGATATAGACACAAAATAACAAAAAGTTGTAAAAGTGGTTGCCATGACTATTAGCTAGTTCCTGGAAAATGCAGAAACATTTCAATACAAATGAAAAAAAAAAATCAGATGGCAAAAATTTTAAATATAAAATTTTTGCATAGCTTTGAAATACTCAATTTATATACAGAATGAAAGAGTTTGGACAGGATTTCTGCTTTGGCAAAGATAGAGTAAATGTTCTTTTCCCTATTTTGACTGTATAATATATGTACGCATAAAACCCTGGACTTTACACATAAAGCAAGCATAAAAAGACTTTGGAAGATAGAGAGAAGGCAGACCAGCTAAGGACATCAGGAGCTGAGAAACCACGCAGCAGTGGTTCAACAAGACCATCAATCAGGACAATCTAACTACATTTATAGATTATTGCACCCAACAACAGCAGAACACACATTCTTTTCAAGTGCCCACAGAACAAATCTAAGATAGACAATGTCCTGGACATTAAAAAAAAAATTAAAATAATTGAAAATAAGTCCAAATATATTATCCAACTGCAGTGGAATCAACAACAAAATAACAGTAGAATGTCTAGACACTTGGAAAATAAACACTTTTCTACATAATCCATGGGTGGAAAAGTAAATGACAAGAGAAATTTTTTAAAATACATTAAATTGAATGAAAGTGAAAATAAGCATATCAAAATTTGTGGGACACAGCCAAAGCAGCGCTGAGAGGGAAATTTCAAATACTAAATATATACATTATAACAGGAAAAGTCTCAAATCAACGATCTAAGCTTCTACTTCAAGAATTTAGTAAAAGACAAAAATGAGCCCAAAGGAAAAGAAGGAAGGAAATAATAAAGATAAGAGTAAGAAATCAATGAAATTACAAACAATAAAGACAATCAATGAAACAGCTTTTTTTTTTTTAAGATCAATAAAATTGGAAGCCCTCTAATAAAACTGTCAAAGAGAAAAACAGAGAAGAAACAAATTACCAATACCATGAACTGAACAAGAAAAACCACTACATTACAGATTGGAAAGGAAGAAACAAAATTGTCCCTATTTGCAGATGATATAATTGTGACATAAACAGGATAAGGGAACCCTACAAACAGCTTTGCACATAAATTTGACAACTTAGAAAAAAAATGGATCAATTTCTTAAAGAGCACAAACTACCACAACTCTTTCAATGTGAAGTAGATAATTTCGACCCTATGTACGACAGAAGGAAACAGTGCCCAGTCCCGCGCAATCTCACAATCATTGTTACGCTTGAGTCTATTGTTGCAGCCATTGTACCAATCCATCTTGTGGAGGGTCTTCCTCTCTTTTGCTGACCGTCTTCTACGAAGCATGATGTCCTACTCCAGAGACTGATCCTTCCACATAACATATCCAAAGTCTGTGAGACAAAGTCTTGCCATCCTTGCCTTTGAAGAGCATTCTGGCTGTACTTCTTCTAAGATGGATTTGTTCATTCTTCTGGAAGTCCACGGTATATTCAATATTCTTCACCAACACCATAATTCAAAGGCATCAGGGAACTGAATTCTGCATTTAAAATCTTCCCCTCCCCCCAAAAAATGTTCAGGCCCAGATGATCTCACTGGAGAATCCTATCCAACATTTAAAGAATCAAGACCAGTTCTATACATCTCTTCCAGAAAATAGAATAGGAGAGAATACTTCCTAGTTTATTTTATGAAGCTAGTATTACCCTGATAAGAAAACTGAACAGAGTGTACAAAAAAGAAAACTACCATGACTATAGACACAAAAGCCTTAACAAAATATTAAGTTATCTGGTTTCTCTTCGTCATTTTTGGTAATGTTTTGTATTCTGTTTATGCCTTGTATTAGGGCTTGATTATTTCTTAATAGAAATCTCAAATGAAGCTAATTTGATCAATTAATTAGAATTATTTTTAATTCTCTGTCAGTTTTGATATAGTCAACGAATGTTTCCAAATACTTTTTAAGACATTTTATAGCAACGTTCTATTAGGTTATTTAATCGTTTTCTTAGCAGTCTTGTTTAATAACCCCTTCATGACCTAATTATTTTTCGCCTTAAATTTTTTAACAGTTTTTTTTTTTCATTAATGGAATGCATGCTGAATCATTGAGTGGGGCTGAACTGAGTGTGTCCCACTGGACTCTGTGGGGTACGATTGGTGGTATGCATATGCCCCACTGGACTCTGGGACACAAACATCCCTGTGGACTCATGTGCAGATTGTTGGGAAACATATGCTACTCTAGGATGTACCACCTCACACAATACCCTATAAAAACAGTAATTTGTGGTACAAGCCCATTTTTCCCACTTCAGACTGTTATACAAGTCCCTTCCTGATGGTTGTACCTTCTGTTCGTAGGAAAGCAAAGTCCCAAGGAAGCTGAGAGACGGAAAATGTAAATGGATGATCATATAACCCATTATTCATGAAAGGGTTGAACAACTCACTTCCTTAGGAGAAAAAAAAATTGTTCATAAAAAGAGAAAACTAAAACTTCAAAAATACAAACCAACCAAACCCAACCCACTGCCGTTGAGTCAATTCCAACTCATAGCGACGCTATAGGACAGAGTAGAACTGCCCCATAGGATTTCCAAGGAGCGCCTGGTGGATTCGGACTGCCAACCTTTTAATTAGCAGCTGTAGCACTTAATCACTAAGCCCTGGTGGCACAGTGGTCAAAAATACAGCAGTCAAAATTTTCACAAATTCTGATTTACTCACATAGGCAATTACTACAGAAACTTAGAAATGTCAGACCTTGGACACATAAGTCAATTAACGTTTGAGGAGTGCTACTAATTCCTTTATTTGGTAGTTGGAGAGAGGAGAGATTATGACTATATTTGACTTCTAGAGTTGCAGAGAGGATCAAATGAGATGATGCAATTAAATAAGCTTTTTAACCATAAAACTTTATATGTATGGAGAAGTTGTTACCATTGATAATAATCATTAGTATTTCACAATGGTGGTTTGATTTTTGAACATCAGCCTCTGAAACTGACTATAAAAAACCAAAACCAAGCCCAGTGCTGTCAAGTCGATTCCGACTCACAGCGACCCTATAGGACAGAGTAGAATTGCCCCATAGAGTTTCCAAGGAGCGCCTGGCAGATTCGAACTGCCGACTCTTTGGTTAGCAGCCTTAGCACTTAACCACTAGGCCACCAGGGTTTCTGAAATTGACTATACCATTCCAAATTTAATGCAAATCCTCTGTATCTTAAATTGGCTTTCTTAATTCATAAAAAAAAAAAGTCTGTTTTCTCACGCTTTGGTAAACTTTGTGGCATAAGAGGAAACTATAATCTTTTAGACTAACCCTAAAGAAAGTGGAAAAAAAACTCTGTAAATTGTTTTTATGGTAACATAAAAATGTATCATCATGTTTTGCTTGAACTCTGGCTCAAGGCATTCTAAAGCTGTCATTCCTTTACCTTGATTTGGCTCCTTCAATTTAATCTCTTAAATGTTAGAGAACAAATCATAATTAAAAGAGGGGTGGATAGGGTTGTTTAGAAGGCTATTGCTTGAGTAATTAGAGTGACCTCAATATGCTGGCTTTCCTTTCTTGTTGCAAGACAAATACCTTTGTGAGGCAGATAAACAAGCTCAGTTCTGCAAACCCTTGATGTGAACTGTCTCCATGGAAGCTAGGAGTGGTCTTTGCAGTCTGCAGTCAGATGAAAGGGAGTGTATCCTGCAATGAAATCAAGAGTGGAGAAGTTTAAAGTTTGACTTTGTTCTTACCTTCTCATGCGAAGTTAGCTCATTAGGAGTTTGCTTTTGCCAGAAATCAAATCAACAGTCAAGATTTCACCATAGTTCCTACAAAAAGAAAATACAGAAGAATAACTCAAAAGAGTTTGGAAGGGAATGAGGTATCAAGATATATTTTGCATTTAGAAAGTCTCATTTTAGAAACAAAAAGAGCAATTAGAACTTGTTCCCCTCTAATACCACCAATGGTCACTCAATGAACAAGGACCTTTTCAACTAGAGTGAAACCTAATCCTAGTGGATGCTTGGTTAAAAAGTCAACAGACCAGTCTCTGGTCTTTTGTAATTGGGAGGGTAGACTACATAAAACAGAATCCTTAAAATCATGCATTTATCTAAAAAATACAGTGATGGTAATCAATTGGCTAATGAGTAGATTTAGTGGAAAATGTGGCTACATTTCAGGAAGAATACTAATATCTGTTTAATATTTACATTTCTTACTTACTGGAAAATAATGCCTGTGTTATAATCATGGGGTTGACAAAGCTGGTCAGTGATTATATAGCCCTGCATTCAGTTGGAAACCTGGTGGTGTAGTGGTTAAGAGTTTGGCTGCTAACTAAAAGATCAGCAGTTCGAATCTAACAGGTGCTCCTTGGAAACCCAATGAGGGAGTTCTACTCTGTCCTATTAGGGTTGCTATGAGTTAGAATCAACTAGACGGCAAGGGGTTTGGTTTTTGGATTATATCCAGTTAGAATTTCACAAAATGGGAATTAATCTATTTTTCCTATTCTTGCTGATATTATGAAAAGAGAGTCCCAAACTCCCACAACAACCTATTTATTGATTTCACAAAATAGATAAATTATTTTCCCAACTATTTCTCGCCTCCAGTAGCTTCCTTTATCCACTTCCTTTGCCATGAGACTTTGCCATGTCTTCCCAACACATAAAAGTATACATCCAGGAGCCATTGACTTTGAGCTTATCCATTTGACTTTGACCAATAAAATATGGGTGGAAGTGATATTCTGTCAGTTTGGAGTAGAAGAAGCATGGTATGTTTTTGTTCCTGTTTTTGAAATTCTGCCTCCCAACTTTACAAAGGGTGTGCCCCACATAGGGTCTAGTTCATCATCTTGTGCCTCCAAAACCTTCAACCTGGCACTGAACCCAACTGAGTCCATCCAAGTCCCGCAGAGTCTTATAGACAGCAATAGAGTCATCTAAGGACCCAGGGATAGCAGAGCCTGGGTTTTGGAATCAGTCTTGTTTAAAATTTTGGCTTTACTTCTCAGTCACCTCGAATGATTTAGTGACCTTTGACTCTCAGTTTTTTTCATGGGTGTATTTAACCTAGTAATACCCTACTCACAAGCTGTTTTGATATTTGTGTGTCTTTATCTAGCCAGGATTATGCTTAGGATAAGCACTCAAAAAATCCTCATTTTCATCCTTTCTTTGAAAACTCATCTGTGTATGTAAGCCCAGACCAGGAGCATGGCTCAAGCTAAGATAGAAGGTAACTGTTGCTGAATAAGAACATGTTAATAGTAAGGATTTGGTTAGTCAAAGTCTGTGCCACCTACTGCCATAAGAGAGTAGTTCAGTTATACTGTGTTTGGGATGCTCGTCAATTTGCTCTTAGAGTCAGTGTTAGAGCTTGAAGGAACTTAAATGATGACTTAGTCTGATCACTGACTTTCATGGATGAGAGAGCTGAGGCTCAGAAAGATGAACTGTCTTCCCCCAAACTAGTTAATGGCAAATCTGTCACTTAAACCAACAAAGTGGTTTTTGTAAATGGCAGTTGGATGTGCTGCCTGGTATATTAAGAATATGCTTTCTGGAGAGGATTCTTTTCTCAGAACTGCAGAATGTGTACGTCCCAGAGCATATCTTCTTTCTTTTCGCAAAAGAGTCTGCAATGTCAGTTTCCTGAGAAGGGACTGAAACTCATGAAAGGCGACATGTTGTCAGGAGGAAAACATGTGTGAAGTACTGTTTGGATGTGAAATCTCTCTGCGCTCTTCCTAAGGAGGCTCAGTCAAAGGTTAGATCACCCTTGGCAACCACTGTGATCTTTATATGTTGCCAGCTATGCATCTATTTTTCTTTGGTGTTTCATTTAAAGTGACAGGTTCACAATTTATGCACTAATTTGCCTAGTTTTCAAAGCCTTAATCTTTTAGAAACAAATAAAAAGAGAGGGCTGTCAACTACTAAGACAAGAGCAGCAGTTCTCAAATTAGCTTCTTTAAAAAAAAATTTTTTTTTTAAGTTTCAGGGCCATGTGATCTTCAGTGAGACAAAAGGCTCTAAGGGCCACCTGCACTCATTGCTGCCATTAAATGAAGCAAAAATATGTTGGCATCATTATAATGGAAAATAACTTTTAATAAGACTCCTACGTGGTAGCTAAAAAGGACAGAGAAAAACAAAAATGAAAGGGAAACTAAATTGAGTACCAGACAAACAGGAAGAAGAAATGAAAGTGAGGAGTTAAAAGGAAAAGAGGCAAAGGGAATAACAGTGAAGAGGCCAAAGAGTAGTGCCTGCTCAATCTTTTCATCAATCCACAGACCCTATATGCCTGCTGGCTGTTAACTCAGGCCTGGAATCTGTTAGAGTTTTAGACCCAAGTAAAATCCCAAGCCATGTCTATACCCAAGACTCGCCTCATCTAATACGCTGCTGTTGCTGTTGGCACTGTGGGGCATTTATATGAAGGTCCCATTTGAATGGTCCTTTACCTGCTCTGTGCAGACTTAATCATGAAAAGTGGAAGACAGAAAAAGAAGTGATTTCTCCATAAGAAGCTACCTACAAACCTCTCCTGCTGCTCCCCTTCTTTGAAGTCCCATAAAGCAGGAGAAAGCCGAGAAGTCCAGAATCTGAGACCATCCCTGTTGTTCTGAGAGTTTGGTTCCAGAAAAGCCAGTAGCTCCAGTATAGCCATCACTTCCACCAACACTCCTTAAGCTAAGAACTATCCAGCTGAATCCACCGTGGGCTATGAAAGCAAAGCTTGCTCCTCTTAAGCTGGGTAAATTCGCACATCCCACTACATCATCTAATGTCGTTCTTTCTCCTGTTTCTTCTAAGTCTGGGAGAACAACATGCAAGTTCACAGAAAACCCTTGTGCTTGCTGTCATGCAGGCAGGAAGGAAGCAGGTAATACTGGAATTGCACTAAAGCATCCTAGACCCGCCGAATGGCTAGTAGGCAGTAATTCCCCCCAGCCCTGTGTGTTCCAGCCATCCATCAAGGAGAATTACCGGTGAAAATGACAGAACAATGTCATAAACCTTGCTTTCATTTTATTCCTGTGGCTGTGAGGATTCAGGCAGTTTAAGCAGGTTATGCAGCTGAACTGGAGCTTGGTTGAATGATTAAAAGATAAAACACTTCCATTTAAATCTTTACCTGAATTTATCAGCTTGATTTTTTTTTTTGAATGGTATTGTGAGTTTTCTGTCATCAAATGGAAATGTTTGATTCAAAGGTAATAAAAGCTACTGATCTACAGTGAAGCAATATTAATGTTAACATACAGCTTTTATAATTAATTTGGTGCCAGATAAAAGAAAAAAAAATAGATTTTTTAGCTTTGGAGATCAAAGGGAAACTAAACCTTTGGACATACGTTTGTATATATATCAAGATGAAGGACCCCTGGTGGCATCATGGTTAAAGCACTCAGCTACTAACCAAAGGTTGACAGTTTGAATCTACCAGCCCCCCCCCCCCCCGAAGAAATATGTGGCAGTCTGCTTCTGTAAAGATTACGGGCTTGGAAGCCCCATGGGGCGGTTCTACTCTGTCCTATAGGGTTGCTATCAGTTGGAAGTGACTCTAAGGCAGTGGATTTGGTTTGGTTTACAACATGAACACATTTCAGAGATGGCATAGAAAGGGTTAGATGTTACAACTGCATATTAGAAGTTCAATTAGTGAGAAGGCAAACATGTAACCCCTTTGGGTGGGCTCTTTTAAACATGAGGCATAGGTCTGTGCCTTTATATGTTAAAGCCAAAGGAGCTTTTACGTAGCCTGAAGAATCTAACGATGGGTTGCAATATCAAGACAACACAAAAGTCTGCCAAATTCTAGTATTTTTTGTCGTGAAAGAAATCTGCATTCCAGAGTCCTTGAAGCAGCTGCAAAGATGGCAGGCACAGTTGAACATGATTTAACCTGACCCTGAGTTCTTCATCAGTAGCCTTAGATAAAAAAAAAAAAAACCTTAGATAGTGAACACCATTCCCCCCTGGTCATACTGAAGTGTAAAATGGGCAAGGCCTTTGGTGTCAGGTCAGCCTGAATTTCAATCCAAGTGCCAACTCAGACCAAATATTTGAACCCAGGAACTTTCATCCCTCCCTCTGGTTTTCTACTTTTTCAGCCATAAAAAGGGAGAATACATATATTTTACAGGATTGTTATGAATATGAAATAAATTAACAAAGGGAAAGTGCCTAGTACAATCATTGGCATATTATTGTTACTCAATAGATACTTGCTCCTCTCTTTGTTTCCTCATTTCTTTTTTCTCCAATAATGTCTTCATGGGATTTGGAGGTTGTGGGAATCAGGGGAGGAAAAAAATAAGGGGAAAAATCTGAAAGATGCAGGAAAAGATATTTAGAGGAAAAAAAGCTTACAAAAAGACTGTCTAGTCACCTTTCAACAACACACAGCTTATGTCCTCTCCAACAAAGCTATCTTTCCAATCCCAATCTCAAGCAATAAAAGGTGGACTGTATAAAAATCTATGTACATTATCTTTCTTTTGTATATGAGACATACTGTAAGACTTCTTTCACCACTTGGAAGTGTTATGGCACTTTTTTTTTTTTTTAACCTGAGGAAAGCTTAGAATAGGACTACTGTATTTGCATAGGTACTGAATTTGAAATGTGAAAATTAATAAAGCTATCACTCATTCAGAGCATTGTGATAAGAATAATACTGTAGCTTTAAGTAAAATATGTATGTATATATGTGAATATGAATACAAAGTTATTTTTCTGCCAAGAATGCTTCTTGGCCAGTAAATCTACAACTATTTTTTTTTTAATTACCAGAAAATAATAATATTTAATATTTATCAAGCATGTACTATTTGACTAAACCCAAAACCCATTGCCATGGAGTTGATTGCAATTCACAGCGATCCTATAGGACAGAGTAGAACTGCCCCACAGGGTTTCTAAGGAGTGGATGGTGAATTTGAACTGCCAACTTTTTGTTAGCAGCTGAGCTCTTAACCACTGTATCACCAGGGCTTCTACTATTTGATAGACACTATAATTAGCACCTAACATGCATTACCTAATTTAATCTTAACAGTAATCCTTGAGGAAGGTTCTAGAATCGTTCCTGTTCTACAGAAGAAGAAATTAAAAACTCAGAGGTGTTATATAACTTGTGCAAACTCATATACTTGCAATTTATGAACCAAGAATTTGTACCCATTTCTTACTAATTACAAAATTTCAACCTACTGCTACTGCACTAACTGAAGAATCAAACCATATAGGGAGCAATAAAGGAACGAAAATAGAGCTTCCATGAAGATCAGTTCAGGAATCTCAAAGGAGTCTTTTTTGTTTTGTTTTTAGAAAATTTGTCTTTTTATCATTTAAGGAAACCCAAGATGGTAGGATTTTGTGACTGTAATTTTAGACATCATAAAATGAGATTTCTAAAACCTTACCATGTTCTGCTTTTGAACACATTTTTGTGAGATAAGATAAACGAAAAAGTCATAGGGTATGAGGGAAGAATTGGGTCTAGGGAACTTGCCACCAGAGCCAGCCACAGATTAGAGAGTACTGTAAAAGCTGTCATAAGACAGGCATATCCTTTCTGGGAAGGAAGGATTTTGTCAGTCAGTATATAAGAGGCTATGCTTTATAACAAACAACTCTCAGGTTATTAGTAGTTTATAATACCAAGGTTTTACAATTTTTTTTTTAATCTTTTATCTCTCATGCTATATGTCCATCAATGGCAAGCTGGCAGCTGTGTTCCACATATTCTCATTCTGAGATTTAGGCTGATACAGCACCCACATCTCAGTTGATAGCTAGACCATTGCTGCAGCAGAAGAAAAAACATAAAACTATGGAGAATAGCCATATCAGCAATTCAATGCTTAATCCATAAGGACATCTATTCTACTCAAAGCTCATTAGCCAGAACTTGACACATGCTTTTACCTAGCCAACCACAAAGGAGCCAGAAATTTTACTCTGCCATGAGCCTGACTCCCACAGGGGTTCAAAGTAGGTCAAAGAGAATTTGGCAGCTCAGTGTGCAGGGTGTTGGGTAGAGTGGTGTGCGGCTACAAAAACATTGAAGCGGAAGCTTATTTTTCTTAACAGCAGAATTCCCCTTAGAATAACACCTGATTGAGTAAAGAAAACACTTGTATAAGCCATCTGAAGTCGGGGCTCCAGGTCTACGGGATCACTGGTGCTCAGGATTGAGAAAAAGGGGAAAAGCAAGAGCAGAAGCAAGTGAGAGAGAAGAGATCTATCTAAATAGTGCTGGAGGATGGGAGATGAGGAGCTAGACGCTGCAAGAGGAAAAGGGAATCTAAGCATTGGTGGTCAAGAGAGGGTTGTGGAAAATAAATAGCTATGTTTAAGTTGTTTGCTGTTTTCTTTGCCCTCCCAGTGTGGGTCTTAGTTAAAGTGGTATGTTCTACAAAGCCTCGTGGGATGTGTTGTGATGTAGTAGTGAAGCGCTGAGCTCTGTGTCCATGTTGGTGTAGGGCAGAACCAGACACGATGCCATACCCCTGTCTGACCTTGCTTTTTCTCCATTTCTGAACTACAGATCAGACTATGCCTAGCCCAAGAAGCAGGTGAAATGGCTAGAATAACATGCTTTAAAAGAGTTTCCTCAATGCTCATGCAAGTAACTGAAAAAGTGAATGAAGGAGGTCATTTTCATCATCTTTAACGGCTTTAATCCCTTGTTCGTGAAATTAGGTTGTGATCATTCTAGCAAAACTACACAGGTTACAAGTATCCCATTGATCATTACAGATATGAAATCAGGTTCTTCTGCTTAAGTCAGGTATGAGAAATTCCATGTTTAAATTTTATGAATAGAATTACCATTTTGTTTTAAACAGCTTCAAAATATATGCATTTCTTTCACTTACATTATCTCATTTAATACAAAGCTCAGTGCTGCAAGGTGGGTATGATACAGGCATTTTACTCATTTTATATATAAGAAAATTGAAGATTAGAGCAGTTGAACAAATAACCTAGTAGTAGAGCCAGAAACCCATGGATCATATGCCATGTGTTTGCTGCTGTGTTAGAAGCTATACTCTGGATCAGCTATTAAACATGGAAACTTTACCTGTTGGATTAATTTCTACAAAATACACTTGAACCATTCTGTTCTTGCTCACATTAGCCTCCGTTCTCTTCTACCTCTAGAAATATCTGCCGTAGAGACAGCCGCCGAGTCCTTTCCAAGAGTCAGTGAGTGTTTTATACCACCTAAATCATTTGGCCAACTGATGCATTTTCTACAGTCACTCCAGGGAGAGGGGAAGCTATTTTCAAGCATGATGCTTTAATCTTTTCTTCTCTTTGGCAGTTTTCTTGAAGTTGACTTCCTCCTCCCCAAATGGCCTTTAAATGTTTCTTTCAAAAAAATCTTTTCATTTTCTTGTTTCCTTGGATCTTAGTCATTTTGTGGAGTTATTGTGAAAGGTTGACAGGTTTTTCATGAAGGAAAAAGTTGCTTTCTCTCTGCTCCTCCCTTCACACCCTCTTTTGCTCCATTATCAATCATTTATTTCTTCTGCCAGTAAATTAATTCATCTATTGGCTTATGGATCTCTGGGCAAACCTTGATCTTGTAGTAACTGGAGACTGATGATGTCTGTGGTTTCAGTCTTCTCATGTGTCATAGATTGAATTGTGTCCCCCCAAAATATCTGTCAAATTGGCTATGCCACGATTCCCAGTATTGTGTGGTTGTCCACCATTTTGTCATCTGATGTGATTTTCCTATGTGCTGTAAATCTTACTATGATGTAATGAGATGGATTAGTGGCAGTTATATTGATGATACCTACAAGATTAGATAGTGTCTTAAGCCAATCTCTTTTGAGATATAAAAGAGAGAAGCAAGCAGAGAGACATGGAAACCTCATACCACTAAGAAAGCAGTGCTAGGAGCAGAGCATGTCCTTTGGACCCGGGGTTCCTGCTCTGAGATGCTCCCAGAGCAAGGGAAGACTAATGTATCACAAGGACTTTTCTCCAGAGTCAACAGAGAAAGGCTTCCCCTGGAGCTGGTGCCCTGAATTTGGACTTTTAGCCTACTAGACTGTAAGAGAATAAAATTCTCTTTATTAATGCCATCCACTTGTGGTATTTCTGTTACAGCAGCACTAGATGACTAAGACACCATGCTTATCACCATGTCGTTCCTCCAGTCTCCAGAAAGGAAAGTTTGGTGAGAAGAAGCAAGTAATAGGGTAGAAGGACAGTTGCTACAAGTGTAAGTAGATTGGAAAGCTGAACGGATCATTGAGGGAGAGATGCAGCCATCCTATAGTCCCCATACTAGGATGTGTCAAACTTGATCATCTATATAGACCTAAGACAAAGGCAGATTGAATGCTGTGCCCTTACTTAGCAGCATATGACAAATTTGTCTGCACCTTTCCAAGATACCTATGTCACAAAGGTGGTTTCTGCTGTGTGAACTAACTATGGAGAGTATGGTCAGTGCATGAGGGTGGCAGTAGCAAATATCATGGTGGGTACATGGGCTGGAAGCTTTGATGAATGAGTAGAGAGTTTCAGGAAAAGTAGAATTTCACGTGATTGAAACTAATAAGATTTAAACAGAAAAGGAACACCAACAGCAAAAGCAACAAAAGAAAAAATAAATAAATTTGACTTCATTGAAATTCAAAATTTTGTGCATCAAATGACTTTATCAAGAAAATTAAGTGACAGAATACAGAATGGGAAAAAATATTTGCAAATCATGTATCTGATAAGGGTTTAATATTCAGAATATATACAGAACTCCTTTAACACAACAACAAAAAAGACAACCAGATTTAAAAATGTGCAAAGGACTTGAATAGATGTTTCTTTAAAGGAGATCTATAAATGGCCAATAAGCACAGGATAAGATGTTCAAAGTCGTTAGTCATTGTTCATTGCCACCGATTGGATTCCGACTCATGGCAACCCAATGCGTTCATCGTAGAACTGCTCCAGAGGATTTTCAAGGTTGTGACTTTTCAGAAGCAGATCATCAGGCCTGTCTTCTGAGTCACTTCTGGGTGGGTTTGAACCTTCAACTTTTGGCTAGTTGTGAAGTGCTTAACCATTTGTGCTGCCCAGGGACTTCTTATTAGTCATTAAAGAAATTAAAAATGAGTCATTAGAGAAATGCAAATCAAAATCACAATGAGATTCCACTTCACATCCAATAGGATGGTTATGATTAAAAAAAAAAAAAAAACTAGTGTTTGTATGAACGTGGAGAAATTGGAACCCTCATCCATTGCTGGTGGAAAACAATTTGGCAGATCCTCAAAAAGTTAAACATGGAATTACCATATGACCCAGCAATTCCACTCCTGGGGATATGCTCAAAAGAACTGAAAGCTGGTACTCAAACAGATAATTCTACACCAATGCTCATTGCAGCATTATTCACAACAGCCAAAAGGTAGAAACAACCTAAATGTCTATCAACAGAGGAATAGATAAACAAAATGTGGTATATTCGTACAACATAATATTATTCAGTCATAATGGGAAATGAAGTCTTGATACATGCTACATCATGGATGAACTTTGAACATTATGCTGAAGAAAAAAGTCAGACACCAAAGAACTAATATTGTATGATTCTGCTTATACGACTATCTTGAATAAGCAAATGGATAGAGACCAAAATTTATTAGTGGTTACCAGGGGGAGGCAGAAGGGGAGAGGAAAAGGGACATATTGTTTAAGGGGTACTGAGTTTCTTTTTAGGGTGATGAAAAATATTTCAAAATGGGTAATGATGATGTTTGCACAACGTGTTGAGTGTAATTAATACCACTGAATTTTACATTTAAAAATGATTAAAATAGCAAGTTTTTTTTTTTTACTTTTTGTTTGTTTTTATTATGCTTTAGGTGAAAGTTCACAGCTCAAGTCAGCTTGTCATACAAAAATTTATACACACATTGTTATGTGACCCTAGTTGCTATCCCTGTAATGTCACCACACATTCCTCCTTTTCACCCAATTTCTTGGGTCCATTCAACCAGCCCTATCCCTTTCCAATATCTCATCTCGCCTCTGGACAAGAGCTGCCCATTTAGTCTCCTGTATCTACTTGAACCGAGAAGCACACTTCTCAAAGTATCACTTTATGTCTTATAGTCCAGTCTATTCTTTATCTGAAGAGTTGACTTTGGGAATGCTTTTAGTTCTGGGTTAAAAGAGAGTCTGGTGCCATGTCTTCTGGGGTTCCTGCAGTCTCAGTCAGACCATTAAGTCTGGTCTTTTTACTAGAATTTGAGTTCTGCACCCCACTATTCTCCTGCACCATCAGGGCCTCTCTGTTGTGTTCCCTAACAGGGTGGTCATTTGATAGTAGCCTGGCACCGTCTATTTCTTCTGGTCTCAGGCTGATGGAATCTGGTTTAAGTGGACCCTTTTGTCTGTCTCTTGGGCTAATATTTTCCTTGTGTCTCTGGTGTTCTTCATTCTCCTTTGCTCCAGGTGGGTTGAGACCAATTGATGCATCTTACTTGGCTGCTCGCTAGCTTTTATGACCCCAGATGCCACTCACCAAGTGGGATGTAGAACATTTTCTTAATAAACTGTGTTATGCCAATTGACTTAGATGTTCCCCGAAACCATGGTCCCCAGATCCTCACCCCTGCTACACTATCCCTTGAAGTGTTCGGTTGTGTTCAGGAAACTTCTTAGCTTTTGGAGTAGTCCAGTGATACTGACTTCCCCTGTATTGTGTGTTGTCCTTCCTTTCAACAAAGATAATTCTTGTCTACTTATCTAGTTAGTGAATTCCCCCTCCCTCCCTGTCCACCCTCGTAACCATCAAAGAATGTTTTCTTCTGTGTTTAAACTTTTCTTGAGTTCTTATAATAGTGGTCTCATACAATATTTGTCCTTTTGTGACTAATTTTGCTTAGCATAATGCCTTCCAGATTCATCCATGTTATGAGATGTTTCTCAGATTCTATGTAAATAGTTGTCATACTGTTTTGTTTAGGGAATAATGACAAGGAAGAAAAAGCCTGTGTTTGTTTTCTTTCGTCTTTAATAGTTTAGCTCTGCAGTTGGTTGAATGTGAGGATGCGGAATCTGAGGATAAGGAGGGCTGACTTGTATTGGATGTGGGAAAAATATCAATGTATGTTGGTGGCATATTCAAATATCATTTCACATTCTAAAGATAACACCGCAAACTGACAGGGATTGTCTTCTAGCTGGTCCCATAACTTTGTCTTCACCTGGTCATTTCACCAAGCTGTAAGCCCAGCTGCTTCTGGGTAATGAGGTATTAGATGAGACCTGTGAATCACATAGGCATTCATTCCATTGCCTAATTTCTCTCACTATAAATTAAGTCCCTTGGTAGGACTCAATGTAATTTGAGATTCCAGAGGCATCCAGAAAGTCCTCATACTGGGTGTTTTTAAGAGGAATGATAGTCAGCAAAAGCAAATTCAATCTAGAATTAATGTCTATTCTACTGTGATAGATGGGGTCAGTTTAAGCACCTTCTACCAGGGAACTAACTAATCCCTGGAAACTGTGGTATCACATGAAGGCTGAAGGTTGGTCTCTACTGCTGATATTTTAGGAACCCAGCTGAATCAAGAGTCAAACCAAAACTGACAAGGGAAATCATATTCATAGTTCCTATCCCTGCCATGATCCTTTCCCTCAATTGACAATTTATTCTAGGTGACTACAGGTGTTAATTGTATGCCTTCAATGACCCACCGTGAGCTATAACAGGACTTTGACTACCTTCAGTCTTAGATTTAAAAAAAAAAAAAAAATACAAGGGTACCACAGCATGCAGGTGATCTCTGAAAGCTGGTCCTTCTCTAAATATCTGGTAGTTGAAGCTGAACTATAGATGGAACAACATGAGAGTTCTTATAGGATAAAGGAAGGATAGGATTGCTGATGAAAAACAGACAGGAAAATAAGCAAGGAAAGGAGACACAGAGAGTTTAATTAAGAGCTGTTCGAGGTTCAGCTCTGTCTCTGATTAGCAATGTGTCATTTGGCAAAGCACCTCGAGTCTCACATTTCTTAACTCTACGAATTGCTATGATTGGGTAAGAGCTGATTTCCTACATAACATATTTAATTTTATATTACAGTCCTCTAGAAGTTCTTTTATAAATGCAAGAGTCCATGAATTCTGGTGTAGGAATGGGATTAGTGTGAGAAAAGGCAAGGTGGTTCTTCGGAAGATTAAGGCACAAAATCTACCTTTATTTTTATCCTCAGTGAAATTTTCTTGGGCAGAAGAAACTTGTAGGTTGCATTAGAAATCTTCATTTACCTAAGTATAGGAAAGGGGCATCTGACGTGAATCACGAATTTGGGTGAAGGTTTATTCTAGGAGAACTCATTCAATAATTGAAAGATTCAATTTATCTAGAATAAATAAATAAATAAAAGAGATTTAATAGGTGCTCCCTACTATCGCATTAATCAAAGGTAACTGGGTTTTTAGTTAACTGAAAGTTCTAAATGCCTGTTAAAGCACAATTAAAAAAAAAAAAAAGATAATATGGGGCAGATACATATTACAAACCTTTAGTTTATGCTTCTAAAATATTTTTCTTAGTCCTTTTGAGCAATACTGATGAAGAAAAACATAATGCAATGTTTTCACTTTTAGATTAAATAATAAAGTTATTTCCCCTTGCAACTGTGAATCCCTCTGAGAGTTTTACAAGCTTCTTCTCACATTTAATCTTCAGTATTATTTGATAATTACCCAGCAGAATCTTCTATCCCTACTCTCAAAACACTGCTAAATAGTTCATAAAATATTTAAAAAACAATACCAAATTATTGTTTATTTCAATAATATTATCTCTAATCCTGACCTACGAGTAATTACGCATTCCATTTCCATAGTGTTGCACAGCAAACTGCACTGCCCTTCCATTTGTAAACTCATGTGCAAACACAGGCCTATTAATATGATTTGTCTTCTAATTTACATACTTTATGGTGGTAATATTCTGAGTTGAGAGCTTCTTAGAAATTCTCAGTTGAATTAGTCCAGACACAACCATCTGTTATTTTTATACTGAACTCATCCAATCCAAATTAGAGCTTGAGTCCTGGCAATGGTCATTTTCTGGTTCCACCAAATAAAGAAAGAAAAGATGGAAGAAGGAAGGAAGGAGGGAAGAGAGGAAGGAAGAAGGGAGGGAGGGAGAAAGGAAGAAGGAGAGAGGGAGGGAGGGAAGGTGGGAGGAAAAACTGATCATTGTGATAGTTGTTCTCATTGATAGATTTCAAACTGAAAACTCTTTGCATCTCATTGAATACATAAAAATAATGAATCTCTAGTTTCTCACATCCTACCACTAAGAAAAAAAAAAAAAAGTAAAACAGGCACATTTTTAAAAAAAATAACCTAAGACTGTAAGTTGTAATTAACTCAACACAACAGGTATTTTAATAGAAGTATTTTATATTTTGGAAACCCTGGTGGCATAGTGGTTAAGTCCTATGGCTGCTAACCAAAGGGTTGGCAGTTCAAATCCACCAGGAGCTCCTTGGAAACTCTGTGGGGCAGTTCTACTCTGTCTTATAGGGTCGCTATGAGTCGGAATCGACTCAATGGCACTGGGTTTTTTTTTTTTTTTTTAATTAGTACATATTTATTTCAGAAAAATTACAAACACAAAAAAATTAAGAAAACAAGCAATAATCACAAAACTCTAATTCCATGCCCAGAAGGTCTAATTTTAAATGTCCACTCAACCATTTAATTGTTGGGTGATTTTAGGCAGATCACACATTTTCTTAATATTAATTTTCCCATCTTTACAATGTAAATAACATATTCACACCTCAAATGACTATATAAATTAAGAGGAATCAAAGTGACAACAGTAACTCAAAATATTAGCTTGGAACATTAGGGGGGACCAAGTTTATGTTAATGGAAAGGGACAACTCAGAAAACGATGGCGAGAATGGATGCACAACTCAAAGAATGTAATCAATGTCGCTGAATTGTACACGTAGAAACGGTTGAATTAGTGTATGTTTTGTAGTGTATATTCTCAAAAATAACACGAAAAAAGAATAAATGATATAATACATCTCAACTAGTGCAAAAGCAGGAATAGAGTAGGAACTAATTAAATATTAATTTACAATTAAATTAGTTGACAGCCAAGGGTGGATTTTCTCAATTAATTGCTCCCAAACTGTCGCTATCATGGTCAGGAGGGAATCATTTCAGATGATTTTTACAGGAATTTTACTCATGCTCTACAACTTGAGGAATAACATAGGATAAAAGACAGTAGAACTAAGTGGTTGGAGTAAAAATCTGGATTTCAGTGAAAACAAGCATGATGGCTCAATGTGAGCGGTGCAGGCATCTTTGTGATCAATTGCATTATTTAATTTTTTGTGCTTTGAAAGTGATAATGAATTGCTATATAGACATTGCATCAGGGATCCATTATTCATGGAAATTCAACTTTTATAGGTGAGAAACTTAAGTCATTTTTGTAGGTTCAAAATTTTGTTCCAGTTCCTTAGGCCCCCATGCAGGGTACCTGAGGAAGTACTAGCAGCGAATAAATTTTTTACAAGGAAGGAGAGGGAAAGCAGGTAAGCAGCTCCTGAAACCCTGCTGCTTGCCCAAACCTGTGATTTCTAGATCTGGTTCATCTATTTATCAACTCCGTGGGTGGTATTTTAAGGTAAGACAAGGATGGAAATAATACTCTGACTTTATATTCCCAGACGCTTGATACCAATCTCAGACACAGAAGCAACTGCAATGGGAACTAAGATCATGTTAGTAAAGACTTGGCCCTTAGGGAAAGAAGCCATATTGGTTTTAGAAGGTGGTAAGATCCTTTTAAGATATTGAACATATTGTAAATCATCTATATTAATTTATATAAAAGGATATATTTGACCATGTATTTGATTTTGTGGAATGACTTCCCAGCTTAGTAGTTGGACTATATCATGATGTCCTTCTTAAAACTTACCCTTGGAAAAAATAAAATTGGCAATTTTGACATACTCTTGGGATTCCACTTTTTAACGTTATACCATTTCATTTATTTTTGAATTCAAGCACTTCAAACTTTAAAAAAGAGAAGGGAGGAATGGAAACCATATTAGTTTTCTATATTTGGACACTATGCTATTTTAAAAATGCAAATGGACAGAAGGCCATATGCGCAGTCCCTGAATTAAAGAAAAAGTAAAAGTCAAGGAAAAAAGGACAAGAAAATTAGGTTGGCTTAGAATCCATACTGCTAACATAGATATCCCAAAGATGTAATGCTGTCAGTTACAATAATTCTGACGGACTGTACATTTTGTGAACTTACAAGGGCTTAACTAATAACCAATGAGGAGATTGTCTACTCAATTACATATTTAAAAGATGATCATATCCTTTTCAAGATCCAATTATTTTCTGCTTTTTTTTTCTTAATGTGTTTTTATTAATGGAAGCGTGCTGAGTCATGAAGTGTGTTTAAATTTTTGGTTGGTAATATGGATTTTGTGAAATATCTGATACTACATGGTTATCAAAGAACTTTTAAGGTTCTCAAACTCCATAATTAGTGGGCACTTTTTATCTATACCTCTATCTCTGGACTTTGGTTGCTAATGTATATGTATTTTGTGGCACCTTATATATATATATATATATATTTTTATATTAGCTTGGAGCCCTGGTGACGCAGTGGTTAAGAGCTTGGCTGCTAACCAAAAAGTCAGCAGTTCGAATCCACCAGCCACTCCTTGGCAACCCTATGGGGCAGTTCTACTCTGTCCGATAGGATTGCTATAAATTGGAATCAACTCGAAGGCAATGGGTTTTTCCATTAGGTAACATAGAGAACCTCTAGTTTTCCAAATATCACACACACACACACAAATCCAATCCATCCAATCCCTACCACACACACACAAAAAAAAAAAAAAAAAAAAAACATTGCCCTTGAGTAGATTCCAACTCATAGCAATCCTATAACACAGAGTAGAACTGCCACATAAGGTTTGTAAGGAGTGCCTGTTGGATTCGAACACTGACCTTTTGGTTAGTACCCATAGCTCTTAACCATTATGCCAACTAACACACTGGAAGCTATAAATATGCTTACAAGGCTTATCTAGGGGTACAAGAACCAAAAGAGATGTAATTTTTACTCAATTATGCTTCCTGGTTACACTACCTCACTTGCAATCCTCATATCCCAGCTATTTTGCTTCAACTAAGACAGCAGCTTTGGTTTTTGGTTTGGTTTGTTTCTTTTGTTTTTTGCTGTTACACAAATCTCCACTGGAGGGCAGCAAATGATTTTGGTGGTAAAAGTATACTCCCAAAAAACATGAGAGTTGGAAAAAATGAGTGGTATACTATATGTACCATGGGTCATGAAAAGGATATTCAATAAATGTGTGTATAAATATACGAATGAAGTACCTGGGTGGCACAAATGGTTAAATGCTCAACTACTAGCTGAAACGTTGATGGTTTCAAACCCTCCCAAAAAGTCATAGTCTTGAAAACCCTGTGAAACACGGTTCTACTCTGCACATATGAGGTCATCATAAGTTGAAATCTACTCAACAGCAACTAATAACAACATAGATGGAAGGCAATTATTCTCTCTCACCTTGGTATTTTCCCATATGTGCACCCCATATGAACACATAAATGTATTTTTTGCTTTATAAAAGCCTGCTTTCTTTCTTTCACTCTTACCTGCAGGGAACTTGCACCAGTGATCAAGTCAAGTAGGATGAGAATCAGAGCTAGTGGGGCTCCATTGCTGCTAATCAATATGACTTGTTTGGAGTCCCTCTCTAGTATAGCAGCAGACATCAGCTGAGAAAGTAGACTGAATGTGGGAGGTTAGGGCATATTTGTGATCAATTCCATTATTTTCATGTAAGACCTTATAGTCCTAAGTTCCAATTAGAGCTTTCTCAAAATTTTTATTGCTTCTTTGCCTGTCTAGAAATTGTATGCATTTTCTTAGGAAAAGAATTCTGAGCTCTTAGGATAAATGTGCTGAAAGCTTTTTAATCAAAACCTGGACCACACAGTGAAATGTGCATATAGCTTGGATTGGTTTGCAGGAGATTTAGAGCCCAGTAGCCCAACTGCAGCTTAAGCTGCTCCAGCAAAGAAATACCTGTAAACTGCTTTCTATTCTGTCGCTATGGCAGTAGACTCAGGATACTGCTAAGACCGAGCAGCAGGCAAAGTTTTTAGCATCCCTTTTTTTTTTTTCCAGCTCATGTTCATGGGACAGCATCTGAGCATTATAACCTCTACCTGTAGTTCTTACTTGACTTGACTTGTACCATAGCAATGTACTATTGTACAATGTCCTAATTGACACTGCTGATAATTCAGCTCCCTGTTTCTAAGTCACAAGGACACAGATCAACAATACATGAGTTTATATTTTGACACACTACTAATAAAAAAGAAAACTTGCAAAATTGCCTTAAAATAAAGATTTGCCTTGAAGCATTTCTATGATTAAATAGAAAAGTGCAGGTTGGGTATGGTTGCTGAAAAGGTAAAGGCTGAAGGTTAGAACAAAAGCTGTCAAATATTTAAAAAGTACGTTAAATTATTTTGCTGGAAATGAGCTGATTTTCTAGACTAAAAGAGAGAAAACAGTGCATTAAGTTCTTAATACAAGTCTTTAAATTGATGTAATTGAATTCTCATTGACAACAATATTTCTATCAGCTCATGCAACAAGAGGAGTAAACCGGAAACCAGAGATGGCTTTCTTTCATTGTAAATAATGGTAGATGGTAGAAAATTTATCAGCTGATTTTAATCAATGGAATGAACCTCCTTTATGGTCCAAATATGTCTGTGCAATCACAATACTGGCTTTGGAGCAGGAAAAACATTGTTCCAATTCAATTGATAATGGGAAAAGCTATTTAGTCTGGACATTAGCCAGCTAGTTGGAGGTTGGATTGCTTATCTTACTGGATTTTTGCAGAGGAAATCAAAATGGTTGAAAGACAGTGACAGTCTGTGGAGAAGGTAAAGCTGTACCAAAAAAGAATAAAAGGAAGAAAAGAAACAATCAGTGAAATTATAACTACATTAATACTGAGCAAGAAGTCAGGACCAACTAAAACAACACCCATTGCCATCCAGTTAATTCTGACTCATATCGACCCTATAGAACACAGTAGAACTACCTCATAGGATTTCCAAGGAGAAGCTGGTGGATTTGAACTGCCACCTTTTGGTTAGCTGGCGAGCTCTTAACCACTGTGCCATCAGGGCTCCAGAAGTCAGAACACCTATACTTAAAACTCTAGATTTTGCTGTTTCTGATTGTATGATTTGGGCCAAATCACTTCCTTTCTCTGAATAATTAGGATAGGGTCAGAGTCTAAAACGAATCAGTTTGTAGGATTAGAAAGAAAAAAGAGAGACAGAGAGAAAGGAAAAAGAAGTGGGCCACTTTACTGCAATACTTCATTGATCATCATGTGTGTAGACAGCAATACGAACAGTGTCTCTATTAGGCCCAGAACGATAATCAGGTGAGCCACCATTAACTCCTGACTGAGCTCAAAGACGAGCTTCCTAACTGGTCTCCCTGCTATCCCACTAGACTTTTTCGCTCCCTTATAGAAGTTCTCCAAATAGAAGCAATTTTCCTAAAATGAAAGCCTGATCTATTCTTCTGCTTAAAACCCTTAATAGACTTTTCCTTGCACTTGGAATAAAATCTCAAGTCCTCTCTATGCTGTACCAAGCCCTGTATCATTTAACTCTTGCCTGTTTCTTGGTCTCATCTCATTTCACTTTCCCTTGCTTGCCACACTGGTCTTAAATTTCTTCAAACACAACAAGATTATGCCCTGTCCCTCTAGAACGTGCACACTGCTCCCTTGGCCTGCAACGTTCTTTCTCTCCTCCCCACTCTTCACCTGCATCGCTCCTTTAACTTTTCCTTGAATATTGCTTTCTCACCAGTGTTTTTAGTGACCTCAACTCTCTGTCCTCCATCCTGTACGGCAAAGAGAATTTATTATTCTATTGTACGTGTTAATTTTATTTTATGATGTTTTTCTCAATTTGTAATTATATATTTGTCTGTGTGTTTACTTGTTTAAATTTTATCTCTTCCATTAGTGTCATGGATTGAACTGTGTCCTCAAAAATACCTGTCAACTTAGCTGGACCACAATTCTCAGTATTGTGTGACTGTCCACCATTTTATGTGATTTTCCTACATGTAAATCCTATCACTATGATGTAATAAAATGGATTAGCAGTAATTATATTGATGAGGTCTACAAGATTAGGTAGTGTCTTAAGCCAATCTCTTTTAAGATATAAAAGAGAGAAGTGAGCAGAGAGACAAGGGAACCTCATACCACCAAGAAAGCAGTGTTGGGAGCAGAGCGTTTCCTTTGGACTTGAGGTTCCTGCGCTGAGATGCTCCCAGACCAAGGGAAGGCTGATGACAAGGACTTTCCTCCAGAGCTGACAGAGACAGAAAGATTTCCCCTGTAGCCAGTGCCCTAAATTTGTACTCCTAGACTACTGGACTGTGAGAGAATAAATTTCTCTTTGTTAAATCCATCCACTTGCAGTATTTCTGTTATAGCAGCACTAGATGACTAAGACAATTAGCAAATAAATTTCATATTTATTTTGGCCAGTGCTCTATTTCCTTAACTCAGCACAGAGCCTAGCACGTAGTAAGCACTCAAAATTATTCGTTGAATGAATGAAGGGGACTCATTCTCAAGTTACACAGGAAGTGAAATGTTGAACTGTCCAGCTCTTTTTATTGGGATGTTGTTGAGTAGCAACCTTGATGTGCCGTTGAGTAGCAACCTTATATTCTATTGGGATAGAACCTGTGATCGTGAAAAATCTGTGGAAGAGGAGAATAGGGAATGGCTGGTGTGTTATAAAAGTTTTGGGTAATATCAGGCTGGAGAAGGATTGCCCCAGAAGTGAGTGACTTATTGTTATGTGATTTTTCTGATAACGTGTTTGTAAAGTAGTAAACACTATACAACTAAAGTGCTTCTGGGCTAGAAAAGAAAGAAGGTCTCCCCTTAAAACAAAGAAGTAAAAAAAAAATAAAAAGGAAGTAAAAAAAATTCCAAGAGGGAAGAAAAAACAAAAAACGGTGGTAACCCTAAAGGGGCTTACCTAAGTTAAACTAAGAATTTGCAGGCGGCAACACTAGATGAAGAATGAGAAAATGGAAAAATAGAATCTGGGACTAAATCACTGAGTGGTACACAGCATAACAGTGGGGGTGTTCAAATGGAAGGAATTTGTGTGGAGGAATTCTTGAAAAGGGAGAAGGATATAGTGAAGAAAGCAATAGGTTCAGAATCAGGACCCCTGACTCTATTACTAAGTCAGTCCCTTACCTGGCTTGTGATTTAGGTAGGTCACTGCATGTCATTCTCATAGATAAAATGAGAAAACGAAAATAATTCTAACTTTTTAAGTTGCATTTCTGACATTACCAGCTCTAATTTTCCAGAGAAAATCAAGTAAGTCATATCAGATTTCAAGAAAAATCCAGTGTGTTTTGGATAAAACGAAGATCTCAAGAGTAAACCTCCTGTTGAAACACAGAGCCCATACCCACTTTCTCATGTGGACAACTCTCTCTCTGCTTATTGACATATAACATCACTGCTTTGCCGAATCAAACGTGGGAAGCCTGATGAAAAATTTGTGGGGCTAGTGAAAATGTGTGTTCAAATACATTTCTAGCATTCTATGGGGCTATATTATTTTTATTATTGCTATTAAAAATTTCTATAGAGTCTGACTTTCTGCCTGGCTGAGAATGACTTTTACTGCCCATCACAGGGATTCTAGGATGCAGCCTGAGGTGGTTACCTATATTTTACATTTTACTAGGGTGCTTCACTTGACCAAAATTAATACTGCCATTTTCAAATGAATGGCGGTTATGCCAGAGAAACAAGATTATTGGGTCTCTATAGGTAAAAAAAAAAAATTTTTTTTTTTTTTATAGCTACTTTGTGTTCCATGGAAGATCACACATCTTGACTCTTTTTTTTTTTTTTTTTCCTTATAGCTACTTTGTGTTCACTGGAAGATCACACATCTTGATTCTGTAGCCTCCTTTCTATTCCCACTGCCCTCGCTCAGAACACTAGCCTCTCTCGCCCAGGTGATTTGAGCAGCATTCTAACCATTCTTCCTGTCTCCAGTCTATTTCCCCACGAATCCAACATGTTTTCTGCCACCACAGTGAATTTTCTAAAATGATCTGATTGTATCACTCTCCAGCATAACAATCCTCAAGGGTGAGGCTCAAATTCTTTTGAGCAACATGGCCATCCCTTCGCAATCAGAGGACAGTCTTCTTTCTAGTCACTTCCTGACAAACCAGATTATTCTCTTCTCCCACATATACCATTTCATATCTCTTTTACCTTTATTCATACTTTTTTCCTTATCCTAAAGGGTGTTTCTGTCTAGTAAACACTATCATTCAAGCTCCAACTAAACCATGCCTTCCTCTCTGTAACTTTGACATTATGCTCTCCATTGCCTACACCACCATTGTTTTCTTTCTGTGCTCTCAAGCACTTCATATACACTTTCTGACTGCTCATAGCATATTGTGTGATTTACTGTAATAGAATGTGTGTTTGTAAAAAGCATTATTATTATTATTATTATTATTTTTTTTTTGTAAAAAGCATATATGTTTGAACCCATAGCACCTTGTACAGAGTCTGGCACACATAGTTGGCATGCAATAAATGGTAGTTGAATCTTCTGAACCTAACTGAATGAAACTAAAATAAATAATAATCAATAGTTAGGACTATTGAGTAAAAGATAGTAGATGATTTTCAAAGCCTGGAGAGTGGTGGCAAGGTCGTTTTTGAGTTCACAGGGGAATGGGGTACTCGTTTTCTCCTCCAAGGCCAATAGTCTCTCATCTGCAGCCAGCTTGGCTGCCAAGAGAGGCACAGCTGCTCCCTCTTCAAAGAGAAAATGATTTGTATCTACCAGAAGAAGGTGGATGGGTAAGGTGACAGGAGAAACATGCATGAAAGGAGCGAGAATTTTTCAGACAATGTTATTTTTCACATATGCCCTATGATTGATATCCACGGCATAGAAAACTCTGTAGTAAAAATTCTTTGATAAAATCTTAATGACCTTGCAGAAATAAAGGCCATTTTTTAAAATAAGTGCTACACAAACACAGAAATATCGATAGCTATTTTTTATACGAGAACCAGTATCAAGCTGCCAATTGCTCTTTCTTAAAGACCATCCTTCATTCTGAGATTAAATAGTTTTCTACTTTCTTTTTTCTACATCCTGTTTTTCAAGAAATGATCTTGACAATAGGTGAATGTTTGTTTTTTGTTTTTTTTCTTTTTTTGCTTTTGTTATTAGTTTTGGTTTCTTCCTTTAAAATTCTCACTGGAAAAATTCAAATTTATCAGGATTCTCATGGAAATCAAAAGTACTTTTGAAATTTAATTGGGATCAACTAAAGCCAAAATCTACATATAAGAGAGTTCCTAAGAACTCAAAGGAAAACTGTTGGTAGCTACTAGAGGAATAGACTGCGAGGCAAGAGGCCAGAGTCTAAATTCAGATTCTGTTATTAAATGGGATATATGCTTGTCAGCAAATTGTTTCATGTAGCTCCTAGGGGCCCAAGCTTTTACATTTGTAAATGAAGGCGTTGAAGTAGATCACTGGTTTCCAAGGTCTGTTTGGAGGGGTTCTGGAATGGTACAGAACTCCATAGGCATAGAAGGTGGGGAGATGACTATGCATGGACAGAGCTTTTCTTCACTAAGCCCTCTCACATCAACCACCGTAATTTCTCTTTCATATCTTTTACCTTCTGAGCTTCTATAAGATTACTTTGGAAGAAACTCCCTACTCGACATCGTTATGTAGATGTCTGTGTTATATCTAATAATCAAGTCCAAAACTAAACAGCTGATCTTCATCACAAGTCTACTCCAACCACAGCCTTACCTTATGCATCTCGACTGGCAGCAACACCAATTGCTCAGGCAGAAAACCTAGGAAGTCATCTTTGATTCCTCTCTTTTCCTCACACTCAAAATTCAGTTTTTCTGGATATCATGTTGACTCTAATTTCCAAATACATCCAGAGTTGTACTGTGTTTCCTCATCCCCTTGGAGCCTGCCATCATCATCTCTCACCAGGATTATGGGAGTGGCCTCCTTCCCCTGCTCTTACCTTTGCCCACTACAGTCTATTCTCCACACAGAAGCCAGATGAATCCTTGTAAAACTTAAGTCAGATCCTATTCTTTCTCTGCTCAAAACTCTCCCGTTGTTCCTCATCTCATTCAGAATAAAGGATAAAATCAGCCCCATGAGATAAAAGGTCCTAATTATCTGCACTGCAGGTAGGATGGGGGCGTCCTTACCACTTTGGCTGCTTCTTCTACTTCTCTCACCTCCATCATTTGGTTCCTACCACAGTAGCTTCCTTGCTGTTCTTTCAAAAAGCTGAGCATGGTCTCACCATGGGAACTTTCCACTGGCTCTTCCCACTGCCTGGAATCCTTTTCTTTCACATATCAAACTACTAAGCCTTTCCCCTCTTTAAAGTATTTTCTAAAATTTTGTTTTTCAGTGGGGCCACCTTATTTAAAAATTCTGCCCACCACCTGCTCCAGCAGGCCCTAGCCACCTCATCCTATAATACTTTTTTCCCCTTTCTTCATCATCCATCTTTATTTTTATTTCTCATAATTTGTCTAGTTTCCTGCCCACATATCTCCGCTAGAATCTAAGCCCGTGAAAGAAGACTTTTCTGACCTTTTTTTTTTTCCACTGATATATCTTAACCACCTGAAATTGTGCCTCCAACAAAGAAGGGGCTCAATTTTTGTTGAATGTTTAAAAAGATGTCAAGACAGGGAACACAACAGAGAACCCCTGAGCGAGAAGGAGAGCAGTGGGATCCAGACCCCAAATTCTCATAAAAAGACCAGGATTAATGGTCAGACTGAGACTAGAAGGACCCTGGAGGTCATGGTCCCCAGACCTTCTGTTAGCCCAAGATAGGAACCATTCCTAAAGCTAACTCTTCAGACAGGGATTAGACTAGACTATAGGATGGAAAATGATACTTGTGAGGAGTGAGCTTCTTGGATCAAGTAGACACATGAGACTATGTGGGCAGCTTCTGTCTGGAGGGGAGATGAGAGGGCAGAGGGGGCCAGAAGCTGGACATGAGGAGAGAGAGTAGAGGGAAGGAGTGTGCTGTCTCATTAGGCGGACAGCAATTAGGAGTATATAGCAAGGTGTATATAAATTTTTGTATGAGGAGAGACGGACTTGATTTGTAAACTTTCACTTAAAGTACAATAAAAATTAATTTAAAAAAGATGTCATAAAATAATTTAACTACTTAAGAAAAATGAAGACCACTGAACTACATGATCACCATGATGTCTCTCAGCTCTAAAATACTGTCGTTGTATGAATCAATTCATAAAATTAATTTTGTGGATTCCCATGTATACTCTGTCTGTAAGGCCTAGCTGGTGCTGGAAGCATCAATGACAAAGCAAACTCATGTTTCTTGGCTAAAGTCACACCTAGCTCCAACCATCTTACACACCACTGGCAGTTGCTATATCCCTCTGCTTCCTATGATGCCATTATCCAGAGAGTAATTCTGAAATTCTTTTGTCTTCTCTGTTCCTTCTGCCTGCTGCAAGTTTCAGACACTTGGAGATACTACCTAGAATTTTGCACTACTGCTATATTCAGATCTGCCAGGCAACCAGTGGTCAAAAAGGAGAGATGCTTTAGCAAAATGAGTCCTTGATCTAACAGATAGTCTCCAGCATGGGTCCTCTGAAAATGAGTGCAGCTAAGGCTTGAACAAGCTCTCATGACTTCAAAGGCAATTAACAGTCAGGGGCTTTGATGATGGGAACCTCTCCCACTGGGCTGACCTAGGAGGAGTCTTTCTTCATGAGACATACATTTTCTGCTCACTTTGCAGAGGGTATTTCTGGTTTTTTTATTTACTATTATTAAGAACATTTATATTATTAAATCTACATATAGGAAACATCTCTGAGTGGTCTCAGCAAAGGCAAGTAGCTAGTCAGGGATACTACGGAAGCAAGATGTTTCGATATGTGCTCATCCTTTCCTCCACCCTTACAGATGTGTTCTGCACTTATTTCAACACTTGACTTTCCTGTATGTATTTCCTTTCTTGAAATTACATACTGGAGATTAATTTCACAAATTTCTTTATGGATAGGAAAATGGGTGACAAGATTATTTTAAAAAAGGTCAACGAGACAACAAAGTTCTTTTTTGAAAAAGAACACACGAAAATAGAAATGTTCTTGTTTTTGTTTGCTATTGTCTGTCTTTTTTACAGTATCTTTCCTTTTTTTTTTTAATAACTTCAATTTTTGTTAAGAGCTTGGCTGCTACCCAAAAGGTTGGCAGTTTGAATTTACCAGCCGCTCCTTGGAAACCCTATGGGGCAGTACAATTCTGTCCTATAGGGTTGCTGAGTCAAAATTGACTTGCCAGCAATGGGTTTGTTTTTTTTATTTTTGCTTTTGTCTCTTGTCTTCAGGATTTTTATTACACCATGAAGGAGAGGATTTGGCACCAGAGAAATGGAGTTAAAAGTATCTCAGGCCCTTTCTGTAATTTATTGAGTGATTGTGACAAGTAACTCAATTTAGTCTTATTTTTCTTATCTTCAAATTATGGACAACAAGAGTACTAATTAACCAGGTTTGAAAAAAATTTAAGCAAGACAAATGCAATGTACTGTATTGCTATATATATATATATAAAACAAAAAACCAAACCCGCTCTGACTCATAGCGACCCTATAGGACAGAGTAGAACTGCCCCATAGGGTTTCCAAGGAACACCAGGTGGATTCAAACTACTGACCCTTTGGTTAGCAGCTGTAGCACTTAACCATTACACAGTGTGTGTGTATATATATATATATATATATATCACCGCCTGTGGTGCCCTGTGTGTTGTGTTGCTATGATGCTGGAAGCTATGTCACCAGTGTTTCAAATACCATAAGAGTCACCCATAGTGGACAGATTTCAGTGGAACTTCCAGAATAAAACAGACTAGAAAGAATGGCTTGGGGACCTACTTCTAAAAAATAGCCAATGAAAACCCTGCGGATCCTAACAGAATATAATCTGATATATTGCTGGAAGATGAGCCTCCTAGGTTGAAAAGTTTTCAAAATACACAGTTACCACAACGGACTTGAGCATACAAATGATTATGAAGATTGTTCAGGTCCATGCAACATTTCACTCTGTTGTCATCATGAGTTGGAATCAACTTTATAGCAACTGACAGCAACTACATATGTGTATGTATATAAAACTGCTTGACCAGATGACTAAAATCTGGAACAAGACTTTCTTTTATTTTTGTTGTTGTTGTCAAACCCTTCCCCACTAGAATGTAAGCCCAAATACTCAGGGATTTGTCTTGTTCAACATTTTATCCCTCATGCTCAGGACAATGCCAACCTATAGTAGGGACCTAATAAATTTGAAAAATCAATCAATGAGTGAATGATCTTTTAGAAATTTTTTACTCATTAAGATTGTCTTGTAAATTTTGTTAAGGACAACAGTTTCTGGAAAGTTTTTAGGGACTCTTGAGATGCATATGACAACTAATTTACAACTCCTTCAGGAATCTGCCCCTCCATCATTCCCTTTTTCTCTCTCTCAATGGATTCTGGATGTAATTATTATGCTACATCCCTAAAGGAGAAATAAAATAGGCTTAGAACTGTGTAGAAATTGTTTCCCAACATACTAAGGTGGCATCTATGTCACCTTTCAATTTCTAGGGCCCAGGAAGGGAGTGAAGGAGCAAGAAAAGTGGAAGTCAGGCAGATGAGAGTGTAATTGGATCAGCTGGAAGACATTCGGTTTTGTGGATAGAATGGGAAATGCTGACATTTTTCTTTTCTAACCTTGGAGAGGTGGGAGGGTATCTATCAAATACTGGAAAATGTTCCTGCTCTTCAGACAGTGGCAGAGAGAATTCAGGTGGCTCCTTATAAAGAGAAGGGGAACAACAAAGGCTTGAGATAAATTTCTTGTTGAAACCTCAAACCTCAGTATAGTGTGGACTCATATCAGACATAATACAAAAGCATACAATCTTAAAGACTAACTACAATGCACCCAATGACAGGGTTCCAAAATACATAAAACAAACTAACAGCACTGAAAAGATAGTTTCACGGTAATAGTAGGAGACTTCAACACACCTCTTTCAGTAATGGGCAGAACATCTAGAAAGAAATTCAACAAAGATACAGAAGATCTAAAGGCCATAATCAACCAATTGACCTCATAGATATATATAAAACACTTTTTTTTTTTTCCACCCAACAGCAGAAAACTATGCATTCTTTACCAACGCACATGGCACATTCTCCAGAATGGACCACATTTTAGACCACAAAGTAACTCTCAGTAAAATCCAAAATATCAAAATAATACAAAGCACTGTGTCTGATCACAATGCTATAAAAGTAGAAATCAAGAACAGGAAGAGCAAATACATGAAAACTGAATAACACCTTGTTTAAAAGCAACTGTGTAAAAGAAGAAATCAAAGAAGGAATAAAAAAATTCCTAGAATCAAATCAGAATGAAAACACATCATACCAAAACCTTTGGGACATAAAAGCAGTACTCAGAGTTCAATTCATAGCAATAAACATGCACATCAAAAAACAATGGACCAAAATCAAAATGTTAGCCCTACAACTCTAACAAATAGAAAGAGAACAGCAAAAGAATCCCACAGCCACCAGAAGATAGAAAAAAATAAAGAGAAGAAATAAATGAAATAGAGAACAGAAAAACAATAGAATCAACAAGACCAAAAGTGGGTTCTTTGAAAAGATTTACAATATTGACAAACCTTTGGCCAAACTGACAAAAGAAAAACAGGACAGTAAGCAAACAACCCAGATAACAACATACCCAAGTGAAATAGAATCATAACAAAATACTATGAAAAACTGTACTACAATAAATTTGAGAACCTACAGGAAATGAACAAATTTCTAGAAACACATTACCTACTAAACTAACACAAGCTGAGACGGAAATCTGAACAGACCCATAACAAGAAAAGAGATTGAAGAGGTAATAATAATAATAATTAAAATAACTCCCAAAAACAACGAAGCAGTGTCCCAGATGGCTTTACTGGAGAATTCCAGCAAACATTCAAAGAAGAGCTCACATCAGTGCTACTCAAAATATTTCAGAGCATAGAAAAGGAAGGAATGTTCATGAATTCATTCCCTGAAGCCAGCATAACCCTGAAACCAAAGCCAGGAAACAAAAAAAGAAAATTACAGACCAATATCTCTCATGAATATAGACATAAAAATTCTCAATGAAATTCTAGCCAATAGAATTCAACATCATATCACAGAAATAATAACCATGACCAACTAGAATTCCTACCAGGCATGCAAGCACGGTTCTGCATTAGAAAATCAATCAACGTAATCTATAACATAAATAGAATAAAAGAAAAGAATCATCTCAATCAATGCAGAAAAGCCATTTGATGAAGTCCAACAGCCATTCCTGAAAAAACTCTCAATTAAAAAGAAATAGAAGGGAAATTCCTCAATATAATGAAGGTCATCTATAAACATAACAGCCAACATCATTCTCAACAGAGACTGAAAGCATTCTTCTAAGAACGGGGACAAGACAAGGATGCCCTTTATCACCACTCCTATTTAACATTGTGCTGGAAGTCCTAGCTAGAGTAATAAGGCAAGAAAAAGAAATAAAGGGCATCCAAATTGAAAAAAAAAAAAAAGAAGTAAAACTATCTGTATTCAAAGATTATATGAGCCTATATATAAAACCTGTTGCCATCAAGTCAGTTCAGACTCATAGCAACACTACAGGACTGTAGAACTGTCCCACAGGGTTTCCAAGGAGTGGCTGGTTTATTCAACCTGCCGACCTTTTGGTTAGCAGCTATAGCTCTTAACCACTACACCAGTGCTCCATCCTATACATAGAGAGCCCCAAAGATTCCACAAGAAAACACCTGGAACTAATAGAAAGATTCAGCCTAGTCACAGGAGACAAGATCAACAAACAAAAATCAGTTGGATTCCTATACACCAATCAAGAACACATTGAAAAGGAAATCAGGAAAATACCATTTATAATAGCCCCTGAAAAGATAAATACTTAGGAATAAATCTAACTAGGGCCGTAAAAGAGATATACAGATAAAAATACAAAACACCATTGCAAGAAGCCAAAAGAGACCAACATAAATGGAAAAAAGCACCAAGCTCATGGATAGGAAGACTCAACATTGTGAAAATGCCAATCCAACCCAAATGATCTACAGATTTAACAAATTGCCGATCCAAATACCAACAGCAGTCTTTAATGAGATGAAAAACTAATCACCAACTTTATATGGAAAGGAAAGATGCCTCACACCACCTGATCTCAGAAGCAGCCACAATAATCAAAACAACCTGGTATTGGTACAAGGATAGACACATAGACCAATAGAACAGAATCGAGAATCCAGATGTAAATCCATTCACCTATGGCCATCTAATCTTTGACAAAGGATCAAAGTCCATTAAATGGGGAAAAGACAGTCTCTTTAACAAATGGTGCTGGCAAAACTGGATGTCCATCTATAAAAAAATGAAACAGGACCCTCACTTCATATCATACACAAAAACTAATTCAAAATGGATCAGAGACCTAAATATAAAACCTAAAATGATGAAGACGATGGAAGAAAAAATAGGGACAATGGCAAGGGTCCTAATCAGTGGCATAAATTCAATACAAACCATAACTAACAATGAACAAACACCAAAAGATAAAATAGATAACTGGGAGCTCCTTAAAATTAAACACTCATTGTTATGGATTGAATTATGTCCCCCAAAATGTGTGTCAACTCAGCTGGGCCATGATTCCCAGTATTGTGTGATTGTCCACCATTTTGTCATCTGATGTGATTTCCCTATAAGTTGCAAGTTCTACCTCTATGATGTTAATGAGGCAGAATTAGAGGCAGTTATGTTAATGAGGCAGGACTCAATCTACAAGATTAGGTTGTCTCTTAAATCAGTCTCTGCCGAGATTATAAAAGAAAGATGCGAACAGAGACACCGGGACTTCATACCACCAAGGAAGCAGTGCCAGAAGCAGAGCACATCCTTTGGACCTGGGGTCCCTGCACCGAGACGTTCCTAGGCCATGGGAAGACTGATGGCAGGACTGACACAGAGAGAAAGCCTTTCCCTGGAGCCATGCACCCTGAATTCAGACTTTTAGACTATGAGATAATAAATTTCTCTTTGCTAAAGCCATCCATTTGTGGTATTTCTGTTATAGCAGCACTGGGTAACTAAGACACTCATCAAAAGAGCTCACCAAAGAGTACAAAGAGAACCTACAGACTGGGAAAAATTTCTGGCTACAACATATCTGACAAGGGTCTAATCTCTAAAATCAGTGATGAGTTTAGTGGGATATGTTTAAATGGATCACGGTCATTTTTTCTGTATGGTTAAATTATTGCCATCTACCTCAGAGGAGATGGAGTCCCTGAGCAGCACTTGAGCTGAGGGGTCAGCGGTTTGAGCCCACCTGGAAACACCTCGGCAGAAAACCTGCCAATCTGCTTCCAAAAGGTTACAGACTTGAAAGTCCTATGGAATGAAGTTCTACTTTGCTACAACACATGGTGTTGCCATGAGACGGAATCAAGTAAATGGCAATGGGTTTTCTAGGTTTTTTTGTTTGTTTGTTTTGTTTTTTATCTCACAGAAGGAATGACTTCCAAGAATACCAACCACTGTGTCAACTCATTTGGTGCTGTGACATAAAGGTGCAGGGCCAGAAGTCATACTGCAATTTGAACACATCGCATGGAACCTGGTACTAAAAGAATGTGAGTGGTGGAGGAGAAGCAAGATTTGAAATGAACAGAGCCAAAGGAGGGTCGGTGGGATTAATGTATCTATTTATTTTTATAATTCATACAGGGGTCTTCTAAATATATATATTTGTATGTTTTTAAAAAAGTAACTGTAAGCTGTGATTTTTGAGTGAAATTCAAGTGCTCTAGAAGGTATTGCGAGAATTTAAGTTTTGCTTACTTGAATTCAACTGGAGAGAGGATAAAACCGATGTCAAATGGAGTCAAGTTGACATTGCTGGGCATTTTTTTGTCTGAGTATCACCTCTAAGTAGGCAGTAGGTGTAGGAGCAGAAAAGTCACGTTGTATCCTGAGGTCTGTCTATCTGCTGTTACCTTCCCTGCCACTCTCTTTTGGTGCCCCTTTGTCTCTGTATCTGGAAAATGAGAACGGCACATGAAGTTCTACAGAACTGCTGGAAATAAGTTGGATGAAGTGGTAGGCAGATATCTTAGATGATCCCTAATGATCTCTGCCTCCTGATATTGAGTGTAGGCTGCAGCTAGTGACATGCTCCTAACAAACAGAATATGGCAAAAGGAATGGGATGTCACTTCTGCAATTAGGTTATACAAGACTATGACTTCCATTTGCTCACACTATCTTTCTCTGACTTTTCTCACTTGTTTGTTCTGATGAAACAAGTGGCCATGTTGTGAGCAGTGCTATGGAGAAAACTACATGCAGGAGTGGATTATCTAATAGGCAAGGTAAGCACAGTGCTTACCTTGATTACCAGATCATCTGTAATGAACAATTCATATTTTTCACATCAAAGATTCTGCTTCTAGGTATGGTTGGCATCTGTCTCTCTCCCAGCCCTACAGCACCTTGCTATAGAATCAAAACCACTTTCTAAATTTACAATCCCTGAGAGGGGCAGATGACCCAGTAAGCAAGGTATACATGGGCTTACTTGTAGATGTGGTGAAAAACACATGAAATTGTTTACTACAGATCAGTAAGAAAGCACAAGTAAGCCCGGGCTTACCTTGCTTACTGGGTCATCACCCCTGCCCACATGGCAAGGAGCTAAGAGTGACTCTGCCCAACAACCAGGGAGAACTGAGGCCTCACGCAAAATGAATTCCTGAAGAACTGAATTCTACAGCACCTATGTGAGTGAGCTTGGAAGAAGAACCTTCTCTAGTCAATCCCTGAGCCCTTGATGATACCTCAATTACAGCCTATTATAGACTCAGAGCAGATGACCAGGCTAAGCTGTGCTGATTCCTCACCCTCAGAAACTGTAAGATAAAAAATATTTCTTCAAACCACTCAATTTTGGGGACATTTGCTACTCGTGTGAACCTTGGTTTAAGTGATTAATGAGCTTTTTCCAACTATTTTGCAAATCTCTTTTTCATAGCTTAAGTAAGCACAACACAATACTTGTGTGAAAAAGATGCATTCTTCAGACATCCAAAATACATTTGCTGAGAAGAAACAGTGTGGTGTATAAAAATGTGTTAGGCTTTGATTCCTACCTCCAGAACCTACAATGTAAAACCTGGGCAAACCACGAAGCTGCTCTGAAGTTCACTCTCCTCATCTATGAAATGTGCATAATAATACTTCCTCTGCAAGATTAATGGACAACTCAGAAAACATATCTCTACCGATTGACAGATACAGATATATGTAGATATATATTAACAGGAGCTCAATAAATTGTGGCTGCAATTATTTTTGTTTTTATCATTTTCAAGTGTTTTTTCTTCACTTTTTTTTTTTTAATTTGCTGAGAGACTTTGTGTTTCTACCAGTTAAATAATTATATCGTCAGAGAACATTTCTAAAATCCTTTTACAGTATTCCCTTTATTCAGGTAAACGATTTAGTGAACAATAATTAAATATTAGGAAGTGAATCACTGATGAGTTACTGACATTGGATAGTGTTTGTAAACGGGGTAAGTCCAGAGAGAGGTAGAAACTATTGATGTTTCCATAAAATTTCCACAGGGCCTCAAAAAAAAACCCTTTGCCACTGGGTTGACTCTGACTTATAGTGAACCTGTAGAACAGAGTAGAACTGCTCCATAGGGTTTCCAAGAAGTGCTTGGTGGATTTGAACTGCAGATCTTTTGGACAGCAGCTGGAGTTGTAATCACTATACCACCAGGGTTTCCATAAGGCCTCTAGAAGGTGAATATATCATTAATTGAAAATTTATGAGTTTAAAGAGTGACTGGAAGGAAGGCAGCAATTGAGTGGAAGCAGTTTGCTTTTTGGTTAATTCAGAGGTAAAAAGCTACAGGTTATATTCCCAATACCTATGTTGTTGCTTAATTTCTGGGCCTTAGACCCTACTGGGGGTGGGCAAAGTATGACTTATTAGAGCTCAAAATGGTCATGATGTTTTCCTATTTCCATTTCCATCACATAGACTGTTTTGGGGCATTTGAGAAGAACCTGATTTCCTGGCCAGGTTCTTCCTCAGCCAGCCTAACCCCAGCTATGGTGAAGAAAAATGGAAAGAGCAAAGGAACCCCTCTTCCTTTTAATTGCATGTGTTGGCTATAAACACTATGTTCATAGAAAAATATTTTATACATTCTTTGGAAATATTAACTTATGAGTGCTTAGGTCCTTTAAAGAGAAGAATTGACCTAATACCTAATGTGCTACTCTTGAATAGGATCATGCATTCAACAGTCATGCAAAGGTATATTATCTCTGAGGGTACAATGGCATCCAAGTTACACCATGAACCTCTGTTTTTCTATGACTAAATGGATACAATGTAACCATCCTCAAAAAGGTTCACATTATTTCTTTTACTTCAGAGTACAATACTTACTATATCTGCCATCATTGTCTTTCACATCTTGGGTCATGTCCCTACGACGGTGAGGGTGAAATGACTGAAATCTTGGGTGATCTGGGGATCTAAATAAGAAGATGACTCATGTATTTCCCCCCCAGATATACCCTTGAACTGTGGCAATTCTCACAGTGTTTCACAGGCCCAATATGGTACAGGATCAATGGATTAGGTATAGCTATGTGGGGGTTGATTTTTGGCAATAGGTGACTTCCTAGGAAAACTTCAAGGCCCTGCTGGGAGTTGAACCTAGGATCTTCTGTTCACAGACACTTTAACCAAGCCACAAAAGCCACAGTGGTTAAGAGCTTGGCTGCTAAACAAAGGGTTAGCAGTTTGAATCCATCAGCCGCCCCTTGGAAACTCTATTGGGCAGTTCTCCTCTATCCTACATGGTTATTAGGAGTCAGACTCAACAAGATGGCCATAGATTTGGTGTAAGTGGTGGTCAGATTCTAGGCCAACAGACCTAGGACTTCCTAGGGTTCCTCAACCATATTAAAAAATAGGAAGTTCTGTATGTTTCCCATAAGCTCAATACGACATGAAAGGAAGAGAGGAAGAGGTAGGCTCAGCAAGCCTTGTGTGGGCATGAAGAAGTCCGCAGAATTAATTTCTTTAGATGGATGTTTAGAAATCAAATGTGAAGAATGACATTTCACTGGATGTCACCATGGATAGATGATAGCCTAGGACCAAATGGTACGCTCCCACCCCAAGCCTTTCCTGTAAGCTCCCTGTCACCATCCCACATCCATCCAAACTTAAATGAAGCCTCAGAAAAGGGGGTTGCATAAATTAGTGGCTTTGACATAATTGAGATTTAATGTCTGCCACTTGATAACACAAGGGCTCAGTTGACATAAATTAAATTATGGAAAAATTGATGTGAACTTACATTCCTTTATTTGGTACTGGGATTTTATCCCTATTGCAGAGTGTTTTATTCTATAGAGAGAGTTGCCCTTCCTGGACTAGACCCTCCAGGGTTTACTCTAAGGCAGCAACAAAATATAGAGAAAAGAGTATGTATGTGCTTCGGTGTCTGTGAGATCTGGATTTGAATATATTTCTATAACTTACTGCTTATGTGAGCTTAGGAAGTGTCCTGAATCTTCCTCGTCCTATTTTCCATCTATAACATGAAAGAAATAATAACCATCTCATGGAATTTATTGGTGGATATCATGAAATGAGAAAAATGGAAACACCTAGTCTTATACCTGATACCTGAAATTTTCTACTTTCCAGAATCTTAGCACTAATGTAGGTAGGCTCAGCTCAGTGGGTAGACACTGAAAATAATTGTGTCTTGAACATGAGAGGGTCTACTTTTTTCGATGTGACTTTCCAAGTTTTTTTTCCATGTCCAGAGTCAAGAGAAGCAAGGCCTCTTGAGAGAATGACAAGATGACAGGTCATCAGAGCTGTGTGGTACTCAGAACAGTATTCTACTACTCAATCAGGTCCAGCTATCTGAGCATCCATGAGGATAACTTTCTTAAGTAACTGTATATCCCCAGGAGTTTTTATAATTAATTCTAGTAACTTAGATGTTCTCAGTTAACTTAATTCCTTTGCCTCTTAAAAAAATGACTAATTAAATTAACGAGGAAGTTATTTAAAATAATTCAGGCATTAAATAATTTTCAAAATTACTTACCATGTGACAGGCAATGCACTAACCACAGAAGATACAAAGAAGATTCATAAAACAAAGTCCTCATCCTTAAGAAGCTCAAAATAAAATGTGGAAGACAGACATCAACATATAACGATTATAGTAAAAGAAATGCCTTTAAGGCACTATGACTTGATACAAAGGTAAAGGGGGCAGAGTAAGAAGAAAACTGCTGATTGCACACTGTTAAGAGCTTGGCTGCTAACCAAAAGGTTGGCAGTTCAAATCTACCAGCTGCTCCTTGGAAACCCTATGGGGCAGATCTACTTTGTCTCAGAGGGTCTCTGTGAGTCAAAATCAATTGGATGGCAATGGGTACAGTTTTTGTTTGTTTGTTTACATGATATAAGCACAAATTTAATGATAGCAGTTAATGGATTCCATTCCAGATATAGGGAAACTAAGAGTCATAGAACTAGGTGAAATTTTAAGTTCAGTGGTGCAAGGCTAAGAAAAGTAGCCAGGTTGGACAAATCCAAAGTCCGTGTTTTGCCCACTGCTCCAGGGATATTTGGTGACTGCTTCCTAGGGTTCCCCAACCACAGGAGTGGATCAGAAGAGAAAGGACCAGAACTTGGTTATCCACTGCACTACACTTCATGTGTTCCCTGTACAATAATTTCTGTGTCTGCTACCAGATAATTTTTAAAAAGTCCATTAACAGCTACAGAAAGAGGGCACCACCTTTTTTCAAGCACTCTACTATGAGCAGTGGTCTTGTTTCATATTTATGGCTTCTCTTGCTAACTATATTAAATTTGACACATTTACTGTCGATTTTTATTCTTTCTCCAGACATGGTTGGAGCAAAAAAGTTTGTCCTAATTAGTTTATATAATTAGAGTTTATGTATCATTCTGGAACTGCCTAGAGACCCATTGGTGTTATAGGTATGATATAAATGTTAGTCATTATCATTATAAAACCTCGATAAACACTTACGCAATGTAAAGTTTTAATTTGAGAAGTTTATGGAATAAACTGTAATAATTCAAATCCTAAAGATTCAATATTAGCAGCTGCTGGGGTAGTCTCAGTAATTCATAGTGCTCTGTTCATCTGGACCCTAGGTGCCCTTCCACAAGACCCTATTTTGTCAGGCAAAAGCAATTAAAGTCACTATTTTGGAGCTTATTTCACCTTCTTTGCCATTCCTCCTTCTCAGCTTCTCTCTCCATCCAATCTGTCATTAGCACTCACAAGGCGCTGGCCTCGGCAGTGCTGAAGAGAGAAAGAATTTCTAGGAAAGAGAGAGGACTATCATTGAGTGTGAAGGACTTCACACTAGCAGTTAAGGGCCCTAGAGGCTGCCTGTACTTTCTGGCACTTGTAGTTGTGTGTAGCAGGAGCTTAACCACAAGCACACGCACGCATACTCTCATAAGGGCCAAGTTCAATAGAGAAGTAGAAAGCTGGCTATTGGTAAAAGGAGGTGGGGCTTAAGAAATGCTCAAAAAGGCTGCTTCCCACTCTTAATAGCTGCTAAAAGCCTGGGCGAAGGAACTAGAAAGGAGTGACTCTCATGCCTACATCAGGGTGTTTTCTCATATTTATGAGTAATATGTTGCACACACAGACAGAAATAGGCTTTTACAGTAAGAACCCTGTCACACTGAAGTCGATGTTGAGAGGAGAATGCTGCCTTACTTGGTTTAACTCCTTTTTAAGCACAAATCTTGACTCTTAATAGTCAGATATATTCCAACCAGTCAAAATAACTAGCTTATATATTTAATATCTAGAGGCAATAATCTCGTTTTAAAATTATCTTCAAGTTATATTAACTGTAAAAATCTTAAATGTACAGCTTGATTAATTTTTACATATATATACATACACCTGTATAACCACCACCCCCTTCAACATAGAACATTTCCATTATGCCCAGTGGTTCCCTGGCTCCCTCTCCTGGAGGGATTCTTTACTGTGTGATTCCATGAAGTTGATAAAAATTTTTGAGGCATAAATAATCTTATATTCTGCAGTGGTAATATAGAGAAAAATGATATAAGCTGAAGATAATTCTGTGATTTTTTTTTTTTTTTTAAATGACTCTCAAGATCCTTCTCACAAGGAAACCAATAACCATTCGACCAGGGAATGAATCTGGCCCAGTCTCAGTATTTATCTGTGGCTCTTTCTTTTTGTCCCTGTTTCTTATTTTTATACCAAAGAGTACCCTTCTAGTATTAAGACCTCTACCAATGATTTTTATGCATTTGTTCAAGATAGATATTTTAAGACCAAGCCATCATTAATTGATTTGAATGGAAGAATATACTTTCTTACAATATAGTCAGCATGACATGTCATAGTTCTGTAACCTAAAACCTTAATATTCAGTGCCTTTTTTGTGTTCCTTGTGACAGTCACATTCTTCCTGCAGGATTAACATTCTCCGTGCTTCTTAGGGTAAAGGATGGCATTTTAAATTTCTTTGGAAGGGACTCTCCCCTCCTACTTGGAGCCCGTTATATACTGTGTGATACAAATAAACCACCCCTGCCCTTCCAACAGCATAGGGTGATGTGCTAGTTATTGGATGTCAATGCCCTGTGAGCGAGGTGAAGATTACTACAATTCATTTAACTGGAGCTTTATATTTCACTAAGTAATTTGCCATACATTAAATTTGCACAATAATTCTGTGAGGAAGATATTCTTATTAGCTTTTTCTCTAAATGAGAAATAGGAGACTTCAAAAAATTAACTTATTCTGCCAATACAAGACAAATCTGGGATTTGAACTCAAGTCGTCTAATTAACTGCAAATCTTATTCAAGACTTGGAAACCCTGATGGCGTAGTGGTTAAGTGCTACAGCTGCTAACCAAAGGGTCGGCAGTTCGAATCCGCCAGGCGCTCCTTGGAAACTCTATGGGGCAGTTCTACTCCGTCCTATAGGGTCACTATGAGTTGGAATCGACTCGACGGCACTGGGATTTTTGGTTTGGGTACTCAAGACTTAAATGCTATATTATAAATTGAAACTTCAGGATTTTCATCCGAAAATTTGAAAAAATGAAGGTATCTACCTTGTGAGAACTGAATGTTACTCTGTGACATCCACATCCACTAAACGCTTTATTTTATGTCACTCCAGATAACACTGTTAAATAAATAAATAGATCTACGATGGAACAGAGGGACAGAAACCCCATTTTTATGCAAACATGTAAAAGCAGCATGTAAAAAGAAATTGGCATAGCAGCATTTACATGAATTGAGAGGGAGCAGCTGGCAAACAAACATAGAAGGCACGTGTTATTTGCATAAAAAATGGTAGAAAGATGAGCAAGCAAACAAAAACGAACACATGCAGTGGGAAGACTGTGGACATGGACTCTGTTCTCATACAACTGTGGATTCCAATCTCATGCCTCTTCTTCCACCAGGAACTGTAGGTGAGTCATTTCACAGCTTTGAATTTCAGTTTTTTCATATGTAAAATGGGTATGGTAATGACTACATCCTGGATTTTCTGCAAGAATTGAGAAAACATATGTAAAACAAAAATGAAAACTAGCACTTAGTCATTATTTTTGTTTGTTCTTGGCTCCTTCTGTCACTCCACTTAGGTCTCTCCCTGATCCTAGTATCCTCCTTTCTCGTAGTTGATCCCCCATGTCCTAGTCCCAAAATACCTGTTTTTTTTTTTTAGGATATCAGTCAAAGCTTGCTGAAAGATATGGGCTGAAAACACTATAAAGTGTTATACCTCCCCGAGGGTATGCATTTTAATGGCAATCCTTGAAAACCTAAAAGCCTTAAAAACCAAAAGAAATCAATGTTTAATGGTGGATTTTGAAGCATTATGACAGAGGAGAAGGAGCTGAAAGAGGTTTTAGATTTCACTGAGTACAGCCATTTCGTCTTATGGATGGGAAAATTTAGATGAAAAGAGGGAAATGACAGGTGTTGCCCAAGAGCCAAGGTTCATAGCTCAGGTAGAAACTTAAATCAGACTCACAAGTGGTTACTCTGCCTGCTGTGCCATGTGCTGTGAGGGGAACCCAGCAGCAGCTACCTTACTGTCAACAGTGAAGTTTACCTGTCCTTCCTACCCAACACTTGCACCCAACAGCAATGAATCAACCCCCAGGCCTCCAGGCCTCAGGGGTCATGCTCTTTGCTGGCCATCACATCCTAAAGAACAGTATACTAAAGAGACACTTTGCACCTAGAAGTAGTAAGTCAAGTGGCAATATCTAACCTGGAAAATGCCCACTAATCAACTACTATGGAATATTCAGGTACCATCTTGTTGCAGGAAAGGATGAGTTGGCTTTATATTTGTTTACCCCATGCAGAAGCAGCCACAAAACTTAGGAGTTATAGATAGAAAAATCTGGAACGTAACAGTTGTCTATCCCTATATCTCTTTTCCCACCCCAAGTTAGCATATGCAAAGGTCAGAGAGAGAGAGGAGAAAAAAAAAGGCTTCATTTTTATTATAGGTATATGTCTGAGTCAGAAAGTTGGACTTGACTTCCTACTGAAGATGAAGTCTACTCAGAAAACCATAGAACGTACAAGGTACAAGTTAGCTCTGAAGTTCTTACGACTTAACCTGACTGGGACCTTCTCATTCTCATAGAGTTGGTTTCAACCCTGTTCCTCAGGCTGCCATCTCTCAGGCCTTATACATTGTAAATGTACAGTGCTTAGGGACAGCAGTTTAACCCTCCCTTAAATAATTAAGAAAGCCATTCTGGGTAACCAATTCTTTTGGAGCAAACTAATTTCAAACCAAGAAGAACTAAGGAAGGAGGAAGAGGCAGAGAGATTAGTGAAGAAAATGAATTCTTCAAAATTGTAAGGCCAAGAATGGGAGGATGGGATAGAGGGATGGAATCACTGAAACAGTTAAAGAATGTGGGGAGGGTCTGACAGAGACTGGAGAAATCCCAAGAGTATGACTCCGGGCACCCTTTTAACTCAGTACTGAAGTCACTCATGAGGTTCACCCTTTAGCCAAGGATTAGACAAGCCCATAAAACAAAATGGGACTAAATGCGCACACCAGCCCATGGGCAAGGACAAGAAGGCAGGAGGAGACAGGAAAGCTGGTAACGGGGAACCCAAGGTTGAGAAGGGGAGAGTGTTGACATGTCATGGGAATGGCAACCAATGTCACAAAACATATGTGTATTATTTTTTAATGAGAAACTAATTTGCTTTGTAAACCTTCTTCTAAAGCACAATAAAAAAAAAAAATAATGAAGAATGTGGGGAGGTCATATTTTAAAGACTTACAGAAAAACAAACAGACAAACAAAAAATAAATGAGAGGAAACTGTAATAAAACAGTGAAAGGAAGATCAGAGAACAGGCCAACTAAGCGAGTGGAAGGGGAAAAAAAAAAAAAAGAATTTGTATAAAAAGGGATTAAAAAGAACTTTAAAAAATTACAAAGTAAAAGATCCAATAAAGATGATTGAAAAATAAATTAACATGGCAACAAGAAGGGTTCTGCAAAGAACAATAAAATACATTACAGGTTATAAAAGTAGCACAAGGAAAACATCAGAGAGAAACCGCAGAGTGAGTAAAATAAAAGGGAAAAAATAATTTAAAGTTCAGCCCACAGTGGAGCCAAGACGATGGAGATAAAAAGGATAAAAGAGGTGAATAAGTGACAGATATTAATACAATACACAGAAGGCAGGAGAGAACTATTCAAAGCATAAAAGAGTGAAGGCAGGAGACAGGCGTAAAAGGAAATGCATACAGCCAGAGCTGCTTTTAAAAGAAGCGACTGAGAAAGGCATTCACTAAGTCTTTAAATAGCATTGACAGGATGATAAAGGTATTTTTCGAAGTGTAATTAAGAGTTTATTCATGCATAAAGGCAGCTATTGCAATATTAGAAAAGTATCACCGTAAATATCTAGAGAGCAGAGTCTGTCTGTCTGCATGCACAATTTGGCTAAATTATCACTGGTTAAGAGCTCAGCTGCCAGCCAAAAGGTCAGCAGTTCGAATCCACGAGCTGCTCCTTGGAAACCCTATGGGGTATTTCTACTCTGTTCTATAGGTTGCTATGAGTGTGAATCAACTCGCTGACAATAGGTTTTTTGGCAGGGAGGTGTTATCTAACTCTATGAAGGAAATATCACGGGATTTTGTACTTAAGTATCAAAGGAAATGGTTTTGAACTTTTTATTTATACATATGACATGAGTTTCAGGGCATCTGCAAGAACGGGCTGGAATTTCACCGAGTTCCAAATATACTGCTCTCAACAATGCAGTGACTCGTTTCCATTGTGCCTCCTCCAACTCCAAGATCCAAACTAAATTATAGATAAAAGAATTGTCTGCTCCACAAAGTCCACACTAGATGCAGGCACCTATTTACCCAGGGCCTCCCACTGGACAACACCTACATCATTGCAACCCTTACGTACGTACCAAAACTGTAGGCCACTGCTTCCAGAAGACTTATTCTCTGCCACATGAAACATGGGCTCTCCTCATGCTACCGGCTGGATGACCCTATCCTTACATTTTAAGAACCTTACAGGTTTATAGCATCACAGAATACGAGATTAGAAAGAGACCAGCGATATCACACACACTTGCCTTGATTACCTAGTGCTGCTGTAACACAAATATAATTGGGCAGCTTTTTTAGAGAACAGAAATTTATTTTCACACAGTTCAGGAGGTTAGCAGTCCCAACTCAGGGTGTGGTTCTAATGAGAGTCGCTTTCTTGTCTAATTACACTTGTAGTAGGTACCAACAATCCCTGTAGACACATCTGTCTCAGTATGTCAATCTATTCTTCTCTTTTCTATAACTCAGAAATAATAAGACTTAGGACCCACCCGACTCAGGTAGGAAACCCTGGTGGCGTGGCGGTCAAGAGCTATGGCTGCTAACCAAAAGATCGGCAGCTCAAAAATCTACCAGGTGCTCTGTGGAAAGTCTGTCAGGCAGTTCTACTCTGTCCTACGTGGCTATGAGGCGTAATCGACAATGCCAAGTATTTTCTCAGGCATGGCCTCATTCACACAACAAAGAAAATCTTGTATCCAAACAGGATTCTATTTACGAGTATGGATTTCAATACATATTTTGGGGGGACGCCATTCAATCCATAGCAATGTTCTTCTTTCACTGATCTGTAGATCAAGGACAACAATAGTAAAGCGAATTTCCTAATCCAAAAATGGCACTAATATATCAGAGTCACTTCTATAGGAGGACTATGAGAATAAACAATTTTTTTTATTTACATAGATTGTGCAAAATATATCTCTCTAAACTGTCACAGGAAAATAAAGGAATGAAGATAAGAAATGAAGCTGCTGCGGAGACCTTGGCTACATGGAAAACTCAAAATATTTTATTGCATTAGGCCTGAGGCTCCCAATCTATCTTGGTTCTCAGGCCCCTTCATGTCTTAATTTTTTACAGCTCTCATGTGCCAAAAGAAACATTTAACGTTTCAGTTTATTAACAAATCTAATCCAAACAACTTAGTATTCGTGTCTTAACAACTTATTAACTGTCTGCAAAAAGAACACACATACAAAGAAAGATTAAATGATATGATGCTTATTTCATTCTTAACCCCAATACTTACGAATGGGATCTATGCACCTACTAATGGGATCAACGCATGCCTTGTCAAACCTTGGGATCAGATTGGATATTGCCATTCATTTCTCATTCCACATTGATTTTTACAACATACTCTTTTTTTTTAATTCATGCTTCTTTTATTGTTAGTAATATTTAGAAAATTTTCATATTAAAGAAAAAAAAAACTCATTGCCATCGAGTCGATTCTGACTCACAGAGACCCTAAAGTAACCATTAATAAACACTGGTCTCTATGCATTTGCTTATTCTTGTTGTCTGCTGTCAAATCAACTTGACTCATAGTGACCCTACAGGACAGAGTAGAACTGCCTCATGGGGTTTCCTAGCTGTAATCTTTATGGGAACAGATCACTGGGTCTTTTCTCTCATGGAGCGACTGATGGGTTCTAACTACCGACTTTTCAGTTAGCAGCCCAGTGCTTAATTTATAATTGTGCCACCAGAATGAGATCATACAATATTTTTCCTTTTTTGTGAATGACTTATTACATTCAGCAGAAAGTTTTCAAGATTCATACAGGTCATAACATGTACCACTACTTCCTTTTTATTAATGGCTGAGTAATATTCCATTGTATGTACGTACCACACTTCGTTTTTCCATTCCACTGTTGATGGACATTTAAGTTGTTTGTACCTTTTGGCTATTGAGAATAGAGTTGCAATGAACATTGATCTATCTGTTTGTGTTCCTACTTTCAGTTTTTTAGGGAATGTATCTAGGAGTGGAATTGCTGGGTCATATGGAAATTCTATGTTTATTTCTCTGAGGAACCTCCAAACAGTTTCTTTCCCCTGGCAGCTGTACGTTTTTACAATCCCACCAGAAGTAGATGAAGGTTCCAATTTCTCCACATCTTTGTCAACTCCTGTTGTTTCTTTTCTTTTTTTTTTTTTAATTATAGCCATCTTAGTGGGGATGAAGTAATACATCACTGCTGTTTGACTGTTGTTGATGTTTTTAGGTGCCTTCAGGTTGGTTTCGACTCATAGTGACTTTATGCACAAAAGAATAAAACGATACCTGGCGCTGTGCCATTCTCGCAATAACTGCTATGTTTGGGCCCATCATTGCAGCCACGTGTCAATTCATCTTGTTGAGGATCTTCCTCTTTTTCACTGACCCTCTACTTTACCAAGCATGATGTCCGTCTCCAGGGACTGATCCCTCCTGATAACAAGTCCAAATTAAGTGAGATGAAGTCTCTCCACCTTCACTTCTAAGAAGCATTCTGGCTGTACCTTTTCCAAGACAAATTTGTTCCTTTTTCTGGCAGTCCATGGCGTGTATATTCAATATTCTTTGCCAACAGCATAATTCAAAGGCATCAATTCTTCTTCGGTCTTCCTTATTCATTGTCCAGCTTTCACCTGTACATGAGGCTATTGAAAATACCATGGCTTGGGTCAGGTGCACCTTAGTCATCAAAGTGGTATCTTTGCTTTTTAACACTTTAAAGAAGTCTCTTGCAGCAGATTTGCCCAATGCAATACGTTGTTTGATTTCTCGACTGCTGCTTCCATGGGCATGGATTCAAGTACAATGAAATCTTTGACAACTTCAATATTTTCTCCATTTATCAGGATTTTTTTTACTGGTCCAGTTGTGAGGATTTTTGTTTCTTTCATGTTGAGGTACCAGCCATACTGAATGCTGTAGTCTTTGATCTTCTTTAGTAAGTGCTTCAAGTCCTCTTCACTTTCAGCAAGCAAGGTTGTATCATCCGCATAACGCAGGTTGTTAATGAGTCTTCCTCCAATCCTGATTCTTCAATCTGTTCTTCGTATAGCCCTGCTTCTCGGATTATTTGCTCAACATACAGATAGAGGGAGTATGGTGAAAAGATATAATCTTGATGCATACTTTTCTTGACTTTAAATCATGCATTATCCCCTTACTCTTTTAGAACAACTGCCTCTTGGTCTAAGTACAGGCTCCTCATGAGCATGATTAAGTGTTCTGGGCTTCCCATTTTTCAAAATGTTATCCATAATTTGTTATGGTCCATGCAATCGAATGCCTTTGCATAGTCAATAAAACACAGGTAAACATCTTTCTGGTATTGCCTGCTTTCAGCCAAGATTCACCTGACATCAGCAATGATATTCCACGTTCCATGTCCTCTTCTGAATCAGGCTTGAATTTCTGGCAGTTCTCTGTTGATGTACTGCTGTAACCATTTTCAATTATCTTCAGCAAAATTTTATTGTTCTATCATTTTCTCCATGGTGGCACTGTGGTTAAGAGCTCGGCTGCTAATCAAAAGGTCAGCAGTTCAAATTCACCAGCTGCTTCTTGAAAACCCTGTGCAGCAGTTCTACTCTGTCCTATAGGGTTCCTGTGAATCGGAATCCACTTGAAGGCAACGGTTTTTTTGTTTGTTTGTTTTTATCATTTCTTCATTCTGTTGGATCACCTTTCTTTGGAATGAACACATATATGGACTTCTTCCAGTTGGTAGGCCAGGTAGATGCCCTTCAAATTTCTTGGCATAGATGAGTGAGCGCTTCCAGCACTGCATCCGTTTGTTGAAACATTTCAATTGGTATCCCGTCAATTCCTGGAGCCTTGTTTTTCACCAATGCCTTCAGTGCAGCTTGGACTTCTTCCTTCAGTACCATTGGTTCTTGATCATATGCTACATCCTGAAATGATTGAATGGTGACCAATTCTTTTTGGTATAGTGACTCCGTGCATTCCTTTTACCTTCTTTTGATGCTTCCTGAGTCATTCAATATTTTGCCCATGGAATCCTTCAGTATTGCAACTCAAGGCTTGAATTTATTCTCCAGCTCTTTCAGCTTGAGAAATGCCAAGCGCGTTCTTCCCTCTTGGTTTTCTATCTCCAGGGCTTTGTATATTTCATTATAAAATTTTACTTTGACTTCTCAGAGTCACCCCTTTGAAATCTTCTGTTCAGCTATTATTTCATCATTTCTTCCATTCACTTTAGCTACTCTACATTCAAGAGCATGTTTCAGAGTCTCCTATGACATCCATTTTGGTCTTTTCTTTCTTTCCTATCTTTTTAGTAATCTTTTTTCTTTATTCATGTATAATGTCTTTGGTTTCATCCCACAACTCTTCTGGTCTTCAGTCATTAGTGTTCAATGCACCAAACTTATTCTTGAGATGGTCTCTAAGTTCAGGTGGGATGTACTCAAGGTCTTACTCTGGTGCTCATGGGCTTGTTTTAATTTTCTTCTGCTTCAGTTTGAACTTGCATATGAGCAGTTGATGGTCTCTTCCACAGTTGGTACATGGCCTTGTTCTGATCTATGATATTTAACTTCTCCATTGTCTCTTTTCACGGATGTAGTGGATTTCATTCCTGTGTATTCCATCTGGTCAAGGTCATGTGTCCAGGTGCCATTTATGTTGTTGAAAAAAAGGTATTTGCAATGAAGTCCTTAGTCTTGCAAAATTCCATCATACAATCTCTGGCATTGTTTCTATCAATAAGGCCATATTTTCCAACTACCAACCCCTCTTCTTTGTTTCCAGCTTTCATATTCCAATCTCCGATTATCGATGAATCTTAATTGCATATTTGATCAATTTCAGACTGCAAAAGTTGGCAAAAATCTTCAATTTCTTAATTTTGGGCATTAGTGGTTGGTGCATAAATTTGAATAATAGTCTTATTAACTGGTCTTCCTTGTAGGCATAGGGATATTATGCTGTCACTGACAGGTTGTACTTCAGGACAGATCTTGAAATGTTCTTTTTGACAATGAATGCCATTCAATTTCTTTTCAATTTGTTGTTCCCAGCATAGTAGATTACATGATTGGCTGATTCAAAATAACCAATACCAGTCCATTTCAGCTCACTAATATCTAGGATATTGATCTTTATGCATTCCATTTTATTTTTGACAACTTCTAATTTTCCTTGATTTGTACTTCTTACATTACTTATTCCAATTACTAATGGATGTTTATGGCTGCTGCTTCTTATTTTGAATCATGCTACATCAGCAAGTGAAGGTCCCGAAAGCTTTACTCCATCTGTCATTAAGGCTGACTCTACCTTGAGGAGGCAGGTCTTCCCCAGTTGTATTTTGAGTGCCTTCCAACCTGAGGGGCTCATTTTCCAGCACTACACCAGGCAACATTCCACAGCTATCCCTAAGATTTTCACTGCCCAGTTTTTTTTGGAAGTAGATTGCCAGGTCATTCTTCTAGGTCTGGAAGTTCTGCTGAAAACCTGTCCACCATGGTTGACCAGCAGGGTGGCATAGCTTTCAGCATCACAGCAACACACACCAACACAGTTCAACAAACTGACAGACAAGTCGTGGTGGTTTTGACTAGCAACCACCAAAAACCTCAACTTCATAAGGGGGAAGGAACGTAGCATGATCCGCTGTTGAAATTGTAAACTGCCACAAGCTAGTAAGCATGGTGTCCTGCAGATGTCAACTATTATTGTGTTTACACTGAAAATTTTAAATATCCCATAGTGCCCCTGGGAATGGCTGCTGAAAACCCTTGCTTTTGTTTCAGAGGATTATTTGTCTTTATTAATGGTGACAAAGAGGAAGGTGATTAAACCCTCAAAACACAGTCAAAACTAGCTCCCTTCTATATTACATTATGCAAAAAACCTTTATTGTCTGTCTACTGAAATTGAATAATGATTTCCTAACTAGTGAGTAGGGTCTTCTTCAAGACTAGAATTCCATATAAGAAGTCTAGTAAAGATACCTATATATATATATAAAAAAATCCAACTGAATTGCTCTAATACGTGTCCATAACAGCAATGTATCTTCCTGCAGTTTCCCTCCTAACATCTGATTTGCTCCTCACAATGACTGTATGTGACAGGCAAAGGCACCGTTACTATTTCTATTTTATCTAGTGTAGTTTTATAATAATAGTAGTAAGGAACCAATGCATCAGTCAATAAATCAAAAAGATTTTCTATACCCAGCATTATGCCAAGCTGTAGCATTCAAAAGGAGTACAAAACACAAACATGCTTCCTCCTGAAAAGATTTTATGCTAACTATTGAAACAACATATACACACATAAAACAATTAATGAGTTGTTATAGTAGGCAATAGAAGATAATACTATAGAAAAGTTAGAGAATGGAACAATATGTAATAACTTGGCCTGGCTGCTGTGCAGTGCCAACAAAAAATCCAGAGTGAGTTAGACCACAGAGAGATCAATGTGGCTGCAGTCATCCCGGAAGCTTTATGCTCAGTAGTAAGGTCACCAGTGAAGAATCTCAAGGACATCCCAGTACACTTACCTGATTTATATCTCACATAAATGGAAAGACCGAAATGAAGATTAAGAGCCTATGTTTTTAATTTGTGTTTCGATATTGTTGCAGTTAATGGTTAAGCTGTGGACAGCCCAAGTTGCTCATTGTATATCAATCCTCATATTATAATCAGGGGGTTCTAACTGTGGACAAAAGAATCAAATAGATACGTCTACAATAAACCAAAAAACCAAACCCACTGCCATCGAGTCGATTCCTATAGGACAGAGCATCTACAATAATCTACTAAAAATACATTCAGAGTTTAGCATAGCTAAAACGGGAGCAGGATTTTTAACTATGGAAAATGAACAAATAGGAAAGAACAGTGCATAAAAGAGAAATTCTGGAATCAGATGTCATTCCAGCTACACTTAGGAGGAATATCCCATCTCAAAGGATGAGTAATGGTGAGCAGACGATCAATTCCTTCAGCGCCACTTTCAGACACAAGCCAAAAAGTAAACTGCATATAACTCAGGTTTAGATGACAGACCAGATTTTGGCTCACCACCTGGAAGCTAGAAGGTTTAGGATTGTGATATAAGACCTGCAAACCAACTTTAGACAAACAACACAGTCACTACAAAAAAAAAAAAAGTTTATATAACCTTCTCTTCAAATAATCTAAGATGAGCAGATAGCTTCTTTCCTCACCTCTTAGATGTTTATATTTGCCACAGTGAGGTACTTTGTGCTCATTTTCCACTTCTACACCATCTTCCTTGGACATAACATCCACTTCCACATTCAAACTACTATCTAAAATTTTGACTCTAAATGAGACAAATGCCTACTGTCACCTCTAGCCCCATGTATCCTGAGCTCTGAATATTTGACATCTCCATCTGACAACTCATACACAAAATAAATAAAATTGAAATCATCCCTTACCCCCTCAATCTGACCTTCCCTGTGTACCTATGTATTTCTAGTCTCCCCATTAGAAACTCTGCAGTTTCTTACTCCTTCCTCTTGCTTATAGCTCCATCCATCCAATCTTTCTCCATTCTTTTTTTTTCCTGTTTTCTCTTTTCTTCTTCATTGTTGTCCTTATCTCTCATCTCTATTACCATAATGCTCTTATAACCACATTTTCTATATTCTTCTTTCTCTTCCTTCATTCCGCAATTTTTTTCCCTCACATCTATCATGGTGTTTTTCTTAATTACTATTATTTTATTTCACTAGTCCCTTATTATGTTTATTTTATAGATAGATATGAATATAGACATAAATATCATTATCGATATGGTTACATTGGCTGCCAAATGAATGTGACAAATATTAACATTTGGCCGTATTTGCTGTGTTATCAAGTACTCCGTGATGAATCTTTTATTTCTGTAAGGTTGGTATTAATGCCTCCTCTTTCATTCCTGATTTCAGTAATTTGAGCCTTTTCTCTCCCTCTCTCTTTTTTCCTCCCTTAGTCAGTCTAGCTAAAGGTTTGTCAGTTTTGTTGATGTTTTCATAAATTAACTTTTGGTTTTCTTGATTTTCTCTATTATTTTTGTTTTATTTATTTCTGTTCTAATCTTTATTATTTCCTTTATTCTGCTTGCTTCAGGTTTCGATTGCTCTCTCTCTTCAATGCCTTAAAGAAGAATGTTAAGTTACTGACTTGAGATCTTTCTTTCCTTTTAATATAGGTGTTTACAGCTATAAAATTTACCTTAAACACAGCTTTAGCTACATGCCCTGAGTTTTGTTATGTTGTGTCTTTATTTTCATTCATTTCCAAGTATTTTCTAATTTCCCTTGGAATTTCTTCTTTGAGTCATTGGTGTTTTAAGACCGTGTTGTTTAATTTCCATCTATTTGGAATTTATCAAATTTCTTTATGTTAACGAAGTCTAACTTCATTCTCTTGTGGTTAGAGAACTCACCTTGCATGATTGCAAACCTTTATTTTATTATGGATTTTTTTATGGCTTAGTATATGGTCTATCTTGGAGAATATTGCATGTACACTTGAGAAGAATATATATTCTGTTCATTATCTTTTAAGAATCAAGTTTTATCAGACCCAGCTCTCAAAGAAGATATAAATTCTTTTTCAGAGGTAATATTAAAGCAAAGACTAAATAACCATCATGGACACATTTTAAACAGAAGTCAACCATCGCATACGGACATAAATGAATGATGTCGTCTGTAGGTTTCCTTCTAGGATTGAGATTCTTGGGGTTTATGTATTTCTACAACAAAATATGACATGCGGTACATGCTTTTTGAGGCAAAACAGCAAAATACATTTGAGAGCATGTTTTCTTCTATGGAATTTCATTTACTCTGATGTTTTTTATTATCATATATACTCTGAAAATTCCCAAATATCTGAATTTGAAGCAAAAGCATTTCACTAACAGATGTTTTCATACATCTGCCCACTGGTGCCTCCACTAGTGTATCCCACTGTATCATCGATGCTTCTGCTTGATAGTCTCAAGCTACGACTCATTATTTCCTTGTTTCCACTTCTATTCCTCTCCATCCATGCTCATCTAAGCCTGCTACTCCTTTTAATTATCTATAGTCCATCTAATCCAAACAAAGGAAACTCTATCATCATTTTGATCTACTCCCTAACCCACCTAACACAGATAGTCAAATATCAACTATTTTTATTCTACCACTTAAACATATTTTAAACCCATCCTTCTTTCTCATTCTTACTGCCTCTGTCTCAATAAAGATCCTTAGGGTCTCTTCCAAGATTATTATAACCTCTTCCTAAATGGTTAAGAGCTACGGCTACTAACAAAAAGGTTGGCAGTTCGAATTCACCGGGTGCTCCTTGGAAACCATATGGGGCAGTTCTACTCTCTCTTATAGGGTTGCTGTGAGTCAGAATTGACTCGACAGTAATGGGTTTTTTTTTTTTTTTTCCTAAATGGTGGAATGATCACGGTAAGCTGAATTCTAAATTAGCCATCCAAGATTTCCTGCCCTAATTTTCAGGACTAATTATGTTATGTAACATGGTCAAAGGAATTTTCCTTTGTAATTAAGGTTTCCAATCTAGTGGCTCTCATTTAATCTAAGAGGAGATAATCAGAGTTGGCCTAATCTGACCACACGAGCCCTTTAAAAGCAGAGAATATCTTTGGTCACAGAAGGTATATTCAGAGAGCTTCAAAGCACAAGAAAAATTCAACATGGCATTGATGACTTTGAAGATGGAAGGGTCACATGATGAGGAAAGTGGGTGGCCTCTAGAATCTGAGAGCAGCTGCTGATAACCTCAGTTTTACAAACACAAGGAACTGGATTCCACCAACAACCTAAATGAACTGGGAAGTGGATTCTTCCCTAGAGACTTCAGATAAAATAGTCACCCAGGCAACACACTACGCTCAGCCTTATAAAACCCTAAGCAAAGACCCAGCTAAGCCCACCCAGACTTCTGACCTATAGAACTGTGAGGTAATAAGTGGGTGTTGTTTAATTCATTAAGTCTGTGGTAATTTGTATGCAGCGACAGAAAGCTAAAGTTACCAGCCTCTGGTATTGTTCCTCTCTAATCTATTAGTAGTTTAGAGCACAAACAATTTGCTCTAAACTACTAACCTAAAGGTTGATGGCTCAAATATACCCAGCAGCACCACAGGAAAAAGGCCTGATGATCTGCTTTCATAAAGATTAAAAAAAAAATTACAACTAAGAAAACCCAATTGAGCAGTTCTACTCTACAGTACATGGGGTCACCATGAGCTGGACTCGACTCAATGGCTCTAGGAATCCATCTTCTAAGCTACTTCCAGAGAATTCTTTCTAAAAGGAAAATCTGATTATAATCCTTCCTCAAGCCCAATAATTTTAAGGACAACGTTTAGTCAGTGTAATATTCAAGGCTTTACCCTAGTACATGGCCTATGCTAAAATGAAGTGATAAAATTTTACTCTTTTAATAAGCCAGATTCTTTTTTACCTCCATGTCATTGCAAATGGAATATCCTTATTCTTCTTGTTTCAACTAGCTAACTAACTTTTGCTCTAAGGTTAGGTTCACTTATCACCTCCCGTAGGAATTCTTCCATGAAACTTCTCCTCTGGGCTCCCATAAAAAAAAAAAGCCAAACCCAGTGCGGTTGAGTCGATTCTGACTCATAGCAACCCTATAGGACAGAGTAGAACTGTCCCATAGAGTTTCCAAGGGGCACCTGGTGGATTCAAACCGCCGACCCTCTGGTTAGCAGCTGTAGCACTTAACCACTACACCACCAGGCTTTCCAGCTGGGCTCCCGTAGCATCCTTTATATACCTCTTATCATAACACCTAGAATGCTGTGTTGACATTTTCTATTTACTGTCTATTCCTACAATCAGACTGAGAACAGATATTTCTATCTTTGTGTCTGAAGTACTAGTGTCATGTATGACCTCAGTAGAAGATGTTCAATAAGTGTTCATTGAATGTTTAAATGGATATTAATCAATAATTGAATGAATTTCCAATTCTAGCCCCAATCTCCTCCAGCTCCCAATCCTTTACATCAAATATCTTATTCAATATCTCTCTTGAATATTTAAAAAGAACTTTAAGCTTAATATATCCAGAAAGTAACTCTTAATTCTAGCCACTCAGCACCACAAACCTGCTTCTCCAACAGAATTTTCCAACTCAATAAATGGCGATAGGGTTCTCTTAGTTGTTCAAGTTAAAAGTCATGGATTATTTTTACTGCCTCTCTTTCTTACACATCATGTATCTATTATATTTCCATATGCCATTGACTTTACCATCAAAGCATATTGTGACCATTGCTGTTGCTACCACCCTCAACCACACCAGCTTTGTTCCTCACCTGGACAACAGTCACAGCTCCTAACTGGCCCCCTGCTGCCTATTCTCTAATTGACACCATATACCCAGAAAGACCTTTTCAAAAACACCTGTCAGGTCATGTCATTCCACGGCTCTAAACACTCTAGTGCCTTCAAACTTTGTTTAAAATGAAAGCTGGATCTTTGACCCTTCTTGGTTTATCCCTACAAAATCTTCCCTTCCTCTCTTTACTTCCCTGACTTGATGTGGTATCACTTTCCCCTTGCCCACTAACTCCAGCCACACTTTTTCTCATTTAATAGCTGTGATTTCCTGTTCCTTGTGCCTGAAATACTCTTTCCCAGATCATTGCTTTGTCTTGGCAAAAACATCACATCTTCAGGTATGGCCAACCTGGCCACTTGGTCTAAAAGAGTCCTCAAATCATTTTCACATCACCTCATATTACTTTAATCACACTACATAACTACATATTTTCTCGTTTATTTATACCTCCCCCCACTAAAATACTGGTTCTATGAAAAACAGATACCCAGACAATATTCTGAAAACATATCCTATATTTTAGAAAAAGGTCCATAATGGGCACTCAGTGTTTGAGTGAAGGAATTATTACTATCACTGTGTGGGAAAGGCTATTAAGTACGACTGGGCAGTGGACAACCTGCTCAACCATCCACAGGAGGCAGCTGTCCCCGGGAAAGTATACCAAACAGCTCTATCTTCTGACCATGATTTTATCTTCATAAGGGAATTATAGAGCTATAGGGAATGAGTGGGAAGTTTTTTATTTAAATCATTTCACCTTATATGCTCAAGATTGCATGATGTATTACCTTGGCAAAAGCTTTAATCACTCTCACACTGGAACTGTGGCAAGTACTATATCTGCAGAGAGGTGGGGTGCGGAATAAGTGGTGGATTTATTCAGTAGGATAATATAATTACATTAATTATGGCCCTATAATAAATTAGCAGCAACCAAATTCTGTAATGAAAACGTTCAGTATTTTTGTTCTGGGAACAAATGGGATGAAATACATTGAGCAATCTATGAAACAGATACATTAAGGAGTGTTTTTTCTGAAAGTTTACCTGGCTACGGTTAGCATAAGATTGTCACTAAAACTAGAATGAAACACTCAAATTATACAATGTGAACTCTAATGCTAAAACAAATCTAATTCCAGTAGTCATAGATACACTGATTACCAAGAAAATCCATCTTCGAAAAGAGAAGATATTTAGCAGATTAAAATTTTGAGACTCACAGGTTTAGGAGCAGAAGGTTTTCTTGAGGAAATGTTTTATTAGAGACACTGTCAGCAAAAATGTAACTAACCTCCATGGTTATTTAATAACATTTCCTAGAGAAAGGTATCTCTGGATCTCATTTTAGACAACCAATTGCTACCGGCATAGTTTGGTAGAAGTTAACTAAATTCCTCAAGCCTGAAATTCTACTTCTATAGCATAAAAAAGAAAAACCAAGCCCAGTGCCGTCAAGTCGATTCCAACTCATAGCGACTCTATAGAACAGAGTAGAACTGCCCCACAGAGCTTCCAAGGAGCACCTGGCAGATTCGAACTGCTGACCCTTTGGTTAGCAGCTGTAGCACTTAACCACATAGAGCAACCATAACAACAGTAAGCAACCTTATCTGTCACATATGACAGTTTGGGGATTCCCATGAAAAATCTCCATCAAAAAAAATATATAAATACCAAAGCTTTAATGCATTTTTAAAACTGAGCTATGAACTTTTAGTAACAATGATGTACATATTTACTAGGCCTTGAACACCCAAATGCATAGTAAAAGTCCAACTCACTTATTTTTTGTTTTAATAGCAAAAATCTCCCTGAAAATCCCATACAAATTAAGTGTAATAAGAGCTATGTCAATCATCTGTTTTAAACTTGTGACTTTTTCCCTTTACACCCCAGGCCACCGAGGCCCTGGGATCAAAGGCCTGTGTGAATTTCCACAGATAGGTTAGCACAGTAAACCATCAAGCTTGTAAACCTTCAGACCTCCAAGCTTAAGTGTCAGGAGTACTGAATGACCTCCCTGCTCCTGAATGGGTCTCTACGCCATATGGTTGTACCTGTCCAGTGGCCTTGTGCTTTTTCCTCTCCATTTCCCCACTATGTGGCATTTCTGTTGCTTCATCTAAGTCCCCAAGGTTCTAAGCATCAGCAGTCACAGCTGGCAGGAGTGATTTCTGTAAAGCATATCAGGGTGAAAGGTGCTCCCTCCATCCATAATGCTATCATTATCAGCCATCTCAGCGAAATCAGAACTGAGCCTCTTTCCAGGGTGACAGCAGCTGCAAACTGCTGATATCTTCTTGATACGGATTCCTTGAGTGTTAACCCAGAATAAAATATATATTCCGCTGATAAGAAAAAAAAAAATGCATGTGGAAAAGCTTCTTATTTGAAGGATTAAAAGTAAAATCTGTTTTTGTTCTAATTTCCTTCTGTTCTGTTTGAACAGCAGGCATACAGACTTATTTTTTACTATCCTTCTGCTCAGGGCAATGGGAGTTTGATATTAAACAAAAGAGGGAATTTACCTCCAATATTCAGGCCGAGGCTGAGAAACCAGGGCTACAAATCAGTGACAAGAGGATTGGACTTTGTTACATGAGATGCAACTCGAGATATTTTTTCCCTAATTGACTCAGTGACTGCAGAAAAGTTCATTGACTGTAATCAATATTACTTTACATTGCACCTCAGTCAAAAACTACTTGCCATGGTCAATAGCAATTAGACAGATGGACAGAAATGGCAGCATTGATGGGCATGGAACCCATTATTTACACCTTTTGTTGTTCTCAAAAAAATACATGCTAGGCAACAGCTAATTGCATTATATCGAATTTGCAACCTTGCAGAGAAGGCCAAGAATGGGCCTCAGGAAAGATTCGGGAATATCACTGGTCAGGAACCTGAGGCAGAAAATCTCTGATGTCTTCTTTTGTTAACCAAGAAGCACGCCAACACTGAAGCAGAGAACTACAAAGGACCCAAATGAGATATAAAATGGTAGTTTATAGGAAGGTTCAAAGACATAGGATAATTTCCCCTGGAGAAAGCCTTCATAGATAGTTGTTTTTGGTTTTAAAGAAGAACTATGATTAGTGGGGAAGAAAATTATGAGAACAGTCAAATCATAGTATGATTTAAACATACATGATGAAAAATAATGAGTGAGCACTGATAAAGAATTGAATGTCATGTTTGAATAAACACAGGAAGGTATTCACTTTCTGACAAGGAGTGTATGGCAACTCAACTAGGCTCATGCATAAAGCACCTCTGAACATTTGCTGGAGCCCTGGTGGCCCAGTGATTGCCAGCTTGGCTGCTTATCAAAAGGCTGGAAGTTTGGAATCCACCAGTCGCTCCTTGGAAACCATATGGGGCAGTTCTACTCTGTCCTATAGGGTCAGTATGAGTTGGGACCGACTAGTTGGTGATGGGTTTGATTTTTTTTTTTTTTAAACATTTGCTACTTCACAACTGGTTCTCTGATTTTTTTTTCTTTGCTGCTTTTTTAAAAACCTATATTTAATGGTTTAAACAGATATTTTCAGGAAGACAAAATTGCAGTAACACAGAGTGTTATTCTAAGTGTTGTTAGAGCAAGATGGGATGCATAAAAGTTAAACAAGGGAGAGGGATCAGAAGGGAAGCCAGAGAAGCACTAACAATGGAGCCTGTGGAACTGCAGTAAAGAGAGGTGGGGGCTGGGAAAGAACCCTCATTAACACAAGAGAAGCCAAATTTGATTAAAGTAAATGTGAGAGAGAATCAGACTGTTTGGTTAAGACCACAGCCATTAATCAAGTATCTGAAACTAAGAATCTAGATGCAGTCCTGGGTTTAGAATCCTTGTAATCCAAGGCAGGACACCAAACCTTGGGGAATATAAAGGGTCAAAGAATGTTTGTGCCATAACCAGCATAACTTCCTGATTTTTCTGGAGATCCTCCTCCTCCCCGACCCCCGCCCCCCCCCCCAAAAAAATAGCAGTTTCTCCCTGAAACACAAGCAAACAAAGCCTGGAAACACCAATCTCAAATCTTGCTTTCTGATTTAAAGAGATCACTGGGCTATGTTAGAAATGTTCACAAATTCTCATGAATGCTATCTTCCTTCTCCTTGCTCAAGCAACCAATAACTTTCTATGTCCATCTATCTTCTGGCTTACAACCTTGCCATTTCACTGGATCCACTCCCCTTACAACACTCCAGATCTTTTGAAAATGTATATTGATCAATTCTCCTACTTAAACCCCCTCAATAACTTTGTATTATGCTCTGAATAAATTTCAGACTTCTACTGGCCTGGAAGAACCTGTAAGGTTTGATCCCTCCCTAGCTCTCTAGCCTGACCTCATGCTACTCTCTTCAGTTTTGGGTTCTCAGTACATGAAGTTCTTCTTCGCCTAAGGAACTAGCATTTGCTATTATTCCCTCTGCTCCCTCCTGCACTCGTTAATGACTGGTACCTTTTAATCCTTCACTCTCAGTTATCACCCTCTCAGAAAATACTTTTCTGACCATACTCTCTAAAGCAATACTCCCCACCATTATTCTCTCTGATTGTACTATAATCTCTTACTTTATGGCACTTTTCACAATTTGCAATTTAAAATAGCCCAAATATAAATGGAAGTTCCGCATGGACTAATCTTTAGAAGGAGTTACCTTTAAAGGAATCATAAAGATGACTTTAGAATTTATTAAAATGTCTATCTTTATTGTGAGTGTTAAGTGCCTGAATCAGGAGTTTAACCATGTACTTCAGAAAATATCTCACAGAAATTCACTCTAATCAAAAGCTCTCCCTCAAATTCCACAATTATGGCAGCTCCTGAAGACTTCTCCCATCTCTTTTCCTTTTCCTGGTTCCATCGCTTACCAGCTGTTCAGAGTGCTCTGTCTCTGCTAGGGGTGGCTGACTGGACCTCTCCATCTACCGACAGGACTCTCTGGGCTACTCTTGGTATCTTCAAGGACCAAGAATATTCATGTCTTTTATACCTTCATTGTTCTCTGCTTAGGGATTGTTACACAGCCCTGTGAGAAACGTGATCTTTACTCATTGAGATTTTACGGAAATAGGCTTCTTTATGTTATTGTATATTTGGTTACTTGTGTATTTACTTCACTGTGTGTTTGTCTCTCTTCTTCATACACAAACACACATACATACACTTTCTATTTCTCAACTTTGCCGGGCCTGTATGAAGTCAGAGCCATATTTATTTAGTTCAAATTAAACACACATTTGTTGACTAAATGAATCTGTGGCACCCACTTTTCTTCCTCTGTGGCTTTAACCTGATCAGCCGGTTTCCTATTCATATTCGTCTGCTGGCAGCAGCAGTTCTTCTCACACTGGTTCCCATCAGGCCCTTAACCCTCAGTTTGCAGTGCTGATGTGCCCCGCTGGTTCTAATGTTCAACCTGAACAAATGCTGTTTTGTTAAGGGGAAAAATATATCATTTATAAAGTTCTGCATTTCATTTTATTCCTTGGGTACAAAGCAACCATCCTTTACCACCATGCATGAGTGGGTGTTGCGGGGAGGATTGGGGTGAGTGGAGAAGGTGAGTAGGAAAGACTATAGGGATAAAATTCTTTTATTTGATTCATTTGATAATTGCAATCCTATACCCCGACAATGATCTAGCCCCATTTCCAGGACTGTAGTATGAGCTTCTGCTAGCTAAAGGAAAACTTAAGTTATTTACAGTTATGGTATCTGCCGTTCGTGCCCCACCTCACTCCGTCTTCACCTGGCTCTTCAGCTACAGCTGTGGTGGACAGCATTCCCACCTCAACTGACTGCAACATCTCTGTCTTCTGCCCCAAGGAATTCTCTGAAACCCAGAAGTGAAGGCAAACTAACGTCCCTGAAGGCAATTTTCAACCAGTGGGGACCTGGGATCAATGGGTAAATGCCCCCAGCTTTCCCACATTTGAGAAGGATAATTCTGAGGTGATTTCTGCCCAGTTTCTCTAAGGGATTCCCAGAGGATTCAGCTTCAATAGCCCATAGGGGAAGCCAGCTTGATAACTCATCCTCTACTAGCCTTCCCTCTTTTCCTGTCTTGTTCTCTTTTTTCCTCATTCCAGTATTCTGAGGTCACCGGGTGCAAAAAAAAAAAAAATCTGTCTGCACCCAAATTTTTGTTTTAAGGGAATTTAAACTATGACAACATAATATAAAAATCCAGTTCATTCCTCAGTTCTCTCATCAATGGTTTTCCCTAAACTCGATCTGTGCATTTCACCTCTCTCTTTCTCTCTCTCTCCATCTCTCCCTCTTGTCCTCTCTCTCTCTTCTCCCTAACACTAAAAACTGTCCCTAGTGTCTGGGAGGTTATGACAAGATCTTTCATACTAGAGGAGTTACAGGTGTTTTTCACTGAGAGGGCCAGACTTAGCCTGAAGCCATGATGATCTCCCACTGTTTGTTATTTTATGCAAATAGATTCCAAGAGGTTCCCACTGGCATTCCGCTCTAATTCTTGACAGTGTGACCCCTCTGAAGAGCATCTGAGGGGGTTTTAGGAAAGAAAGACAGCTGGAAAACCAACTACCACAAGTACAGAAGTAAATGCAGATGATGGGGGATTTAGGTAGGAATATTTTTTTAATAAACTGAAGAGGGGTAAGGAAACAGATTGCTGTCTACATCAAGAAAAACTTGAGGAGGTACAGAATATAAAATATTCAAAATTAAAGTGCCAGTGGACCGAGAAAGTCAAAGAGAAATTGATGAACACGGTATAAATAGCCACAGAGAGCCCACAAATGTAAACGAAGGAGCGAAAAGCCCTGTGAGAAATATGCTGTTCATAATGTTTTGAACTGACTTACATAAAGTTAGAATGGGGAAAAAGCTCATTTGTTTTTTTAACCTTTGAAAAGTATCATTCTTAAAAATTTTCCTGGTTATATAATTAGTACAGAGGCCAAGTTCTCATCGGTCTAAAACTAATCTGTATTAACATTCTTCTTGTGTCCCAGGAGGGCAAAATAGGTATCAGTGCTTGAGGCAGGTTTGTTTTTCTTCAGTTGTGCTATTTACTTTCTTCAAGGCAGCGCCTTTCATCAATGATCTTTTGTTAAAATAAATAAATAAATAATAATATGCTGTACGTCCAATGCACACATCTTGCTGAAAACAGGACATGGCTGTTACTGTTCTAGCTTCATTCAGGCATCCAGTACAAGTCAGCTCTTAAGCTATATTGTGTCTCCACCTTCTCGCTTAACAGTGACCCAGAGATCCAATTTATAACAATCTAGATAGGCAGAGGCGCTCATCTCTTGCGAGGACAAACAGAAGTGTAGGTGGCACAAATGGGTTTGCAGCGCTTGTCACAGTCCACTGGAAGACAAAGATGAATCAACAACAAAGAGGACACTTCAAATTATCATTCTAATTTCAATTTGCTGTTCCATCCACAGGTCTGCCTAAGTAATACAGCAAATAAACAATCATTCTACAACAGGAAAATCACCCATCCTTACACAACCAAAAGGGCTATAATAATTACTGGGTATTTAAGTGGGGCTGAACTGCAAACTAAGAACCATAACAAGCAGCCCTAATATTCTGAATCTAAAACTGGTCCCTTAAGATTTTTTTTTTTTTTTGCTTTGTTTTGGTTTGTGCATCTACTAAACCATGAACCAAATCAAAGTTTGGAGTTTTAGCTTCTTTGTTTTTAATGTCTTAGTGAAACAAGATGAACAGAACAGAATATAGTTTCTAAAACAATTAACTTGAAAACAAAACTAGAACATAAAAATATTCTCTAAACTGGAATAACTTTTTTTTTTCTAGCACTTGCAATTATATACAATGCAATCAGAATGTATTGCTAAACATGCACATATTGGTGTCCGTATGTGGATGGTATGTGTGTGTATGTACATAATCACGTGGATATTAGCTATTCATTTTGAATAAATTAGTAACATATGTAATTTTTTTAAACATATTTAGAACATTGTAGGCCCTTGATAACACTACACCTACTCCTCACTTATCTACTCTCATTATCCAACATTTCACATTTCCAACAATAGTAAAAAATCTACTATGCAGCTATTTTGTACCTTAACGACACATGTCTGGAAGTAATGAATGCCAAGGTGCCAGGCAAGAGTAACCCTGGCTGTGATGGTTAACGTTATGTGTCAACTTAACTGGACCACGATTCTCAGTGGTTTGGTGGCTATGTTATGATGTAATTTCACAGTTATACAATGATGTAGTCATCCTCCACTTTGTGGTCTGTTGTGGTCATCCTCCATTTTCGCATAACGCCAATTTTTGCATAGGAACCTTGTCTTTGGAACCTAACCATGTCTATAAGTGAGGAGTGGGTGTAGTTCTTTTCCCCTTTTGGATACTGGTTAAGAAAGGAGTTAGGGGGGAAAAAAAGTTCACTCATACTAATTCTGTCTTCATTAAAATTTTTGATTACCTGCTACATTGCCAAAACTAGTTGACATCAAGCTGATTCAGATGCATGACAACCCCATGTGTTACAGAGTAGAACTGCACTCCATAGAGTTCTCAAGGCTGTGACTTTTCAGAAACAGATTGCCAGGCTTTTCTTCTAAGACACCTCTAGGTGGATTTGAATCATGAACCTTTCAGTTAGCAGCTGAGTGCATAACAGTTTGTGCAGTCATCTCCAAATAAAGACCTCCTATACTTTTTTACAATATCTCAGTTAAATGGGCACTGTCACTCCCAATTTAAAGAAAAGGGGAGGGAGATGATGTTAAAATCACTTGTCAAAATACGCATAGCTAGACAGTGGTTAAGGTCATTGGGACCAAAATTTGTATCCAGGAATTTGATCCCCACAACTGGTATGTCTCTAACTGTGGCATACTGCTTCATCTTACAAGAAACAGAAATTGGATCCAGAGAAAGTTTGAAGCTATGGAAACTAATTTTACTCTAAAGTTTTTTCAGTATTTCAAATCCTCATCTCTTCTTGTCCCCCCTTTTCTCCTCCCCCTCTTCCTCATCACACCTTCTAACATTTATTGAGAGCTTCAGAATTACCAGACACCGAAGGAAGCACTACACACACTATTTGATTTCATTCTCACAACACCCTAATAAGATACATAGTTTTTATCTTCTTCATCGTACAGATGAAGAAGCTAAAACTTAGGTTCACTAACCTGCCCAAGGTGACAAAAAAAGTTAGCCATTGTCATGGATTAAATTGTGTCCCCCCAAAATAACTGTCAACTTGGCTTTGCCATGATTCCCAGTATTGTGTGATTATCTACCATTTTGTCATCTGATGTAATTTTCCTATGTGTTGTAAATCCGACCTCCATAATGTTAATGAGGCAAGATTATAGGCAGTTATGTTAATGAGTCAGGACCCAGTCTACAAGGTTAGATTGTGTCTTAAATTAATCTCTTTTGAGATATAAAAGAGAAGCTAGCAGAGAGACATGGGGACCTCATACTACTAAGAAACAAAAGCCAGGAGAATAGCATGTCCTTTGGAACTGGAGTCCCTGTGCGGAGAAGTTCCTCAACGGAGAAGATTGATGACAAGGACAGTTCCACAGAGCTGACACAGAAAGAAAGCCTCCCCCTGGAGCTGACACCCTGAATTCGGACTTGTAGCCTCCTAGACTATGAGAGAATAAATTTCTCTTTGTTAAAGTCATTGTAGTATTTCTGTTATAGCAGCACTAGATAACTAAGGTGGTCATGGAACCAGGATTCAAAGTTATATCTGTATGACTTCAGAGTCCATATTCATCATTTTTTTTTATTTCATCATTCCAGTCCATTTTAGAGCACCAATAATATACAATTCACTGTTCAAACATTTGGATAAAGGTAAACAAAAGTAACAGTGAAAAAGACATACAAAATATCCTTTTCTAGTTCATTTAAAGAAATTAAGGAAATGTCTAAGGAGAATGGGTAAGAAAATCATGTCCTGTGTGGCCTCAGGACATGGAGACAGGGAACCAATATTCAGTGCCAGGCTACACTGTGTTATGTGCAATGTTAAATCAAATTTATTTGTTTTCTCTTTCAATTCTCAAATATATCTTAGCCTCATTTTATAAATGAAGCACTGAGGCACAATGAGACTAAGAAAATCACCTGAGGTCATATAGATTGTAAGTGATACAGCCAGGTTTCAAATGTCTCTTCTCTTCAAGTGTCCCCTAAAATACATGAGACACATTTTCCTTAGCCACAACTCAGTGCATTATTTCTATCTTAACTCGATCTCATCTTCTGCATGCATCATTCTGTGTGCAGTCGGTGGCCTTCCAATGAGCTCCCTTTCTTTTTGCCTTCTCCAATATCTATCAGTTGTTCTTCTCAGAAGCCATGCCATGATGAATTGAGGAGGATGTCCATCACAGTAGAAGCTGGTCCTGAAAAAGAAGCCTGCATAGAAGGCTGAGGTCATGCAACCTCTGCCAGACCATAGACATCCGCATTGCTCTCTGAAAGGCAGTTAGGGGACTCACAGAAGGCTGTTTGCATAAGGGACCAAGCATATCCCAGTTCTTACATCTCTTTCTCCCTTCTGTCACATCCCCTTCTCAGAAAAGGTGCTGTTGTTGTGTGCCATTGAGTTGATTCTGACTCATAGTGACCCTACAGGACAAAGTAGAACTGCCCCAAAGCGTTTCCTAAGCTGTAACTTTATGAGAGCAAATCACCAGGTCTTTTCTTCTGCGGAGCAGCAGATGAGTTTGAACCACTGACCTTTCAGATAACAACCGAGCTCTTAACCAGTTTGCCACCTGGGCTCTTTAGAAGAGATTCTATCTGCTATGCTATGAGATGCTATGGGGGAAATAAAAGTTAAACCCATCTGGTTATACAATAGACATATGCAACCCCTCTGCAATAAAATAATGACTATTGGTATACAACCTTGGAGGTACTTATTCAGAATCATGGGAAATATCTGGAAAAATAGAGAAAAAGCAATCGAAGTCTATAGAGATAGCTTTGAGGTTAAATTAGGAGTGGAGGAGAGGTTGACAAATAATTGTAAGTATTTTGTCTCTTAAAGCAACACTCTTTAACAGAGATTTCTGTGATAATGAAAATATTCTTCATCTGCACTGTTCGATATCAGTGACTAACCATATGTGGCTACTGAGCACTTGAAATGTGGCTAGTGTGGTAGGGCACCAAATTTTAAACTTTATTTAATTGTAATTGATTTAAATACGTGTAGCCATCTGTGGCTAGTGGTTACCACATTGGACAGTACACCTCCAAAGAGTAAGGTTACACAGGAGATGAACTTAATGATCTTCTAGAGCAGGTCTGGTTTCATCTCTAGGTCTGGTCCAGGGGAAACAGACTCTGGGTCAGAGGTTTGCACAGCAGGAATGTATTGGAGAGTGCCCTCAGGATCGACCCCTGATGGGGAGCGAGAGAAGCATGACTGGGCAGTCATGGGTTGAACTACAGTGTAGATTTCACCAGGAGTTCTGATGTTGAGATGGCCCTTCAGAGTGGCCCTGCATTGAGGTAGGGGGGCTGGGCCTTTCTATTCCCCAGTGACCCCCTCCCCACCATACTGACTTACCGTTGATTGAAGTTTGCCCCCAGTGAGGATCAGGACTTAGGCCAGGAAGTTCTCTTTCCCAGGAAGTGACCCAGTTGAGCATCATCATCAGCCAACACTCCCAGCAGTTAGGAGAACACTTGCCCCAGTCCTGAAGGGGGAATCCAGGTTACATACCACAGCACCCACTCTACCTGGTTTAAAGTATTCTATCCTTTTATCCCCCTGAACATGGCCTTCCCTGTCAGGACATATGTTCCAGCTTTTGACTATAATAAAATATATATGTCAGTACAATGACATCTGTGTGTATCATGCTCTACCTGTATGTGGGTTTGCCTTCAGAGGAAGCATTTTGGAGAACACATTTTAAAAGAAAAAGACCAGTTTCCTTTTAGAAACTATTTATTTTAAATCATCACAGCATCAAAGGGGCAATCTTTCTGGAAAGTGTTTCTGAGAGAATGAGAGTCCCAGATTTTAGTACACTGCCTATTTCATCTATTCATCACATGTTGAAAGGGACCAAGGAAATCAACTGAACTAAGCCTTTCATTTTAAAGATTAGGAAATTAAAGCCTAGAAATATAAGTGAGAGATGTTGAAGATTTTTTTTTTCTCACTCATGTATTCATTCAACATGTCACTTATCGAGTTTTAGCTCTGTGCCAGATACTGCTAAATACCAGGATATAAAATGATCAGGCATGGGTCTTACCTATAAGCGGCTCTAGTCTAGGAAGAAGATAAAATAATAACCACATTAAAATGTGGTAACTGCTCTAACAGAAATATGAGTAAAATATCTTGGAAATGAAGTTGAAAAATGTATGTCTGAGGGCAGTGTGGTTTTCCAAAGACATGACATTTGAGCTAAGACATTAAGAAAGAATGAGCATCTGCAAGGTGAAGTTAGTTTAGGGCCAGGTTGCTGTTTTATTCCTGTTAGAGATGATGGTGGTAGTGGTTGTTACGTTCAGTTCACAATAAACTCGCTCTCCACTCCCACCACCAGTTGCCACCGAGTGGACTCTGACTTATGTAAACCCCATGTGTGTTTCACAGCACAACTGTGCTCCTTAGGGTTTTCAGTGGCTGATTTTTCAGAAGTAGATTCCCAGGTTTCTTTTGAGGCACCTCTGGGTAAACTCAAATTGCCAACGTTTTCATTAGTAGTTAATTGTGTTAACCACTTGTACCACCCAAGGATTAATTTAAATTATGGACATTTTATGGTTAAGGATATGCATGGGGGTAAGTAAACAAAGATCTCAACCTTATGGCCAGGACTGAAAGGAACCCAGGCAAAGCCAAACATCTAGGCTGAGGAAGAGAAGAAACCATAGCAAAACTAATAGCCCAGAGCTGGGACCAGGGAGGTTATTTGGAATCCAAAGCAGCTCTGGGAATCTTGGCAACAAGAGTTCAGATTCTTCACTCTAGCTCTCAACCATTAATTCAGATCTGCTTCTGTTCATATCTGTCTACTTACTGTTTTTAGTAGCAATCAGCTGATTTTTCCCGATATTTTCTAGCCAAAACTTTAGGGAAGGAATAAAACTGGCTTAGCAAATAATCTTCATTTACACTTGGGTGGTATTTCTCTACCGGTCATCCTACTCCATCTTTCAAAGGCTGTCCCTCAGAAGAAAGATGATAGGTGGGCCAATCCCTAGGAGAAGCTATTCAAGTGACAAGCATTCCAAACCTCTGTAATACAATTGCAAAGAACATTACTTACCTATCTAAATAATATTAATTTTATTTTTTGGACTGTAGATAGTTAAAAGATGTTTTTACATGGGAGAGTGCCATAAATAGTTTTGCTGTTTAGGAAGATAACTATAGGAACTGTGTGGAGAAAAGGCTAAAACACAAAGAAGCTAGTGGTCAGCTTATCAGCTAGAGGTTCTTCAAAAGTCCTAGCTAGTTAGAGTCAAGGGTACTATTAGAACCCAGTGTTTTTCTACCATTCACTCAGATGGTTTCATGCAGAAGGCTATCTCAAATAGCATGCACACAGATTTATTGAGATTATCTGCCTTGAAGTTTGCATTTACCCAGCTCTATTTAGCACAAATTCATAGGTAGAAAAGAGGGTGGTGTGACTTATGGCTCAAGGATGATAACATTCCATGTTTCCACACTGGGGGCAGAAAAACAACAAAACAAACAACAACTTGGTGTTCCTATCCATGTTTTTAACAGCTTGAGTTACAGAAATGCTTTTTGGTTCAGAAAAGCAAAGCATCAACCCAGAACACCTTCCACAAAATGGCTGCATAATAAAGATTAAGGGTAGAGCGAATCCATTTTGCTTTAGGTAAAAGACAGCCTCATGTATTTATTACTGCCATCCTCCTTCTGCTTTACATTTTTTTTCCTTTCTATTAATTAAGATGTAATTCTGTCTGAATTTCTAAACATGTTATTATCAAGCCACTTTTGAGGGAGGGAGAAGGAGGGCTGGCAAGACTTCAGGGTGTCTGGACCCCCACAGACAATAAGAACAAAGTACAAAACAAAGCCTAGCATCACCTAAGCATTTTCTGTCTTACATTTCAAACTGTCATTTTTCAACAAACACACACAAACATTCCTGAGCAATGGAAAAAGCAAAGCAGGTGGTTGTGTTTTTTTTTTTTTTTTTTTTCAGTTCTACTTTTCATCTCACAGTGAGTTTCCTAATAGCACCTTTGACAAGTAACATGCTTTTCCACTTGTGATCAAAATCGCTAAAGAATAGGCAGCTCTCTCTTCCTTTATCAGCTTGTGCTGTCGCTGATGCCCCAGAAGATTTTTTTTTTCCTTTCCAAATAAAATCATCTAATGGCACAACTAAAACAGGAGACGCTTCATAATGAATAATTATGCCAAGATAATTTCATTAACCCTTTATTGCCCTCCAATCTGATTTAACCAGTTCTGAAAAAGAACATAATTGAAAATATAGGAAATCTATGGCAACAAATGACAAAGCCAGGAGAGATATGCCTGCATGGTGTGTGATGGAAGCATGCACCTTGAGGGGCCCTGCCTGACCTTTTCAAGAAACCAACAGTCATAATTATGTACTTGGAGGCACGCTGAGTTGTCAAAGAGACCAGGAAGAGGAGACGAGGACGGCTTATTACAATCAAATGCACTTATCTTCCATTTGCCCTGAACATTTTGTGCAGCTGGGGAAGAGCATGAGCTCAGAAGTCAGATGGAAAGCCTGGATTCAAATTTCTGATTGGGCAAGTTACCTCCCCTCAAGCTACCTCACACGTCCTGCTCTGACAATGGAGTTTGTACTTGTACCTCACCCACAGTGAATTGTGAAGATGGGATGCAAATCTTTATATAAAGCTCTTAGCGTTTGGCAAATCTGCTGCAAAAGACCTCTTAAAAATCCTAAAGAGCAAAGATGTCACCTTGAAGATTAAAGTGCAGCTGACCCAAGCCATGGTGTTTTCAATCACCTCACATACACGCAAAAGCCGGGCAATGAAAAAGGAAGACTGAAGAAGAATTGATGCCTTTGAATTGCGGTGTTGGCAAAGAATATTGAATATACCGTGGACTGCCAGAAGAACAAACAAATCTGTCTTGGAAGAATTATAGCCATAATGCTCTTTAGAAGAAGCAAGGATGGTGAGACTTTGTCTCACGTACTTTGGACATGTTATTAGGAGGGACCAATCCCTGTGAAGGACATAATGCTTGGTAAAGTAGAGGGTCAGTGAAAAAATGGAAGAGACTCAACAGTGGCTGCAACAATGGGCTCAAACATACCTACTATTGTGAGGATGGCACAGGACTGAGCAGCATTTCTTTCTGTTATACACAGGGTCTCCATGAGTTGGAGCTTACTCAACAGTGCTCAACAATTAACAACTTAGCAGAGTGTCTGGCATATACTCAAACCAAACCAAACCTGTTGCCATCAAGTGGATTCCAATTCATAGTGACCCTACAGCACATACTAGATCCTTAACATATGTTAGCTGTTCAAAGTAATGTAGAGAAGTCACTGCCCCATTATTAAAGGAATTGGTCACTCAACGTAAAATATAAAAATTCCAGAAGATAACACTGTTTGCCTTGAGTGATTTGGTTAGTTGATTGTGATTGTAGGTAAATTTGGAAGTGTTTATTTCCTTGACCACTATTCAATGTGTAAAATATCATACCTTTATTCCTGGCATTTGTTGTTTCTTAAAATAAAAACTTAAAGTAGGAATGCATTATTATCTGACGCATATTGGACCATGAGTAAAAGACAGCAATGATGTGGATGCCATCCATTTAGAGAAATCATCAACCTTGGGAAGATTTAAATTCACTGCCATTGAGTTGATTCCGGCTCACAGGGACCCTATAGGATAGAGTAGAACTGCCCCATAGAGTTTCCAAGGCCATAATCTTTACAAAAGCAGACTCCCACATCTTTCTCTACTGGAGCAGCAGGTGGGTTCTAACTGTAGATCTTTGGGTTGGCAGCCAAGCACTTAACCACTGCATCACCAGGGCTCCTCTTGGAAAGATTTACCATGTAGTATATTGCAAAAGCTTGTTTATAGTAGTCAAGCAGACTTGGGTATAGCTTATCATTTGTTTGGTAATCTTAATGTATGTACTTTCTTCATTAGGTCTCAATTTCTTCACTGATAAAGTAGAGATAATTATATCTACATCGTAGGGTTAAAGGAGCCCTGGTAGCAGAGTGGTTAAGAGCTGGGCTGTTAACCAAAAGATTGGCGGTTCGAATCTACCATCCACTCCTTGGAAACCCTATGAAGCAGTTCTACTCTGTCCTATATGGTTGCTATGAGTCAGAATTGACTCGATGGCAACAAGTTTGGTTTTGATTTTCACAGGGTTCATAAGAAGATTAAGTATAACATTTTTAAAAATGTATTTTGAAATATTAGATATGTATAAAAGAGTTATAAAAACAGAGTTCCTGCATATCCTTCACCCAACTTCACCCAATGTTAACACCTTCTATAGCCATAGCGCAATTATTGAAACCAGGAAATTAACACTGATGCAACTCAAATTCAGACACTTTTAGCTAATCTACACACCTTGATCAAATGTCATTAATTTTCCCACTAATATCTGTTTTCCGGTTCAGGCTCCAATTCAGGATTTCATATTGTATTTAGTTTCCAAGTCAGCTTAATGTCCTGCAATCTGTGACAGTTCAGTCTTTATCTTCTAAGGCCTTGACACTTTTAAAGAGTACTGGCCAGTTATCTTGTATACTATCCCTCAGTTGGACTTGCCTAATGTTTCCTTATGCTTGTCAAGAATGCACTGTTGTAAGAATGCCACAGAAGTGATGCTGTGCCCGTCTCAGTGCATTGAAACAGGGGCCATGTAGTGTTAATACATCTTACTATTGGTGATGTTAATTTCAATCGACTGGTTAAGATGGAGACTGGCAGGTTTCTCTACTCTAAATTCACCATTTTCGTTTTGTAATTAATAAGTATCTTGTGGGGAGATACTTTGTGACTCTTCAAATGTCCTCTTTCTCATGATACTTTGGTGCACTAATTTTAATATCCACTGACAATTCTTACCTTCAAAAATTATTATTGTAAAAAGGAGCCCTGGTGGAGCAATGGTTAAATACTCAGCTACTAGTCAAAAGACTGCCAATTAGAATTCATCAGATCTGGCAATCTGCTCCTATAAAGATTACAGCCTGAGAAACCCAATGGAACAGTTCTACTCCGTCATACAGGGTAGATATGTGTTGAAGAGAATAGCTTGTGGCAATCACATAGACTCAATACTCCACCTGACTGACAAATCACATTAAGGAAAAACAAAACAAACAACTAACAACAAAAAAAAGCACATACCTTCCGTTAAAAAAAAAAAAGTTGTTATTGTGTGTCTAATTTTTTCTTCTATATTTATTAATTCGAATTCTACTATAAGAAAAATCTTTGTTTATTTTCCAGGGTCTTATCCTTACATCATACTTATTCAATCTGTATGCTGAGCAAATAATCTGAGAAGCTGGACTATAGGAAGAAGAATGGGGCATCAGGATTTGTGGAATTCATTACCAAGCTTCGATATGAGTATGATACAACCTTGCTTGCTGAAAGTGAAGAGAACTTGAAGCACTTACTGATGAAGATCAAAGACCACAGCCTTCAGTATGGATTACACCTCAACATAAAGAATATAAAAATTCGCACAACTGGATCAATAAGCAAAATTACAATAAACAGAGAAAATATTGAAGTTTTTAAAGGATTTCGTTTTACTTGGATTCGCAATCAATGTCAATGGAAGCTGCAGTCAAAAAATCAAATGACATATTCCATTGTGCAAATCTGTGCAAAAGACTTCCTTCAAGTGTTGAAAAGCAAAGATGTCACTTTGAGAACTAAGGTGTGCCTTACACAAGCCATGGGATTTTTAATGTCCTCATACTCATGTGGAAGCTGGACAATGAATAAGAAAGACTGGTGAAGAATTGATACTTTTGAATTACGGTGTTGGAAAAGAATATTGAATATACCATGGACTGCCAGAAGAACAAACAAGTCTGTCTTGGAAGAAGTACAGTCAAAGTGCTCTTTGGAAATGAGGATGGTAAGCCTTCAACTTAAGTACTTTGGATATGTTATCAGGAAGGATCAGTCCCTGGAGAAGGATATCACGCTTGGTAAAGTAGAGGGTCATCAAAAGAGAAGATGACACTCAACAAAATGGATTGACACAGTAGCTGCAACAATGAGCTCAAAGAATGAACTTAAACATAGCAACGACTGTGAGGGTGGCACAGGACTGGGCAGTGTTTAGTTCTGTTGTGCATAGAGTGCTATGAGTCGGAACTGACTCAAGAGCACCTAACAACAACTTTTTTTATTATTCAGTTATGTACTTATATCGGCATGGACTTAAACATATTTATTATATTTGATGGGTTTTAATTCATTACTATGGTTATTTACTTTGTTGCTCAAATTATCCTAGCTTTGGCTCTTGGGAGTTTCACCAAGTTGATTCCTGTGTCATTTCAGCATGGCTTCATCATTTTTTGAGTATGTTCTTAACTTTCTGGCATCACAAGATATTCCAGCCTCATCTTGTATTTTTCCTGCTCCAGCCATAGTATCAACCTTTTCTCCAAGGAGTCCTGTACCTTTTACAGGAAAATAACATTTAGAAATCAAGATTTGAACATGTGCTAACTGCTACCAGGATGTCATTGCTTTTAAGTCCTCTTAGCAGATAAAAAAAACCTAGGAAAATACGCACAAGTACCCGTGTGCACATACACACGTATACATTTTTGTATCTATCCTTCTGTATATTTATTTTTAAAAAGCCATGAGTTAGTTCATATTCATTGCTGTTGTTCTCTACAGTAGGAATTTCCACCCAACATCAGAGTTTACTCTCACCTTTCTTTCTTTATTCATGCTCTTTCTCCAACAATGAGAAAGTATTCTCATTAGCCATTACATATTTACTTAATTGTTCAGTCTTAGCATGCAGTTAAAGTTACTTCAGAATTGTTAACCCGTATACCTGTGAAAACCAAATTTACCAACTTGAGTATATTTGTGTACAATAATTTTTGTTTTCAGCTTTACAGAATAGATCATGAATATGTCATTTTGGGTTCCCCAGCAACTTGGTTGATTTCAATAATGGATTCAGTACGGATTATACCTCAACATAAAGAAAACAAAAATCCTCACAACTGGACCAATGAACAACATCATGATAAACGGGGAAAAGATTGAAGTTGTCAGGGATTTCATTTTACTTGGATCCACAATCAACAGCCATGGAAGCAGCAATCAAGAAATCAAAAGATGCATTGCATTGGGCAAATCTGCTGCAAAGGACCTCTTCAAAGTGTTGAAGAGCAAAGATGTCACCCTGAAGGCTAAGGTGCGCCTGACCCAAGCCATGGTATTTTCAATCACATCATATGCATGTGAAAGCTGGACAATGAATAAGGAAGACCGAAGAAGAGTTGATGCCTTTGAATTGTGGTGGTGGTGAAGAATATTGAATATACCATAGACTGCCAAAAGAATGAACAAATCTGTCTTGGAAGAAGTACAGCCAGAATGCTCCTTAGAAGCAAGGATGGCGAGACTGTGTCTTACATACTTTGAACATGTTGTCAGGAGGGATCAGTTCCTGGAGAAGGACATCATGCTTGGCAGAGTACAGGGTCAGCGAAAAAGAGGAAGACCCTCAACAAGGTGGATTGACACAGTGGCTGCAACAATGAGCTCAAGCATAACAACGATTGTAAGGATGGTGCAGGACCGGGCAGTGTTTCGTTCTGTTGTGCATAGGGTCGTTATGAGTGGGAACCGACTCGACCACACCTAACAACAACAACATTTATTTGGGGGCATGTTCTAAACGAAAGAACTATACTGAAAGATATATTCAGAAAACTATGACCCCTCCCTCATTCTTCATCCCCTTTACCTTCCCCTATTCTTGTCACCCCCTTTCCACTCTCCCCTGTAGGTAACAGTCTCATCAGTCTCATTATTTTCTGGTTAATCCTTCCTATTTATTTTTGTACAAATGTTAGCAATACATATTTTCTTATAATCCTTTCTTTCTTACCTGAAAAGTAGCATACTATAGATACTCTTTTTTGTTGTTCATTTTAATAATATAACAATATATTCAACAATGTAACAATTAACATTATGTTCAAGAAATTCATGGAAGTTTACACAGACCTTCCTCGTTCTTCCTGATAACTGCACAGTGCTATATTGTGTGGACGCACCCAGTTTTACTCAGTCCGTCTCCTACGTATGGACTGTTTGCTGGTTTTGGGGGGCTGTTTCCAGTATTGTGCATTTACAAACAATTCTATGATGAATAATCTTGTGTATATGTATTTCTATTCTGTTGGAGGTGTTACAATAGCATTTTAAAAGTTTCTGGTACATAGTAAATGTTAGTACCCAACCCGTCCCATCATGTCGAGGACCCAGGTTCTCACCAGAGCTACATTCTAAGAGGAGATTCCAGTTGACTATGACTGCCAGGTGTATAAAGAGGCACAAAAAGAAGGATCTCAGGTGAAAGGGCTTGGAAGTAGGAGATAGTCCAAAGCACCAAATCTACTGGGGTGAAAGAAGAGGGCTAACCTTGACTTGACAAAAAAAAATTTCAAGCTCATTTGAGTCAAAAGGGGAAAATCAGAGTCAGGAAAGCCTAAGGCCTTAATAAGTGGAATCCTTTTTTTTTTTTTAGTTTGCCTTAAATAGTAAGATATCAAGATTCTACTGAATTATTGACATTTTCTTATGATATCCAAACCTTCCTCCTACTCAGTGAAAGAGGTATTTGAGGTATCAATAAACGACTTCCTCCTCCTTGTCCAAACTCTAAAAAAACTGAGAGAAAAACATGAAAGTTAGATAGAGAGCAAAATAGCAGTTTTACTACTAACAACAAACAAGCAGAACAACAATAAAAATAATCAAACCTGGATTACAGAAGCATCCTTGGTGGTGAAATGGTTAAGAGCTCAGCTGCCAAGCAAAAGGTCAGCAGTTCAAATCCACTGGACGCTCCTTGGAAACCCTATGGGGCAGTTCTACTCTGTCCTCTAAGGTTGCTATGAATCGGAATGTGATTTAAGATTTGTGGCACAGTGAGCTTTTAATGTTTTGTTCTAGTTACAGGCAAAAAGGTAGAAGCCCAGGCTTCCCTTGTGGGAGCTGTCTAACCTGTAAGCCTAATGGATAAAACCCCAAAACTAAACCCACTGCTGTTGAGTCGATTTCGACTCATGGCGACCCTATAGACAGAGTAGAACTGCCCCATAGAGTTTCCAAGGAGCGCCTGGCAGATTCGAACTGCTGACCTTTTGATTAGCAGCCGTAGCACTTAACCACTAAGCCCCCAGGTTTCCGGCCTTATGCTTGGAAGAGTGGAGAACTGATTCTGCCTGTTTGACAGGCTCAGGCAGAAGTGGCATGTGGAGGAGTGAACTCAGCACACTAGGCCCTCCTTCCAAATTCATCCATCAAATAAGATACGATAGGCAAGAAACTAGGGTCCCTCTGCAGGCAGAAACTGACACTGGAAAATAATTGTGCTCTAATATGGCAAACCCATCTTCACCACTGGGAAAATATCTTCTAACGTACACTCTTCTGAAGGTGAGCTACTTGAGATGCTTTTATACTCTGGCTGCACCCATTTTTCAAAGACACACTTTTCACCTTCTGAGGTGGCCCTATATTAAATGCCCAGGGTTTATTACATACCCTTTGGTGGAGCACGACCAGCTGGGCCCTTATGTCAGAAGAATCCTTGGTGGGAAACCTCTTAGCCAGGATCAGGAGGTTCCCAACCCGTGATAATTAAACACTCCAGACTCCTACTGGCTTCCGTCTCTAGGGTTTTTTTTATTGTTGTTGTTGTTTTTAAATCTGATGCTGCTTTTACACCTTGAATTAATTATTCTTCTAAAGCTCTTTGCTTTGTTTGCCTCGTACAGGGAGAGACAGGTACGAGAGTTAATTAAATACCCTCTTGTCAGATAGCAGACGAAATCTTCAGTGCCAGTGAAACGGGCATGTGTTTATGTTCTTAATTTATTCTTCTGTGAGGAGACTGAAAGGAGTAATGGCGTCCTTATTTATTTTAATGGCTGGGTAGACTTTGCTTTGGAAAAACATCAGGTGATACCAGCAGAGAAGTAAAGTGACAGTAGGGGTCTAACTAGGTGATTTATCTGACAGCACCCATAGTAATTAGGGTTGTGTCATCGCCAACACTTCTTTACTTGGCTCTGCACTTGACGCTCTACCTCGGGACCTTTTTCGTTGCATCTTTTGTGCTGATAGGAATGGACACAGCCCACTGCCTACAAGGATATAGGAGGCTGTTGGAGAGAATTGTGTTGCTGCAAGTAGAACAAGATTATTACGAGAGCAAGTACCTGGGCGAGGGACACAGTGAGTAATGGGATACTAGCAGGGCTTATCCTTTTTTGTCTCCTTTACGTGAAATAAAAAAAAAAATTCAGGGTTTTTTAATATCTATAGTCATATCTGTTGTTTTTTTATTTTATTTTTTTAATAAAGAGTGTGTTTGCTGGGGTCGAGAAGAGGACAGATATGAGGAAGAAACATCACATTTAAGATTCTTTCAGATTATTCCTAATATTATTTAAGTGACAACTTCTTGTGCATAGGGAGCTAAATCATAACCAGTCACAGGTAGTCAAGTATTTGATCACAAGGAATGTATAAACTCTGTGTATTTATTCCTTTTACACAAAGTTTTAATTTCTTAAAATGAGTCATTTATTTCCCACTTTGAAATCTCCAGGAAGTACCTTACATTTCTTCATCTGAATAATGAGGTAAAATTTTGAGCCATCATGAAAGAAATGAAATTCTTTGTGGGGTGGTGGCTGCCTCAACTGGTCTCCCTTCCCTCGTTCATGCAATGATAGGTTGGGATTTTTCATTCACGCATCTTGAAAGATATTCGACTATGCTTTACACTGAGCACCATGTTCCTCTAAAACCATTCCCAGATTTTAGACTCTTCAACCATCACCTACAAGATTCCCTTCTTCACAAAGTCTTCCACATTCACTCTGGACAAAAGTAATTTTCCTTAGAACTCTTGTGATCTGTCCTCAGTCTCACTGTCTTAGTCACCCAGAGCTGCTATAACAGAAATACCATAAGTGGGTGGCTTTACCAAAGAGAAATGTATTCTCTCACAGTCTAGGAGGTTGGAAGTCTGAATTCAGGGCCCCAACTCCCAGGGAAGGCTTTCTCTCTCTATTGGTTCTGGGCGAAGGTACTTATCATCAATCTTCCCCTAGTCTAGGAGCTTCTCAGCACAAGGGCCCTGGGTCCAAATGACGCACTCTGCTCCCAGTGCTTCTTTCTTGGTGGTATTAGATCTCTCTCTCTCTCGGCTCCCTTCTCTCTCCTTTTATCTCTTGTAAGATAAAAGATGATGCATACCACACCCCAGGGAAACTCCCCTTACATCAGATCAAGGCTGTGACCTGAGTAAGGGTGTTGCATCCCACCCTAATCTTCTTTAATATAACCTAATCTTGCCTCATTAACCACAGGTGGAGATTAGGATTTAAAACATAGGAAAATTACATCAGATCACAAAATGGAGGACAATGACACAATACTGGCAATCAGGGCCTAGCCAAGCTGACACGTATTTTGTGGGGAACACAGTTTTATCCAGGACACTCACTTATGATACTTTCCACACACTGCCTTTAATAGCTAATGTGGTATGTTTCTAATTTTCTGTATTAGTACATCATATACTTCTGAAGAGTAAAGTCTTAAGTCACTGTCATAAACATTTAACATTCATTCAGTAGGTCCTGTTCTCATGGAACTAATTGAAAGTGGGAGTGGGACAGATAGGAAAGACAAAAAAGCAAATAAATATATTAACCACATAGTTAAGATTTCTGAAGAAAATAAAACAGGGATTTGATAGTGAGTAGGGAGTTGGATGGGAGGGAAAGGGAGACAGGACTTAGGTTAAAGGGTCAGGAAGGGTCCCTCTGATGTTCAAGCTGAGGGATGAATTAAAAGAATGGACCAAAGATGTGAAGATCCAGGATTAGAGTATTTTTTTGGAAAAGAATCAGAGAAGGCAAAACCATTAGAGAGGCATGAGCTTGGAATATACCACAAAGAATAAAAGGTTACGACTGCGTCTAGGCCATCATTAGAGGATTGGGGAGAAGCTGGGGAGGGCATAGTTCATGTGAGCCTTCATGGGCTCTGAAAAGGAGGATCTTAAGAGTGATGACACGGAATGGTTTTCATTTTTAAGATCATTCCGGATGATATGAAGACCAAGATTTTAAGAGAGCCAGAATGGCTGGAGGAAGATCCCTTAGGAGGATAAGACATAGTTCAGGTGACAGTAGATGGCAACTTGTACAAGGGTAGACTACAGCATTTGGTGAGTGATGAAGTAAGTGAAAAGGAAAAGAAGACTTTCTAGAATGAGGGTGTGTGTCCATTTTAGAGACCTCCTTTTACTAATTAGGAAAATCTGAGATAATACTAACTCTAACTCTTACCCTAACCCAAACACTAAATCAAACTCAAACCCTAACCCTAATAGAAACCAAAGAAGCCAACAGGGGAAATTATACTGAGAAAGGCCTTATTCTCTTTTGGACATTTTGCTACAGATGTAATAAAGTTCTATGTTTTTTAGAGATGGATCAGCTACCCTAGAGTTTATTCAGAGCAGAAAGTACATACTGCATGTCCCAGTGAGAACTCCTCCAGATAAAAGGCTCATTCACCTCCTTCTTGTGGCCTGAGCAGAACTGAACCTGCAGAATGGGAATCCAGGTAGAAGCAGTATTAAGTAAATTAGACCAAAATGTTTAGGGATGGAGAGACCTTATATTTTACGCTATAATGCACCTAAGCGTATCAGTTGGAGACCCTTGTAATACCCACCTTAGGACTTCAGTAGAATTATTTTCTAAGCTGGTACCTTGAAATCTTATGTCACCTTGAGAAAACATGTCTCTATTTACCTATGCATTTCACCTCCAGGAATCAAGTAACACCTCCAGGAAAGTACAGCCCAGGTCCTATATTATCATTATGCACTCAGGGCCTTCAGGATTATGCACATAGCTGGTGTTCAATAAATGTCTGGAAGTGTGGCTCAAATCATCCACCACCCCTAAAACGGCCACTCTGTATCTTGACATTGAAGGAAATTACCCAAAGAAGGAATTGCTACCAGGTCACTCTCCAGTGGGTAGTTCTCTCTATAGGATTGTGGTAAGTGCCTGTCTGCTCTGGAATCCTGACCCTTGCCTCTTGATCTTATTTACACTGAGATTTCTTGACAATCACTGTTCTGCCCAAGGGCTGTGACAGGTTGATATGCTAATAGCTCCTTCCTTTGCCTACACGCACTATTTTTCATTCCTAATGCTAATTTTTTTTTTTTTTTTAATGCTAGGTCAGTAAAATAAATTGAGATTTCTTTTGCATTATCCAGTGAAAATAAGATGAGCCAAGCCACTTAACTGCCCCAAAGCTGTGGCGTCCATCCGCCCTGACCTCTCCTTTAGCCTGGGTTGAATTTGAACAGCGACCTCAAGGTGAAGATTTTCACTGACCCTTCCTAAATGCCTAACCTTCCAATTCCCCCAGGCTCTTGGATGTTTTGCTTCGCAAATAGAGATGTCAAAAAGTCCATTTGTAAAAAAAAAAAAAATTTTTTTTTTTTTATTTAGCGACCCAGCAGAAAAATCTTGGCCCAAGGATTTAATTTGGGGACCAGTGCTAAACTTTGAATCAGCTGGAGGGGTAAGAGTAATCGTGTAAAAGATGGCCTTGGTTTCCTGAAAGGTTCTGCCCTCTGCCCCCGTCTCACCTTGTTAGACTGTGCTGTTTTCAGCTGCAGGATGAACAAGCCCATTTACTCGGCTTTGGACAGAGTGCTGAGAATCAGCCCAGACACTGAGATTTTTAAAGATGTTTTATTAATGTGTCCCTCGACTCTTCATTTGCTAAGGGTTTACAAATGCTTTATCAATTATTAATGGTCTTGACACCAAACTTAAAAAAAAAACCTTAAAGTTGGGAAGGATATGGGCATTGAATAATTCACACCCACTGCTGCTTCTACTAAACTAATGCCTTTTAACAGATAAGACCAGAGTAATCTGAATTACGTGTATTTATCTCTGGGGTTTGTTTCCTTTTTATTCCTCTAAGGGTGGGGGCTAGACCTTGAAGAACAAAGCATATCATCTTGTTGTTAAAATCGGAGAGGAGGAGCCAGGACTTGCATGGTTTCAGGCTAATGTTTCCCCTGACCTTGGGTAACGGTTGGAAAGTTGGAAAGTCGTTTAATAGGTCTCTCTCTTGACATTTTCAGATTTCTCCAGCTTTATGCTGCTCCTGATTTCTAAATGAATTATTGAAGATGAATTTAACCAGTCACCCACTAGTTTGTGCTTTTCTCACTCTTCATATATCACTTTGGGCTGGCTTTTTTTCTTGCAGAGATTGAAACCATGGCTAGTTCTGCGTGTGACTATTCAGTAGTAGGTTTTTTTTTCTTTCTGATTTCTCACCACTCCACACCTTTGTTTTGCTGCTTTTAAGCAAATGAGGTTAGAAATCAAAAAGCATTTTGCATTCCTTGAGTATGAGTGTGCGCATGTGTGAACATATGGATTTTTCAAGGTCAAGAAGCACAGTGCATTTTCAAATAGATCAACTTCCAAATGGAAGGCAGGGAGAGTAGGGAAGCATTTATGGTGCACAGCATACATTGAATCAAAGTGAAGCCTGTTTGTCAGAGTCCCTTTCCCTGAGTTGTGGGATGTGGCCCTGTTACCAGGGGTCTCAGTTCTCACTCAGTGAGGCCATAGAGACATGAAACGGGTGAAAGCGAAAGCAGCTTTATTTGGTCGCCGAGCAAAGAAGCACACCCGGACTTACGTCACCAAGATGGCTCTCTGAACAATGGTCAAAACAGTATTTATTAAGGGTAGGGTCCTGGCAGGAAGGAGCAAGGTCGTCGATTGATCCTGGCCAGAAAAAGACATTCTGGGGTGGTTCTGATGGCCGCACTTGCTCAGTCCAAAAGTGGGGGGGAGTCTCTCAAACCGGATCTTAGGATTGGACACTTCGCTTCTGAAAGGCTTCACCCAACCATGGGTCACTTAAGTTTGGTTCAGACCAGAGGGAAAAAAAGTTCCAGGGTCACCCAGAGGACACGGGCGTTATGGTTCTGTACATATCAGGTGGGCCAGATTTGGTCTTAACTGGTTCTGTGGTCTGTGACCCCAGCCTCCTTTTTTCTTATCCTGTGCAGGAAGTTGGTCAACTGCCTAAAAAACATCTGGAGAAACCAGATAGACAGGGAGGTGGATCATGCTACTCTACTTACAAGTTTGGGGTTGGCAGTGGTGCCTGGGAGGCTGTCCCCCTCAGCCTTGGGACAACTAACCTGGCTATAGAGGTTGTTTTAGGTAAACACAGCTATGAGATCCAAAGCAGTGAGTTTGTTCCACAAGGTCCAATTTGGAGGAAAGGGCATAGGAGAAACGGATCTCAAGTAGAAGACAAGCATATGCTGAACAGGGGTCATTGCCTCATAGTTATGAGATATTGGTTGAGGATAGCAAGAATGAAGATTCAAAGCTACGGGATAGGGGACTAAAAAGAGCTGTCATAGTATCTGATGGGTGCTATGAACTGAGCTGGAATTCTCTCAAATGGACTAGAAGAAATCTCTAGAAGACTTAGTTCCTTACGCAGGTACTTCAGTACCAGTCTCAAGGCAAGAACAAAGCACAGTCCTATGCTTGGCACAGTGGTTAAAAGTTTGACTGCAAACCAAAAGACCAGCAGTTCATATTCATCAGCCACTCCTTTGTAACCCTGTGGGGGCAGTTCTACTTCCACCTACAGGGTTACTAGGAGACAGAATAGACTTGATGGAAACTTTTTTTTTTTTTTGTAATGGGTGCCTCATGGGCCCAACCACAGCAGATGTTGGGCCTGAAATTTCTGCACTCCTGTCTCAGTCACGGAAGTTTTGCTCTGCTCTCCATGCCCCAGATCAAGTTCTTCTTCAAATGGATGCCTGACCTGAGCCTGAAGTTTATCTTTTTAGGCTGAGTTTTGGACTTCCACTTGCATTCCCCAAAGACTTCATCTCTACTCTTCGTTTCTCTGCCACTTTCTGTTAACCATCTGTCCTTTTTAAGCTTTGAAAACCTTCTTTCCCACCATGCCATGTGACTCACAAACCTGGAAAGTAAATATTAAGTACTCTTGGTTAGTAAACTCCAGCCCCAAGGCCACAACAGGAAACACATGGAACATTTAAATAAGAGAATTCAAGGAGGATTTATTCTCAAAGGGACTACTTCCAAAGTTGTGGGCGTAGGGCGATCACAAGGAATAGTTTTCTAAGCTGACAAGTACAATAGGAAGTAGTTCCTAGAACCAAAGAGGAAGGAGTGCTATAGCACTGTCGCCTGTCTTGAGAGAAATAGTACTTCTGTGAAAGAACACAGCTGTCCTAGGGTGATTGCAAGAAGAGAGTCAGGGGAAGAAACACCTCATCTTCCTCCTTCCTTTTATCTCTTACTACTAAGATTCCATTGGCTGAACCCACATGATAGTCAGAGGAAATGAGAAATCATCCATGTAGTTTCCGAAGGGCAGTACCCATCTCTCACCTGTCACCTTGCCAACCCAACAAGGGCAGAAAAGAGTGTGGAAGTGTGGACAGTGGATCTAGAGTGGCAAACAGAAGGGAATGTACAAAGGCCCAAACCTATGATTGGGACTCATCAATTTATCCAGCATGGATAAGGGGCCAGGAAACGTAAAAACAGGGAAGAACACCGGGAGCAAAGGCAAAGGAAGAACACCAAGGTCACACGACAACTAAGAACCCAAGAGACAGAAAGGGCCACTTGAACCAGAGACCTACATTATCCTGAGACCAGAAGAACTAGTTGGTGCCCGGCCACAATCGATGTCTGCCCTGTCAGGGAACACAACAGACAACTCCTGAGGGAGCAGGAGACCAATGGGATGCAGACCCCAAATTCTCATTAAAAGACCACACCTAATGGTATGATTGCGACTAGAGGAATCCCAGAGACAATGCTCCCCAGAACTTCTGATGGCACAGGACAGGAACCATCCCCGAAGACAAATCATCAGGCATGAAAAGGACTGGTCAGTGGGGGGGAGAGAGATACTGATGAAAAGTGAGCTAATTAAATCAGGTGGACACGAGAGAGTGTGTTGGCAACTCTTGACTGGAGCGGGGATGGGAAGATAGAGAGAGAGGGAAGATGGTAAAGTTGGCACGAAACGAGAGACTGTAAGGGCTGACTCAATAGGGGGGGAGCAAGTGGGAGAAGGGAGTAAGATGTATGTAAACCTACATGTGACAGACTGATTGGAATGGTAAATGTTCACTTGAAGCTTAATAAAAATTAAAAAAAAAAAAAAACAGGGAAGAAAAAGCAGAGGTTAATATCAGCAACTTTTTACATTGCACCAACTCATAACAAACACAGTCGACAGAATTGCTGAAAACTAGAATTAGTGTGTGGTGCTGTAAATCAGGAGTCTGCAAATTATGGCCCATGGAGGAAGTCAAGCCTGTGCTTACTTATGTAAAACCCACTCCACTGCCATCGAGTCGATTCCAACTCATAGTGACCCTACAGGACAGAGTAGAACCGCTCCATAGAGTTTCCAAGGAGCGTCTGGTAGATTCGAACTGCTGACCTCTTGGTTAGCAGCCATAGCACTTAACCACTATGCCACCAGGGTTTCCTACGTATGTAAATAAAGTGTTACTGTAACACAGCTATACCTATTGGTTTAAATATTGTTTGTGGCTGCTTTCACCATACCATCAGCAGGGTTGAGTAGTCTTTGCAGAGAGTATATGACCAACAAAGCTGAAAATATTTAATCTCTCGACTTCTACAGAAAAGTTTGCTGACACCCACTGTAAATTGTTCTACAAAAGTGTAACATGTGACGTATCCTGTTGTGTGTAGGGGTAATGGTGATGAAGAAGAAAGTGGGACTTTCCTATTCCTTCTCTGCTACATGCCTTTCTAATGTTGGCTTCTGGGATTCACAGACATTTGCTTTATTTTTAAACAAATATATGGCAATGCTAGGTTGATCTATGTTTGACTACACTTCCCATTTTCCTTGGCTAGGTATCTTCTAAGTAGTAAGTAGATTGATCATGTGATGGTAAGAGCGTATGGCATTCTATTAAAAAAAAAAAGCCCATTGCTGTTGAGTGGATTCCACGCATAGCGACACTGTAAGAAAGGAGAACTGCCCCCATAGGGTTTCCAAGGAGCAGGTGGTGGATTTGTACTGCCTATCTTTTGGTTAGCAGCTGTAGCTCTTGACCACTGCACCACCAGGGCTCCAGGGCGTGCTATAAAACCCAAAAGCCAAACCCGCTGCAGTCGAGTCGATTCCGACTCATACTGACCCTACAGGACAGAGTAAAACTACCCCATAGAGTTTCCAAGGAGCTCCTGGTGGACTCGAACTGCCGACCTTTTGGTTAACAGCCATAGCACTTAACCACTACGCCACTAGGGTTTCCATGGTGTCCAGGAGCCTGTAATAATAACAAAGATAATAACAAAAATAAACACACAATTTTTCCTATGTGCTAGTCTCTATTCTAAATGCTTTCATACCAAGTAAGTTGTTTAAACCTTAAAACAACTTTATGAGAGATGTACTTTTGCTATCATCAGCACCTTTTTACAGGTGAGAAAACCGACACAAGGGGTGAAACAATGGGCCCAAATCTGAGAAACTGGTGAGAGACAGTACTAGAATTCAAATCCAGGCAGGCTGGCTCCGATCTTCCCGTTCGTATCACCTACACATTGCTACTTTAACTTTTGAAGTCTGTGCTATCCGGGATGGTCATAAAATAGCATATTCTGATGATGGATATGTTTCAGCTAATGGAAAGTAGACCTATGAGAGTTACCATTCTTAAATAACTTTCTAATGGAATTAGCACCCAAACTATTCCAAATATCCAAATTAATGATTCAAAAGGTATATCTAGAGATAACCGTTTTGAATTATAAAAGCCAGCTACTATCTCGGCAACAAGGAGCCATCGTGGCACAACAGTTAAGCACTTGGCTACTCACCAGAAGTTTAACAGTTCGAACCCACTGAGAGGCTCCTTGGGAGAAAGACCTGATGATCTGCTCCCATAAAGATTACAGCTTAGAAAACCCTACGGGACAGTACTTCACTCTGCACATGGGGTCGTTAGAAGTTGAAAGCGACTCAACAGCACCTAACAACAATAGCAACAACTTCGCAACATATGAAGTCCCAGCTAGAAGACGTTTCCAGGCAGAAAAAGTAGGGCCTTGAAATAAAAATAAAACGCTTCCTGAATGTTTTTATGAGTCCCTTAATATATATACGGAGTGGGGTGGAGAGGAATATCTGTGGACAAATGACTAGACTGGTGATTGGCTATGCGAAGAGGCATGGAAGAACTCCTTCTGGAAATTCACATGTATGAAGTATCCCAACCCAATACATTGGGCCAGTTTATGACAGAGTTCATGCAATATTCTTGTCAGGTTTCTTTTTCTCCTTCTCTTATTTAGGTGGAAACAAATGACGTACATGCATCATTTTCCCGGCAGCCCTCTCAAATGTCTATCGCCACACACTCATCAAACTTTTCTTTCCAATACCTGATTTTAATTGGTTCACCTCTTACTGAGAAATCATTTTGGAATTTTCAAGAGACCTTTTATTCCAGCAAACAAATATTGTGAGCATATTTTGTGCAAAGTAGAAACATAAAATATGTAACTTTTTTTCTTGTTTTGAAATTACTAGCCTAGTACTCAGAATAAATGACATACCTTTAAAATGCCTGCCATTGAAAAGGAAATGTTTCCTGGATAAATTGAATTTTTATTTATTTTTATTTGTATGATCTTTCCCTTTATAGCCTCCACTCCCAGTTCATCACTGAATTATCAAACAGAAATGATTCCTTAAGTAGTCTTCTAGGCCCTGTCCCTGCATTCAGAAAGCACTTCGTCTAAGCTGTCTCAGAGAAATCCATTCATTCTTTCATTCATTCAATAAATATTTATTGAGTGCTCATTGTAGACCAAATACCTGGTTCAGCCCAGGTGACACAAAGATGAAAAGGCAGTGTCTCTCCCCTTGATTACCACACTCTCTGGAAGGAAAGACAGATATAAAGAAATAGAAATGAAATGCATTACAGTGAGTATTTGTGCAGATAGCTGTGGAAACTCAGAAGACTTGGCAGCTTGTCTTGCCTCAGGGAGTCAGAAGTGGCTCCACCGGGGAGGTGACCTCCAAAGATGTTCAAGTAAGACCATTCCACAACTGTCTTTAAATTAAAATGCTATCTTTAAAATTGAATAAAGGACTCATTACAACTTAAACTGAAACTTTTACAAATTAAAAATATATATTTCAAAAATAATGTTGACTACATGAATGACATTCACACCTGTGACATTCACTGGAGAACAGAACTCAGTATAAAGCAGATTTTTTTCTTTTAGCTAGCAATGTACTTGCAACCTATTTTTAATTGCTATTTGAAATCAGGGTTTTGTCCCAAATTAGCCTTATTTTCCATCTCTGACATTGGCACTGAAGGGGGGGGGAGGTTGGATCTCAGCTTTATATTCTATTCTGTTTAATTGGTTCATCCCTGGTCTCATGAACCTTCTTCATTCCTACAGCTTTGCAAGTCCCGGTATCTGGTAAGGCAAGAGTCCTCCCCCTTTCCTGCATCTCCAGAAATTCTTGGCTATTCTTGCCCCTTTCCTCTTCCATATAAATTTGCCAATCTTATTATAAAGTCCATAAATGAGTTTTGGGAATTGTTTGGAATTAGGCTGAATGTAAATAAATTTGGGTAGGATTTATATTATCTCAATATTCTTATCAATGAACATAATATATATTTCCATTTGTTTAGATTTTTTAAAAGTATCTCTTAATATGCTTTTGCAATTTAATTTTCTCCTCTGGTCTCCTCTCCTCTCCTCTCCCCTTCTCGGTCTCCTCTCCTCTACTCCCCTCCCATTTTCTCCTCTGCTCTCCCCTCTTCTCTTCTCCCCTCCCCTCCACTCCTTCCGTCTTCTTCTCTGCTCTCCATTCCTCTCCTCTCCTCCTCTCTTCTCTCTTATCCTGTTTTCTTTTTATAATTCTAAAAGTGACGTCCAGATGCCAGAGCTTCTCCAGCCTCATCTACACCCTGACCCCCTCGGTCCAGTTTTCAGCAAAGGCCTAAATCTAGAATTTGATTTGATATCCCCTGTGGTGTCCTCTGAAGTCTTTTCTGATATATGTTATCCCATTGTGATCACATTCTTGTTCTTTTTCCCTTCCATACACATGGTTGCTTGACTTTAACATGTGTTTGTTATAAGGCCCTTTCGCTTGTTCTTACTCATTTGTTCTACAGTTTCCCACAACAATGCCTGTCTCGCCATATAAGCCTGTGGCAACATTCTACTGTTACCCTCCACTGGGCTAGTAAAGGCCTTGACATTTGGTAAGGCTGTCACCGAAAATCATTTATTAAATGAATAAAAGGCTGCCATAGTGGTTCTATTACCCAATGAGCCTCTCATGTTTAAAGTCAACCTCTATTCCTGATGGATCTTAAGGAAAGAAACCTCTCCCACTCACTGTTAGTTCCTTTGCATGACTTGTCAACAAGGCTCTCTTCACACTGAAGAAAATAATCTATCATTTGGTATCAAATTATTTGATTCTCAAATTGAATATCTCAGAATAATAACTCAAACAATACAGACCATGAATCAGAAATGCCACCTGAGCACATTCTGTATTTTTTCTCAGTTCAGCCCTAAGTGACTGCTCCATTAGAATGAATCATCAGATAATCAACACAATAAGCCTCATTTAAGTTCATTATTCATAGAGTGGGGCTAGCTTTGGGTTCTATACAGTTTAGAATGTTAGTTTACAGAGATAATGGAAACATTGGAAGATATGTCACACTAGCCTGAGTGTCCCCATCTCTGTATAAATAAGATGAGTCTTCCTAAACTAGCCTTAGCTTCCTCAGGCAGTCTTTTCCCAGTTCACTTCCTCTACTCTAACAACCTACTTTCCTTGGTGGCCCACCACATGGTACTCTCCTTCTTTGCCTTTGATTAAGCAGCACTGCCCCCTACTCAGATGTTCTTTATTCACCCCTCTGCCAAGCCAAATATTACACATGTTTTTGAAGATTTTATCACACCCTACGTAGGACAGGAGTCCTGCTGGTACAGTGGTTAAGAGCCTGATTGCTAACCAAAAAAAACGGTAGGCAGCTCCTTGGAAACCCTAGGAGGCAGTTCTACTCTGTCCTATAGGGTCGCTATGAGTCAGAATCCACTGGACAGCAATGGTTTACCTGAGGAGATGAGCAGATTTATTTGGCCATATGTTCATTTAGTAAACATTTACTGACAGTCCCCTGTCTACAGCAATATGCTCAGGGCTGTGGCAATACAGTGACGAACCAGATCAGGTCTCTACCCATAGGCAACTCACACTGAAGATGAGGTAAAGGAGGAGGGACAACTTTATGCACAGGGATTGTTAAGTGGAGCACAAGAGACATCAAGAAGCAGTTCTAATACTGCCTCCTCACTTCCTGAATAGGCCTCAGAGCAAAGTGTTATGGAAGCAAGGACTCCCTGTTTTTCGATCTGTCATAACTCCATCAGTGTAAGAAATTCATTGGCCACTAGACCCAGTGCCCATTACCCTCAAGGTGGCAGTGGAAACAATATCCACCTCCCTCACTTCCCTGTTTTTATAAGACCATGACCATTAGCTTCTCCCCCCACAATCATCTCCACATGTCACTGAACCCCGCCCTGCCCTGTCACCTGCCCCTCCCCAACCTCCCCAACTCTCCCTCTATAAAATTGCAGCTTGCTGCCTACCGAACAAATGGAAACCCTGGTGGCATAGTGGTTAAGTGCTACAGCTGCTAACCAAAAGGTCAACAGTTCTAATCTGCCAGTCACTCCTTGGAAACTCTATGGGGGCAGTTCTACTCTGTCCTACAGAGTCACTATGAGTCGGAATTGACTCGACAGCAGTGGGTTTGGTTTGTTTTTTTTTTTGGCCTGACAAATTTTCTTCAATTTTTAACTTATTTTCTCATTACTTTAACTGATATCTGGCCATCTTTTGAGAGTACTACTTCCTCTATGAGTACTTCTACCACCTTCCTGTCTGTTTATCACACTGTGATGGTTTGCATGTAGCTATAAGTTGGAAGCTACATCACCAGTATTTTAAATGCCAGCAGGTTCATCCATGGAATTTAAAATAGCTCATACATTATACAACTTTATACACAGGGTTTGTTTAGTGGAGCAAAAAAGATGTCATGAAGCCGTACAGGTGGTTGCTGCTTCCTCGCTCCTGAACAGGTCTCAGAACAATATACTCATCAGAGCTTCCAAACTAAGACAGGCTAGGAAGAATGCCCTGGCAAGCTACTTCAGAAAATTAGGGTGTGAGGGTCTTATAGAGAGCAACTCATAAGGAGAGACCTATCACTAGAAAAGAACATCAGAGTTGGTAAAGTAGAGGGTCAAAGAAAATGAGGGGAACCCCCAATGAGATGGATTGATGTAATAGCCAAAACAATGGACTCAAACATACTAACAATCATGAAGATGGCGCAGGACAGGGCAACATTTCCTACTGTTATACAAGACAGTCATGAGTTTTAGCCAATTCAAGGGCACCTAACAATAAAAACAACTTCCTCTATACACTTTGGTGGTGGCAGTTTATCTTCTCAAAGCTTTCTTCTTCCAACTAGAGATGGATCTAGAATCTTCCTTGCTCTCCATTGCTGTTTTCAGAGCATTGTCCTACCAATGCAATGTTAAAACCTATCACTTTGAAGCTTGTGGCATTCAGTTAGATCATCCACTCTGCTCTCTACTGTTATCATTTATCATACCCCTAAGAACTCCTTTTCATTCATCAAAAATTGTACCTGGGACAGACACCCTTCCTCCCTGCTCCAAGCCCACTTCTTATTTAGCACAACATTAACATCCATTTCCCCAACACAACCAAATATACCTCTTTGTTCCTCACCTCATGTCCAAGGACATTCTCTCCCATACCTTGATAATTTCATTTTTCATAACTGCTCCACCTCCAAAACACCAATTTAAACATTTCACCTCAACTGTGGCCATTTTCTTTATCTGGCTTGCTTGTTTTGCAACTACCACTACTAAATACTAGCCACCTTGAAAACTCCTTTTCCAGGATTAACCTAACTCTGGAAGAGACTGCTAGTTTTCCTCCAGTATATAGGCTTCCCTTCCTCCTCAGTAATAGAAACCCTGAATGTTTTCTTGGCACATGGTCTTCTGGAATAAATACCAAATTTCCCAACTTCTCCTTCAGCTAGTGGTGGCTGTGTGAGATTAGTGTGTGATTTTGGGCAGTGTCTTTAAAGGAAGGGTGCAAGTTCTACTTTGTCCCTTCCTCTTTCCAGCTCGTTAGAATGTAGGCAGAATGGCTGGATATGCAGAAACCTTCTTCTCATGCAGTGACCTTCAGACAGGAAGCCTCGCAGTAGATGAAGAAACGTAGAAGGACAACATGGCGTGTGATAACAGTTATCGATGGAGTACCGCCAAACATATTGAATACTAAGAGAAAATTTCTATTATTCAACGTTTATTGTGGATTTGTGGGTTTTTTTTTTTGGTTACTTACTGTTGAACCTAATCAACATAACAATGATCCATTTTCTCCATGTCTTTCTCTGAGCAACTGTTCACTCATACGGCAAAAGGCAAACAACACAGCAAATGACATCCACTGTACATTTATAATATAGATTCTTCAACACTACTCAAAAATCCTATCCCATTCCCCTGGTAAGCTCACTTCACCACCCTCCCAGATTATTTTAAACCTTCTCTACTCTCCTCAAACCATTAGATTGGAACCTCTTTATCTTCAAGACACAAAACAAATCACCTTATCTGTCACTCTTTGATATGAGACTAATCCCTCCATTTGTGCTTTGCATTCCATCTCCTCCTCGTTTCTTAGGAAAACTTGCATTGTTGATTACCCTCCTTTTACCCTCAATCTCTCAGTCCCTAATGAAACCTTCCCAACGATTTTTGTTGTTGTTGTTGTTATTGTTGTTTTAAATATTCAAGTCTTTCCTCTTTTAAAAAAAGAACACATGCCCACTCAAACTCTCCTCTCCTCTAGCTAACATCCTTTTTCTCTCTTCTTTTCTACCTACTTCCTTCAGTTTGGAGGCAAATTTCTCAACGGAGAAATTTTATTTCTATGCGTATTACTATATATATTTCTGTATTTACAATCTCTGGTTTCTCACTTTTCTCTTACACCTGAACACACGGATAAATGGAACTCATCAAGCCACTAAAAGAGCTCTTGCTAATGCCACCATTGGTTTCCATGTCCTTATGATCAACAAATGTTCTTCAGCTCTCATCTTACTTGATCTCCTGGTAGCATTTGCTGTTTATGACTACTCTGTCCTTCTTAAAATGCTATTTTCCCTTAGTTTCTGTAAACTGACGCTATCCAGCTTTGACTTCAGGATTTTTGGCATCTTTTTTTCCATTTCCTTATTTTTTTATTCATTGTGACAGTTAATGTTTAGTGTCAACTTGGCTAGGCCATCAGTCTCAGTGGTTCGACAGACATGATGTAATCATCCTCTACTTTGTGATCTGATCTGAGCAGCCAGTCAGGTGGGATGGGAGTTTCCTCCAGCATCTGACCATCCTCTAATTAATATACATGGATGTTCCAGAAAAACTTTCTCCCTCACTCTCAATCCTGTGTTTGCCTTGTCATCCTATTGCCTCTAGTTCCTGGGACAAGAGCCAGCAACCTGACACTGGACCTGCAGATTTTGGATTCTCCAGCCCCAGCAACCCTGTGAGCTGGCACCCTGCCACATGACCTGCAGATTTTGAGTTCGTCAACCCCTGCAACCATGAGTCAGGAGAAGCGTTCAGTCTGCCGCCTGACCCACAGATTTGGAACTTACCTGCCTCCACAATTGCATGAGCCATTTCCTTAAATCTCTGTATGTATGTTTATAAATACGCTTCACTGGTTTTTCTCCTCTAGAGAATCCAGGCTAAGGCATCTATCTACTATACATTAAACTTTGGAGTTCCTCAAGTCTCATTCCTAGTCTATATTCTGTTATTCCATTTTCTCTCCCCAAGGAATTTCATCCAAACCATAGCTTAATTTATCGCTTATTTTTTTTTTATTCAGGTAGTTCATAAATCATGTATTTCCTTACATCTCCAGAATCCATTTGAGTTGATATATTTTAATCCCTTAGAACAAAGTATAACACATTTTAAATCCTATAAAACTACTAGCTATAATTTTATCGTATGTCCACTTTCATATTTGACATCTCTTGGATATTTCAGAGGCACCTCAAAATTGGTGTGTTCAAACAGAACACATGTTCTTCCTTTGACATTGTATGTGTTCTTCTTGAAATGTTTTCTTATTCAGTGAGACTCACTTATCATCTATCTGTCTGAGTCAAAAACCTGGCAGTCATCTTTGGTAATTTTGCTTATGGGTTTACCCACACAAAATATTGTACATCTTTCCAGTGATCTCCCTCTCAATCTTCAGCCCCTAGACAAGCCACTGTCTTCTCTTGCCTAAATGATCACAATACTTCTCTAACCATTTACCCTAGACATTCTTCCTCTATTTGCTAATTTTGCAGCCTTAGCAATCTTTTGAAAATAAAAAATGTATTTGTGTTACTCTTCTCAATAGTACACACACTTTTAAAACAGTAGAGGAAGGGCAAAACACCCCCTTGCGGCATGCAGGGCTCTTCATAGGCACTGATTTCTCTAAATTCCTCTTTCCTTTTGTTCATTCTCACCATCATTTCCAACCCAGTGCCACTGCCTTTTTTTTTTTTTTTTTTTTTGCTTCATAGTTTTAATGTTCCATCCTGTCATGGGCCTTTCTGCATGATATTCCCTCTGCCTAGAAAATGTCTCACTTCGTGACCTAGATTATTCCTACTTAGCTTAAGGAAGCCTTCTACATGCTCCTTTATTAGGACAAAACCCCCTACTAGGGTTCCCACTTGTATGGCACTTGTCACTATTACAGTTTCACATTTGTTTGTGGTAACTTGATTAATGCTTATCATTTCCAATATCCCATGAAGACACCCCTGTATCTAGGCTGTAGTAAAGTTCTTTGACACCTAGTTGGTGTTCAATTAACTATGGGTTCAATGGATGAATGAATGAATAAATGACTGAATTAACTTATCTCCTAAGAAGACTATCTAGTAAAATTTCAACTACCTTGCCTTTCTTTTCTTGTTTTTTTTTTCTTTTTCTTCATAAAATTTATTATAGTAAGCTGAGGCTTTCAAAATCATTCTTACTTTATAGCTGAACTTAAGTTGGATCAAACTCTTTTTTAAAAGGCACCGAAGTGAGAATATATTTGACAATTTATTAAATACTTGAATTGTGTGTGCATGGAGAATAGAAGTTGCCTTTCCTTTTCTTTGTTCTTTTTCTTTCCTCTTTCTCCTCAATATCAAAAGCAGCCTTGAAATGGAAAATTATTTCCAAGGGGACTATTGAAGTGCAAGGGTGTAAGACAGACCATGAGGACTCTGTATCTGGACAGATGGCCACTATTTGTGGGATTGTATGGATAACATCTTTAGGTATTTAAATAAACAGGTGCCCATGTCCAGTGCCTTAGCCAGGTCTCATCCTAGAAAACATAGTACTGGGTGAATTCTAGCAAAGGAGAGCATCGTTCTTAGTTATCTAGTACTGAATGAGCTAAGAAATAATAATGTTGCAAATGTAATTTTCTATATATGATTAATTGCCAAATGAGGGGCAAAAGTAATAATTGCTAATCTTGGTGAAGAGAAAACATTCACTAAGGGCTGAGGGATTTTAGAAGGTTTTGTGGTAAAAAAAAAAAAAAAAAGACTAGAGTTGAGCATTGATCAGTAGGTTAAGAAAATTAAGAAGCATATTCTAAGCAGGAGAAGCAGTGAGGAATACAGATCTGAACATATTTTCAAAGAAGTAATGAGTAGTCAAAGCTGGCTGGATTTGAGAGTTTACATGAAAGATTATTGGAGATCTAAGATTAGGAATTGTCTTGTTAATAAGGAGAATCTGTTAAATGTTTGAATGGGGTGTTTTACAAACAGGAACTTATTCAAGGTCATTTAGGAAAGAATGAAGCAGACAAAGAGTGCAGACAGAATGCATGTCACCATTTATTCCACTAATCTATGCTGAATAAATTGTGAGAGGAAGAAGAAAGTAATATTTGAGATTAATAGCCTATTATGTATGGCACAGTGGTTAAGAGCTTGGCTGCTAACCAAAGGGTTGGCAGTTCGAATCCACCAGCCGCTCTCTGGAAATCCTATGGAGCGGTTCTACTCTGTCCTATAGGGTTGCTGTGAGTCAGAATGGACTTGATCACAACAAATTTGGTTTGGTTTGGGTTTATTATGTTTTAGATAACACTAGATATTTTACATACAATATGCCATTTAATAATTATAACAATGTAACAAATTATAAATTATCACTATTTTAAGATGACAACCAAAATGATACTTAGATTTAAGTTGTAAAAAATCTAAAATATTATCAGTACTGGGCCCTAGATTTATACTTGGTTGTGTAGGGCTGCAAAGCCTGTATTCTTCTATAGCTTAACGTATCTTTAGCAATCACAGTATAAAAGAAAAGACAGGAGATGGAGATAATATAATGAAATATCACATTATCACATTTGTTAACTGCTTGAAAATTAACCTGAAAGTACAGTTGATAGACATTTTTAAATGATATTTTAAAGCTTGACGACTGAGACAGAGAAATAGGAAAATGTTTTGTTTTTAATTAGGAAATTGTGAACTGGATTTTAAACAGACTGGGCAGAAGTGATGGAGGTACATCTCCTTACATAAGTAGGAGATACACAGCTGGTGCCTCAGACAGAGAATGATGTAGGGGTGTTAAATTAGAAGTTACATCTAATGACATCCATTGTGTCCTTGCCCTATGTCTCCCCAGTGCCCACCTTTTAATAATGATCTGACTCACCACCTACTGAGTTAGACTTACCTTTGGGTATCAGCCTTATAAATTGCCTCTAACCAGGGGTCATGATCAACATCCAACTGGGCCTTTTGTTGATTTTTTTCTGATCCACTGCCTCTGTACATTGCTTTGTTCCTTAGAACAAATCTCTGTATTGTACCTCACTTCCACTAACTGCGATCTGTTCTTGTTACCTGAGTTTAAGCATTTTTCCAATGTTTAAAAAAAAAAAATTTTTTTTTTTTTTCCAGGACTCCACGTTTTCCTGAATCAGGGATTCACCTCCTTCCCATTCTATCCTTCCAGAGTCAGATACCCTCCACTAAACCCAGACAAGTAGGCTGCCATCTTGACATATGCTGCTAGTCCTTGCTCCCTACCTTACTGTTAGCAGTTTTGTGCTCCTATGGAAGGGCCATCTAGTGGATTATGTCCAACAGCAGCTCACATGCTATGCCAGTTTTCATCTTAAATATCAAAACAAACAAACACAAAACCTTCCTTTAACTCGGCATTGAGCTCTAGCTACCATCCTCTCTGTTCACTTCCCTTTGGAGCCAGATGTCATTATAAACAATAAAAACTTCAAATGATTCAAATTTTGAAACAAAGCATTTGGCAGCTCAGACCTGTTCTCAGGCCAACCTGCAGGCTCAAGAGGGGTGACTTAAAGTTCTTTCCTTTGCAAATGGAGGATGGGAGAATTGTCTAGGCTGGGAAATGGTAGTATTGAATTAAGAAGGTAGGAAGTAGCCCCAAAATTCCCAGTATTCTCCCAGCCCAATTTAATCATTCTGCTGTCAGGAGTCATTAGAATCACTGCAGATGCCCTGGAAATCTCAGACAGCCACAGCATCCAGAATCATTTTTGTCTATATTTGAACAGGAGTGGGTAACTGCTCTATGTTTGCTAACTACAGCCAGGACTTGGACAGCGGGGATCACATGGCCAGACTCGTAGAACTACCAGCATTATAGCTGCACAGGTCCTTTCACTAACCTTGCAATAATGGGACTCCACGTTTTACACAATTGAAATTTTTGGACCCTGTGCACTGGATTACAGTAGAGTTTTCTGATGCCCTGCTCTGTTTCCATTACTCTTTGACCCTCTGTAATCTGGTTTTACCTTCTCCCACTGGACTGAATCTGCTTTTGCCAAGGTCACCAATGATAACCATAATGTTAAATCCAGTGTACAAATTATTTGTCTTTATTGTACTTGACCTGCATTCATCATACTTGACCACTTCCTCTTTTTTCTAATACACTCCTAACTTGACTTCTATGACAGCATTCTTTTATGTTTTTCTTACATCTAGGGCCATTCTTTCTCAAATGTCTTTGATGCTCAGCTGCTTCAATCTAACCTCTGACTGCTGGAGCTTCTTAGGGCTTCATCCTAAACCTTCTTCTATGTCTGTGTTTGTCTTTGTTAGGTGCTGTTGAGTCAGTTCCAACTCATAGTGACCCCATGTACAACAGAATGAAACACTGCCCAGTTCCATCATCGCAATCATTGATATGTTTAAGCCCACTTAAGCCCATTGTTGCAGCCACTGTGTCAATCCATCTCACTGAGAGTCTTCCTCTTTTTCATTGACCCTCTATCTTACCAAGCATGATGTCCTTCTCCAGGGACTGGTCACTGCTGATAACATGTCTAAAATACATGAGAAGAAGTGTCCATCTTCATCTCCAAGGAGTAGTCTGGCTGAACTTCTTCTAAGACAAACTTGCTCATTCTCCTGGTAGTCCATGGTATATTCAATATTCTTCACTAAAAACATAATTCAAAGGCATTAATTCTCCTTTGGTCTTCCTTATTCATTGTCCCATTTTTGCATGCATGGGAGGCGATTGAAAATATCATGGCTTGGGTAAGGCGTACCTTAGTCCTCAAAGTGGCATCTTTGCTTTTCAATGCTCAAAAGAGGTCTTTTACAACAGATTTGCCCAATGCAATGCATTATTTGATTTGACTGCTACTTCTGTGTGTGTTGATTGTGGATCCAACTAAAATGAAACCCTTGATAACATCAGTCTTTTCTCAGTTAATCAGGATATTGCTTATTGGTCCAGTTGTGATGATTCTTGTTTTCTTTATGTTGAGGTGTAATCCATACTGAAGCCTGTAGTCTTTGATCTTCAACAGCAGGTGCTTCAAGTTGTCTTCATTTTCAGCAAAATAAGATTGTATCATCTGCATCTTACAGGTTGTTAATGAGTCTTCCTCCAATTCTGATGCTGTGTTCCTTTTCATACAGTCCAGCTTCTTGGATTATTTGCTCAGCATACAGATTGAATATGTATGGTGAAACAATACAATGCTGACACACACCTTTCCTGACTTTAAACCATGCAGTATCCTCTTGTTCTGTTTGAATGACTGCCTCTTGATCTATGTACAGTTTCTATATGAGCACAATCAAGTGTTCTGGAATTCCCATTCTTCAAAATGTTACCCATAATTTGTCATGATGCACATAGTTGAATGCCTTTGCACAGTCAATAAAACACAGGTAAACATCTTTCTGATACTGTCTGCGGATATCCCTCATCACACATTCTCTTCTGAATTTGGCTTGAATTTCTGGCAGTTCCCTGTTGACGTACTGCTACAATTGTTTTTGAATTATCTTCAGCAAAATTTTACTTGCATGTAATATTAATGATATTGTTTGATAATTCCTGCATTTTACTGGATCACCTTTCTTGGAAATGATCACAAGTATGAATCTGTTCCTATCAGTTGGCCAGGTAACTGTCTTCCAAATTTCTTGACATAGATGAGTGAGCACCTTTAGCACTGCATCCATTTTTTGAGACATCTCAATTGGTATTCTGTCAATTCCTGGAGCCTTGTGTTTTGCCAATGCCTTCAGTGCAACTTGGACATTTTCCTTCAATGCCGTTGGTTCTTGATAATATGCTACACCTCCTGAAATGGTTGAATGTCAACCACTTCTTTTTGATACAGTGATTCTGTTTTCCTTTCACCTTCTTTTGATACTTCCTGTGTCATTCAATATTTTGCCCATAGAATCCTTCAATATTGCTACTCAAGGCTTGAATTTTTTCTTCAGTATTTTCAGCTTGAGAAATGCTGAGAGTGCTCTTCCCTTTTGGTTTCTAACTCCAGTTCTTTGCACATGTCATTATAATACTTTATCTTCTCCACCCACCCTTTGAAACCTTCTGTTCAGAGCTTTTACTTTCTCTATGTTGAGATGAGCTCATTCGCTTCCATGTACTTAAATAGAATATTTGTGCTGATATAAATTCTCAAACTTATATTTCTAGTATAGAATTCTCTTTTGAGGTTTAAGATTATATATCCAATGGCTCCTGCATTTGATTTTCTCACAGGCACTTTAATTTTTTTTTTTAACTAAATTTTATTTTAATCAGTCTTGTTTCCCTATTTTTCCTCCTACTTACACCAAGAAATGTCCCTCATATCTAATTTTTCCTTCTCAGCCTTCTCAAGGGTGCTGAATTCAGGAACTAAGGAGTCGTTCTTGATTCTTTCCTCTCCCTTAGTCCTCTATTCAATCCATTTTATATCCTGTTAATTACATGTATAAACTATGTTTCAGAGTCATCCACTCCTGCTTCCAAAATCGACCTTAGGTCACCATCACCTCTTACTGACTGGTGGTTCAGAGATTCCCACGCCCTTCCAATCTCTTCTCCATATATTAGCAAAAGGGATCCTCTTAAGGGTAAATTAAATAATTTCACTTTCATGTACGCCTTCCTCAGTGGCTTCCCTTTCAACTCCGAAGAAAATCCAATGTCTTTAGCCAGCCCTACAGGATACTACCTCAGAGCTGGACCACTATCCCTGTTCCTCCCTGAACGCCAGCCCCACAGGCATTATCTCTGCTCTGCTGACATGCAAGGTCCTTATTATCTCAGAGCCATTGAATTTGCTGTTCTTTCTCTATAGGATAGTTGCCCTTCATTCTCTTTTCCATAAGTCTGCACATAAATGACACCTCCTCGAAGACTTCTTTGATCAACTTAATTAAAATTGGTCCCTCCAGGGTTTTTCTACCTTAGTTTCAGTTTCTCTCATAATACTTAGCATCATATTGAAATGTTCTGGTTGTTTATTTATTTGAGGACATGGACTAAAACTGTCTTGCCACCACTATATCCCTAGTACCTACCATTGCTTCCAGTACGTACTGGATATTCAGTAAATATTCTTTCTATAAATAAATTGTCAAAAAAAATTATCATTGAGAAAAAAATTTTAGGAAAGTATATTGTCACAGAGAAAGAAGAAGATTGTTTAAAGAAGGAAATTCTGATCAATGGTGTTTTCTTCAGAGCATATGAGGAGAATTAGGCCTAAAGCCAAGAGATAATCTAGAAAATTTACTAAATTATAATTACCTCTGAGAGATTATAGCAAACTTGCTTTCTCCATATGACTAGAAGCTCAACAAGAGTTAGGATTGTGTAATTTCGTTAGTCTCTATACGTATCTAATACCAAATCTTTACTTATTTCTTCTGGGAAACAGTACAGTAAAATGATTATATAAGATGTTCTGGGGAGCTAGGTTTCAGTAATTGTGTGGCTTTACCCAAGGTATGTAACATCTTTGGCATTGAAAGTGACCGCATTTATCAAATAGGGTCATTAATAGCACGGCTTTATAGTCATGTTGTAAAGGATAAGTGAGATAATATGAAATAATAAATATTTCGGTATATTTAGCACAGTGTCTGGCACATGTTAAGTACTAAATAAATACTAACTTTTAGCCATTCGTATTATTTTTATAACAAGAAACTTTTGAGAGGTACAGAGTATAATATCATAATATAATATAAAAATAATATTTATTTTAAATATTCATGTAGTATTTGGAAACCCTGGTGGTTTAGCAGTTAAGGGCTACAGCTGCTAACGGAAAGGTCGTTAGTTCAAATCCTCCAGGTGATCCTTGGAAACTCTATGGGGCAGTTGTACTCTGTCCTACAGGGTTGCTGAGTAGGAATTGTCGGACAGCAATCGGTTTGTTTTTTTTTTTGTTTTTTTTATGTAGCATTTGATAATTCAGATACTGTTCAAAATGCTCTACAAATACTAGCTTTAGAACTCATACGAACCCTATGAGGTGGGACTATTATTATCTTGATGTTATTGGTGGTGAAACTTACAGACCAACAGGTTATGTAATTTGACCAAGATAGTAGAACTAGTAATTGGGATTCCAGCCCAGGCTGCAGGTCCCACAGCCTGTGTTCTTAGCCATTCCTACTGTTAGCGCAATTTCGCCAGTTAGAGCTGCCTGCCGCAAACAGCCAATTCTTGAGATGGGGTGAGGTGGGTAGCAAGAGCTTTATTATATATATCGATATATAGGAGACAGAGGGGAATGATCTCCTCCTAAACCTGTCTGTCTCAAGAAACTGAGGCCACCTGGGGTTTATATGGAAAAGGGACATGGGTTATAGGAACTTGTGGAATATCCATTCTCTTTCTGTGTGATTTCGGTAGTCACGTCTCAAACATGTTGATCTTTTCCTGCCATTATCCCATCAGCCCAGGGGGTGAATGACGTCATCCTGGTGAGCATCATCCTTTTTGACAGGCTTAGATCAATATCACTTGTTTTTCCAGGTCCTAGGGGAAACGCTGGTTAACTTTTAGAAGAGCTAACAGCAAAATCATACTTGGAGACAGAGATAGGCTAGGGAAGGGGGAAAAAAACGGCGTAGGTGCTGTTCAAGGTATGGCTGAGCAGCCTGTTCCACTACCATTACTGATGCTCTTACACACACACACACACACACGTATGTAGATTTCTACATATGCATATGTGTATAAATACATAAACTGATTGTCTCAATGAGATCAAAGCCCATACTTATGAATTAATCTAGCTCTTCCCAGGTGACAAACCCAGCCTTAGCTAAGGTCCAAACTATCTCAACTCTTTTATTATCCAACTATATGAGTCGGAATCAACTCAAGAGCAATGGGTTTGGTTTTTGGTTTGATAGTGCTCTCAGACTGTAGTGTGCATCAGAATCACAAGAGGGAATTGTTTAAAATGCAAATTTCTGAGCTGCACCCACAGAGATTTCTTCATCTCTGGAATAAGTCCGGGGTAAATCCCAGGAATCTGTGTTTATAATGAACACTCAAATATTTATGAAGAAGTTCCAGGACCTCCTTTGGGGATAAGCTGGCAGGGGATAGATCTATTTCTTTCTTGGAGGTGGCTAAAGTTTTAGGTTTGAGAAGAAAAACTTTTTGCTGGTTGGAACTGAAGAAAAACAAATACGAAGGGAGAAAATTTGTTAAAGAGAAGCTTTAAAGAAATGTATTAAAACAGGGCTCAAGAGGGGCCAAGAAATAGGGAAATCCATTGGGGAAAGTCACAAGCACCAGAGACTTAGAGCTTTTTCAGAACAAATTTTAACACACCCTCTGTCTTACAATTCTTAGCCACTTCTTGGTCTTTTTACTCATATTTATGAGGCTGGGTGGGTCAGGGGGGACTACATGAGTAGCATCATCATGGAACCCAAAGAAAAATCTTTAGATATGCCAAAGGCAGTTGAAAAGAGCCTTAGTTCTTTTGTGGAGGCTAAATCAGGCATGTAGGTCCTTAGTCCTAGTGGGAGTAGCCAATACACGAATCATGAATATGTCACATGGAGAATGGATCCTGATAACATCTGAGATGTCTGTTTAATTCTATATTTTGCCAGTTCTTTCTCTGCGCTATTGGTAACTAGGGTCCCAGTAAGCAACAATGGGAAAAATTTCACTGTGATATATAAAGTGTTTTTTTTTTTTTTAGTTTAAACAATATGAAACCTAACATTCCTTCCATAAAAGCTGTTTAAATCATGCCTTTTGATGTGTGTATCAGTGCAGTCTCTCCTGAAGGTCATTTACCTCTATTTATCCACAGACAGACTTAATTGAACCATTAAGATTGAAAGTTATTTTACTGGGTTGAATAAAAAGAAAAAATGAAGAAGCATCATATTTTGTTAGCATTTCTCTCTGTGTTTAGGTGTCAAAACACCACACCTAAATGAAACCTGAATAATAAGGGGAGTTCTTTATTCTCTAGCTCTTCCTTAAGAAAGGAGATGTACATGTTGACACCCCTTTAGTAATCATGTTGTCTGTTATCACAAAGGCGCTTGAGGGTGACAAAAATGGCCCTTCAAATTCTAACCTTCCACTTTCAATATGAATTTCTGCCATCTCTTTTGATAGTAATGAATGCTTTCTTTATATGTCCAATAGAATGTGCGTCCTCAGTAAAGAACAGTGTTTCTTTGTCCTATTTACATCAAATCTTCCCTCAGTTGTTGCCATTTAGCTGCCAGTGTAATTGCAGATACCCTGAGCCTGGATGGCAGAGAATCAACAGGAATTTAGCCAAGGCATTTGCTAGCCATCTTTACTTCACTTGCTAGAAAGTTGCCAGTAAGTTGAGAAGAGGGCACTCAGGCGAAAGTACTTCAGAAGGTATACTCTGAAGGGTATCACCTCCATTGCCTACAGCAACCATTGTAAAACTCAAGGCCCTCAATCACTTATCATCAGATTATCTTGCTAGCTTCCTTACTCCCAACATCCCCTGTGGACTCCGTAATACAAACTAATAAGCCTAACCTGTTCCAGAATATACTGAGCCTCTACATCGATTGTAGTCACCTAAGGTTATAATAATGAAGTTGTTTATTTGATGAATATTTGTTTGCTCCACCATAATTTATCCTAAACACTGGAAATTCAAGGGTGAATAAGACGTCTACAGTCACTACCTGCATGAATTTTCAGTCCAGTAGAACTGAAACACAATTAATTATGATAAATATATAAGAAGTATGTAGGGATCCATACAAAAATAAAAGCAGTAACCTCTTTTATATAGTGGATTAGTAAATGCATCCTGTGAGCAGGATATTTAGGTTGAAGCTGGCTCAAGGAATTAGGAAAAAAAAGGAGTATTATAACTACCCACCACCCATGTGTCAGTTTGTTGTACTGTCGTGTCTTGTGTGATGCTATGATGCTGGAGGTATGCCACCAGTATTTCAAATACCAGCTGGGTTACCCATGGTTGACAGTCTTTAGCAGAGCTCCCAGGCTAAGACAGACTAGGAAGAAAGGCCTGGTAATCTCCTTCTGAAAATTATCCAATGAAAACCTTTTGGATCACAACAGAGTATTGTCTAACATAGTCCTGGAAAATGAACACCCTAGGTTGGGAGGCAACTACATAACAACTAAAGCAATGGACCCAAACATACCAATGATCATGAAAAAAAAAGGTGGTGCAAAATCAGGCACCATTTTATTCCATTTTATATGGGGTCACCATGAGTCAGAGCCAACTGGATGGCAACTAACAACATTAGAACTTCAGGCAGAGAAAACCACATGTTCGAATGCCCTGAGATGAGACAGTGTAACACCTTTGAATACCTAAAGGTAGTCTAGTTCAGTGAATATGAATCTATAGAAATAGGCAGAAGACAGATTATGGAAGAGTAACAAGGAGTTTGAGTTGCATCCTAAAGATAGTGTGTAGCTTAGAAGGATTCTAAGCAGGATGGGTAAAATCATCAGATTCTTGTTCTTACAAGGTTCACCCTGAAAGCAATGTACAGGATGACTAGCCCTTGCAGTCACTCGGACAAGAACCAAAGGTATCTTTGAACAGGATAATAACAAGTTGGTAAGGAAAAATGGATGGATTTGAAAGCTAGATAGGCTAGTGGGTAATGGGCCTTATAGATGGATGCTTTAGCCCACTAGAATTGGAGTGGCAACAGAATAGTAAGATCACGTGACCTGGGGGAAGGAGGTTGACTCTACTTCCCCATCTTCTCCTCCCCACCACTAGCTCAAGCTGCCTAAACTCGAGGAAGGACCAAGTTCCATTTGATGCCAGAAGTTCTTAAAAATGTTTGGGAGAAATGCTCATAAAAAGACCAGACTTAATGGTCTGACTGAGACTAGAAGGACTCCGGTAGTCAAGGCCCCCAGACCTTCTGTTAGCCCAGGACAGGAACCATTCCCAAAGCCAACTTTTCAAACAGGGATTGGACTGGACAATGGGATAGAAAAAGATACCAGTGAAGAATGAGCTTCTTGGATCAAGTAGACACTTGAGACTGTTGGCATCTCCTATCTGGAGGGGAGATGAAAGGGGAGAGGGGGTTAGAAGCTGGCAGAATGGACAGGAAAAGAGAGAGTGGAGGGAAGGAGTGGCCTGTCTCATTAGGGGGAGAGCAAATAGGAGTATATTGTTGTTGTTAGGTGCCATCGAGTCAGTTCCAACTCATAGTGACCCTATGCACACACAACAGAACGAAACACTGCCCCGTCCTGCACCATCCTTACAATCGTTGTTATGCTTGAGCTCATTCTTGCAGCCACTGTGTCAATCCACTTCGTTGAGGGTCTTCCTCCTTTCCGCTGACCCTGTACTCGGCCAAGCATGATATACTTCTCCAGGGACTGATCCCTCCTGACAACACGTCCAAAGTATGTAAGATGCACTCTCGCCATCCTTGACTCTAAGGAGCATTCTGGCCGCACTTCTTCCAAGACAGATTTGTTCGTTCTTTTGGCAGTCTATAGTATATCCAATATTCTTCACCAACACCACAATTCAAAGGCGTCAACTCTTCTTTGGTCTTCCTTATTCATTACCCAGCTTTCACATGCATATGATGTGATTGAAAATACCATGGCTTGGGTCAGGCCCACCATAGTCTTCAGGGTGACATCTTTGCTCTTCAACACTTTGAAGAGGTCCTTTGCAGCAGATTTGCCCAATGCAACGCATCTTTTGATTTCTTGATGGCTGCTTCCGTGGCTCTTGATTGTGGATCCAAGTAAAATGAAATCCTTGACAACTTCAATCTTTTCTCCGTTTACCATGATGTTGCTCACTGGTCCAGTTGTGAAGACTTTTGTTTTCTTTATGTTGAGGTGTAATCCATACTGAAGGCTGTGGTCTTTGACCTTCATTAGTAAGTGTTTCAAGTCCTCTTCACTTTCAGCAAGCAAGGTTGTGTCATCTGCATAACGCGGGTTGTTAATGAGTCTTCCTCCTATCCTCATGCCCCGTTCTTCTTCATATAGTCCAGCTTCTTGTATTATTTGTTCAGCATACAGATTAAATAGGTATGGTGAAAGAATACAACCCTGACGCACATGTTTCCTGGCTTTAAACCAATAAGTATCCCCTTGTTCTGTCCGAACAACTGCCTCTTGATCTATGTAAAGGTTCCTCATGAGGACAATTAAGTGTTCTGGATTTCCCATTCTTCTCAATGTCCTCCATAGTTTGTTATGATCCACACAGTTGAATACTTTTGCATAGTCAATAAAACACAGGTAAACATCCTTCTGGTATTCTCTGCTTTCAGCCAGGATCCATCTGACATCAGCAATGATATCCCTGGTTCCATGTCCTCTTCTGAAACCGGTCTGAATTTCTGGCAGTTCTCTGTTGATATACTGCTGCAGCCTTTTTTGAATGATCTTCAGCAAAATTTTGCTTGCGTGTGATATTAATGATATTGTTCTATAATTTCCACATGTGGTTGGATCATCTTTCTTGGGAATAGGCATAAATATGGATCTCTTTCAGTCAGTTGGCCAGGAAGCTGTCTTCCATATTTCTTGGCATAGACAAGTGAGCACCTCCAGCGCTGCATCTGTTTGTTGAAACATCTGCATTGATATTCCATCAATTCCTGGAGCCTTGTTTTTTGCCAATGCCTTCAGAGCAGCTTGGACTTCTTCCTTCAGTACTGTTGGTTCCTGATCATATGCCACCTCTTGAAATGGTTGAATATCAACTAATTCTTTTTGGTATAATGACTCTGTGTATTCCTTCTATCTTCTTTTGATGCTTCCTGTGTCGTTCAATATTTTCCCCATGGAATTCTTCATTATTGCTACTCGAGGCTTGAATTTTTTCTTTAGTTCTTTCAGCTTGAGAAACTCCGAGTGTGTTCTTCCCGTTTGGTTTTCCATCTCCAGCTCTTTGCACATGTCATTATTATACTTTACTTTGGTCTTCTCGAGAGCCCCTTTGAAATCTTCTGTTCAGTTCTCTCACTTCATCAATTCTTCCTTTTGCTTTACCTGCTCGATGCTCAAGAACAACTTTCCGAGTCTCCTCTGACATCCATTTTGGTCTTTTCTTTCTTTCCTGTCTTTTTAGTGACCTCTTGCTTTCTTCATGGATGATATCCTTGATGTCATTCCACAACTTGTCTGGTCTTTGGTTGCTAGTGTTCAATGCATCAAATCTGTTCTTGAGATGTTCTCTAAATTCAGGTGGAATATACTCAAGGTCATATTTTGGCTTTCGTGGACTTGCTCTGATTTTCTTCAGTTTCAGCCTGAACATGCATATGAGCAGTTGATGGTCTGTTCCACAGTCAGCCCCTGGCCTTGTTCTGACTGACGATTTGAGTTTTTCCATCGTCTCTTTCCACAGATGTAGTCAATTTGATTTCTGTGTATTCCATCTGGCAAGGTCCATGTGTATAGTCACCGTTTATGTTGGTGAAAGAAGGTATTTACAATGAAAAAGTCATTGGTCTTGCAAAATTCTATCATTCGATCTCTGGTATTGTTTCTGTCACCAAGGCCATGTTTTCCAACTACTGATCCTTCTTCTTTCTTTCCAACTTTCGTATTCCAATCGCCAGTAATTATCAATGCATCTTGATTGCATGTTCGATCAATTTCAGACTGTAGCAGCTGATAAAAACCCTCTATTTCTTCATCTTTGGCCCTAGTGGTTGGTGCATAAATTTGAATAATAGTCATATTAACTGGTCTTCCTTGTAGGCATACGGATATTATCCTATCACTGACAGGGTTGTATTTCAGGATAGATCGTGAAACGTTCTTATTGACGATGAATGCAACATCATTCCTCTTCGAGTTGTCATTCCCAGCATAGTAGACTATATGATTGTCTGATTCAAAATGGCCAGTACCAGTCCATTTCAGCTCACTAATGCCTAGGATATCGATGTTTATGTGTTCCATTTCATTTTTGATGATTTCCAATTTTCCTAGATTCATACTTCGTACATTTCACGTTCTGATTATTAATGGATGTTTGCAGCTGTTTCTTCTCATTTTGAGTTGTGCCACATCAGCAAATGAAGGTCCCGAAAGCTTTACTCCATCCACGTCATTAAGGTCAACTCTACTTTGAGGAGGCAGCTCTTCCCCAGTCATCTGTTGAGTGCCTTCCAACCTGGGGGGGCTCATCTTCCAGCATTATATCAGGCAATGTTCCACTGCTATTCATAAGGTTTTCACTGGCTAATGCTTTTCAGAAGTAGACTGCCGGGTCCTTCTAGTCTGTCTTAGCCTGGAAGCTCAGCTGAAACCTGTCCTCCATGGGTGGCCCTGCTGGTATCTGAATACCGGTGACATAGCTTCCTGCATCACAGCAACACACAAGCCCCCACAGTACGACAAACTGACAGACACGTGGGGGTAGGAGTATATAGCAACATGTACATAAATTTTTGTATGAGAAATTGACTTGATTTGTAAAGCACAATAAAAATTTAAAAAAAAATGTTAGGGATGCCTTTGGTGAGTGGCATCTGGGGTGTTAAACGCTAGCAAGCAACCATCTAAGGTGCATCAATTGGTCTCAACCCACCTGGAGCAAAGGAGAATGAACAACACCAAAGACACAAGGTAAATATGAGCCCAATAGACAGAAACAGCCACATAAACCAGAGACTACCTCCGCCTGAGACCAGAAGAACTAGATGGTGCCCAGCTACTCACCAACGACTGCTTTGACAGGGAATACAACAGAGAATCCCTGATGGAGAAGGAGAACAGTGGGATGCAGACCTCAAATTCTCACAAAAAGACCATACTTAACAGTCTGACTGAGACTAGAGGGATCGCAGAGGTCATGGTCCCCGAATGCTCTGTTAGCCCAAGACTGGAACCATTCCAGAAGCCAACTCTTCAAACAGGGATTGGGCTGGACTATAAGACAGGAAATGATACTGGTGAGGAGTGCGCTTCTTGGCTCAAGTAGACACATGAAACTATGTGGGCAGCTCCTGTCTGGAGGCGAGATGAGAAGACAGAGGGGGACAGGAGCTGGTTGAGTGGACACAGGGAATACAGGGTGGAGAGAAGGAGTGTGCTGTCTTATTAGGGGGAGAGCAACTAGGAGTCCATAGCAAGTTTTTGTATGAGAGACTCACCTAAAGCACAATAAATAAAAAATGTATATAAAAAAAAATGTTTGAGAGTGGATAAAATTAGTAGAAGATACCCGCAAAATTTCCCAGTTCATCACAGATGACTTCTGAGGACTTCTTGGAGGAATTAATACAGGGCTAGGTTATTTAGCTCAACTTCCTGAATCCTACTTCTGCAATGCAGGTACACTGGACTACTGAGCCTGTCCCTTGCCACATGCCACTTATGGCATAGTTGGCTGTCTCCTGCCAGGCAAGACCATCCAATATATGTATCATGGATCCTACGAAGCCCAGACATTACCCATAGATTCACACTTCTTTGCCTTCTCTGCCAAGTGCTTCCTTGGATTTTTCATTCTTGTCTTATAATCACATCACTAGTTTTTTGTTTGTTTGTTTTCTTTTGCTTATTCTCCTGCTTTTAAATCTCAAGTATCTCAAAGAGAGACTGTATATGATTTGTCTTTGCCTCTTTAGTGTTTAGTGAGTACAGGTTTTCAATAAATATATATTGAATAAAAAATGATCTAATTAAGAAATGAAGCTTCTCAGGCAAGGGTCCTGTTAGAAAAGAAGTTTCCCTCTTTTGGGCAAAACTGATAATTGCCCATATGTCCAGCAAATACAAAATACTTTGCTACCTAGTTTCTTTAGAATATCAGCTTCTAAAGGGAAGAAATTAATAACCCTTGATAGATTTTCTGCCAAGATGAAGAGAGACACGTAGATTTGTGCTCATATGCCAACTCTAATCAATTGGTTGTCATTCCCTAGAGTACTACTCTAAGTAGGATTTTCAGACTTCTTCCAGGCACCACAGGAAATAATATAATTTATTTAGGATCCATGCCATAGGTTCAGTATTTGGAAGTGATGGCAGTTGTCCCACATACTTATGCAGCCTGGCTGGTGCAATGGTTAAAGCCCTTGGCTGCTAACCAAAAGGTCTGAGATGTGAACCCATCAGATGTTCTGCAGGAGAAAAGATCTGGCAATCTCTTCCCATAAAGATGACAGACTAGGAAACACTATGGGGCAGTTCTACTCTATCACACAGGGTTGCTATGAGTCAAAATCTACTTGAAGGCACACAATAACAACAATGTAGAACAGCTCAGCATACATTAAAGCAGCAATTTTAGTGCCCTTAACCTGGTAGTGCAGTGGTTAACAGTTTGAGTGCTAATCAAAAGGTCAGTAGTTTGAATCTACCAGGTGCTCCTTGCAAACCATATGGGGCAATTCGAATCTGTCTTGTAGGGTTGCTGTGAGTCGGAATCAACTCAATGGCAACAGGTTTTGTTCAGGTTAGAGACATTAGGTTACTTTTTAATTTTAAATGTTGTATCTACATTCTAACTCTCACTAATCTTTCATCTATGGGAATTTTAAGAGATAACATTGTCTAATCTATGCAATATAGATTATAGATCACTGGTTTAGGGTTCTGGAATTATCTTCTCTCCCTGGCTATATTTTTGTAAGCAGTATGAAGGCAGGAATCTACATTCCCTGATAATTAGGTACGTGACTGTGGCCAATACTTTGATACCATTACTATTGTATCAGTCAGCTATTGCTGCAGAACAAACTACCCCAAAACTCATTGGCATACAACAATAAACATTTATACTCATACTTACAGGCCTTTGGTTAAAGCACGGTGGCTCTGTTCAAGCTGCAGGTCTGCATGTGCCCAGGTAAATGAATAATTTCTTTTATAAGTTTTGGCACAAAGCTGGTTCCTATGAGGCAGAAGTTAAAGATGTTCCAAATGTCCAACTTTTCCAAGCTGCTGTATCACTCCATCATCCCTAACATCAATTACTCTCTCTCCCCTCAGCACTCTCCCTCCAATCTTTGTGTTCCTTAATTCACTGCAATGGCTCAAAGAACTCATGAGCCATATAAAGTAAATGGCTCTTGCAGTTGTGGAGAACAGCAAGCCGAAATTCATGGGCCAGGCATAGGCTTCTCCCTGGCCCTCAGTCTCTGCCCAAAGGCACTCAGCTTTCTTGCTCCATAGGCCGGGAAGCCCACTGTGCTGTCTCCTATAGGTTTCTCCTGCTGGTCTTTCCTGCAAGTCTCTCCTTCCTTGGTTGTGGTGGGCTCTTCTCTTTCATGCTTCTGGGGTGGCTTATTTCAAGAACAGCAGGATGGCAAAACTGATCAATCCCCTTGGTGGGCCATAATTACCTTATCACACAGTCCTGCCCAATCACTTGGGTGGAAGTTACAATGCCATGGCTACAAAGACCACACAAAAAATTATCTGTTACACCACACTAGTTCAGCTCAGTTATGCAGGTTTCAAGGGCAGTCACCTAAGGTACTTCTGCTTTACATGTCTCTCATTTCTTCTTGCATGAGTGGAATGCCCATGTCACATGCTTTTCACAGCAATGTAGAAGCATAAGAGCTAGCTCTAATGCACAAGCATATTTCAAGCCTATGCTTACATCATATCTTTCAATGCTTGTAGGCCAAACCAAGCTCCCGGCCAAGCCTACAGTCAACGAAGTTCATCAGAGTGGGGGGAGTGATATTTGCCGGACAATCGTCTATACCCCAATATGGTTCAATTTCTTCAAATTAAAAGCAGTGATAAACTGCAGGGTTTCTTAGCGACAAGTGGGAAAGAAAATGTCTGGTATACACTGGCATTCAGAAAACATTTGTTGAACTACTGAATTTCTTTTTCTATCCTTACAGCATATATACACTATGTGATACCCAGGTAGATTTTCACGATTTACTCACCTTTGATCAAGCTAGGACTTCCAGATTCTATGTTTCACTGTGTGACCTTAGGCAAGTTCAGAAATGCTTCTCTTCGTTTTATCTTGCAGTTAAGTTACAGAATTAAGATACTTTATTATCATAGAATATTTTGTGATTCTAGGATATATATTATGTAAGCTGTTCCAAGTATTTAAAAGTTGAGCTTCCTATTAGACCTCAGGAATAACGGTGTGGAAAATGACACCTAAATATTAAATCACTAATTTGCTGGCTTTAAGTAAAAAAGACTTTCCCCTTTTTTTAGGGGAGTGTAATTAACTTTTCTGCCTTTCAGGCACCGATGGTTATAACACATAAGATTTCCCAAGCTCGAAATCTTTGGCTTTGAAGCTCAGTTTTGTTTGAAACTTTATAAATATAAATAAGCTCTCATGAAGTATTAATAAACTCTCACCAGGCCACAATGAAAAAAGACAGTCATAATAAATAAAGAATAAAGAGATTCACGATATTGTTAAATCCATAAGAAAAGAACACATTTAAAAAGCAATGATCTGAAAACTAAGTTACAGAATTAGACAACTCAAGAGAAAGTCACAGGAGCAGAATTGAGGCAACAGAAGTCAGAATTAGTGAGACTGAAGATAAAGCACTTCACACCAATTTATCTGCAGAAAAATCAGATGAAAGAATTTTTTTTAAATGAAGAAACACTAAGAATTATGTGTGACTCTATCATGAGGAATAACCTACGAGTGATTGTAGTGCCAGAACAGGGGTTATAACAGAAAATACAGACAGAATTGCTGAAGATTTGCTGGCAGAAAACTTCCCTGATATTGTGAAAGACAAGAAGATATCTATCCAAGAAGCTCATCAAACCCCACAGAAAGTAAAATGAAAGTTACCAAGACATATTATAATCCCATATTTGCCAAAGCCAAAGATAAAGAGAGAATTTTAAGAGTGGCTAGCGATAACTGAAAAGTCATCTACAAAGGGAAGTCAATAAGACTAAGCTCTGACTACTCAGCAGAAACCATGCAGGCAAGAAGGCAATGGGATGACATATATAAAGCCTTAAAGGAAAAAAACTGCCAGCCAAGAATTATATATCCAGCAAAACTGTCACTGAAATATGATGGTGAAATTAGAGCATTTCCAGATAAACAGAAGATTAGGTACTTTGTAAAAACCAAACCAAAATTACAAGAAATACTAAAGGGGGTCCTCCAGTTATAAAATCGATAATGCCAGATAACAACATGAGACTAGCACACAGGACAGAACACCCAGATATCAACCCAGATAGTGAAGTCACAAAGATAAATCAAAGATAAAACACTGAAAATAGGGAAACAGAGACATCGATATATAAAAGATGACAGCATTAAAAAAAAAAGAGGAACTAAATAATGTAGTCATAGAGCTTTCATATGGAGAGGAAGTCCAGGCGATACCAAGAAATAAAAGATTGACTTAAACTTAGAAAAATAGAGGTAAATATTAAGGTAACCACAAAGGAAACTAACAATCCTACACATCAAAATAAAAAACAAAGACTTGGCAAATGCGGAATCAACAACAATGAAAAAGAGGAAAAGAAAATAAATAAAGAAAAACAACTCCGCACAGAAAATTAAGCGAAACAAAAAAACTGCCAACAACACACAAAGAAATACATCAAAAGGACAGCACTAAACTCATACCTATCAATCATTACTGCTGAATGTAAATGTACTAAATCCATTAATAAAAACACAGAAAGTGGCAGAATGGATAAAAAAAGAGAATCCATCTATATGCTCCTACAAGAGACACATCTTAGATTCAAAGATAAAAACAAACTAAAACTCAAAGCATGGAAAAAAAGTATATCAAGCAAACAACAATCAACAAAGAGCAGAAGTGGCAATATTAATCTTAGACCAAATAGACTTTAAAGCAAAATCCACCACAAAGGGTAAGGAAGGACACTATGTAATAATTAAAGGTCAATACACTGGGAGTACATAACCATAATAATTATATATGCACTCAACAATAAAACAATAGGGCTCCAAAATACATAAAACAAGCTTTAACAGCATTGGAAAGAGAAATAGATAGCTCCACAATAATAGCAGGAGATTTCAACATACCACTTTCGGTGAAGGACAGAACATCTAGAAAGAAGCTCAATAAAGACATGGAAGATCTAAATGGCACAATCAACCAACTTGATCTCATAGACATATACAGAACACTCCACCCAACAGCAGCCAAGTATACTTTCTTTTCCAATGCACATGGGACATTCTCCAGAATAGACCACATATTAGGCCTTAAAGGAAGCCTTAACAGAATCCAAAACACTGAAATACTACAAAGCACCTTTTCTGACCTTAAAGCCAAAAAAGTAGAAATCAATAACAGAAAAAGCAAGGAAAAAAAAAAAAATCAAATGCATGGAAACTGAACAACACCTTGCCCAAAAACTACTGGGTTACAGAATAAATTAAGGATGGAATAAAGAAATTCTTATAATCAAATTAGAATCCAAACACATCCTACCAGAACCTTTGGCACACAGCAAAAGCAGTGCTCAAAGGCCAATTTACAGCAATAATTGCACACATCCAAAAAGAAAAAGGGCCAAAATAAAAAAACATTAACCTTACAACTTGAACAAATAGAAAGAGTGCAGCAAAAGAAGCCCATGGGCACCAGAAGAAAGGAAATAATAAAAATTAGAGCAGAAATAAATGAAACAGAGAATAGAAAAATAATTGAAAGAGTTAACAAGACCAAAAATTGGTTCTTAGAAAAGATCAACAAACTCGATAAACCATTGGCCAAACTGAAAAAAGAAAAATAGGAGAGGAAACAAATAACCCAAATAAGAAATGAGATGGGCAATATCACAACAGACCTAACTGAAATTAAAAGAATCATCAGAGAATACTATGAAAAATTGTACTCCAACAAATTTGAAAACCTAAAGGAAATGGACAAATTTTTAGAAACACACTATCTACCTAAACTAACACAGAGGTAGAACAACTAAATAAACCTATAACGAAAAGATCGAAGAGGTAATTTAAAAACTCCCAACAAAAAAAAGCCTGGCCCGGATGGCTTCGCTAGAAAATTCTACAAAACATTCAGAGAAGAGTTAACACCACCACTACTAAAGGTTTTTCAGACCATAGAAAAGGACGGAATACTCCAGAACTCACTCTACGAAGCCAGCATAATCCTGATAACAAAACTAGGTAAAGACACCACAAAAAAAGAATATTACAGGCAAATATCCCTCATGAACATAGTCACAAAAATCCTCAAAAAAATTCTAGCCAATAGAACTCAACAACATGTCAAAAAAAAATAATCAAAAGGGATTCGGACCAGGTATGCAGGAATGGCTCAACATTAGAAAAGCAATCAATATAATTCATCACATAAATAACACAAAAGATAAGACCCACATGATCTTATCAATTGACACAGAAAAGGCATTTGACAAAGTTCAACACCGTTTCATGATAAAAACTCTCAGCAAAATAGGACTAGAAGGGAAATTCTTCAGCATAATAAAGGGCATTTATACAAAGCCAACATCCAACATCATCCTAAAGGAGAGACTCTGAAAGCATTCCCCTTGAGAATGGGAACCATACAAAGATGCTCTTTATCACCACTCTTATTCAGCATTTTGCTGGAAGTCCTAGCCAGAGCAATAAGGCAATAAAATAAAATAAAGGGCATCCAAATTGGTAAGGAAGAAGTAAAAGCATTCCTGTTTGCAGATGATATGATCTTATACTCAGAAAACCCAAAAAAATCCAGAAGAAAACTACTAGAACTAATAGATTTCAGCAAAGTATCAGGATACACAAGATAAACATACAAAACTCAGTTGGATTCTTCTACCAACAAAGAGAGCTTCGAAGAGGAAATCGCCAAATCAATACCATTTACAATAGCCCCCAAGAAGATAAAATACTTAGGAATAAATCTAATCAGAGACGTAAAAGACCTATACAAAGAAAACTACAAGACACTACTGCAAGAAACCAAAAAAGACCTACGTAAGTGGAAAAATATACCTTGTTCATGGATAGAAACTCTCAATATTGTGAAAATGTCAATTCTACCCAAAGCCACCTACAGATAGAATGCAATCCCAATCCAAATTCCCATGGCATTTTTTAATGAGATGGAGAAACAAATCACCAACTTCATATGGAAAGGGAAGAGGCCCCAGATAAGTAAAGCATTACTGAATAAGAAGAACAAAGTGGGAGGTCTCACACTAACCAAATTTAGAACCTATTATACCACCATGGTAGTCAAAACAGGCTGGTACTGATACAACAACAGATACATCGACCAAAGGAACAGAATTGAAAATTCAGGCATAAATTCAACCACCTGTGAGAAGGTGATATTTGACAAAGGCCCAAATTCCATTAAATGGGGAAAAGACATTCTCTTTAACAAATGGTGCTGGCATAACTTGATATCCATCTGCAAAAAAATGAAACAAGACTGGTACCTCACACCATGTACAAAAACTAACTCAAAATGGATCAAAGACCTAAATATAAAATCTAAAATGATACAGATCATGGAACAAAAAATAATGACAACACTAAATGCCCTAATACATGGCGTAACAGAATACAAAACATAACTAGCAATGCACAAACACCAGAAGAGAAACTAGATAACTGGAAGCTCCTAAAAATCAAACACTTATGCTCATCAAAAGACTTTACCAAAAGAGTAAAAAGACCTACAGACTGGGTTAAAATTTTTGGCTATAACATATCAAATCAGGGTCTAATCTCTAAAATCTACAAGATACTCCAAAACCTCAACAACAAAAAGACAAATAACCCAATTGAAAAATGGGTAAAGGATATGAACAGGCACTTCACCAAAGAAGACATTCAGGCAGCTAACAGATACATGAGGAAATGTTTATGATCATTAGCCATTGTTGTTGTTGTTGTTAGGTGCTGCCGACTCGGTTCCGACTCATAGCGACCCTATGCACAACAGAACGAAACACTGCCCAGTCCTGCACCATCCTTACAATCGTTGTCATGCTTGAGCTCATTGTTGCATTAGAGAAATGCCAATCAAAACTACCATGAGATACCTTTTCGTCCCAACAAGGCTGGAATTAATTCAAAAAACACAAAATAATAAATGTTGAAGCAGTTGTGGAGAGACTGGAACACTTATACACTGCAGTGGAAATGTAGAAAGATACAACCACTTTGGAAATTGATTTGGCACTTCTTTAAAAAGCTAGAAATAGAAGTACCATATGATCCAGCAATCCCACTCACTGGAATATATCCTAGAGAAGTAAGAGCCGTCACACGAGAGATATATGCATACCCATGTTTATTGTTGCACAGTGCGCAATAGCAAAAAAGATGGAAACAACCCAGGGATCCATCAACAGACAAATGGATAAACAAATTACGGTACATTCACACAATGGAATACCATGCAAAGACAAAGAACAATGATGAATCCACAAAGCATCTCACAACATGGACGAATCTAAACCTAAACTTTAAGCATTACACGCTGAGCGAAAGCAGTCAGTCGCAAAGGGACAAATATTGTATGAGATCACTATTATAAGAACTCAAGAAAAGGTTTAAACAAAGAAAAAAAACATTCTTTAATGGTTACGAGGGTGAGGAGGGAGGGAGAGATACCAAAAAATCAACCAAACCCACTGCCATCAAGTCGATTCCAATTCATAGCAACCCTATAGACCAGAGTAGAACTGCTCCATAGAGTTTCCAAGGAACACCTGGTAGATTTGAACTGCCAAACTCTTGGCTAGCAGTCGTAGTACTTAACCACTATGCCGCCAGGGTTTCCTCTAACTAGACAGTAGACAAGAATTATCTTAGGTGAAGGGAAGGACAACACACAATACACCGGGAGTCAGCATAACTGGACTAAACCAAAAGCTAAGAAGTTTCCTGAACACAATAAACACTTTGAGAGACACAGTAGCAGGGGTAGGGGTCTGCAGACCATGGTTTCAGGGGACATCTAGGTCAACTGGCACAACAAAGTTTATTAAGAAAATGTTCTGCATCCCACTTTGGTGAGTGGCATCTGGGGTCTTAAAAGCTTGCCAGCGGCCATCTAAGATGCATCAATTGGTTCCAACACACCTGGAGCAAAGAAGAATGAAGAACACCAAAGACATGAGGAAAACATTAGCCCAAAAGACAAAAGGGCCACATAAATCAAAGACTCCATCAGCCTGAGGCCAGAAGAACTAGATGGTGCCTGGCTACCACCAATGACCTCCCTGACAGGGAACACAACAAAGAGTCCCTGAAAGAGCAGTAGAAAAATGTGGTGCAAAACTCAAATTCAAGTAAAAATACCAGACTTAATGGTCTGACTGAGACTAGAAGAACCCCAAAAGACATAGCCCCCGGACTCTCTACTAACCCAGAACTAAAACCATTCCCAAAGCCAACTCTTCAGACAAAGATTAGATGGGACTATAAATCATAAAATAATACGAGTGAAGAGTGTGCTTCTTAGTTCAAGGAGATACACAATACTAAACTGGCAGTTCCTGTCAGGAGGCGGGATGAGAAGGCAGATAGGGATAGGAGCTGGTTGAATGGACATGGGAAACCGGTGGTGGAAAGGGAGAGTGTGTTGTCACATAATAGGCATTGAAACTAGGGTCACATAACGGTATGTGAATTAATTTTTGTATGAGAAATTAACTTGAGCTGTAACTTTCACCTAAAGCACAACAACAAAAAGAAAATTAAGTTAGTAGTGATACGTCACTTAATATTTTTCAAAAAAATGGAAGAAATATATGCTTTACCTAATATCACACTCACACATGATAATGGGCACAAGACAGTGCAATCTGATAATGGTCAGTTTCTCTAAGGAAAAAGTACTTTCCAGGAGATTTTATTTTCTTCCTTGGAGTTTAAATTCCTTATGATCATCAAACTTTAAATGAAGTTCAGTAAGCAAAATTTGATACATATATACAATGCAATATTATTCAGTCATAAAGAGAAATAAAGTTCTGAGACATGATATGGCATTGGTGAACCTTCAAAACATTATGCTGAGTGAAATAGGTCAGATGCAAGGGACAAATGTTGCATGGTCCTATTTATATCTAGATTGGGCAAATGCATAGTGGTAAAGGTTTATTAGTGGTTACAGGGACTAGAGGGAGAAAGCAATGAGAGTTGTTGCTGAAGGGATACCGAGTTTCTGTTTGGGGTGATGAAAAACTTGGAAATGGACAACGGTGATGGTAGTACAACATCCTGAATGTAATTAATGTTATTGGATTGTATACTTAAAAACTGTTAAAATAGGACATTTTTTGTTATATGTATTTTACCACAATAACGTTTTTTAAAAAAGGAAGTTCAGGGAGAGCAGGAATTTTGGCTTAGTCAATATATCCATATTTGTACCCATTCCAAAGAAAGGTGATCCAACAGAATGTGGAATTATCGAACAATATCATTATCATTAATATCACATGCAAGTGAAATTTTGGTAAAGATCATTGAAAACCAGTTGCCACAGCACATCGACAAGGAACTGCCAGAAATTCAGGCCAAATATAGAAGAGGATATGGAACCAAGGATATCATTGCTAATAGCAGATGGATCTTGGCTGAAAGCAGAGAATATTAGAAAGATGTTTACCTGTGTTTTATTGATCATGCAAAGATATTCAACTGTGTGGATCATTAAGGAATTATGGATAACACTACTAAGAACGGGAATTCCAGAACACTTCATTGTGCTCATGAAGAACATGTACATAGATCAAGAGGTAGTCCTTCAAACAGAACAGGGGGATAGATACCACACCATGTAAAGTCAGAAAAGTGTACGTCAAGGTTATATCTTTTCACCATACTTACTCAATCTGTGTGTTGAGCAAATAATTCAAGAAACTGGACTATATGAAGAAGAATGCAGCATCAGGATTGGAGGAAGACTCATTAACAACCTGAGAAATGCAGATGACACAATTTTGCTTGCTGAAAGTGAAGAGGACTTGATGCACTTACTGATGAAGATCAAAGACTACAGCCTTCAGTATGGATTACACCTCAACATAAAAGAATACAAAAATCCTCACACCTGGACCAATAAGCAACATCATGTTAAATGAAGAAGATTGAAGTTGTCAAGGATTTCATTCTACTTGGAGCCACAATCAACACCCATGGAAGCAGCAGTCAAGAAATCAAAAGATGTATTGCACTGGGCAAATGTGCTGCAAAAGATCTCTTAAAGTGTTAAAAAGCAAAGATGTCACTTTAAGAACTAAGGGGTGCCTGTTCCAAGCCGTGATGTTTTCAATCGCCTCGTATGAGTGTGAAAGCTGGAAAATGAATAAGGAAGACCAAAGAAGAATCGATGTCTTTGAATTACGGTGTTGACAAAGAATATTGAATACCACGGACTGCCAGAAGAAGGAAAAAATCTGTCTTGGAAGAAGTACAGCCAAAGTGCTTATTATAAGCAAGGATGGTGAGACTTTGGTCTCGCATACTTTGGGCATGTTATGAGGAGGGATCAGTACCTTGGAGAAGGACATCATGGTCAGTAGACTACAAAAAAAAAAAAAGAGTACAGGAGCAGCAAAAGAGAGGAAGACCCTCAACAAGCTGCATTGACACAGTGGCTGCAACAATGGGCTCAAACATAACAATTGTGAGGATGGCAAAGGACTGGGCAGTGTTTCATTCTGTTGTACTTGGGGTTGCTATGAATTGGAACTGACTGGAAGGCATCTAACAACAATAGCAACAATGTATCTCCAATGTCCAGAAGATTGTCAAGGCAAGAGAGAAAAGAGGCTGTGTTGATTTTTTTTTTTAATTTTATTTTCCCTAAAACATCTGGCACAGGGTTATAAAATATATTCAGATATTAATGAATATTTTACAATGATTTTATTGTATTTCTAGCCCTATTTCTCAGCATATATCTGTAAATTTTATGCTTAAGAAAATAATAGTTAATACTGAGATGAGATTTACAGTGCATCAGACACTTTTCTAAATGTGTTATTTATATTTCACGACAATCTTAAAGGGTAGATACTATGATTATCATCCCCATTTTACAGATGAGAACATTGGGCCACACAGAGGGTAAAGCTTACCGAAATTCACAAAGCTAGTAAGTGTCAAAGCTAGGATTAAAACCCAAGCGGTTTGGGTCCCTAGTCTATACTCTTAGCCACTACATGACCAAGCTAATTTGGAAGAGATATACTTCTTTACAAAGGCAGTATAACATAATGATTAAGAACATAGGTTTTGTCATGAACATGCCTCAATTAAAATCTTATTTCTGCTCTTTATTAGCTCTGTAACCTTGGGCAAGTTGCTTAGCATCTGTAAACCTGTTTTATTCTCCACTCAGTGGGGAGTATGTTTACTTCAAAGGGTTATTAATGAGATAAGAAAGTATATTTAGCAGAATACTGGCATATAATAAGCTGGAATTATTAATATTATTTAGTATAAGCACCCAGGGAAATTAAATGGCTCGCCCAAGGTCACATATCTCATTACAGAAAAGCAAAGTCTAAGCTCTGGATTTGTTGCTTGTATGTCCAGGGCACTTTCCCTTACGCTTTGTAAGTGGTCTGCCCCTAAGGATTTTTTACATGACTTGGTCAGATGAGATGGACCACAAAAGAAACATACCACCTAACAATGCAGTTACAAACCATGCAGGGTGGCTAGACTTTACAAGTGCTTTACAAAACTTCAATTACTTTGCCTGCTATTGCCGTCTTGTTTTCCTCAGTGGACCAGAAACAGTAAATAACAGACAACAAAGTTAGATTTCTTCACAGGAGTTTTCCAATTAAAAATTGAGAGCTCAATTAAGTTCACATCATCAACATCAGCATCCCAAGAGTAAATGCTTCCACACCTACAGCTCCAAACCTAAACGTTTATCATCAATCACTTAAGAATTTTATGCATTTATAGAACTCCATACCTCAGCATTTATCTGCCATTTTCTTGCATAACAGAAGGCTATACTGAGCCTTTTATAATCCAAACCATCAAGTTATCTTACACCCTTCCATCCTTAATATGAGTAAATATGTGTAAAAAACATATTCTATTTGCCTGGTGTTTTAGATTTTTTTTTTTTTTTTAGCTATTTATAGGCATTGCAGCACATAAACTATTTAGTGCTCCTGTTATAGACTGCACTACTAAAACTATTTGTTTTACATTCAATATCTAGAAATTCAGTTAATGCAAGTACACTCAGAGTGGTTTTAAACATCTTTGTGGTCTGCACAGTGCTATTCCAGAAAGGTTCTAAAACATCGTTCTCTCAAGTCATATTTTTGACGGTCCCCTGATGCTTTCTACAAATATTTTTTTCCACATTCTCTAAGTCTGATTTTATTTAGCTCCCCCCCCCCCCACCGCCCCAGCTTTACAAATGAGCCTGAAACACACGGGGTATAGCTATAATCGATGATTCAGCACATTTCCATTGCACAGAAATGAAATTTCCAGTGGCACCACTTATTCTTTATTGTGCTGAGATCAACAGTTGGAAGAACCCTTAACCCAGCAGCATGCCCGACTTCCCAACATATATTCATAACATCGGTCTATAAATTCAATAGAAATATTAGGTTACAGGGCATTCATGCTCAGAATACCAAGATTCCTTGAGGTTTTGGAGTGTTCGTCAAACAAATCGCTCTTCTGACTAACCAAAGTCTCCCAGGATGAAATGTGCCATGAGGCTGGACTCCCTGAGCCACTACAATTTTGTGTGGAGGAGTGGGTGGGCAGGGGGAGTTCTGAGATATTTTTAGGACAATGAATTTCATTATTTCCCCTCTTCTTGGTCTACCGGCTGTAAAAACTGACAACCTTGGATGCATCAATGTTCCCTACACACTCAACCTTTTCACATAACTTGTTGTGACTCCTCTTTTTCTGGGTCAGAACAGGGGTTCTCAGAACATTTCTATAGAAGGTTGCTTCTCACTAAATATACACTCTGAGCTACTTATTCACTTGGCCTCGCTTTTCTTCTTATTCCTGTATTTCTTACGTGTTTAGAGTAAATAAAGTTACAAAAATATTTTAAACCCTTTCCCATAACTAACCCTTAAGAAAATATTTACTTGGGACAAAAGGAAGCATTTTACACAGTTTTCAAGACATATAAATTTCAGGATCTCCTTTGAACCTTTCCTTCTTACCACACTTTTAAGTAGGTTTCCCTAGTAGATTGTAGTGCTTTCTGATTTACATTATCCTAGAAAAACAAAGGAGCCCTCGTGACACAGTGGTTAAGAGCTCCGCTGCTAACTAAAAGGTTGGCAGTTTGAATCCACCAACCACTCCTTGGAAATCCTATGGGGCAATTCCACTCTGTCATATGGGCTCACTATGAGTCGAAATTGACTCAAAGGCAATGGTTTTAGAAAAACAAAAGCAGGCAGTATTTTCTTCTCATGCTTTGTTCAAGCTAGCCCAATGGACACTGATCTGAATCTAACATGTTACCCAAAATAATACACTGTGAATGGATCTTTGCTGAACTTTAACCGAAGTATGATTTCACCAAAGGACTTTGTTATTTTAAGGTAGGGAACTCAGTTTGGGGAGACAGCTGTCTTTTGTTTATCAAAAAGCTTTGATGAGCCATTTTATTTGTGGATTTCAGGGAATGGACAGAGGGAGGAAGACAACTTGCTATGCATAATAAAATAAAGGAAACAGAGTTACTGGGTGTGGCCTAGAAGGACAGGGTGGGAGGACTCACACATGGGTAAGAAGAGAAGGCATGAAAGTCAGTGACAGAAGCTCAGGGGTGTCTCCACAACAGAAGGCCAGGCGCCCTCCTGTCGAAGGATAAGGCAGCCATGAGATGGTGATGAGGATGCCTGAAGATTTTCTGAGATGAGGAAGGCTAATGTTCAGTTTTAAGTTGTTGGTTCTACTATGATTCAGTGTAATCCCATTCATTACTCTTGGTCTTCATCAAAATGTCTACTACACATAACTGCCTTCTATGAGAAGCAGTTTTTAAATTAAGAAAACAGCGTCTGTACCCAACTTGTGGCTGGGGAAAGAGCTAAAGGGTAAATTCCAGGTCAAAAGTGAACAATAGTTCATCAGAAACAGGAGATGAGAGGAAGCCAAAAGTAGAGGAGATATGAATCGCCAAAGAATAACTGAAAACTCTGGGTAAAAGGGAAACCCTGGTGGCATAGTGGTTAAGAGTTCGGCTGCTAACCAAAAGACCAGCAGTTGGAATATACCAGGTGCTCTTTGGAAACCCCATGGGGCAGTTCTACTCTGTCCTATAGGGTTGCTATGAGTTGGAATCGACTCGACGGCAACGGGTTTGTTTTTCTTCTGGGTAAAAGGACACCAGGCTTTCCCGCAACAGATAAGATGAGAATCTAAATCAGCTTATTTGAATATCAAAGGGACGACTGTATAAAGCTAAATAAAGTACTAAGAACACATGGGCTAAAATATGAGTGCACAAGGATAAGAATAAACCAGAGACAGGATTGTAAGATTGAAAATAAAAGAGAAGCCGAATGACTTCTGTCTTTCTTTCCCTACTGCTCCTTGCTTTCCCTCACCCCAGCACGTTTTGAGCCTTTCTCAACTTTGATGTTTCAGAGCTTTTGGTATTAGACATGAAGGGAAGTGGTTTGATCTAAAATGGCAGCCGGTAAAGCGGATTAAGTATGCAGTTCCACGTTGTTTTTTTTTTTTTTTTACTTACTCCCTGCATCACCAGACCATCTCCTATGCACACAAATACCTCAAACATCCACCAGATTATCTATGTTGTCTAACTTTTTTTTTTTTAATTAGAGAACTTTACGTATCAGACATTGAAAGAGTCTCTATCGGATCGAGAAAGTTGACGAAAATTTAAGCACCCATGCCCTGAGAAGGAACAGTAACAATTTAAGAACTGCAAGGCACGAAGCTGCTAAGTGTCTGACAGTATAAATACAGTCTTCCCTCCCCCCAGGACACTGCATGATTATGAGACAGAAGAAACATGAGATACCGTTCAATTTCATTTATCTGAAAGCATGGCTTTCCTTTGTGCTCTCAAATTTGAGAAGCGGTCAATTTACCAACACATTTTTTTAGAAGAAATGTGCACATTAACTGAAATAAAAGTCCAGAAGAACACCTCCAAAGCAAAACCAGAGTTAACCATTTAAATGAATATTGTAACCAGCAACGTGGAGTGATATATTTCAGTTTACTTACTTCTGTTTGGAGGAAACACTTCTAAAATTTTCTCATGATCAGTTAGGCCTCTGCCCACAAACACCAAAAACAACCACCCAGGCACACATTTTACATGCAGTAAAATGTTTTGGAAAACGGACAAAAGAAAATGGAAACCAAAGAGGTTTCACCGTTTTCCTAACGTAAGATTTTGAGCAAATCAGTGAACCATCTGAAACTTCCATTTTTTAACTGTATTAAAAAAAAAAAAACAGGGAATAATCATAACTCAGAGTGTTTTTGTGAGAATTAAAATGTACTACTTGTAAAGTATTTTTCAACAAATAAATAAATGGCTTATAATGCCAGTTAGTTTTTTTCTAGATAGCCTTCTGGGCTGGCTCCCTCTCCTGCCCTAGCACACCATGGTGTCTGCCATTTGTAATCATCTGCAAAGCCAAACAGCCTCATAGACTAAATGCATTTTTAATGCTCTGAGTCAGGAGTCTTGCTAGGGACTGCATTTAGAGAGATTTTTGGCCCTGCTTGATCGTAGCAATTACAAGCAGAATGGAAGGACTTGAAGCAATGTATCCACACAGCAAATGCCAATGCCTGATTTAAAAGGGTGGGAAGACTGGACTGCCCTTTTGAAAACAGTTTTAGGCTGTATTTTCAAGAGGAAACACACACACACACAACACCAAAGCATTAGCCATTTTCTTCCCAAAGCCAAAAAATTATTTAAGTTTTATTCACACCTTTGTTTTTCTGAAATGTTTTTCTACCGGAGTTAAATACATCTTATTTCCTCCTTCACCCATTAAAACTCTTACAACTGTCAACTCTTCTTTGATGGCTCTAAAATAAGAGCTTTAAGAGCTAACATCGCTGAATGCTTGCTGAGTGGTTTGCACCGTTTCATCCTCAAAACAATGGTATGATGTAGAGACTGTTGTCCTCCATTAGTAGGTACAGAGAAGTTAAGTAACTTCCTCCAGGTTTTATGGTTGGCAAGTAGGAGATTTTGCCCCAGTCTGTCTATTGACTATTAACCACAATTTCACCTACCTCCAAGTTATTTACTACCAAACCATAATATTGACAGTAGTTAACATTTAGGATTTAGTATACTTCTATGTAACAGGCATCTCATAGACATCACTTCATTTGATCGTTAAAACCATGCCATGAAGTTGGATTTTTTTTTAAATCATTCTCACTTCACAAATGTAGAAACTGAGGCATACATGAGGTAACCTGCTAAAGATCACCCTGTTCTTAAGCTGCAGAGACAGGTTGCAAATTCACATTCTCCAATTCTGAGTCCTCTGTCTGCCCCATGCTCTGTCCCCAGGGCCACACTTAAAATTGGGAACCATTGAAAACTGCCCAAGGGACCCTTTCAACTCCATGCATGCAACACTGTAAATACACTGACTGCCCACTCTTCCAGGAATGTACCCCCCTCCTGCTTTCCATATGTATTGGTCCCTCTGCCTGGAATTCTCCTCTCCTTCCATCTCCACTGTACTCAGTGGGAGAAACTACTTCATCCTCCAAGGCCTCCAGTGTCACTTTCTCCCTGTGGACTCCTCTGCCCACCTCTCCTCCCAAGACAACATTTAAATTGTTTCCACAGGACTGTGATCAGCCTTCTGTTATGCCAGTTTTCACGTTATGTCATGGTTAATTGTTTAGCATTCTGTCTCTTTTTCCAGTTTATGAGCTCCTCGAAGCAGGGATTTTATTCAACCATGTTCTCTAATGTCTGACAAAGTGACTGGCATATAGTAGATATGCATTGAATTATAGACTGAACTGAGTTTGGTACACCTACTTTAGCTGTTGTTTTGATTCTGCACCCAATAAATATTACAACAAAATAAAATCAGAAAGCCTTGAACCTAGTATAGCTTTAATTAGAAAATTCTAGTACATAAATTCGCAAATTTTATCCTGATTTAGAATGGTTCTTTCCGTGATTTTTGTTTCTATGAGGGAATTTTAGTTCCGTAAAAGTAGCTGTTTGGGTCTGGGGTCTTAAAAGCCTGTGAGTGGCCATCTAGGATGCTCTACTGGTCTCACCTCTTCAGGAGCAAGGGAAAATGAAGAAAACTAAACATACAAGGGAAAGATTAGTCCAAAGGACTAACGGACCACATCTACCAAGGCCTCCACCAGACTGAGTCCAGTACAACTAGATGGTGCCTGGCTACCACCACTGACTGCTCTGACAGGGATCACAATACAGGGTCTCAGACAGAGCTGGAGAAAAAGGTAGAACAAAGTTCTAATTCAAAAATAAGGACCAGACTTACTGACCTGACAGAGACTGGAGAAGCCCCTAGAGAATGGCCCCTGGACACCCTTTCAGCTCAGTAATGAAGTCACTCCTGAGGTTCACCCTTTAGCCAAAGATTGAACAGGCCCATAAAACAAAATGAAACTAAAGAGGTACATGAGCCCAGGGGCAAGGAGTAGATGGCTGTGGCGGACAGGAAAGCTGGTATTTGGGAACCCAAGGGTGAGAAGGGATAGTGTTGACAGGTTGTGGGGTTGTTAACCAATGTCATACAACAAAATGTGTACTGTTTAATGAGAAACTAGTTTGTTCTGTAAACCTTCACCTAAAGTACAATAAAAAATAAAAAAAAGTCATTTCATAATAGTAAAAAAAAAAAAGTAGCTGTTTCGTGTGTCAGGCTATTATATCTGAAGACGGCAAGCTCTAGGCTTGAGTTTGCAACTATCTGGCATTACTGTAGCTCTCATTTCCTTTCCCTTTGATAGCCGATTTCCAGGTCCTTTATAAATGACTTTTGGCCATGAGTAAAATTTGTCAACTCTCCTTGAAGGTACCATGTGTGTGGATTAAGGTATTAACTTTAGAATCATCGACTATAAAATCTTTCTTTATGCTTTCTTGTATGATGGGTTAACATAGTAGTTTCTTCAAGTGTTCCAAATTTTTCCTTTTAAAATTGTTAAGTTTTATTGTTTTTAGAAGTAAAGAGAGATCAAAGATGATGCTTGATACGTGAAAACTTAACTTCCTTCATGAGTCTCTCAAACAGATCTCAGAAGCTGTAAACAGTCCTGTCAGAGAATATGAGGAAGGAAGAACCCTGCTCAGGTAAATAGCACATACAAAGGCCAGGTACAGCCATAATGCCCATTCAATGGAATTTTGCCATAACATCGTATTTTTTACATCCTCTTTGATGCTCCCTACAGCATTTTGCATCTTTTGGTTACCTTGATTTTCACTTCTGTGCCTACGCTCCCTGGATGTTGTCTTACTGTTCACCATCTGATCATCGTTCTTGGTAGCTCTGTGCCTGTGCTTGTTTCTTCAACACTATTCCAAAGTCTTTCTCTGTTACTCTGACTTTTGGAACAATTTGAGCTACCTTGCACTCTATTCTACCTGTAGACCTATTCCTTCCCAGACTCACTCAATTTACCAGTGGCCATGGGTTGCACCATGGCATCTTTCACCCCCAAAGCTGCCCGAATTTTGTTGCCTGACCCGGTGATGAGCCTTTACCCTTGACTCAGTGCCTCATCCCCAGAACATGACAACTACAGGAGCTTTGAACATTGTTCTCATTCTTTCCTTAGATGGTATAATAGAAATTTTACTGAATAATGTACCTGGTTTCTGGTCTAGATTCTGTTTTTATTGTGCTGTATTACGTTAGGCAATCAATTAAGTATATACATCAAAACAACCTGTACGAGAACCCCTGAGGGAGCAGGAGAGCAGTGGGATGCAGACCCCAAATTCTCATAAAAAGACCAGACTTAATGGTCTGACTGAGACTAGAAGGACCCCGGTGGTCATGGCCCCCAGACCTTCTGTTGGCCCAGGACAGGAACCATTCCCGAAGCCAACTCTTCAGACAGGGATTGGACTGGACAATGCATTGGAGAGGGATGCTGGTGAGGAGTGAGCTTCTTGGATCAGGTGGACACTTGAGACTATGTTGGCATCTCCTGCCTGGAGGGGAGATGAGATGGCGGAGAGGGTTAGAAGCTGGCGAAATGGACATGAAAAGAGAGAGTGGAGGGAGAGAGCGGGCTGCCTCATTAGGGGGAGAGCAACTGGGAGTGTGTAGCAAGGTGTATATGGGTTTTTGTGTGAGAGACTGACTTGATTTGTAAACTTTCACTTAAAGCACAATAAAAAATATTTTAAAAAAAATTGCAGTGAAGAGTTTGACAGGAAAAAATGCATTTCCCTATCCACGTGTGGTTAATCTGGAGCAGTGAGGCCACACATAAAGCAAGCGCCTGTGCCTGCGTAACTTGAAATAAAACAGTTTCTGAGGGCAGAAAAAAAAAAACTACCTGTACAATATTTTGTCCTCACCCATTTTCCAGTGGCTCTCCAGTTGAGTCTGACTCACGGTGACCCTGTATGTGTTAGAGCAGAACTGTGCTCCATAATGTTTTCAGTATCTGATTTTTGGAACTACATTGCCAGGTCTTTCTTTCAAGGCACCTGTGGGTAGACTTGAACCTCCAACTTTTCAGTTAGCAGCTAAGCTTGTTAAATGTTTGCATCAACCAGGAGCTCTATGTGCAGTCCTCAACCTATCTATCCCAGCTGCAGATGGGCTTTCAGGAATATGCATTTTTCAGGTACAAGATGATATTAATGTACACTTTGGGATTGGAAAAGCAACTCAGTTTTGATATCTCAAACGTCCCTTCTGGGAAGACAGTGTTTTCCTACCAAAGATGTTTATCTTTTAAGAATACTGGAGAGTGAGATAGAAATAATAACAATTTGATGTTAAATTTATCTAGAACAGATCTTTTTTCTATAATGTATATATAGTTTTTTTTTTTCTTTTTTATTGTGCTTTTTTTTTTTTTTTTTTTTAGGTGTAAGTTTACAGAGCAAATTAGTTTCTCATTAAACAATTAATACACAAATTGTTTCGTGACATTGGTTGCCAACCCTGTGATGTGTCAACACTCTCCTCTTCCTGACCCAGGTTCCCCCTTTCCATTTGTCTGGTTTTCCTTTCCTTTCCTGACTTCTCATCTTTGCTTTGGGGCTGGTATGTGCCTTCAGTCTCCTATACACAGTTAACTATGAAGAACTTTCCTCGTGTGTGTTTTTTTTATTATTACTATTGTACTTTATATGAAGGTTTACAGAACAAAAAAGCTTCTCATTAAACAATTAGTACACTTATTGTTTTGTGACATTGGTTACTAACCCCATGACATGTGAAAACTCTCGGGTTCCTATTACCAGCTTTCCTGTCCCCTCCTGCCTTCTCATCCTTGTCCCTGGGCTGATGAGCCCCTTTAGTCTTGTTTTATGGGCCTGTCTAATCTTTGGCTGAACGGTGAACCTCAGGAGTGACTTCATTACTGGCTGAAAGGGTGTCTGGGGACCATACTCTCAGGGTTTCTCCAGTCTCTGTCAGGCCAGTAAGTCTGGTCCTTTTTTGTGAGTTAGAATATTGTTCTATATTTTTCTTCAGCTCTGTCTGGGACCCTTTATTGTGATTCCTGTCAGGGCAGTCAGTGGTGGTATCTGGGCACCATCTCGTTGTGCTGGACTCAGTCTGGTGGAGGCTGTGGTAGTTGTGGTCCGTTAGTTGTTTGGCCTAATCTTACCCTTGCACCCTTAGTGTTCTTCATTCTCCCCTGCTCCCGATGGGGTGAGACCAGAGGAGTATCTCAGATGGCTTCTCACAGGCTTTTAAGACCCCAGAAGCTTCGCACCAAAGTAGAATGTAGCACATTTTCTCTATAAACTATGCTATGCCAACTGAGCTAGATGTTCCCTAAGACCTCTATAGTTTTTTTTTAATCCTGTTTTAGCACGTTTCAGGAAAGCAGCATGACTTAGGCTTCTTCTGTAATTTTTTTAAAGCAGAAACACAAGTTTGAGTTACCTGGAAGAGTAACCACAGGTAGTATTTTCTTTGTTTGTAGTAATAGCTGCACAGATTTCTCAAAATCCCCAGGACCCATTGCCAATTGTCATTAATGGTAATTAATGGCAGACTTTATGAAAATGACTTCTGAGTAACTGGCTTTGGCCTAGAAGCCCAGTAAGACTGTACCCAGCATCACGCCTTATACATGCAATTATCTGTCCTATGACAATCAAAACCCACAGTTTCAGGCATAAAATTTAAAAAGAGTAAAATCACTGGTGTCAACTGAGCTGTTTGCTGGAGGTTGAGAGAGAAGTCAAGGGGAAGGAAAAAAATTAATTTATAACATATCAGGGGAAATTGCATCCTCATTGATGGTGCTTAGTTGGGTAGATATTTTCACTTAATACTCAAGTGGAAAATTATTTCTTCCTACAGAAAGACAAGGCGGTCTATGTAATTTCTTCAACCACTACCTCACAGACCAGGGCAGAGAGGGTTGTCATCGGAGGATAGCCAACAGCTGCAACAGACATTTCATAGTGAAGGCTCTGAAAGAAACAGAGCTTCCAACATAAAATAGGAAATTGGAGCAGCAAATAGGGCTACGAGTTTATAATCGTTAAAGAGTATCTATCTTAAAATTCTAATTTTTTTGCAATTGCAGGCACAGAAACTGAGAATTCTCTTCATTTATTTTAAAAACGATAAGCATGGAAATGGCCCATTTTGACAAAGATCAAATACAGAGAAGATGATTAACAAATGACATGGAATCAGAATAGGGTCTGGAATGGACTAAAAGCAAAAAGAATTCACTGCAGACGCCCCGACCGTAGACCTCACCAGGTAAGGGTTGACATCGACACTGCACACTGTAATCTGCATTTCCCTTCTCTTTATGTGTGTGTGTTAACTGTTTAGTAAACTTCATATTATTAGTTTCATTTAAATAATAAATAAAAAACGCCAGTTGCTGCCGAGTCAATTCAAACTCATGGCAACCCCATGCATGCAGAGTAGGGCTTTCAAGAAATAGATTGCCAGGCGTTTCTTCCTAGGTACCTCTGGATGGATTTGAACTGCCAATGTTTCAGCTAGTAGCTGTTTGCACCACCTAGGGATACCTATTAGTTTCATAGTATGATTTTAATCATTTTTTCTATTCAGTTTTGTTTTTCCCTATACACGTTTTGACTAAAAGAAACACTTAAGATATACTGGATTGTATGAACCCAGTTAGCAGTAGGCAGAACATAGTAAGTTAGAGCATTTACAGAATGATGCTTAAGCAATGTTTTATTTTGTTTCTGCAAGGGCAAATCTTCTAAGAAGGTGGAGTCTTAAATGAGAAATAAAGTCAGGTGTCTTTGTACAGGCGGATTACTTCTTCTCTCCTTTCCCTTTCCTCTTCCCCTGCCTCCTTCCCTCCCTTCCTTTCTTGTCCTCTTCTTTAATTTCTTTCTTTCCTTTCTTCTCTTTATTCCTTTATCACTTTCTACATCCTTACATTCCTACCATAAACACATCTTGAGCAGCAAACACAGTGCATATTTTACTTCTTTTCTTTATTTCTGTCTGTGCCTACTGAAAAATGTCCAAAAGGCATCATTCTCAGGGGGGGTCCTGCTACCAAGTCCAGTCTCACACTCTGAAATGATGTTGTATGCTTTGCTGAGCTGGACACACATGGCAGCACTAAAATAACAGGATACTGAGGCGATGCTCTCTGGTGAGGAGAAGTGAGGCAGCTGCAAGCAAGTAGGTTGAAAAAACACTTTAATGATGTACTGAAGCATGGCAATGAGCAGGCTGACATCGCAGGAGCTTCTAGGTAAAAAGCCAAAGCAGAGAGAAAGGCCTAGTGTTTAGAAATTGAGAAATAACTAAAGTTTGGCTGACTGTAAGTCTTTAAGTAGCTGATACTGAAATTCCATAGGGCTGATTTACTTTAAGGTGGTAAGCTTTGCTGGCGATCAGCCTCTTTAGCCATAACGGCATCACCATGAGTAGTATCAATCTTGAACAGGAAGGGCACTTCGTAAGACAGCTAAACAGCTGACTATATTATCGGGCAAAAGACCTTAACAAATAGCATGAGCTACAGTGCTTTGGAAACATTAAGAATCAGCTCATTGATCCTATAAAGGGTACCTTTTTTTTTCATAGAAATAAATAAACAGTTAAGCCTTACCTTCAAATTGTATATATGGTACTTTTACACAAATAATACGCGACTTCTGCATTTGTTTGTCAGCCATGCCCTCCCCAGGCAAAGCCACCTTCACAAGCAACGCTATTAACAGAGGGTGCTTAGTATAATACCTAGCAGGCAGTGGGTGTGGCCAGCAAACAAATGCAGAAGGCAGACATTATTTGCGTAAAACTATGCTATATTCCCTGTGTTCTATGGGAAAATCATATATAGAGCCTTGGGATAATGTCCAAGTATTCTAAAAATGCAAGCAGTATGATGGGCTTTCCATTGTAATATGCTTCGAAGATAGCTTTGTAGGGAATAAGAAAGAAAACAGAACTAAGGGGAGGCCAATGAACTTGTGCTATGCTGATACAGTTTGGCGCATGAGAGCGTGTGATGCATACTGACTTGTTTCCTAAAACAAATCTAAGGGACTTAGAGTAAGTTCCTTACAACATCACTGAAGGGGTGAGCAAAATTGTTGATTCCACAGGAGAGTTCAGTAGAGCCAGTGTTCTATTTTACCTCTATATTCAAATAGATACACAGAATTCTTTTTTTATTTCAATGCACACTTTTAAGTAATACGAATATTTTCTTGTAGCCTCAATAACATGATCACACCAAACATAATTTAATATATCTTGATATCATATCTACTGAGCCCATATTCAAATTCCTTCATTTGTTTCGAAAATGTCTTTTCAGCTGGTTGTCCAAGACAGAATCCAGTCCAGGCCCATGCAATGCATGTGGTTATTACATCCAACAATTTCCTCTCTGCCTAGAAAAGTTTGCGTGTGTGTGTGTGTGTGTGTGTGTGTGTGGCTTTGACTTGTGGAGAAAGAAAGAAGGAAAGAAAGGAGGGAGAGAGACAGAGGGTGGGAGGAAGGAAGGAAGGGAAAGAAAAGGAACACCTCGCCCTCTGCCCTCTACCCTGCAGAAAATCATGCTTTCTGAATTTGTCTGTTTATTTCCTCATAGTGACATTTTTCTTATTTCTCTATTCTCTATATTTTCTGTAAATTGAAAATTAGCTCCAAAGTCTTGATGGATTAAAATTAGACATTTGTAACTAGAACATATTAGAGGTGCTATATATATGTATCATATGGAAGCCGTGGTGGCGCAGTGATTAAGAGCTAAGGTGACCTACTGCTGAAAGCCAAAAGGCCAGCAGTTGGAATCCACCGGCCACTCCGTGGAAATCCTATGGGGCAGTTCTACTCTGTCCTATAGGGTCGCTATGAATCGGAATCAGCTCAGTTGCAATGGGTTTTTTTGATTTGGTACGATAAATCTGGAAATTGGGTAGAGTAAGACTCCGAAATTCATTCTTCTTTTTAAAAAATGTTTTAGTTATTCTAGGTCTTTCACATTTTCCTATAAATACTAAGTTTGTCCATTTTTCTAGAAAAGCCTGCTGAGATTGGTTTGGGGTTTGCATTGAGAAGCTCTAGTCTTTTAACAGCCATATAAACTCTCCACAAGTAAACAAGTTTCTCGCTATTTAAGTTTTATAGGAACTCCAATGAAAGTTGACACACTTCTGTGAAAGCCTCTGGCAAATGCTGGCCTTAACACATGGAGACCCAGACTTCAGCTATTAGTTTGCATCTGCGTATTCACTGGGGCCCATTTTCAGCTACTTTGCAACCCCAGCAGTTAAAGTAACTACAAGAGAGAAGAGTGATACGTTGGAAGTTAAGATCATTATCATTGCACATTAATTTTTTGGTATAAATTCATTTCTTCCCGACTTTAAGAACTCAGCTTTCATAATGATTCAATAAATACAAAACGAAAGAAAAAATTCCGCCAGAATCCCAGAAGCGGAAATAACATTACAATGCTAATACAGCCAGTAGGAGGCCACGGTAATCCAGATTATCATACATAAACTGTCTCAGGGAAACTAATTTGACTTTTATTGTGCTGCTAAATGAAATTATTACATGATCTATAGATTATTGAGCCCCGTGGCGATGCCGGGTGGTGCGGCACTGTGCTGCATCTTTGCTTTGATGGTTCCAAGGTTTTTAAGGCACTTTACACATACGGGTGAGGAAAGAAAACTATAATATTCAGAAGTAACACAGTGAGTAAATAAATCACTTGCCAGAAACCATAACTACGGTAGGAAGAATGCACCAAACCAGGCATTTCTTTGTTAGCCATGCACATCCAATGCAGACAAGGTATTGAAAAGAACTTTCGTGAGAGAGCTGTGTCATTATAAAGACAGAGTTTGTCTGCTGACAGGCACGCCCAGGACAATGTCCCCAGCTGTTCTCTAAGCAATAGCTTAATGGACTTTGAATATCCTGGGGAATTTGTCATCTTACTTGATGATGTTGGAAACAATGTACTGGTCATGGAAATCCAAAGGCTTTGAAGCTATTGGAAGGGGTGCAATCTGATTAGATATATTGCTTACTTAAGACATGGTCAAGAGTGAGAGAGAGGACATTTATATCTGAATCATAACTAATGTATTAATAGCAATGACTTACATTAGTAGTAACTGCTAAAATATCATGTCGTTTTGGAGATCGTCTTTGGAACCACCTCTCAAGTAAACTCTCTCTTTTCCATTATGATAACCACTGTTGATAACCATCATGGGGCACTTGCAGATACGGGCTTATTATGCATATCTGTCTCACCACCTTGAGGGCTCTGGTAGCTCAGAGTCTGTGATATTGGGTGGTGCTGCCCTCACCTCCTCGAAGTACAACAACCTATCAATACCACTTATTAAAGGTTTTTTATCACTTGGCTCCACCCCAAGTTGTAATATCATCCAATGTTATTCCATAACCTGGCCTACCCTGGTGGCGTAGTGGTTAAGAGCTATGGCTGCTAACCAAAAGGCTGGTAGCTCAAAGAGCTATGGCTGCTAACCAAAAAGCTGGTAGCTCAAATCCACCAGCCGCTCCTTGGAAATGATATGAGGCAGTTCTATTCTGTCCTGTAGCGTCACTATGAGTCGGAATCAACACAACAGCAGTGGGGTTGGTTTTTGGTTTGGGCCTACCAGTCTTTTGTTGTCTCATTTTCAAAGACTATTTCTTCTACTTTGCTTTTGCCACCCACTCTGAGAGAAACTGGACCTGGTCACTACCTGCAGCCACTCCCTGTCAAAAGTTACAGATCCAGAACTATCAACCTGTAACTACAACCTTCACTCCTTCCACTTACCCTCCCTGCCTCCATTCCTGCTGGAAGCCTTCCAACTCATCTAGCTCTCTACCTTCCACTTTCTCCATCATCAAGCCAAGGTTCTACGGTCTGTTTGGGAGCACCCAGTGCTCCGCTGTCTTTCATTACGCCTTTCATCCAAACACTAACCATGGGCTCCTGCCACACTAGTCCTCCTGCGGTTCCTCAAACGTGCTCTGTTCTCTGCTCTGCTGCAGCAGGAACTTCACATATGCGGTTCCCGCTGTCATCATACCCTTATTCTCTGTGTTACTGAATGAACTCACAACCACCCTGACCTCTACTTAGCCTTCCTGAGACATCACTCCTTGGAGGAAATTTCTTTCCTTCAAAGTCCCTACCTCAGCTTCACACATTCCCAGTGTCATTAGTCCATTCGTGTCTTTTCTCATCTCATTTCCCCTGACACGCACATCTCATAGGAAGCTTCATGTGACCTTAAACCAAAACCAAGCCTTTTGTTGCCCAGTTGATTCTGACTCATAGCAACCCCATGTGCTACAGAGCAGAACTGAACTCCACAGGGTTTTCTTGGCTGCCATTTTTACGGAGGCAGGTCAGCAGGCTTTTCTTTTGCAGCACCACTGGGTGGATTTGAACCACCAACCTTTAGGTTCATAGTTGAGCACAAACCATTTGTGCTGCCTAGGGACCTTTCCATGAGACCTTAAGCAGAGTCCATTTTGTTGGCCTTGTTCTTGTTAGTTATAGTCCAGTTGGCTCTGATTCATGGCGACCCCATGTTCAACAGAATAAAGTGTTGCCCAGCCCTGCTCCATCTTTACGACTGTAGGTACGCTCAAGTCCTTTGTTGTGTTCACTGTGTACTTGGAGCGGCTTTCACCATAGGGGGCTCATCTTTCAGCACCATATCTAACAATGCTCTGTTGTAATTCCGCAACATACTATCACCACTGCATGACACAAGAGTGCTTTTAATATTACTGATTCTTTTCCACTATTAGTAATATTACTCTAAGAGTAAGAAAACCTTTCCAATAGTGATAGGTCAATAGATTTTTTTGGTTGAAGCGATAGGTGAATAGGAGTATGGCTAGATGGAAAGATAGATGAGCACCATAATAATATGTTCAAAAATGTGGACAAAAAACTAGGAGATAATAACTTTCCAAATTTTTATTTATTTCTCATGTTTCTTATGTTCCAATCAAGCAAAATCTACTACTGATCCTTTGATCTCTTCAAAGTTTTCTAATTAAGAGAGCATTGAATCTTTCTAATTTTTTTTAACTTTAGTCTTTGGGTTTTTTGTGCGAATCCAAAATTCTAGCACAACCTCCCCTCTTCCAAGCCACCTCCTTTTCAATTTAAAACTCTCATAATATTCCACAGCAGAAAAGAAACCTTATTATTTAGTCTGATGAGAATAGTCTCCTTTTAATCAAATGCTTGATGTTCAATAATGACCAAGCTCTTAAAAGGGGAATTTAGATACTTTATGTTAATTCAATTCAACAAGTAATTATGGTACACCTACTGTGTGTCCACAGTGTTTGACTGTAAGAATACAGAAATGAACAGGATCAACACTTACCCTGTTGGTAAGGAGTTGTTATCAGAAAAGTTGCTAGACAGGTGACAACAGCTATATTCAGGGTCATGCTAATCATTTCATTGTAAAGTTTAATTACTTTGTTGCTGGAGTTTCCTGGGCCTTTGGAAACACTTACTCAGTGAATGATATTGACCAAGAGTGGCCTCTTGATAGGATAATCCACACTCACAATAATGATTTTAATAAAGTAGGGAGTCCTCAACCAAAATAGACAAATGTTGTAGATGACAAGAGACAAATAAATACGACTTTAACTAATGAACACTTCCAATGTGTGTCATTCACCCACAGCCTCAATTTTAAGTCCTAACAATTAATACTATTTTAAAGAACTTCAGGGGAAAAATACATAAAATAAGAATAATATTCACAATACCTTCATCATGAAACATAGCTTTTGATTGCTTGTTTGTTTGAATGGTTAAGCAAATTAAATTTGGGGAAGGGTAGTAAAAGAATGAACAGTTTGAAAAATCAATGTCAGAAAATGTGAAAGAAATGCAATCTACTGAATGGCCCTCCATCTCTCCTAACATCTGCTTTGTGAACACCGATTCCTTAAAGCAGTGGTTCCCCATTCACACAGGTATTTCCCCTTCCTTATTTCAGTTCACATTCGTTGAGACTTCGCTGTTTTACAAAGGCATTGCCTAAGAACGTTCTGTTAAAAAAAAAAAAAAAAAAACATTTGCCATTGAGGTGATCACAACTCAAGACCACCCATGTGTCGCAGAGCAGAATTACATTCCATAGCAACGGGTTTTTAAAGCTGTGACGTTTCAGGAGCAGATGGCCAGGCCTTTCTTCTGAGGTACCTCAGGGTGCGCTTGAACTGCCAGCCTTTTTGTTAAAGTCAAGCGCAAATCACGCAGGGGCCAATTTTCTGTATAGGTCATCTCTTTTAACCTGATAGAAACCTTATGAGCTGGGCATGCTTTTTATCCCCATGTCATTGATGAGGGAAACTGAGGCACGGATAAATTAACTTATCCAAGATCATCCAGCTAGAAAGGGGGTAAAGCCATGTTTTAAAACCATGTGGTTTGATGCTAGTGTTCTTAACTCTTTTGCTATCTTCTCCTCCAAAAAAGTGTTCTTCAAAGTGAGTTTAAATTCACCAAATGAAAAAAGCACAACTTTTAGAAGTGCATAGTTTAAAGATCAAACAATAATAATAGAGTTTTACAACTCCAGAATTTTAGAGGGCTCACTGCTTTCCTCCTTCCCAATGAAAAGAAATCAGTCATCTATGTCAGATCAAAATAGACAGTCTCTGTTTTAAAGGACCCAGTGGATAAAAGTCCTCCAGTTGAATTTCTCAGTAATTTTTTTTTTTCTTATTTTTTCCCTTTCCCAATGTTCTAACTGAATTTGAGGGTAGACTAAATCAAACTTTCTAGCCCTTCTCTATTTTTACAAAAAACGATTGTTAGCTTTTGCTGTAAATCTGAAATTGATCTCTTGCTCTCTGGACAAGCGAAAGAACATGGAGTAGGTGGAGTTACAGGAGTCTGAGAACCATAAAGGGGACCAAATTGCTGCCAAGAGAGTGTGATATTTAACAGCTTGGTCGGGGCTGCATTAAAGGGCCAATTCGCATGTGTCACAGAGTGCTTCCATCACTCAGAGGGGCAGTTCTGAAAAGATGTCGGAAATTAGAACGGGGGAATTGAGGCCCAGGTCGCTGCTACAGTTAACTCTTAACTTACGCTAGTTAGAGTAGCTTGTGCTGAGGTTTTCACATCAATCGATTCTGTCTTTCCCTTTTTATTTCATTTCAGTCAACAGTGAACTTTGTTTTGTGTTTACCAGGCATGGGAGAGAATGCTAACTAGAGATCAATCTACCTAACCTATTGAGGCATCTCATTGACTACTTGTTCATTTTTGACAAAACTGAACAAGACGCACACACATACACATACACTGTGTTTATAGATATCCCCTTTACTGCAGTCACATGGGAATGGCAGTTGGGAACTGCAAAATGAGACAAGAAGGGAGAGAGAGACACATGGGGCTTACAAAGCAGCCTACCTATAACTTCACATTGAACATTCAGGCTCTTCATTCTTAAAATATCCTTCATTTACCTCATTGTGGGGCACTTTACATGCCACATGAGCCCCAGACTCACTCCATCCCACCATTCTTCTCCTCTTCCTCTCCTTCTCAGGAAAGATAGAAATACAGAGAGAAACAGAGAGAATGTATTTTATTTAAAATTGGGTTAGGCTTGATTCTGAATGGCAGATTGGCCATGTGGTTAAACTTCCCTTTTACCCTAGGCCCTACTGAAGTAGTAATGATAATAATAACAACGGCAGTAATAATAATAAAACCTATAGTTAAAAAGTACAAGAGAATAAAGCATAAGGAAACTGAAAATAGGAAAAGGGATCATTGTTGGGCAAGAAATTCCTGGAAGATGGAAAGTCAATGAAATCAAGGTAGAGAATTATTGAGGACACCAAAGAGTTTTTGTTTATAGAGACTATCTTTACCTATATTTATCATACTGGAAACCAAAATTGAGAAATTCTAAAAATATCATTAATTCTTTCAAAAATATCACTAATAAATCAATTAGATATTAACACAAATAGCATTTTTTATGAAAAATATCATACTTTCCAAAAAAGTTAGTGAAAAGAGTGACATTATTTTACATTTTTTTCAAATCTCTTTTACGGCTGGGCTTTATGTCTGGTTTAATAGAAGACAACTGCATTCTCATATTTGCTTCTGTATACAATCTGTTTTAAGATGTGTTTTGGTTGACCTCGCATAGACATGTAATTGGAAAAGAGAGAGATAATTTAGCAGCCTTTTTAGATTACTGTGGATAGTCTTCTTTGATATTAGACCAAAACTTTCTTAGAGTTTAGTTGCAGTCTGGAATCTAAAACTATATCAATGAACTTTTCATACGTCATCCGATTCAAATCTGTTGGTCTATCTTGCAGTATGAATGGATTTTTTACCCGCATTTTTTTTTTTATGATTTTCAGACATATAAATGGAAAATTCAGAAAATATTGGCTCAGAGAGTGATGCTGACACATTCAATTAATCATGATTAATGAATTAACACTTATTTTAAATAATTATAATTAATTATGTAACATATAATGTAATTATATAATAAAAATCACATTTGTTAATACGACCACCAATCTGATCAGGAAAGTCTTAATATCTGCAAGCTGTCAAGCTGCAATGGTAGATATAAGTTTTCCAAAATTCTAATTTCCACTTGAAGCTAAAATTTTATCATTAAAAGCAACGTGTTTTCCTTGAAAGGACAAATTAACCTTGTTTCTTCTTGAGAAAATGTCTGCCAACTGTCCAACTCTGTATAATTGTACTTTGTGTGTTACTATGGCAGAGAGGTCCAGGATAAGTTTAAGGGCAATAATTTTCTCATACGATGTATGGTGGAGTGCTAAGAAAACTTTCTGCAGTTGATAGAAAAAGAAACGGGAGTTCAGAAATATTTATATTTGTACACATAGCTATATGAATTTGTTCTCAAAAATAGGACAGAGAAAGGAAAATGGAAGGTACAAATACCCATTTTCTCCAGAGGAGTCACGTGGTCTAAAGTTGATGCATCCAGAAATGGAGTTCTCACATAGTATCTAGAGTTACCGTGATCATCAGCTGAAGACTAAAAACAGAAAGAGCCGAAACAGGTTTCCCTGAGAGTGGGGCTAAACATAAGGGATGAAGCAGGTAACTTTAGTTGTTAATTTAATTGCATTTTAAACTGTTTGATTAAAAAGAAAAAATTACATGGTTTCTAATAAATATAGCATGAATGATGTCCTTTATGCAGTGATGTAATGTAATTTGCAACTATCCATTATTATATAAATATTGAATTATAATTATTAAAAACAAAGTTGCCACCGAATCGATTTCGAATCATAGTGATCCTATAAGACAGAGTAGAACTGTCCCCATAGGGTTTCCAAGGAGCAGCTGGTGGATTCCAACTGCCAGCCATTTGGTTAGCAGCCAAGCCCCTAACCACTGTGCCACCAGGGCTCCATAATTATAAACAAGGGATGATAAATGAATAATTGTGAAAGGAAGGGAAGGAGGCCTCTCTTGAGGAACTGAGCCCCACAATTCCTAGGCTCTTTACAAAACTTTCTTGCAACCAGAAATGTAAACAAACAAAAACAAGCAAACCAATGACATGCATTCTGATGTGTGTAGTGGTGAAAAGTACCTGATTCTATAACCTATTAAGAAATGTATCAAGAAAAGATGTATTGACAGATGATTAGATGGATGGGTTGATGGACAGTATTAGATAAAACAAGCAGAGTAAAACGTTAATTTTAAGATCTAGGTAATGATGTCACTTTAAGGGCTAAGGTGCTCCTCACTCAAGCCATGGTGTTTTCTATTGCCTCATATGCACACAAAGGCTGGACAATGAATAAGGAAGACAGAAGAAAAATTGACACATTTGAATTATGGTGTTAGCGAAGAATATTGAATATACGGTGAACTGCCAAAGAATCAACAAATACGTCTTTGAAGAAGTACAGCCAGAATGCTCCTTAGAAGTGAGGATGGCGAGACTTCATCACGTGTACTTTGGACATGTTATCAGGAGGGGACCAGTCCTTGGAAAAGGACATCATGCTTGGTAAAGTAGAGGGCCATTGAAAAAGAGGAATACTCTCAATGAGATGGATTGACACAGTGGCTGCAACGAAGGGCTCAAACATAACGATTGTGAAGATGGCACAGGACCAGGCAGTGTTTCATTCTTTTGTACATAGGGACGCTATGAGTTGGACTCAACAGCACCTAATGACAACAGGTAATGATTACATGGTTGTTAATCTCATTATCTTATTGACTTCTCTATATATTTAAAACTTTTCATAATAAAATGTTGGGAAAAATATTTTTTTAAATAGCAAACAAAAACACAATAAATAAATAAAATAAAATCACTTATACTTGTCTGCCCTTGCTTTTGACAGATTCTTAGTTTATGTCAAACATGGGCCCTCTTTTCAACTGAAGTTTCAAAAATTGCCCCTTATTGTTGACAAAGGAACAATTCCTGTACTGAGCAAAGATGTGAGAAAAAGAAAAATCATCCTTGCACAGCTTAGCTTCCTTCTCCTGTGGTAACTTTGTTACAGGGACTTCTTCAACATTTCCATTTTAGAAACTTGCCTTAGAAGTTCTACAATTTGTCTTCAAAATTGATTCCAGGTCTAAAAACTATACAAAGTTCTTTGGCTTCGGGGAATAAATATTTAATTTTTCTATAAAATTTAAACCTACCGATTTAACCTTTGTTGTTATTATGCTGTTTTTGTCAGAAAGTGAACAATTTTAAGACTCACTCATGAGAGGATTTCCAAGAGGCCACTCGGGATCTCAGGACTGGGGGTGAAGGGGCAGGGAGAGAAATTAACATGAAAGAGAAATGGGTGTCATGAAGAAACCCTAGATTATTCAGATGCTGAAGGTCATCAAATAGATTCACCTCACGATGTGCCTGGCGGTTTCAATTCCTGATTTTCACTATGAACACTGAGGGGCCTTGGGCAAACCATTTGACTAGGAAAAAGTAAATCTCCCCTCTAGGCTGGTTCTAATTTTCTAGGCATGCTAAATGAGTAGGGCAACGAATGTAACCATTTCCAAGGAACTTCCATATTTCAGATTCAGCCATTCAATGATTCTTCCTTAGTACTGTACCTGGTAAGAATTTTCTTGGTATTTTTTTCTTCAATCCTATTTTGACATGTTTCCACAATACGAGAAGGGCGGGTTTCTAATGTGCTAGCCTAACAGGCAAGTGTGTATACGGTTCTACAGAAGCCGGTGGTCTTTGCAGCCTCTACAAAGGGCCACGGCTGAAAATCCTGCAAAACCTCAGCCTTCACCACTGCCTGAATTCAGAAAATTGGGCCCCTTGGAACTTTTTGGAGCCCTAGTGGCACAGTGGTTAAAAGCTTCACTGTTAACCAAAGGGTTGGCATTGCAATCCACCAGCCACTCCTTGGAAACCCTATGGGGCAGTTCTCCCCTATCCTCTAGGGTTGCTATGAGTCACAATCAACTCAACGGCAACTTTTTTGGAGGGGGGGTGAGGTGGGGAGGGAGACTTTTTAGAAGCCCTGGTGGTGCAACGGTTAAATGCTTGCTTGAACAGCCCCACGGGGTTTCCAAGGAGTGGCTGGTGGATTCAAACTGCCCACCTTCTGGTTAGCAGCCGAGCTCTTAACCACTGTGCCACCAGGGTTCCAAAAAGTCCCAAAGGACCCACTTTTCTGAATTGGGACAGTTAGAACCCACCAGCTGCGCCAACGAAGAAAAGACCTGGTGATCTACTCCCCTAAAGAGTACAACCTGGGAAACCCTAGCGGGCAGTTTTACTCTTTCTTATAGGGTTGCTATGAGTCAGAGTCAACTCCATGGTACACAACAACAACGGGGACTTTCTGTTGTGTTTGCTGCTTTGTTTCTTAAAGTTAGAAGGCAGCTGAGTAGCTCTTCAAATTTGCCCTTAGCCGTCTCTACTTAGGAAGTTCATGTGCTAAGTTCAAAACAAAAATTTAGGAAAAGTAAGGGTCAATGATAAGCTTTGCTTAGACAGTGTTAAGAGAGAGATACGTATTTTAAATAATATAAGAGAGAATCTTTGCAGTTTATTTCACTCCAGACATTGTGGTGTTAAAGCACACGGACTCAGTGCCAGGACTAAAGGATCTTGGAAAATAATAATGTGCCAATGCCCAAAACTCCTCAGAAGCCTAAGTAAATCTCAATTAACCTCCGTTTAAAAACCAAAAAGCAAACAGATAAGTACATAAAAACGCCCAACTAAACAGCCTCTTCAGGGCATTAAGAACAGTAGAAACACATTGAACAGGTCTGTTTTGGTTTATAAGGACACTGAAAGAAAGAGAGGGGAGTTTAGACATCGCTGTGGACAGGCTGGGTAGTGAGACAGTAATATTTACCAATTTACATTCGGAATGTTATGTTTCTACAGAAGACACAAGTGATCCCACAGCTTAATCACCACAGTCAACCACATCCCTGTTAAATGTGTAGTATTTGGAATTTCTTTTCACCCTGTTATGGGATAAGTTAAACAGGGTACCTAGAAAACAAACAGTTCTTAGAGATTTTATCTTACACTTTAACTGCAATTACATCACCTTCTCACAGTTTCTCCATTTTCAGTAGCTACTTTTTTTTACCAAGTGGAAGAAGACAGATTTTCTGAGGCATAATTTCAACACATTTTGAAAGTTCTGGGATGCACTCCTGACAGTCATTCAGAAGACCAGGACTTTAGTCTTGATTCTAGTACTTGTCATTGCATTTCTCTTGGGTAGAGTGTTTACTTTCCTGGAATCTTAGTTCCAATATTGGTAAGAAATGAAAACTAATAGTGGATGACAAGATCTATCCTTTACCTTCAGGAAAAAGTATAAAGGAGCTAGGGGCGGGTGGCGGATGATAATGTTTGGTCGTGATGATGATCAATAATGCCCACCAGGGATTTACTACATTTAGTCACTACTATAGAATTTCACAAATAGCATTTCATTTATTCTTCACAAAACCCCTATGGCACAGGTTATTATTTTTCCCCTTTTTACAGATGAGGGATCTGAAGCTTCTTCCTACATTGGGGAAAGAAGGTGTATTCCAGGATTTAAACTGATTCCTACAAATTTAGTATTTTATTATTACTCCCCTCCCTCCAGGATCGATTGAGACATCAAAATAAGTTAAATATATGTAAAAATTCTTCAGAAATTATAAAACAAAATGCAAACATAAATTAATATTTAATCACCAGTCAGTACTATACACAAAATCTAGGGTAGGCTACCTGTCTCTTCCCCTGATATATTCCAATCATAATTTTATCTGCTCTCTAATAAAAGGTATCGACTTGACGGCAGTGGATTTTTTTTTTTTTTTGCTCTAATAAAATGAACTAATCTTTCATTTCCATCTTTTTTGAACTTTTTTTTTTTTTTTAATTCTATTGCAACAGAACCTTAGCCAATGATTAGCCCCTACTGGAACCATAGGTTAGTACCTTTATTTTCTAAAGAAGGCCTAGTAAATATTCACAGATTTTCTTTATGGAGCCCTGGTGGTGTGGTGGTGAAGAACTCAGTGCCTAACCAAAAGGACTGCAGTTTGAATCCAGCAGCTGCCACTCCTTGGACACTCTATAGGGCAGTTCTACTCTATCCCATAGGGTTGCTATGAGTCGGAGTTGACTTGAGAGCAAGGTTTTTTTGTTTTGGTTTCGTTTTTTCTTCTTCTGTATAAAGGAATGGGTTTCTCAGCAATAAAAATAGCCACCATTCCTCTGCTCTCTTATGCTGAGTTCCCTGGCAAGTAAACTTTGAGACAGCAATTAACATGCAGGAAGTTTATTTGGGAGTACTTTTAGGATTAATAGCCATGGAGGAAATGGAAGGGGATAGAATTGGCAGAGGGAGAGGCTGAGCTGTGATGTAGTCTCAATGGAAGCTGCAGGGAACCCTATAGAGAGTTCTGAAGATGGCATAAAACTTCAGAGGTGTTCCAAGTTGGTGTGAGAGGGCCAGCCCTTTCCATTCCTACACAGACCAGTCATGAATGTGGGCAGTCTCCAATGAAAAGGTATGACCTTTGCTCTCTTTAGCAGAGGCAACACTCAAAGGGAGCTGACCCTTGGGGAGTGTGTGCTGTCTGCCTGCAGCAGTCCCAGCAGCTATGGTAATAAGTTCTTCACTCCTGAAGAGGGCTCTAGATGGGCCATATAATACAGGCTCTGCCACTTCAGTTTAAAGGAACAAAAAAAAAAACCCTTAAAATTAATCTTTGTTCGGATAGCATTCTTTGAGTTATGCAAATGTAAATCCATCAGTTTTGCAAGTGTAAATATAGCAGTCATCCACTGCCCTGAAGGATGGGCAAAAGGATCTTTTATGACCTGGAAGGTCTCTTTTCCAAATACACCTTGATATGAAAAACTGGTTTCTAGATAAATTTGTATAAAGATTCAAGACCACTTTGGAGGGAAAAGGAGAGACTGACTTTTTTCCCTTTAAGATTTAATTCTGCAAGTGACCTCCTCTGTCTACTGAGATGTTCCCACCTGAGGTCTGCTAGGAGGAAAGAACCAAGAGTGCCAAAGGAGAAACTACCTAGAATGGAAAACTAGCCTGTTGACCCAGGGTTTTCATGAGGGTCCAAAGATTTTATGTAAGATGGTTGTTTCTATGGATGAATCTGGAAGGCGTTATGCTGAGTGAAATTAGTCAGTCGCAAAAAGACAACTATTGTATGAGACCCCTATAACAAGAACTCAAGAAAAGGTTTAAACACAGAAGAAAACATTCTTTGATGGTTAAGAGGGTGAGGAGAGAGGGAGAGGGGAATTCACTAGATAGTAGACAAGAATTAATCTTAGGTGAAGGGAAGGACAACACACAATACAGGAAAAGTCAGCGCAACTGTACTAAACGAAAAGCTAAGAAGTTTCCTGAATACAACCAAATACTTCGAGGGGTAGAGTAGCAGGGGCTGGGTTCTGGGGACCATGGTTTCAGGGGACATCTAGGTCAACTGGCACAACAAAGTTTATTAAGAAAATGTTCTGCATCCCACTTTGGTGAGTGGTGTCTAAGGTCTTAAAAGCTTGCCAGTAGCCATCTAAGATGCATCAATTGGTCCCTAACCATCTGGAGCAAAGGAGAATGAAGAACACCAAAGACACAAGGAAAATATTAACCCAAGAGACAAAACGGCCACAAAAACCAAAGACTCCATCAGCCTGAGACCAGAAGAACTAGATGGTGCCTAGCTACCACCAATGACCACCCTGACAGAGAGTCCCTAACGGAGCTGGAATAAAGTGTGGTGCAGAACTCAAATTCACATAAAAAGGTCAGACTTAATGGTCTGACAGAGACTATAGGAACCCCAGAAAACACTGACTCTCCATTAACCCAGAACTAAAACAATTCCCAAAGCCAACTCTTCAGACGAAGATTAGACTGGACTAGAAAACATAAAATAATACTCGTGAAGACTGCGCTTCTTAGTTTGAGTAGATACACGAGACTAAATGGACAGCTCCTGTCCAGAAGGCAGGATGAGAAGGCACAAAGGGATAGGAGCTGGTTGAATGGGCACAAGAAACCCAGGGTGAAAAGGAAGAGTGTGCTGTCACATTATAGGGATTGCAACTAGGGTCACATAAGAATACATGTATAAATTTTTGTATGAGAAATTAACTTGAGCTGTAATCTTTCACTTAAAGCACAATAAAAAAAAAAATAAAAGATGATTGGCTCTGATCTGCATATCTAGCTAATATTGGGAAATCCTCTGGACTCAGCAACCTTGACATTAGAATTTTGCTTTGGAACAAATAGCTAAGAATGTGATAATAAGAAGTAAAAATAGTTGCTATTAAGGAAACAATTGTGAGGCAGCACTGCAGACTGTACAGGAATCTGGACTAAGGAAGGTATTGCCACAGTGAGCAAGGATGCTTAGAATGAAATGAGATTTATTTTCATTAGTGATATCTTAAGGCCCTCCCAAAGCAACTCAGCATTTACTTAAAATATATTTACTTAGTGTCTGTTATGGATTAAATTTGGTCCCCTCCCAACCAAAATGTGTGTCAAGTTGGCTAGACCATGATTTCCAGAATTGTGTGATTCGCCCACCATTTTTTCATCTGTTGTGATTTTCTTATGTGTTGTAAATCCTACCTCTATGATATTAATGAATTAGAATTAGCAGCAGTTATGTTAATACGGCAAGACTCAACCCACAAGATTAGGTTGTGTCTTAAATCAATCTCTTTTGAGATATAAAAGAGAGAAGCCAGTAGAGAGACGTGGGGCCCTCATACCACCAAGAAACAAGAGCCAGGAGAATAGTGCGTCCTTTGGACCTGGGGTCCTTTGGCTGAGAAGTTTCTCAACTGGGGAAGACTGATGACAAGGACCTTCCCCCAGAGTCAACAGAGGGGGAAAGCCTTCCCCTGGAGTGGGTACACTGAATTCAGACTTCTAGCCTAACAGACTGTAAAAGAATAAATTTCTCTTTGTTAAAGCCATTCACCTGTAGTATTTCTGTTGCAGCTGCACTAGATAACTAAGATAGTGTCTAATATGGGGTCACCATGAGTTGGAATTGACTCAGTGGCAACTAACAACAACATGTAGTAGGATCTCCTAGGTGGTACAAACAATTAATACACTCTCCTGATAAACAACGGGTTGGCTGTTCAAATTCACCCACTGCTGTCCCAGAAGAAAGGCCTAGGGATATATTTCTGAGAAATTAGCCTTTGAAAATCTCATGGAGCACAGCTCTACTCAGACACACATGGAGTAGCCATAAGTCAGAATGGATTTGATGGCAACTGGTTTACTGGTTTTATTTATAATGATGTCTCTAGGCACTGGGGATACAGCAGCAAACAAAAGAGACTTATCGCTGCCCTTAAGAAACTTAAATTTCTAGCATCATAAGCATAAAATAAACAAGTAAATGAAGAAATATGATATTTTAAAATACCACACACACAAAAAAAAATATTGCCATCAAGTCGATTCTGACTTGGTGGCAGTGTCTAACCTTCTCCAACGCCACAAGGGGAAAGAGAACCGAAATCAACAGTGCAAGGCTGAATCCCATGAGGTAGAGGCCAGACAAGCCTCCTTTCTCTGCCACCTTTACTAATTCTGACACCAACCATCCTTCACACAGTACAAGGCTACTTCTCCGCTGGGTTTGATAATTTGTTACAATGGCCACACAGAACTCACAGACCATACTCACGTTATGGGATTTATTAGGAAAATAACAGTCACAATTCAGGCTCAGGAACACTCAGGGTACAGTTCTCCCATCAGGACAGCCTCTTCCCAGCTGTGCTTGCAGGCACGCCTCTCCCCGGCCCTAGGCCTTTCCCCAGAGGCACTCAGGTATCTCTCTCCATGGGCCAGGAAACCCACTGTGAAATCTCCTTCTGCCGGTTTCTGCTGCTGGGTGTCTCCCGCCACTGCTTCTCATCAGCTTCAGGGTTACAGCTTTTTCTCACTCTCTCTCTTAGTTCTCCTGCTTCCAGGAGCTTCTCAGTGCAGGAATCCTGGATCCAGTGGATGCACTCTCTGCTCCTGCCTGTTCTTCCTTGGGGGTGGTAGGATCCTCCTTTTTGCTCTGAAATTGGCTCTATTTTAAGGCAAAACTGACCAATCCCCTCGGTAGGCTGCAATCACCCTATCACACAGTCCCACCCAGTCACCTAGGGGGGAGTTACAAGAACATAGCTAGAAAGGCCACACACAAAAGTAATTAATCTACCACATCATCAAAATGACATCTTTTTGAAACTTTAAAGAGGTCTTTTGTAGTGGATTTACCCAATGAAATAATACATCATTTGATTTCTTGCTACTGCTTCCATGGACATTGACTGTGGGTCCAAGTAGAATGAAATCATTAACAACTTAATTTCCTATTCATTTATCATTATGTTATTTATTGGTCCAGTTGTGAGGATTTTTGTTTTCTTCATTCAGGTGTAATTTACACTGAAGGCTCTGGTCTTGGACTTTAAACAGTAAGTGCTTCATTTTTGGCAAGCAAAATCGTGTTATCTGTATATCGCAGGTTTTTAACGAGTCTTCCTCCCATCCTGATACTGTGTTCTTCTTCATGCAGTCCAGCTTCTCAGATTATTTATTCAGCATTAGGACTGAACAAGTAAGGTGGAAGGATACGATTCCACTGCATGTCTTTTTCAATTCTGAGCCACACAGGGTCCCCTTGTTCTGTTTGAGAACCTTCCTCTGGATCCATGTGTACGTTCTGCGTGAGCATAATGAAGTGTTCTGATATCCCTATTATTGGTACGATTCTCCATAGTTTGTTATGATTCACACAGTCGAATGTCTTCTCATATAATAAAACACAGGTACACACCTTTCCGGTATTCTCTGCTTTCAGCCAAAATCCATACGAAATTTGCAACGTACCTCCTGTTTCACATCCCCTTCTTAATCCAACTTGAACTTCTGGATTACCAGGATTACTTTAATTACGATGATCAGGAAAAGCCTTTAATCAGGGAATCCTAGGATTTACCAACCAATGAAATAATACCACTGAAAAAGATCTGGGAGAGTTTTAGTTTGCCTTTAGGAAAAGGCAAGGTAGCATTTTGTTAGTGTTCCACCACTACTTCTAGGCCATTCATTGCTGGACTGAGAATTTGGCCAAAAGCGTTGGAGTCCTTTATCTGCTTCTTTTTCTCTCTCTCTTCTTCACCCAGCACAGTGTTGACGGTCCTGTGATCCAGAGATGAGTTATTCCAGCACCAACTCTTTGTCATATTTATTAAGAAAACACACCCTGGCTTTATGGCATCTCCCTATATGTCCAGAGAATGTCAATCAATTATCTCTCTTGGAGCTGACAAGCTGGAAGGAAGCCCACGTTTCTAGAGTTTGCATAATATCATTGCCCTTTCAGGACAGCAAATTTGCTTTCTTTTTGCGAATATCTGTCCCTAAAGACAACCCCCTCAAATGGTAGCTTTGAAGAGAATTGACCTCAGAAGTCAAGGAAATAAAATTGCAATTAAATGCAGGTAAGTTCAAAGCACATTTCTTTAGCACATCCTTGTGGTAAGGCACGGATGTTTGCAGGCTAATTTCCCAATTGGGGATGTAGAACTCTAATCTTAGTCGAGAGATTTGGGAATGTAAAAGCTAGTGTTTCAGGATTTTTTGTTATTTTTTGAGAGGGAAACAATGCGTAGCTAGAGTTGAAAAACATCCTGAGGCATTTTTGCTTAGATCATGCATATCTAAGCAAATCATCCCCAAAGGGAAAAATACTGATTCTTGTAAGATGAAAAAAAATTATATCTATAACATTAAATTTTTAGTTCACAGAGGGGGCTATTAGGAAAAATTGTCTAAAAATGTTCTTTAGGGGAGAAATAAAGAAAAAAAAAAGATTGAGAGACACTGCTTTAGCTAGAAGGTTAAAGAAAACTGAAAGAAAAAGGGGGTTTAAAATCAAGATTATCAACGTAAATTCAAGAGGGGTGATTCTGGTGAAGGTAAAAAAAAAACACATTTTTTTGTAGGGAATGAAAACACACAATTTATTTTCCAATTAAGGGACATAAAGAAAGCAGACTAGCAAATTAAACCACTGGCTCCAGACTTAAGGTTAGAGATTGTATCTGCTAATCAAATAAGGACTGAAAGCAAACAGGGTTCATTTAATGAATTAAATCTATGGGAGTTAACAGAGTAAAATGAAAATGCACTTTTAATTACGTTAATCCTGTGTAATCTGTTCTCTAAAATCTCTTCCCACTTTTGTAAAAATAAGTTGTGTGCTTAAGGAAGACTAATGAAGCTGGTTTTCACTGGCCAGTTTTTTTTAAGTAGATCGCCAGTCCTTCTTCCTAGTCTGTCTTAGTCTGAAAGCTCAGCTGAAACCTGTACACCATAGGTGACTCTGATGGTATTTGAAATACCAGTGGCATGACTTCCAGCATCACAGTAGCACACAAGCCACCACAATACGACAAACTGATGGATGAGCTGTCAGATACCTGCAGCAAAGCATCCAAAGGGAACTGCCAAAGGTTCAAGCCAAATTCAGAAGGGGATGTAGAACGAGGGATATCATTGCTGATGTCAGATGGATCTTGGCTAAATGCAGAGAACATCAGAAAGGGCCTTACCTGTGTTTTACAGATTACACAAAGGCATTCAAATGTGTGGGTCTTAACAAATTACGGATAACATTGTGAAGAATGGGAATTCCAGAACACTTTATTGTGTTCACGTGGAACATGAACAAGGGAACACTGTATGGTTTGAAATCAGGAAAAGTGTGTGTCAGGGTTGTGTCCTTCCAGAATACTTATTCAGTCTGTATGTTGAACAAATAATGTGAGAAGTGGACTATATGAAGAAGAACGTGGCATCAGGATTGGAGGAAGACTCATTAACAACCTGTGGTATGCAGAAGACACAACCTTGCTTGTGGAAAGCGAAGAGGAATTGAAGCACTTACTGATAAAGATCAATGACTTCAGCCTTCAGTATGAAGACTAATAAGCACCTGACCCAAGTCATATTTTTAATCACCTTATATGCATGCAAAAACTGAACAATAAGGAAGACCAGAGAAGAAGTGATATATTTTAATTATGGTATTGGCAAAGAATATTGAATATACCATGGACCTCCAGAAGAAGGAACAAATCTGTCTTGGAAGAAGTACAGCCAGAATGTTCCTTAGAAGTAAGGATGACATTCTTCTCATGTACTTTGGACACGTTATCAGGAGGAACCAGTCCCTGGAGAAGGACATTGTGCTTCGTAAAGTAGAAAACCAAACCAAACTTGTTGCCATGGACTTAAATCTGGCTCATAGCAACCCTATAGAACTGAGTAAACTGCTCCACAGGGTTTCCAAGGAGCAGCTGATGCATTAGAACTGCTGACCTTTTGGTTTGCAGCCGAGCTCTTAACCACTGCACCACCAGAGTTCCTGGTGTAGTAGAGAGTCAGTGAAAAAGAGGAAGACCCTCAACAAGATGGATTGACACAGTGGCTACAACAATGGGCCAAGGACGGAAGATGGTGCAGGACTGGGCAAATTTTGTTCTGTTGTACACATTGTCACTCTGACTCAACAACACCTAACAAAAGCAAGGAAACTGAACGTTAGGGGAACGGACAGAAAATGGTTTAATATAGTCAGGGCCGGGTACATGAATGTGGAGCCCGTATACTAGCACAGGGCCCTTTACTTAGAAGGACCCCAAATGTGGTTTAATAGTCTGCTGTTGATTACTTGAAATTCTCAATAATTTTTTAACAACCGGCCTTGTTTTATACTATCAGTTACCAGTTGAGCTCAGGTTGAAGCCAACTCATGGCGACCCCATGTGTGTCAGATTAGAACTGCACTGCATAGAGTTTTCAATGGCTGATTTTTCTGAAGTAAATGGCCAGGCCTTTCTTCTGAGATGCCTCTGGGGGGACTCAAACCTCCAACCTTTCAGTTAGCAGGTGAGTGCATTAACTCTTTGTACCACTCAGGGACTCTCGTTTTACAATAAACCAAACCAAAAACCAAACCCATTGCTGTCGAGTCGATTCCAACTCATAGAGACCCTTCAGGACAGTGTAGAACTGCCCCATAGAGTTTCCAAGGAGCTGCTGGTGGATTTGTACTGCTGACTGCCCCCCTCCGCAAAAAAATTGTTACCTTTGAGTCAGTTTCAACTCATGGCAAACCCATGTGTTACAGAGTAAAATTGAAGTCCCTAGGGTGTTCCTAGCTTTAATCTTAATCAAAGCAGATCACTAGGGCTTTCTTCTGTGGCTCTGCTGGGTAGGGTCAAAGCACCAACCTTTCCATTAGTAGCCAACCGCAACCGTTTGCACCACCCAAGGACCATCATTTTACAGTAGACCTTGCAAATTATGTAGATGGTCCTGAGTATAGTAATGAAATAAGGGTGATCCCAAGTGAACAGAGAAGTCTAGTCTGTGGTGGAGAAATGCCCCCTACTCAGTTTAATTTCTCAACATGTTAGAAGAGGAAAGACGCCCAAAAGAAGCAGTGGACAAATGTCTTCTCTTTAGGTGTTCCAAGGGCAGTATTTCACTGAACATTTACAGAAACATGATGATATGGTGTCTTTAGGTGACAACACATATCCCACTTGTAGAAAAGCAGTGCTGTCAGCAACTTGAGTCTTACAGAGTAGCTAGATTGTTCTTTTTGCCAACAGTTTTCATCACCTTTATGATAGATATGAAGAGCTGCTGATAGAGATTAAAATGTATCATCCACTAAAACACAGTACATGCTTAATTGGGCTAATTCTTCATATTTTGCTATACTTAATATACCAAAAAACCAAACCCATTGCCAATTCTGACTCATAGCGACCCTATAGGACAAAGTAGAACTGCCCCATAGAGTTTCCAAGGAGTGCCTGGTGGATTTGAACTGCTGACCTTTTGGTTTGCAGCTGTAGCATTTAACCCAGGGTTTCCACACTTAATATAGGGCAAACTATTTCTGTCAACCCATTTTACAGTGAGAACATGGAGGCCAAGGCATGTGGAGTCTCAGGAATGACAAAGAAGAGATTTTATTAGTCGTAGCAATGGATGTAGATACAATCATGGGATATCAGCAGACCTACACTTACATATCTCCCCCCCACCTGTCAGTTAGTTGTACTATGGTGGCTTGGATGTTGCTATGAAGCTGGAAGCTATGCCACCAGTATTTCACTTACTAGTAGGGCCACCTATGGTGGACAGGTTTCAGAGGAGCTTCTGAACTAAGACAGACTAGGAAGAAAGGCCTAGTGATCTACTTTAGAAAATTAGTCAGTGAAAACTTCACAGATCATGACAGAATATTGTTCCATGTACTGCTGCAAGATGAACCACCTAGGTAGGAAGGCACTCAAAATATACAGTGGCTGTAACAATGGACTAGAGCATACCAAGAACGTGAAGATGGCACAGAACTGGGCAACATTTTGTACTGTTGTATATGGGGTCACCATGAGTTGAAGCTGACTCAATGACAACTAACCACAATAGCTTTATATATGTTTACTGAATTATTCCTATCATAAATAAAAAAAAATCCATAAAAGCAAAGCTATTCCCAAAATTCACTCTTACCAACCCTAAAATTCTATCATTTTATGATATAAAAGAGTAAGAAAAATTGCCAATAAATAGGAAAGATTCACTTTAGCAAATGTGAGAGGTACAAATGAAAATTTCTGGGCGGGCTATGAAGTATCTGCCCAGAATATTTTGAAAACCGTCTGCAAAATCAAGCGGGAACAGCTGTTTTCCTTGCGAGGTGATTGTATTTCAGAAGTTTATGAACTTCAGTTGCTACAAGTGTAGCTCGGCAATGGCAAATACTCACAGAAAATGTTCTCTTTTCCTCCCTGGTGAATGTGTCCTGTCCTGAGGCCTCTTCTAAGTTGAAACAGGATCCCTTTTATGGCATCAGCCCTATTCAAGGATGTCAGCAGGGAGTCAGGAAAGAGGCACTCAGTAAGCAGAACTGCCTTCTCCCTCAGGGAGGCTGCATCTCTTTGCAGGTAAAGAAAAGAAGGTGTGATTCTCACGTTTAATGAAATTCCTGAAATTTGAGGCTTTCAGTTAACATTTGGTTGTGAAAGAGAAACTCTTGGCAGACTATTTCCTGCTGCTGGTGGCTAGTGTCTGAAAGGGACTTCCGGTCCTCCTCTCCGGTCGGCGGAGCCTTGGTGAAAGGTTTGCTCCCCTTCACCCCAGCAGGAGGAAAGCAGACAGATGGAGCCCATTCAAAGGGTAGAGGACTCTTGACAGCTCGTTCCTGCCATTCTCAGCCTGTGCCGTCTAAAAAGGTAGCTGTTCGATTGCGTCCAATGAACCCTAGCTGAGCAATTAAAAAAGCAAACACTTTCTGAGAACGGCAAAGCTTAAAAAATGAAAAATTCACCATTGCTTGTGACTCAAGGCACACTATAAGCTGTTACCTTAGAGCCAGTGGATTAGTAGGGCTTAAAAGAAGGCTTACCCTTCTCAAAAGGAAGGGGCAGAAACCAACACAGGCTGGTGGCGGAGTCTCTAACAATCGGTACAGCTCTCTCTTCTTCTCATTTTCCTGAGTAAAAACTGTACCCTTCTTCTCCTCATGGCAGGTGTCACTGCAATTGCTCTGATTGGGTGGCTTTCCTATAATATTCAAAGTCTCACCACATCTCTTTCTTTTCAGTTTAGTCATTGGGGTTACTTTGATTCCAAAAATACTCCAATGAAAACTTGTTTCCTTGGTCATTGGCTCTCTTCTATTCTGCTTACCTTTCTCCTCTCTCCTGCCTGATCCCTCTACACTATAAACAACCCCCGGGCTTTTTACAACAAAAAAGATAAAAACAAAAACAATGCCAGCAGGACACAGGGACAGAAGGGAAGAGTAAGCATGCTCTCCTGTTACTGAGGGAATGGCTGCGCATTGACACAGGGAGAGATCATTGAGAAGACCTTTTCTTACAAGTGGACCTCTAGAAACTATATTTGTATTTTCAGAAACGGAGGCTATATGATATATGATATTAAAATCTTCAAAATATTACTAAGCATTGATTCAGAGATTCCACATACAAAACTATATTCCTAGTTTTAAAGATGTATGCAAACTATAACTTCTTGGAAATTTACCACAGTGTCACGTGTACAAGTAAAAAAATAAAAGACAATCTAAATGTTAAATAATGTTGTTTGTTGTTAGGTGCCATCGAGTCAGTTCTGACTCATAGCGACCCTATGTACAACAGAATGAAACACTGCCCAGTTCTGCGCCATCCTCACAATTGTTGCTATGTTTGAGCCATTGTAGCCACTGTCATCAGTCCATCTCATTGAGGGTTTTCCTCTTTGCTGACCCTCTACTTTACCAAGCATGATGTCCTTCTCCAGGGACTGGTCCCTCCTGATAACATGTCCAAAGTATGTGAGACAAAGTCTCGCCACCCTCACTTCTAAGGTGCGATCTAGCTGTACTTTTTCCAAGACAGATTTGTTGTTCTTCTGTTATCTGGTGAAAACCCCTGGTTCTTGCCTGGTATGACTCCATTGGCCAATAAATGAGAGACTGAGGTGGGAGAACAGGAAATGTACCTTTATTTCATTGTGCAAGGAACAGAAGTCAGTTGGAGCTACAGCCACCAAGACTGCTCTGCAAGGGCGAGGAGAAAAGTTACTTTTAAGGGGTTTACAAGTAGGCAGTTCCAACAAGTTTATGTCAGCAACATTCTTAATCATACTACACAGGCACAGTGGGAGTTTGCATATAACCTCCAAGCAAAAGCAGAATTCAAATGCAAAGCTGGATGGGAGGAAACCCAGCAAAGGAAACAGGATTTTTCATGCAATACTGTGGGGGAGGAAGCCAAGCAAAGAAAACAGGATTTTTAATGCAACACTGTGGGGGAGGAAGCCAAGGAAAGAAAACAGGATTTTTCATGCAGCACTGTAGGGGCTCATCTGACATCTGACATCTCGCTGTCCGTGGGATACTGGATATTCTTCACAAACACCATCATTCAAAGGCATCAATTTTTCTCTGGTCTTCCTTATTCATTGTCTAGCTTTCCCATACATATGAGGTGATTGAAAACACCATGGGGTGGGTCAGCTGCACCTTAGTCCTCAAGCTGGTATCTTTGCTTTTTAGCACTTGAAAGAGGTGTTTTACAGCAGATTTGCCCAATGCAATGTGTCATTTGATTTCTGGACTGCTGTTTTCACGAGGGTTAATCGTGGATCCAAGTACAATGAAATCTTTGACAACTTCAATATTTTCTCCATTTATCATGATGTTGCTTATTGGTCCAGTTGTGAGGATTTTTGTTGCCTTTATGTTGAGATGTAATCCATACTGAAGGCTGTAGTCTTTGATCTTCATCAGTAAGTGCTTCAAGTCCTCTTCAGTTTCAGCAAAGAAGACTGTGTCATCTGCATATCACAGGTTGTTAATGAGTCTTCCTCTAATCCTGATGTCCCGTTCTTCTTCATATATCCCAGCTTCTTGGATTATTTGTTCACCATATAAATTGAATAAATATGGTGAAAGGATACAACTCTGACACATAAATTTCCTGATTTTGAACCACACAGTATTCCCTTGCTCTGTTTGAACGACCGCCTCTTGTTCTATGTACAGGTTCCACATGAACACAATTAAGTGTTCTGGAATTCCCATTCTTCACAAAGTTATCCATAATTTGTTATGATCCACAGAGTGGAATGCCTTGGCATAGTCAATAAAATACTGGTAAACATCTTTGTGGTATTGTCTGATTTCAGCCCAGATTTGTCTGACATCAACAGTGGTATTCCTTGTTCCATGTTCTCTTCTAACTCCGGCTTGAATTTCTGGTAATTTCCTGTCGATGTATTGCTGGAACCATTTTTGAATTATCTTCAGCAAAATTTTTGCTGGCGTGTGATATCAAAGATATTGTTTCATAATTTCCACATTCTTTTGGAACAAGCACAAATATGTATCTCTTCCGGTCGGTTGGCCAGGTACCTGCCTCCCAAATTTCTTGGCAAAGACTAGTGAGTACCTCCAGGGCTGCATCAGTTTGTTGCAACATCTCGGTTGAGATTTCATCATTTCCTGGAGACTTCTTTTTCACCAGTGTCTTCAGAGCTGCTTAGACTTTTTCCTATAGTGCCATCGTTTCTTGATGGTATGCTTCTTCCTGAAATGGCTGAATGTTGACCAGTTCTTTTTTTGTACAGCGAATCTGTGTATTCCGTCTTGTTTTAATGCTTCTTGCATTGTTCAATATTTTATCCATAAAATTCTTCAATATTATAACTTGAGCATGGGTGACCCTGCTAGTATTGGAAATACTGGTGGCACAACTTCCAGCATCACAGCGACATGCAAGCCACCACAGTACAACAAACTGACAGAGGAGTGGTGGTAATAATGAACAGAGAATAATATCTAAATTAGCACAACCTGTGAGGGGATCTCATGTTAAATTTATCATTTGCAATAAGCCTTTAGTCCATAAGTAAAGCCATTACCCACACACAGAAATAAAGTTTTGAAAACCTTGTCTGCCCTTGAGAAGCTAATGCATTAATTGAGAAGAAAAGGTATGCCAGTGAACATAAGCAAATGTATAATTAACGTAAAAATGTTAACTCTCTTTTATCTAGTATTGTTGAGAATGGGATATTCTTGTGGCGTAACTATTGTTTTTATCAAAAAATTATCTTGCATGGTTTTCAAGCAATAACTCCAGAATCCATCCTCTTAATCATTAAGCTATATTATAGTATCATTAAACATAATGGTATTGGAGATCTGCTGAAATGCCAACTGAGAGTTATGACTAAGAGAATATCACTTAATAAAGATGATGGTGTTTGTCCTGAATTCAAATAAAGCTCTACTAAAGCTTATATGTTGGAGTTTACCTGTATATATGTTTGTATTTATATCTATATATGTGTACCAACATATGTGCACATATTCATATAAAATGGCAAGTATATGTTTTCTATTCATGCCAACACAGGAAAACCAGTCTTTCACAGTGTGTAGTCTATACTTTGATTAGAAAAATATAGCTGCTTTCCACCAAAATTTATAATCTCTGTGACACTTTGCCTCTTGGTCAATCTGGGACTGGAGTGTTTTCTGATAACTCTACTCCTTTGCTGTGGGTGTTTCCCAGTTGCTACATTGTACTGTGTTTCTTGAGACTGCAGAAGCAGGAATCGCCTTGCCTACTTGACTGTCACCGTTGTCCTACCATCCTTGATTTTTTATATCATTGATTGTGTTGTGATAAGTACCTGATTAATGTAGTCATTAACCATTAAAATAGTACAATAGCATCAATTGACACAGCAGTTCAGAAAGTTCTTTTAATCCATTTTAGCTAAATTGCAGGGCTTTAATACAATGATCATGAATTACCTTATAGTTGTGAATATAAGTATGTGCCCTGCACTCCAAGTATTGTCTGCATTATCACTTTGGATATTCATATAGAACTGTCATTCTTTTCTCTGCAGTGCCTGACTTAAAATGCTGATATTAACTAGATAGAGTACTTCTTTCTTATTTCTTTCCATCATCCAAAGAGCTCTGAAGTCTTATTTTTAGCTTTTCATACATTCTCCTAACTTCTAAAGATGAGTAAACTTATTCAGGGTGTTTTTGTTTTCAGTTTGAACAAGGTCCAGGAGATAATTGGTCAAAGAGTGAAAGGCTGGCATCCTTGGCTTTGGCATGGTATTGTCTTGGTGAGAGAGCTCTAATGAATACCATTCAGGGAGGCCAGATGCATCAGCCTTGGAAGAAGCCAAAGGGAGGCATTGTTATCATTGAAATTCATCGCTGATGTTGATGTGATCATTGTGAGGAATAAGGATATCTGCCAAGAGTGTGATGAAATCACAAACTGCCATCTACAACAATAGATAATGTCTTAACAAAGAAAAAAATCAGGGCCTGTTCTCTGGAAAAGGACAGAACCTCAACCAAGGGCAGAACTAACAATAAGGAGTCAATATTCAGAAACCATAACATTGGTTAAAGGCTGGTGTATATTCTTAGAGAAAATGGTGTATCCTAGGATTATAAAGGGCAATGTACACTTATCATAGGTTTCTTTTCCTTCCTATGGAATAAAATTCAGATCCACAAAGGCTATATAATTCAGAGAAGCTTTATACTTGTGAGAGATAATTGGTTTCTGAATTTGAGAAGCAAATTAGGATAAAAAAAGATTATGTAATGATGCTGGGAGGCTGGAATCTGTAATGTAAAAAAAAAAAAAAGAATTCATTTTTTTTTTTCAATCATTACACATATAAAGAGGACCGTAATGGTTCATGCAAGAGACCAGCCAATGTACCTCAAGCAAAGCCACCACTTATCAGTCAGTAGAGGCTTGTGTGTTGCTCTGATGCTAAATAAGTTTCAGTGGAGTTTTCAGACTAAGATAGACTAGGAAGAAAGGCCTGGTGATCTACTTCCTAAAATCAGCCAACGAAAACCCTAAAGAGCACAATGGTCCAATCCTGTTGTATGTGGGGTTGCCTTGAGTTGGCGGCCTACTCAATGCCAGCTAACAACAACAATATATGTAAAAGGTTATAGCATACTTGTTCCTGGAACATTATTAGCACATAAAAATATTAATGTGCATGAAAAAAGCAAACTTTGGTGACCTTCCCTCTCTTAACTATCTCTGCAACACGTCATATTATCATTAAAATTTGAATCTGGCAATGCTTTCTCTTTACAACTCAAGCTTACTTGGGAATTTTCTAATTCTCTCCATCCCCAAGGAAAACCATTAGTTCCCATGTTGAGTTCATTAGCATTGCTCAGTAAGTTAAAATGTAGGAGACAGCTTGGAAGGAGCAAGAGAACACCATTTGTTAATAAATCATCTTCCATGAACAGCTTCCCCTATTCAGGTTAGGGGAAACAAAAGATTTGTTCAGCAAAGTGCCTATGCAGGAGGGAAGAAGGAATCACTGATTATTTTAGTGAGAAAATAACTCATGCTAGACCTAACAGAGATGGCACTGTGGCTGCCTTGGTGCAGGAGTTGGTGGTATATTTGAGAGACTGCAGTACGACTATGCAGAAACTCTGGTGGTATAGTGGTTAAGAGCTATGGCTGCCAACCAAAAGGTCAACAGTTCGAATCCAGCAGGCTCTCCTTGGAAACCCTATAGGGTAATCCTACTCTATCCTACAGGGTGGCTATGAATCCGGATTGACCTGACGGCAGCTGGTTTGATTTTTGGTGGTTTTAGTATGACTACAGTTCAATCTACCGGAATGTGTTATCTTTTTAAACAGAGGATTACTGAGACAAATTAGAAGGACTGAATTTTGAGAAAACAACAGGTTTTAGTGACGATGAAGGGCAAAGTGAAGGAACTGTACACTCACATATATCTTAGTTCAGTCTACCCTCATTTCTTACCGAGAATACTACACCTGCTATCTAATCAGGGTCTGAAATTCTGGTCTCCAAGCTGCAAGCTCCCACGCCATCCAACCTCCAAACTCGTCAGATTGCTTCTCCTAAAGTAAAAGTCTGATCATGTCACTCATCTGCTGAAAATCCTTCAAAGACTCCCATGACCTGAAGGATAAAGATGAAAATCCTTAGCCAAGCAGAGAAATCCCTATTAGACTTGGCACCAGGTGACCTTTTCAGTTTTATCTCCTGCTGCTCTTTACCATGTGCACACTTGAGCATTAGCTGTCCCACACGTCTGTCTTTCAGTTCTCCTAACTCATCACACTCCATCATGTGTCAGGCCACTGCACAAGCTGTCTCATTTGTCTGTAATGACCATTACAGCCCTCCCCATCTTTTTTATGCCTGGTCAACAACTATTCTTCCTTCAAGACTCAGCCTCAATGTTATCTCTTATCAAAGCTGAAACAAAGCTATGTTCAGCAAAGTGCCCACGCAGAGAGAAGATGGGAATAACATATATACACACACAGAGGCAGTCCTCGTTTTGCAGGATGGTGCAGGATCATATTAATAACCAGGTGTGCTAAAACTGTACAAAACATTCTTAAGCAACAATGAGAATAATTATGATTTTTCTGTGACGTTTAAAATTTTTTGTCAAAGCACTAAATCTCTTCTGTCGGTTATAAACGTATGTTGTTGTTACTATTAGGTGCCTTTGAGTCGGGGCCATCTCATGGTGACCCCACGCACAACTAAAGGAAATAGTGCCAGGTCCTGCATCATCTCCATGACTGGTTGCAGACTGTACTTTTGTTATCCACAGGGTTTTTATTGACTGAGTTTTGGAAGTAGATTGCCAGGCCTTTCTTTCTAGTCCATCGTAGTCTGGAAGCTCCACTAAAACCTGTTAAGCATTACAGCAACACGCAAGCGTCTGCCAACAGCTAGGTGGTGGCTGCACAACCCAGGTCTCCTGCATGGAAGTTAAGAATTCTACAAATGCACCACCAATGCCCTTGAACCAACAATGCCCTATAAATGAATTGTTGTTGTTGTTGTTAGGTGCCGTCAAGTCCGTTCCGACTCATAGCAACCCTATGCACAACAGAACGAAACACTGCCCGGTCCTGAGCCATCCTCACAATCGTTGTTATGCTTGAGCTCACTGCTGCAGCCACTGTGTCAATCCACTTCATTGAGGGTCTTCCTCTTTTTTGCTGACCCTGTACTCTGCCAAGCATGATGTCCTCGTGCGTGACATAAATGAATAGGAAAATGAAAATAATAGAACAAATGTTTATTTACTGCACTATAATTTAAATGGACTGCCAAAAGAATGAACAAATCTGCCTTGGAAAAAGTACAGCCAGACTGCTCCTCAGAAGCAAGCATGGTGAGACTTCTTTTCACATACTTTGGACATGTTATCAGGAAGGATCAGTCACTGGAGAAGGACTTCATGCTTGGAGTATGACAATTAGCTAATGCATAGAAAAGATGCTTGCTCATATAGATGAAAAGAAGGCAAGTACTGTTCAAGCTGCTTGGTACATCTTTTACAAAGAAATAAAACACTTTCATTCTCAATGTTTCTAAATTTTAAGTTATGTTGTTGTTAGGTGTCAGTTCCAACCTATAGCAACACTGTGCAACAGAACGAAACACTGCCCAGTCCTGCACCATCCTCACAACTGTTGCTATGCTTGAGCCCATTGTTGCGGCCACTGTGTCAGTTCATCTTGTTGAGGATCTCTTCCTCTTTTTCACTGACCCTCTAGTTTTTTTTTTTTTTTCTAGTTTACCATGATGTCCTTCTTTAGGGGACTGGTCCCTCCTGATAGCATATCCAAAGTATCTGAGATGAAGTCTCACCATTCTTGCTTCTAAGGAGCATTCTGGCTGTACTTCTTCCAAGACAGGTTTGTTGGATCTTCTGGCAGTCCATGGTATATTCAATATTCTTCACCAATACGGTAATTCAAATGCATCAATTCTTCTTTGGTCTTCCTTATTCATTGTATAGCTTTTGCATGCATATGAGGCAATTGAAAATACAATGGCTTAGGGCAGGTGACCTTAGTCCTCAAGGTGATATCTTTGCTTTTTAATGCTTGAAATAGGTCTTTTGCAGCAGATTTGCCCAATGCAGTATGTCCTTTGATTTCTTGACTGTTGCGTCCGTGGGCATTGATCATGGATCCAAGTAAAACGAAATCCTTGACAACTTCAGTCTTTTCTCCGTTTATCATGATGTTGCTTATTGGTCCAGTTGTGAAGATTTTTATTTTCTTACGTTGAGGTGTAATCTATACTGAACGTTGTAGTCTGGATCTTAATCAGTAAGTGCTTCAATTCCTCTGCTTTCTGCTAGCAAGGCTGCGTCATCTGCATATCACAGGTTGTTAATGAGTCTTCCTGTAATCCTGATGCCGCATTCTTCTTCATATACTCCAGTTTCTCAGATCATTTGCTCAGCATAGAGACTGAATAAGTATGGTGAAAAGATACAACCCTGACACACACCTTTTCTGACTTTAAACCACGCAGTACTCTCTTGTTCTGTTTGCATCACTTCCTCTTTGTTTTACATACAGGTTCCTCATGAGCACAATTAAGTGTCGTGGCATTGTCATTCTTAGAAATGTTATTCATAATTTTCTATGACCCAAACAGTCGAATGTCTTTGCATTGTCAATAAAACACAAGTAAATATTTTTCTGGTATTCTCTACTTTCTGCCAAGACGCATCTGACATGAACAATGATATCCTTCATTCCATATCCTCTTCTGAATCCAGCTTGAATTTCTGGCCGTTCCCTGTCAATGCACTGCTGCAACCATTTTTGAATGATCTTCAGCAAAACTTTATTTGTGTGTGATATTAATGATTTTTTTGATAATTTCCACATTTTTTTTGGATCACCTTTCTTTGGAAAGGACATAAATATGGATCTCTTCCAGTCTGTTGGGCAAGTGGCTGTCCTCCATATTTCTTGGCACAGAAAGTGAGCACTTCCATTGTTGCATCCATTTGTTGAAGTATCTCAATTGGTATTCCATCAGTTCCTGGGTCCTTGTCTTCCTTCAATGCCTTCAGTGCAGCGTGGACTTTTTCCTTCAGAACCATTGGTTGTTGATCATACCCTACCTCCTGAAATGGTTGAACATCAACCGATTCTTTTTGGTAGAGTGAATCTTTGCATTCCTTTCATCTTTAATTTAGGTAGGATATACTCAAGGTCGTACTTTGGCTCTCATGGACTTGTTTTAATTTTCTTCAGCTTCAACTTGAGCTTGCATACTAGCAATTGATGGTGTGTTCTGCAGTCAGCCCCGCCTCTTGTTTTGACTGATGATATCAAACTTCTCCTTTGTCTCCTTCCAAGGATATAGTCCATTTGGCTGTACATCTAAGAGTATTTCAAACGACAGCAGTGCCAACACTCCATAGTCAGCTATTTTTTCTATAATTCCATTTATGTTAGATTCCAGTTTCTTTTCCAGTGTCATCACTTGTTTCTTTGCCACGATTTCATCTTTTTGGCCGATCCTCTCTTTAAATATCCGTGCTTATAAAATATCACATATGTTTATCACTGAGAGACAAGGAGGCAACACAACTACACTCATTGGCTTCTGTGCCTGAACTGACTAACATGCACAGTGACCAACCAACAACACACTTTGGAAGAAGGGGTATGATTGGTCACTGTTCAGGATGTGCACCTGTTAATGTTGTGAACAGAAGAGCTCACAGCAAAATGTGTACTTTATTTAGTCATTCACAGTTAGCATACCAGGGCAACTAAAATTTAAACTATGTCTTTGGGGGGCTGGTGTTATTTAAGTAAACCATGAGTTACAGTAACTAAAATTCATGCATACTGAAATGATGCAAAGCTACGACTGCCACCGTGTGTGTGTGTGTGTGTGTGTGTGTCTGTGTCTGTGTGCGATATAATATATTTGCAAGTCTGTCTTCCCACCTAAACTGTGGATCCCTGTGCATCAGACATCTCTTACGCATCACTTTTGATGTTCTTGGCCACTTGTTTTGCCCCAGATGCTCTATGACTGAATTCACATCAAACAGACAAAACCAACACTCATATCAATGCCTCGCACATAAACCAGGCATTTCTCACCACCCATCCCAATTCTTTCTGTTTATACTGAGGTCTGAGATGCCAGAAGACCCGCTCAATAGCCACACATGTGCAACTCAGTATGGGAGCAACTGGTAAACTTTTTTCCCTTTCTCTCTTATTCCAGGCTGTTCTGAAATGCAGTGGTTTGCTCAGCCTATCACAGGCCAGTCCTGCAAGACAAGGGTAACTTTTCTGCTGAACCAAAGGCCAGCACAAGATGTGTTGCTGAGTTCTTAATGGTTAACACAGAAGTATCTGGTAATCACGGGAAATAGGATTGACTTCTTTCTCCATCATTTTAGTGACCTATTTCCAGAACAGAATGATTGATGGTGCAGTGGTTAAGTGCTCAGCTGCTAACTGAAAGGTCGGTGATCTAAACCTACCAGCTGCTCTGCAGGAAAAAGATGTGACAATCTGCCTCCGCAAAGACTACAGCCTTGGAACCCCTAGCAGGCTGATCTGTCCCACAGGGTCGCTATGAGTTGGAATCCACTCAATGTCAATGGGTTTTTTTGGCTGGATTTCCAGAATCTGTCTTGCTCCTCTCACAAACTTATGTTCTGTTGGGCTAGAGTTTATCATTTCAAAAAGAGGAAGAATTCTGACTAAAGTAGGGTAAGCATTAATTGAAATAGGAACTACTAATACCATACAGTCACATTGGACTCTTCATGACAGTGGATCAATAGGCACGGAAAGTTGTTAATTTGCGCATAGGGTGATGAACCCTGAATGTCTAAAATGATACAGAATTTCTGCTAATAACTGTAGGCAATGGGGAGTTTACCTGAATCTTGGGATTTACTGAGGTGTGTCATGGTGTTTCCACGCCCAGTGATATCAATGGAGAATTACTGGAGCCATGGGCCACGAAAACAAAACAAGGAAGGAGTGAGGCTACTCAGGAATGTGGGCCTGGTCACCCTGCCAGGCAAGCTACGAGACCAATCAAAGCACAAATTTCTGGAGAAGGCAAGGTCAACCTGCTTTGGTTGGTGTAAAAAGATGATGAAAATCAGCTACGTCCTCGGCACCAGATGAAACAACAGGGATTATAGCTTATTTCTAAACATATCTTCTATATGAAGAGGTTTCTGAGGCTGTAGCTGGCCAACCATTTAAACTTGTATTACACTTACTGGGGAAAATATAAGCTGTATCCTTTTTTTCATAAAAATGGAGGCCAGTATGTAGAGTGCGAGCCAGATATATAAGAGCACAAAGTGGATTGGAGTGGTGCAAGGGGTAGACTGTATCAGGTAACTTCTATTCACTACCTCAGATCCTCTCAGCTACAACTTTCTTCTGTCCTCTTGGCCATTTGTTCTGCTCCAGCCACAATCTGACAACTTCTTGCTTCATGTCTATGTCACATGCCTCTTACCTCTTGCCCCAGGGTTTTTTGTTTTTGTTTTGAGGCATTAAATGTGACAGAATAGGCTCTACAACTATTTTTGTGCAATTTGGAACTGGAGAGCAATTAATGTCCCTTTGGGAAGATAGTTGCCCACTGGGAGATGGAGGAAGTAAACAGATTCTTTTCCCCTTTTGCCCTTTGAATGGACTGAGCTAAGATGTAGTAGTTCATTTGGCATTTCAAAAGACAATCTTACACAGAAGGGCAGTCAGTTCTGGTGGCCAGCTGGGATATATATCTGTCATAGTTGCTCTCCCTCTTGCCTTATTTCAAAATCTTTACCCTTCATTTTTGCTCCTCTGTGTTTGTACTCCCTGATAAAGTATGGGCACATGAGTTTTTTGCATCAAGTTCTGCTTGCTGAGAAAGTCCTCAGAGGCTGAGAATGTTCTTATTTGCCTTTTCTTGTACTTCAGCATGCATTTACCCATTCCCTTTGAGTTAATTCTGACTCATAGGGAACCTGTAGGACAGAGTAGGGCAGCCCCATAGGGTTTCCAAGGCTGTAATCTTTATGGAAGCAGACTACCACATCTTTCTCCTGCGGAGTAGCTGGTGGATTCAAACCACTGACCTTAAGGTTAGCAGCTGAGCACTTAACCACGTGCCACCAGGGCTCCTTAGTATGCATTTAGTACATACCTATTGGGTGCCAACTACTATTTTGGGTATTTAGAGTATGAAGGTAGAGGGTCATCAAGAAAGAAGAAGACCCTCAATTAGTTGAATTGACACAGTGGCTACAACAATGGGGTCAAACATAGCAACAATTGTGAGGGTAGTGCAGGACTGGGAAATGTTTTATTTGGTTGTACATAGGGTCACTATGAGTCAGAACCGACTATATGGCACCAAACAACAACAACGACAGAGTATGAAGACATACAGACATGCTCCTTGCCCTGAAGGAGCTACAATTTTGTGGGGTAAAAGAATGGCTGGGAGATGCTACATGGAAGTAAGTACAAGGAACAGGGGAAATATGAAATAAGAAATATCAAGTCAGCTTGACAGTCAATGAACACTTAAAGTGAAACTTCAGGTAAAATTTGGCATGAATATCAGGTTTTCAAGCAAAGAAGATAAAGTTCTTCCAGGTAGAGATAGTAAACATACAGAAGCATGAAAGCATGCTAGAACATGGCATATTGAAGCAAAGAGTCAGTCATTCAGAAATACTGAACAGTGTGTGTCATGGATTGAATTGTGTCCCCAAAAAATACATATATTAATTTGGCTAGGCCACGATTTCCTGTATTGTGTGATTTTCCACCATTTTGTCATCTGATGTGATTTTCCTATGTGTTGTAAATCCTACCTCTATGATGTTAATGAGGTGGGATAGGCGGCAGTTACATTAATGAGGCAAGGCTCAATCTACAAGATTGGATTGTGTCTTGAGCCGATCTTATTTGAGACATAAATAAGAAAAGCAAGCAGAGAGACAAGGGGACCTCATACCACTAAGAAAGCAGCACTTGGAGCAGGATGCGTCCTTTGGACCCAGCGTTCCCGCTCAGAGAAGCTCCTAGCCCAAGGGAAGGTTGAGGACAAGGACCTTTCTCCAGAGTCAACAGAGAAACCCTTCCCCTGGAGCTGATGCCCTGAATTTGGACTTCTAGCCTACTGGACTGTGAGAGAACAAACTTCTGTTTGTTAAAGCCATCCACTTGTGGTATTTCTGTTACAGCAGCACTAGACGACTAAGGCAGTGTGAAAGATAATAGTGAGAACTGAGACAGACCTTGGAAGGGCCTTTAGAATGCACAAAGAAATCTAAACATTATCACAGGGACAACAGATAGCCATTTAGAAATTTTAAGCAGGAAACCAACGGAACTGTTTTGCAAGTGAGAAAAGGCTTCTTGAATGTAGTGAGAAAAACGAATGGGGACTAGGAGGCTAATGCTATAGTTAATAAAAGCCTGAAGCAGTCAGAAGCAATGTGGGTAACGACACATGTTGAAGAGATTTTCAAAATGTAAAATAAATGCTATTTGCTTATTTAGGACAAAGGAGAAGCAATAGTCCAGGATGATTTCTACCACTCTGGCTTTAGCAATGCACTGAATTAGAGAAATCAAAAAAATAAATAAATAAATAAGTTTTTCTAGCCTTGGGACTCAGCAGCAGTATCTGCAACATAGTTGACAGTTGGTAATTTTTAAATTTACTTCTAAGCTATTACGTACCCCTAGTTCTACTCATTACCCAAACCACCCTGCAATCTGACTCCCATTGAAAAAGTCAGCATTAACCTAGTAATTTTTTAAGGAAACATTTAATTTTTTTTTTTTTTTTCGTAAATATAAATGATGGAAATGTTCAGCAACAAGCACGTAAACTGCTCTGACTGCAGTCAGGCCTTGGCGCCATCCTCTTTGGTTTTCACATTTATGAGTTGGGTGTTTGTCTATCTGGATTTTCCCCATGGGTTCATTTGAGAAGGAAACACTAATGCCTTATAATACTAACTTATTCCAAGGACCAACCAACAGGTTTCCTGCTCCTCATTTATCTTGACAGCTTACTTCTTTGCATTTCATCTGTGCACATATTTGGAGAGAAACGCGCCTTTCAATGTGATTCCTGACAGCCATATTACTTAAGATTCGAAGTATTTTGCCTCCTGAGAACTCAAGTCACATTGGTTAATTTTGATTTATAGCTAATGTTTGGTACTCCGCTCATGACTTTCACTTAACACATTTAATGAGCATCAGTTCTCACAGTGCCCCATATGTGGTCTGAAAATGTTATTTACAGCCTCTCGTTGAGGGAAATGTCACAACAAGAGCTTAGAGCTCAGCAGGCAGCAGAATAAACCAGAATGGGATGAGCCGGGTCCAGAAACTTCATATGTGCAATTTGAACAAGTCGTGTGCTCAGATATGAACCCTGAAATAGGCAATATGCAACTATCTGGCCAGACTGGTTAAGTATATTGTAACTAAAATATCAAAAATCTAAAATGTCACAGCAACCAAAATGGTGGGTTGAAGTCAATAGATTGAGGAATCAAAAAGTCTTTTGCATTTAACAATAAGAAGATCATTGGTGAGGATGACATGGGTATTTTCAGTGGATTGCAGTAGAAGAAACCAGATTTCAGTAGATTGAGATAAGAATGAAAGTGAGAAAGTATCAACAATAGTTGTAGACTTCTCTTCTGAAAACTGTAATGGTGAAAGAAAGAAGAGAAATAAGACTGTATCTTGGTTGTGAGGTAAGAAATTGATGGGGAGGTAGGCTTTTAAGTCTGTTTTGTGATGGGAAATTCTTTAAAGGAAAGGAGCCAGTAAAGAGGGAAAGTCTCAAGAAAGAGGAGAGAAGGGGTGTGAACAATGATAGAGAAATGGGGAAAATCTAAGTTACACAAAAGGAAGATAAGTGATTCTGGTTACCTAAAATGTTGAACCAGGACTTGGGCTTCATAGATTGTACCTGACTAAGTAATGATTGGCATCACACAGAAGAGGAATATGCACAGCTAATAAAGCTTACCTTCATGGCCCCTCACTTCCAAGGCCATCTGAGTATACCTAGCAAAGTGTCAACATGATCATATGCTTTTGTCAATTTTCCAAAAATGACACATTGCAAGCAATTTGTAAAGACCACCGTATACTTCTACTCCGGATTGACTGCCATTGCACCTTCCGTCTCCCTGTGTTAGGTGACCTAAGAATGGCCATACACATTATGTGGATTGATCTAAGTGGAATTTAATTTAGGAATACAAGGATGAGAAACAGGGAGACTGGCAGTCCAGTACAGGAAATGGAAGCCTGACAATAAGTGGGAAGAAAGTGTGTACTTGTACGTGTGTGTGTACGTGTGTGTGTGTGTAAGTGAGATGAGGAGATGGCAATATTTACAGAGCACTGCAACTTTCTAGACGCTGTGGTAGAAACTTCATGTATTTTAATTCATTTAGTCCTTTCAATAACAATACTCAACCCTTATTTAGCAGGTATCCACTTTGCACATGGCATGTACTATTCTAAGCATTTGACATACATTAACTCATTCAATTCTCCAACAACCCTATGAGATAAGTACTATTATCCCCAATTCTGCTGATGAAGATGCTAGGCAGAATTCTCATTAGAAGTAGAGTCATAATTGAAATGTGGTCTGAGGTACAACCTTCTGCCTTAGAGTATGTTTGCCTCATGGCAACGATAGTAAGTCACTTCTCCATTCCAGTATTACCTACAAGGACATGCAAGCTCAGTTAAATTAATAACTTGTCCAAGGTCTCATAGTTTGTGCTGGAGTTGAGATCTAAAACTCTTCTGAATGATTTCAAATCCATCCACACATTTCCTGCTTCACCGAACTGCCAGTTGGTAAGGCTACTTACTGTGTTGTGTGCTTCCCAGAAGATATTGGGAACGCAAGAAGTAGGTGTGGATCAGTTTACTGGAATTTAGAAATAGTCAGCCCTTGGCTTTTCTGGTACTCAGTCCTCTGACAGCAGTTGGGGGACGGATGCGGGAAGACAGTCCTGAAGGACTTGGTCTGTACCCAATAGGGGAGTGCTTTTGGCCTGGTCACAGGAGGTAATTGCGAAACCTGCTAGAGGAGGATTGTCAGGAGACAGGTAACAGGAAAACAAGTACTAGGTCAAGAGGAAGGAGTGAACACCGGTTACAGCTTAATGCAGGTATCATTTCAGAAATGTGAAACAACACTTTTTCTGTCAGAAAATCATGAGAAAAACATTCTTGCCACTTTCATTTTATAAACTGCTTTCTGTTTTCTCTTTTTTTTTCAGTGAGAGCGCCTCTTTTTTCTTGTCATCACAAATCACCAAGTAAACTATTAAGTGAATGTGGCATTATATAAAATGACAAAGTCACTTCTCGTTCCCTAAGATTTCATCACATGAGACAGCCAACACTGGTTAAGGCAGACTGGAGAACGACTTTAAAAGTATATTCCTTGTGTGTAATCAGTAAAGTGTACTCATTGCTGTGGTCATACAAACTTGGTACTAATTAACAAGTTTGTAACCACCTAGAAACTGTATTCTATTTAGAGAAAAACCATAAATACAAATCTGGTTCAAGTGCCCAGAACATGACTTAAGTCAGAAAAGGGGGTAACTCAATGTGAGACGTAATCCAGGTTTCAAATACTGGGTAGGATGAGATAATAATAGGTGGTGGTAAAAACAACAAAGCGATGCTCATATTACCAAAAAGGGAGTAGAGTGGAAATCAGGAGGGGATCACGGAGGACTGAGAGAAAAGAGGTTTATTTTTATTGAAAACTATGGCAGGTGACATTCAATAGGTAGGTTGCATATAGATTATTAGAGGCCAGGTTGAGGAGTCTGGACTTTAGAAAATGGAGACCTAACAATAATCAATGATCAGGAGCCCTGGTAGCCCAGTGGTTAAGAGCTATGGCTGCTAATCAAAAGGTCAGCACTTCAAATTCACCAGCCTCTCCTTGAAAACTTTATGGGGCAGTTCTGCTCAGTCCTGTAAAGTTGCTTATGAGTTGAAATGGACTCAACCACCATGGGTTTGGTTTTTTGGGTTTTATCAATGTTTAGAAGAGATCAATAGCTGTAGGAAGTCTATTGTTTTAGGAAGACTGATTTAGTATCAATACACAGAGTTGTTTGGGAAATACAAGGAGCCCAGAAGAGAGTGAATGCCGAGAAATTGCATTTCCTATTAAGGAGCCAGAAACACTGGTGGCGTAATGGTTTAGAGCTATGGCTGCTAACCAAAAGGTCGGCAGTTCAAATCCATCAGGCGCTCCTTGGAAACGTATGGGGGAGTTCTGCTCTGTCCTAGGGGGTCTCTGTGAGTCGAAATAGACTCGACGGCAACAGGTTTGGTTTTTTTAAATTAAGGAGCCCTCATGTCGCAGTGGGTAAAGGCTCAGCTGCTAATGGAAAGGTCGGCTGTTCAAATCTACCAGCTGCTCTGCAGGAGAAAGATGTGTCAGTCTGCTTCCATAAAGATTTACAGCCTTGGAAACCCTATGGGGCAGTTCTACTCTGTCCTATAAGGTCACTGTGAGTCTGAATCGACTCCATGGCAATGGGAGGTTGTTATTAAAAATTTCCAGCATGAAAATGATAAGAGGGAGAAGTGAGATGGGGACCACAGAGGTTAAACCTAGAAATAATATATTAAGAATGAATAGGACTTGATGACTATGAAATCTAGCTGGCTAGTGGGGGTGAAGGGGGGGCGGATTGTGCTACCAACACTAAAAGCATTTATTAGGTAGACACTGTGTAGACAGGATATGGGTGCGGCAGAAAGATTCCTCCAAATACTTACAAAAAAAAAAAGGAGGTTATCTCCTTATTAGTTTCCTAGAGCTGTCATAACAATGTGTCACCAAGTGAATGGCTTTAAACAACAGAAATCAATTGTCTCACAGTTCTGGAGGTCCAAAATCCAGGATGCTGGCAGGACATATTTTTTCCAAAACTCTAGGAAACTTTCTCATCTTTCTTAGTTTCTGGAAGCCCCAGACATTCCTTGGCTTGTAGATACATCTTCACATGGCATCGCCCCTCCCTGTCTGTCTTCTCTCTTTTATAGGAAATGATGCATGTTGGATTAGGACCTACCCTAATCTACTATGACTTCACGTTAACTGGTAAAATCTTCAAAGAACCTATTTCCAAACAAGGTACCACAGGTTCACAGTTACCAGATGTTAGGATTTCAATGTAAATTTTTGAGGAACACAATTGAATCTGTAACATTCTGTCCTCTGGCCCTCCAAAACTCACTTCCTTCCCACATGCAAAATGCATTCTCCCCATCCTAGCATCCCCAAAAGTCTTAACCCATTCCAATGTCAATGCCAGGCTTAATCCAAAATCTCATCTTCTAATTCGTCTGAATCAGGTATGGGTGAAACTCTGGGATTCATCCTAGGGCAAAATTCCTCCCAATCTATCAATCTGCGAAACCCTGACCTAAAGTTATCTGCTTCCAAAGTATAACGGTGGTGCAGGCATAGTGTAGGCATTCTCATTCTAAAAGGGAGAAACTGGAGGGAAAGAACAAAACACAAAATCCAAAGCCAAGTCTCAAATCCATCTGAGCAAACTCCATTGAATTTCCATCTTTACAATAATACTCTTTGGCTGGATATTCTACCCTCCAGACCCTGGGTGCTGGCCCTGCCCCCCACCCCCACTCCACTCAGGAAGTGGCCCCTCCCTTGAAACCAAGGCGGTATCCCCACCCTCCAGACACATGCTAGCAACCCTGCCAGCCTCTGAATCACTCTCAGTATCATCCTTTCCTTTTCTAGAAGGACAACAAATATTTGCAGCTGAGCAGCTTCATTGGCCTGTTTCTTAACTGTAGAATCCCAGTAGTCTGACAGCCTTACTTCTTCTTGCTCTATCCTTGTCCCTTTCAGTTTAACCTGGAAGCATTTCTGCTCAGATGTTAACTGAATCTAAAAGTTTCACACCTAATTAGCAACAATTGTCCAGCCACACCCTTGGTGTCTTCTTTAGAGTACACTTTCTCAGTTTTTGTAAAATAGATAGGCTGCAAATTTTCCAAAGCTTTAAGTTCTGCCTTCCACAAAATATTCAAAAGTAATTCATGAAAGTTCTTTACCAGTTTAAAACAAGGATTGTTTTTCCTCCAATGCCCAATTATATGTACATCATTTCTTTTTAAGGCCTCACCAGAAGAATTGTTCATGTCCACATTTCTAGCAACATTCCATTTATGATAGAAGCTTTCTCTAGAGTTCTCTATTCTTTCAGAGTCTTCAACAGAATTGCTTTCAATGTTCATAATTCTACCAACAGTATCTTCAAGGCAATCTAGGTTTTTACTTTTAGCAACTCAAAACTCTCCCAACATCTACCTGTTACCCAGTTCTAAAGCCACTTCCACATTTTTAGGTATTTGTTACAGCAGAATTCCACTTCCCACTACTATAATCTGTATTAGTTTCCTAGGGCTGCTATAACAAAGTGCCACAAAGGGAGTAGTTTTAAACAACAGAAATTTGTTGTCTCACAGTTCTGGAGGTTAGCTAGTCTAAAGTCAGAATATTGGCTGAGCCATATTTTCTCCACATTCTCTACAGAAAGAGCCTTTCTTAGTTTCTGGTAGCACCAGGAGTTCCTTGGCTTGCAGATGCATTTTCACTTGGCATCATCCCTGTCTGTCTATCTCTTTGCAGCTCTTTTCCTCTTTTATAGGACACCAGTCAGAATATATTAAGACCCACTCTACTGTGTTCTGATCTCCTATTAACTGATAATATACCCAAAGACCCTATATCTAAACAAGGTCACACAAACAGGTACCAGGGTTAGGATGTCAACCTAAGTTTTGGGGAAACAGAATTCAATTCATAACACCTCCTGAGACTTAATGTTGTGAATTTCAGAGTTCATAGATGACATTGATTAGCTGTGAAGTAAACCAAGAGATTATCTGTAAATGTGTGACCTCTGGGTTTTTGGACACTCCAATCGTCCATAAGTTGAATTTGACTTTTATCCCACCATGAGGCATGGGCCTGTGATTATAGCATAGTAAGCAGAAGGCTTTTTATAGAATTATTGCAAACTGAAAGAGGATGATTAGCATGGAATACAGAAAAGGAAAACAAAAGAATTAGGAGCTGGAAGAAAACCAAGTTCCACTAGGTGAGTCAGACAGAGATGTTGATTCTAGTGGCTACAAACATAGCCTCTTCAGATATGTATCTCTTGTGGGGTATCCGACTTCCCACATCTAAACAAACTCTAAACATTATCCGCCTCCCTTTGCTCTGAATCCAAACTCATTAATCAAATTTCTAATTTTTTATATGATTTCATATACATATGACATCAGGGAAGTCCTGGCTGGAAATCTTGGATACTGAGACTCTAGATAGTACTATCACTATCGTAAATAAATCCTTGGCATTCTTGTTTACTCATACATTCCCTGTAAATGTAACTTATTGAATGTGTGTCTCACTGAGTCCAATTAACTCTTGGACTTGGATGAGGTAGAGATTCTGGGGCCCAATGCACACTGTGCCCAGTTAACCTAGGCAATGCTTCTTGTTAGGCTCTGGCTTGATGCTCTCTACGCTAGCTATTCAGCCTACTTGTATGATACACTTCTATTACTTTGTCCCTTCAAACTGCAATTCCCTACAAAGAGGGGTCCTTTTCTACACTGGCTAAGATACAACTTCTTTATTTCCTCCTTGAATCCTCAGTGGGGAAATTGAGATTTCAAATAAGTGAATAGGTATGATTTGATCACTTTGGAGAATATGATAATAGTATCCTGATACATGCTCACATTTTGATTATATAATATTCATAAACAGATGTGACTTTTCAAATTGAAGGTCCAATAAAATAACCAGGAAAACATCCCATGACTTCAGTTCACACTTTCTTGTGTGACCTATATTGAACCACCACACGTTCTATAAGGCAATAATGAGAACTAATCAATGTGTTTCTACTGACTTAAGTTTCCCCTATGAAAGCTGCTTGAATAAGGAAAAAAAGAAATACTGTAAGAAGCTATGAATATGGAAACATTCTTAAATTTCCTACAGATTTAGAATTTAAAGAAGTTCAAATGGGCAAACTACAGGCTTTTATCCAATGTGCAATAGACCGGTAAGCTACAATCATAACAAAGGCTAAACATTTCTTCTTTTGCTTTTTTTCCTTTTTTCTCTTCCCTTTCCTTCCTCTGTCTTCCTGTCTTTATTTCTTGCTTTCTCTCTATTGGAATGTATGATATACTGCTTTGTTTTTTATATCTTGATTACATTTTAAAATAAGATTCAGGAATCCCATATGACCCATGAATGTCAAGAAGAGAAGATACAAATGAAGGGGTGTGAATGTGTGTACATATTTGTGAGATTAAAAAGAAAACAGAACAGTGTATGTTAGAAAAACAGGCAATATCTCAAAAACCCAAATCCTGATGTAATCAGATTTCAATTCAATCTAACATCTTTTCAAATACTTTGCATCTAATAACAGCAGAAATGGGAGTGCATTACATCAAAGTGACATATAGAAGGGGCTTACGCAGCTGGCAGACAGAGGCTCTCAGTGCTTGGGATGGTGTTATTTAATGCGTTTACGACTATTGCTTAAGCATGTTCAGAATTTTATAACAGATATATGCACAGTACTTACTGTATCTCAATACAGCGACATCTGCATAAAAAGGCATATGGAAAATGAATTACCCCTGCATGCTTTACTCCAAATTACCAGTGGTTAATGGATATCCAGAAATTTTATTCAAAAAACAAATACTGGAAATAAAGAAAACACTAGAAATAAAAGCAAAGGTGCAGTTGTGAAGAAAGGTGACTGGTCCTCAGCTTCGTAAGTAAGGAATATTCCAAATGAGCTTTTTATAAATTGTGTTTGACGGCTTCATTCTGAACCATGCATTTAACATGTAATCCTCTGTCCCTGGCATCAGGTGTCATGTAAACACCTGCTTCCATGATATGGGGTTTTGTAGGTACTTTCAAAGTAGAGACAGAGCAGATGAAATGAGCGTGCTCAGTGCAGCCACCGAAGCTAGGCAGGGACTCAACTGAAGGATGAATTCCACGGAAAGCCAGGTGACCATATGCTTAATGGCATATTGCTGAGAGTTTTCTAAAGCATATTACAAATGCAAACAGTGCTTGCCTGTGCCAATGACTGTGGGGATGCTGTACCCACAAAGTCCTCAGAATATGTGGAACAGTTTCATTCTCAGTATTTCTTAGCTTCTGAATTTAGGAGGTTCCCTGTTTTGTTATAACTCTTCTTTTTATGGCAGCAATTTTCATGTTTTTATAGCATTTTTATGATCCACTGAAAGGCCTCTTGGCACAATGTTTGGCAAGTTTTCATCTCAGAAGCTGTCACAACAGAATTCACAATATGGGGCAGGGTTTCATCGAGGAATACAACCTGCACTTGCCCCAGTTCTAATGGGTGTCAGCCCCCTAACCGTCGAGTTGATTCTGACTCAGTGACCCTAAATGACAGAGTAGAACTGCCCCATTGGGTTTTCAAGGAGCCCCTGGTGGATTTGAACTGCCAACCTTTTGGTTAGCAGCCATAGCTCTTAACCACTATGCCACCAGGGTTTCCTGTCAGCTAACTTGGTTTTAGCAAGTTCCCACAGCTAGCTTAATTTCAGCAAGTTCCCAAAGTAAATGATGACTAAGCCTCAACAAAAATCTGGAGAGTCTTTCTCATCAGCAAGTACTCAGGGCACCCGCATGAAAACTAAACAGCTGTTTCGTTCCTGACCTTCACTATGCCAACAATGCATTGAATGTGGCCACTCACTTAGGTTTCTACTGAGATAGAACCTCGCAATAAGTTATAAGTCAACTGGCTGGGGAACTGGATGTCTTTCCACTCATTCCTTTCCACCTAATTCCTGTTAGCTTCCAATGCCCCACCTTCTGGACCTGGGCCCCATCATCTCAGATGCTGAATGGGGCCCTGCCTGAACTTCTCCAAATCTCCCTGAAATGCTGATGACCATCCCTGAGATGACCTAGATACTCATGATGCCATCTAAATCCTTCTTTGACACAATTCTGATTTCCACCCCCTACCTCTCATCCTCACATCTGGCTAACAACATCTGCAGGGTAGGATCTTATTCATCTGTGTGTCCTTGGACTACTGATTTGAATTACTGGATTTTCCTTATGAAGCATCCTAATATCCTTAATCTCAATATACTACCATATCATTGCTGGAATACATCCTGTCTGGCAACCCAGGTAACAAATGAAGAAGAAAGGTAAGAACTCATTATTCAAGAGGGAAAAGAGACTATAGGTACCACAGTATAAGGGAAAAGAAAACAAATGGGGAGCTGGAAAAGGGGAAATAATTCTGCTTATTTTATCTCTTCCTTTCAAAGGGCCTAAATTGTACTACTCTGTTTTAAAAAAGTGAAAGAGAAAAAAAGAAAGAGGAGGAAAAGGAAAGAAGGGAGGGAGGATGGCAGGGAGGCAAGAAGGTAGGAGGCAAGAAGAAAGGGAGGGAGGGAGGGAGGGAGGGAGGGAGGGAGGGAGGGAGGGAGGGAGGGAGGGAGGGAGGGAGGGAGGGAGGGAGGGAGGGAGGGAGGGAGGGAGGGAGGGAGGAAGGAAGGAAGGAAGGAAGGGAGGAAGGAAGGAAGGAAGGAAGGAAGGAAGGAAGGAAGGAAGGAAGGAAGGAAGGAAGGAAGGAAGGAAGGAAGGAAGGAAGGAAGGAAGGAAGGAAGGAAGGAAGGAATATACCAATAAGCCAACGGAACAATTACAAGCCTAGATTAAAAAAGTAGACTAAATATGGAGAGCTAAATTTTCTTTCCATCTCTCCTCGTTCTCAAATCTTTAGTTAAATATTGGGAGTTAGGATTGAACCTCTTGTTTTAGTGCCTAAAACCATTAAGGTCAACCTGAGAAGATTACTTACTGTAACAAACATTAACTCATTCTCTGACCTGCAGATGCCAAGGACAGATATGCGGTTTTACTTTTGTTTCAAAACATTGTATGCTTTACTTTTCTAGATTCCTCCTCTCTTTTCTCTGACACTATGTTGTAGTGGGGGATCAAACACGTCTTACGTGTTCTCTTCATACCATAGTATTTCACATCTCTGTGCTTTTAAAAGATGTTGTTCTCTAGCTTTTGAAGGTCCTTTAGCCCTGTTCCTATAAAGGAAACTTCTATTGATAAATGTCAAAGTCCATATTAGAGGTCACCTCCTCTCTGAAGCATTTCGTATGACACCTGTTCCTGTTTCCATTGGTACTGTAAATCATTTCCCCTCAGAATGTTGTATGAATTGGTATTATTGCACTGTTTGGTGATGGGGGATATAAAAGTCAGTAAGTAGATTGCAGTACAGTAAACTAAAAAACTGATTGCCATCAAGTCAATTCCAACTCATAGCACCCCTATGGGACAGAGTAGAACTGCCCCATAGAGTTTCGGAGGAGTGCGTGGTGGATTTGAACTGTCGACCTCTTGATTAGCCGCCGTAGCTCCTAACCACAGCTCCCCCAGGGTATTCAGCACAGTATGGTATGGTAAGGTAGACACAAAAGGTAATAAATAATTGTAGTAGATTATGATGATCGCAAAAAAGCAGTACAGATATAGTTGGGTAGTGACTGATGGAGCATATTTGAGAAGTGTTGTTAAATGAATAAGTATCAACCTGGATGGAACTGTCATATGGTTTTCCCAAGGGCACTGATCATGCTTTATCTGAATTAACTTTTTAATCAATGTCTTGAATGTGACAGATGACATGCTTATTTTGATTAGCCAAACCCAGTAGGACTGCTAATGTAATTAATAAAAAAATCAAAATTCAAAAATGTCTGAACTGGCAGGATAGATGGACAAAATTTAACTTTCACTACACTCGTAAATTGCTGACAGAACTGGTGATTGATTGGTACAGCCTCTTTGGAAACTTGGCAATATGTATCCAAAAAAGCATTATTTTTAAACTAAACACTTCACATCTGGAGGTATTTTGTAAAAAATAATCAGAAAGAATAAATAATTATACTCCTTAATTTTGATACACAAGTGTTCACTGCATTGTTTATAATATTAAAAATTGACCACATATCAGTGATAAACCCCGCCCCCCCAAAAAGTCCATTGCCGTTGAGTTGGTATCAGTGATAGATCAATTATATATGCCAAATAGAATGCACATTTTAAAAATCATATTTTTAAAGAAGGTGTAACTATAAGGGAAACATTTTGCGCAAAACTAAGAGACAAAAAGCAAAGTCTAAGATCATGTGAAAACTATTTTATAAAGTCATATATTTGTATATGGAACTCGTAAGTCATCTGTGAGCACCCTTCCTCTTGGAGAGCTAATTAAGTTTGATTTCCACCCTGAAGTCAAGATTTGTGGAAATACAAAACCATCTCTTAAATTTTTGCTCATTCCCAACAACTTAAGCCCTCTTGACCAGGCCTTAAGTCTATGTGTGATGTCATTTTAATGCCTTATCACCCAAGTTAAAAGGTCCTATCCTTTTGTCAGTTTACATAAAAATATCCACTCACACTATAAGCAATTTGAGTTTTGACTGAATGTACTGAAGTTAAGGGAGTTACAGGGAGGAGTTACACTGCAGTGCATTTCAGCTTCTACCACTTCTCCTGGCTCCACTCTCCGTCCACCTCCTCTCATCTCTAATCTTCACCTCCTCTCCTTTGGTGCACTGGTCCCATTCGGTAACAAGACCTGCCTGGGACTCAACTTCTACCTCAAGCACCAACAAATGCAGTTGTATATGTGTTGGCTGTTACAGTAATAATTCATTTCCACCTATTTACATATATTTGCATAGATAAAAGACAGCATGGGAATATACCAAAATATTAATAGCAGTTAATTCTTGGTGAGTCTAGCAGTTATTTTAATTTTATTATTTACTGTGTAATTTCTAAACTTTCAAAAATGAACAATTGGTACTTACAAAGAGAAAAGATTTTTCATGGAATTGTTTATCTCATGATACGGTAAATTCTCTAAAATTAGAGACTAAATCATACTTTGGGGGAGTATTTTAGAAATAATGGCATAGGAGGGCCCTTCTAACAATATAATTTTATGATTCAAGGATTGTTGTTAAGATAAAAATGATATAATGAAAATGAGAGTGCTTTGGAAAGTACAAATCTCCATAAAAATATGCTATTATTTTGATGCTCTGTAGTGTAGTGATAAGTACAGTTTGTGATACTGAATAGAATGTGAACTTCTAGAACAGGACAGAACAGAAGTTTTAGAGTAGACATGATAAACCTGACAGTGGTTCAAATCCCAAAACTCATGTTTAAAAAGATATCCTATCTCCTCTGCATTTTTTTTTTTTTCCTTCCTGACTCCTTTGTTTTATTAAACCAAAACCAAACCCATTGTTGTCGAGTGGATTCTGACTCATATTGACCATACCGGACAGAGTAGAACTGCCCCATAGGGATTCCAAGGCTGTAATCTTTACGAAACAGACTGCAACATCTTTCTTCCTCGGAGCAGCTGATGGGTTCAGATTGCTGACCTTAACCAGAGCACTTAACCACTCCTGTAAGTCGGAATCGACTTAATGGCAATGGGTTCCTTTTCTTAACCTATGGCAACAGGAACAAAACAGGGGTATTCAAGTTCCATTTCATCATTGTCATAAATATAGAAACTTAAATAAGTAACTATAGCCATAAGATGTTTTGTTTACAACTATGAAGTTGTTATGAGTCAGAATCGACTTGATGGCAACAAGTTTTTTTTTTTTTTGGTAACAACAGATACATCTACTCCTGGATCATGTCTTGTGGAGTTTCTAATGGCCTTCAATTTTGTGTAACAGTAAAACAAAACAAAACAAACAAATGCCAATGGATTCATGAATAAAAATTAAGGAAAGCAGAGTTCATAGGTAGAGAGATTGGCAAATATTTAGGGTTAGAGAAGTTGCCAACTCTTTAATGATTTTTCCTGAAAGGATTAAAATCAAACAAACTCATATTCTTTGCTCATTGAACTTGAAAATACCAGGGGCCCTCTTTTCTTTTTATTGTGGTGAAATTAGACACAACAAAACATGTATCAACTCAACAATTTCTATATACGCAATTCGGTGACACGGCTTATATTCAAGCTGTGCAACCAACCATTCTCCTTTTCTTTTCCCAAATCACTTTATCAGCATCAACATAAACTCAATGCCCCCTAAGCAAAACTCTTCCTCCCCACCCCCCTCAACAGGGAGACTTTTCAATCACTATGGGCTATTTTAAAAGCCCATAGGCTACTTAGAAACCCTGGTGGCATAGTGGTTAAGTGCTACAGCTGCTAACCAAAGGGTCGGCAGTTTGAATCCGCCAGGTGCTCCTTGGAAACTCTATGGGGCAGTTCTATTCTGTCCTATAGGGTTGTTATGAGTCGGAGTCCACTCAACAGAGGTGGGTTTTGTTTTTTTGGTTTTATGGGCTATTTGTTATTTATTTATTGTTTAGCAGGTGTCTGGGAAATTTTAAACTAGGGTTAAGAAGAGAAATCAAAGAAAAAAGAGTCTTTAAAAAAAAAAAATACAAGGTCCCTGTCACCATTTCCAAGGAGAGTCATCCATGAATATAAAACACACTTGCAGCTCTGTGAAACCTTAGCATTAAGATTATTGCACATTTTATTGGCCTTTTCCAGGCTCTGCAACTAGAAATTCATCTGCCTCTAACCTTTCCACCCAAGTCGGCTTCATACATAAGTAAAGAGCAAGCTGAAATTACTGGAAGCTGTAAAGAAATGGAAGTTCTCCGCTTTCTTCTTTCAAAACCAATATTAAAATATATGAGGTGCAATTGTCAAACTAAAAAATTGCCAGATGATTCATAAAGAATGAGTGGCCGGCAGGCTAGCCTGACTGTTCCCTTGTATTACCGATTTTTAACGGGTCTTTGGGAAGGAAGATGGTTATTTCCCATCTAAAACAGACAGCAATGAAGGTGAGGGCTAGAAGGGAAAGGGGAGGGAAAATGGCCAGATGCTGAACACATAACAAAGATTAAGACCACACAGTAGAGCATGTTCAGACGCTAAATTTTTCAGTAAACAGCTTGTAAATGAAACCCAAAGGACTCCATTTCCCCTCCTCCAGTTCCTCATCTCTCACACCTGTCCCCATCTTATCTCCCTGAGGTGGAACAGGCATACCTGTTAGGCTTCCTTTTAACTTGTCAGGGACTTTAGCTGAAGCAGCCAGATATTACTACTGAATGGATTTACATATTCGAGGGTGAATATCTGCTTCTGTTCACTAAGCCCTGGCATTGATGCCTAATTCGTTGCTTACATGGCACAAGAGAACACTGATTACTGCAACCAGTCTGCACAAGGGCAAGGTCTCAGGCCAGGTGTGTGATCCTGTCCTACCTGGCTTGGCCAGCAGAGGCTGCTTCTCCCTAAAGGCCTGGGCGAGCATCTTCCTGACTTATGCTGTAAAGAATTAGTGTGTGGTGAACTTGGAAAGAGAGAAGGGGATATGAAACTGTGTTCCTATTCTTTACAAATCCCAACACTACCACTATGAGCACCATAAGTAATGTCTAAGGCTTTTGCTTACCAATTGCCTTGTATTAGACACTATTCATTGATTTTTCCATTAATTTGTCAAACATTTATTAAGACTGTTTATAAAGTTCTAGCAAGTGTTCTGTGAGGCCCTGGATCATAAAAATACTGTGTGTGTGTATGTATATATATAAAACCAAACCCATTCCCATCAAGTCAATTCTAACTCATAGCAACCCTATAGGACAGAGTAGAACTGCCACATAGGGTATCCAAAGAGAGTCTGATGGATTCGAACTGCTGACTCTTTGGTTAATAGCCGTAGCTCTTAACCATTCCACCACCAGGTTTTCCATATAAATATATACATATACATTTATCAAGGATCCCAGTGGGAAGGGGAAAGCAGTTTCTGCTGCTGGAATTGCTGGAATTGAGCACCGTCAGGGTGAATTGCTGTAGATTCTCATTGCATGAGGATGAGACAAACCTAATGTGAGAGATGGTGTTAAGGTATATGTTGGTAAATGACCAATGTCAGAATTGGAACCCTGGAACAAGTAGTGGTATATACAGTAAGAGTCCTTTAAACTCTTGGGCAGCATATTGACTGAGAAAAATCACTCACTTAAAGGGAAAATAATATTGGGGTGAATATTTCTACAGACACCTTACTTGAAATCAATATGGGGAATGGTTTGAGAGGAACGTCGAGTGGTTATTAATTAAAACATTTTGTGACCTAGACCTTAGAAGGAGACATACATATCTACTAAGTAAACTGAACCGAAACCCAAAACCCATTGCCACTGAGTCAATTCTGACTCATAGATACCCTATAGGATAGAGTAGAACTGCCCCATAGGGTTCCCTAGGAGCGCCTGGTGGATTCCAACTGCCAACCTTTTGGTTAACAGTTGTAGCTCTTAATCACTACACCACCAGGGTTTTCAAACTGAATAAGCAGCAGTAACTAACAGAGCTATACCACCATGAGTGATTAGAAAGAGGAAAAAAAAAAGGGAAGTGCACTGTTAGTGGTGTGTAAGTAATCCCTTCTCCATTCTAGCATGAAGTGAGACTAGACATCAATAACGAGAACAGTGCAGGAGATGACCTGTGGAATGGCAACAACAAAACCCAAAGTCAGCTTCAGGATGGGGTAACAGTAATAGATCCTACAGCAGGGAGTAGGAGTGGAATTACAGAGTTAACAAGGATGGGAGGCACTGGGCAGAGGAAGCTTTAGAAGAGATCATAACTGACAACAACAGCATGTGTCAATTCTCTTGCCATAAAGCCGTGATTCTCGACCCTGGCTGCACATAATAATCACCTAGGGAGCTTTTTAAAAACACTGATGCCTGAGCCCTACCCTCAGGGATCCAAATTCAATTGGTCTGGCATGAAACCCTGACGTCAGTGATTTTAAAAGCTCCTCAGGGATTCTGACGTTCAGCCAGGGTTGAGAACCACTGCTATAAAGAAAAGAGAGTGCTTGATAGGCTTTTCAAGCAATTAAGCCAGTAGTCACTGGAGCTAAAGACTAAGGCTGGGATGACTCACACCCACACATTCCTTCAGATTGTAGTGGCTTAAGAAAAGTAATTTACACATAAAATATCAAACACATACACATGATGTGATTCCCGCTAATATATAGTCTAAAATCAAATCATGCTTTGCCCTATAATCCAAAACAAATTTTAGGGCATTTACCTTTTTTTTAAAGGAGACCCAGTAGCACAATGATTAAACACTTGGCTGCTAACAGGAAAGTTGGCAGTTCCAACCCACCCAGCAGCTCCACGAGAGAAAGACCTGGTGATCTGCTCCCATAAAGATTATAGCCAAGAAAATACTATGGGGCAGTTCTCCTCTGTCACATGGGGCCCCTATGACTCAGAATTAACTTGAGGGCACCCAACAACAACTTTTTTTAAAGGAAAATGACCTTGATACATTCTTAGTAGATTGGTCCAGAAATCACCCATTTCTTTCTAGTACAGCTAAAATATTTTCGTGGGCAAGGAGTATTTCAAGAGAATTTTTAAAGGCAAGTGGAGGTCTCTTTGAGTAGGGAGAGATAAAACATCCCAGGCACAGAACACAGAAATCCATCAATATGGATTTGAATGTTTAAAGGGAATATTGACTAGTTGTTTTTTTTTTTTTTAATTTCTTCTTCTTTGGGAAATAACCTCTTTTCCAGAGTGGTTACTTCCACTATTTACTTATAACCCATTTATCTCTTAAGGAGATACCTTAAGTCTATGGTGAAAAACACTAAAACTATGGACAAATATATTATGGGATCCTTCTATAGGACCAAAGTAACATTTTGTGTTCTCGCTCACATTAGTTCATTTTCTCATTATCAGGAATGGAAAAGTATTCATACCCCTCTGCACACACAGGGTCACTCTAAGTACAGGCAAATTTTTGAACATCTCTTTTCCGTTATTTTAAGATAACTAGTAACAGAAGATTGATATTCTGTTTGGAATCAAACTGAGGATCAACAAATGGTACAATGAAGAAAATTTGGTAATATCTATAATGAAAGTCAGATTGTTTTACCACACATTATCTCAATACCATCACAGAGCCTGTGTGGTCACATGAAATTTAGTGTTTATACTTCACAGGTAGAGAAATTAAAGAGAAGAAAATTTGAATGATGATCCTAAAGATGCACGATGGATCAAGAATAAAATACTAATACATTTTGTGCGAAAGTGAGTGTTGTATCTAGGTAAGTATTAGATCACAGGAAAATCCATCAAGACAGACAACTAGAATTGGTACCTATCTCCTAGTGTTTCTGCTTACCACCTGTATAATTTGACCTGTTATTGAACTTCACAGTCCTCATCTATCGCATGAGGCCAGTACCTACTTTATAGTATTATTGTAATTTCTGGTGAGATGAATACTTAAGTTCTTATATAATAAGTAATTAACAAGTTGTAAGTTATTACTATTGATCTTAATATTTTTTTCTGTTATCGACAGGATTTATTTTATGTCCAAGTAGACAGGAACCTGAGTAGCTCTGAAGCAGAACATTACAACACCTTTAAAAGTTGGCAATAGGATAAGTTTTATGATAAGTAGGCATTGTATTTTTTGTTTTGAAAGATGAAATGTATTTATTATAAATTGCTGCATTGGAGCAATTGGCCAGCCTCTCTCAGATCCCACCTAACCTTAATTGGACATTGGAATATGAGAGGTGAAAACAATATGGTTATTTATTTACTTATGTCTACTATTGCTGCCCATTACTCCTACAGACACGCAGTATGGTGGCTATGCTGGGAACTAGTGAAGTGAGGAGAGGATCAGGATCAGAAAGATCAGGGCTAGAAAGTTTCTAGAAGATCTTCTACCAATCACCTCCTTTTAGGGATGAAAACTCTTAGCTAAAGATATGCCCAGAATCCCATTTCTGTTTCATGATAGAGACAGGGATAGAACCAAGATTTCCCCACCTTTCTTTTAACTAAATCATCTTACCCTTTTTTATAATTTTTGTCTACTATTAAATCACTTCCTAGGCTTAGCATTTCTATGTCAAAATGTTTCCATTCATGCAGCTTTATTTTATATGCCTCCCTGGTGGCACAGTGTTTTGTTTTTTTTTTTAAGTCCTTCAAAACTTTACATACCTCGTCTGTCCCATGAAGACTTAGAGCCACTCGGTAGCTGGTCAGTTCATTGCTATGAAAGGGCCTTAGATGACAAGGTCAAACTAGTCCACCAGAAGGATGGCTGCCTACAAATTCCAATGAAATTACATCATATATTTTCACATATAACAAGACATTGAAGAAAAACTAAAACCAATATGCTTAGTGGTTTCAGTATACTAAGGCTATTAAAAAAAAAAAAAAACTCATTGTCATTGATTTGACTCCTACTTATGGCGACCTTGTAAGACAGAGTAGAACTGCCCCATAGAGTTTCCAAGGAGCAGCTGGTGAATTCAAACCGCCAACCTTTTGGTTAGCAGCTGCAGCTCTTAACCTCTGCCACCAGAGCTCCAGTGCTAATTGTTTTTTCAGTATGAGAATGAGATGTGGGAGATGTGTACTTTGGATTGAATTGTGTCCACCAAAAACGTGTGTCAACTTGGCTAGGCCATGATTCCCAACATTGTGTGGTTGTTCACCATTTTGTGATCTGGTATCATTATCCTACGTGTTATAAACCCTTACCTCTATGATGTTAATGAGACAGGGTTAGAGGCAGTTATGTTATTGAGGCAGGACTCAGTCTACAGGATTAGGTTTTATACTGAGTCTATCTATTTTGAAATACAAAAAGAGAGAACAGAGCAGAGAGGAGGGGAACCTCGTACCACCTAGAAAGCAGTGCCAGGAGCAGAGCATGTCCCTGCACTGAGAAGCTCCTAGACCAGGGGAAGAGTAGTGATAAGGACACTCCCCCAGAACCGACAGAGAGAGAAAGCAGTCCCCGGGAGCCAGCACCCTGAATTTGGACTTCTAGGCTCCGAGACTGTGAGAGAATAAATTCCCGCTCCGAGACTGTGAGAGAATAAATTCCCATTTGTTAAAGACATTCACTTGTGGTATTTCTGTTACAGCAGCACTAGATAACTAAGACAATGTAGGATCACAAATTAAGTACTCCAAAACCCAAAGAAAATGAAGAAAAATGTAATCCATCTTGGTATTAATTTATAGCTTTCATATTAGGTTTCCATATCCTGTATCATTTGTTCCTCAACTTCTGTGAAGTATGCAGTTTTAACATCATCAGACATGTTCACTGATTTACCTCAAGTTACACAGCTCTAGGAAACCCTGGTGGTGTAGTGGCTAAGTGCTACTGTGGCTGCTAACCAAAGGGTCGGCAGTTCGAATCTACCAGGCGCTCCTTGGAAACTCTATGGGGCAGTTCTACTCTGTCCTATAGGGTCGTCATGAGTCGGAATTGACTCAACGGCACTGGTTTTGGCTTTGGTTTGGTTACACAGCTCTAACTTAGAAACCCAGCACCTGAAGAGTAATCCGCCTCCCAGCATGGTGTTCTTTCTAACACAAAAATATCTAATTACCCCAAAATTCTTTGATGCACTTTGTTATCTGGACAAGAAGAGGAATAATGGAAGTTGAAATATATGTAGGGCTTTGAAGTTTTAAGAAATGGTTTCCTGTACACTTTCAACATAAACTGTATCGACAGAGTGCAAAGAGAAAACAACTGGTAAAACAATCTTGAAAGGTCAACTGGTTTGAGAGGGCAGTCAAGGGAAGCCATCTCAATTTTAGTATGTTCTTGATATATGGGTCTAAACACAATCTGAAAAGACTAACCTAATATCATTCTAACCCAGAGATGACCCAATCTAATCCTAACATAGAAAAGAAGGAAAACTGAAGTTGAAGGTCTGAGGCCATCAATCTTGTTGCATATCTCTGAAGGAAGGAACTAGCCAAGGAAAGGATTAATGACCAAAAATGAAGGAAAACAAACAATATACTGGAACATTTTAGATGCTTATAAAAAAGCGGTATGAGTTTAAGTATAATAAAGATCCTTTATATTGACAAAAATTCTCCCTATGACTTGCTTATGTATGTATAAACACAAACACGCACATACACACATTTTTTTCCCCCAGCCAGGATGTGCTTAAATTTACACAGAAAGCCAGTTAAAGAAAAAGTCTGAAATACTGAGGAACAGACAACTTCCTCTCATAACAAACCTCAAAGCACAAAATATGATTAAAAGTAGAGGTTAGCCAATGTTATAACAAAGACATGAGAATTTATACAACCAAGTAAATGTGGCCATTCATTTTTTTTTTTATTTTACTGTGATTTAGCTGAAAGTTTATAGTGCAAATTAGTTTCTCATTCAAAAATTTACAAATTGTTCTGTGACATTGGTTGCAGTCCCCACATTGTGTCAGCACTCCCCCCTCCTTTTCCCTTTCCACCCCTTGTTCCCCATGTCCATTTGTCCAGTTTTCCTGTCCCTTGCTGCCTTCTTGTCTTTGCTTTTGTGCCCATTTGGTCTTGTATACTTGATTGAACTAGGGAGCACCTTCCTCACATATGTTATTGTTTGTTATAAGCTTGTCTAATCTTTGTCTGAAAAGTGGACTTCAGGAGTGGCTTCATTTCTGAGTTAGCAAGATGTCTGGGCCCATAGTCTTGGAGGTTGCTCCAGTCTCTGCCAGTCAAGTAAGTCTGTTTTGTTTGTGGGTGCATATGTGTGTGTGTGTGTGTGTGTGTGTGTGTGTATGAATTTGGATTTTATTCTACATTTTTCTCCCGCTCTGTCCAGGACCCTCTATTGTGATCCCTGTTAGAGCAGTTGGTGGTAGTAGCCAGGCACCATCTAGTTCTTTTAGGCTCAGGCTGATGGAGGCGGTAATTCATGTGGTCCATAAGTCCTTTGGATTGATATTTTCCTTGTATCTTTGGTTTTCTTGATTCTGCTTTGCTCCGGATGGGATGGGACCAATATATGTACCTTAGATGGCCGCTCACAAACTTTTAACACCCCAGACCTTACTCAGCAAAGGAGGATGTAGAACACTTTCTTTTTGACCTAGATGTCTCCCAAGACCATAGTTCCCAGCCCTCAATGCCAGGTACTCAGTCCCTCAAGATGTTTAGATGTGTCTAGGAAGCTTCTGTGACTTTGTCTTGGTCAAGTTGTGCTAATTTCCCCTATAATGTGTGTTGTCTTTCCCCTCACCAAAGTTAACACTTGTCTAGTAACTACTTAGTGATTTCCCCTACCCATCTCTCCCCTCCCATCAAAGATTATTTTTTCTGTTTGTAAGCCTTTTCTTGGGTTTTTATAATAGTGGTCTCATACAATATTTGTCCTTTTGTGATTGACTTATTTCACTCAGCATTATGTCCTCCAGATTCATCCATGTTGTGAGATGTTTCACGGATTCATCATTGTTCTTTATCCTTTAGTTGTATTTCATCGTGTTTATGTACCATAATTTGTTTATACCTTTATCCATTGATGAGCACTTAGATTGTTTCCATCTTTTTACTATTATGAATAACGCTGCAATGAACATGAATGTGTATGTGTCTATTCATGTGATGACTCATATTTCTCTAGGATATATTCCTAGGAGTGGGATTGATGGATCTTACGGTATTTTTATTTCCTGCTTTTTCCATAATAGTTGTAACTTTTTACATTCCCGCCAGCAGTGCGTAAGAGTTCCAATCTTCCTGCAACCTCTCCAACATTAGTTATTTTCTGTTTTTTTTTTTTTATTATTATTATTCGTGCCAGTAACGTTGGGGTGAGAAAATATCTCATTGTAATTTTGATTTGCATTTCTCTAACGGCTAATGGGTTTTTTAACGGCTAATGAAGGTATTTCCTCATGTGTTTGTTAACCACCTGAATGTCTTCTTTGGTGAAGCGTCTACTCCTATCCTTTGAACAATTTTTAATTGGATTGTCTTTGTTGTTGTTCAGGTGTTGAAGTATTCTAGAGATTTTAGAGATCAGACCCTTGTCAGATATGTCAGGGCCAAACAATTTTTCCCAGTCTGTAGGTTCTCTTTTTACTCTTATGGTAAACTTTTTGATAAGCCTAAGTGTTAAATTTTTAGGAGCTCCCAGCTATCTGGGCTATCTTCTGGTGTTTGCACATTGTTAGTTATGGTTCGTATTGTATTTATGCCATGCATTAGGGCCCCTAGCCGTGTCCCTATTTTTTCTTCCATGACCTTTATTGTTTTAGGTTTTGTATTTAGGACTTTGATCCATTTTGAGTTAGTTTTTTGTATGGTGCGAGGTGTGGGTCCTGTTTAATTTTTTTTACAGATGGACATCCAGTTTTGCCAGCACCATTTGTTAAAAAGACTGTCTTTAACCAATTGATGGACTTTGGTCCTTTGCCAAATATTAGCTAACCACAGGTGGATGGATTTACATCTGGGTTCTCGATTCTATTCCATTGGTCTGTGTCTGTCATTGTACCAGTACCAGACTGTATTGACTACCATGGTTGAATGCTAGGTTCTGAGATGAGGTAGTGTGAGGCTTCCTACTTTGTTCTTTTCCTTCAATAATTCTTTGCACATCCAGGGCCACCTTTCTTTCCATATAAAGTTGGTGATTAGTTTTTCCACCTTGTTAAAGCATGCTGTTGGTATTTGGTACATTTCAAAACACTTTCAGATCCATAATGTGATTCTTAGAAATTATATTTGGTGTTGATGCAGTAGGTATCGTATCCCCAAATTAACAGATGGAAAAACTGAAGACCACTTTAGGTAGAATTGATATTTTCACTATGTTAAGTCTTCCTATTCATGAGCACAGTATACTTTTCCATTTATGCAGGTCTCTTCTGGTTGTTATTTCCTTTCGAGGAAAAGAAGAAAATAAACCTACTTATTACAATAATGAGAAACCCGGGTGGCATAGTGGTTAAGTGCTACGGCTGCTAACCAAAGGGCTGGCACTTCGAATCTGCCAGGTTCTCCTTGGAAACTCTATGGGGCAGTTCTAATCTGTCCTATAGGGTCGCTATGAGTCGGAATTGACTCGACGGCACTGGATTTGGTTTCGATTTTATTACAATGAAGTCGTTAAAATATTTATATGACGCTCTTTCTTCAGGTGTCTTCAAAAAGGACAAGGGCAACCAAGAAGATAAATTCAAAAGGAAATTTAGGTTACGTGAAAAATCAAGTGGGTATGTAATCTAGTGGCCCTGAACTGAGAGTGGAAGAAACACCAGGGTAAGCCCATCACGCTCTTTAGGCTCAGGACATTTATACTGAAGGTTTTTTTTGATTGCCATAGAGAGATGTGTGTGTGTTGAAATTTACTCGTGCATTTTTTTCTTGATTATTCCTCCACTGGCAGATGAAGCACATAGAAAATGGGACCTAGGATTTCTCCCAGTTTAGAATATTATTGTCAATTGCCATTCTCTCAGGAGAAGCACCAAATTCTAAAAGGCAAATAGCAAGTGTGTCTGATTTTGTGAAAAATATTGTCTTTTATTAGCAATTTTAAGAGAAGCTGAGCAGATAAAAATGAAAATAAACAAAAATGTAAGAAGTCTTTAGAAATGGTTAATTCAGTGTGATTTAAGGAGCTCATTTTTAAAATCCTGACATAATATGCATAGGGATTTTATGATATTTTCCTTTAGTATTTTCTACTTTATACCATTGGATGCTTAATATACTCCATGTTAGATATCTAATATAAATATAGTTCTATATAGTTACATTTCAAAACACTTTCAGATCCATTATCTTATTTGATTCTTAGAAATTATATTTGGTGGTGTTGATACAGTAGATACCTTATCCTCAAATTAGCAGATGGAAAAACTGAGACATAGGATAATGACTCTCCTGAAGTCGCACAAAAATTAACGGCAGAACTGGGAGAGGACTTTTTTTTATATCACAAATATTGTAAATACCTCCGTAGGTTTTGCGTGATTTCTGTACAGATTACCCAAAGGCCTTTGATAAATTGCTTTAGAAGCAGAGCTGATCTATGTATTTTTTTCTCTTTCCTACTTTCCATAGATTAAACAACTCAATTATGTCTGGAGAGGAGGAACTGCCATTTTGTAACTGTCTGGCATTCTCCTGTCTCCCTGTGCCGTAGATGAAAGCCTGATGTATTTGTCCAGCTCTTCTTTTATATTGCTTAAGCAATGAAGAAAACATTACCGTAATCGTGCTCAATGTGTGCTATCTCCAGGCACAGCTGTTGTGCAGTCCTTCCAAGCTCAGCCATTAAGGAGTCTCACCAAGGACAGAGCCCAATGAGAGCTGCAGTGCTGGACACTTGCTGTCTAATAACATCCATTTTTGCCTTCCTAGCTAACTACAGGAAAGACAGCCTATTGGGCAAGGTTTCACAGTCCATAACTCTCCCTTTATTGTCACTTTCCCTCCTCCCATTGAGGGGCAGTGAGTTTGTGAGGCAACTTCCAACCATAGCCCATGGAGGAAGAGATCGGGCACAACTCCAAGGCAATGGGTTGGTGTCAGCCTTTTTTTCAAAAGAGCCCATAGAGTTTGACCAAATACAAGCCTCAAAATGACAGATCTGCTTTGGCAACAGATTCACCATGATGATGCTTGTAGGAAAAGCAATTGGTGCCAGAGGCTAAAAATGGTAGACTTTATTGGCTGCCTCAAAATGTGACAGCTTAATATTGTGTCTTCTTGTTGAGTAAAGTAATTAGGGCTGATTGTTAGTGGGCCATAGAGATAACAATACTGACCTGATATTGATAGAATTGGAGTTTCTGGAAGTAGAAACAGATAATAAAAATGCCTGATATTTATTTAAAACTTGTTTTACAAAATACTCTCACTTCCGTTAACTCTTCTGAAGATGTCAAGGGGGAAAACATGGGTTTTCAGTTGGAGAGCTCGGTTCAATTCCCAGCTTTGCTGTTAACTAGTTGCGTCACCCAGTACAAGTTAGTAATGCTCTTTAAACTCAAGTTCTCTATCTGTAAATTGGGGATCATCATTTTTACTTTCCTACGTCATTATCTGGGTCAAAATCTATATATAATTTAAATATTATCTATAATCCACAGGCATGTACACACACTCCTTAGAATAGAGTATGTCTCTCATTCACGAAGTGGTGGCTATTATTACTTATCACAACAGTCATGTGATTTAGAATGATCATCATCATTTCCGCAATGAGAAAACTGAGGCACAGAATTTAGTAACTTGTCCAAGATCACAAAGCTGAAAGCAGAAGAGCCAAGACTCAAACATATCACTCCAACATATAAACAGTTGTCATTCTAGAAACCCAGAACCTTGGCCACTAACCAAAATTAAAAGGACTCTCCAGTTTCTCACATTGGCTTTTTAAAATCTGAATTACATCATATTTTAGTCCTTGATTGAATGTGCTTACTGTTTAGAGAATAAAAAAGTAATTGGTCTCGAGTAATAGCAAATGAAAGAAAATCTGGGAGGTGATGAGAGGGTCATAAGGAATCAAATAAATCCTACATTCTCTAAATTACATTATGGAGCACCAATACAAGAAATAGAAACAGACATATCACATCTTCTAAACAGAAAAAGAAGAATAAAGAAGAATCATACACATCTGCTGATGGAGAAAATTGGCATGATCTGAGGTTCATCTGGAAACCCTGGTGGCATAGTGGTTAAGTGCTACGGCTGCGAACCGAAAGGTCAGCAGTTCGAATCTGCCAGGCGCTCCTTGGAAACTCTATGGGGCAGTTCTACTCTGTCCTGTAGGGTCGCTATGAGTCGGAATCGACTTGACAGCACTGGGTTTGGTTTAGTTTGGAGGTTCATCTACCTGAACCAGCAGAAGGAAGGAGCTGAACTAGAAAGTACACCTAAATTTATTTGCAACTGTGACTTAAACCAAGATAGCTTGTACAGAGCCTTGCAACCAGCCATTTGCAAACTGATATAAAACAGATCATAATAAAAGCATTAAACTTTAAAATATAATTTTTTAAAAGGTTAGACTCTGACCATATCAAGTATCTATTTCTGGAGAGAATCACTGCAGACACCAGTGGGCTAACAGAATCCACTTCTTAGATTCTATCCTCCTGCATTCTTACCACGACTATACTGCCATGTTGCAGCCATACCCACTGTATCTAATGATAGCAAGAGCACTTGCCACAAGCCAGGCACTGTTCTAAGAGCTTTGTATCTTCACAAAAATCCCCAATTTCCCCATAATGGAAATGATAAAAATGAATAATAAAGAAGTTATGCAACTTACCTAGCATTACACAGCTTAAAAAAAAAAAAAAAGGCATTGCCATTTAAACTCATGCAATCCAGCTCCAGGGCTCATTTCATTCTTGTACACAATACAGTACACCCCATGCCAACTTTTTTCAAAATATCTGTAATCAAAAATTTGTGTTGTTTTGTTTTAATTTGGACTATGTTGTGCAAATATGTTTGTAAAGTACAATGAAAATTAGTAGAAAAATGAAATTAAAAAAAAAAGCATTCAAAATACAAGCTCCAAATTTTAAATTATCACTAGATTCAGCAAGCATAAAATCACTTCATCAAATTGCTATGAAAGTTTCAAAATGTGGTCTAAAAGCTTACTGTGACTTTTTTTACTTACTCTTCCATGATCCATCTATGTCCCCCGACCCCACTTGGAGTAGCACTGTTCTAGGCGAGGCGGCTAGCTGGGTCTGGCACATTCTGAGTTAACGGAACAGAGTGAAGCCAACTGCTCTGCAACGAGGTCAACTCTGATGCCCTGACTCCTTAGACTTCTGTTGCCTGATCAGCTGACTTAACCAGTTATCTCCTCTAGTTTAGATGTTTAACAGATGGAGATGCCCTCAGGAGCCATTAACAGAATTTATTTCGTGCCATAGTGAAAGGAGCCGAGTGTTCTCATGCATTAACTTATAAAATAAATTTTGCTAAATATTTCTCTAAAGCGAGAATCTTCTTTCCCCAATTGCTTCTTTACCTTAAAATGAGTTTCCTTTTTCCTCCTGCTTCTCTCATGACCAAAAGTGCTCAGCAATGTCTGAACCATAGTAGGCGTCTTAGTCATCTACTGCTGCTGTAACAGAAGTACCACAAGTGGATGGCTTTAACAAGAAGAAATTTATTTTCTCACAGTGTAGTAGGTTAGAAGTCCAAATTCAGGGTGTCAGCTCCAAGGGAAGTCTTTCTCTGTTGGCTCTGGGGAAAGGTCCTTCTTATCAATCTTCTCCTGGACTAGGCGCTTCTCTGTGCAGGAACCCTGGGTTCAAAGGACACACTCTGCTCCTGGTGCTTTGTTTTTGGTCATATGAGGTCTCCAACTCTCTGCTTACTTCTCTTTCCTTTTATCTCTTGTAAGATAGAAGATGGTGCAGGCCACACCCCAGGGACACTGCTTTTACCTTGGATTAGGGATGTGACCTAGTAAGGGTGTTACAATCCCACCCTAATCCTCTTTAACATAAAATTACAATCACAAAATAGAGGACAACCACATAGTATTGGGAATCATGGCCAAGCTGACACATATTTTTGAGAGACACAATTCAGTCCCTGACAATAGGTGTTCAATACATGTTTGTGATTGAAAATTCACATTTATTTCAATACATGCTATTCGTATTAAATCACCATATGAGTACTACTGCAGTCTGAATGATGATACAATCCCTATCAGGAAGTTTAGTAGTAAAGCAAGAATATGATGGACAAACAACCTAAGTGATGGCTTATCCAAATAATGTAGAGAAGAGTCAGAAGAGTTAAATTCAAAAGTGTTTACCATTTTGCTTCCTTAAAATATTCTAATATTTTAATATCCATTCTGTAAACTTCATGTTCTTTTTATTACAACCTGGAGGCTTTAAGAATTGCCTGATTGCTCACACAATAAAGACTTGCTTCCTAACAAAGTTTTGTATAAATGTCTTTAAATGAAAAGCACCAAGTTTTATGTTATTCTTTAAAAATACAATTAGCCACTATTTCTCTAAACAATTCATAAATATGAGTCATCTTTAATGACAGCATGTTGTTTGTCACACATGGAGATCAATAAATCAGTCTCAGCATCCATTAAATGCAGAGCACTTTACTAGGTTCTACTATGTGCGGATAGGGACGAGGTTAAAAAAATATACATATAAAATAGAGTTCTGCTCAAGGAGAGCGTAGTTTAGTTGAGAATGCATGAAACAATGAGGCAACAGTGCACCTTTCCTCGGAATAATAGGGTTCTGTTCCAACCCCTCCCCAACTCCGTAAGGCAAGTGAAAGCAGATGGTGAAAGAATGTCTAGGCTTTCATTAAACGTTACCTGGTTGAACCCACACTATAAGAACTAAGGGGATCAGAGCATAAGTAAGAGGCTATATAACTGTTGTCAATATCTTTCCTATCAGAGTTTTACGCTTATAAGAAACTTTAAGGATCTTTAGCCTAACTTCCCTACTAGAGAACAAAGGACTTTCAAGGAGTTGCCTTCCCTAACAACATAAGTTGACCTGCATGGTTCAGGATATCTTTGGGCCTAAGAAACACTATAATCTACATTGCATTTCCTCAAGCGCGCAAACACACAAACACACATATGATCGGATTCAAGTCATAATACTGATCTTCTATTACAGTTAGGTTTTAATTGAGTCAATGAATCAGACTCACAACAATCTTATCCTAATCCTCACAGCCATTAAAACAATTGAAAAAAAAATCTATGGGTCTCTTGGAAAAGGCACATATTTCTAAACCATCCTCTCCCTTCAAGGAAGGTAGATACTGTTCTCTAGTCTTCCTTTCTTTAAGTATTTAGTTTTGTCCCTTCGGCATGTCTTCCATCACTTGCAAAAAACATTCCTATTATCATCTGTACAGATACCTTTCCCATCAAGCCAGGCTGTTCCTGTTCCTGATAGGATGAACCTGAAAAAAAGGAAGAACAAAGAAAGCACATTGTACTGCCAAGAGGAAACAGAGCAGGACATTTACATAAATGTTTTACCTCACAACAGACACATTTTAGTGTGGCCACTGTTTAAAGAGGATAGGAACGAATTTCCTCCTGAAAGAGCTGGTTGGGTTGGCTAGTCTATGCTGTGGCAATACATAAACTTCCAAACGTTGGTGAGTATATACCCCTTGTATAAAATCAAATGTGGAAGTCCATGACAGTTCTCTGCCAACTAGTGATTCAAGATCCTTTCATTTTGTGACACCATTATCCCCCAGGGAAGACCTTCTCAGAGTTCCAGGGGAAAATCAAGACCTAATGACTGAAGGAATCCATGAAGGTAATAAATTGACTCCTTTATAATGCTACTAAATATGTGCCATCCTGAGGAGAGCTGAGGAAACAGTCACACAAATAATTTTCTGGGGGCCTTAATTCCCTCACAGAGCCTCAGCTGTGGAAGGCTGCCTTAGCGTCTCCTCAGAGTTCTTCTGGAATCCTCTGCCTCTGACCATCCAAGAGGGAAGAGAGTCCAGAACTGCTGCGACATTTTACGGCCCGGTCAGAGAGTAATGCGAAATTCTTTCTCCCCCTTTTCACTGGTCAGAAAGTTGCTGCCTATTTGTTAAGGACATCCAGGTAACATCATCTTCTTGTGTTTCCAAGAAAAAGAAAGTCTTTTGAGCATCTAGCCAGTCTTTGCCAAAGGAGCTGCATATTGGTAGCATGAAAGGGCCTTATCTTATGCATCATTTCTTCTTGGTAGATCATCTGACCTAATTTATGTAAAGTCCTTAAAACAATGCCTGTCACATAGTAATTCCTATAAGAGTTTTCTATTATTTTGTTATTGTTATTATTACTAGCAATATCATTATCAACATCTTTAGTGTTACTGTTATCATTATCACCTGTCATGAACAGTCCACTATTTGAGACTCTCTTCAAAAGTCTTTGTTTCCTGAGAAAAGAGGTAAGCTCCTTTGAGTACCTTCTCAATTCCCTCAACTTATCCATGGACCTGGAATTGTTTACTACATTAACTAACTGTCAGCTTGGAACACAGAGAGAGCCTGTCTCTAAAAGATGGGCATTGTTTCACCAGGACAGATGTGCTGGCAGCTAGAAGCCCTGAGTAGCTGCGACGACAAAGGTTCTTGCTCAGGCACCTGACCTCAGATGCCAGCAGCTCAGAGATCCCAGGCAGGGAGAGATGGGCCCTCCGGACCTTGAATAGGGACCTTGGTATGGGTTTGAGTAGGCCAAGGCAGGAGGGAGAAAGCCTCCCAAGCAAACTACAGCAAGTAGTGCACTGACTTCTCCCGCATCACAGTTTTCTCAGTGCTCTTTCTGTCTCCCAGGACCTTTGGTAAAAGTTTTTGTTTAGGCCTTCTCAGTCAATGAAATTTCATTGTTCCTCTAAAATGTCTAATTCCTCAAGGGAACTTTTCCTACAAGCTTTAGTGCATGCTGGTTAACTTCCCAAACCCTCTATCTCAAGTACCAGCCACGTGCTGCTAACTGCTGAACAGGGACCTCCCAGGGCAACACAGATTGGTTTTTCACTCCATTCTCCTTTAAACAACTTCCCTTTCCTCAAGAAACAAACAGAACAACCCATCTCTACACTTTTAGCTCTCAAAGGCTGGAAAGGTTAGAGACAGAAAGATCGTCCTGCCTCATTGGATTTTGCTTGCACTTCGTTTTCTCTCTAAGAGTTCCAACTGCTCTGTAGTAGGAGACCCTGAGTGGTGCAAATGGTTGAGCACTCAACTAGTAACTGAGAAGTTGGCAATTCAAATCCACCCAGAGGCGCCTTGCTCACAGCCTTCAAAACTCTATGGCGCACAGTTCTACTCAGACACACCATGAGTCAGAATCAACTTGACAGCAACTGGTTTGATTTTGAGTTTTTTTCGTGGGCTTAATAATACTTAAAATGTCCTCACTCAGCAGGAGAATTAAAAAAAACTAAAGAAATGAGACACAACCCACATTTCATAGAGAAAAGGCACCGGACACATTTCTGGAAAGCAAGCATCCTCCTGGATATTTATAGATGTATTTCTGCCTTGGAGAAAAATGTGATGGCCTACTTCCTATGAAAATTGCAATATTCTCAATGGACTGCTCTTTCCCCTACTCTCTAATTAAAATTGTACCCACTCATTAGGACCCAAGGGAAATGCCTCCTCCACCTTCTTCCCCCACCCCCTCCAGCAATTTTCATGGTACTTGTCTCTTGTCTTAAGTAGACCTGAGCTCCCTTACTGCATTAGGCAGCTTTTGGAAAATAAGATTTGTATCTGGTTCATTTCTGTATCCCTCATAGCACTTTGCACAAATTGAAAGCTTAATAAATATTTTGAAATAACTAAAGTGCGAGTCAGCAATATTGCCTGAAATGAGGCTAAATTATCAGACCCAGAATGTAGTTTTATCTAGGGAAAAAAGGTGAATATGAAAGAGAGTTCTAGAATGCACATGGAAGTCAAATGGAATTATAAGTCTACGTTTTATTATGTGAATGCATTCTTTCTGAAGTAGCAAAGTTGTGAATTTCTACAATAAAATATTCACACCATGATGAACATAATTAATGCCTCTGAACCGTACATGGGAAAATTTTTGACATGTCAAATATTCTGTTACATAAAGAGTTACCACAATTAAACCAATATACAGATAATTGTTTATTTTTGTCTCTCTGTTCATAACACATCCGAAATCTCCTCTTCATCCTATTCTGTACATTATTGGTATTAGCTGAGGGTCTTAGCTTCAATGGACACCCAAAGACAATGTTTTTTAATGGATAAAGCAAGATACAGTAATAACATAGGATGAAGATAACAATGGTATTCCCAGAATCATATAAAGCCAGGCCTTTTTCTGCATACTTAAAAATGTCACAACAACATTTTACTGACTGATGACTAATGCAGGCACTTCAGGATATGCAATGATGAATATGCCCGGTGCTGAAGGAGTTCCTATTCTACTGAAAAGGAATGAGGCAAATACCAAAATAATAATAATGAACAACAGGATATTCGGTGGCAAGGATGAGAGACTAGAAGCAAGGGCCAGTTAAGAGCAACCAAGAAGGTAAGGACATAGCAAAAGTATTCTCATCATCCTGAAGAATTTTTCACGATGAAAGAATCTTGTTGTATTTGCTTAATTTACTTGAATCTATAGTCTTTCCCCAACTTCATTCAGGTTATTTTTGTCTTTAATGAACACATTATAAGGGAAGCTCTGTGTGTGTGTGTGTGTGTGTGTGAGTGTGTGTGTGTGAGTGTGTGTGTGTGTGTGTGTGTGTGTACTAGCTGCACTGTAATGCTTTTCATGATTTTCTTTCTTCTAAGACCCAGCCCCAGGTTTTGGCTTGCAATGCAGTTAAAAGAGAATAGAAATCTGCCTTGAGTTTTTGCCTCATTGGCAGGTTCTCACATTTCTTTGCTCTGAACATCGTTTTTGCCTCTACCTTTGGTTTCACCGTGACTTCTGGGATCAACATCCATCTGGCCGTCTTCCAACCTTCACGTTCAGGTTTGCCTTTGGATTCTGGCTCTTAGTCTCTTCTCCTAACCCACTGTCATCCTCATCTGGGAAACCAGGAACGAAATTACTACACAGTTAGAGATCCAATTCCAATTAATACTGCAAAAGACAACAGTTTAAACTTGTGAATTAGAGACTTAAAGTCTTCTCTTGATTTAAACAAAAAAAACACTTTTGTATCTGAAACAAACATTTTGATTGTGCCAGTAAGTGTAGTGGAGCCCTGGGGTGCAGTGGTTAAGAGCTCCGCTGCTAACCAAATGTTTGAAAGTTCTAATCCACGAGCCGCTCCTTGGAAACCATATGGGGCAGTTTTGCTCTGTCCTGTAGGGTCGCTATGAGTTGGAATCAACTCAACAACAACGAGTTTGGTGTTTTGGGGGTTTAGTAAATGTAGCTCCCAGATGTAACCCTGTTATCTTCAAAATATGAATCTAAATAAACAAAAAGATTAATTTTTGCAATAGAAGCATAAACAGAACCAAAGTTCATACTTATTTCCTACTTCATTCCCAGTTCTCTAATCTCTGATAGTATAAATATGGATTCATTAAAAATTATTCCTAATAAACTCTGATATGCTTTAAATACATGCCAATCCTGCTGTCTCTTACGGCCGTTTGTTAGCATGCCCAAATGAAAGGAAATCAGCATATGATTCAGCTCTATTTGGTCTTCTTTGCAACCTGAACTCATATGTTAATTAATCATCATGACTATAGTGTATTATAATTATTGGAAAATATAAAAAAAGCATAGCAACCACTTAAAGAAATTCTATTCCGCCCCCCCCCCCCCAAATGCTCCTTCCTTCAAGCCATACAGCCTACCACCACGCCTTCTTCTCACTGCCTTATCTCCCTGTCCTTTCCTGGGCTCCTCTACCTCAATTTTTTGCCAGCCATTTAACATAAAACCTTTGCAAAGAAAACAAGGATACGAGAGAAGAAGATAAACCCTGCAATTTCATAACGGTGGTGGTTGTTTTGTACACTTAGCTAAAAAAATTGATTTTCTCTGTGCACCCACATCAGTGTTGTCTGCCTGAGCAGATAAGCTCCTTGGGAGCAGGGACCATGTTTTTCTTAATTAGGTACAGACTTTCTTAAAGCTTTTCATCCTGGACCAAGGTCTCGCGGTCCCTATAGATGCTCAATAAATATTAAACACAGGCAGTCACTGTCTAACGGCATTTATAAAGCACCCGCCAGCATGCACTGCTATTTAGAAAAAAGTTCAACAAAGTCTTGCCTCCTAGGAATGTATGCTGAAGAAATGGACAATGCTGATGCAGAGTGGCACTCAACTAATAAAAATTAATAAAACGTTTTACATTGTGTCCGTACACATAAAGAAATTACATAGTGCTCTTAAGCAAATATTCACTCTTTAATTTGCTTGGCTTAACATAAAATTGGCAATTTACTGGGGACTGAGTCTCCACTCCTAAGACCAATTCAGAGAAATGCAGGGCAATACTTCTTACATAAACAGCCTCACATGTATTCATAGTTACTTCCATCGCTCATTATTTTATAAATGAAGCTAACTGCTTGCATCTATACTGTTTGTCATGCACTAAAAGTCACATGAATAAATGGTTTCAGTAAGGGTTGCCTTCCATGTGGGAGACCTGGGTTCAATTCCTAGCCAATGCACCTCATGGGTAGCCACCACCTGTCTGTCAGTAGAGGCTTACGTGATGCTATGATGCTGAGCAGGATTCCGCTGAGCTTCCAGACTAAGACAGACTAGGAAGAAGGACTAGTTACCTACTTCCAAAAATTAGCCAATGAAAACCCTACGGATCACAAGGGTCTGATCTACAACAGATCATGTGGATGACATAGCACCAGGCAGTGTTCCGTTGTGTTGTACATGGGGTCACCGTGATTCAGGGGCCAACGGGACTACAGCTAATAACAATACAATAGGTTTGGATTAGTCTCAACAGGCAAATATTGAGCAGATATCTGCAACTGTCTTTTTTTTTTAAATAATTTTTATTGAGCTTTAAGTGAATGTTTACAAATCAAGTCAGTCTGTCACATATAAGCTTATGTACACCTTACTCCATACTACCACTTACTCTCCCCCTAATGAGTCAGCCCGCTCCCTCCTTCCAGTCTCTCCTTTCGTGACAATTTTGCCAGTTTCTAACCCTCTCTACCCTCCTATCTCCCCTCCAGACAGGAGATGCCAACACAGTCTCAAGTGTGCACCTGATACAAGTAGCTCACTCTTCATCAGCATCTCTCTCCAAACCATTGTCCAGTCCCTTCCATGTCTGATGAGTTGTCTTCGGGAATGGTTCCTGTCCTGGGCCAACAGAAGGTTTGGGGACCATGACTGCCGGGATTCCTCTAGTCTCAGTCAGACCATTGAGTCTGGTCTTTTTATGAGAATTTGGGGTCTGCATCCCACTGATCTCCTGCTCCCTCAGGGGTTCTCTGTTGTGCTCCCTGTCAGGGCAGTCATCGGTTGTGGCTGGGCACCATCTGGTTCTTCTGGTCTCAGGATGATGTAAGTCTCTGGTTCATGTGGCCCTTTCTGTCTCTTGGGCTCATAGTTATCGTGTGACCTTGGTGTTCTTCATTCTCTTTGATCCAGGTGGTTTGAGACCAACTGATGCATCTTAGATGGCCACTTGTTAGCATTTAAGACCCCAGACGCCACATTTCAATGTGGGATGCAGAATGTTTTCATAATACAATTATTTTGCCAATTGACTTAGAAGTCCCCTTAAGCCATAGTCCCCAGACCCCCACCCTTGCTCTCCTGACCTTTGAAGCATTCAGTTTATCCCGGAAACTTCTTTGCTTTTGGTTCAGTCCAGTTGAGCTGACCTTCCGTGTATTGAGTATTGTCCTTCCCTTCACCTAAAGTATTTCTTATCTACTAACTAATCAGTAAATAACCCTCTCCCACACTCCCTCCCTCCCCACCTCGTAACCACAAAAGTATGTGTTCTTCTCAGTTTACACTATTTCTCAAGATCTTATAATAGTGGTCTTATACAATATTTGTCCTTTTGCCTCTGACTAATTTCACTCAGCATAATGCCTTTCAGGTTCATCCATGTCATGAAATGTTTCACAGATTCGTCACTGTTTTTATCGATGTGTAGTATTCCATTGTGTGAATATACCACAATTTATTTAACCATTCATCCGTTGATGGACACCTTGGTTGCTTCCAGCTTTTTGCTATTGTAAACACAGCTGCAATAAACATGGGTGTGCATATATCTGTTTGTGTGAAGGCTCTTATTTCTCTAGGGTATATTCCGAGGAGTGGGATTTCTGGGTTGTATGGTAGTTCTATTTCTAACTTTTTAAGAAAACGCCAGATAGATTTCCAAAGTGGTGGTACCATTTTACATTCCCACCAGCAGTGTATAAGAGTTCCAATCTCTCCGCAGCCTCTCCAACATTTATTATTTTGTGTTTTTTGGATTAATGCCAGCCTTGTTAGAATGAGATGGAATCTCATCGTAGTTTTAATTTGCATTTCTCTAATGGCTAATGATCGAGAGCATTTTCTCATGTATCTGTTAGCTGCCTGAATATCTTCTTTAGTGAAGTGCAACTGTCTTTTATTAGAGTTAAATATATCATTAAAAAATATAAATTATAGTTCTTGTAACTGAAAGTGTCCAACTTAAAAAAAGTTTCCATCAAGTGGATTCTGAGTCAAGGTGACCCCATGTGTTTCAAAGAAGAACTGCACTCCATAGAATTTTCATGGCTGTGACCTTTCAGAAGCAGGTTGCCAGGCCTTTCTTCCAAGGTGCCTCTGGGTAGGTTCGAAACATCAACCTTTATAGTTAGTAGCCCAGCACTTAGAGTCCCTGGTGGTACAAACATTTAAGCACTTGACTACTGGTGGAAAGTTTTGACAGTTCAAACGAACCCAGAGGAGTCTTGGGAGACAGGCCTGGATATCTGCTTTCTGAAAGGTCATAACCTTGGAAACCCTATGGAAAGGTTACACTCTGCACAAGGGGGGTTGCCACAGTTGGAATCGAACCTGCAGCAACTAACAAAAACAGCCACAGCTCAGAGCTAAACTGTTTGTTCCACCCAGCAACTCCCAAAGTACTAACTAGGTAATCAAAAACCAAATATCTCGTGTCCACCCCACTGTCTATAGCAACATACTAAACTATAACCGTTTAATAAGGCACTTGCTTATAGTCTTGTTTCAAAGGTGGAAAGTACAAATTTATATGGTCCAGAGCGGCAGTAGCTCCTGAAGTGACCTTGGCACTTGAATGGAAAATCCACTTACGTACCCTTTAAATCATTAAGAAACTAAATAGTCACTGATAACCCAACAACCATTCAAGTCCAAATGAGGACATTCCCTTTTGGATTATGATTTTACCGACATATATGATAAGTACAGGCACTTTGGTCGGTTCTCCAAGGCTTTTATGTGATTATTGACCAGAAAGTACTGAAAGCATTTACTCATTCCCTCATTCGCTCATTAAATTCCTTACTAAACAGAGCCTATCTGCCATGCAGGGTTTTATGTACTACAAGTACATTATTGTTCAAAACAGACACTGTCTTTGCACCCCAATTTGAAGAGAAATTAAAGGAGGAAAAGCGGATGGGAATGATGGGAGCTGGATTGCAGTTTTAAAGAAAGTGGTCAAAAAAGTCCTCAGCGAGAAAGTAGCATGTAAACATTGAGCTGAAGGCAGTAAGATCACTAACCACATGAATATTTGAAAGAGGAATTCTCCAGGATGAGGGAAATACATGTGAGAGGGGAAGCTGCTAGGAGAATAGAGGAACTCACCGCAAGAATGACCAGAACTGAAAACAAAACCAAATTAAACCAGATTCCGACTCATAGCAACCCTACAGGACAGAGCAGAACTGCCCCATAGAGTTTCCAGAGAGCGCCTGGTAGATTCAAACTGCCAACCTTTTGGTTGGCAGCCATAGCTCTTAATCACTACACCACCAGGGTTTCCAGAACAGAGAGAGTGAAGTGTAAATCATAGGAGTCATCGTAAGAGGTTAGGCAAGAGTGTTATGGGGAATGACGGTTATGAAAGAATGGGTACAAATTCCATAGCTTTTGGAAGACTCTGGTTTTTGCTCTAGGTGGAAACAGAAGCCTTTGGAGGGTTTTGGGTAAGGGCGTGACATAAGCTGGGTTAGGTTTTAACACAATCACTTAGGCTACTTTGTTGAAAACAGGTTTTAGAAGTACAAAAATGGAAGTGGGGAGACACATTAAGAGGCTGAAGGTAGAGCTGACAGGATTTGCTGACGTATTTGATGTGGAGAGGCAGAGAGGGGAAGAGAGACAGGGTGAAAGGGAAAGAAGTAGAAGCAGAGATACAGATAGAAAAGGGAGAGAGACAAAAGGAAAGAGATATCAAGAATCACTCTATGGTTTTTGGCCCAAGGAGCTAGACAATTAATTGCCATTTATTAAAACTGGGAAGATAAAGAGAAGAGCAGGCTTTAGTGGAAAGGTCAGGGCTTCCATACTGACTATGATCAATTTGAGATGTCTAGTACACAAAGGAATGGGGAAATTATCAAATAATATCATTACTATCACAGGCAAGTAAAATTATGCTAAAGATGATTCAAAAACAGTTGCAGCAGTGCATCAGTAGGGAACTGCCAAAATCCCAGCCAGATTCAGAAGAAAAGGTGGAATGAGAGAGACTGTCGATGTCATTGAACTCCGGCTGAAAGCAGAGAATATCAGAAAGATGTTTATCTGGTTTTTTTTTACCAGGTTTTTTACATATTGCTGTAGAAAATTAGCATAATGTGCTTAGGAAAGTACCTCCTGGAGGGAGGGAATGGCTGGCAAATAAATGTAGAAGATGTGTGCTATTTGTGTAAAAATCTGGTAAGAGTGTGTGTGTGCGTGTGTGTGCGTGCGTGCGTGCATCTATTATGTATATATATATATAATGCTTCTATGGCATTATTTTATTTTGGGATAGTTATAAAATAGTAAGCACTTTGGATGTACTAGCAAAACTAAGGCTTTAATCTAAAACAAGGAGTGATCACCATGAAATTTCAGATTAAACACCAAAATTATAAAAGACCCATCATTCTGTCTAGGAGGCATTTGAGGACTTTAATCACTCTAATATTCCATCTCAATCCCGATGGAGGGGCACATTAAAATTTATAAACTTGATCTATAATTAGCTTCTAAAATAGTTGTAGGCTGATCAGAAAGTTGAATAAAGCAACAGCTAGCTAGTTAGAAAAATGGTTTCTATAACATAGCCAGCACACCATTCTGAACTGTTAAGGTGTCTCTGTGGAATTTTGTCCTTATTTGAATCATGCGGTCCTCTGTAGAGTCCCCTTAATTAAAAACTATTTTATTTAAGGGACTAGAGGCAGACCCTGGGAAGAGAGGCAATAAAATTAACTTTTCACTGTACATGTGTTTCTATGGGTAAATATGTGTATACCTAATACTCCCTCATTGACATATGTAGTTTTTGTTTGTTTTATTTTGCTTTAAGCATGCTAGCAGCTCATCTGAAGGATGTTCAAAAAAATATTTGGCATCAACAATCTATGTTTTGGACACTTGGCTTTTTTGAGCCAATCTGGGTAAAATAAATCATTTTCTAGAAAAATACCAGATTCCTCTGCTGAGACTCACTTTGACTTAACTCTTTTCTGCTTTACTTCCTGAAACCAGAGCTACAGCAACTTGTAATGAAAAGATGGAAATTGTAGCACAAGAGGCTTGCACACATACTGGTGAGCTCAGTAACAGAGTGATCGTCAAGACAGCAACCATGAGTACTAGATTCTTTTCTAGTTTCCAGGATAAAAACAAATAATATTGCTTCTAGAACTGACAGTGGTTTAGTAGGAACAGATTAAGACTACAGTAAAATCAATAATAACATTTGAGAAGCAGCGGTGTATGATAAAATGAGCCCAATGTTTGGAGGAAAAAAACTTAAAATTAAATCCTGGCTTGATCTCTTATACATACTGTGTGCCTAAGCAAGTTACTGAACCTTTATGAACACCAGTCTTCTCGTGCATAACTCCAAAGAGATGTTGTTAGGCTTAACTAAAGGAATATATGAAAACTACTCCCTACAGAGTAGGCAGCCAATGTATCACTCCTTCAATTTATGATACATTTCATTCAAATTCTAACAATCTTAAGATGAGGATATCTTAAAATCTGCGTCAAAATAAATTTCAAATCGCACCATTAAAAGGTAGGACATTGTTATGAAATGGTGCTGTTTGTAAATTTAGACAAGGGATGCAAGTATCTATTCACCTTATTATAATATGTATATTAAAAGTAACAAAGCTATTGAGTTTTACATTTGGATTTCAAAATTTACCTTCAAATGTCTTCAGAAAGAACGCACTATGATGCTGCATTAAAAGGAAAAGTCATTGTTCATGCAAAGGCACAAGGAAACAGATGGTTCTAATATAAAAAAGTATTTGACAGAACATAAGGGAAGACACACACAATAAGTTATGTGTGTCACTTGTCAGTCAGACACATACAAAATGATTGCTGGTCACATGCCCGACAAGGAAATGAAAGCAATAGAAATTGCCAAATATCCTGGAATAGATCACATAATTTTCAAAGTCAGGAGAGGTTATATGAACAAGTCATGACTCATGGAGAAGTCATCACTCAGCTGCTGAACAGCTACCTGTCAAATGCTTTCCAACTGACTTTCAGGACAATCTGCTTAAATTCTATAAATATTTAATTCAATCGAGGCCAACACAAAGCTAATTTGACACTAATTCTTGAAATACCCTGTCAGGGCTAAAAGTTTCTCTAGAGGTCAAGGACTATGAAAAACATAATAAAATGCCCTTGTGATACTGTTGTATTCCAGAGGACCAAACATGATTAAAAATTGATCTCTAAACTTAAGGACGTCTTAGACCAAGAAGTTTGTTATGTCTCTGTGGAAGAAAATAAAACATAATCGCATTGATAAATGCACGTTATTTTTGTTGGTTTACTAAAAAAAAAAAAAAAAAAAAGCAATGTTTCTTTTATGTCCCAAAAAAGTTGTTAAGATACTGCCAAATTAAAAAATAACATTTATGAAGGATTTCTATAAAGAGTACATATTTTTATAATAAAAATTTAGATTTAAATATTTTTCTTTCTAAATGATCAAGTATTCCCACTGGGCATTATTACTGTCTCATTGACAGACTACCCCTATGATTACGAAGAATTTAGCTAACTGAAAAGTTACAGAGAACATTCCCCACAAGACTCCTCACTTCTGACACCAATTTCAAGTTCAGGGGACTATCAAAACTACTGTCGGATTTGGTAATTTGCTAGGAGGATTCACAGAACTCACTATAGTTGTTATACTCACAGTTGCAGTTTATTACAGGGAAAGGATACAGATTAAAATCAGCCAAGGTTGGGAACACTTAGGGCAGAGTCCAGAAGTCCAAACATGGAGCTTCTGTTGCTCATTATCCATGGAGACAAGGATAACAATTTCTCCCAGCCATGATGTGTGACAATACCCAAAACCCATTGCCATCGAATTGATTCCAACTTACGGTGACCCCATAGGACAGAGTAGAACTGCCCTATAAAGTTTCCGAAGCTGTAAATTGCTATAGAAGGGGACTGTCACATCTTTCTCCCATGGAGCAGCTGGTAGGTTTGAACCACCGACCTTTCATTAGCAATGGAATGCTTAACCACCGTGCCACTAGGGCTGCCAACCCTGGAAGCTCATTTGAATGTAGCTTTCCGGAGTTTTTTATTGGGCTCGATCACATAGCTGACACACAGCAGATCTATAGTCTTCAGCCCCTCCTACAGCTGGGCTCATACATTTAGCCTCTATCACCTCTCCAGAGATTAGAACTAATATAGCATGACCCAAAGCCCCCATCATAAATCACATTGTTTGAGTGTCTGGTGGCCAAACCCCCAAAGCAAACAAAAACATTCCTATCAGGTGGGACATGCCAGGGCCCTTGAATCACTTCCCAGAAGCTGAGGGCAAAGACCAAATCTCTCTTGGGATAAGGTTAATTCTTCACTGTATACTAAGAACATGTCATATGTTATTTTACAGGTAGGAAAGTAGACACAAAGATGTTTGATGGCTTTGTCCATATATTAATTATCTACTGCTGCATATCAAATCACTCCTGAATACAGTAGCTTAAAACAACAAATATTTATCATTTCACAGAGCTTCTGTGAGAGTCAGGAATCTGGGAGTGGCTTAGTTAGGTGTTTCTGGCTCAGGAGCTTTCATAAAGTTGTAGCTAAGCTATTGACCAGGGCTGTTATCTCTGAAGACTTGACTGGGGCTGGATAATTTACTTCCAAGCTCACTCATATGGCTGTTAGCAAAAAGCCTGAGTTCCTTATCCTATGGGTCTCTCCACAGAATTTCTCACAATATGGCTTCCCCCAGAGCAAGTGATGAGAGAGAGAGAGAGAGAGAGAGACCAAAATAGAAGCTGCATTGCTTTTTACTGATGACACAGACCACTTCTGGTAAAATAGGGGAGAGGACTATGCAAGGATGTGAATACCAGGGAATGGGGATGATCTGGGTCACCTTGGAGGATGAATACCACAGTTAGTATAATATGACTATTACATATGGGAAACCCTGGTGGCGTAGTGGTTAAGTGCTACGGCTGCTAACCAAAAGGTTTAGCAGTTCAAATCCACCAGGCATTCCTTGGAAACTCGATGGGGCAGTTCTACTCTGTCCTATAAGGTCACTACGAGTCGGAATTGACTCCACAGCAATGGGTTTTTGGTACTCTAAGATTCAACAAGAAAAAAATTTTAGAAACTCTATTTAGAAAACAAAATGACTGTTTTGTCTCTGCTTCTGCACTCTAGGTTCACAGATAACAATCATTTCAGATTCTGATATCTCTTTTTCCATTTGGACAGTTTTGTGAGACTTAAGGAGACTCTTCAGATTACTAAAAATGGTCAAAAGAAAGACATGACTAAGTTGCTCTGCATAGAGTCTGGGGATGAAAGGTGGCAAATGGAGTGAAAGAGAGATTTCCCAGGAAGAGAGAGCTGATAGGAATAGTAGCAAACTGGAATTCAAGGTGAGAGTATGACATGGTTAGATATTCCCCATAGTGAGGGACAAGTAATAGATTTCAGGCCAGTGAAGCTGATATACCTTAGAGAACTCAGGAAAATGAAGTGGAGCACAGCAAGAGCCAACATGTCCTGGGGAGATAAGAGCCAAAGTCATGGTTAAGATCAAATGACAAAGGTGAAGCAGGTTCCTCATGGCTAGCTCCATTGCTACAACCACAGAAACTTATATTAAATATGGTATTGAGCCATTTTATTCAGATTATTTAAAAGGGTTACCCCAGAAGACTAAAATGTTGGAAACATCTGGTTTGCATCCTTTTTGTTTTAATGACAGGAGAGTTTCTAATGACTAGGTATCTTAGGCAGGCTTCTAGAAGCAAAGCCAGTGAAGCATATGTGTATATATATATATATATATATATACACATATATATATATAAGACAAAACACACTGTTGAGTCAATTTCTACTCATAGCAACCCTATAGGTCAGAGTAGAACTGCTCCACAGGGCTTCCAAGGAGCAGCTGGTGGATTTGAACTGCCGACCTTTCAGTTAGCGGCCAAATGCTTAACCACTACAGCACCAGACCCCCATATATACATATATATATATATACATAAAAAAAAAATTTTTTTATATACATAGAGAGAGAGATTTATCTTACGGAAATCGCTCACATGGTTATAGAGGTTGGCAAGTCTGAAGTCCGCGGGTCAGGTGTCAGGCTGAAGCTTCTCCTGACTCACTTACCTGCAGGTACTGATGAACCCAAGATAGGCAGGTCAGATGGTAGGCTGCTGGTTCACAGACTGCAAAGGCTGATGAATCCCAAGATCAGCAGGCAATATGGCAGACCACTGGCTCAAGTCCCGAGAACCAGAGGTCAGATGGTGGTGAGCTAGATGCAGAATCCAGAGTGAACAAAAGCTGGAAAGCTTTGCCAGAACATCCCCGTGTATTGAATACAGGCCACGCCCCTAAGGAAGCTCCCTTTACAACTGATTGGCTGATCACATCAGATCACATCATGACGGTGATTACATTATATCACAAAAAGGAGGATAACTACATCATTACGTAGCTGCCAAATGATACCATTACATAACTGCAAACTATATCATTACATAACTGGCAAACTACATCATTATATAACTGCCAAACCACTGAGAATCATGGCCCAGCCAAGTTGACACACAATCTTAACCAACACACTAGGTAACATTTCACCAGGAGTTTTCTGGAAGTATGATATAATAATTCAAACTAAGTGGATGCCCATGTACATACACTTTGGGAGAAAACCATAAAAGGCTTCTCAAAACATGCTAAACTCCGGCAAAAGGGGGCAACACCAGAATTGTTGGCCTGGGGGTTGCTGGATGAGTTTGGCAAAGTTCATTTCTAACCTTTGATTTTACTAGCTCCAAACCATATAATACCTACAGACAATTTCTGGGGGATAGCTAATTTGAGAGTAAACTATGAAAATAATCTGAATAGCTACAACTTGGAGTTAAAAATCCCATTACCAATAGCTACTGGATGTAGCAGTGCTTCTTAATGGCATGGAGTTTTAAGCTAGAAGGCAGCTGTGTTCCTTCATGCAATTATGCTTCCTTGAGAAATTGTCTCTGGCTCTGATGCCTCCTGGCATAATATTTTGCCTCACTTTATTAAGAGTCAATTATTTAATGATACTTCATTTATATCACAAAATGTTTCACCAGTTCACAAGGAACGAATACTGCCATAGTGACCTACTATGGGAATATTAGAGAGGAAGAAGGGTCATTGAAGCACCTGAAAGACAGGTGCGTTCTCTCAGGTATCTTTGACCTCTCTGCAAATGGAAATACCATTTTCTTAGGCCTCCAAAACTTTCCTACAAACAGGAGATGTCTTCCTTACTTAGAAAACTGCCCTAGTACACATTTCTAATACCAATGAGATTAACAGGAATCTAATCACATAGGCCTGGTTAAGACGACTAACTAAATTTGCAAGCTTATTTCTCCCTCTAAAAATTCCATTGAAAAGATAGAATAAAAAAATATATATATATAAGAACGAGTCCACACTGGCAATGGAAGAATAAAATGATCCTACCAAAGGCTGAAACAGTGACTTCCTGAAGGATATAAATACATTCTATTGACTAAAACCCAACAGAACAGAGAAACTTACAAAAATATGCATAAAAACAGAAGACTCTCAAAAATAAGGCGACTCTTCCTGGTATAAACCTATAATGAACCCTCAGTTAGTGGGATCCATTACAAAGTCTAGGCCTTGGGATACAAGACCAGTGTATTTGTTAGTCAGCTCTGGCTGCAATAACAAACATGCCCAAAATCTCATTGGTTTGCAACAGTGAACACTGATTTCTTTCTCTCGGATCTGAAGATTGACAGTGGAACTTTTCCTTAGGGTATAGGTTGGGTTCAGGCCCTCTCCAAATGTTTTCTCATTCCAGGGCCCAGTGTAATTAAGTGCATCCTGGCCAGAAATATATTGCAGACAACACTAGGATTTTCACTGAGAAAGCCCTTTCTGTGATGTTACCTAATACTGAATGCTCTTTCTCCCTTGCTCTTCAGGAAGATACAGCTGGACTCCCTGCCCAGCTTTTGATTTTGGTTTTGCCCCCAGACACTGTCTTTTATTTGCCAGGGTTTCAGACTATCATAATAGTTGAAGGACCCCAGGTTGAAACTTGCAGCAGAGGGGAATCTACTGTTCCTTTGAGGTATGAAATTAAGAACCCCTCTTCCTCTGTCAGGCACTTGGTCCGTAGCAGGGAGCAGATGTCCAGTTAATACATGTTCAAAAAAAAAAACACAAAAAAAGCAAAAGTGAACCATTTAGCAATCCTTATTATAAAAGCTAAAAGATTCCTTCTTAGACTTCACATCTGTTTGCAAAATGTGTCTGCTTTCAAGGCAGCAGATCAGGGAACCATGTGGTTTAATGGAGGGTGCCTCTAATTTCAAATGAGAAAGACCTAAATTTCAGGATGGCTTTCTTATCAGTTGCGTAACTTAAAAATTGTACTAATTCTTAGAATGCCAATCTCCTGTATATATAAAACCAGAATAACTCCTCCAAATTTGCAGAATTTCGGAAAACAGAGGGTCTATGGAGAATGCATGGTAATTAGAAAATCATAATTTTTTTTTTTTTACTATTTTTGTCATTATTTTAACTCCCAAAATGCCTTGCATTTTCCATACAATTTTTTTTTTTTTTTTTAGCATGGTTTAGAAGAAGGTTTCCATACATGGAACAGTGGTTCTGTTCTGGCAGTCTCGTCAACAGAGAGATTTGTGAGCTGAATGATGAGCCAATTTTTTGCCTGGATGAATTATATTCAAATAACTTCACCAGATCTCTCCCGAGAACTGTTAATAAGGTTACAAGCTCATCAAGATCCTGCCCTGTGTAATAAAGTCTGATTGGGTTTGAACTGTGGCATCTTGAAGCAGAAACCTGGCTGCCAGGGATCTCACAAAGTGATTGGAACGCTGCCCTCCTTCCCCGTCTGCTTCCTCCTACCTTTTGACCACTAAAAGTGGCAGGGGAAATTCCTGGGCAGCTAATGTGTTTGGGGCTGTGATCAAGTCTGGAAAAGGAAGACATTTCTCCAGTGGAAAGTTCTTTCCCTCCCAGGAATTAGTGTGCACACTTACCCCTGGGAACCATCTCAAATATTTACAGATATGTTAAAGTTGGCGACAAGACCACTCCATTCCTTCTGTGTAGATTCTGCTTCCTCAGATCCTAATATTAAAATTTGAGTAAGATGCGTTCCTAGTAGCTGCTTACTGTGTTGTCCCTGCCAAGGCACCTTTTTGGGCAGTGGTTTTCACGCTGCTATGATGCTGAATAGGTTTCAGTGAAGCTTCCAGGCTAAGACAGACTAGGAAGAAAGGCCTGGGAATAGACTTGCAAAAATTGGCCAGTGAAAACCCTATGCATCACAAGGGTTTGATCTACAGCCTATCATGGTGCTGGTGTAGGACCAGGCAGCATTTTGTTCTGCTATGCATGGGGTTGTATTATCCAGAAGTAGTATGCATTGAATAAATCATGTTCCATAAGCACTTTCTACTTTGCTTCTTCATTAAAGGCGGAGAGCAATTGCTCTTATTATTTCATTTTGGAGAAACGAATATTCCTTGTGTTTCTCTCCACCCGTTGTATGGCCCCCACATGGAGTCCCTCTCCCTGGACCCAGCTCCCAGTGTGACTTCAAGCTGTAAACTATACAGGAGTTTGATGACCACCAGAGTGTAATCTGCCCAGCGGGATTTCTCTCATGCAGTCTTGGATTTCCAAAGCATTATTCTCCTAATCATATCTATTTTCTGTAAGCTCTTTAATCAGTTCCTAACGCTCCCTCCTTCCTTTGTCTAAGGTATTAAATCATACTTGCGAGTGGCCAGCTCCCCTGATGTCTTCAGGATGGACCTTTTAGGAAGCAGGCTGGGCTTCAGGGTGGACATGACCTGAGAGTCCAGAGAAAAGTGATGGGGTCAAGTTCATTGATTCCAAGAGGAGTGCAGAGCTACTGTGGTCATTTCAAGAAGGCAGTTTCTCCATCAGAGACGAGGGTCCTTTTCAGCAGAGCATTATTGTTATCTGTTGTTAGGTGCCGACTTGTCAGTTCTGACTCATAACAACCCTATGTACAACTGAACAAAACACTGCCTGGTCCTGTGCCATCCTCATAATCATTGTTATGCGTGAGCCCATTGTTGAAGCCACTGTGTCAATCATCTTGTTGAGGGACTTGCTCTCTTTCACTGACCCTCTGCTTTACCAAGCATGACACCCTTCTCAAGGGACTGGTCCCTCCTGAAAGTATGTCCAAAGTATATGAGACAAAGTCTCTCCATCCTGGCTTCTAATGAGCATTCTGGTTGTACTTCTTCCAAGGCAGATTTGTTCGTTCTTTTGGTAGTCCATGGTATATTCAACATTCTTTGCTAACACCTTAATTCCAAGGTGTCAATTCTTCTTCAATCTTCCTTATTCATTTTCTAGTTTTCACATGCATATGAGGTGATTGAAAACACCATGGCTTGGGTCAGGTACACCTTAAACCTTGAAGTGATATATTTGCTTTTTAACACTTTAAAGAGGTCTTTTGCAGCAGATTCACCCAATGCAATGGGTCATTTGATTTCTTGACTGCTGTGTCCACTGGTATTGATCTGAGGATCCAAGTAAAATGATCGAGTAAAACAAGAGCATTAAATTCTGGGACTTACAGCAGAAACAGGGAAGGGCTTCTGTCTAGCCAAGAGATCTCTGAAATCCTGGTCAGTAATGAAAAGGATGACTGATGTTGTTGTAGCCAGATCACCCTCATAGTCCTCACCACAACCCAAGGGTGTTGATGACACCAAAAAGATTTGCAGGGCTTTGTCCCTCTTTAAAACCTTCCACTGACCACCCACCCACTCGCTCACTCCTTGGACTTCTTGCAATTAGTTACGCGCTTCCTGATGGCATTTCCTATTTCACTGGCTTGAAGTATCATTTAAATTAGTGACTGATGCACATCTATAAATGTTTTAATCTCTCATTTCTCAGTAACAGGCCATACATTTATTTATTTTCCTCCTTAAAGTGTTTTTCTAATTATGTAATTTTCCAAGACCTTTATAGGTCTTCCACTTTTATATTTCTCAACTAGAAAATCCAGTGAGTTGCAATTCAGCATTGCCAGGAGATCAGTTAGATTCCTCTGTGCATACATGCATCAGATGATTGTCTGCGAAAAGTAGATTTGTCCTACCATGTCCTGTGCAATGAGGATGGCTAGGAAGTCAAGTTCTTGGTCACAAGGATTTGACTTTCAAGTACAGTAGTGCAATGATGGAAATATTCTATAACCTACACTGTCCAGTAAGGTGGTCACTAGCTACATGTGGCCACTGAGCATCGCCATGTGGTCAATGTGACTGAGGAACTGATTTTTTCACAGTATTTAATTTTAACTCATTTAAATTTATATTTAAATAGATCTAGTGTATTGCTGCCTAAAACCTATCGCTGATTCTCCTCCCACAAATAATAATAAAACTTTCAAAAGGCAGGTTAGTATGCAAATAAAAATGAGGCCTCTATTTTCTCCCCCCCCCCAGTTGTTGACTATGTGAACAGAAAAGCAAGAAGTCATGAAAAGAACGGGCCCAAACCAAGAATATCCTGGGATTGCACAGCCTGTTAGGAAAGGGGAAGCCCTGATTTGAAATAGCTAATGAACTAGCACAGGAATTGGACAGAGCTAGATAGCACAAGAATTGCACAGGGCAAGAAAGATGTGAAGATGAAAGAGCATAGATTGAGTTGTTCACTGGTGTGGAGCGCCTGTCTAGAAAATAATTTAACCTTTGATAATTCACTCTGGGGAACAGGGAATAATGGATCTTACTTTGCAAGGAGAAGTGCTTTCTTATAATGGATCCCCACGTAGAAACGGATAAACTAGCTAGCAGCTTTTAACTAGATTGCAGATAAATGGAAATGATTACAGAAAGCCAAGCAAATTAGGCAGTAACTATGACATCCCCACTGCCTTCCTGCAGATACCTTTGGAAACACATTGCCGTCTGACACATTTCTGCTCATTTATTACCACCTTATTTGTTTTTTGGGTTTTTTTTTATATGTCACACAAGATGCCTGTATAAAAAAACAGGGTAAGCCCGCTTAGAGAACTTTGCAGCTCCTGCTGTTAACACCCTAACATAAAGCAGGTGCTCTGGTGGACTTCCTGCAAGCGGGCTGGGGGCAGCTAAGGCAAAAGTTTGCCGTGCCAATCAGAGAAGTTTCTGTTAATGGGAATTGTTAAAGCTGAGCAAATTATTCTCCTGCTTAGGTGTTTGCCTTCCCTCAACTCTGTGCCTCTCTAGGGCTGGTGTTTTGCCTAGCTTGTGGCTGATGACTCAGAAACTTACACTGAACGTGATGCTGCGATCATCTTTGTGATCGCCAAGATGAAGGCATTAGTGGTGCCAAAGACTTAAATGGTAATAGGCACAGAGATTCAGGTTTAGAATCAGAATTGCAAAACCATTCATATTAGTGAACGTGGGAAACAGAAGTCAAACACGGCGATGAATTAAGTAGTACAAAAACCTACAATTGTTTCTTGCATTCATGTGTAATGCTGAAGCTTCCCTGAGCACATCAAGAGAAGCACTTTGGGGAAACTCTACTTGGGCTTCAGTTCTCAAAAGGCAGGCAGACTGTTCCATGCTAAGCCATCTAAATGTATTGTAACATAATTAGAGTTGTTCGGAGTTCTAGGGAACAGCCTGTCAATTCTTCCTGGATTTCATTTTTAATTTGCCTCGGGAGCATTGGAGCCACTTCAAAGCCTATTTAAATAGAGAAAATCTTGCACAGGTAGGAATGTAAATATCCCTCCAAGGCTAAGTGGTGAAACTAAAATAAGCTGCTGTAGATGTTTGCCAACTGGTATGAGCTACGCACTTCAGGATGCCTGCTTTCTGGGGAGAGCATTTTTGAATGTTTCAATGACTAGTAATTCTTTTTCATTTGTAAATATCCTCTCAGTTTTGTTATTTTTAAATTTGTATGATTTTGGATCTTAAAAAAATTTGGATCTTATGATGGGGCAATTCCATTCCCAGGTAGGTGCTCAACAGAAATGTGTGTGTGTATTCACCAGAAGATGTGCATAAGAATGTTCATAGAAGCATCATTCAAAGCAACTCATATTTTACCAACAGTGTCAATAATGAGTAAATAAATAAATTGTGGCCTATTCCTATAAAGAAATACTATGCAGCCATCAAAAGGAGCATACAAGATGGAGTAATACCACTAATATATCCTAAATGGAATATAACTTAATGTAACGTACCATAAGAACCAGGTGTAAAATTGAACATGCTTTATAATTATACATATACCCTTGCCATTGAGTCGATCCTGACTCACGGTGACCCTACGGGACAGAGTCAAACTGCCCCATAGGGTTTCCAAGGAACAGCTGGTGGATTCAAACTGCCGATCTTTTGGTAAGCAAGGAAGCACTTAACCACTGCACCACCAGGGCTCCAATTATACATATATCATTCAAAAACAGGCAATTTTTGGAGCTAGAAGTCAGGGTAGTGAATAATCTTGGAAGAGGAAAAAGGATGCCTTCTGGGGTAATAGGAATATTGTATTTGTTGATCCAAACTTATATGGGTGTGTTTAGTTTGGAAAAATTCATTGAATTGTGTACTTAGGACTTGCACACTCTACTGTTTCATATTACCTTCAGTAAAACTTTACAAAAATGAAATAAAACAAGCTTGTTTTGCATTTCATTTTTCACTAAAAATAAGTTTGCTTTATACTTTCATTGTTTTGTTAAAGACCAAATGATATACAGGTTTGTTTTCTATATTTTATTAAATATAATAAAAAATATATATATAATAGCAAACACAAAAGTCAACAAATCATAAATATACAGGTTAGTTATTTTACAAAGTGAATATACCCATGCAACTAGAAACTAGATCAATAAATAAAACAAAGATGATATAATTTTATCCTTCATAAGGCATATGGTAAGGCATATGGACCAACATAGAGAAATTCTTATCCTTGCTTAAACATGTCTCAATGGATAACCTGATTAATGAATGGCATGGTTGTTAGCTGTCGTGGAGTCAGCCCGAACTCCTGACAACCCCATGCACAACAGAACGAAACACTGCCCGGCCCTGTGCCACCCCTGAGATTGGTTGCAGATTAGGCCATTGATCCACCTATAGGTTTGTTGTTACTGTTGTTGAGAATATACACAGCAGAACATACACAAACTCAACAGTTTCTACATGTACAACGCAGTGACGTTGATTCCATTCCTCAAGTCATGCAACCATTCTCATCCTCCTTCTCTGAGTCTTTCCTCCCCTATTGACATAAACTCACTGCCCTGAGTTTCCTATCTAATCTCTTGAGTTGTCCATCTGATCCCATTTAAAACAAAAAAACCAAGCCTGTTGCCTTTGAGTTGAATTTGTATAGATCTTAAAGGAGCACAGTGCTCAAGGCAGACATTCTTTACTAGTTAAATTAAACTATTGTTTGGTTTAAAGAAGACTTCAGGGAACATTTCTGGTTTAACATTTAAAGTTTAAAGATTATCTCAGGGCAACAGTTTTGGGAATTCACTCAGGTCAATGGCTCTAGAAAGATCCCTAGGATTCTCACTGGCTGATTTTCTTCCTAGTTCCTCTTCGTCTAGAAGCTCCACTGAAACCTGTTTAACCTCAGAGCAACATGTAAGCCTCCGATGACAAATGGGTGGTGGCTACACAGGAGGTGCACTGCCCAGTAATTGAACCCAGGACTCCATAGCGACAGCAAGAATTTCACAACTGAACCACAGATGCCTCTGATTAAATAATACAGTATGCTTATTGTATCATATTCACTGTCCCACAATTTTTTACTGTGGACTAATTTACTTTTGTGTCTATATAAAAGGGAAGTCAACATCAAGAAAAAGACATAATGTAGAGTTAACCAAACCCATTGCTGTTGAGTTGATTCTGACTCATAGTGACCCCACAGGATAGAGCAAAACTGCCCCACAGGGTTTCCAAGGAGCTGTTGGTGGATTTAAACTGCTGACCTTTTGGTTAGCAGTACTCTTTTTAGATACATGTCAATAAATAATTTAAATAATATTTCAAGCCAATTAATTTGTTTAAAAAAAGAACTGTTTAAACATAGAAATTGGCTATGATCTAGACTATCTGCACCTTTAAATGATCACAATCACAATCATTGTCATCATGTACGGATAACAAAAGATTTTCCTGAACATTCATTAGAGATCTGTATCATACATCAACCCTGACTGTATCATTCATAAGACCTAAGACTTAGACACATCACATAACCTTTTATTTTTTTTTATTGTACTTCAGATGAGGGTTTACAGAACAAACTAGTTTCTCCTTAAACAGTTAGTACACATCTTGTTTTATGACTTTGGTTGACAATATTACGACATGTCAACAGTCTCCATTCACAACCTTGGGTTCCCTATTACCAGCTTTCCTGTTCCCTCCTGCCTTCTAATCCTTGCCCCGGGCTCGTTTTGTTTTATGGGCCTGTCTAATCTTTGGCTGAAGGGTGAACGTCAGGAGTGACTTCATTACTGAGTTGAAAGAGTGTCCGGGGGCCATACTTTCGGGGCTTCTCCAGCCTCTGTCAGGCCAGGAAGTCTGGTCTTTCTTTTTGAGTGAGAATTTTGTCCTACATTTCTCTCCAGCTCTGTCCAGGACCTTCTGCTGTGATCCCTGTCACAGCAGTCAGTGGTGGTAGCCGGGCACCATCTAGTTCTACTGGACTCTTGTCTAGTGGAGGCCATGGTAGATGTGATCCATTAGTCCTTTGGACTAATCTTTCCCTTGTATCTTTAGTTTTCTTCATTCTTCCTTGCTCCCGGAAGGGTGAGACCAGTGGAGAATCTTAGATGACTGCTCACAAGCTTTTAAGACCCCAGACGCTACTCACCAAAGTAGGATGTAAAACATTTTCTTTATAAACTATGTTATGCCAATTGAGCTAGATGTTTCCCAAGACCGTGGTCCCCACAGCCCTCGGCCCAGCAATTCCACCCCTCAGGGAGTCTGCATATCATGTAACCTTTGCACACTTTGATTCCACAAAACAAAACGATGCCTAAAGTCTCCTATTTTGCTCAATATTATAAGGTATAATATTTGCCTCTATCTTTCTAACTCCTGATTCCCACTAATTAATTCATTCAACAGTTTTTTGAATGCCTATTTTATTCTCAGCACTGAGGTAATACAAAGAAGTACAGAACATGATAATTTCATCCAAGGATACCATGAGTTAGGAAAACAAATAGGTGATAAATGAACTTTTATATAAATCAAAAAAAGTTTTCACAAAGAGTGCATGAATGACTTAATAGGAGAACACACACGCACATAAGGTCCAAAGACAGAGAGAGACAGAATGGCCAACAGTTTTACCTAATTGATGATGCTAAGATGATGATCTCGTCAGCAGCTTAAAACATTGCTAAGGCAAAAAAAACATTTTTTTTTTCATGATCAGAAGCCTTTTCCAGGATTCTGTAAAGATATTTTCCATCATTAGATGGATTTGGTTGCGTCTGGGACTAGTGACCTATTTTAAAATAAGATTCCAGACCCAAATAATGTTCCAATACAAAAGTAAAATAAAATAGAAAAAGAAATTTGTGCTTCGCGAAAATTATAAACAAAGCCAACTTTAACCCTTAATTGCTTAACTGAGCCAGAGTTGTGTTTTTCCTGTGTTCCTGCACTTAACTTCTGGATTCAGTTAGCATGCTTTTGGTTGCAAATAAGAGTAATCAACTCTATTTTAAGAGAAAGGAAATTTTCTAGGAGAATGTAAAGAGTTCCGAGAGGGTTTTCAAAGCCCAAGGACTGCCCTGGAGAATTAACTCTAGTCAAGAAAGCTTCCAGGTTTTAGAAATAGGACATGTCACCATTGCCTTTCAGCAAGTACAACCTGATCAATACAATTAGTCTACCTCTATGGTACACTGTCACAAAGTTGAAGGCTACTGATGCCATGAGAGGCATCATCACCCACCGCACACTGGCAGTAACACAGCTATTAGTGTTTGTATCACTTGCTGAAGATGCAAAGTTCTGGTTGAGAGAATCTTATTGTCTGCGCTCAATTCATTCGGCCAAGTCGTGGCTGCTGGAGTGAAGAGAAAGGGAATATCTCGCTCCTTAGGTGTTTTTGCTGGGAGGCAAGCAGTTCCCACCATCGAAGCGACACAAAATGAGAAAATACTCCCAACTAGCAAAGGGAAAAAAAATAAGTGAATGCTGAATAGGAAAAAAAGTATATTTAATAGTAAAATGTTATACTTGTCAGAATTGTTTGTCTCATTATTTTTCTCTACTACTAGTCTGTGATCTTGACAGTAGACAGCATCTTACTGTTGCATCTCTCAGTTCCTAAAAGAAAGTTTGCATCTCAGCACACATTTGATAAATAGATGGACTAACAAAAACAATTAGTAAATCAGTTCAAATCAAAATCGATGCCTACACAATTTTGTAAAGCCCTTAAATATTCTTATAATAGAATCTGAACCAAATCAGCCTTTCATGTGTCCTTACAAATCAATTAAAAAAAAAAATTAACTTTCCAACAAAATGATCAAAGGACATAAAATTCACAAAAGAAGAAATACAAATAATCAGCACACATATAAAATGTGCCAGCCTCACCAGTTGTTATTGAAATGTAAAATATAACAAATATGAAACCGTGGCTCATTCTCTGGGGCCTAGAGCAGATCTGGGGTGCAGCATGTTTATACAGTAGCTATTCCGTTGATTAAATATTCATTCTATGGAATGAATGGATGACACAATTTTATTGTCAGTCACAAAACTGACTAAGGTTGGTAGATTATAATAGGTTTCGGTGGAAGTTTGTGGTGGAAAGTAAATAGGTACAATCTTCACGGAAAACAATTTGGCAAATTGTAATAAAAACCTTGAATAAGTTTAATTATTCAGCAAACTGCTTTGTCCATGAAACTAATGTTTAAGAAATAACCAAAGATGTGCATAGAGACTTTTGTACAAGGATATTCATTCCTGCATTACTGAGAATAGTAATAAATTAGACAATTAGCTAAATGTTGAAAGATGTAAAAAAAAAAAGATGTAGGGGTGATGAAATTAATTAAAATACACTCGTAGGATGGACTATTATGCACCTATTAAAATCATGCTGTTAAATGGTATTTTCATAATACAATGATTAATGGAATAATGTTCAGCAATATACAATCTTGGGTATACAATATTATCCAAATTCTATAACATATATCTATAAAGAAATAGACGTATTTCAAAGATTACGAGAAAATAAAATAACAATGATAAACAGTAGAAATTTCTGAATAAGGCGATTTAAATTGGCTACTATTTTGATCTTTATTGTTTATGTATTCCATATTTTCAACAATGAGCTCATATGAAAAGTTAACAACATCTGTACTATATTGTTCCCTCTTTTAAATATCAGTCCTCAAATAAATTGACTTTATAGCTTTTTCTTTTATATTATTCTTATTATGCCCTCTGCTCCTGAACTGATTTATGCTCTACTTTGTCCTTTTTTTTTTTTTGTCCTTTAGAAGAAAATGTTTAGAAGTTCTGTTCTAACCCTCTAATACACAAAACTAAGACACACTTACCTCTAGATCAGCTCTGTTCCTTTTCCATAGTTTCCATTAACTGAGTTTAAGCCTTGGATCCTCAACAATTGACTCTCAAAAAAAAAAAAAAAACCAACTGCTTCAACTGCTTGTCCCCTTTGACCTCTGTATCTTACCAGATTATGAATTGTCATGTCCAAGACCCTCCATTCCTTACTAACACAGCTCCATCATGTTGGCCACATTACGCCTATTCAGAGTCAACATACATACTATCTAGAAACCATGTACTGCCTGCTGGAATGAATGTGTCAACTGAGGCTACCTCTCAACATCTCCCACTTCAAATGTTAGTCATGGCCATAGACCTCATCCCTTCCCAGGCTGCTCCATCAACTAGATAGTGGGTGGCCATGTATTGAGATTTCAAAAAGCTCTGAAAGGCCACAATTCTTATTATTAAATTATGTGTGTATGTGTGTTTAACATCATTCCTTCTCTGTGGGCATTTACTCATTTTTGATAGCAATGTGCTCCGCCAGCCCTTTAAAAGGTAGTATAGAAATTCTGACTTTGGATCCAGACTACCTAGGTTGAAATTACAGCTCTGCCACTTGCTATTTGAGTAAGCTCCGCAGCAATTAATTTAACCCTCCTGTCTCAGTTTTCCCATTTGTAATGTGGACATAATTAATGGTAACAATTTCATAGGGTTGTTGTAAGAATAAAACGTACCATTATACATAAAGTGCTTAGAGCAATGTATGACTTATTGGTGATACCAAATAAATTGTAGCTCTTCTAAAGGCAGTATTATACAGCTATTCCTTTTTAGAACAACTCCATAACTTTAATAATGATTGTCTGAGAACTGAGGAATAAAAGAACTCTGAATAAAATCAGGTACCAGAAAGGACCAGATGGGAAAGCACTGTATTTGGAGCAGCTAGGACCCTTTGCACAATATGGGTTGTAGGCAAATCTCCGGGGTGAAAAGTATTAAATGAACCATCAAGGCCGTCAAAAACAGTAAATGGGGGGATTTTTCTGCTCTATGTTCTTATCTGAGAGGATTTTCAATGGCTGCTTTTTCAGCAGTAGATTGTCAGGTCTTTCTTTGGAGGCACTTCTGGGTGGATTCAAATCTCCAGCCTTTCTGTTAGCGACCCAGGACATTGAACCTGTCTGTACCACCCACCGGTGGTTCAGCAATAGAATTCTTGCCTTCCATGCAGAAGACCCTGTACAATGCCCAGCCAAAGCACCCCGTGCTCATTCACTACCTGTCTGTCAGTAGAGGGCTGTGTGCCGCTATCATGCTGAACAGGTTCCCGTGAAGCTTCCAGACTAAGACCAGGAAGAAAGACCTGGCGATCTACTTCTAAAAACTGGCCGATGAAAACCCTACGGATCACAATGATCAGATCAGCAACAGATCATGAAAACGGCACAGGGCAGGGCAGCATTCTGTTCTGTCGCACATGGGTTGGCCATGAGTTGGGGTAACTCGACAGCAGCTAACAACAACAACAGTGTTTTTATCTCAACTCTGATAAAACAAGTATCTTTTCGATTCCTGCCACTTTAACAGGGGGGTTCTATGGGTTTAATAACCTGGAAGCTGGATGATACCATGGGGATTTAGAGATTTTAAGACTAAAGAAGTTTTTAATTCACAAATCCATGCATTATATCTATACTGGCAATGTAGAGTGAATGAATCTGTGACTCAGAGTGGTGAAACTACCATCATGTAAAATAGTAATTCACTTCTGCTCTTCTCTCCGTTCTCCGTTCAAGTACTGCTTCTCCAAACCACAGAGATATTATCGAGACTAATTCAAACTCCCCTAATTTTTCATTCTTCCTCTGCTTATTCTGTAACCTATGAGCAAAACGCTACTCAATTTCTGGCTTTCATTAAATCCCTCATCCTTTTATTCAATTTATCTTGCTCACCACCGGCCACAACATCACTGATAGTCAGTGGCAATTTGAATAGATGTCAAATAATTGTCATGTGTGGATTTTACCCGATAATATTAGAATGAAGAGTTTCATCTCTAAAACTAAAACATCTAGTGATTCTGATATACAGATATAGATGTGGATATTAATATATACTGTTAGCTTGTTAATTTTATTTAAGTAAGAGAAAAATGCAATACAATAGGAGGGAAATTTCTTGAATGTATAGATCAGGTGGTCCCAGATATCGTATTTTTAGGAATTGAGAAAGGAAGGTATGTTAAGAGTCAAAACATCGAAAAGGCAAGCTGGAGAAAATGCTACTGCAAATCTTACTTTCTTCTCTTTTTTTATTTTACTTAGTCAAGGAATTATGATGAGTCCTCAAATACAGTCTCATACTTCTCACCAATCATTCTTTCACCAAATAGTTCCTTCCAAAGAAAGGCATTTCTATGTTTGAATTTGTGGTAGATTAAATGTAGAGTGGAAACCCTGGTGGTGTGGTGGTTAATTGCTATGGGCTGCTAGCCAAAAGGCTGGCAGTTAGAATCCACAAGGTGCTCCTAACAAACCCTATGGGGGCAGTTCTACTCTGTCCTATAGGGTCGCTATGAGTCAGAATTGACTTGATGGCAATGGGTTTGGTTTGCTTTTTTAAATGTAAAGTCACATACTTGGCTGTTCCATCCATTGAGGGGTGGAGTCTAACTCCTCTTCCATTGAATCTGGGTAGGCACCAGTGACTTGCCTGACCAACAGAATGCAGCAGCAATGACATCCTGTGCCTTCCAAGCTTAGGTCACAAGCAGCCTTTCAGCTTCTGCCCAAGTCTCTTGGGATATTTGCTGTTGGAGCCCTGAGCTGTTATGTAAGAACTCTGACTAGCCTGAGACCACCATGCTGAAAAGACCACATGAAAAGGCCAGCACCTACATGAGGAGAGAGAGGAGGTAAGATACCTGTCCTGTCCTCATCACTTCTAGCCCCTAGCAGTTGAGTCATCCTACCTGAGGCCCCAGATAGTATAAAGCAGAGATGAGTCAGCAATATGCATCCTGCCCAAAACGTAGAGTCATAAGAAAAAGAAACACCTGTTGTTCTTTTAAATCACTAAGTTGTGGGGTGGTTTGTTATGCAGCAATGGACAATCAAGACAGAATTACTATGTATGCTAACAACGTCCTTGGACAAGAGACATGGGCACACCTGGGAATATAATGCACTCTAGTGTCTATGACCTGAAGAGGATAACGGACGGTATTTTTAAAACATCAACGTGAAGGGGACATTCCAGCTTAGACCAAGTATACTCATTTATAGTAACACCTGTGGAAGCCGGAACCTGTATAAGGCGGAACTTGTCAGAAAAGGAAAACTCAAGTATTTTCCACTAAAACTGTTGTTCTTGTTAGGTGCCATCGAGTCGGTTCTGACTCATAGCGACCCTATGCACAATAGAACGAAAAACTGCCCAGTCCTGCGCCATCCTTACAATTGTTGTTATGCTGGAGCTCATTCTTGCAGCCACTGTGTCAATCCACTTCGTTGACGGTATTCCTTTTCTCCGCTGACCCTGTCCTCTGCCAAGCATGATACCCTTCTCCAAGGACTGATCCCTCCTGACAACATGTCCAAAATATGTAAGAGGCAGACTCACCATCCTTGCCTCTAAGGAGCATTCTGGCCACACTTCTTCCAAAACGGATTTGTTCATTCTTTTGGCAGTCCATGGTATATTCAATATTCTCCTCCAACACCACAACTCAAAGGCGTCAACTCTTCTTCGGTCTTCCTTATTCATTGTCCAGCTTTTACATGCATGTGATGTGATTGAAAATACCATGGCTTGGGTCAGGTGCACCTTAGTCTTCAGGGTGACATCTTTGCTCTTCAACACTTTGAAGAGGTCCCTTGCAGGAGATTTACCCAATGCAATGCATCTTTTGATTTCTTGACTGCTGCTTCCATGGCCGTTGATTGTGGATCCAAGTAAAATGAAATCCTTGACAACTTCAATCTTTTCTCCATTTATCATGATGTTGCTCATTGGTCCAGTTGTGAGGATTTTTGTTTTCTTTATGTTAAGATGTAATCCATACTGATGGCTGTGGTCTTTGATCTTCATTAGTAAGTCCTTCAAGTCTTCTTCACTTTCAGCAAGCAGGGTTGTGTCATCTGCATAACACAGGTTGTTAATGAGTCTTCCTCCAATCCTGATGCCCCGTTCTTCTTCATATAGTCCAGCTTCTCGGGTTATTTGTTCAGCATACGGATTAAATAGGTATGGTGAAAGAATACAACCCTGGCACACACCTTTCCTGACTTTAAACCAATCAGTATCCCCTTGTTCTGTCCAAACAACTGCCTCTCGATCTATGTAAAGGTTCCTCATGAGCACGATTAAGTGTTCTGGGATTCCCATTCTTCGCAGTGTTATCCAGGGTTTGTTACGATCCACACAGTCAAACGCCTTTGCATAGTCAATAAAACACAGGTAAACATCTTTCTGGTATTCTCTGCTTTCAGCCAGGATCCATCTGACATTGGCAATGATATCCCTGGTTCCATGTCCTCTTCTGAAACCAGCCTGATATTCTGGCAGTTCATTTGCTGATGTAGCATGACTCAAAATGAGAAAGAAACAGCTGCAAACATCCATTAATAATTGGAACCTGGAATGTACGAAGTATGAATCTAGGAAAATTGGAAATCGTCAAAAATGAAATGGAACGCATAAACATCGATATCCTAGGCATTAGTGAGCTGAAACGGACTGGTATTGGCCATTTTGAATTGGACTATCATATAGTCTACTATGCTGGGAATGACAACTCGAAGAGGAATGGTGTTGTATTCATCATCAAAAAGAACGTTTCAAGATCTATCCTGAAGTACAAGGCTGTCGGTGATAGGATAATATCCGTACACCTACAAGGAAGACCAGTTAATATGACTATTATTCATATTTATGCATCAACCACTAGGGCCAAAGATGAATAGAAGACTTTTATCAGCTGTTGCAGTCTGAAATTGATCAAACATGCAATCAAGATGTATTAATAATTACTGGCGATTGGAATGCGAAAGTTGGAAACAAAGAAGGAGGATTAGTAGTTGGAAACTACTGCCTTGGTGACAGAAACAATGAAACGATGCTGGAGATCGAATGATAGAATTTTGCAAGACCAACAACTTCCCCATTGCAAATACCTTCTTTCACCAACATAAACGGCGACTACACACATGGACCTCGCCAGGTGGAACACGCAGAAATCAAATTGACTATATCTGTGGAAAGAGACAATGGAAAAGCTCGATATCATCACCACTGAAACTAGCAGTAGAAAAGTGATAAGACTGTACCCCGTCAAAGGCAGAAAACACGCGAGACATGGAAAAACAAGGCAATCCCATCAAGTTCTGGCCGTTACAGGTTTCACGGTATAAGGAAATTCTTTATTGGTAGCTGCTCCAAAATAACAAGTGCTTCACGTGCAGTTCAGATTGTTTTCACCAGCCTCATGCTATACATACATTTAAAGAGATAATCTGTAGTTATTCTACCAGGGGCTAAAGAGGAGGCTCACAGTAAGGCTGGTTTCCCCTGCTCATTGAGATTTGCTCTTTTTCATTTACTAATAAGATTTTTTTTTTTAATAAGATTGTGTTTATGTTTAATTTCATTTTTGCAATAAACATGTAATTTAGACATCAATTCCTGGTAATAGATCCCAAATTCTTAATAGAGTACTTTTCTATAATCTTTACTACATAGTACAGAAATTTTGCTTTCTCTTTTTCTCCCTACACATTTTATTTTCATTACTGCATTGGCTTCAGCTTTGAATATATTTTTTATCAACATTTTGTTCACAATTCTTGGCTGAAGTAAAAAAATCCCAGCAGCAGGGAGTAAATGCTTGCCAAAAAATGACTTTAAAAATATTTTCTTCAAAATGTTGTCTGTGATTCAGTTTGTTGGAATTAAATCAATAATATATCTGTTTACCTTATTTACAAAACAGAGATTCAGGAATATGATAAAATGGTGTTAAATGAAAAAAGAAAATATAGTTTCAGTAGGAACTATAAGATCACAATTGAAATACAGACACACATACACATACACACAGAGGAGGGAAAAAAAAATTCCAAGTCATTTTTTTTTAATACATTTTGATTAGCAAGTTTAACTCTGATGTTTAATTTTCTCTTTCAAGATATCATTTTTTTAAATTTCCTTCATATTTTTAAAAAAAGAACATTAATATTTTTCTAATGCAAGAAATAAAATCTGCCTTTTCCGTTTGAAATTTCCGTGTGCGTGTGTGCGTGTGTTGTGCGTGCATGCATGTGTGTGTGTGCGTGTGTAAACAGTTTAGGAATCAGCCTCCAAGAATACAGGCAATAAGTGATTTGCTGTGTGCCTCGGTTGTCATTCTCCACAATGACTGAATGTGCTTGCACTGTGGAGGTGGAGAGTAGAACAATTAGCTTTTATCCTCTTTCAGCCTCAAATATTCCCAAACCTACTTGAATTTACTTATTGTTCACATGAGAAAAACAAAAAACACTCTACACTGAGATACAGAATTAAGATAAAGACAGTGTAAAAAAGGCTTGGGGGCTGTCTAAGTCATCTAGCGCTGCTATAACAGAAACACCACAAGCAGATGGCTTTAACAAAGAGAAGTTTATTTTCTCACAGTAAAGTAGGCTAATTCAGGGTGTCAGCTCCAGGGGAAGCCTTTCTCTCTCTGTCGGCCTTCTCATCAATCTTCCCCCACATTAGGAGCTTCTCTGCCCAGGAACCTCAGGTCCAAAGGACGGGCTCTGCTCCTGGCACTGCTTTCTTGGTGGTAGGAGGTCCCCTTGTCTCTCTGCTTGCGTCTTTCTTTTATATCTCAAGAGATTGCCTCAAGACACAATCCAATCTTGTAGATTGAGTCCTGACTCACTAACACAACTGCCGTCCATCCTCCCTCATTAACATCATAGAGGCAGGATTTACAACCTATTGGAAAATCACACAATACCAGGAATCATGGCCCAGCCAAACTGATATACACATTTGGGGGGGGGGGACGTAATTCAGTCCATGACAGGGATGGTGTCTGACCTCTGACTTCACAGGGGGAAGGAGAAACAAGATCAACAGCCCAAGACTGATTCCTATGAGGTGGAGGTCAGACATGCCGTCTCTCTCCACCATCTTTACCAATTCTGACACCAACAATCCCTCCCACAACACTCTGCTGGGTTCAAGAATTTATTGCAATGGGCACACAGAACTCACAGACAATACTCACTATTATACTATTATGGGGATTATTAGGGAAGTAACAGGTTACAGTTCAGGATCAGGAACACTCAGGATACAATTCTTTCCTCAGGACAGTCTCTTCCCGCTGTGGTCACAGGCAGGCCTCACCCTGGCCCTCGGCCTCGGCCCAAAGGCACTCAGCTTTCTCTCCCTGTGGGCTGAGAAGCCCATGCACAGACTCTCCTGCCCATCTCTCCTGCCACCACTTCTCCCCGCCTTCAGGATTACAGCTGGCTCTGTCTCTTGGTCTCCTAGTTCTAGGAGCTTCTCAGCGCAGGGGTCCAGCGTCCAAAGGACACGCTCTCTCCTCTGGCTGTTCTTCCTTGGTGATGGGGGGAGCCTCTTCTTTCCAACCTCTGGAATGGATCATTTCAAGCCCAGAGGGATGACAAAACCGACCAATCCCTTCGGCGGGCTACAGTTATCCTATCTGCACAGTTCTGCCCGATCATTTGGGTGAGAGTTAAAAGATCATGGCAAGAAAGGCCACACGGCATGGCGCAGCAGACAGGACATGTGTGAAGCCTGCTTCCAATGGGGTTTTTATTTATAATTCACTGCAGAGACGCCAGGCTGTTTTATATCCATGGCCATCCGTTTAAAATTCTGTGTCATTCATTATGATGAAATCTTTTCAGAAGTCCAGGTATTTTGGATTTGGAAAGAACCATTGAGTCTTACCTAGAAGAAACCTAAATGAGCACAGAGAAAAGTCCCCAGAGTGGTTTACAAGTATCGAGAAGGAGATGTGGAAGAAATAGAGCATGCATTTAAATCATTGATCACTATGAGTTAACTACTATGCCTAATTCTGCACGCTAAGTACTGAGAATATACGGAGATCCACAGTATATGAGGTAGCTGATATCAAGGTGATTATGTTCTGATTTATAGGTGAGGTACGGACGGTGCAGTTTGTGCTTGACTTCTAACCTAAAGGTTGGCAGTTGGAACCCACCTAGCAGTGCAGTGGAAGAAAGTCCTGGTAATCGGCTTCCACAAGGATTACAGCCAAGAAAGCCAAATAGGGCCGTTCTACTCTGTCACACACAGGGTCGTCACGAGTCCGAATTAACTCAACAGGAACAGGTCTGGTTTTGTTTTAATATAAACTTACTTTTCACATTTCTGGTAAGACTTTAACATCCTTCAAAAAATTATTTTCTTCTTTCATCACAGTCAACCCCAATATGAATACTAATAATACTAATGCTATAATAATGTTGTATGCTGTAAATTTCAATTCACAGTGACCCTATATGACACAGCAGAACTGCCCTATAGTGTTTCCTGGACTGTAAATCTTTAAGGGAGCAGGTCACTAGGTCTTTTCTCCTGCAGAGCCGCTGGTGGATTTGAACCATTAACCTCTTGGTGAACAGTTCAGTGCTTAACCACTGCACTGCCAGGACTCTCCATAATAATAACAGTAGCTAATACTTAGTGAGTGTTTACTCTGGAAACCCTCGTGACACAGTGGTTAAGAGATATGGCTGTTAACCAAATGGTCAGCAGTTCGAATCCACCAGGCACTCCTTGGAAATTCTATGGGGGCAGTTCTACTCTGTCCTATAGGGTCGCTATGAGTCAGAATCGACTTGAAGGCAGTGGGTTTTTTTTTTTTTATGCACTGTTCTAAGCACTTTGCTTGTTTTAACTCCTTTAAAACTCAAAAGAACTTTATGAAATACATATGATTATTATCCCCAACTTACTGATTAGGAAACTAAGGAATGGAGACTTCATGGTTCCTAAGTGGCATAACTGGGATTCGATCAAAGGCGATTTACCTCTACAACCTATTCCTTACTCAGTACACTCCACTGCCTCTTACGCTACTGTCTTTATAGAAACTCAGAATATTCAAATATAACCCTATTTATTGTCAAGGCATTGTTACAGATGCATTGGGTTGTTACTGTTTTAGATAAATCATGCAAGGGATAAGAGCCTTTTAAGAAAAGTATTAATAAAAAAACTACAACACTAAAAAAAAAAAAAAACAGTTTTAATAACTTGGGTTGCATTTGTGTTTTTAAGAGTTCAACTGTCAACCAAAAGGTCGCCAGTTTGAATCCACCAACCGCTCCTTGGAAACCCTATGGGGGCAGTTTTACTCTGTCCTATAGGGTTGTTATGAATTGGAATCAACTCGATGGCAATGGGTTTTTGGTCTTTAGACAATATTTGAGTCATGTACTTCTCATGTTGTGATTGTGTAATAGAAAAATTATGGGATTTGAAATAAGAAAACTTTCTGTTGAATCTTTGGACAAAAAAATTCGAAAGAAACCATACCCTACCCTCACATACATAAAATAATGAGTAAGGCTGTACAATGCATTACATTGTGCAGAGCACTTTCACATAATTTTACTCACCTAATCCCTCCAAAGGAGCCCTGGTGGTTCAGTGCTTATGTGCTTGGCTGCTAACTGAAAGGTTGGCAGTTCGAATCCACCAGGAGAAAAATGTGGCAGTCTCCTTCCGTAAAGATTTGCCGTCTTGGAAACCCTACGAGGCAGTTCTATTCCCTCCTGCAGGGTTGCTATGAGTCGGAACAGACCCAATGGCAAGGTGTTTGTTTATCTGTTTCACTCCTTCCAACCATTCTATGAGATAAAGTATCAGTATCTTTATATTTGGTTTTTTGGTGCTTACACTTCAGCTCTCTGGCATGATTTTAGGTTGGCACTCTGTTCTGCAAACAAAAGATCCAGGGCCAGAAACATCTTCCGTAAAGTCCTCCAGCTTGAAAGTGGCAGACCCCGAAAACGAACGCCGGTCTGAGGCCAACACCACCATTGGAACATCTCACAGTGCTATCTGCAGCCTGTTCTTGGATTCCTTCAGGGCTGCATGCCCATCTCCCTCTCAGGGCACCTCTAGCCATTCCTCTCAGAGGCAATGAGCTTGTCCAGACTTATTTTACTTCACAGCACATCCCTGGAATATTCTATTCTCGCAGCATTTTCATCTCCTGATGCTTCTGCAAGTGGGTGACTGAAAAACAGATGTTTACTTTCTCACAGTTCAGGAGGCTGGAAGTTGGAATCCAGGGTATGGCCTTATAGAGGGAGGTCCTTGTTTGTCTATTTCAGCTTCCACTAACAGCCTCTGTCTTCCCCGTATGTATCTCTGTGTTTATCTGGTTCTTTTTATCACTCAGAAGTGATTAGGTTTAATCACTACACTGGTACACCGTCATTACCCTGACAGATGAAAATCCCTATTTTCAAATAGGATCGTATTTATAGGTACAGGCATTAGGATTTCAACACATACTTTGTGGACACAATTCAATCTGTAAAAGGCAGCTTTGTTATCCTTCCACCGTTACCTGCACTCCAGAGCAACCATTCAGCTCAGCTAACTCCAAGTCTCAGCCCTGTCCACTATAGTTTCTTCCACCCTACAGAAGACTGACCCTGCCAACCAAAGAAATTTCTCAAACTTCCAGAATGAGAGTGTTGTTGTGGTGGTGGTGATGTGCCATCAAGTCCATATGACTCACAGTGACCATATATGACAGAGTGGAACTTCCTCGAAAGGTCTTCTTGGCTATAATCTTTATGGAAGCTGATCACCAGATCTTTCTCCCAGGAGCCCCTGGGTGGGTTTGAGCAGCCAATCTTTTGGTTAGCCACTGAGCACTTAACTGTTGCGCCACCAGGGCACAGATTAGAATTATGGACATATTTCCCATTATTTTTGTAAAAGCTTCTTGAGCACTTTACCAGAAAACTAAATAATCGAGTAAAACCTTGTTAATTCTATATTAAAGGAGCTATAAAAAAAAGGACTTTAAGTATATATTATCTAATATTTCATTTAAGAGCAATAAGACATTTATGCCAACTAGGGAGAAATAGCTATTTCAAATTCATGCTGTTTTGAGTAAAACTGTATCAATTTAACAAGATTTCATTGCACAAACAGCTGCTATGATCACATTGTTGCATACATTATGGGGAGGTGTAAAAAATTATGATATTGCTGGCCAAAGCCTCATCTTTGTGGTGATAAAAGGTTCTGTGACACTCTCCATCATTATTTGACAAGTGTTCTTTTTTCTCTTCCCCTCCTAAGACAGGCCTCCCTTAGCTATGTGTTTTGATTTTTTCTACCTGCTGTGGGTCCTGACTATGGCCCAGATACCAGTCTTGACCACGTACCCACGTACATACCACAGATCCACAGCCCGTAAAGGCAAATTGCAAACATCTACTAGGGTTCACATCAATGACTGTGAACAGCCCACTGTAGTGATTTCCCCCCACTCCCCTCCAAAGTGGTGCTCTGTACCTCTGAAACCCTTTTCTCTGCATTCTCTATGTCGGAAATTTGGCATAGAGTTGGTTTCTCCAGTACCTGGACTTTGACTCCCTCTTAGGGACTTTGACTCGTATATACTCTCATTCATTGCTTGTTCCATATTGCTGCATTCCAACACGAGGAGAAATCACACCCCAACCCTGGCAATCATGAAATCACACCCCAACTCTGGCAATCAGGCCTGTGACCCTGTAAGATCAGCTCTTCTCCCTCCCTATTCTACCACCCTATCCTGAGCACCACTCAGATATCTGTAGTTCAGGTGGGTGTCATGCCATGATTATTGGTGCTTGGTCTCCAGTTTCAAAACCCTAAGAGTAAGTTATTTCATGGGAGAAGAGGAGGAAATGACCTAAAGAATTTAACCATGACTCCAGTGTTCATCATTTAAATAGCCCTGCAATGTGGAGAATGTTAGTAATCTATTTTATTGATGGAAAAAATTGAAATTCTGAAAGGTTAAGTGGCTTACCTAAGGCCAAGTAGATATTTAGAGTATAGGGACATAACATCTTGTTTGAAGCCCGTCTTTACATTTCCATTTTCCAAGCTTTTGGACTCAGGTTTTAGGAGGATGGGCTGGGGATAAAACGGAGCCCATTTGTCAGATTCTTTAATCTAGGCAGGGGAGAGGAAGGCAAAAGGCAGAAACAGGGCTCAACCAGTGGGTCTGTTGCTAAAAAGAAATGTCATTCCGGAATGGAGGTGATCAGAAAGCAAGACGGGAGGGAGAGAGGGAAAGAGTAGAGAGATAGAAGAGATCACCCAGACAACAGCACTAGAAGGATAAAGCCAAAGATAACACACTGGTGGAAGTAGAGAATATTTATCCTAAGTTGTCTTCTCCCTTTCTGAAGATGAATGTATTACATATAAATTGCTTGCATACTCACTTTGCCCTCTTAGAATTATTTGCAAATGTTTTCATATGTTTTAAACTTGATTTGCAAATATCCAGAAAATATCCATTGCGGTATCGCTGTATCCAATGTCTTAAATTCTGGGTGACTGCTGTGTACTGTTGGTACAATCTCTTGACTGATGACCATCCAAGGCGAGGAAAGCATGGTGATGTGTCCCTCCTTTCTGCCTTCATTTTGTGTCTGTGCTTGAAGCACCTCTTCTATTTCACTCCGTCATTCATACTTTCTGTGCTCTGTCTCATCTCCTTCTGTCCTCTTTGGTGTTTAATGGTTTCTGGAGAGTAACAATCAGCCACTTAAAGATTGATGAGAACTTGACAAGCAAGACAATGACAATTCTGAGCCTAAGGCATCATTTATGAGTCCTGTGTACATTTTCAGGAGCCCTGCTGATGTAGTGGTTAACAGCGCAACCATTAACCAAAAAGGGGGCAGTTCAAATCCACCAGCCACTGCTTAGAAACTTTATGGGGCAGTTCTACTCTGTCCAATTGGGTCATTATGAGTCAGAACTGACTCAAAGGCAACAGATTTGGTTTTTTACATTTGCAGAGTACTGTCTGACAGAGTGCAACTTGATACTCTTTGAAGCCAAGTCCTAATCCATGGCAAAAGATGATCTGGTAAAGTTTTACATTTTACGTTTCCTTTTCTCCCGTTAGGATTATCTATATCTACCAACTACCTGAAGGGTCTCTCATGAAGCTTAATGACTTTGTTCGTATTATTATACCCACTTATCTCCTAAGCCTTTGCCATTCTAACTCATAGGAATATAATTTCATAAAGTGACATGATTTTCTTATTTTTGCCTAATGCTTTTCTACCACTTGGGTGGTGCTGGTAGCTGGAATACCAGAGGCTCTTGTTGATGATTCACAGAAAGCACAATGGACTTGCACAGGCCCTGTGTGCTCCATGACCTTAATCATGAATGACTTTAAATATCTGCCTCAGCACAGAGTATTACAGGCAGCTATTGATTTTGCTAAGCTACAGACACAGAGACCCAAACCAAAAACCAAACCTCTTGCCATGGAGTCGCTACCAACTCATAGCAACCCTGTAGGAAAAGGTAGAACTGCCCCGTAGAGTGTCCAAGGAGCACCTGGTGGATTTGAACTGCCGACCTTTTGGTTAGCAGCCATAGCACTTAATCACTATGCTACCAGTGTTTCCAGAGACAAAGGCAGCATGGGTAAATCAAATGCCTATGTTATACCACAATTATTTCTTAACCAGGAGTCCCAATTTCCTCCCATCCAGAACTTTCCCAGAGCTATAGATTAGATCCATTTGAGACGGCCTGTGGCTCAAGATTTGATGCAGATGTGGGCAATCAAAACCTGGGCCTAAAGGAAGTTCCAGGAACAACCCTAACGAGCAAAATCCCTGGATATTTACAGCCAAATAAGCCTTCCCCAAGTACGTATGAGCTGGCCAAACATACATAAAAACTCTGCAAAACCGGATGTATATTTTATGTGTGCTGAATCAGACAGTAAAAATACAGATGCTGATGCTATTTTTCATCTTTTTTTTCTCCCTTTGATTCATTGTGGGCCCTAATTTGGTTGGTTTGGATGGCAATCATACATACACAAGTGTCTGCTTTACTTTCACTGATGTGTCCAGGAGCGGTAATATTTATTTCACTTTTTACTTTTTGCTAACAACACCTCTCAAATTTACAACAGGAATTTATTTTAACCTCCCTGTTTTGGTTCTTTATTCTAGCCCTTTATCCTGGCTAGTTAAAATTGGCAGCTGCTTTACCCATTCCCAGGAGAAAACCCTACAAATACAACTATGCTGGTAGGGATTCCGTTCACTGCAATAAAACGTCAAATATTGTACTTAGGAAGTGAAATTGGCTACAGAAATGTGGCTGTACATTGTTATTTGCTGGGGGGGGGGGTAGGTATGTCAACTCCATGCATTTAAATGTCATTCTTGTCTGTCTCATGGAATTTTATGCCAGGTTGGATATAACTGAGATTCAGATGTTATAAGTTAATGGAGTTACTTCTGCTGCTAAATACCTTTTTCTCTTCTTCTTCTTCTTTCCAGAGATAATGTGAAAACCTGGACATTCTGAAGAGAACTCAGTGTTTACATGCCTTAGAAATACACACATACCAGGTAGTCCTTTTTATCGCTAACTATGCAATTGATGTGGAGATAAACGTGTATGCATTGCTGGAGCAAGCCTACTCCGTATTCAGAAGACATGCATTCATTTTTTTTTATGCAATTCATGTGGAGATAAACGTGTATGCATTGCTCGAGCAAGCCTACTCCGTATTCAGAAGACATGCATTCTTCCACCGCATCACTTTATGCTGAATGAGTCTCTGCCTTTTCTTTTCCTCTTCCTCCTTGCTCTCTGCCTTCCTCAACAGGAAATCTGCAACAATATATGCACTGTCTTTTTTGCATGTGAAGACAATGAGTCTAGTTGGTGCTCAGTAGAATTTACGACCTAAGTTGTTTTCTCTCTTCCTGGGGATGAATATATTTCCCTTAAATTGCTTGCACTCCCTCATCTTGCCCTCTTAGTATTATTTCCAAGGGTTTTTATGTTTTAAACCTTATTTTCAAAACATCTTTAAATTTACAGAAAAAATGCAAATATAAAACACCGAGTTTCTGTGTGCCCTTCATCTTCAGCTTCCCCTAATGCTAACATTGTACATAAACATAATTAAATATATCAATGAATGAATGGTCTATTCATTCATTATCAGAACCAGAGAATTAACGTTGGTATGATACTATTAGCTTATCTACAGGCTTCATTCTAATTTCACCATTTTTCCAACTAATGTCCACTTTACCATCTTGTTCCAATCCAGGATCCCATATTATATTTGTCATGTAGCTTCATTCTCCAATTTGTGACCATTCCTCCGTCTTTATTTTTCATGAACTTGACACATTTGAAGAATACTGATCAGGTATCTAATACAATGTACCTCACTTTTGGGTTGTCATATATTTTCTCAGGATTAGATTGAGGTTCTGCATTGTAGACAAGAATACTATACCACTGAAGTGATGCTGGACCCTTCTCGGTGCACATAGTGTGATATGGCTTATTATTGGTGATGTTAATTTTGATCTTGGTTAAGGTGGTGTCTGCCAGGTAGCATCATTTGATGGTTACTGTTTTCCCTTTGTAACTAATAAGTATCTTATGGGGCAATAGTTTGAGATTATGCAAATATCTTTTTTTGCATTATGCTTTTACTCACCATTTCCGACATCTATCAATGAATCTTTTCTACAAAAATTAAAGCTGTGGTGTTTCCCTAATGATTGATTAATGATTGCATGGTGATTTTTCATTTCCATCATTCCTTCTATGTTGACAAATTGAAATTCTCCTGTAAAAATGAGCTCCCCCTTCCCTGATTCATTCATTCATTCATTCAATTATTTATATCAGTATGGACTCAGGGGTATTTATTCTATGGGTTATAACCCACTAGAATCATTATTTATTTTCTTGGTCAAGTTGTCCCAGATTTAACCTTTCTTCAGTTGGCACCCGTGTCCTTTCAACACGTCTCCATCATGTTTTAAGCATCTCCTTATTTCTTGGCACCACAGGATGTTCCAGGCTCATCTTGTATTTTCTCTTCCCCAGCCCTGGAATCAACTTTTTCTCCAGGGAATCCTAGTTTCTTTTATTGGAGGACAGTATTTAGAAACCCATATCTGGGCACTAGATGTGTTCATTCCTACTGACGTGTCCTTGCTTCTGTGCCCTCACTTTAGACAGAGCTAATGAATATATATATATGTAATCACAAAAAAACATTTTATCTATCCATCTCTATGCATGTTTAAAAAAAAAGTCCAAACCAACACTTTTTTTAATTGTACTTTATATAAATGTTTAGAGAACAAAGTAGCTTCTCATTAAACAATTAGTACACATATTGTTTTGTAACACTGACAACATGTCAACACTCTCCCCTTCTTGGCTTCCCTATTACCAGCCTTCCTGTCTCCTCCTGCCTTCTAGTTCTTGCCCCAGGGCAGGTGTGCTCCTTTAGTCTCGTTTTGTTTTATGGGCCTGTCTAATCTTTGGCTGAAGGGTGAACCTCAGGAGTGATTTCATTACTGAGCTAAAAGGGGGTCCAGGGGCCATACTCTCAGGATTTCTCCTGTCTCTGTCAGGCCAGCAAGTCTGATCTTTTTTTTAGTTAGAATTTTTTCTACATTTTTCTCCAGCTATGTCCAGGACCCTCTGTCGTGATTCCTGTCAGAGCAGTCAGTAGTGGTAGCTGGGCATCATCTAGTTGTGCTGGACTCAGTCTGGTGGAGACAGTGGTAGTTGTGGTCCACCAGTCATTTGGATTAATCTTTCCCTTGTGTCTTTTGTTTTCTTCATCTCCCTTGTTCCAGATGGGGTAAAACCAGTGGAGTATTTTAGATGGCCGCTCACAAGCTTTTAAGACCCCAGGCGCTACTCACCAAAGTAGAATGTAGAACATTTTCTTTATAGACTGTTATGCCAGTTGAGCTAGATGTTTCCAGAAACCATGGTCCCCACAGCCCTCAGCCCAGTAGTTCGATCCCTCAGGGAGTCTGGATGTGTCTATGGAGCTTCCATGACCTTGCCTTGGACAAGTTGTGTCAGCTTCCCCAGCACTGCGACACTTCTGATCCTAATCCACAACTCCCATTTTTTATCTGGAGCATCTTTCTCAGGCAATGAACAACCTGGCTCTCAATATCTACAGCATACAATGAAACCTGTGAGAGCTGGAACTTGATGGGACATGCCTTTGACATGGCGCAGTCTTAACACTTTTCTGTTGCTCATATTAGTGGAAAATATTTGAGTTTTCCTTCTCTGACAGGTTTCTGCCTTACACACGTTCTGGCTTTTGCAGGTTTTATTGTGCAGGGTTCACTTCTGAAGACTCTGTCTTAAGTAGGTTCTGGCATAAGTCAAGGAACTACTTTTTTTTTCTTTTTTTAGCTTTCAGTATTGTTGCCTTTCATTATGAATGTCTTTGTAAATCTGATCTTTATTTGTCTTTGGGGGTTGGAAACATTACATATAAACTTACAGATACATTTTAATACATGCAAACATATATAAAAAAATACACAAATCATGAAAATTTACTCTGACGACAAGGAAGAGTTGGATGACATTGCATTTTGTCAACTGTGGTAACAACTCCACTTGTGGAAGGTTCTCGATCATCTGAATTATCTCTAGCAATGCGGGTTGTGTTTCCAGTCAGAAAATCAGTGAGAGTTGTCTGTATGGTCTTCTTATTTTTTTATTCATATATTTCGAGATAATATCTCACTGCTTCCTGAATCTGCATATCGACTTTAGCAAGTCGATCAGTAGTTGGGTCCATGTTTTCAAGCAACTGAAGCCCCTGATTTACTTTAGAAAAAATTCCAGTTAATTCTTTCACTGCAAAGAATTTTGACAACTTCTCTCCTTCCTCTTCCTCATTCTTTCTTTCTTCTTCACCACTTCTGGCCTCTTCAAAATCCATTAAGTCTCGATCTGCGAATGCCTCCTCTCTGTGATCTATGAGCTGTTTCACATCGTCAATATCAAGTTCTAAATAAGGTGTTCTTGCCATACGCATGATTTTCCCACCGATCTCTTCCACTATATTCTTCTGATCAAATGCTTGGATTGTGTTCACATACCAGCAATTTTTCCCATATTCCCTGTATGCATTTCTCCCCAGGACGATGTACAAAAAAACAAAAAACAGATGGTTCTAAGTGCAGTTTGTCATAGCTCGAATAAGTCGTAAGTCGGGGACTACCTATATTTGCTTATTTTTATAACCCTAATATACACACATATTAGTTTTGAAATTATTAGCCATACCCTGTGAAAAACAAACTTACTAACTACAGGGCCATATTACTATACAGTTCTGGTTGTTATCCTCACAATACAAAACATAAACACAGCATAAAATCAGTCTTGTTTCCAAGGTTGTTTAGGTCAGTTCTTTTCGTCCCCAAACCCTTTCAAGGGTGGTTATTTTATTGGAGACTCATGCAGATGGGATCATTTGTCACTGTATGAATTCCACTGGGTTTCCCCCAATATCCTGGTTGTTTTTAATTCTTTATTTTGGGGGTCTATATAAGAGTTTTGGACACCCTGGTGGCATAGTGGTTAAGAGCTACAGCTGCTAACCAAAAAGTCAGCAGTTCCAATCCAGCAGGTGCTCCTTGGAAACTGTATGGGGCAGCTCTACTCTGTCCTGTGGGGTCACTATGAGTTGGAATCAACTGGACAGCAATCGTTTTTTTTTTTTTTTTTAAATAAAACTTTTAGAACTAAACAAAAAAGGTATATTTAAAGAGTGTCACTCCTCCTTATCTATACGACCCTGCCACCATTCTCACGTTCTTTCCCACCCACTCCTTTTAGGTAAACAACCTCATTTGTTTCCCGATTTACCCCTCCTTGTATTTCTTTTGTATAAGTGAGCAGATACTTTTTTTTTAAATCTCTTTCTTATATGAAGTCCAGTATACTCTAGATGATACTTCTGCAACTATTCTGATGAGAAAGTAGGGTGCCTCCTTTTGCCATATAACTGACGACCCAAGCTTATTAGGCTGGAAGCTAATAAGCTAGGCTTTTGGGAGAGAAAGACCTGCGTTTCAGCCCAAGTTCAATCAACGACTCAATGTGTGACCTTGAGAAAACTATTTAACACTATTAATCTTAGTTCCTTTATAAAGTGAAGATAACATTAGGTTCTGTCCATGGGTTGCTTAAGGATTAAATGATCATTATACGTAAAGCTCTTAATATAGTACTTAACATTTGGTTAAGTGCTCTAGAAATGTTAGCAGTGTTAGTAATATTAAGCGTATTAGTATAATAACTATGACTTTGTAATTCACTAATTTCCTAAGGCCAGCAATTTTTTTCCTTCTCTAATTTCTTTCTTAAAACCATGAAGACCACTCGGTAATTTTGGATGCACTCCAATAATTTTTCCCCAAGAGAATTATATAAGAGCCAAAACTGGTCTTCTTATTAATTTGGAAGAAAGTCTTCTACTCTGCCATACTATAATTGCAATTAGTTTTAAATCTTTAAAGAGTTCAAACATTCTATTTGTATTAATGTTAATCTATTTTATTTCATATTACTAGAGTCATGAGGAGCCCTCATGGCACAGTGGTTAAGTGTTTGGCTGCTAATCAAAAAGTCAACAAACTCACCAGCCACTCTTCCAAAGACGCAGCAGTCTGCTGTCGTAAAGATTACAGCTTTGGAAATCCTGCGAGCAATGGTTTGGTTTTTGGTTTGTGAGAATCATAAAGTCACCCTGTACACCAACTGCATAAGCTATTTTTGATAACCGATTTTGTAAAATACAAGATCATTGTGGCAAATACATATATATGTGTGTATATATATATATATATATGCATTTTTTTAAACCAGAAAAAACAATGGCAAAGGTAGTTCATAATTGGTTGTGATTTAGGAAATATTAAAATCATTATTTCCTGTTCTTGAGCCCAGAGAATGTGACCCAGCTGGAGCTAGGCCCTCAAGGACTCACAGGACACATCAACTGGGCCCTGAGGTATAAAGACAATAGCTAAAATAATCTCAGAAAATATCATTTAAGGAACCCTTCACTTAAGCCAGAACACAAAACACTTTCCACTCTTGTCTTTTTCTGTTAACATATTAAAAAAAAAAAAATAGTGAATAGAAATTTTTTGGACCAATGAAGACCCTCCTGACTGTCATTACGGAAACCTGTACCTGCGATTGTTAAAAAAGACGATTCAAAATGTAGGATCACAGTTTCTAGCCAATCTGTGAAAAGGTGAAGCTTTCAATTGTTTTGCCCAATTTGTAACGTCAATATATATTGATGACTCTGTAGCATTCCTTGGACTCGGGCAGACATGGCTGTGGCAGCATGCTTGTCCGTTTTCCCACTCTTGCTTATTCTGTAGCATTCCTTGGACTCGGGCAGACATGGCTGTGGCAGCATGCTTGTCCGTTTTCCCATTCTTGCTTATTCTGTAATACTTCCTTGGGTTCGCGCACACATGGCTCTAGCAGCATGCTTGTCCACTTCCCACTTTTGGCTTTTTTGAATATATGCCAAATAAAACTTTCTTTTTGTTTTACTAAAATTTGTGGTGTTTTGTTTTTCCTACAAAAGCTGCAAGGACACCTCTGGAATCATTTTAGTAAGTTCTGATTTAAAGTAAGTGGATCTGATGCAAATGAAAATAATTTGTTTTATAAACGCTATCTTTGCAAAAGTTCAAGTCATTAACATTTATTGTGGGCATGCTATGGGTCAGGAATATGGCTGCTTTTGGGGATATACAGAAAATAAAAGATATTCCTTCCTTTAGGAACTCACAGTCTAGTCAAGAACTTATTTGAGTTATAGGAAACCTGTGTGAAAACTGGCTTGGGTTTTCTCTGGCTTGGCCAAAATCTGTCTGAACCATTCAAAACTAGTTGGCTCCATTCAAGATTAATTTAATTAGTTATAATCAATTAGAATAATCCTTTCAATCTTTCATTCTACAAATATTCAGTTGACGGCATTGTTCTAGATACCAGAATACAGCTGTGAGCACAGTAAAGCCCTTGGTCTCAGGGAGGTTATAGTACAGAAGATCAGTCAATCGATCAATCAATCAATCAAAATCTCTGCTGATAAATGCTATGGGCGAAATTGAAGAAGTATGTGAGGGATGGAAGCGTTTGCTATTTTGTTAAAATTGGTTTAAAAAGTTCCTTCTAGTAACAGAAGAAATTTAGGGAGAGGAACATGTGGGCTTTGGGGGAGAGTTCCAGGCAACAAATTCAGAGGACCAAAGTTGGGAGAGTTGAAGGTATGCTTGAAATATTTAAGAATGAGCAATGAAATCAGTACGGTTGGGAGAGAGAAAGCCTTGGCAGAGTACAAAGAATTCAGGACAGCCAGGTAGTGAAAGCCAGTTTCCTATCTGTGAAGCTACTGGACGATTGTGAGAAGATGAATGACATGGTCTGGCTTCCACTGTAAAGGAACCCTTTTGGTCTATGTGTTGAGAATAGGCTGTCAGGGCATTTGGGTGAAAGCAGGAAAACCAGTTAGGGCAGAAATTAAGGCAACCGAAATCAAGGAACAAATGACAGTGTCTTAGAGAGAGTGGAAGCAGCGGTGTGTGGGTTGAGATGTTTCATTTCCTTAAAGTGTTTTGAATGTAGAACCCACAGAGAATGTTGTGTAGGGTGTGCAAGAAAGATAGGGGTTAATGATGAGTCAAGGTTGGAGCTGAGCTACCATAAAAATTAAGTCTGAGTCAGTTATTATTTATTAAGTGTCCTAATGTGGAGGGCAGGCTCTCATTCCTTGTGGGAAACCCGAGCTCCAATTTCTGAAAGAAAAGAAATGAGCTTCGATTAAAACGTAGAGAAATGTGCAGTGCTTCAAGCGGATGAAGGCCCCCTATTTAGGCATAACCTCGTCTGGAGACAAGTGAAAATGTTGTGGTCTCGCCACCTGCACAGAACAGAGGCAAGCAAATGTACAGAGATGTTTTTGGATCATCAGGAATGGAGGAAAAACCCAGTCCTATAAAATCCAGTTCAAGCCTGAGTCGGTGTGGTTCAAACCCAAATACAGTGAACTGACCCACTTATTGCATCTTCCTCAGGGTCAGAAATAGGTTTTACCCTACATCGTCTTAGAAGTTTTACTTTATTTGACTGTATGTCTTGGGATTTATTTGCAGCCTAAGGAAGCATCATGCTTGAAATTGCCAAGCCAAAATTGGTCAAGCACACCTCAAATTCTGGATGGCTGAATTTGCTGCCAACCCCCAGGTTCTGACTCATAGTGACCTTATAGGACAGGACAGAACTGCCCCATAAGGTTTCCAAGGAGCTGTTGGTGGAGTTGAACTCCCAACCTTTAGTTGAGCAGCCAAGCTTTTAACCACTGTGCCACCAGGGCTCCTGGATCTGCTGCCAGGCGCACTCTCTCACAAGATACCCGCATAGCAGTCTCCACTCACCTAAACAAGAACTTGGGTCCCAATGTCCATAAAGTTAGCACATTTTTCTTAATTACAGAGTAAGACAGGAGATTTTGCTACCCTGAGGAACATTTCACTGTCTTCTCATGGGTTAGAAAAATTACGTGTTTCTACCCCAACCATGGAAAACTAGCAGGCTTGGAACGTTCCATCTTATTTCTAGGAGTGAAAATTTTCTATATTCTTTCCATTTTTAAAGGCCAATGTGGATTTATTTATTGTTGAAATTTGTCTTTTTTTTTTTTTAATCTGAATACATTGTGATTTGTTTTTCCTCCATAGTGTGTCAGATTATCGACATCTGTTCAATGGCATTGGGTTTGGTTTGGTTTTTTTCTTATCCAGTTTCTTAGAAAAATTCTAAGACTGACTTGAGGAAATGAATTTATAGTAGCTTGGCCCCTACTGCACTACCACATGCATTTTAAATAACCCAGAGGAATTACCCATATTAATAAAAATGAATTATTAATTTTGTCTTATAATTTAATAGTTGAAGGCTGATTTTTTAGGCTTATTTTTAGAAAGAGGTTCCATTTAGGACTATAGTGGGCATGTTCAGATATACTAGTCTCTGTTTCAAATCTTACTTTGGGAGAGGGCAACTCCACCTGCAAATCTTGTTGCAGAGACAAAGGAGGAAGGAACAGATTCCAAGAAGGAGGGAGCCATGATTCTAATGAGACACTGGGCTACGGAACCAGAAGCAGAGAGCAACGGCAAGTTTGATCTCTAGGGGTTCTGGCAATAAGGAACGCTGATGTAAACCCAATAAGCTTGTCAGGGTCATACAGACATGGAGATGCTTATTTACACATGGGCTCTATCTGTTTTATTAAAAGCTCCAGGCAAGCAATGCTCCCACAAGATTTGGGACTGGGTTCACTGGGGATCATGTTCACTCCTCTGCTCCCAGGCTAATTAGACACAGCAGGTGACTCTGACGATGTTTTCCATGACAGCATCAGAAAGAGAACCGGAGTCAGAATGAGGGAATATAAATTAAACGGTGTGACAAGTGCCAGGGCTCTTCTGCTTCTAAGGCTCAGGTTCTTTATCTGATAAAAATAAGTGGCCAAACCAGGTGAGTTTTAAAATAGCTTCTAATTTTGAAATACAAATTTTTAGAAAAAGTATATTCTTTGGGAGCCCAATATTTTAAATGACCTTTTGGACAAAAAAAAAAAAAAAAAAGCAGGTATTCCTAGACCAAAGATAATACACACACATCTATAACTACCTTCTTCCTTCAAAGTTCAAGTGGGGGAGGTAATATGATGTGTTCTGCACAGCATCAGTTTCCTACCTCTCGGGCACATCTGACCTGGGAGACAACTGGAGGCTCCCAGGGATCTGGTTCCCCTGCACTTATATCAACAGGATGCATCGCTTGGATCTCTTTTTTTTTCCTAACCTGGCAGCAAATTTCCTTTAAGTCTAGGCCCTAATAACTTGAAAAATGCTTGAACCCAAAATTCCACGGGCTAGCACAAACACAGGCAATTAGAATATTTCTGTGACTCTCTTTCTAGAAGAGGAAAAGAATGAAAACAAACTTACTTCAAATCATTTAGGAACACAAATTCCAGATATGGGAAACTTTCTGATCCTAGAAGATTTCTTTTGCAATTTAATCTCTGAGACTTTGAGAAGTTTGCAAGAATCTTATAATCACTTGGAACCCCCAAAACCCTAGTTATCATTACAATTCTTCTATTCAGGAAAGTACCCAAACCCATTTCCACTGGGTCGATACGAACTCATAGCAACCGTATAGGACTGAGTAGAACTGCCCCACAGGGTTTCCAAGAAGCTGTTGGTGGATTTGAATTACCAACCTTTTGGTTAGCAGCCAAGTTCTTAACCATCGAGCCACCAGGTCTCCAGGAAAAGTACAGGGATCATTAACTACTTGTTATTGACACCTAACTCCATAGCAAGCATTGTTCCAGTTCTTCTATATTATTATTCCTGAGTGCCCACTAAATGTGTCAGGAAGTGTAATAATAACAACAAATACATGTCACACCTACTACGTGCCAGTGCACTAAATATTTTGCATATAATAATTTACTTACTTCTCAGAACAACCCTGTATGGAAGATACTGTTATTATCACCATTAACAGATGAGAAGACTGAGGCACAAAATAACTTTCCCAAGATCACAAAACTAATTGGCAGTTGAGCTACGTGTTAAAGCCAGCAGCCTAGCACTATAGTCTCTGACCCATACTGTACAGACAGTACATGCATTCCTTTCCTTGACGCTTACGGCATTCTACATTGGCAGGGATTGTCATTCTACTTTTAATATGAAGAAACAGAGGAACAGAGAGTGTAAATGACTGGAACGAGGCTACCCAGAGTGTCAGTGGCTCAGCCAGTTCTAGAGTGTGCGTTTTTTTTTTCTCATTACTGCATTCAAAAAAAAAAAGAAGACGACGTGTGTTTAGGTTTTTTTTTTTAAATCCCTGAAATTTAATGGCTACGATTTCAGAATATGTGCTTCTAAGCAGAATTTCAAGTAGTAGGATAAACAAAAGCCATGAATCCCTGAACGTAAGAGACATGGTTAAAAACAGCACAATCTCAAGGTTATCAGAGCTTTGTGAGTAAGAGTTCAAATCTAGAAGTCAAATTGATTTAAATATGAACCCAGTCTGAGTACAGAAACTTGAATGAGTTACTTACGCCATCTAAATTCTAAAGATGCTTCAGTGCTGGGCAAGACAACAACACTGGGCCTCAGAAAATGGAGATCTAGTTACAGGAATCAGAGTTGAAAATCAGGATATGTTCTTAGATCGGCATTAGCAGACCCGGTACTTAAACAAAAGTAAAAAAAAAAAAGATGAGGTTAAAACTAAATTTTGCTTGACACTGAACTCAGTCACCTAGGTTTTAACTAGGGCTCTTCAAGTCGTCCCCAACTATGGGCGCACTAGCATCTAGGGCTTGCAGTGGATGAATGAAGGCTGGTGTGATGGTTAAGGCTGTGTGTCAACTTGGCTGGGCCATGACTCTCAGTGTTTATATGGGATCACTCCCATGATCGAATCTGCTGTGAGTAGCCAATCAGTTGAAAGGGATTTTCCTTGGGGGTGTGGCCTGCATCCAAATATAAGCAGATGTTCAGGCTTTTTTGGTCATTCTGGATCCTGTGGCTGTTTCCTGTTCATCTGACCCCCATTTCTTGGGACCTGAGCTATCAGCTAATCTGCCGATTTGGGTTTCGTCAAATTTCACAGCATGTGAGCAAGAGCCCTGCTCTCCAACCTGCTGATCTTGGGTTTGCCAGCCCCTGTGGCTACATGAATCAGGAAAAGCCTCTATCCTGATCCACGAACTTCAGACGTTCCAGCCTCTACAATTGTGTGAGCCATTTCCTTGATATAAATCTCTCTCTCTATATATTTACCCACTTTACTTGTTTTGCTTCTCTAGAAAACCCAGCCTAAGACACCTGGCATAAGCATCAATGACTCCACCTTTGAGAAGAGAGCGTGAAGACAGAAATAGATTACCAACCCCTATCATTCCAAAGGAAACCATGCCAGCATAGTGGTTAAGAGCTATGTCTGCTAATGAAAATGTCAGCAGTTTGAATCCACCAGGAGCTCCTTGGAAACTCTATGGGGTAGTTCTACTCTATCCTATAGGGTCACCATGAGTCAGAATCAACTTGACGGCAACGAGATTTTTGGTTATCATTCCAGAAGGGAAGATGTGGTAATCGGTAATGCTTCTTTTTATGGTTTATTTGTCCTTAAGAGTAAAAGAAGATCTACCTCCCTAGATAGAAAATGTGGACAGATAAAGAACTACCTATCTCTGGAAGCAAATATTCACTAAAGATAGCACTGTCTCATACATTTTTTTCTCCTGAGTATTCATCATGCTAAGAACTACCAAACAGTTGGCTACTGAAACCTTTGCGTATAGGGGATGAGTTTTCATATGCCTGTAATCAGATTAAAGAAGGTCTGGGGCCAATCACAGAGTACTGCATTAATCAAGGGTCCTTCTCATCTTAATAGCATAAGATTTACATTTTTTTTTTTTTCTTTTAGTTCAAAGATGATCTTCAACTAACTGAGAATTCCATGTAAATATTGTTGGAAACTAGGCCAGCCTCAGGAAAAAAAAAAAAAAAAAAAGACTACAATTCCTTCATTGTAATAAATAAATCTAATGAACAGATCTGATTGCAAACAAATATGTGACCTCATAAGACAGAATATACCCTTGCTTACGAACCTCAAGGTAGAACTTGATACGTTTTCTCTGTTATTAATATTTTCTCTAACTTGGGTAAGACCTGATTATCAAATACGGTATGTTTAAGACACACGACAGCAAGAAATAATAATAATCTCACTCCTCTCTTTCTACTCTCCTAAAGTTTTGGAGTTATCCACTAATGTTCAGCAGGAAACAGACATGCCCTGCCAGCCACCTTGCGGCACTGAGGAACTTCCAGGCACATTGGGACCATTTCTCAACTTGCATAACATGATTGCACACATGTTGGGAATAATATGACTCATGCAGCACCATCATGTTTATTGGGAGCAGAGATGAGCCCGACGTGAGAGCAACTTGGATTAACATAATAGGAGTTACAGAGCAATTAAATTCTTCCACATCACATGTAAGTATAATGTGTTAATAAAAAAGTAATCGCACCTCCATTGTTTCTGCAGGTTCAGCTTAATTACATGGCAGTTAAAACTCTCTCCCCTTATTCATACTCAGCAAGGACTCCCTTTACCATCTGCTGGAATTTAATTAATATACATTAAATGCCCTGCTCTATTATTAAATGTAATTTAACAACTTCCCCTGCACTCTCCATTCAGGGCAACGTGAATGGAAGAAATAATCAAAGAAAACAGAAGCTACTCCCCTTATTAAAATATTATATACACATTTATCCACACATTACTTTATTTGATCTAATTTAGGAAAGATATTTTTCACCTCTTAAGCATGGAATGACTCTTGGAAGCTTCAGGAGTTCACAGTTTACTGAGAGCCAAGAAAGAATTCTCTTAGTTAGCAGAATTATCTGATTTGAAAATAGTTCCCTGGTAACCCTATTTCAAAAGGCTGAACATTTGAAGAACTGGTAGATAATTAGAAGGATAACAGCATGTGTTTCTTCCTCTCTAATGTTTTCAGTAAACATTTAATATTGAAATGTTATAATGTATACACCCACTCCTCACTTATAGAATATCTCATTATCCAAATTTTGCATTTATGACAACAGCAAAAAATCCTCTATCCAACTATTTTGCACATTAACTACGTCCATCTGGTAGTAAGGAACACAGAGGTATAAGGCAAGAGTAACGCTGGCATGGTGGTTAAGGCTATGTGTCAACTTGGCTGGGCCATGATTCTCAGTAGTTTGACAGTTATGTAATGATGTAATTTGGCAGTTACGTAATTTGGCAGTTATGTAATGATGTAGTTAGCATCCATTATGTGATCTGATGTGGTCATTCTCCACTTTTCCATAATGCCAATTTTCACTTAATGACCTGCACTTTGGAACCTAACCATGTTGATAACGGAAGAGTATGTGCACAATGAAAGGGAATAACAATGGGGCTTAAAGAACATAGCTACCCTTCTGAAGGAATCAGGATGATGTTAAATTTTCAGTTTAATGAACTAGCTGCTCTCAAGTTGAATCTGACTCACGGTGATGCCATGTATATCAGAGTAGAGCTGTGCTCCATAGGGTTTTCAACAACTGGTTATTTGGAAGTAGATTACCAGGATTTTTTTCTCATGTGCCTCTAGGTGGATTCGAATGTCCAACCTTCTGGTTGGCAGCCAAGCACACTAATCATCTGCACCATGTAGGGATTCCTTGCTTTATAAAACAAAGAACACTAAAACTACAAGCTTCCAAAATTTTTAAGTGAGGAAACAGACTCAGATAGGCAAGCACTGGCTTGCTGAAGATTACCTAACTAGCTATGGTATGGCAAAAATCTAAAACCCAAGCCACTGATGTAAGCAGGACGGGGCAATGGGAGTGGTCTTGCCCTTGCCCCAGCTTCAGGCAATAAGGAGAGGGAAGATATTTTATTTAGAGAGAAATTAAGCAAAATCACTAAACCACTTGAAAGTCAGTCTGCCCCCAATGTGCCTGCAATTCCAATGACGAACTACTTCTCCCAAAGAGGTAAACTTCTCCTCCCAAGATCTCCTCAGTTCCCATTGATATGTCCCTGCTCAGAGCTCCTGGGGAGCAAATCCAATCACATTCCACAATACTGTGCCACGTAATCTCAACCCACTTTCTAAAAAAAAAAGGTTATACCAAGAATGTTTCAAATCAAGTGATTTTATGAAGTTGATGTTCTATTTTAAACATATCTGAACTAACCCCAATAATGCAGATACCAGATTATGCTTTGAGGATTCCTGGCATGATAGCGCCCTCTGTGAAAACATACTTCTCAAGGAACTTTCATTGTTACCAAGACAGGAGAGAGGAAGTGTCTCAGGGATCCCTTGCTCTGAACTGCACATCGCTGAAAAATGAAAAATCCCTCTTCTCACTGTCGACACAGAAAACATCCTTTTTTGAACCTAATATCAGCCAGGATGTGAGTACCAAGGCTGTGCTCCGGGATCCCAGGGCTGGGCTCCGCAAAGACAGCTGGCTCCTTAGTATTTAACAAGCACATAGTGAGGAAATTCAGGCTGAAAAAATAGAAGATATCTTCCAGCGTTTCCTGTGTGAACCAGGTTTCTAACAGACCAAAACCTTCTCTTGAAGGGAAACTGCAAAACATAAAAAAGAAAACCAGAGAAAAATTTCTCAGAATGAAATTATAGAAAGTCATTTAGTATTGCTTCACCAACTTAAAAAGAGGTAACGGAGAATTACGGGTGATAAGTCTTTTTCTTATTGGTTTTCTTCTTCATATTCATCCTCCTTATGCAGCATATAAGGAAGGAGAGATGGTATTAGGAACAATAATTGGTACACAGAGGCATGGGCAGGACTGTTTTTATTCCATTCCAAAATTTACTTGGCCAGTGGTGAACAGTTGATAAGTTGTGGGTCTGAGACAAAACTCAGGCATTACAGCCTCAGTGCCTTCTCCACGCCTGTATAATATCCCATTCCTGAGCCATACTTTTACCATGTTCTCCCCTCTTTTCAAAATACCCTAATCAACTCTCCTTTATCCATCTACCCTACTTGCTGAAACTGCTTCAAAAACAGTTATAGATAGGCAGATAGATAGGTATATACATACATACATACATACCTAAATGTAGAAGTAGAGGCAGAGCTATCACACTTAATACGTGCCAATCGCTTTGTTAATTTAGGTAGATACGGTGGTGAGTATGATTTGTAACGTGGCAGGGGAAAGGAACATTAAACCAGAAGTTATAGTTCAATTATAAGAGTGTTGTGATGAGGCTGGGGGGGGAGGGGGAAGTGCTGTGAGAAGTATAATCTAATCAGCCTACGGGCCAAGTAACATATCCTGTTGTTGTTGTTACCGTACCATACCCATTGCCGTCGAGTCAATTCTGACTCATAGCGACCCTAAAGGACAGAGTAGAACTGCCTCATAGAGTTTCCAAGGAGCACCTGGTGGATTTCAACTGCCAACCTTTTGGTTAGCAGCCGTAGCACTTAACCATTATGCCACCAGGGTTGTTGTTAGATGCTGTCAAATGGGCTCTGACTCATAGCAACCCTATGTACAACAGAACAAAACACAGCCCGGTCCTGCACCATGCTCACAATCATTTCTATGCTTGAGCTCATTGTTGCAACCACTGTGTCAGTCCATTTCATTGAGGGTCCTCCTCTTTTGCACCAATCCTCAGCTCTACAAAAATGATGTCCTTCTCCAGGGACTTGTCCCTCCTGATAACAAGTCCAAAGTAGATGAGATGAAGTCTTGCCATCCTCACTTCTAATAAGCATTCTGACTGTACTTCTTCCAAGAAAGATTTGTTCGTATTTCTGGCAGCACATGGTATAATCAATATTCTTCACCAATACAATAATTCAAAGGCATCGATTCTTCTTTGATCTTCCTTATTCACTGCCCAGTTTTCACATGGATATGAAGCGACTGAAAATACCATGGCTTGGGTCAGGTGCGCTTTAGTCTTCAAAATGACACCTTTGCTTTTAAATATTGTCAAGAGATATTTTGCAGCAGATCTGCCCAGTGCAATGCATCATTTGATTTCTTGACTGCTGCTTCCATGGGTGTTGATTGTGGATCCAAGTAAAATGAAATCCTTGACAACATCAATCTCTTCTCTGTTTATCATGATGTTGCCTATTGGTCCAGTTGTACAGATTTTTGTTTTCTTTATGTTGAGGGGCAATCCATACTGATCTTTGGTCTTCATCAGTAAGTGCTTCATCCTCTTCACTTTCAGCAAGCAAAGTTGTATCATCTGCATATCACAGACTGTTAAAAAAGTCTTCCTCCAATTCTGATGATGCGTTCTTTCTCTTATAGTCCAGCTTTCCAGATTATTTGTTCAGCATACCGATTGAATAAGCATGGTAAAAGGATACAACCTTGACACACACCTTTCCTGACTTTAAGGTATCCCTTGTTCTGTTCGAACGACTGCCTCTTGGTCTATGTACCGAAGTTCCTCATGATCACAATTAAGTATTCTAGAATTCATATTGTTCACAATGTTATCCATAAATTGTTACGATCCACAAAGCCAAATGCCTTTGCATAGTCAATAAACAAAGATAAACACTTTTTCAGAATTCTTTGCTTTTAGCCACAATCCATCTGGCATCAGCAATAATATCCCTTGTTCCACATCCTCTTCTGAATCCAGCTTGAAATTCTGGCAGTTCTCTGTCGATGTACTGCTGCTACTGCTTTTGAACGATCTTTAGCAAAATTTTACTTGTGTGTGATATTAATATTTTCTCCTGTAGGAATATTATTTAAGCTGAGACTTAAAACATCAACAGACGCTAGTCAATAGGGTTCAGAAAAAAAGAAAAACTTGTGTGGAAGCCCTGAAGCTAAAGTTATTTGGCCTGTTGAAAAATTAAAAGGAAAGACAACTAGAGGCTGTGGTTGGAATCCATGTGAGAAATTACAGAAGTGAGAGGTCATGTTGGCCTGGGTGGAGTTAGTGGCAGTGGCAATAAAAAACTCACCTGTAGAAACAACAATGAGATTTGGGCATTGTTAGCAAGTCATGGGTAAGAAGGAGGGTTCGAGAATGACCCCTGGATTTTTATTGATCCACAAAGCCTAATTCAACATGTCTTAGTTCTCCCATTCTCTATGAGGCATGCAACATACTCTATAATGCCTGATATTAATATTAGTTGTTTTCATGTTGAGTTCACAAGTTTATGAGTCCTGTTCTTCCTTATAGCCTTAGCACTTTGCTCAGTGCCTTTCATGCAGGTAACTGTAAATGTTTATTGAATCAAAATTATTTTAGGAAAAAACCCTGTTCTACCAGATATTTCAGGAAAACTTAATTGGGATTAGATTATTTGCGTAAAGTCACATGGCAAAACAGCAATATTCTTGAATTTTACCCCTGGAATTCTCTCCTTCCAAGGTTCAGACAGGATCTGTCTGTTAGCTCAGTGCAGGTTAATGGTTGAACTTCGTTCTCTCAGGGATTATCCTTCCAGAATGTGCCTCCCAACTTCCATCACCAGCAAAATTAAAATCCCCTCATGATAAGTAATTTAAAAGGTGTGAATGGCTGAAAAGACTTAGAAGATGTTCTCATCCTTGTAGCTGAAGCTACTTGTCAAGCACCACTGACAAAAAGCCAGAGAAAGCTATGCTTGAAGGACCAGCCCTCACTCTCTGCTGTTGCTGACTGTTCCATAGGAAATGTTCAGTGAACTTACACTCCCGTACAGCCAGCCCATTCCCAGAATTCATATACATGCCTTATTTAAGGTATCGCTATTGTTTCAGGGATTTTTATGTTTGTTAGTTAATTTTTTCTTACTCAATTGTTTCTTTAAAAATGAAGAAAAAGTGAGAGTGGGGTATGAAGGGAGGGAAACACCCAGTGGAAACATTTAACTGTTATTCCCATGGTAGATAACAGCTCTGGGCTGACCCTCTCTTCTAAGGTTAACATTTTCTCGTCCTTTCCTTTAGAATTATTTCTTATCTTTTTACAGTGACATTAAAACTTCTTGAACATAATCCAGGTTAGGAATTGCATTTTCACTGTGATCCTATAAATATGCAGACTACACTTGGCGCATTTACTCATATATAATTGAAACGAATGTTTCACAAAATATTACTTAACCATATGAGGAGATACTTTATATTTTCTCAATTCATGTGACATTCTTTCTTTCCTTTCTTTTTTTATTGTGGCCTGACCAACTAATGTGTCCCAATTCTTAGTCGGAGAAACACTGCCTTATGCCACGTTGGCAAATATTATTCCTGGATATGAAAATCCATCTCATAATTGAATCTGATCTTTTCAAAAAGAAAATGAACCCAGTCATCACGGTGCACTATCCCCTGATGACTCTGGTTGAATATACTTCTGCAGTCAAAAGACCAAGACTATTTTTAGACCAGTTGGGAGTACTGGATATGAAAAAGGAAAAAAATGTTTATACAAAGCACTGGTTAGGTCACATTTGACTACATCTGGTCAAATTACTTCAAGAAAGAAATAATGAAATTGCAAAGGTTCCAGGAAAGACGAACAGCCAGGTTGAATTCACCTTAAACACAGGACAACTGGCAAATATGAAGACAGAGTTTTCCCGTAAAGGACTTCAGTCTTAATAGCATCTGCCCCCTGACATAATCCCCTTGCTTCACCTCCGAATCCAGCAGTGAGTCTGGGATTCTTTTTATTTGAATTCATTTTTTTTAGACTGGTATCAAAGGGTTTGTTTGGAAATCAATGAGTTTTCTTTATTTTGGGATCTAAGCAGCATGGATACCTCTATGCCCTTCCACTGTGAAGTCACAGTGCTGCGGCTGAGGTCCAGGACATTGCTTCTTGGCATAGCGGTGCTGGGCAGGTTAGGGTAGTGTTATGATAGCGGTGCTGGGCAGGTTAGGGTAGTGTTATGAGTGAAGTTTCTTCTCATGGAGGTTGATTTTTTACTTTATTAATTATGTACCTTTAACTACTTTGGGAGTCCGTAGGTGGTGCAAATGGTTAAAAAACTCAGCTGTTAACAGAAGGGTTGGTGGTTTGAGTCCACCAAGATAATGAGGCACTTTAGAAGAAAGGCCTGGTTATCTATTTCCAAAAAATCGTTTACTGAAAACACTGTGGAGCACAGTTCCATTCTGACATACATGGGGTTGCCATACTGGTACTGATTAGCTACCTTGAGATGAAGGCTAAGAGAGATCCATTCTTTAGACATGCAATTCCTAAGCCATAAGCAACTTTAGATATCATGCAATACTCACCCAACCTAACTCTTTCATTTGTTAAGACTTGATCAAGAAAATAGAATAAGTCTGGTCAATGTGAAGACTCAAATTCAATTTTACTGAATTTTCAGCCAGTTTTTTAGGAATTTTTTTAATGGTATCATTATGCCTGATACCACAAATGTGGTCCAAGAACTATTTAAGAAGAATACCATTTCCATTAAATCTGTAGCTGAGGAGGGGAAATACAACACTTGACCCTCCATAGATTCTTTTCACTTCTGTGTCTCCACCTGTTCCCTGAATGCAATCGCACAACCAAACACAAGCAAGTAGGGCACCCTGGGTGTGAGTAAGATAATCTGGTTGCTCAGGCAGACGAGGTAGAGGTGTGAAATGCTATGTGTGAGATCTCTTTGTCATCACTATCAACATAATCATTGTGGGCCTGAGCAAATATTTGTGTCAAGGTAATTGTCTGGAGAATTTATTAATTGCATTGGTTAATGGGCAATTATCAGATCACACCAAGATGCTCTCTCCTTCCTTTTTCCGCCACTGGTACACATAATGTAGCAACAAATTTTCCAATTAATATACTAATAGATTTGCCTTTATCTTGTGTTTCACTGGGAATTTGTTTAACCAAGACTTCACTAATACAAGCAGCTGTTTAAATTGAAAAATTGCAGTGCCTTCCCCCCACTACCCTGATAGAAGTCTTATCTGTGTGTGAAAGTGACAAGAACGTATCTTTTTGTTGAGACAGTGTTGGGATTAGCTAAACTACATAAAGCTGATTGGAAATAAAGGAAAATATTTGTCCCTTTTTAGGGTTCACCTAAACCTGATGTGAGTGTGTGAGTCTATCCCCTACGGAAACAGATCAGCACTCTGAGGGGAAAGGACACTCTATTTAGATATGGAAAGGTGTTGATCCTTGGCATTTAGGTTCGTGAAGAAAGGGAGGCATGAAGGGACAGGAGAATGGTATCTGAAGAATTTCTATGTAGGCTTCATGACTATTAATTATTTATTAGATTAAGTTTTAAACATTTTTATAGGGACATCTTAGATGCATTTATTACCACACTGTCTTTTGTGATGGCCATATTGAAGCATCAAGATAATGAAAGGCTGTATTTGAAGGACCCACTCCTGCTCAAGTAAACAGAACTTTTAAGAATCTAGTTTCTTACTGCAAATAAATATAACACTCTGGGCCAAACCCACATCACACAGGTTATTTCCTAAACATAAGCCAGCTCCTTGGATTTGGGTAAGTGCCTTGGTATGTCATCACATATTGAACTTTTTCTCATTTTTCTTTATTAGATGTAAAGATAGAACTGGTAAGGACCATAGCGTGAAGAGAAGGAAGAATGACTATGCTTGTGTCAGTGTGTGTGTGTGTGTGTGTGTGTGTGTGTGAGAGAGAGAGATTGAGAGAGAATGCGTAATGATATGGATGTATATTAAGGGTATGAATGGCCAGGTTACTAGACCACAGGGTGTCTAGAGTTGGATGAGAAGTGCTTCTTTGACAATCATGGCTGATCCATGGGAATGACATTGGTTGATATACGTACCAGGAGCATACCATTTCCAGACAAATCATCTCACAGGAACTTAATCCCTAGGTGGGCTAGTAAGCGTAATTTACTAGGATTAAAAACTAAGAAGAACAACAACCAGGAAAAAATCAGATAACAGAGTTTAAGGTCTTATATAGACTCCGCATTAAACCTACTGCCGTCAAGTCAATTCCAACTCATAGCTACTCTCAGCCTCATAACAATAAATAAATAAATAAATCCTTCATCTCTCTCACTTAGGAAGATACAGGGCCAAGCTGCTTGCCTCATTCACATGTACAGTTCCTGAGCTGGCAATAACGAATTCATGATTATGAGGCACTTTGAGATACCCTGAATATACATACATATGTGTCTGTATATATATGCATATATATATAAATCGACTCGATGGCACTGGGTTATATACATATGGAAACCCTGGTGGTGTAGTGGTTAAGTGCTACAGCTGTTAACCAAAAGGTTGGCAGTTTGAATCTGCCAGGTGCTTCTTGGAAACTCTATGGGGCAGTTCTACTCTGTCCTACAGGGTTGCTATGAGTCGGAATATACTCGACGGCACTGTGTTTGGTTTATATATATATATATATATATATATACATACACACACTTTTTTGTATTTCTTCTTTTCAGCAACGAAATCATCCCCAAGAGGGCTGGCTCACTTATTTATCACTTATTTATTTATGTGCACATGAATGAAATTTATCTGTGTATAAGAGAATATAGTCACTGACCTTTATAAGATACGAGGTAACAGCACTGTGAATCTTACTGCCTAATCACTCGCTCCTCAGCTAGTCCTCAGCCCACAAGGCACTGGTAAAATGCAGGCCGTAAGGAAATAAAATTTTAAAAAGTCAAGGAAGGGAATGACAGTAGCTAAAGATATCTGGCCCCCGTAGGCAAAGCTAAGGAATTTTACACATGGCCCCTGATGGCTGTGGAATGAAATGCTTCAGAGCCCTGTCTTTGCTAAATTTCCTTCAATTTTTTGCCTGCTAGGATGGAATTCATAACCTGACAGCATAACATTGTCTTTCAGTTATCTTGAGAAATGTGTAAGCTCCTTTGAGTGGATCAGTATTAAAGGAGAAAGTCTTGGCTCAGATGTGGAGAATGAAGGCAAGTAAGTCCCCTCCTTTTCCCACAGGCCAGAACTAAAGTAGGTACAGATATGATCCTCTCAGCTATGGAGAATCACAGAAGTCTCAAGACAAAGACAAGAAATTAGGGAGTTAAACAGTAATAAACCACCCCATTAATCAAACACACACTGCTCATTTTACTTACATTGCTAATCAGTGGTTCTTGAGTGGACTCCAACTCACGGTGAGCGCATGTGTTTCCGAGTAGGACTGCGGTCCAAAAGGGTTTTCATGGCTGTGACCTTTCAGATGCAGACCAACAGGCCTTTCTTTGAGGTGCCTCTGGGTGGGTCTGAACCGGCAGCCTTTCAATGAGTAGTTGAGCGCTTCACTGTGCCACCCAGGCAGCTGCATTATCAATAATCCATGTAATGGTAATGGTCTCTGCAGGTAAGTATCACTCTACCCATTTTACAAACAATCAGACTGAAGCTTCCAGAGGTTAACTGATTTTCTCAGGGTCACCAGCTCGTGGATAATGGTAGAATCGGGATTTGATACATGGTCTAATTCATTCTAAAGTCTTGTTGTTATATCACAAACTGCTTCCTAATAATGAATTTGTTATTGCCAGCCTGGAACCTGTGCAACTGAATGCTTTTATCTTATTGCATGTGTGCTGACTCAGTGTAAGGAACTCTGTCTTTACAAGGGTATGCAAAGTCACCCACGGACACACAGTGTCATGGAGGAGAAAGAAACAGACACAAGTACGTTGCTGTTTTTGTTGTTAGGTGCCGTCCAGTCCATTTTAACTCACAGCGACCCCTTGTGACAGACGAGAGCTGCCCCATACATAGGGTTTCCTAGGCTGTAATCTTCATGGGAGCAGATCACTAGGTCTTTCTGCAGTGGAGCCTCTGGGTGGGTTCAAACTGTCATCCAAGTGCTTAACTGTTGCACCACCAGGGATCCTTAGACACTAGTACAAGAAGCTGTAATGAGCATATAGTAGATACGCCCACAAAAAGTCCAAGGAGCATCGGGAAAGAAAAAAAGATCATTTCTGCCTTGAATGATTAAGAACAGGCTCATGAGAAGGGTACAAATTTAACTGTGCCTTGAGGGATAACTATGCAGACATGAGTAATGAAAACATTACAACCAAAGTAAAAAATTATTGGGCAAAGTCTGGGAAGTTCATGGTTTAGTTGGAATAGGTCCTAAAACACGCTACAACATGAATGAACCTTGAAAACATTATGCCAAGTAAAACAAGCCAGTCACAACTGACAAATATTGTATGATTTCACTTACTTGAAATATCTAGAATAGCCACGTGTATAGAGACCAAATTTTGTTAGTCGTTACCTGGGGCAGGTAGGAGATATCATGGATTGAATTGTGTCCCCTCAAAATATCTGTCAACTTGGCTGGCCATGGTTCCCAGCACTGTGTGATTGTCCACCATTTTGTCATCTGATGTGATTTTCCTATGTGTTATAAATTCTGCCTCTACGATATTGATGAGATGGGATTAGTGGCAGTTATGTTAACGAGGCAGGACTCAAGCTACAAGATTCGATTGTGTCTTGAGCTGATCTCTTTTTAGATATAAAAAAGAGACGCAAGCAGAGAGACCACATACCACCAAGAAAGCAGCACCAGGCACAGAGCATATCCTTTGAACTTGGGGTCCCTGTGCTGAGAAGCTCCTAGACGAGGGGAAGATGGATGACAAGGATCTTCTTTCAGAGCCGACAGAGACAGAAAGCCTTCCCCTGGAGCTCATACCCTGAATTTGGACTTCTAGTCTGCCTACTGGACTGCGAGAGAAAAAAATTTGTTGAAGCCATCCACTTGTGGTATTTCTGTTCTAGCAGCACTAGATAACCAAGACAGAAGGGAAGGGAAGGAGGAAACCCAATGCCTGGAGGACATTCGGCTTTTGTTAAAGGTCACTACAAGATTTGGAAAAGGACACAAGTGATGGTTGAGCAACATGGTTGAAAACCACGATGGGCATAATTAATGCTGCTGAGCTGGGCATGTGAAAACTGTTGAAAGCTCAAAGTTTGTTACATATATATTCATTACACACACTCACACATACAAAGATAAATATTAAAAAAAAAAAAAAAAAGTACCTAAGTGTTAAAGTCGACTTCAAAACCCAAATCAGGAAATTTAGATTTTATTCTGCATACAATGGGGATATTTGAGGATTTCCAAAGACCCTAGTGGTGTAATGGTTAAGAGCTACGGCTGCTAACCAAAAGGGTGGCAGCTTGAATCCACCAGGCACTCCTTGGGAACTCTAGGGGGCAGCTCTGCTCTGTCCTATAGGGTCGCTAGAGTTGGAATCGACTTGACGGCAACAGGTTTGGTTTCAGATTTTTAAAGATGAAAGAGCTGTGCCTGCTTTATGAATTGTGAAGATTTATCTCCCCAGTATGCAGAAGGTAGAATTAAGAAGTCTTTAAGCTATGAGAGAGAGTCTGATAGAAATAATAATTAAAATTTCTGAAAATAAATCTCTGAACTGAAAGTATTTCATGACTTTAGGAGATTTGGAAAAGGTGGCTGAGTTGCCAATGTGTAGATGTAGGGAAGTCCTCACCACAGTACTATTAGATAATGACCCAGGATAGCACCAATCCAGTCAGTGTCCCCTTGGCTAGGAACTCATTCCCTGCTCTAAAAAGATGACACTCATTTCTAGAAGAATGTATTGAATGTATCTCCTGCAGGGTGTGAGCAATAAACAGTTTCCATCCACCAAGCTTTGGATAAGCACTAAGGGCAGTGAGTTTAAGGCCGTGCACTTTCTGACAAGTGTCTGGAGAGCACTTAAGTCTGCAATCTTCTCTCTTAACTGCAAGCTAAGGTAAGCTCCGGGCTGACATCCTCTTATACAAGTTCAGAATCTGGAAAAGACACGTCCATGTACTTAAGTCCACTGTCTCTCTGCACAGGGGCAGCTTAAAAGTACCTGGCAAAAAGGCCAAAATTCTTCTTAAGAAGTAGCTTTCAGCTGTCACAATCAAAAGCACCAAATGAACTATACCCTCGCCTCCAGATCGTAAGGCTACAATCTGAAAAATGGTCTGAAAAAGATTTAAGGCAAATAAACCCAAACCATACACACCATCATCATGTTGTTGTTGTTTTCAATTACGCTCCCAAGGACCCGAAAGCGGAGTTACCATGGAGCTAAGGAAGTTTAAGTGTCAGGGTCCCTGACTTGCAAGGGTTCTTCTGAGATTCTGAAAGAGGCTCTACAAACAAGTGAAGCTATAGTAGTTGTTGGCTTTTTGTTTTAAGGTGGAAGTTTGTTGTGAATTTTTCTTGTCTAGATGAACATACTTATACTTGATTTTATATTATTTTTTTATGAAGACCAGTACCAGCTGCTGTCAAGCTGATGCCAACTCATGGTGACCCCATGTCGTCAGAGTGGAATTGTGCTCCATAAGGTGTTCAGTGGCTGATTTTTCAGGAGCAGATCACCAGGTCTTTCTTTCAAGGTGCCTCTCAGTGGACTCAAACTGCTAACCTTCTGGTTAGCAGCCAGGCACATTCACTGTCTGCATCACCCAGGGATTCCTTTTTTATAGCAGCGTCTCCAAATTGTATAAACTGTCCCTGCGTGATTTCTTGAGCTGGGATGGTATAACTTCCTGATAAACTCTACAAGATTAAATTGTTTAAAATATGTATATGCCTAACTAAATTAACTCACTAAATACAGTTATTGATTTCAAGTCACTTAAATATTGGGGGTTATATTCCAATCACTAAATTGGTTTGAGAATCATTGTTTGGCAACCATTCATTTTGGCAACCGAAATTCAAGCCTCAAGTTGGAATTCTGAAGGATTCTAGGGGCAAGATACGGAGCCCTGGTGGCGCAGTAGTTAAAGTGCTTGCTGCTAACTGAAAGATCAACAATTTGGATAAACCACCTGCTCTGCAGTCTGCTTCTGTAAAGATTTACAGTCTTAGAAATTTACTGTGTCCTATAGGGTCCCTATGAGTTGGAATCGAATTGACGGTAATGGATTTGGTTATTTTATTTTATTATATGGGCAAAAGAAACACCAGAACAATATAGGAAACATGTACAGAGTCAATGTACCAAAAAGAATTGGTCTACATTCAACCATTTCAGGAGGTAACATAGGATCAAAAGCCTATGGTGTTGAAAGAAATTCAAGCTGCACTAAAGGCACTGGCAAAAGACAAGGCTCCAAGAATTGATGGAATACCAGTTCAGATATTTCAAAAAAAGAATGCAAAGCTGGAAGCATTCGCTCATCTATGCCAAGAAACTGGCCAAGTGACTGAAAGAGATCCGTATTTGTGCTCATTCCAAGGAGAGGTGATCCAACTGAACGTAGAAATTATCGAACAATATCATTAATATCACATGCAAGTAAAATTTTGCTGACGATGATTCAAAAATGGTTGCAGCATCTACCGGAGTGCCAGAAATTCAAGTCAGATTCAGAAGAGAACGAGGGACATCATTGCTGATGTCAGATGGATCTTCACTGAAAGCAGAGAATACCAGAAAGATGTTTACCTGTGTTTTACCGACTACGCAAAGGCATTTGACTGTGTGAATCATAACAAATTATGGATAACGTTGCCAAAAATAGGAATTCCAGAACAATCTGAAAAACGCTTAATTGTGCTCATGTGAAATGTGTACACAGACCAAGAGGCAGCCGCTCCAATAGAACAAGGGGATACAGGGTGGTTTAAAATCAGAAAAGTTGTGCGTTAGGACTGTATCACTTCACAATATTTATTCAATTTATATGCTGAGAAAATAAGACTCATTAACAACCTGAAATACACAGATAACACACCTTCCTTGCTGAAAATGAAGAGGACTTAAAGCACTTACTGATGAAGATCAAAGACTACAGCCATCAATATAGATCATACCTCAACATAAAACAAAAATTTCCTCAATCATCTCTCATATGCATGTGAAAGCTGGAAAATGAATGAGAAGAACCAAGAAGAATTTATGACTTTGAATTATGGTGTTGGGGAAGAATATTTAATATACCATGGACTGCCAGAAGAACAAACAAACCTGTCTTAGAAGAAATACAATCAGAATGCTCCTTAGAAGCAGGGATGGTGAGAATTCTCACATACTTTGGACATGTTATCAGGAGGGAAGAGTCCCTGGAGAAGGACATCGTGCTTTGTAAAGCAGGGGGTCAGTAAAAAAGACAAAGACCCTCAAAGAGATGAACTGACACAGTGGCTGCAACAATAGGCTCAAATATAGCAGGGACTGTGAGGATGGCCCAGGACCGGGCAAAATTTTTTTCCGTTGTACACAACTGAAGAAAAAATACAAGCCTCAAGTTGCAATAGTGAAGGATTTCATGGGGAGAATATTAAATGACGCAGGGAAGCATCAAAAGAAGATGGAAGGAATATACAGAGTCATTATACCAAAAAGAGTTAGTCCATGTTCAACCATTTCAAGAGGTGGCATATGATCAGGAACCGATGGCACTGAAGGAAGAAGTTCAAGCTGCTCTGAAGACACTGGCAAAAAACAAGACTCCAGGAATTGATGGAATATCAATTGAGATGTCTCAACAAACAGATGCAGAGCTGGAGGTGCTCACTTCTCTATGCCAAGAAATATGGAAGACAGCTTCCTGGACAACTGACTGAAAGAGATCCATATTTATGCCTATTCCCAAGAAAGGTGATCCAACGGAATGTGGAAATTATAGAACAATATCATTAATACCACACACAAGCAAAATTTTCCTGAAGATCATTCAAAAACGGCTGCAGCAGTGTATCAACAGGGAACTGCCAGAAATTCCGGCCAGTTTCAGAAGAGGACGTGGAACCAGAGATATCACTGCTGATGTCAGATGGATCCTGGCTGAAAGCAGAGAATACCAGAAGGATGCTTACCTTTTTTTATTGACTATGCAAAGGCATTCGACTGTGTGGATCGTAACAGATTATGGATAACATTGCAAAGAATGGGAATTCCAGAGCACTTAATTGTGCACATGAGGAACCTTTATATAGATCAAGATGCAGTTGTTTGGACAGAACAAGGAGACACTGATTGGTTTAAAGTCAGGAAATGCGTGCGTCAGGGTTGTATTCTTTCACCATACCTATTCAATCTGTATGCTGAGCAAATAATATAAGAAGCTGGACTATATGAAGAAGAATAGGGCATCAGGACTGGAGGAAGACTTGTTAACAACCTGTGTTATGCAGATGACACAACCTTGCTTGCTGAAAGTGAAGAGGGCTTGAAGCACTTACTAATGAAGATTAAAGACCACAGCCTTCAGTATGGATTGCACCTCAACATAAAGAAAGCAAAAATCCTCACAACTGGACCAATGAGCAACATCATGATAAACGGAGAAAAGATATAAGGTGTCAAGGATTTCATTTTACTTGGATCCACAATCAACACCCATGGAAACAGCAGTCAAGAAATCAAAAGACGCACTGCATCGGGTAAATCTGCTGCAAAAAAAAAAAAAAAAAAAAACCTCTTTAAAGTGCTGAAGAGCAAGGATGTCACCTTGAAGACTAAGGTGCGCCTGACCCAAGGCCTGGTATTTTCAATTGCATCATACGCATGTGAAAGCTGGACAATGAATAAGGAAGACCGAAGAAGAGCTGATGCCTTTGATTTTTGATGCTGGAGAAGAATATTGAACATACCATGGACTGCCAGAAGAACGAACAAATCTGTCTTGGAAGAAATACAGTCAGAATGCTCCTTAGAGGCAAGGACGGGAAGACTGCGTCTTACTTACTTTGGACATGTTGTCAGGAGGGATCAGTCCCTGGAGAAGGACAGCATGTTTGGCAAAGTACAGGGTCAGAGGAAAAGAGGAAGACCCTTAACAAGGTGGACTGACACAGTGGTTCCAACAATGGGCTCAAGCATAACGACGATTGTAAGGATGCTGCAGTACCAGGCAGTGTTTCGTTCTGTTGTGCATGGGGTCACTATGAGTTGGAACTGACTGGACGGCGCCTAACAACAACAACAAACCAGTGTTGTGAGGAATAGGAGTCCACTCAACAGCACCTAACAACAACAACAGTATTATGGGGAAGGTTTTATAGAAACAATAATAGCTCAGTAACCAGATGTCATACTGAGCTCCAGAAGCGTTAACCGATTCATGTCCAGAGTCAAAGATTGCAGAAAGTCAGCCATATCCTTCTATCTTTTCCATCTAAGGTGATAAATATATCAACTATGGGTCCCAACAACTATATAGATAAATACCATGCTTCTTTTTTCCTTGTGTAGGATATTGGCCTGCCGATAAACAACATACTGATCAATAAGAGAATTGGCAAATGTTTTATGTGGAATGTTTAATGAGCTAATAGCAGCTAATTAAGAGGAGTAAGGTTTGCTCTGTTAAAAAAAGAAATTATAGATTCTACAGTAGATTCTAGCAAATCATACCATGTTCAGGGAGGTGATAAAGGTAAATAAATTGCAGAGGCTGTGTCCCCAACAACCGTAAGCAGTGTAGCATTTACACAGGTTTAAGGGCAAGAAATCAACTCAAATTTTTTAAAAGTTGTTGAGTTCTCTTGCAATTATGTAAATAAACAAGTATTGCCAGCACCTAGTCAAAAAGTGGCTTTGGCTTTATGAGTTTCAGGGCAGTCCATCTGGCTTCGTGAAGGCTGGGGAAACCAACTCCTCTGAGTCCATCAGCATGTGTGCCTTCACATCATGCCACTCCCAACATGGCCAACCATTTTCACATAACACCGATTTACGCATAACGGACTGGTCTTTGGAACCGAACCATGACGATAAGTGAGGAGCGGGTGTGATATATATACATAATACATACATACATATACATATATATGTACACATTCATATACATATAATAATACATATGTGTATATATATTACTCATATACATATATTATTTCATATATACATAACACACACATATATACTTGCATATCCTATATTTAAAAAAATATTTTTATGAGTATAATATTGCATTAAAATCTCTTTGAAAGCATGTTTTTTAATGGCCTCAAAGTTTTCCATCATATGAATGGATCACCAAGTTTAAAATACATCCCTATCTTTAATATATGTTTATTCTAACTACACCATATAAATTATGAAGCAGTAAACATTCCTATATATAAATCTTTTCCTACACTCTAATAATTTTTTTCAGTAGACTCCTACAATCATAATAAACGAGTTCTTTAAGGCTCTACACATGTTGCTAAATTATTTTTCACCAAATTTGTACTAGTTTATTCCAGCAGTTATAAAATTGCTTCTCTGACCCTACTCTACCAATTTTAAATTGTATAATTATTTTTACCATTGCTAACTTGACACCTGAAATCTGTTATCTCCTTGTATTCTTAATTTGCATGTACTTGGGCACAGAGAGGTTAAACTTTTTTTTTCTGTTTATTGGCTCTTTGTATTCTTTCTTTAGTGAACTGTCTGTTCATATCTTTCCCAAGGTAGAGTTAAAGGTCCTCAGATAACCACAGATCACCCACAAATTTTTAAACCCTCCTTGGCAATCAACTCTTCTCCTTCTTCTAATCTCTCAAGTCTAACTCATGAGTGCAAATGGGCTCCCATGCAGTACATCAAGGTCACAACTGAGGGGGGTGTTCTCCAGTCCAGGTTATTCTTGCTCAGGGTGAAAAACTACAAAAAGGAATCAGCTCCCACTGTCCTTGTCCTTTCCTTGGCCCCACACTGTCATAAGCAGCGGAGAAGTCAGGGCCCCAAAGCTGTGCACGTTCCTGGTTAAGCCTCACCCTCTGCCCTGGAACACTGGCAGCTTCCAAAAGACAGACCATCAGGTTGTCAAGGATTTCATTTTACTTGGATCCACAATCAACACCCATGGAAGCAGCAGTCAAGAAATCAAAAGACGTGTTGCATTGCACAAATCTGCTGCAAAAGACCTCTTTAAAGTGTTGAAAAGCAAAGATATCACCTTGATGACTAAGGTGCACCTGACCCAAGCCGTGGTATTTTCAGTCACATTATATGCATGTGAAAGCTGGAGAATGAATAAAGAAGACCGAAGAAGAACTGACACCTTTGAATTGTTGTGCTGGAGAAGAATATTGAATATACCATGGACTGCCAAAGGAACAAACAAATCTGTCTTGGAAGAAGCACAACCAGAATGCTTCTTAGAAGCAAGGATGGCTAGCCTGCATCTTACGTATTTTGGACATGTTGTCGGGGGGATCAGTCCTTGGAGGAGGACATCACGCTTGGTAAAGTATAGGGTCAGCAGAAAAGAGGAAGACCCTTAACGAGATGTATTGACACACTGGCTGCAACAATGGGCTCAAGTATAACAACAATTGTAAGGATAGCACAGGGCAGTGCAGTGTTTTGTTCTGTGGTACACAGAGTTGCTATCAATCAGAACCGACTCGACAGCAGCTAACAACAACAACATCAGATTGAATCCCTTCCCACCCCTTAACTCTGTCCACTTCACTCACAAGAAGCTCAAGGTTCTCAGCTATCTCTCGTCTTACAACCATTCACTGGACATCCACTAATCCAAATCTTTACTTTTCAGTCTCTTCTCTGAACGGTTGCTTTCATTTAGCTCCTTCTGGTTCAGGGGAGATGAGTGCTCCGTCCACAGCCCTCTCTCTGTGTTCTACTCACTCCTCGGCAAAGTCGCAAACTTTGTTAAATGCGACTATCTACTTAATTAGTGCCAGCATCCATGCATCTTAATGAGCCTAGAAGGACGCGCACATCATGCCAACTAGTCTCTCCTTAAATTCACAGACACAGGGTACCGCCTTGCAGTTCTGCTATATTTCTAGTCCATGAATTTTCCGATTTCCTAGAAGCGTATACCTTCCCTGCCTTCCTCAAGCATTTAAAACATCCTCAACCCCTGCCCATGACTTTGATTCTTATTTCTCTAAGGAAATAGGAGCAATAAGAAAATAGCCTCAACCTCCATCCATTTACTCAGTCCATGCCTATATCGCTGCCTTCACTCCTATTACTTCATGTGAGAGACTCTATTAATGGATTCTTCACCCTTCCCTGTAGACACATCCTTCGCCACCTTCTCTGGCAGTTCTCCTCACCAAGAAGTGGAGTGTATTTCCTCAGTTTTCAACTTTGGGTTTGACACTGATTTGTTTTGTCCAAACAAAAGTGACTGTGCCAGATCTAAGTTCATGTCTCAAGTGGCCTGAAACATTTCCACTGCTGGCCTTCCTTCCAGCTGTCACCATGAGCCTGGGCTCATGGTGATGTGTGATTTAGACCAGAGCTCAAGCCATGGAAATGAACTAACCCGGCTGCTGCCACTTGGAGCGAAGTCTCCCAGCCTATTCAGCCCAGCTTAGGGCTGTGTCCCCAACACACCTGCAGAGCTTCGTAGTGCTCAGTGACATAGGTCCCTGTAACACAGTGCTGTTTGTTATGCAGCAGTATTGCGGCCATCGTTTCTTGACACCCTATGAATAAACAGTCTGTGTTCAACCCTTCTACTCTATACATTAGATTCCATCATTAAGGTCGTTTGTCAACTTGGCTGGGCCATGATTCTCAGTGGTTTGGCAGTTAAGATGTAGTATTGCAGTCACGTGATGATGTGATCATTTCCAAGATAAGACTGGATATAATGTGATCACCTCCATGATAGGATCTGCTGTGAGCAGCCGGTCAGTTGAAGGGTAGTTTCCTTAGGGATGTGGCCGGCATCAAATACAGGTGGACTCTCTGGCAAGGCTTGCAGGCTTTTTTGCTGGCTCTAAATCCTGCAGCTGGCTCCTATTGTCTGACTTCTCATTCTTGGGACTTGAGCTTGCAGCTTACCTGCAGTCTTGCCTGCCGATCTTGGGATTCATTGATCTTCTCGGCCTGTGAGGAAGTGCCTTGTTCTCTGACCTGCCAATCCTGGGTTTGCCAGCCCCTGTGGCTATATCAATCAGAAGAAGCCTCCAGCCTGACCCACAGACTTGGGAGGTTCTAGTCTCTACAACCGCATGAGCCATTTCCTTGATAGATATCGTTTTATATATTTATACATTTAACTGGCTGTGCTTATCTAGAGAACCCACCCTAAGACACCTCACGACCACTTAAGGACATCTTCCCAACAACTGTTGCCTTGGCTTCGTGCATTATCAAGTCTACCTTCTCTTCAGAATCACTTTCATTATGATAAAAACATAACGAAATACCTTTCATTTTTACAAATTTCTTCCTGACCCTATGGTTTCCTCAAGTCACCAATCAATTTCTCTTTTAGCAAATTTTCACTTTTTCTCCAGCTTTCTCTTAATTCAGCTTTAATAATTCTTTTATCTCCACTGTTCCATCAAAGCAGCTTTGTCAAGGTCAACAATATCCTTCATAATACAAAATATAAAGGGTTAATTTTCAATAACCAGATTATTGGAATTATTAGCAGCTTTTGACAAAGCTGTTTATTTATTTATTTATTTTTGCCTTGACCTTTTTTTGTGTGTGTGTGTGCTTTAGGTGGAAGTTTACGGCTTAATTTAATTTCTCATGCAAATTTATGCACATATTGTTATGTGACTTTAGCTGCAATCCCTATAAGGCGACAGCACCCTTTCCCTTCCCACCCTGGGTTTCTTGTATCCATTCAACCAGTTCCTGTTGGTTTCTGCCTTCTCATCCTGCCTCCGGACAGGAGCCAACCATTTGATCTCCTGTGTCTGCTTCAACTAAGAAGCACCCTCTTCACCAATATTATTTTATGTTTTATAGTCCAGTCCAATCTCTGTCAGAAGAGTGGACTTCCAGATGGTTTTAGTTCTGGGTTTAGTGTCTGGGAGCCATGTGTCTGGGGTCCCTCCAGTTTCAGTCAGACCTTTAAGTCTGGTCTTTTTATGTGAATTTGAGCTCTGCTCCCCACTTTTCTCCCACTCCATCAAGAACTCTCCATTGTGTTCCCTGTCAGGGCAGTCATTGGTGGTAGCTGGGCACCATCTATTTCTTCTGATCTCAGGCTGCTGGAGTCTCTGGTTTACGTGGCCCTTTGTCTCTTGGGCTCGTATTTTCCTGTGTTTTTGATGGTCTTCATTCTTCTTTGCTCCAAGTGGGTTGGGGCCAATTGATGCATCTTAGATGGCTGCTCCCAAGCTTCTAAGACCCCATACACCACTCATCAAAGTGGGATGCAGAACATTTTCTTAGTAAAATTTTTTATGCCAATTAACCTAGATGTCCCCCAAAACCATGGTCCCCAGACCCCAGCCCCAGCTACTCTGTCCCTCAAAGTGTTTTGTTGTGTTCAGGCAACTTCTTAGCTTTTGGTTTAGTTGAGTTGTGCTGACTTTCCCTGCATTGTGTGTTGTCCTTCCCTTCACCTAAGATTATTCTTTTCTACTATCTAGTTACTGAATTCCTCTCTAACTCCCTCATTACCCTCATAACCACCAAAGAGTATTTTCTTCTGTGTTTAAACCTTCTCTTGGGTTCTTATAATAGTGGTCTCAAAAATATTTGTCCTTTTTGTGACTAATTTCACTCAGCATAATACCCTCCACGTTCATCCATGTTGTGAGATGTTTCATGGATTCATCATTGTTCTTTATTGTTGCACAGTATTCCACTGTATGTACCGTAATTTGTTTATCCATTTATCTGTTGATGGGCATCTAGGTTGTTTCCATCTTTTTTGCTATTTTGAACAGTACTGAAGTAAACATGCATGTGCATATATCTATTTGTGTGACGGCTCTTATTTCTCTAGGATATATTCCAAGGAGTGGGACTGCTGGATCATATGGCACTTCTATTTCTAGCTTTTTAAGGAAGTGTCAAATCAATTTCTGAAGTGTAAAATGTACCATTTTACATTCCCACCAGCAGTGCGTAAGTGTTCCAGTCTCTCCACAGCCTCGCCAACATTTATTATTTTTTATTTTTTTGGATTAATGCTAGCTTGTTGGGGGTGAGACAGTATCTCATTGTAGTTTGGATTTGCATTTCTCTATTGGCTAACGATCGTGACCATTTCCTCATGTATGTGTTTGCCACCTGAATGTCTTCTTTAGTGAAGTGTCTGTTCATATCCTTTGCCTGTTTTTTAATTGGGTTATTTGTCTTTTTGTTGTTGAAGTTTTGCAGTATCTTGTAGATTTTAGAGATTAGACCCTTACCGGGTTTGTCGTAGCCAAAATTTTTTCCTAGTCTGTAAGTTCTCTTTGTACTCTTTTGGTGAAGTCTTCTGATGATCATAAGTGTTTGATTTTTAGGAGCTCCTAGTTATCTTGTGTCTCTTCTGGTGGCTGTGCATTAGTTAGTTGTGGTTTGTATTCTGTTTATGCATTAAGGCTCCTAGTGTCTACATTTTTTCTTTAATGATCTTTATCACTTTAGATTTTATATTTAGGTGTTTGATCCACTTTGAGTCTCTTTTTGAACATGGTGTGAGGTGTGGGTCTTGTTTCATTTTGTTGCAAATGGACATCCAGTTTTGCCAGCACCATTTGCTAAAGAGACTGTCTCTTCCCCATTGAATGGACTTTGGGCCTTTGTCAAATATCAGCTGCTCATAGGTGGGTGAATTTATGCCTGGATTCTCAATTCTGTCCCATTGTCCTATGTATCTGTTGTTGTACCAGTACCAGGCTGTTTTGACTACCGTGGCAATATAATAGGTTCTAAAATCAGGTAGTGTGAGGCCTCTTCTTCTTCAGTAATGCTTTCTATCCAGGGCCTCTTCCCTTTCCGTATGAAGTTGATGATTTGTTTTTCCATCCCACTAAAAGATGTCCTTGGAAGTTGAATAAGGATAGCATTTTATCTGTAGATCGTTCTTGTAGTTTTCTTTGTATAGGTCTTTAACATCTCTGGTTAGGTTTATTCTAAGTATTTTATCTTCTTGGGGGCTACTATAAACGGTATTGATTTGGTGACTTCCTTTTTGAAGTTCTCTTTTTTCGTGTAGAGGAATGCAACTGATTTTTGTACGTTTATCTTGTAACTGATACTTTGCTGAAATCTTTTATTAGTTCCAGTAGTTTTCTTGTAGATTCCTTGGGGAGTTTTCTGTGTAGAAGATGATATCATCTGCAAATAGGGACACTTTTACTCCTTTCTTGCCAATTTGACTTTTCTGCATGGATTGATGAGACCTTGTGGTTCATATCTTTTGTTTTATTTATGTGATGAATTACATTTGTTTTTTAGTGTTGAAAATTCCATGCATACCTGGTATGAATCCCACTTGTCATATTGAATTATTTTTTTGATATGTTGTTGAATTCTATTGGCTAGAGTTTTGTTGAGGATTTTTGTGTCTATGTTCATGAGGGATACTGGTCTGTAGTTTTTTTTTTTTTTTTGGTGGTGTCTTTACCTGGCTTTGTTACCAGGGTTATGCTGGCTTCATAGAATGAGTTCGGAAGTATTCTTCCTTTTTCTATGCTCTGAAATACTATCACTAGTACCGGAGTTAACTCTTCTCTGAAAATTTGGTAGAATTCTATAGTGAAGCCATCAGGACCAGAACTTTTGTTGTTGTTAGGAGTTTTTTTTTTTTTTTTTTTTAATTACCTCTTCTATCTCTTCTTTTGTCATAGGTTTATTTAGCTTTTCTACCTCAGTTTGTGTTAGTTTAGGTAGGTAGTGTGTTTCTAGAAATTTGTCCATTTCCTCTAGGTTTTCAAATTTGTTGGAGTACAATTGTTCACAATATTCTGTTATGATCCTTTTAATTTCAGTTAAGTCTGTTGTGATATTGCCCATATCATTTCTTATTTGGGTTATTTGCTTCCTCTCTTGTTTTTGTCAGTTTAACCAATAGTTTATCCATTTGGTTGATTTTTCCATTCTTTTTCTATTCTCTATTTCATTTATTCCTGCTCTCATCTTCATTATTTCCTTTCTTCTGGTGCCCAAGGCCTATTTTTGCTGCTCTATTTCTATTTGTTAGAGTTGTAGGGTTAATGTTTTGATTTTGGCCTTTCTTTTTGGACATGTGCATTTATTGCTGTAAGTTGACCTCTGAGCACTGCTTTTGCTCCTTCCCAAAGGTTCTGGTAAGATGTGTTTTCATCCTCATTTGAGTCTATGAATGTCTTTATTCTGTTCTTCACTTCTTCTATAATCCAGCAGTTTTTGAGCAAGGTGTTGTTCAGTTTCCATATATTTAATTTTTTCCCTTGCTTTTTCTGTTATTGTTTTCATTTTTATGGCTTTATGGTCAGAAAAGATGCTTTGAAATATTTCAATGTTTTGGGATTCTTTTAAGGCTTGCTTTGCAACTTAATACTTGTTCTATTCTGGAGAACATTCCATGTGCACTGGAAAAGAAAGCATACTTGGCTGCTGTTGGGTGGAGTGTTCTGTATATGTCTATGGGGTCAAGTTTGTTGGTTGTGGCATTTAGTTCTTTCATGTCTTTACTGAGCTTCTTTCTAGATGTTCTTTCCTTCACTGAAAGCGGTGTGTTGAAGTCTCCTACTACTATTGTGGAGCTGTCCATTTCTCTTTTCAATGCTGTTAGAGTTTGTTTTATGTATTTTGGATATTCTTTGCTTCCTTAAATCATTTCTCTCCTTGGCTACCAGGACATTCACACTATCCTTCTTTGTTTTTCCTCAAGCATTTGAAACATACTCCTACCTTACTTGCTATTCCTTCTGCCTGGAAGGCTCTTCCTCCAGATAATCCTGTGGCTGGCTTCCTCATTTTCTTTAAGTCACTCCTCAAATATCAACTTATTAATAAGGCCTTCCCTGACCACCTCATATAAAATAGCTACAGTTCCCCACCCTTAACCAATTGGCTAATACTATCTATCCTACTAATCCTGGAGTGTGTGTGTACGTGCACGTGTGTTTTCCTTCAAGGCACTTGTCATTTTCTCATATTCTCTGTATATCCTTCTTTGTTGTTTACTGGTTGTCTTCCTCCATTAGAATGTAAGCTCTGGTGGGTAGAAACACATTTATTTATTTTGCTGCTGTTTCTTCATCTTGAGGCATCCCTAAAGCAGTGTCTAGCACATAGGACACAAGTAACAATGAATAAATTAATGAATGACAGTGATACAACTTATGACACCCAACTCCAGAATTGACATATAACTAAAACTTCTTCCCATATTTAACTTGTGTGTATCCAGTATCACTAAATTTTATTCACCACTGATTTTTTTATTGTTTTAAAAAAATATAGAACACATTTGCCAATTCAGCATTTTTCAGGTATACAATTTAGTGATATCAGTTACATTAATTGTGTAGTGCAACCATCACCCATGATTGTTGCCAAATTTCCCATTACAAACACTCACTGCTTCCTAAGCCAGGGCTCTCCCTTTCTCCTCTATCTTGCCCCTGATAATTACTAATAAACTTTGGTTTCTACATATTTTCTATTCTTGTTTTTCATGTAAGTGAGCTCATACAATATTTGTCCTTTCGTGATTCCCTTATTTCACTAAGCATAAGGTCTTTCAAGTTCATCCATGTTGTAGCATGGATCAGGACTTCATTTTTCTTAATGGCTGAGTTCATCACTGATTTTTAATTAAACTGTTTCATTTTGAGATAATTGTATATTCACATGCAGCTGTAGGAAATTATTCAGAGAGATCTCATGTATCCTTTACCTAGTTTCCCCCAGTGGAAAAGTAAAACACAATATTGCAACCAGGATACTGACACTGATACAGTCAAGATTCAAAACATTCCATCACTTCAAAGATCCATCAAGTTGCCCTTTTATAGCCACATCCACTTCCCTCCTGCCCTACCCACCTCCTTAAGCCCTGGTAACCATTATAATGTCATACATTTCTATTATTTTGCCATTGAAAAAGTGTTATATAATTGGAGTCCTCTAGCACTGGCTGGCTGGCTGGCTAGTATTTAACCTTTTTGGATTGGCTTTTTTACACAGCACAATTCTCTGGAGATTCAACCAGGTGGTTGTGTCTATCAGTAGGTTTTTTTTTTCTTCTTTGTTACTGAGTAGTCTTCCATGATATGTATGTACCATAGTTTTTTTTAACCATTCACTCATTGAAGGAAATCTGGGTTGTTTCCAGTTTGAGACTATTGTGAATGAAGATAATATAAACATTCATGTACAAGTTTTATTTTGGACACAAATTTTAATTTCTCTGAGAAAAAATGTCCAGAAATACAATTGCTGAGTAATATGGCAGTTGCACGTTTAGTGTTTTTAGAAATTTCTGAACTGTTTTCCCTAGTTGCTGTATCATTTTACATTCCCACCAGCAATGCATGAGTGATTCAGTTTCTCCATGTCCTCGCCAGCATGCAGCATCAGTAAACTTTATTTTAGCCATTCCGATAGGTGTGTAGTGATATCTCATTGTGATTTTAATCTGCATTTCCCCGATGGCTAATGATGCTGAACTTCATCATTGATTTTGATGAGGAATTTTATATTTAAAGTACATGCGTAACTCTCAAATAATGGCTTTCAGTAAGTTTACCAGTTCTCTCTACCATTACCCAATGGCTTCCAAGGCAGAGATGATTTTCGTGGAGTATGTTGATAAAGTAAATGGTTATCAAAAATCATGTTTAACAAGTATTAAGATCCTTAAAAGAAGAATATAAGTGCTATAAAGTCACCTCTACCCCTACCCCATTTGTAGAAAACGAGAAAAGGATGATAGTTTTAGGTTATATGACATAGGAAAGTCAATGTTAGCATTCTTAAGGTTCACAGAGATGTCATTTTTTGGCCTTGCTTGCCAAAATGAATAGTAAGTTCTAAAACTAGGAAATCAGAATGATAACTATTCTAAAGTCTAGTCTCTTAGGCACAAATAATGTTAGATTCATTAGAGAAGACAACACACATAGATCTTTACCTTTCAAATCTCAACCAGTCTTGATCTTGGAAACGAACTACAATCAGTGAGATTCACATTCCAGGGAGTTCTTGGGTTTAAAGAAATAAAACTATTTGACTTGCTATGACTCCTCCCCTCTAATAAACCAGGTATTTCCAACATAGTACACTGTTTCATATTTGACTATCTCTTGGCATCTGACCCAAAGTGGAGTTTGTTACTGGAAATGGGAGTGCTGTGGAGTTCTGGTTGAGTTTGGTTCTTGGTGGTAAGTTAACCAAATAAAGTTTTATTCACAAGGATTATAACCACATAAAAGGTTGCATAAGCACTTGTTAGATACAACGGTAGGAAATGATACCACTTCAGTAAATCAAACATACCAATGCGTAAAGAGAAGTCTTACCCCCCAGACCCCCTGATTTTCTGGAGTGAGATTTTTGAGCAACCTAGCCTAATGACTGAAACACCTCTAAGTGTCCTGTGAGGAACAACTCAGAGGAAATGGCCGCTGAGTTTTAAGGTTCAGATTCTCACCCATCCCACCTCACCTACAGCCATCTTCCTTGCCAGTCATTAAAAAAAAGCAAAAAATTGATTTAAAAATTAGAGGATAAAGACTTTTTTTTACTTTTCAAAATAATAAATGACAGTTATATGTAAATTAAAACTAAAATATTGAGAGTAAAGTATGAGAGAAAATAAAAAGGAAAGATCAAGTAAAAGTTAAAAATAAAAAAATTAAAGCTACAATAAAATCAAAAGGTTAAAAGTTAAAAACAATAAGTTAAAGCAGATGAGATTTAAAATAAAAGATAAAGAGCAAGAAGCCAATGAGATAAAAGGTTAAGCACATAAAAGAAGAGAAAAAAAATTAAGATAAAAGGCTAAATCCCATGAGGCAAAAAGTTAAATATGTATATGAAAAATGGAATAAGGATTAAGAATCGAATGAGGAAGTTAGGACAGAAAGTTTAAAAACGTTAAACTGGAAAAGTAAAGGGCATGAGGAGAAAAATGTTTTTGAATAAAAATGACAGTAGTAAGCTTGAATATTGGATAAAAAAGACAATCTTGAAAAGATGAAAAATTCTCTAGATTTGACTAACCAACCAAAACCAAACCCACTGTCAGACTAGGAGCAAGAATTTGCTGTAACATATTTCTTAGGGGCACTATGGCGTTCCTCTTGGAATTTGCCCTTTTAAGTAACTGCCTCCTTCATGAGTCATACATGTAGAAAGTCTTCCAATAAAGAATCTTTGAGGGTAGGGCCTGGGTCTCATTTATATACACTAATAGTGGAAGTGACCTCCAAGCTGACACCAGGAGAAGCCAGTTTGGCTTCTGGAAAATTCTAGAAGAAAAAAAATACATGATACATAAAATTAATACTTATGCCATAAATTTGTCTATTGTGTTAGTTTAGAAGGCACTTCCAGTCTCATTCTTTCTTTCTGACCTTTATAACAATTTTGTGAAGCAGGCACAGACTATATGCATCTCCGAGGGGAACAGGCTTGGAGGCATTGGAGGTTTACCAATCTGGAAAGTGTGGAGTCAGGTGACATCATACTATGTGCCTGGTTCTTCTGAAGCTGAGAGAGAAAAATCACTGTTAACACTCATAAGACAGTAGGTAAGACTCACGGTGGATAAGCGGAAGCCTTTCAGAATTTTTTTCAGTGAAGCCCATTTGTTTGACCTGAGCTGGAGGACCGCTGTGGAACTGTCCTGGCAAAGAGCAAGTCTCCATAAGGGCCTCAGTGCCATTTCAATATAATCCCTTTGCTGTTATCTGCTTGCCCTGCCATATGCAATCTATCCCACAGCCTATTTGTGCAGCCACCTAGTGACCTTGCCACCGCAGGTAAGAAATGAGAAATTTTGAGGGCAGCTGCACTGTCTGAATTTTCATGGCCTTGGCATAAAAATATGTAGTGCAGGTGCTTTCTGAGCAATGAACTGGCAAGGATGGGCTGCAGAGTGCTGTGAGCCACGAAATCACCTCTCTGCCTGCAAGGGGCTGCCCCAGCCTCAGGGTCCACAGCAGTCTGTAAATACCAAAGCCAGCAAGGAAGAATTATTGCTTCCTGTCGCATCATTAGACTATGTCCCCCTTCTTCTGGGCTTTTCCAGACCTGACAATCAAAAAAATCAGAGAAAGTTTCTTTGGCTTTCTGCAGACCTTTGAAAAAGTGTATGTTACAAATAAGGATTAACATAGATTTGGAAGTCTCTTTGGGTTTAAGGGAGTCCCTGGGCAGGGCAAACAGTTAAGCGCTCTATTATTAACCAAAAGGCTGGCTGTTGGACTCAGAAGAATGGCCTAGTGATCTGATTCTGACAGGTCACAGCCTTGAAAACGCTAGAGAGCACAGTTCTACTCTGCAAACGCGGGGTTGCCATGAGTCAGATTCAACTTGATGCCAACTGGTTTGGGCTTTGTTTTTTTAATTTGAAAGAAGCATCATCACTTGTTGAGAAATGAAAATGTTGGATGCTGGTGAGGGGCCAGAAGAAGTGCATGAGGTCAGTCATTTATTCTCCAGTGTCTGCTTCCTGAAATTCTGCACTTCCTTAATATGCTGATTTGAATTACCTTGTTCTTTAGCTGCTGAAAGACAAAAGCAACTAGGCATAAAAAGGAAAAGTTAAGAAGAGCAACAAAATAAAGATTGAAAGACATTATGTTTAATAGAGAAAAACTTGTAAGATATTTTTATATACACTCAAAGCTTTCGAAGACTAACAAGTAGTAAACCATAAATTCCAGGAGCCTCATTTTTCACCAGTGCCTTCAGTGCGGCTTGGACTTCTTTCTTCAGTACCATCAGTTCTTGATGCTACCTCCCGAAATGGTTGAATATTGACCAATTCTTCTTGGTACAACGACTCTCTGTATTCCTTCCATCTTCAAGGCTCCAGGAATTGACAGAATACCACTTGAGATGTTTCAAAAATGGATGCAAAGCTGGAAGAGCTCATTCGTGTATGGCAAGAAATTTGGAAGACAGCTACCTGGCCAACCAACTGGAAGACATCCATATTTGTACTCATTCCAAAGAAAAGTGATCCAATAGAATGCAGAAATTATCAAACAACATCATTAATATCACACCCAAGCAAAACTTTGCTGAAGATAATTCAAAAACGGTTGCAGCGAGACAACAACAGGGAACTGCCAGAAATTCAAGCCAGGTTTAGAAGAAGATATGGAACAAGGGATATCATTGCTGATGTCAGATGGATCTTGGCTACCAGAAAGATGTTTGCCTGTGTTTCATTGACTATGCAACGGCATTCAACTGTGTGGATCATTAACACATTATGGATAGCATTGCAAAGAATGGGAATTCCAGAACACTTAACTATGCTCATTAGGAACCCGTACAAAGAAAAGAGGCAGTCATTGAAACAGAACAAGCAGATGCTGCGTGGCTGAAAATCAGGAAGCGTGTGTGTCAGGGCTGTATCTTTTTACAACACATACTCAATCTGTATGCTGAGCAACAGTCCGAGAAGGTAGACTATGTGCGGAAGAACGCAGTATCAGGATTGGGGAAAGACTCATTAACAACCTGCCTTATGCAAATAACACAACCTGGCTTGCTGAAAGTGAAGAGGACTTGAAGCACTTACTTATGAAGATCAAAAACTACAGCCTTTCAGTATGGATTATACCTCAACATTAAGAAAACATAAATCCTCATAACTGGACCAATAAGCAACATCATGATAAAAAGAGAAGAGACTGAAGTTGTCAAGGTTTCATTTTACTTGAATCCACAATCAACACCCATGGAAGTAGCAGTCAAGAAATCAAATGACTTATTGCATCGGGCAAATCTACTGCAAAAGACCTCTTTAAAGCATTAAAAAGCAAAGACATCACTTTGAGGACTAAGGTGTGCCTGACCTAAGCTGTGTTATTTTCAATTGACTCACATGCATGCAAAGACTGGACAATGAATAAGGAAGATCAAAGAATAATTGATGCCTTTGAATTATAGTATTGGTACAGAATATTTAGTATACCAGGGACTGACAGAAGAACGAACAAATCTGTCTTGGAAGAAGTAAAGCCAGAATGTTCCTTAGAAGTGAGGATGGTGAGATGTTGCCTCACATACTTTGGGCATGTTACCAGGAGGTAAAGTAGAGGGTCAGCAAAAAAAGGAAGACCCTTAAGGAGACGGGCTGACACAGTGGCTGCAACAATGGGCTCCAACATAGCAACGATCCTGATGATGGTGCAGGACTGAGCACTGTTTCATTCTGTATGTGGGGTCACTAAGAGTCGGAACCGACTTGACAGCACCTAACAATGACAACAATAAACCATGAATGTCATAGGAAAATCTAGTTTTAGTATCGTGGATTCATGTTTCTTCTCTCTTCTGACTTTCCCTCTCCTTTGTTCTCTTTTTTATTTTCCTGTCTTTTTAAAAACTAAACTCGTAACTTTCTTCTAGCATCTGCTTCTCCATATGGGTGGCAGCATGATACAACATTCTATTCATTCGTCCTTCATTTAACAAATATTATTGAGAGCCTGTCATGTGCTTTGCACTGTACGAGGCACTGAGAGTGCTAAGTACAATAACGTTTATATTGAAAGTCTGCTATATGCAATAATCTAAAATATTATAGAGCGAGCAGGCTAGAGGCTGCAGAGAGAAATTCTGGTCTAGTTTTTCTTGCTTTATTAAGCAGTTAAATTCTGCATGGATCAGTTGGCTGCAAAGCCATTCAGATACCATCCTCCTTCCCTTGATATGTGTTTTCATTTACAGGAGGAGAAAGCGGCTGAAAAACTCTTGTTTATCACTTTTTGTCAATTTTTTACTCATCTAAGCATTTGCTCTGTTGCCAGAAAAGTGATACCTGGCCTCCTCCCTGTATCCAATGTCAAAGTATGAATGATCCCTACATTTAAAGAAGATAAGACATAGAAGTGGTTTCCCTGTGAAATAGATCAGAATTTACACACCACTAAACTAAGTAAAAAAGTAATAATGAAAAAAAGTCTTGTTTATTCTCTGTAATTAACCTCATCTTGGTATTGGCCCTATTATAGAGGTTTGGGATTAAGATTTGAAGAGGCATCTAATTATGAGACTTTGACATCAGAGACTGTGTCATTGACCTTTCATTCTGGACTAAGCAGCAGGTGCTACCAAGGGACCCAAAGGAAACAAGTGAGGCCTCCCACATCACAGAAACATCAGCAAAGAACCCCCAGCAGAGACCCAGCAGGATGAAAGACACATTCAGAAATGTCAGAGAGGACCACGCAGGGGAGAGAAGATCACAGGCCATTCTCCCTACAGCTCCCCCTGCATTCGCTTCCCATCATGGGAAGGAATGTGGGGGGAAACAACCCTGACAGGAAATTTGAATTCTGAATTGCCGATAAAGAGCCCAAGTTACTATTATTTAACACCCGTTGCCGTCAAGTTGATTCTGACTCACAGCAACCCTATAAGACAGAGTAGAACTGCCCCACAGGGTTTCCAAGGAGTGGCTAGTGGATATGAACAGCCGACCTTTTGGTTAGCAGCCAAGCTCTTAACCACTGCACCACCAGGATCTTATTATTTGACAAGATAACTATTTTCCTCAAGAACAAGTTGAGCAAATTGTTTTGGACTTAACAGTCATTGTGTGACAAATGACTTTGCTTTGCATGCGTCGCTCTCCCTGGCTGTAACCCTGTTTAGGAAGGACTAACACAAATGTCACCTTGGTGCCTGTTGATCTGTTAACAACATTTCAGAGCAGAAGACAGACCAATGAGTAAAGTCACCTTCAGAATGAACCTAATCTCAGCCTTCAAAAGGTGTTCTAACCCATCTTCTTGGTAAGAAACTGAGCTCACAGTGGTGAACTCCTGCAGAGGCCAATGTTAGAGGGCATAAGTTTTTCTTTTCCCCCAGTACAACTGAGATAAAAGGCAATTTGATCAAACACTTCCATACCTCAAATATACCTTTGTCATCTACTACGAATTTCAGCAAGGTGCCCTGGTGGCATGACAGTTAAGCGCTCAACTGCTAACTAAAAGGTTGGCAGTTCACACTCACCCAGTCACTCTACAGGGGAAAAGACCTGGCTATCTGCTCCCATAAACGCTGCAGCCTAGAAAACCAGGTGGGGCAATTCTACTTTGTTACATGAGATCACTAAGAGTCAAAAATCAGCTTGATGGCACCTAACACCACCACCAATTTCAGCAAACCTAAAACAAAAGAAGTAATCAATTAAATAAATTAGTTTTGAGTATATTAAATTACTTAAATTTCTTCTTTTCATCTTGTTTTATAGTAAAGGTAAGGAAGTCTCATAATACTGTTTGTTTCTTACCTATTTAAAGACTACATATGTAATGGCATTGGAAACACAGCCTGGCCTAATCTGAAGACTTCTGTTGTTCTTTCATGTTCTTTACTCAAGCGTTACAAGGACAGGATCTGAAGGTTTAATTAAGGGAGGGGCTCAGCATGGGATATTTCTGTCCTACTGGGATGCAAAAATCTCACCTGATTTCCAACATTGTTGAATAATAAATATTTAACAGGAAGCCACGCAGAGATGGAAGATATTCAACTCAAAGGAAGATGTAGCACACCAGGCCAATGGTTAAGCCAAATTACTAGTTTTTGCAATTGGAGGCAGCAGATTTATAAAAGAACTAACAGAAAAAATGAACCACCTCCTAAAGAGCATTGAGATTGGAAGATGTTAATCCATCCGCACGTTTAAATTATGTTCACTTAAACATGTATAACTTTGGCTGCAGTTAAAGGGGGAAATTTATAAGCTGAGATACTATGGGTCAGAGGAAGGCAATTTTTAGAACAAGAGCTGTGGCTGTAATGCTCCTTCCATAAGGAGAAAGCTTGACATAATTGTCTAGTCGGCTTTACACTGTAAATCAGATGAGATGAAGCCTCCCTCTGAGACTAACCTGCCCTTGGTGAGTCCTCCTTTTCAAAATCTTTCCAGACTCTGGTATCATCGGTTTCCCTCAACCCCTTCGTCATTTCACATTCAGAAAGTACAAGATAAGGTCAGGATTTAACAGGGTGTCCCAAGGCTCCAGTTATCATTCATAAAAAGACAAGCTGGTAAGTGAATGAAGAAATAATTAAAGGAGGGTCCTTGAAAAGCTGCTTGAAAACTGATTTTCCTGCTATCTGAATCTTTGAAATGCATTAAAAGATGGAGCAAATGGTTTGCATTCAACTGTTAACCTAAAGGTTGGTGGTTCAAATCCACCCAGAAGCACTGTGGAATAAAGGCCTGGCCATCTGCTTCCATTAAAATCATAGTAGAAATTGCTGAATTGGTGTATGTTCTGCTGTATACATTCTCGACAACCAAAATAAGTTATAAAAAAGACCACTGAAAAAGAAAAAAATTAGAGCCAAGAAAACCCTGTGGAGCACAGTTCTACTCTATAACCTGTGGGGTCCCCATGAGTTAGAATCTCCTCGAAGGCAACTGGGTTTAGGTTTTGGTCTTGAGTCCTTCAAGAAGCAAAGATGGCCTCAGACTGTCTCTATGTTAGATTGTCACCCACTGAATTTCCTAAAGCAAGGAAAGCATAAATACCAATTAAAAGCCCCACTATGAGGTTTTTTAATTACCCAAGCTATTTTTTGTTTTCTTTTTAGCTGTATTTCTCTCATCCCTCTGCTCCCTCTCTCCAGAGCTTTCTCCATAAAAGGAGACTAAATATGATCTCTTGGGATCATTTATTTTTCCTGAAGACAAAAGAAAAAGACAGCAGCATACAACCTCTGCCCCACCCTGTCCCCCATTTCCTTTGTTCCGCACCCCATGGGGGACCTAACTGTCCAAGTGGATCAGAAACGAATACACCATAGGAAGATTTAAGTGAAGTTGCCTTTTTCCACTTAAAATGCCTCAGCTCAGCATCTATTCTAGCAGAGTCTGATGAAATAGAAACAACTTCCATTCATTTAAATTAGGATCTTTCTCTTCCTCTCCCATTTAAAAAACAAGTGACAGTTTGCTAATAGTGATCATGTTTTTCAGCAAACCTCTGTAAGCCACTGACACTATTCTTGTTGTTTTAAACACTGGTTTATTGAGTAGCAAGTACACACATTTTATATATATTGGAATGCTGAATGCTTTTTGAAGCATCTAAATTATGTAAAGGGAGAGCAGTGGTAATAATCATACCAACGACTGGCCTTTATTAAAAGATTACTATGTGGCAGGCACTGTTCTAAGTACTCTACATGTGTTAATTCATTTAATAAGCACAAAAAGCCTGTGATTTAAAAAAAAAAAAAGTAGCCTTTGAGCCGATTCTCACTCACAGTGACCCTATAGGACAGAGTAGAACTGTCCCATAGAGTTTCCAAGTTGCGGCTGGTGGATTCGAACTGCCAAACCTTTGGTTAGCAGCCGAGCTCTTAACCACTGTACCACCAGGGTTCCAAGCCTAGAATATCAGTCCTTTCATCCCCATTTGGCACAGGAGGGAATTGAGAGAGGTTGAGTTACTTACCTAAGGCATATGTGAACTGGAAGTGGCAACACCAGCATTTCAACCTAGGTTAACTGTCTCCAGAGCCTGTGCCCTTAATGAAATGATGAAAATGAAAACATCGTTCAGCAAGAAGACAGGCAAGTAAGCCAGCAGGTGGTGCAGTAGTTGAAAGAACAGGAGATGCACAGTTGGCTGCCTTCTGATTACTAGCTAAGAGATGGCAAGAGATAAATGTAACCCAGGGCACAGGTATCCCCCTCAGATGTCTTCCAGACCAAGTGGAAGAGCACAGCATGCTGGTGTTAGGATGGAGATTCCAGAATCCAGGGATAAGAAAAGGACTGAAGAGTGGCTTAAAGCAAAGACAGCTTCCCTTGGTAAACACGAGCTTAGGAAGATTCCATACAAGCTAAGAGTCAAACCCACAGATGGCAAAGCAAAATGGTAGATCATATCCAAAGCTATGGGACCTAGAAGACTCTAGAGAATAAAACGAGTATCATGCCCAGGGACATTCACAATGTGCTGATAAGTGAGAGATAGGGACTCTCCATGGAGAACCTGCATCTTCACTGGAGGGGTTGGGGAAACGTCGTGTTAAATTGCACAGCCAGTTTCAGCTGGGTCTACAATTGAGCACAACCAACAGTCAGCTTCAACTATCCTCCCCACCACCAAAAAAAAAGACCAAACTAGTTGCAGTCAAGTTGACACTGACTCATGGTGACCCCACGAGTTTCAGAGTACAACTGTGCTCCACAGGGTCTCAATGGCTGTGATCTTTTGGAAGTAGATCGCCAGGCCTTTTTTCCAAGCAATTCTGGATTGACTCGAACCATCAACCATTTGGTTAGCAGCCAAGCACTTAACAATTTGCAACACCCAGGCGCTCCTCAACTCTTCCCAGAGCACTTCAAACTGAAATTGTCCCCCTACTCTCCGTACGAAATAGAAGCCAGAATAATCCTATTCAAATGTAAGTCAGACTAGGTGACTTCTGTGCTCAGACTCCTCCAGTGGCTTTCCCATCTGTTGTGGTTAGTTATTGTTGACTTGATTCCAACTCACGGCAACCTCACGTATGCAGAGTAGAACTACCCCGTAGGGTTTTCAAGGCTATGACCTTTCCAAAGTAGATTCCCAGGCCTGTCTTCTGAGGTACCTCTAGGTGGGTTCCAATCAATAGCCTTTCAACTAGTAGTCAAGCACTTAACCACTTGCACCACCCAGGGACCTATGGTTTCTTATCTACTGGGAACAATATCCAAGCCCTTCCCACGCCCTACAAGCCTTCCCACTCTGGTTCTCACGGCTGTGCTTGAGTCACGTTGATCTTCGTGCTGTTCTTCAAATCTGCTAAGTGAACGTCTGCCTTAGGGCCTTTATACTTTCTGTCCCAACTGCCTAGAGTTCTATTCCCAGAAACATCAGCAAGGCTCACTTCCTCACTTCTTTCAGGTCTCTGCTCAAATGTCCCCTTTTGGGGCAGGGGGAGGTTCCCTCATAAGACAGTCTCTATCTCCTTGGCCTGTCATATTTCCGTATTTCCTTTATAGCCCATATCGTCACTTCTGTATATTGTATGTTTATTTATTTTCATTGTCTCTTCCCACCAGCAGACAAGCTTCATAATGCAACGCACTTTGAGCTCTTCACTGCTATATCCTCAGTACTTAGAACATCACTAGACACACAGAAAAACCTGTTGCCATCAAGTCGATTCTGACTCATAGCGACCCTACAGGACAGAGTAGAAAAGAGTAGAACTGCCCCATAAAGCTTACCAAGGAGCAGCTGGTGGAGACGAACTGCTGACCTTTTGATTAGCAGCCAAGTTTTTAACTACTGTGCCACCAGAGCTCCAGACATACAGTGGATATTCAATAATAATTGTTGAATGAGATGCATTTGGCCCTACTGAGAGTTTTGAATAATAAAACCAAAACCAAACCCATTGTCATCAAGTCGATTCCGACTCACAGAGACAGTATTTGACAGAGTAGAACTGCCCCATAGGGTTTCCAAGGAGCACCTGGGAGATTTGAACTGCTGACCTTTTGGTTAACAGCCGTAGTGCTTAACCACTACGCCACCAGAGTTTCCTTTGAGTAACAGGTGATGGAATTGAAAGATAAAGAATTTCTACGTATATATTTTATTTTTCACTCTTGAGGCAGTAGACTGACTTCCCTTAGGCTAAATTTAGTCCTCAGCCATGTTTTATTATATCTGAATAGCAGTTTTTGAACAACACAAAATAATATTTAAATATCAAGAGGTTTCACATAAAAATCAAAAAATGAAAAGATTTGGTGGTGAGGTACTGGTAAGTGATACAGCTGCTAATCAAAAAGCTGGCAGTTCCAATCCATCAGCCACTTCTTGGAAACCGTATGGAACAGTTCTACTCTGTCCTATAGGGTTGCTGTGGGTTGGAATCAAATTGACAGCAATGGGTTTGGTCTTTATTTTTTTTTTTTAGGGCTTCTATTCCCATGTAGCAAGCATCATCTGAAGTTGAGTAGCAACTACCCTTTTCAAGGCCAGTCTTGCGTTCTCCAGTTTGCAAACATACAACTATCTCCACAAGATCAGGGCCAAGTGTTTGCTGCCGTTAATTGTTGTTACTACACTATTCTAGAGATTAAAGTAGAAAAATAGTTCTCTGTACCCATGTCACTGTCAACAGCAGGAACACAAAAGACTGAGAGAGCCACATGATTCAAGAAAACTGGGACAGAGCGTATTTCTCTGTGGAAGACATTCCTGTATGTTTAAAATGCCAACATTGGGCCGCTCGTGCCGTATATATTACCTGTCATGCCCTATAATCATTTGAGTTTTCTACATGTGCTGCACACAAACTGAGCAAGAGCAGGGCAAATGGTAAACTGGGTCTGGGAGGCCTCTTGGTGACTGGGCTTCAGTGGCTTTAGGATAAGGAATCTTGGCTCTGTAAAGGTCTATTTTTGCACTTTTGCACTCTCTTGTTTATTCAATTTTTTCCTTAGTTTTCTGGAAAAGTTTCTATGGAAAGAACTTTACAGCTCAGTTAAAGAGTCTAAAGTTTACAGTTTATTACTAAGCACTTAGGCTAAACGCTTCGGAGCTACACTAATGCTTTCCACGGATTAACTCATTTAATCTTCCCAACAAACTCACACAACAATAATACTTATTATTATCTTAGTTAATAGATAGGGACATTGAGGCACAGACAGAAAAAATTACTAGCCCAAAGCATCACAGCTAGTAAATGGCAGTCAGGATTTAATTAAGACCAGGTCTCTCTGGCTCTAAAACCCGTGCTCTTAACCATCTCGCTGCATTTCGCTGTAACACTGAAACAAGGTTTGCAATTCCAGCATTGTTGAGAATTTGGGCTGGACAAGAGAAGCTGACTTGTGCATTGTAGAATGTTCAGCAGCATCTGTGGCCCCTATTGCTAGATGCCAGTAGCACCCTCTCTCCTATTGCGACAATAAAAATGTCTGCAGGCATTGCCAAATATCCCTTGGAGGAATCAAAGTGCCCTGGGTTGAGAACTACAACATTAAGGAGAAACAAGGACTTCCCTGTCCCTCCTTGGCCAAGCTAGTTAGAAGACACAGAAGGTCAAAGGGGAATGTGGCTTCAACATTCTGAACTTAATAATTTAGGCACAGCCCGCAAATGGGGCAGAAAGGCAAAGAATGAACCTCCAGAGAGAGAATGATGTATGGACAGCAGTACTGTCAATCCATTCTCATCAGGAATTTCCCCTTCTTGAACAACTGGAATGTGATTTAAAGCAAAGGCACTCACAAAATACTGGTCTTGGTTGATTTTAACATGAGGCATAAGCAAAGACCAATCGAAATGTTAACTGAACAAAGAAGTGAGAAATGCTAAAATAGACCAGGTGCACCAAGCACCTAATGGGTCTTTAAAATACATGTATTAATTGAAAAACTAGTTACTTGGATTTTTAAATAGAATTAAACCGCATTTTTGTTTCATTTCACTTTGTGGGATAAACATGTTTTTCTGATACTAAAACACTCAAAAACAAAATAGCACAAGAATAATATCATGATCTTTCCTGCCTAGCTTTTTTTTCTTCAGTATTATCGCTACTCTCGCTAAGTGCCTCTACTGAGAACTGTAATTGTACCGTGACCTTCGCTACAGAGTGAGCGCACCATGTTTTGGAATGGCTTGGCTCAGTAATATCTCAAGGTAATAAGTGTTATTTCAGTTTGATTGAGGAATGGTGGCTTCCGCATTTAGTATTGGTTGTAAGATTTAGATTCAATAGAATATTTATATTTCATGAAAATAAATATTCTTTGAAATACCTAAAGGAAATTCTAGCTATAACAAGAAAAAACAGCAGTAGAAAAAAAAAGTGAAATATAACTAAAGTTCCTTTTGTGTATGTGTGTTTGAGGATGCCTTCCCTTTGCTGAGGGAGGAATAATAGCATGTGTGGTTACAGACGAAGAGTTATTATTTGAGAACTGTTTGACAGGCAGCCTGTGTGCAAAAAGTGCTAATGGGAGGCACCATGGCTTGGATAAGACTCTTGGTTGCAAACAATAGGGGCTATCTCAATCTAGGTTAACCATAAAGGAAATTTATTAGAAAGATTCTCAGGTGTTACACAGAAAATCTAAGGACATTATCAATGGAAGATGGGAGCCACAGCATCCAAGGGATCTTGACAGCAGGACTCCACACGCCTTCTTTAGAGTCTTACCTTTACCGTGGTTTGATCCTCAATCCCCAGCTCTGAGAACATTTTTGGCCCTACCTAGGTGAGGTTTCAATCCCTGGTGAAATCAGCTGGGTTCAAGAGGTCAGAATCCTATCGTAAAAAGATGGGACTCCTATCTGTCTGGGAGTGAGGGCAGTTCTCAGTGAATAAAGTGTGAGTAGACACCCCACTAGGTATCTCTGGTACATGGTTTGGAGAGAGAGAGGAAAATATAAATATAGCATGGTGAAACACAGGATTTTAGAAGCCATGACTGTGCAACATAATGGTGAAGAGTTGATCTTTGAAACAAGTTTACCTGGCATCAAATTCTAGCTCGGTGTCATACTAATCGTGTGACCTTGGGCACTTGCCAATATGGAGGCATGGAGAAACTGGCCTCTGCCTCAGTTTCTCCGTATATAACAGGAAGCCAATAATGGTATCTAACTTATTAGAGAGTTGTACTGAGAATTAAATACGCTAATATATTTAAAGTATATAGATAGTGTCTGGCTCACAGTAAATGCTAGATCAATGTTTGATAACATAAAGATGCTGAAAAACAACCCAGATGTGGCTGGCTGCCTATGTGTTGCCTTGGCTTTTGACTCCACCTAATCGTAGATCATACTGGGTCCCCCACCACGGTATTTCCCCAGAATTTCCAATTCCATAATATATTAGCAAGTTATTCACACGCATACACACTTTATTTAGCTTTCATGGGAAGGCAAACAAAAAGGTTTACATATGTACCAACAAACAAAATTTAAAATCCTTACTAGACATCTCTGATCTTTCCTCAAATTCCTCTAGTGTTGTGAGTTTCTTCCTTTTCCCCTTGCAGTCTTTAAAGACCCTTCTAATGGCTCCAGCAATTCAAACTGATTCCAAATTTGCATTCTTCTTAAGGGAAAAAAAAAATAATGCAGCTAGGCAAACTCATGCTCTACCCCAAGGGCCCCATTCATGTAACCATACACAAACAAAACAGACCTGTCTTATGCTTGGTGCAGAAAGAGGGAAAGAGCAGAAATCTGAGGAAGAGGAGGAATTTTGCTGGAAGAAAGCCTATATTTTCCTCCATATTTTTAAAATTTCAAACTGGAAAACACAGAAATATAATTTGAGGCAGAGTACAGGATGTAGACCAGATAGAGAAAGGCTATTAGAATTTATCAAAGGCAAGTCAACTGCAACACGCCTGAACTAAAGAGAGTACCAGTCAAATTACTGCCTTTTGGTGGAAATTTAAGGCCTAGAATGAAGAAACATAATGGAGATACTGGGAGGACCACTGGGGGAACATAGGCGCCTGAACTATCATGCATGTCTTAGGGTGAGTTCCCTAAAGAGGCAAAACCGGTGAAGTGTATAAACATATACACAGATTTATATGAAGGAAAAGGCTCATGCAGTTGTAGAGACTGGAACGTTCAAGTCCGTGGATCAGCGTGGAGGCTGCTCCTGATTCATGTTGCTGCAGGGGCTGGCGAGCTCAAGATCCACAGGTCAGACAGCAGGGCTCTTGTTTACAGGCTGTGAAAATCAATGAACCCCAAGATCGGCAGGCAAGACAGTACTAGGTAAGCTGCTAGCTCAAGTCCCAAGAACCAGTGGTCAGGTGAACAGGAGCCAGCTGCGGGATCCGGAGCAAGCAAAAACCCATGAGCCTTGCCAGAATGTCCACTTATATTCTATGCAAGCCACATGCCCAAGGAAACTCCCTTTCAACTGATTGGCTACTCACAGCAGATCCCATCATGGAGGTGATCACAACATCATACCACTCCCGGACCACGAGAATCACGGCCCAGCCAAACTGACACACAACCTTAACCATCACAATGATGGTTATTTTAATTTTGGCTGAAGGGAGTGTGTGATAGAACATCAAGCTCTTAATCTCAGTTCTGCTGCTCAGCAATTAAAAAGTTTTGTTGAATTACCTGACCCTCTTCAATATCAGTATTTTCATCTGTAAGATGGGGATAAAAATAAGCATACCTCATAGGGTTGTTTTGAGCACTAAATAATGTAACACACGTTCAGTGCTTTGAACAGTTTCCGTATATCATAAGGGCAAACTATTATTAGAATGATTATGACTCACAATGATTATGACTTTGCTTACCAGAATTAAAATGTGTTTCTATAAGACAGATGATGCCAAGGTGGGGGGAGAACAAGGGGACATCTGTATAATACCCTGTTAAAATTCTAAAATGATTTAAAATAATGAACATTATTACCTGATGTTTAATCAGATTATACACACACTCTCATATACATATATAGTTCTTTTGTGTGTGTCTGTGTGATTACTACACCCGATTTTTCACCCAAAAAATAAGGAAATGAAAGACAAGTAAAAGGAGTAAGTCAAGTTTCAGTGAAATGTGGTTTGAAGAAGAGTTCCTGTCGTATTACTGACTCATGGCTGCTGACCTCAGCGTTGTCTTCAGCTTCATCACGACCCAGTAACTATTCAGTACATGGCACATGCTGAAGGTCTCAGGGCATATTTACTTAATAAAAGTCTAGATACTACAGTAAGTATTTCACCCTCTTAATCTTGTGGAGGATGTATTATTACCCACATTTACCAAAAATAAAACTGAAGCTCAGAGACTTATCTACCACCCAAGATCACACAGCTAAGCAGCAGAAACCCATCCAACCTCTGACCTCTCTTCTGCTGTGTTTGGCAACTATTTTTAGGGAGAAAACAAACACATTAGAAAAACCTCCTACTGCTTCCCACAGCAGTAAGAAATCCTTAGTGCAACATTTCACTTCCTGCAAAGATCTCATATCCCTCCACCTTTCAAGCTTCCTCTCCCGCCTCTCATGTTTGTTTTATCTTCTGCCAATTCAGACTACTATCTGAGTCCCTGAAATTGCTGCATGTTTTGACTACTTGGCTCTTGTTCTCGTTACCTAGAGTAAATCCTGCATCTCCTCATTTCTCTTCCATTCTGCCTTTTCTATCCCCCAAATGGGAAGTGGTTTTCCTTCCCGGTAATCCTTATGGTATGTTCTCTACACCTCTTTAAACAAAGTTTCAACTTCTTAATTACAAAAAAACAATTGATGTGACTATGTTGTGCCTGAAAACTTTTTGAGTGGCAGGAACTGAGTCTTGTACATCTCTATAAGGGTTGAGCTATATAGTTTCTACAGCCCCTAACAGATGGTCTTGACCATAGGGCATACTCAATCACTATTAACTGAGAGACTGTGCACAGGGGATCATTTGCAGAGGTGGTCTGGTCGAACAGTGAAACACTCTTTGGAATAATTGCTAAGTTATGGCACCACCTGGGTTACAATACTTCCCTTGCATGGCTAGGGAATGTCCTTCAGGTATGATATATGCTTTGAATCAGCACATACACAAGTGTGGGAACCAAAGGGTGGGAATGGGAATGTCTCCTCTCACCTAAGTTGTTGCTTCTCATAGTCAAAACCTTGGGCTTTATTTGCTTAGAGGTCTTAGTTTCCAAGAGGAAAACTTACATGTGACATTACAAGGGTTGAGACTGACACTTGGCCACTTTTTGTTCCTCATGTACTGACCTAACAGCTAAAGAAGCAAAAGAGTTTATGTATTGGCTCAGTAACTAATCCTGATTGTGAAAGGAAAATGGATTTACCATTACATGATGAGGGTATAAATGAGCATACCTAGAACCCAAGGACTTCTATGACCTCTTAGTATTCCCATGGAATACTATTTTTTTCCCTTCTCCAATGCACCTTCTATCTCATATATGATATATTAATAGATGTTAACCTTGTAACTCAGTTTTTGGTTTTCTTAAAGACACAAAAAGGATTGCAACTGCAATAGAGGAGTGATAAACATCGCCAAGGATGGGAAAAGTGACATCTGCAACTTGATGTCACCACTTTTTTGAGAAAGTAAGGATGTGTTTGGTTATCGTCAGGATAGCTGCATCATGCTATTCAGAAGTTAAATATGGGCTAAAGAGGTGTTATGGACACTAAATTGACAAAAGGGTAGACTATGCTAGGTTGACTCAAAGGCAACAGGATTTGTGCTAGGTTGTTAGATGCCAGCTTTTCACTAGATCTCCATACGGTGGTCATGAATATGAGTCTCATAGACATCCAACTGCAGAGGTTACTTGAGTAAAAACCTTCGCTGTGAATCCTGAAATCCATTGGCACATCTGAATGAGACCACATTTCCCATGGATGGGCTCCTTCTAATGACAGTGTAGCAGGAATATAAGGCAGGCCTGCTTCTGGAAGACCTGGGATTCCTCTGATGGTCAATTCCAGCTTGAAGACATCCTGATACCTTGGTGAACCTTCATTAAACTGCATATTTGTCTAAGTCACTTCAACCCAACCTTCCCTCACTCTTCATTACTGATCAGAATAATATCCCTGTCTAATTACTTTCCCAGTATTCCCTAGATCCCTCTTCATTTTCTCTTACAGGCATTTCTTTAATAAAACCTTTGCATGTTTAGCTCCATTTTGGAGTCTACTTCCTGGAGGACCTAGAATAACACACTTCCATTGTGAGAGCTCTTCTGTTTCTGCAGAGTGAAGCCCAGAATGTAATTTCAAGATTCTCCTTCCCTGTCTGGTTCTGGGTAGAGTCTGTCTATAAAAGCAATTTGCATAACACTTGGAAGGCTGAATGGAAGAGAGGCCATTTTTCTTTGAAAGTCATTGTGAGCAAATTCAGTGCTCAAAGAAGGCTTCTCAGACTTCTCTGCAAACTACCTCCTTATTGCTACAGTCTGGGGAAGTGTTGGGATTTTTCCCAAAGAATTAAGGTTTGCAGTCATCTACCGGAACACTTTGAAGAACCACCCACTTTGATGCTTCAGGCTAAAGTTTTCAGTGACTTTTTCCTCAACCTTCCAACTGCAACCTGAACTTTACTGCTCAAGATTCTTAAACCCAGACTCCTATAATGAAGCCTTTTATTCCAGGAATATTTAGAATGGCTCCATTTTCCTGACCAGATCCAAACTGAGGAAGGAATTCAGGCGCATATATATATAAATACACACACATACACACATATATATATGATATATATGATGTTTAGGGTATACAAGTGTCTTCAGGGCTTAGCCCCACATAGTATACACAGAGCGTGCTCAACGACTATTAAGTGAAATAATGAACACAGTGGTGCATTTGAAATGACATAACTATAAATTTCTAAGACTAGTTAAAATGCCTAATACTTGGCATTTTTGGTTCATCTTGCCCTGTTCCCCATATCTATAAACAGTAACATTTGTATATCTACCTCTTCCCCCCGCCCCAACCCTATCCCATCTAGATTTTAATCTGACCACTTCTCTCACCCTTCACTCATACTGGAACCCCAGGCATTCACCGGAAACCTTTCCATTCTGGACTAGAACACTAGTTACCTACTGTTGGCTCACTTTAGCTTCTCTGTTGTTGGTGTTATACGCTGCTGAGTGGATTTTGACTGCTGGTGATCCCATGTGACAGAGTAAAACTGCCCCAAATATTTACTGGAGCAGATTGCCAGGTTTTTCACGCACAGACCCAGTGGGTGAGTTGAACCACTAAACTTTTAGTTACCAGCTAAGCACTTAACCATTGTACCACCAGGGCTCCTTACCTATTAATGATCTGCTATTTCCATGGAAAATACAATGTAATCTCACACACCATGATTTTTTCCAAACCACAAATTTAATCATGTCCAATCCCATACTTAGCATGCTTAAATGTCTTCCCACTGCTTTTAGAACCCAATCCAACCCAAATTCCTTAAGCTGGCCTTGTACAATACTTCTCTTCTCAATTCTAACAATTTCCCCCTTATTCTCTATGCTTCCACTACCTCAGCCTTTTGGTTTTGTTTGGTTTCCTCTATTACATATGCTGTTATATTTTATTTCTCATTATTTTCACATAATCTCCCTCTCCCTGACATGTCTTCTTTCCTAAATACACTCATGTGCGTGTGTGTGTGTAACACTCACATATGTCATCTACCCAATCTTACTTGTGATTAGGTTTCAATTTGAAACTCTCTCCATCAGGAAAGCCTCTCCCTGACACCCCCAACTACATCAAGTTCCTGTTTCAAAAGCTCTCATAAGGGCTTCTGCTATGAAGCAGTTACCACAATTTTTTGGTAATAATTTATTTTATCTCTTTCCCATTTTTCTATTTAAAACTTTATGTTGGAAAAAGATCAACACTCTTATGTTTGTCATCACAGTCACGTGTATTAGGCATTTAATAAAGGTTTCTGAATGAATAATTATTCTTCATACCAAGAGGCAACGTTCATAATCTTTCTTTTGCCAGCGTGGATGTTTTCTGTATTAGGAGTCAATGAGTGAGCTAATAACATATCATCTGAAGATACAATATTAGACATGGAGCCACTGTCTACAGAATATTTATACCATCTTTGTTTTTCTACGAAACACAATAATTTATAAGGAGCCCAGATTATACAAAATAGAGTGGAAAAAATTAAGAAAAACAAAACATGTTCATATCCTAGGGAACTTAAAACTATGTTATTGGGAAGAACATCTTCATGTCTATGCAAGCAAATAAAGTTTAAAAATTAAGGGATAAAATTTGTAGTCTGGATGGAATTTATTATCGACTTTCAGAGAACACCACATGCAGGCAAGCGCTGATGAAATAACACAGGAAGCATTGCCCAGATTTGTCTTGGGGCAGCAGCGTACAAACAGAAGATGAGAAAATACATCCACTTCTGAATTATCCTCCAGGGGAAAACCTGACTCTTTATTGTGTTTTATAAAATAAGTGTGGATGTCCACGCTGTAAGACAAGTACTCTCGCCCTTCCTATGGACTCTGAGATGAGCCATTTTATTCCATACCAAAGAAAAATATAATAGCTATTCCACTGCTAATTTTGTAAAAAGGCAGTATCTGAGGCAAGATATCTGGCTATACTGAAAATCCAAACCAGCAAGAAGTCACCCTCAGAAACCTTCATTGCTGGTAAATGGATTGTATTTATGCTTCTTGCTTCATTTTTTTTTTTTCCTCTCAACTGAAACATTTAGAAATTTCTCTAATCTGCCTAATTTTTCTAACATGATCCCAATGGTTGTATATCATTCTTTTGGCTCTTGACCGCAGAAAAATCTTTTTTTTTTACTTCAAAGTAAGCTAATATTACCAGGAAAAGTAGTTCAAGATTAAAACTTATCTAACTGGTTCGCAGTCCTGGGTATCTACTAATTATGGATGAATAAAGCTAGACCTAGAAGCCTAAGGACAAATAGCTACCCTGTCTTTTTTTCTACTCTGTATATGGAACAAAGATTAGATAGATGTATGGGAGGAAACATCAATACTCAATAATTGGCAGAATGCCTACATTGGATCTCACCCTCCAAGTAGAGTTTATTCTGGTAGGAAAGTCAAGTGGATCTCCTGGAACTTTCTTACGCCCACCCTCCAGGATAGTAACTGAAAAACAATATCCCTTTCTTTGGGGTATTTCAGAGATTAGTTCTACCATTCAAAGTTTCAAAAGATGTAGGGGTGGGTGATTTTTTGCCTCATTTAGCTTGCCTGTGTGTATGATACAACACCCAGAAGAGTCTTACGAGAGTGACTACCATATTTTCAGGCAGATAATGCATGTCATTTATGTTTGTTTGTCAATGGCGCCATCCCCACCCCTCGTGAAGTATTTTCGTAAGTACATTATGCTGATTTTTTTTTAGCAACATATAAAAAAATGGATATAGCATCGCTTATGAAAATACCTCAGGAGAGGTGGGGAGGGCATGACTGGCAAACGAAAGTAGAAGGCATGGGTCATTTGAGTAAAAATATGGTATACATTGTTATAAATTTAGTCATGTGGTGTTAATTATTGTGGCTGTAGTTCCAAATGTGAGATGTACTAGCACAAATCAACACAGTCTCTGCTACTTGATACACAGACATTGACCAAACAAATTTTCTTTTCGGTCCATATCAACGAAGATAATCAAAAGCTGTTTGCCTTCAAGAATCAGAGACAGCAATTCACCCTCACCAAGTGCAGGGCTGTATAAACTCTCCAGTTTGCTATCTGGGGGGTCTTGATATCCTCTAGGAGACCAAACTGGTTCATTACATTGAGGACAATTTTCCTAACTGGACCTGGATATTTCTTGCCAGTACTCTGTGTGCCTAAATAAGACACATGTAAGCCAGAAAATGAGAGATAAACCCAGTAAATGCAGGGCCTGCCGTATTGTTGACATTTCTAGTGGTCCACTGGTATGAGGCATGTCAAAACCCCCCATTCTAAAGTGGGAAGGAAACAAGTGTCTGCATCTTGTACTACTCAGCTGTCTAACAGTGCTGCTATAACAGAAACACAAGTAGATGGTTTTAAAACACCGAACTTTATTCTCTTACAGCTTAAGAGATTAGAAGTCCAAAATCATTCCAATTTTAGCACATATGCTGCCAAAGCAAGCACAGATATATCTCTTTTGATTTTTTTTTGTCTTATAACTGGGCCCTAGTAGACTGAACACCTGATCCTTAGACACCTAGTGCATGACTGTGCAATTCAAACTGCTCTTCAAGAGTTGGATGTTATCTGATTGATTGCTGAATCATAAAATCAGATGGTGCAGCAGTTTTCAATTGTTAAATATAAATAATATACATAAGACCAAATCTAAGAAGGTACAAAAGTTACAAATAGACTGCATGGGTAGGCTATCCCAGTTCCCTTAGTACCTATTTCTACTCTATTGCTATCTCTCCTTCATCCTACATGTATGACTAGTTAGCAAAGGATGGAAACTCGTGACCCTGGTTTATGGACAAATATGCATACTATGCTGGCATCAGCTGTAAGAGGACAGTTGCTACCCTACAGCCCCCCACTCAGGGTTGACTCTGAAAAACAACAGTGAAAAGCAATCCTCCCTATATGGAGAAATTCGGGCAGGACAATCTGATTGTTCATTTTCATTGATGAAGATATGATCTGAGATATAGATATACATTGATTTATGGGCAGTAACTTCTGGTCAGCGACTTGCAGGAAGTCTAAAAGACTGATGACGCAGAAGACTTGGGGAGAGGTATGTAGACGGGTTTCCTAGAATTTGCAGAAAACGTGAAGATATTTGAATTTCATGTAAATGTCTACCAACAGGCATCTAATTAAAAAGGAGGTGGACAAGATGACCTATTTGCCAAATGTCAGTCAGCCTCTTTTTCTATCAATTCTGGTTTTTCTTCAATGTGTACATCTTAAAAGCAGCCATGATGACAGCTATGGAGGCCAGTCTTGGACCCAACAACATGGACTTTCCTTCACTAAGGATGATCACACTATAGCAAGGGCTGAGTGTCCAAACTGCCAATAGTAGAAGCCAACACTAAGCCCAAATAGAGCATAATTACTTAGATAAAGCCACCATCTCCCTGGTGGCAGGCTGACTATATTGAATCTATTTTCATCATGGACTAGACAGCAATTTATTCCTGGTAGAACCCAGGGTTAGAGGCTTGTTCTACAAGATGCAGCATATGCCTTAAATTTGTGGACAATATATCACCTGAACCCTCTTGCCTCTGTTTCTCTCTAGCCAGTGATAAGCTCTAGGGCATCACAGAGCAGGCGAAGCTCTACCCATCGTCGGAATGAATAAGTTCTGAAATCAAGGAATGCAAATGCAAAGGATCCTTTACTATTACACATACCACTTATGGAATTTCTGCTTCCCTTCCCCATTATCTTGGGTGCAGTGCGTTTGGAAGTTCTAGTGCTCAAGAAAGAAATGCTTCTACTGCAAACACAGTCATGTTTCTGTTAAATTGTAAGCTGAGTCTTCCTCTGGCCATTTGGACTCCACACCTACTGACGAGGATGATTCACCCAGATTAAACCAAAAAACCCAAACCCACTGCCGTCGAGTCGATTCCAACTCATAGCAACCCTATGAGGAAGAGAACTGCCCAGCAGAGTCTCCAAGGAGCACCTGGAGGATTCGAGCTGGCGACCTCTTGGTTAAGTGCTGTAGCACTTAACCACTACGCCACCAGGGTTTCCTCACCCAGATTACTCAATGAAAATTAGGGAAACCAGGGAATCCACTGAAATTCAAAAGATTCACTGGGATGTCTCTTAACCAATCATAAAAAAACTTATTATTTTTTTTTATTTTTTATGATTGGTTAAGAGTACTAGACAATAGAAAACTGAGGCAATCCAATACAAGTAAGACCACCCAGTTGCTGTGAAATAATGGTTTGAACTCCATCCAAAAGACACAAGGCATTTGATTTTCAGTTTAGGCTTTACAGGTAGCTACAGAAGTGGGGACTCTGCATCCATAAATTTTGTTAATCGCTCTTTCAATGCCTCTCCCTTCCTCTTTTAACATAATATGGATAACACTAGTGAGGCAAATATTTTGGGCTTCGTGTGGAAATATGACTTAATTTACACCACTTTGATGATATGTTGGAGCCCTGGTGGCTCAGTGGTTAAGAGCTCAGGCTGCTAACCAAAAGGTTAGCAGTTTGAACCCACCGCCTGCTCCTCGGAAACCCTATGGGGCAGTTCTATTCTGTCTTATAGCATCGCTATGAATCGGAATCAACTCAATGGCAACAGGTTTGGTTTTTGTTTTTTGATATGTTAGCCGATGAGTTTTTGTTTGTTCCCTCTGTGAGGAACACAAATTTTTACCTAGGTAAAGAAACAAGAAGGAAAGCTGAAGGGATAACTGAGTGGACTATGCTCCATAATATCAAATTTGCTACCCTACCCTACAACCCACCAGTTTCACTCTCCATCCTGCTCTACCTTGTTTTGTGTTCAAGGTCACATTCTGTGGACTGCCTGAAACCTGCTGTCTCTGTTTATGTTCAGCCAATGATAGGCAAGTACATGACACCATACTGCAGGGGAAGTTTTATGCCCTTGGATGTTTTTTTGTCAGTTCGGTGACTGGTAGAGGCTACACTGTCCAATTGAGGATCACATCTCCTCTCTGGTCACCCACTCCTACAATTCTAACTCTCCTTTGATTTTGGTAACCATTCTCTCCCCATGTCCCTTCAGGTGGTAAGTACTGTATCAACTCCTGATGTTATCCATTAACCTTGGCAGCATCTATGAAAGCAGTTCCTTCCTTAAATCATCTTCAATTATACCTTTTGAATTCAAACTTATTCCACCCTCCATCTATCCTGAATTCTTTTTTTCTTTCAATTCCTGTGATCGCTAGCCCCAGCATTTAGTTACGCTTTTTCTCCATGCCTGAATGATTCTCCTCCAAGTCATGCTATTAAATAGACTGCAATTGTGTATTCATTTCTAAAGTTTAAGATCAATGTGTGTAGTAAGTACATCCATCTTACCAACCGTTATATCCCCAGCACCCTCCACAGAGTCTGGCATATAACAGATACTTCATCAATATTTGGAGTGAATGATACCATGTTCCCAACTGTTGCATTCTGAAAATGTTAACTCAGAACTTTTTTTTTATAAAAGGTTCTTGCATAGGAGAAGTGTTGATAATGCATTTAAGAATCTATCCTGCTTTTGTTGAGCAGAGTTCTCAATTCAACTGAATTTTACCTTTTTTGCTCCAGAGGTAAATGCTTCCCATCATCTGTGATCAACTGAAACTGACAAGACACAAGGAATACATGCCACATGGCAAACAGACAAGGATCTAAAGGTTCTAGGATCCCAAATGAGAGACAATCAGGAAATGGCTGACTTCTGTTTCCAATTCTAACATGTAAAGACCTCGCAAGTCATCACTCCCATTGTTCCAACAAGAAAAAGCTAAACAAACTAAAAATCAACAAATTTACTTGGACCCATCAGAGAACTGAGGTTGCAGGACAAACTGCAAGGCTGAAATCTAGGAGGACAGGCTTATACAAAGTTACAGTTGAGATCTGCTTACCTGGAGCAGAGATCACTGGAGCCATAAGCTAGTGTGAACACTTAAAAGGCAATTTTGATTAATTTCTGGAGGCTTAATGCAGACTAAACTGCAATCTTAGGAGGACTGCCACACTTTCGTGGATTCTACCTCCAAGAACCACACCTGTTTCTCAGGGTGTAGGTCCAAGAAAGAGCCTCTGGCAAGGGGAAGGAAAGAGTAGTTATTGTGAAATCTACCTAGAATATTCAACATAATAATCGCCTACCTTTCAAGAGAAGAGGCATTACCAAAGCCACATCCTACATAACCTAAACCTAACCCTTTGCCATTGAGTCGATTCCAACTCACAGCAACCCAATAGGGAAATGGAAATTTTTGCCATTACAATTCCCTTTAGCCTTTCTGTCTCACTTGAGGGGAGAACAAAGCCTATACCAACAGATGCGGGTCACATCTCAGAACCAAAAGCCTACGAAAGACTGAGACTTAATCATATGATTATAGAATGCTTTCCCTCCTCCACACCATACCACCACACCAATGGTCTGGTATAACGGCAGTGGGTTTAAGATAAAAGAGCTTCAAAATATTGACTCTGTAAGTCAAGAGAGAAGACAAAAATCAAAGACCCTAGAGGACTTGAAGTCAATGTCAATGTCATAAAGAATGGAAGGAGAAAGTAGGTATACTCTGTCATGAGGTTCCCTCAGGGCACATGAAACAATAGAGTATTAATTGATAACGGACTTAAATTAGTTAAAAATGTAAGGTGAAAGGATAAAATCTGGCCACTCACCTTTTCTAAATCTGAACCAGCCTTTCTGAACATGATATGATAAACAAAATTTGTAGTACATATACAAACTCACTGCCATCAAGTCATTTTGGACCCATAGCGACCCTACAGGACAGAGTAGAACTACCTCATAGGGTTTCCAAGAAGCAGCTGGTGGATTCCAACTGCTGATCTTTTGGTTAGCAGCTGAGCTCTTACCCACTGCACCACTAGGGCTCCGTACATATATACGATGAAATATTTTTCTGCAATAAATAGAAATGATCTTTCAACCCATAAAAAGAAATGGATGAATCTTCAATGAAAGGAACTATTCTGAAAGGTTACATATTGTATGATTTCAATTATATCACATTCTGGAAAAGGGCAAACAATAAGACAGGCAAGACAATAAAAAGATCAATGGTTCCAGGGGAAAGGCTAGAAGAAAGAAGGTGTTGAATAAGTGAAGCACAGAATATTCTGGGGGGTGTTGAAACCATTCTGCATGATAGTGTAATGGTGAATACATGACACTATGCATTTGTCAAAATGTGTAAAACTTGACAGCACAGAGAGTAAACCATAGTGTATGCAAATGCGTAAGACATTATTGTCAGGGGAATTCCAGGATAGAATGCAGAATGTGGCAAAAGAATATAACTTGCACATTGTACAAAACAACTTCACTGAAGGGAGTGGGAAGAAACATTCCTGACCTAAGGAACTCTGGAAATAAGTGGCATCTGTAAGACTAAAGTTAAAAGTAACTGTACATAAAAACAGTATTCCAGTTGATGAAACTGCATTCCAAAGGGGAATGAGTCAATACATCTGATATTTCCATACATATACATTGGAATTAAACAATTACATAAAAAGATGAGTTATGAAATCCAGAATTTTCATGGTTTAATTGGGAATTTACCAAAAAAGGGGGCGGGGGGAGACAAGAATTATCCATGTGGAGATGGATTAGAGTTGTAGACATCAGTATAAACTCATCATTAGCTTAATATAGATACAGAGGGTTGCATACGGAAATAATTACAGATATGTGTAAATATACACGGGCTAGCACACCCCACCCACCCCACCGCCGACGAGTCGATTCCAACTCATAGCGACCCTACAGGACAGAGCAGAACTGCCCCATATCGTTTCCAAGGAGTGCCTGGCGGATTTGAGCTGCCACCCTTTCGGTTAGCAGCCGTAGCACTTAACCACTACGCCACCAGGGTTTCCTGGGCTAGCATACAAACCTGTATTTCCTTGCTCTGTCAGCTGAGAGGGCCTAGAGGCAACATATACCAATAGCAACGTTCACAACTAGCACCCAGACATTGGTCTCTGAAACCATTCTCCAATAAAAGAAACCAGGTGTCCTTGGAGAAGTGGCTGTATTTTAGAACTGGGGCAGAGAAAAATCCAAGATGAGCCTGGAGCACCCTGAAGCTCCAGAAAGCAAGGAATTGCTAAAAATAAACTAACAAACTAAAACATATTGATGGGGATATGTCAAAGTGACACAAGAGTCAACTGAAATAGTTCCCAATGGCCAAAGCTCAGACACTTTGAGCAACAAAGTAAATAAAATAGTATTGAATTATAAACCAAAGTATAAATTAAATACTCATGAGTATATACTAATATAAATAAATGATTAAGTAAGTAAATAGGGCAGAAGAATTCTAGATAATCTATGTATTCTGCCCTCAAAGACATGGAGTATAACCCCCTACCCTGTAAGTTTGAATTGCACGTAATGACTCCCTTCCAAAGAGTACAGTATGGAAAGGAGTAGGGAGTAACTTTGCAGTGGAGGAACCTGACAAACAGTACCTGCACAGACACTCAAGGTCAACATAAACAGTGATAAGTCATGTTGCTGGTATATACCCTTGATAGTATGTGGCAAAAATCGAACTTCGTATTTGCCTTCTTCCTCTGAATAACCCACACTCCAGTCTAATCATAGAAAGAGCATCAAGTAAATCCCAACTGTGGGACATTCTACCAATGTATCTACAATACTGCTCAAAACTGTCACGGCTGTCAAAAGCAAGGCAAGTCAGAGAAACTGTCACAAACAAAAGTCATCTAAGGAGACATGGTAAGTAAATTTCCACACACATCCTGGATAGATCCTGAAACAGAAAAGGGTATAGGATAAAAACTGAAAAAATCTGGATAAAGTAGGGGATTTGGTTAATTTAAAAAAAAAAAGGAAACAATTCATTTTATCACAAAATAGTAAATTCCACTTTCAAGTCTTTATTCCCAGTAATTTTCTAAGAGGAAATGCTATACCCACCTTGTTGTTGTTAGGTGCGTCAAGTCGGTTCCAACCCATAACGACCCCAAGTACAACAAAATAAAACACCGCCCAGTCCTGCACCGTCCTCACAATCGTTGTTACGCTTGAGCCCATTGTTGCAGCCACCCTCCTCCTTAGTAATTTAATATCCATTCATTGTTCAAAAAGTTAAGCTGGAGACCTACCTTTTTCACCAATGCTGGCCCAACTACACTAAAACAAGTGATCTCTCACAGCTAAGGACTTACTTGCATAAGAGTAGGGTCACATCACTTAGCCCCTATATCTATGTTGTAAGTTTCCTCTCCCTTCTCTTTGCATCTATATCTTGACTCCTTGAAATGATCTGAAGAAAAATGACGATGTTTGTAAACTTCCTTTAAATGTTAGTTCCTTGAGTATAATTCTAGGCTCAATGTATGCAATAATTAAAATTTGTTAATTCACACACACACACACACACACACCACAAGTGATTTCTAACCCAAGAGTATGTCTATCACTCTGCATCTCTTTCCCGTTTGTTTGACCTATACTGGTTTTGAGATTTGCAGGACTGGCAATTATTAACTGACTTTGTCTGTCAGAGGGCTCCATGAATCCCTAACGCCTAAGCATAAAACTTCAACTCTTCGGTCCCTTAATAAAGTGAATCCTGTCAACATCTTCAGGCTTATCCTCTAATATTTCCCTCTATTTATATTTTCCCCCAAACTAAAGAGAAAACAATTTATTGGGGGGTAGTGTCATGGCCTCTCCTACCTCTGTGTATTTAGAAGTAACCTTCACTCTGCTCAAATCCTCCTCAATAAAGCCACTCCTGACACTTAACCTCTGTCAGAGCTAGTAAAGACTTACTTTCCTCCAATCTTTCTATAGTCACTTTATTTTAAAGTGACTGTTATCATACTTATTACATTAATGTAATTATGTTTACCTGTCCATATTTCTAACTCTACTGTATGACTGTATGACCCTCAGTAACAAATACAGTAACAAAAACTACATTTATTCATCTTTATAGCCCCTGAAACTTACACAGTATTTGGCATTTAATACTTCGTCTTCAAATAAGAGCTTACTGTTTGAATGAATGAATCAATGAATGAATATGAATGTCATGGGTATGGAAAAAATACAGTTTGTAGGCATGATTCTAAATGGTCTAAAATCCATAAAAGTTGGCATCATCCATATATTCTCTATAATATTCTAGAAAACGTAAACTCTCCTAAGAAATGCCTCATAAAAACACCCTCTAACAGAGCTCACCTGTTTACCAGAAGGTCGGCGGTTAGAATCCACCAGCTGCTCCTTGGAAACCCTATGGGGCCATTCTACTGTGTCCTAGAGGGTCTCTATGAGTCGACATCGACTCAATGGCAATGGGTTTGGTTTTTCTGGTTAACCTTCTCAGTAAAGGGCCTGAAGCTTTAAATATTCCATGGATGCTACAGCCTCCTTGATTACTGTGACCTGGGCACTTTATATTCTATAATTCACCTACATTGGTTATCACTGGCCTGGCCTGTCCTCTACACATTCTTGAACAAATATCAATCTAAAGTATAACATACCTCTTAGAGTTGCGAGGTCCCTTTGAAATTTCTCAATATTTTGTCAACAATTTGAACCACCTGAGGAAGTGTCCCCATCCTCTGTGAACTTCCAACCAAGTAAATGGAAATTGCAAGCGCATTGGTGGAAAGGCTGATTCCAGGCCTAGACAGACATGTAAGCAGATTATTGCTTACTTGATGTGACTTATTTTGCAGAGTGGTAAAGTTGGAAGTAGTTTTCCCTCTTTCATTTAGCCTGTATCTGGAGGGCACACAAACTGTGTGTAGGCACGGTGTTAGACACTGAGACATCCTCAGCCTACCTCACTCCTTTTGCGTAAGTAAAGACAGGAGTCCAGCATGGGCAAGCCAATTCTTCCCAGTCATCTGGGTGATTACTGACAAAGTGAGAAATGGAAGCCAGGTGTCCAAGACTCCCCCTTTATTCCACTTTGTAGACATGAACAGTCTGGAAAAGTTCTCCAAAAGGGAAAATCTACCCTCCTCCGGAGTACCTTGAGTATCGAAATTCCTCTATTCATTCCCTTCAGGCAAGCACTCCTTGTCCCTCAAATTCTCCTGTGAGAAGTCTGAAACTAAACTTAAAATCTGCATATCTTAGAAGAAATTAATTCTTCAGTGTGGAGAAATCAGAGCAGCACAGACATACTGAGCACATGGGAGGGAAATAGATAATGGAAAGTCAGAAGAGGGAGCAGGAAAAAAAGAAAACCTCGAGGAGGCACCAAGGCAAGACAGATGCCACCTACTTCACAACTTCGCCTCAGGCCAACCTGGCCTGTTTCGGTATGGAGTAATTAGCTTGCTGAAGTCTGAGCTCTTCGTTTCTCTGTTAGACAGTTTCTCCGTAGTTTACAAACTTCGTCCTTCTGCCTATGAGCAGGTAGACTTGGTGAAAAATAACCTATGACACAAAGTTTGCTGCTGATTAGCAGGGCTACTTCAGGAGTGCCCACCTAGGAGTCCAAAGAACAAAGCATCTCAAGTGCTGACTGCAACACTCACCCTTGCTTTTGGTCAGAAACACCAGCAGGATGTAAGACCGAAGTCTTTCAAAAGTGTCTGTGCCAGAAGAAATTCTACTGAAAGCACCAGCTTTCCGATAAGAGGCAGCCGAGAAATGACAGAGCCTAGCTGCCTGAATTCTTTTACTCATAAACTGATTAGAAACGCTAGGTAGGCCCTGGGTGAATGTAGAAAAGAACTATTCTGGTCGACCCAAAGGTCAAGCTTAATAGGGCAGAGCTTGGGCAGGTAGCCAGATGGGTGAGCATATATTACTCAGAAAAGAATACTGAAGAGAAAGGAACAGAAATGTTGATACATGACACCTTAGAAAGGAGTCTTTTGCCCCCAGTCTCATTTAAGCACCAGCCACTAAAATCTAGGACCACGAATGATGAGAACGCACCTTGTTCGCTCTCTGGGGGAGGAGCCATGAGCATCGCTGTGTGTGGCAGTTGCTGCCAACAGCCCTCTGCTTGAAGCATCTGGCTTCAGAACGTGATGGCAGAAAAGGTGCCCTCCATGAGAAGACTCTGACGGATGAATCCTGTGTGGGTCTGCTCTGCTGCTCTCACTTGGAGACGTCGTTTCGGCACTGTAACAACTTTCTCCTCAGAAAGAGTCAGGATACATTTAGAAGCTCAGTCTTTACCGGGATAACAAGAAAGATGGATTGGATACCCTTTGGTGTCATTTGATTTAGAAATAAGAATTTGTCTCCCAGAGGAGACTCACTTGTCAAAGAAGAGAAAGTTTCCTCTTTGAGTTGAAGCCCATGTATTTGCTTGAAGTTTTCGTTAGAGATAGACCATGAGAGAACTCTGAATTGCAAACAGTACTACAATACTACTGTGAGTGATATTCTACTGTTGCTATACTTACACACTATTTTTTAATTCTGTTTCTTTTTACTTTTAATTATAGAACAATTCAAATGTAAAAAAAAAAAAAACAAAGGAAAGAGTAAAATGAATTTTCATGTACCCATCACCAAAATTCAAAATTAGCAATTATTTGCCAGTGGGGTTTCACTCCCTACCTCCACCATGTTATTTTAAAGCGAACCTCAGACATATCGTTTTGCCATAAATACTTCAACACAGCCTGTCTTTGTATAATCTTTTTGTGAACATGTATTCAAGTATTACAGGGATAAGCTGGCTGGCGCTGTCGGGGGTCAGATGTTGCATTCCTAGACAGCACACCCTCTTCTCTATGCCAGGAATGATTTCCCCCATTGGCAGAGACTTATCTAAGAACTTCTCATTTAGAAACTGAGGAGGTACAGTTAGCAGACACCAGGTGATGTCCTGGTGCTGTTTCCTACCTGTTTTCTTGGGCTGAATTCGAATCTCTATGTTTACAGTGAAGGTGAAAAGTAGATGGAACAATTTTCATGCGAGACTGTAGGGGCCTGCTTAAAAAGTCAGGGCTGACGTCTGGAGGAAATGTTTCGGGGAACATGGAAAACACTGATCAGAAGAAATAGTGCCTCAGGGCCCATATGACATGGGGCTTGACAGAAAGTCATTTTTCTGATTTCTGCATGAAATGCAGCAATTATCTGACATTCTGATACTTGTATTGCTAACCCAAAGGTTGGCACTTCAAACCTGCCAATGGCTGTACAAGCGAAAAGACCTGGCAATCTGTTTCTGTTAAGATAGTTGTTGTCGTTGTTAGGTGCTGTTGAGTCAGCTCCAACTCATGGCAATCCTATGTACAACAGAACAAAACACTGCCCGATCCTGCGCCATCCTTACAATCGTTGTTATGCTTGACCCTATTGTTGCAGCCACCGTGTCAATCCATCTCGTTGAGGGTCTTCCTCTTTTCCGCTGACCCTATACTTTGCCAAGCATGATGTCCTTCTCCAGGGACTGACCCCTCTTGACAACATGTCCAAAGTATGTAAGTCACAGCCTCACCACCCCTGCTCCTAAGGAGCATTCTGGTTGTACTTTTTCCAAGACAGATTTTTTCTTTCTTTTGGCAGTCAACGGTAATTTCAATATTCTTCGCCAACACCAAGATTAGAGCTTTGGAAACCCTATGGGATGGTTCTACTCTGTCCTATATGGTCACTATGAATTGGAATCAACTCGATGGCACACCACCACAGCAACAACAACAGGAAATGAGCTTCTTGGCAAAGTCTTAGGCATTTACACAAAAGGCACTGTCACCTTTGTCAAAAGCATATTTCCACCATTTGTTCACTCATTCTTACTTTTCTTCATTTATTCAAACATGTATGAAGCCCCTACTGTGCGTCAGTAACTGAAGTCATAGCAGAAATCAAGATAGGGAAAAAAAATTAATCATGTTTTAAAGGGGGGAAAAAAAACAAAAATACGTATCAGGTAGATAAATGCTATTAAAAAGAAAGCAAACTAAGGAAAAAAGAGAATAACTTCAGAACGACCAGGGTCTTTTACACGTGGAAGTCCTCAGTGAAGTAATAACTTCTAAAAGCCTGAATGTAATGCGGGGGCAAGTCATGCATAGGTGTCAGTGAAAAACATTCGGGTAAAAGGAAGAGCAAATACAAACTCCCTGAGATTTAAATAAGGTTGGAAAGTTCAAGAAAAGGAAAATCACGTAAGGCCACAACAACGAGTCTGTTTGCTTGTTTGTTGGTTTTCTGCGCAGAGTTTTCTTACACTGCGTAACGACAAGGGCTCCATCCATTTGCTAGTCCGTACAGTCGGGCAGTGTGTAATCGGCATAGTCGTTGGCTATGGGCTGGACGGAGGCTAAGGGTTTTGAGCAAAGGAGTAAAAAGATCTGTTTACATTTTACTAAAAAGGCTCTGTCTTCTGTGTGGGCGAGGGATTGCAGGGAAATTCAGTGAAAGCTGAGAGATCATTTAAGAAGCCCTTGGAATAACCTAGCAAGGGATGAGGTGGCTAACCTTAACCAGGAGATAATAAGGATGCTCCTGTATTCTTGGTGGATCAGCTACATGTCAGGTATGAAGGAGATTCCTATATACGGGGCCTAAGAAATGAGGTGTACGGTGGTGCCTCTTACTGAGATGGAGAAAAGCAGGTTTGGGAGTGAGGCAGGTCCCTTTAGTTGTCTACCAAACACCTTCCTCCCTGATTTTCTTTCTTCTGCATCATCCGTTTGTCTCTTTCTACTGATCATAAATAAACATGTACAGTAACATCTCTTACATTCTCTGCTATCATATCTACTTGATGTTCCCTGCCTCTGCAGGGTCAAGCCCCTGCTGGCTAAATTTCCCAGGCTCCGAGATTACCTGGCTTCTGCTGGCTTTGGTGAATGACTGACACTAGAGGGAGTCTAGAAGACAAGAGGGATGAGAAGCCAGGATGTTTCTCCCCAGTCCCCCTCGCCCCCGCCTCAAGTGACATCTCCAGTCGAATTAGGGACAGAGTGCCTTAGCACTGACATTAAAATGCAGGAGTGCAAGAGGGTCTAGAAAAAGGGACTAATGGGGAGTGACCAATGGGAAAGAAGGAACTCTAGGAGAGTATGTTGTCCCATAAGCCAAGTGATAAATGCCTCTCAAGAGAGAGAGAATAATCAACTGTGTGGAATGCTGCTAAGAGATTGAGTAAAATAATGACTGAGAATTATCTATTGTATTTCACAATTGGTTGTTATGAAAAAAAAACAGTCTGATTGGACTGGTAAAGATGATAGCATGATCAGGAAAGATTAAGGTAAAATATGAGAAGCACAGAAATAAATACTGATAAATTTTAAGAGGAACACAGAAATATGAAAGTAGCTTGAGAGAAATGTAGCATCTGAGGACGGATTTTTCTAAACACAGGACATGTATCAGTCAGAGTCCAACCAGGTAAGCAAAATCTTCTCAAGCCTTTAAAGCAGAGGTGATTTAACCAGGTGCCAGAAGAACTGCGTCGCCAACTAGGGAAAATGGAGCCCAGAAATTAATGGTCACAGGCTACTACTTCCTTCCGGCTCAAGGAAAAACAGATAGAAAGATGCTACTAGAGCCCCAAACTCAGGGTCACCTGCAGAAGCTGGAACGGCAACAGTCATCTGCAGTTCGATCTGGAGCCAAGGAGAAGACTCAGCTTCTACCGGGGATCTTCCGACATTCCAGGCTCTTCTTCCTGATGATCTAACATTTACTAGTTGAGCCTTCGTACAATGGACAACGAGTCCCAGCAATTTATACATGGATCATTGAGGGGAGCCTTTCAAAAATACTAACACCTGGACTGTACCCCAGAACTCTTTAATAAAAATCTCTAAAGGAGGGAGCTAGGTTTTAGTATGTTCTATACAGCTTCCCAAATGATTCTAATATATAGCTGGTTGAGAACCAGTGCTCAAAAGTTTACTCCGTAAGACAGCAGAACGCTTTGAACGCTGCCTCCAATACTTGAATTCAGACCTGAGGTATCCATAAGAGCCACAATCGGTGAAGGCCCCAAACCTGTAAGTATCATCGATTAAATTTCCTTAATGAAACAGGCTGCCTGAAGGCTCTATACCCTTAATGGTGATTTGAGGTTCTGAGAGCAAAAGAAGAAAAGCCCAGAAGCGGCATTCTTTATGTTTCCTTTCACTGTAAACAGTGGTGTGGTGACCCTCCCGGCTGTGAGAGAGACATTTTCCAGAACGTTGCAAGTTTCAGCTTATAGGGGTAGATGGGTGGCATAGCTAGGTGTGTGGAGGGAGGAATTAGCTCATCAGATCTCTTTTCAGGCCACTAAAATGCCTCTCAGAGCAGTTCATGTTTGTGCTTCGCTAATTTGGAATGTATTACATCACTCATAATTAGGGCTCCTTGTCTCTTTCTTGGAGCCTGAAATGTTTGACACTTTCAGAGAACTGAAATCTTGAGTCTGTGGATTAGAAATAAGTTCCTGGTCTTTTATGGAGAAGCCTGCATTTCGGGTAAGTAATTTCCCCGAGCAGCTGGGGTTTAGTCAGTGTTCTTACTGATAATTAAATGATAAATCTTCACATGCAAGGCATCCAACACCAAGTGTGTCAGTTCCATTGCAATGGCATAGGGCACAAGATACATTTACCTAGGAAAATGATTTCACTTTGGAAAACTCTATTCCCTTGTCAGAAGCTGGATGACAAGCGGTTGCCTTTGAACAGTCAATAACAAAAGGCTCTTTAGCGGTTCCTGATGCGTCATTCCCATCCTGCATCCCTGCAGTTTTCTGTAAATAATGAGTGGCTCCCTCCTTGCTGACATTTCCTTATTGGCATCCACATCCCTAATGTCCAGCCAGGCCTAGTCCTTGGCAGTGATCTAGGGACAGTCATCCTCTGATGCTCCGCTGGGACGTGAGGCAGATCACAGGCAACGCTTCCCGTGGCACACAGGCCCTTCTGCTGTTCACAGCTATTATGTCTGTTCTTGTCAAACGTCCTCATTTAACAAACATTAATTAAACGCCTGCCAGGAGCTGAGCTGAGAGCTATACTGAGCAATGCAGGAGGTACAACCCTGAATATGACCTAGTCACTTTTGACCCAATTGTCTAGTCGGGCATTAAGAGTTCATTAAGGTTATGGGAAGGGGCGAGGTTGAAGTTGGTGAAGCAAAATGTCCTTTCCGAATTGAAAAGTAAATGACTCTGCTTATGTACGTTTATATATAAAACCAAAAAACCCGTTGCCGTCGAGTCGATTCCGACTCATAGTGACCCTATAGGACAGAGTAGAACTGCCCCATACGGTTTCCAAGGAGCACCTGGTGGATTCGAACCACTGACCTTTTGGTTAGCAGCCATAGCTCTTAACCACTATGCTACCAGGGTTTACAAGTTTATATATATATACATATATATACGTGTATATGTGAATATATATAAAAATAGATGTATATTAGCACAACGCAATGTAACCATTTAGGATTCAATAATGGTTGCTGAAAATACATTACCCTCATAAGCTAATATGTTATGATCATTGGAATTACATGGTGTAAGAACTTAAAATGGTAACTACCACATAGATTGCTTACTGTGTGAAGAATACTATTACAATTCATTTGATGCTCACATATAGGAGGTAGATAATATTATGATAATAATTATTATTATAGGGGTCCCTGGGTGGTACAAATAGTTTGCACTTGCCTACTAACGAAAAGGTTGGTGATTCGAACTCACCCTGTGGTGCCACCAAAGAAAGGCCTGACAATCTGCTTCCGTAAGGATTACAACCAAGAAAATCCCATGCATCTCACTTTTACTTTGTAACACATGAGGTTGCCATGAGTCAAAACTGACTCAACAGGAACAGGACTTTCTTTGGTTATTATCATTTTCATGTTTCAGATCAGACACTGGAAGTGTGTAGAGATCAAGTAACCCATCCAAGCTCATACAACGGATTAGGGGCAAAAGTAGCGTATTCACACTTTCTGGTTTCACTATTACACAAACAAAAATACAGTCCAGAGAGGTGTAGTGAGCTCTGGTCTGACCTGTGGGAGGGCTGTTCTCAGAGGTAAGACAACAGGAAGTCTCGGAAAGAGCCTTGCCTTTGGAATTCAGTGTGCCCAGCTCTACACTTAATAGCACTGTGACTTTTGGCAAGTTCATGAACCTATCTGAGCTTCAGTTTTCCAATATAAATTGAAAACAAAAACATCTATCTTATAAGTACATACTCTGAAGCCAGACTGACTGACTACATGACTTTGAGCAAGGTACTCAGCCTCTCTGTGTCTCAGTTTTGTTGTCTTATAAAGGGTCTAGGGATTGCAATACCTCCTAGGATTGTGGAAGGGTAGAAAGAATCAATATACATGAAGAATTCTGAAGAACACCTAGCACACAATGAGCACTATTATCATTATTATCTTGCTATATTGCTGTTGTTATTGTTAGTTACCCACCCATGTCTACCATACAAATAATGAAACAATACGTTTGCCCGGTCCTGTGCCATCTTCATGATTGTTGTTCTATTTGAATCCATTGTTGGGGCCATCGTGTAGTACCTTCCAACCTAGGGGGATTATCTTCCAGCACTTTATTGGACAATGTTCTGCTGCAAACCGTAAGGTTTTCATTGGCTAGTTTTTTTAAGCAGATCACCAGACTTTCTTCCTAGTCTCTTAGTTGGGCAGCTCTGCTGAAGCCTGTCGACCATGCGTGACCCTGCTAATATTTGAAATAACAGTGGCATAGCTTCCAGCGTTATAGCAACAAGCAAGCCATCACAGTACAATAAACTGACAGACAGGTGATGGATACTGCTATAGGTGATACTAGCATTTTTAGACTTTACTAGAATCTAGTAAGACCTTCTAAGGTCTTACTGCTATGTAAGACCAAGAATAATACCGAAGACCAATCTTTCCACTCTTCAGTCAGTCTTACCTCTTTTGCCTACTCAGGAGTTCACTCCAGGAATTCCTCCCTTTTGGTCCTGCATCATCCTCTCTACTCCATCATTCCAGCCAGCATTCAAACATGCTATAATTTCTCCCATGTTAAAGAAAGAATTCTCTTTATCCCATTTCGACCCTTTTTCTGCTCCTTGTTATAGGAAGATTTGTTTAAAAAGTTGTCCATATTTGCTTCTGTTTTTCAATTTTTCTTCTAGTCTCTCTTCTTGTTTAAAAGTCAGGTTTATTGAGGTATAATTAATTCACATAAAAATGTGCCCCTTTTAGGCATACAGTTGTATGAATTTGGACGAATGCATAGTTGAGTAATGTGGTGTACATTATCCCAAAAAGGATCCCCCTGCCCATTTGTAATTAATCCCTCCAACTACTACTAGTCCCAGAAAACCACTCATCTTTTTTCTGTCCTTTTATTTTCCCTTTTACAGAATAACATATAACTGGAATCATACAGCATCTAACCTTTTGATTCTTTCACTTAGAATAATACTCATCCATAAAAAGGAACAAACTACTGATACACTCAACAATATATTTTAATTTTTTTACCTTATACTTTCTCTCTTGTATTGTGCTATGTGTATATATATACACACATGCATATATGTGTATATATATACACACACGCATATATGCATATATATACATACATATGCATATATATAACAAAACATTTTTTATTTCAACATTTTTATATGTACAATTCAGAGACATTATGTTCATCATATTATGCAACCATTACCACTAACCATCTTCAAACTTTTCCATCACCTTTAACAGAAACTCAGTGCTCCCTATGCCACGACTCCTCAGTTTTCCCTTCCTCTTATTCCTGTTGTTATTGTTATTGTTAGCAGCCACCTAGTCAGCCCTCAACTCAGCACAAGCAGTTTGTAGTTGGCCTCTAATGTAAAGATTGGCAGTTTGAACCCAACCAGTAGCTCTTTGGAAAAAGGCCTAGCGAACTGCTTCCACAAAGATTAGAGCCAAGAACAATTCCGCTCTGTAGCAAGGGGGTTGCCCTCTAGTGCTAGTAACCACTAATAAACTTCGGTCTCTATACATGTGCCTGTTCTAGAAATTTCATATATGTGGGATTATACAATATTCACCTGTTGTGAATGACTTATTTCAATCAGCATAATGTTTTCAAGGTTTATCCATATTGTAGCATGCATCAAGATTTATTTCTTTTTAGGGCTGAGTAATATTACATTGTATGTATATGCCCTATTTTGTCTACCCATTCATCTGCTGATAGACATTTAGGTCGTTTCCATCTTTTGGCTATTGTGAATAGCGCTGCAGTGGACGTTGGTGTACAACCGTCTGTTTGTATTTGTGCCTCCAATTACTATGGACACAGACCTAGAAGTGTTCATCAAAGGACTTTATTTACAAAGTGAAGAGATAACCTACATACTGGGAGACAAATTTTGGGAACTATATATTTGATAAGGGCTTAATATTCAGAATATATAAAGAATTCCTACAATTTAACAGCAAGAAGACAAATGCCAATATACACAATTGCGAAACACTGAGCTGAATAAAAGAAGTCTTACATAAAAGATCACGTAAGATGATTCTACTTATATAAAGTTCTTGAAAAGGCAAAACTAATCTACAATGGCAAAAATTAGAATAGTGGTTGCGTCTCGGAGCGTGGGAATACATACTGGCAAGAAAGGGGCATGAAGCAAAAAGGCTCCAGGGAATAAGAATGCTCTCAGTCTGTAAACGGATTTCGGTTTCAGAGATGTATGCAGTTGCCAAGCCCAATAAATAACACACTAAAGATTTGTGCATTTTGTGGTGTGAAATATTTACCTTAAAAACTATAAACACACATGAAATACTAGTTAATAATATTCAGGCTCAAGTATTTAGAGGTACCTAATTTTTTTTTTTTAAACACTTAAGCATGTATATCATTAAATAGTCTAATATTTGTTTACAGTCTACTACTTTACAACCGACTTTAAAATGAATCAAAAAGTAAGATGAGTTTGCATATAAACAGTGGATAGATAGGTAGTTATATGATAATGAAATACAGTAAAAATTAGCTGTAGAATACAGGCATTCATGGTACACTTCTACGTTCCTCTAAGCTTAAAACTTACAATAAAATGTTGGGGAAAATGTAAATAAAACTATTATTTTTAAAAATATCTTCCTATAAAATTAGCATAATTGGCCACCTTTTGTTAAAATTAGAAACCCATTTTCCTAATTATTTTGCATTCAAATAGAATATACCTACAAGGAAAAACTGCAATAATTTTTTCAAGTACCTCTTCCCATTCCATTTCTTCCTGTATAGTAGAAACTAATTGTAGTAAAGACTAAAGCACTGCTTTTTGAGAAATTCACATGATTATTTCCTTCAACTGGGCATGAAAAGAAAAAACTTAAAGAAAGGTTTTTGAGGCTCTTCCCCTCCTGTCTCAAATATATTATTGTTGTTGATACTGCTGACTATTAGAACCTTAGGCCTATGAGCGATGGCACCATGCGCTGAAGTGTTGACAGCAAAGCATCATGTGCATCACTGAAATTGTCCAGCTGAAGGGCTCCGAGTTCTTGGGGTAGAGGAGGAATGATACATATCAACACATGAGTGTGACCACTGACTGCAAAATGAAGGGCTGACATCTACCTCGTGTTTGATTACATTTTGTGCAACCCAGTCAGTGATTTTGCTAAAGTAAGCCTTGGAAAAAACAAATAGTAAAATTTCTTCTTCTATCTTACCAAAGGCAATTTCAGGTATGAAAATAAAGCATTACCTATATCAGATCAGATTAACTTATATTATGGCAATAAGTCTGCGTCTAGTTATGAACTCGTCTGTAGACACCACCCATCATCATCAAACAAGAACTCAATTATTTCTTCTAAATTTGAAGCCTTCCAGATCTCCTTCCCACTTCTACTTCTCTCTGCGATCCCACTTTCCACAGTGTTGTCAGCCCACACACGTAGCCTGGTAATATTGAAAAAGTATTTTCTAATAAAAGTACATTAATGCACTTTCATTCACATAGTTTCTTACCATTTTATTGTGCTTTTGAATATGCAGCCCATTAGGACTTGATAGCGACGCTCTCTATAACATTAGTTCTCAAACTGTTGTTCAGATACAGTGTGGGAGAATCACCTAGTTCGCTTATTTAAAAGCAGGTTTATGGGATCTACCTTAGAACTACTCAAACAGAATTCTATGAGCTGATGTCCAGAATATTGTTATTATTTTTTTGTTTGTTTTTTAATGTACTTTTTAAATGATCCTTTTGCTTAATGGAGTTTAAGAATCACGGTGTTCTTACCAATTCTGCCCATTCTAGACGTAAGAACTGAAGTTGTCAAGTGGAATCCAACTAATTGAGATAGAGAGCCATAACAATATGTAGGAAACTTTTGAACATTGGGGTCAAAAGAAGACAAAAGTTAATCAAAAATGCCTTTATGTCCACTATGAGATGAATTTGTTAGAGTACCTGTATATGGAAATGAGAAAGAGCGAGGAAGACAGACGTACAGATAGGAAAAAGAGTAATATATAACATGATCCTGGTTACTGTGTCTAATCCTTCTTCTTAGAAATTAATTACAGTGCTAACCAAGTGAAGCTAAGGATATGTCTGTCTTGGTGGAGAGTTTTTTTCTCATCAGCTGTGAAGTTACAATGTTGGCGATAATGTTTCTACATGTCTTGCGAACAGGCACTGACTGCTTTTTTTCCTGAGCAACCTTTTCAAAAACGTTTGACTAGCCTTGGAAGATACAGATAGTGTCTCTCAGGAACGATGGACAGTTCCGTTACTGCCCAATATAAAAGATTCAGATTCTCTAAGCTCAGAGTTTCTCTCCTGTAATACATCTCATTGCATGTGCAGGTGTTACCTGGTCCTCTTCACATCACCTGTGGAAACTGAGCTTGGGGATTCAGTACAGGAAAAGGCTGATCCTCTGGCCACTGCTAGTACTGTGAGTAATTCCACGCTCTTTGTCTCTGACCCAGGCACTGTGAATCTTCTGGCAGCATCCATGTGACTGGGGCAGAGTAAAGTAGCGCAAAATCTCAGAAGCTTCATAGTTTTTGACAGCCAATTGCGTAACACTTTTCATTTCTCCCTATTTACTAATCGTTCAGACTAAGTAACAACCCCTCAACAAATTTATTTCTATAATTCTAGTTGTCTCTGTTCATTCACAGAATTTCGGGGGGGGGGAGTCCTGTAGCTTCAAAAAACACCCTGAAAACACCTTCTACAAGTGATATTTAATACCCAGATGGTGTCACTCTTTCCACTAATCCTACACTGTCACACTTTGTCTCTCCTGAGAGTTATGATGTGTGTTCTTCTGCAGGGTAAGGCTGGCATTTTATCCCATATGGCCTCTGTATACACAGCAACTTCCAGGCTGCATCTGAACATAAAGTGCTCTCTCATTGAGTTTATGACTGATAAATAATGTCTCTTATAAACCTGGCCAAACTGTCTATAAAAATGGGGAGGAAGGATAAAGGTAAGGAAGGCCTCCTTACCCATTTCATCTCTATGGTCCTATTTTTCATTTTAGTCCCCGTTCTGTGTAAATATAAGATCACAGACTTAAATAATTTTAAAGTTGAAGATCTTAGAAGTCATCTATGTATAATCTCCCACACAAGGCACATATATGTGCTACACAAATTATAAGCAACCATTGCTTAATAACCTACTGTAATGGGAGCTGATGATACTTACAGTGAATTTCTCAATTAATATTTAGAAATGCCTGTTTATATTGAGCAGAAATCAGCTGCACTGATCATCTTCTGCCATTAGCCCTGGGACCATCTCCTGGAGCCATCACTGAATTAATCTATCCCCTTCCAGATACCATAAGTAATCTCTTCCTCAAAGTAAATTTAGCAAATCACACCAATTATTTTAAAATGGAATGGTTTCAAAATCTTCAAATGTTCTGGCAAAATCCATATTGAAAAGCATTTCAGGTGTGCTTAGCTCAATACAGCCTATAGTAGCAAAACCTACTATTGATACACTTTTTTGTGCAAATGTACTATATTTATATTGTTTGATTTATATTGTTTGCAGTTAACTAGAAGTGTCAGGCCTTTTTTAAATTTTTATTGTGCATTAGGTGAAAGATTACAGAGCAAATTAGTTTCCCATTCAAATGTTTGTACATACAGTGTTTCATGACATAGATTTCCTTCCCCGCAATGTGTCAGCACTCTCATTTCCATCCTAGATTCCCGTTTTCTTTCGTCCTGATTTTCTACCCCTGCCTGCCTTCTCATCTTTGCTTTTGGGCAAACGTTTCCCGTTTGATCTCATATAATTGATTGTTCTAAAACGCACATTCCTCTTGGGTGTTATTGCTTATTTTATGGGCCTGTCTATGGTTTTGCTGAAAGCTGGTCTCTGAGAAGGGCTTCAGTTCCAGGTCAGAAGGGTGTCTTAGGGCCATAGGCTCGGGGGTTCCTCCAGTCTCTGTCTGACCAGTAAGCCTGGTCTTTTTTGTGAATTTGATTTTTTTCCTACTATTTCTCTCCCACTCTGTCCAGGACCCTCCGTTGTGATCCCAGTCAGAGCCGTCAGTAGTGGTAGCTGGTCTCAGGCTGTGTAGGCTGTGGTTCATGAGGTCTATTAGTCATTGGGACTAATTGCTCCCTTGAGTCTTTGGTTTTCTTCACTCTTCTTTGCTCCCGATGAGGAGACCAACAATTGTATCTAGATGGCCACTAGCAAGCTTTTAACACCCCAGAGAACCATCAGGTCTTTTTTAAAAGAATTCCTGACACCCAGGTTCATCATGGTTTATAACCATGCAATTGATTTTTTAAAAATTTTATCTAAAGGAATCTACATGCATTGTGCTAAATTAATTTGATAGGTTTTAATCCAGTTTTTCATCCTTCCTGATTCTTTTTTAATCTTACTGCTCTAATCAAAATTATTGGTACCTTTTCCAAGTTTTATCACCTAAAAATCTGAAACAAATGCCTTTTAAACCTTTACCCAAGTTATTGATTAAAACATCAGATACAATAGACTGAGTCACAGAACCCTTTGGTCTTCAACTTGAGACTTAGAGCTGACATGGTTCTAAACATCTATATCTTTTATGTGTGGTTATTTAAAAGATTTCAAACATACATTATAGTCCTGAGAGCTAGGGTCTATTTTTTTTTTATTTTATTCACAAAGTTAAAATAACTTGATATGTGTCCTACTGAAATTAAAAAAAAAAAAAAAACTTTTACTGAATTTCAAAACAAAAGAGAGAGTGCCTCTTGGCCCTTGGATAGAGATGCCCATCTAAATTGGAACCGTTCCACCCATCTTGCTAAATAACATACAGATACACAAAGAAGTATAGATAAAACATCCACGGACACACACAGACACACCATCATCGTTAGAAGACAGAGAACACTGCAAACCTGTTATCACGTGTACACAGAGAAATGGATATAAAATGCCAGCGGAGCTATTAGGCCTTTTCACTGCCACCTTAAGCCATCGCATGTTGAGAACAGGGAAAAGACTGAAGAGACCGCATGAAAAAGGGGAAGTGAGAAAAAAGGTCACAGACAAAGCAAATACAAAATCACAGAAAAAAAAAAGTCCAACATCAAACAGAGGTTGAAAACTAATAGTTCAAAGTAGTAGCCATAGGTAAAGGACTTGAAAATATATAGATGATTTGGTGGTAGTCTCGGACAGACGTTATCGATGAAGACACATCGTATCGATATACCTGGTACTGACAATGAAAAATTGGATTAAAAAAAAGAGAGAGCATCTCACTGGTTTAAGCCTGTCAGAAGGAAATCTGGCTAAGATGAGCTTGCAGAACACCCAAAAGGGAAAATCATCAATATAAAAAAAAAAAAAAAAAAACTCGTGGTCAAGTCAATTCCGACTCATAGAGACCCTATAGGACAAAGTAGAACTGCCCCACAGGGTTTCCAAAGAGCGGCTGGTGGTTTCGAACCGCTGACCTTTTAGTTAGCGGCTGTAGGTGTTAATCATTGCTCCACCTTACTGAGCACTTTCCTGTTCCAGCACCGTTCTAAACTCTTCACATATTTACTCCTCACGAGAACTCTGTGAGGTGGTTATTATTAATCATCCCCATCTTATAGACGAGTAAATTGAGCCATAGTGAGATTATTTAATTTGGTCAAGGTCATACAGCTAATAGGCGAAGGTCCCAGCTGTGCCCAGGATGAGGAGGTATTTTAAATGGCTGCCCAAGTATCTACTCTCCCAGCTCAGCACTCACCTCCTCCTCTGTTATTCTATTGTTGAATCGGTCACAAAATGTCACCAACTAACTGAAAGCTTCAGCCTTTTTAAGGCTGAGGTACCCTCATATGAGATCCCTCAGCTTAAAACCTCCTCCTAGAGATTGGAGGTTTAGGCAGTAATATCCGTTGCCATCAAGTCGATTCCAACTCATAGCGACCCTATATAGGACCGTGGAAAAAGAGATCCCAACATACTCTCTATATCTAAAATCTGTGGTTCAGTGATAGTATTCTTGCCTTCCATGTGGGAGACCTGGGTTTGATTCCTGGCCAGTGTTTCCCATGTGCCGTCACCAGCACTCTGTCAGTGGAAGCTTGTGTACTGCTATGATGCTGAACAGTTTTCAGTTCGGCTCCTAGACTAAGATGGACTAGGAGCAAAGGCCCAGCAATCTAATTCCAAAAGTCAGCCAGTGAAAACCCTGTGAATCACAATGGTCTGATCTGCTACCAATTATGGGGATGGCACAGGACCAGGCAGTGTTTTGATCCATTGTGCATGGGGTCACCATGAGTTGGGGTCAACTAGACATCAGCTAACTGCAGCAATCTAAAATCTGTATGGGAATCAGATCACAGCAAATTGTGGACAGTCAGGGAAGACAGACAAAACAGAAGCCAGACACAATGCAGAACATACTATGTAACTGCATTTACATAAAATTCTAGAAGAGTCGAATCTAAAGTATCATGATAGAAATCAAGTCAGCAGTTGCCCGGGGCCAGGGGCTGGGGTGGCAGCGTGGTGCAAGTGTGTGTATGTGTGTGGGAGGGGTTATTGATTCAAAGGGGATATAAGAGAATTTCCTGGGATTATGAGTAATCTTGTATTTTGACTGCAGTGATGGTTTTTGTTGTTGCTATTGTCTTTTCCTTTTTTGCCAACTTAATGTTTTTCATGTGTATAATTTGGTGATATCGATTACATTAATCATGTTCTATAATCATCACCAATATCTGTTGCTTAATTTTCCATCACCATAAACAGAAACCAATCTGGTGAATTTTTTTTAAAGTAGATTGCCAAAACTTTTTTCCAAGGTGCTTCTGAGTAGAATGGAACCTCCAACCTTTGTGTTAGTGGCTGAGCATGTGACCTGTTGTGCCACCCAAGGATTCCATATATAAATTGTTGTTTTGTTAGCTGCTTTCTAGTTGGCTCCCAACTCATGGTGACTTGATGCATATAAACTGTTGTTGTTGTTGCCGTTGTGTGCCATTTGTTGAGTCGATGCCAACTCATAGCAACCCTATATGACAGAACAGAACTGTCCCATAGGGTTTCCTGGGCTGTAATCTTTTACGAGCGTTGACGACCATGTCTTTTCTCCCACAGAGCCACTGGTGGGTTCAAAACTGCCGATCTTTCCATTAGCAGCTAAGCACTTTAACCATTGCATCTCAGTAAAGTTGAGTCCGGAACATAAAGTTTGCCTCCTAGAATAATTATCTCGAATGCTGAGCTCCTTAACATACCCTAGTAAAGCTGTTAGAATTCAAAGATAAAGAAAAAATTCTCAGAACTCTACACACTAAATGAAAAATAAGAAAATAAGGTTGAGTTTAGACTTCTGAAAATCAACACATAAAGCAAGGCAACAGTGGGGCAGCATTTTAAAGAAACGCAGAGAAAGAAAGCGTAATCCCAGGATGTTGTACCCTACTAAGCTTCCATTCCATTATCAAGGCCACGGGTAATGAGTTCACACCTGAAAGAACTCAGGCTGCTCTCATGAGTCTTTCCAGAGAAAACTACCAGGGGGTTGACCTTCATCCAACCAAAGACAATGTGATATATTTGGCAAAAGGACTGATGGTCAGCATTTGTTATATTTAATTATATATGTAAGACTAAAACAAGGATGAAGGAAAGGGTAAAAAAGTAATATATATAAATATGACCTCACAAAGTATAAAGAATTCAACTTTAAAAATGGGAAGAGGGAATGAAAATGGGAAAAGTAGTAAATTCATTGGTTGTTAGAGTGGGAGTCAAAGATAACATTTAAAACTGCCAAATCAAACCACAAAAAAGTAGGAAAAAGGGAAAGTAAGGCATTTTTTACAAAAGGTAAAAATATAAAGGGAACTTCTAGAATAAGCAAAATAAAATAAAACCCTTCCAATCTTCGAAGATTTTTAAAAAGAAGAGAGAAACTAATGTTATATTTTCACCTCTCAGAAAATAATCAATGCTTTAACTAGAATTCTTTTCTCTGTCTCTGTCCCTCTTTCTCCACGTGTATTATTAGTAAAAATGTCAATTACTGGATTATATTTTCATTTAATGTTGTATCATGAGCATCGTCCATCCTCCTAACGTTCACTAAAGGACGGCCCTTAACACATTCGGAGGTATTCCACGTAACGGATGGCTTGATACAGTTTGTCTTTTAAAATCTTGCTGGCTCCTTCTGCTTTTATGATCAAGAATTCAACCATTTATTCACTCATTTAGCAAATATTACTACAATGTCTACCGCATATAGTATAGATCTATGAACAGGACGGAAGTGTTCTCTTTTCCTCTTGGGGGGCAGTTAAGCAAATTAGTATGTGTGTGACTGAACTTAATAATGTGAGAGTTTGAGACTGATGTGGGAGCAAAGTTTAAGGGGATTTGTTTCAATTTGGAGATGAACTCTAACCTAGTTTAGGTGTCCCTATGGAACAAAGAGCCCTGGCGGTGCAGTGGTTAAGAGCTCAGCAGTTAACCTCGAAAGGCTGGCAGTTCGCCTCCACCAGCTTCTCCTTGGAAACCCTATGGGGCAGTTCTATGAGTCAGAACTGACTGGACAATGAGTTTTGGAGCCCTGGTTAAGAGCTGGGGCTGCTACCCAAAAGGTGGGCAGTTCATCTGCTCACAAAGGCACCAGATCTGGTTTTGTGGAACAAAGTACAGTTTCAAAGGAGGCATGACCAATGTAAAGTGGACGCCAGAGGCAGAAATGGGGACTACTCAGTTCTAAAGGTACCATTTTTCTTCGACTTTTTTTTTCCTCTCTAAATTGGACTATATACTCACTTTTTAATTCTATAAATCCTTGTTTTTATAAAGCATATCGAACCTATTTTTTTTCTCTAATTATCAATGAAAGGATGTTAATGGTGTCTATTAACTCTTCTGTTAAACTGAGAAATTATCGTACTTTTCTCTTTCTTCTGTTGCTCCTCCATCATCACAGAACAGTCATCTATTTTATCATGTATCTTGTTTAACAAATTGTTTCAGACATTTCCTACATTTTATAAATATTTTCATAACCATTAACTCTATGAGTAACTTGTTTTGTCAGTTACTTCAGTTATTTTATACCACAAGTTCCCCGTTTTTTAGTGTTCTATGTAGATTTATTTTTTGGTTTTCTGGAGTGCTTCATTTTTTTTTTTTTTAAAGGTGATATCCTTGCTGACATTTACATATAACTTGTACATGACATTTTAAAGGGAGATTACAGTAATTTAAGCAACAAAGAAAACCAGGATGTTTTGGCAAGATTAATCCAAAAAAAACCCATTGCTATCGAGCCGATTTCAGCTCATAGCGACCCTCCAGGACAAAGCAGTACTGCCCCATGGGGTTTCCAAGGAGCGGCTCGGGGATTTGAACTGCCAACTTTTTGGTCAGCAGCTGGGCTCTTAACCACTCTGCCACCAGGGCTCTGCTTGGCAAGATTAGATACTGAAAAATGATATGATAATAATCAAGAATCAGCTGAAATTCCATTTATATGAAATATCCAGAATATTCAAGTCTATAGAAATAGAGGGTAGGCTGGTGGTTACCTGGGGCTGCTGGGCTAGCAATACGGGGGATGCTGGTTAAAGGGTGAAGTACAGGGTTTCTTTTTCAGATAATGAAAATGTTATAAAATGCATTCTAGTTATGGACGCACATCTCTGTGAATATACTAAAGCCACCAAATTGTACACTTTAAGTACGTGAATTGTGTGGTTTGGGAATTATATCTCAATAAAACCATTTTTTAAAAAAGAATCAAACTATTATTATTTTCACCAGCCAATAGTTTAGTATTTGCTGAAATATATCTCATCTTCTTTTCCTAAAGCCAGAGACATTATTTGCTCATCTCTAGGTTTTGGCAAGGAAACCCTGGTTTTAGCAATGCTCCTCTTCACCATGGTTTCAAACGCGAAGTATGCACTAGATAAAAATGACAGCAACAATAAGCATTTTAATCTGACCTAGCTAACATAATAATGTAGATTTTTAAATCATTTCCAAAGTTTATTCTGAGTACCGCTTTGCTTTTGTCTGCATCCCTGATGCCTGCTGTTCTGCCCTCATCACGTTTTCACCTCTTAGCCAAATAAACTAGTAGGTACGGATCTCACCAACCAACTCATGCTCTTGTACAAAGGCTCTCAGTTGACCCCATCATATTCCACAGAAGCTTCATCACAATGGTCAAAACCCTTAAGTCAAAGAGCAAAAAGTTCCAATGATGAAATTTAAGGCAACAGAAGAGACTGGGGGTGCATTTGGGATTCTGAGGTATACTGAAATCAAGACACATATGTGACTACCTGCCATGCCTTTTTTTTTTTTTTTGCCAACGTCATGTTTTTCATGTGTACAACTTAGTGACGTCAGTTACATTAATCAGGCTGGTTCGTGAGTGGCCCTGGCATGTGTGTCTACCTTCTGCATCATAGTTCTTAGGGCCACTAAGGCTGGTATTTCTCCAAAAAATACCTCTTGTCTAACCTGGATAGTTAAATGACATCTTTATATTTACTTTGGTTTTATCCCTCTCTCCTGGCCTTCTCCCCTGCAAATTATAGATGGAAGATGTCTAAGGCCAGTGCTATGAGGAAAGGAATAAATTCAAACAGTTCCTTTTTCATTTATGTTACTTTATTGAAACCCTTTATTAACTTTGGCAATTGCCTTCTCCTTGTCTAACAGAGTGCTAAAAACACTTAAAATTTCAGACACTTCTAAAGCCTTAGGAAGAAAAATACAGCTTAAGAAAACACGAACATGCTTCCTTAGAAGATTATCTGCATTCTCCTGGGAACATTTCTCAGTAACTAGAGGAGAGAGAACTAAAAAGCTATATAAAGATGTTTTTAAACTAACTCAGGATCACTTACCAGCATCTGGAGGTCTGTGGGAATTCAGTCAACGTCGGATGACACCTCACAGTGAACATTAGCAAAAACACTAGCTTTGCCTTCTTGGTTGCTGAAAGAATGAAAGACTTTAAGGCTTTGGAAAAGTTCCTCCAAGGCCCTCCAAGGTCCTACCATCCCTTGCTCCCCACTCTAAACTAAGGCTATATCTGTGCAAACTCACATGGGTGGTAATCAAGTAATCCTTCAAGGAAAAAACAGTACCCTAACCCGTAATAATCTGCTGCTGATGAAAATTTAAATGATAATTAGATCTTTAGTTATTTTCAGTCTATTATTTCATTCCTTTGCTTCGACATGGGCTCCATTCTTCCTCTTCTGTGTCCTGTGGAAATGAACGTTTGTTGTCCTTTCCTGGGTTTCAATATTTATTGTTGTTGTACAAGTTAACTCATGTATTTTCCCATTTCTTTTACCTTCTTTGTGGTATTTTTTAGGTGGTTTTCAGAAACTTTACTAAGAACCACCTCTAACTCAAGCTGTGGAGTCTAGTCTAAAACTGTAAGTCCTCTTCTAATGTCAACGGTAGTGGTACAAATGGTTAAAACGCTCAGCTGTTAGCATAAAGGTTGACAGTTTGGGTCTACCCAGAGGTACCTTGAAAGAAAGGCCTACTTCTGAAAAACCAACCATTGAAAACCTTGCAGGGGACAGGCCTACTACAACACACACTGGGTAGCTATGAGTCAGGGCCGACTGGGTAGCAACTGGTTAGTTAGTTGGTTAGTGCCAAATACTCTGGTGGGCTCATCTCCCAACACCACTGTGGTTATACATCCTCATGACAGACTTACTCTTCAACTGAACCTCTGCATTCGGCTCACCTGAAGCTAATGGTTCATCATGACCCCAAAGTCCTTCGCCCTCTCATTCTCCCATCACTCTCCCTGTATTGACAAAGTTTGATCTGACTTCCTAAGGAGAACCTTTCTTTGGTTCCTGTGCCCTTTCGCAGCTTTTCAGAGAGACACAAGTGTCAGGTGTTGAGGCGGTTTTTAATTATTCACTCATCAGCCTTGGCCTTCCCAGGGGAAAAGAAACCTGTTTTTTCACATGTGTGCTATTGAGAGGGATGTCTAAGATATGATAAATAAATAACAGCGCATGATGAATGTCTGATCCTCTATGGGCCGCAAGAGAAAACTTCTGTCAAAGCAGCCATGCTTCTTTCTCCTTTTAATAAGGCATGGTCACTGTGGCAGCCACAGCTGGGCTGCAGAACAACGAGCAAAGACTTGAAGCACCCATTTTTCCTACGCTTGGGCAAAGAAGGTGGCAGGCTTAATAAATCCTAAGTTGTGGGGCTTGTCTATTTTCATCCTTTCTTGGACCTATTTTAAAGGAAGAACAGAAGTGAGATTTCCTCTCTGGAGACTTAGATACATGACCTTGCTCCATCATGTGGGGCTTTTAGCAACCCACCATCTCTTTCATCTTCAGGTTCCGGAACTATAAAATAGAGATGATACTGCTTAATTTTGCGTACACTGCAATGTTGTTACCAGACCCTGATGAAAAAATATGTATGAAAAAATGTTATCCTCCATATTGCCATTATTTTCTCCTTCACTCATTCTTTTGTTTGACAGATGTTTATTTTCAGCTGTATGGTGCTGGGTCTTTGTTTTGATTGTCTATTTGAACCCACCCAGAGAAATCATGGAAGAAAGACCTGGTGATTCGTTTTCGTAAAGACTACAGCCAAGCAAACGCAATGCAGCACGGTTTTACTCTGTAACACACGGGGTTCCGCTCATCGGAATCAACTCAAAGGCAATGAATGGGTTTGGTTTTGTCTTTTGTTTGTCGGTTTGTTTTGATTTTACCAGTACCTGTAACAGTGCCTGACTTATTAAATACCTGAGGAATAAATGAATGAAGGAATGAAAAAATGAGTTAGGCATCTACCATCCAGTTCCTCGGCCTGATATTGACCAATATAAAGGTAAATAAAACAGGCATGACCTGTGCATTCTGGGGCTTTAACGTCTCATAGAAACTACGCAGTGCTTACAGCAAAGATGCTGAGCTTCCCCTCAAGTCAGAGACGGCGGGAAGAAAGAAAAAAAAGACAGAACAGAATTAAGTCTAAAATTCGGTGAATTTTTGAAGTCCATCCTCAGGATCAGCTTTTCTGCTTATGCTCTACTTTTCTTCCTTATTGACCCGCTTCTGCTCTGCCCGTATCTTTCAGATTGTTCCTGCTGGACAATTCTGTTTTTCCTCTATTTTCAAACTTTTCTTAGAAAAAGATCTTGTATTAGTAATGTTGATACAATTGATGCATTTTTCAATCTAGTACACTTGGAGGTGTCAATATGTTTCAAGCGAAGTGGACTTTGATGTTTAAGAAGTCTGGAAAATGCTGGGTTAAATAATGTGAAACAGGATGGCACTGAATCTATAGATGAATTTAGCATGACTTGACCTCTTAGAATATTTTTCCACCCATGAATATGTGTATCTCTCCATTTATGTAATTCTGTTCAATTTCATTCAGCAGGGCTGTTCTGCAGTTTTTAGTATAGGGACCTTGCATCCTATCATCCTAAAAAAAAAAAAAAACTTGCTAGTAATTCACAAGTCCTTTATGATTTGATGCTATTTAAAATCTTTTAAAACTCACTACCTATTTTACTCATTGCTGTCCAACCTATTCCGAATCATAGCAACCCAATAGGGCTGAGTAGGACTGCCCCAAGGTTTCCAGGGAGTGGCTAGTGGATTCGATCTGCCAGCCTTTTGGATAGTAGCTGCAGCTCTTAACTACTGTGCCACCGGGGCTCCAGCTTCTCACTAAAAAAACCCACTGCCATCGAGCCAATTCCGACTCATAGCAACCCTACAGGACAGAGCAGAACTGCCCCACAGAGTTTCCAAGGAGCGCCTGGTGGATTTAAACTGTTGACCTTTTTGGTTAGCAGCCTTAGCTCTTAACCACTACGCCATGAGGATTTCCAGTTTCTCACTAACAGTGGGTTGGGTTTATTTTGTATATTAATATTTCATATTAATATACAATATTAATATTTCATCTTCTGACTTTGAATAGTTCACTTATTTCTAGTAGATTTTACAGATTTCAGGCTTTTCTAGCCACATCATGTCATTTGAGAACAAACAACATTTATTTCTTCCTTTCCAATCAATATGCCTTTTATTTCCATCTTGCCCCATTGCATTGGCTCAGCCTGTCTGTAAAATGTGGAAATAAGTTGGTGGGTGTGGACATAACAGAGATAACGTGCTCAGCGTTTTATCCTTAAGTAGATAATACAGTGTTCCTCCTCTATTTTCTCAAAATATTTTGTGTAAGATTGATAGTTTTTTTTTTTTTTTTTAAAGTTTGATGGAATTTATCACTTAATCTGGACCTGAAATTTTCTTTGTGGGATTTAAAAATATATATATATAAATAAATGAATTATATTAATAGATGAAAGTTTTGGGGTTTTCTGTTTTATCTTGTGTCAGTTTTGGTAAGTTTTTATTTCAAGGAATCTATTTCATCTGAGTTATCAAATTTAGTGGCATAAAATTTTTCATACTAGTCCCCTTCTACTGTAAATCTATTCCAATACACAGTATTTCATTGCTGATACAAGACTAGAAATTTGTGATTTCTTCTCTAAACCAAACCAAACCCATTGCCTTTGAGTCAATTCCCACTCATAGCGACCCTATAAAAAAGACCCTATAGTCTTTATTATTTACCTTATTTGTGTTTTTGTTATTTACTTTGCTCTCCTTCTACCTTCTCAAGGTAGAACTGTAAACCACTGATAAGACCGTCGTCAATTCCAACTCATGGCGACCCTACAGGACAGAGTAGAACTCCCTGTAAGGTTTCCAAGGAGCAACTGGTGGATTCGAACTGCCAACCTTTTGTTTAGCAGCCAAGCTCTTAACCACTGTGCTTTGTTTTAAAAAAAAAAAAAAAGCAATAATTCTATCAAGTTTTCTTAAAGATTCATGAAGCTTCATTCTATTCATTTTGATCATTTATCTTTTCTTTATTCTTTAGTAAAAATAATTTCTAATATCACTTGTAATCTATTCTTTGACCTACGGGTTATTTTGGTTTTTTTATAAATTTTTTTTGGTATTAATTTATAATATAATTACATTTTGATCAGACGGCATAGTGTATAAAATTTCAATCTTTTTACCATATTGAAACATTCAATTTTTTTTTTCTTGCTGAATGAAATGCGCTTTATGACCCAGTAGATGGTTGATCTTGATGAACATACACAGTAGCCTGAATAGAACATACAGCCTCTGTAATTAGGTACAGTGTCATGTAAGCTGTAATTAGTTCAAGGTGATGGATATTGCCGTTCTGAGCATTAATGACTTCTAACTCTTTGCCTACTTGTTCTGTCGATTACTGACACTGGGATGTTGAAATTTCCTACTAAATGTATGGATTTTTCCATTTCTCCTTTTAGTTCAGTCAATATTTACAGTATGTATTTTGAAGCTCTGTGATTCGGCACCTACATATTTATGATTGTTGTATCTTCCTGAAGAATTGACATATTTATCATTATGAAATGTCCCTTTTTATCTCTCTTAATACTTGTCTTGAAGTCTACCTTATCTAATATTAATATAGCCACTCCAATGGTCTTATACTCACTGGTAGCATGGTAATTTTTTCTCTTCTGTTTCAACCTCTTCTATCTGATATTACTATAACTATTCCAGCTTTCTTATGCTTATTGCTAGCATAGTACTTTTTCACTTTTTCCAACCTCTTCTTTTCTTTATATTTAAAGTATGCCTCATAAACTAGAGTTGTCATGATTTTTTTTCCAACTCTGACAATATCCTCCTTAGTTTAAAATATTTCAATCCATTTCCACACAGTGTAATTATTGTTGGATATATGCCTACAATTTCTTTTTTTTGTTTGTTTGTTTTTCCATTTGTTTTTCCTTTCTCTGTCCCTATATCCTGCCTCTCCAGAGTTAATTCAATATATTTTAGAACTCTATTTTGACTTAATGTGAAACCTGTGAGAGCTGGAACTCAGTGGGACTGCTTTATTTTTCCGAATCTCCAAGTTTTCCACCTTTGACAGAGTGCAACTTATCACTTTCCTATTGCTTTCTACTAGGGGAAAATATTTGAAATTTCCTTCTCTGGCAGGTTTGCCTTACAGGGCTTCCAGCTTTCACAGATTTTATAGTATATATATATACAGACTTTTAACCTATAGTTATTTACATTATTTTTTAGCAATTGTTTTCTGGATTACAATTCAAATCATAAATTTTCACAGTCTACTTAGAGTTTTTTGTTTTTTTTTTACTTAGAGTTACCTTGTTCAACTTCACATAAAATGGAAGAAGCTTGCAATTGTATTCCGTTCTTTATTATGTAATTTTCATATGCATTCCATCTGCATATACTATAAACCACAACATGAACATTTATGCATTTTGTTTTAATAGCCAAACAAACTCTAAAGCAACTGAGAGAGAAAAGAATTGCTGATATTTACACACACACTATTCTCACCCATATTATTCACTCCTACCTTTACTCTTCTTTTTTTAGTGCAGGTGAGCTGAGACATGTCTTAGTTGTTTATTTTTTTTAATGTCTTTTTTGTTTTGCTTCAATTCTTGACTGATATATTCCTAGATACAGAATTCTGAGTTTACAGGGTGGTTGTGCTGTACTTTTAGCACTTCAAAGAAGTTTTACTATCTTCTGGAATCCATAATTTTTTGCTAAAAAGTCAACTATCATTCAAGACATTGATGCCCTTCATGCAATGACATTTTTCTCTGGCTACTTTCAAGACTTTGATCCTCAGCTGTTTTACTATGGTGTACCTAGTTGTGATTTTCTTTATATTTATTCTACTTAGATTTTAGTGTGCTTCCTAAATCTCTAAAATTGTCTTTTATCTATTTGCAGATTTTTCAGTCTTATTTTCTTCAAATATTTTCTATTCCTCATTTCTTTTTCCTCTCCTTCCAGAATTACGAACAAATCTTTGTAAGTCACTTGGTATTCTCTCACACACTTCTGAGTCTCTTCACTGTTTTTCCATTTTTTTCTTAATATTTTTCATATTGGATAACTTATATTAATCAGTTTTGAAGTTCTCTGACTCTTTCTTTTGTCATCTCTAGCCTGTTGTTAAGCCCAGCCAATGGACTTTTTTTTTTTTTTTTTAATTTCAGGCATTGTACTTTTCATTTTTAGAGTATTCATTTGGTTTTTGTTTATAATATTTTTTCTCTGCAGATATTTTCCTATCTATGCATTTATTAAAGGCATATGTTTCTTTAATCTTTTAGTACAATTATAACAGGTGCTTTAAAATATAATTGTATGCTAATTTCAATTTCTAAGTCACCTCAGAATCACTTTCTATTGACTGCTTTTCTTCTGACTATGATTAAATGCTTTGGTTTCTTAATATGTCTAATATTTTTTATTGCATACTTTACCTTGTGGATGTTACACTAGAGAGTCAGAATTCAGTTATCTTCCTCCAAAGAGTAGGGATTTTCATTCTAGCAGGAAGTAAAATTATTGATTGCTCACTTACTTCTGGAAGCTTGGTTTATACTTCAAATGGGAGAGGTTTTATTTTTTGTTTTTGTTTTATCTTTAATCCTAGGTATATCCTTAGCCACGGGACTTGCTGTTTGATCTTAAGGCATGACCCTATTGGGCTTCAATGGAAACTACGTGGTTTTCACCAAGCCCCTCTCGCATGGTGGGATTTGAGCTCCAAACTCTGTCTCTCGTGCAGAAGGCAGAAACTGAAATCTCTTCTCCACCTTCCAGCAGTTGAACTTTGCTGGGCACTTTGAAGTCACACACACATGCAGTTAAATATTCAGGCAAGTATTTGAAGAGAGTTTAGACACAAATTTTTGGACTCATCCCTCTGTAGTTCCCTCTTTTCCAGAACCTCCCTCCCTAAACTCCAGTTGCTCTGGTAACTCTGAACTCAGGCCGTTGTATGTCAAGTCAATACTACTGACGTTTTCAGCTTTAATTCTAATTGTCCTATGGCATACAGAACGAGCAGTGCCCTCAGAATAGAAATCATATAAATGTAGTAGATCTCACCCACTGTGGGTCCCTTCTTTTAGAATTGAACGTTCTCCAATTCTGCTTACTTTTGGTCACCTCTCATGGCCACCAATAATGTGCACATGCGCGCGCGTGTGTGTGTGTGTGAGTGTATAGTCATATAGATGTATTTAGTTATACACAGTCCAGAATAGTTACAATCTCCCATCATTTCTAAAGCTGGAACTAGATGAAGATTTTTTTAAAAGTTTACCTCTGTCTACATTAGACATTCTATCATCAAGATTCCTTTATCTCAGAGAAAACACTGCATTCTTGTCATTATAACTGATGACCTGCAGCTGTCCCCCTCCCCACCCGCCACCCACCTTTGAGGTTGGATCTTTCTCTGCACAGTAAAAATGAAGAGGAATTGATTAGGATGATAAATTAAGCAAATAAATGTAATTGAATACCACTTCCTACTTCATTGTTCTTAAAGAACTGTGGCTGAGCGTAACAAGACAGACATGCTAATAAACTACAGTGGGTCTGGGTTAATAACGTACAGGTTTCTGTACCCTCTCATTTTTATGAATATGTGGGGATTATTTTGCATCTGGAAACCCTGGTGCCGCAGTGGTTAAGTGCTAACCAAAGGGGGATGGCAGTTCGAATCTGCCAGTGCTCCTTGGAAACTCTATGGGACAGTTCTACTCTGTCCTATAGGGTCGCCGTAAGTCAGAAATGACTCGATGGCACTGGTTTTGGTTTTGGGTATTTTGCATCTACGTGTCATATACTATCAGGAAATTAAAAAACAGAAAACCAAACTCGTTGCCTTCCAGTCAATTCCAACTCATAGCGACCCTATAGGTCAGAGTAGAACTGCCCCATGGGATTTCCAAGGAGTGGCTGGTGGATTTGAACTGCGAATCTTTTGGTTAGCAACTGAGCTCTTAACCACTACTCCACCAAGGCTCCTTAAAACATACTTTTTATTTATTCAGAAATTAAAACACAGGGGAGAGTCTTTTTCCTGTGCAGATTGTCGTATTATCCTTCTTCTGTGAATTAATTTAGTAAACAAAGATTTATTGAGCACATGTGTTCAGGTACTGGAGATTAAACATTTTTTAAAAATCTTTTGAGCCTCATAATGGAGCAGGTCAGAAGATCACTCTTTCAATCTGTATTTTGCCTCATGACATCTACGTAATTATTGCTTTGTCTAATGCTGTGTTGCAGCATGTTTTTTTTTGGCTAGCAGGAGTAATTTATAAACAACTTATTTAATTCTTTTAGAGCACAAGTATGATGGTTAAGATCGTGTGTCAGCTCAGTGTTTTGGCAGTCGTATAAAGTTTTGATCACTCCCCTGATAAAATCTGATATGTGATCACCCCCATGATGGAATCTGCTGAGTGGTACTGCTGGGGGTGGGGCCTGTGACTGCTCACCGCCCCCTCAGCCTTCATCTCTCCACCTTCCACTGCCTACTTCCTTTCTGCTCCGCTTGCAAAACTTGTTGGCTTGTTCTGGACCCAGCAGCTGCTCGTCTGACCTCTGATACTTGGGACTTAAGCTAGCAGCTTATACGTCCATCTTGAGATTCAACGATCTTCACAGCCTGCCATCAAGAGTCCTGCTCCCTGATATGCTATCTTGGGCTTACCAGCCCCTGCAGCTACATCAATCAGGAGAAATCTTGCAGTCCTTCCTGCCAACCTTGGGGATTCCTCGACCTTCACAGTCTGTGAGCAGGAGCCCTGCTGTCTGACCTGCTCCTCTTGGGTTCACCAGCTTCTGCGGCTCCGTGAATTGGGAAAGGACTCTATCCTGATCCAAGGGCTTGGAACATACTAACCTCTACAATAGCCTGAGCTGTTTCCTTGATATAAATCTCTCTCTATATATGTTTTTATATGATTTACTGGTTTTGCTTCTCTAGAGAACCCAGCCTAAGACAACAAGTACATGAACCAGCTCAACTAAGTACTCTTAACACCAGACACTTAAAAAAAAAAGAGGAAAAAAAACTCACTTTATTTGGGGCACTAGAATAAAGGAGGAGTCCCGGTGGCATAATGATTAAGAGCTGGGCTGCTAACAAAAAGGTCTGCAGTTGGAATCCACCAGCCACTCCTTGGAAACCCTATGCAGCAGTTCTACTCTGTCTATAGGGTCACTATTAGTTGGAACCAACTCCAAGGCACATAACAACTGCAACAACAGAATAAAGGAAGAGTCGGAAGCGGCAGTAATCATTCCTCTGTGTTCCCAACTCTGCATCAAGGACATAATTCTTTCACAGTCTGGACATTCTGCTCTTGGACAGTACATATCCTATAGCAGATGTAATACTTCTGAATTACACATGGTTTGCCTATGTGCAGAGATTGGTCTTCAGGGCAGCTTCTAAGCAAATGGAATTAATGGTAATCACAGATCCTCCTGTGTCTAACTACGGCTTAGCTGCTTCATATGCCCCTTAGCAGCTGCCACGTCCCCCTCATCCTGTCTATTAAAACTGGGCCAACTTATCCTCCTAAGACATCTCAGAAACAAGAGCTTATCTTCTCACTGCCTTTTGTCCCCTAAAATGGAACCTAATTTCCCAGTTTAATAAAGAAAAATTTTTTTTTCTGGATAAGTCCAATTAGCCAGTCGAAATTTACTCGCAGAACAATCAGCATGACACGTTTGACTTTGTTTCTTTCTACTCCAGTGGGAAAAATCCATGTTAGGTATTGGGAAAATACTACAGATAAACTGTACCTCCTATATCTTTTGAATCCCCAGCCTCAAGGTCAAATAATCAAATATTACTTTAAAACTTTACATGTAATTTCTTAGTTATTAGATCATTCTTATGGAAGCCCTGGTGGTGCAATGGTTAAGCGCTTGGCTGCTGACCAAAAGCTAGGCAGTCGGAACCCACCCAGCAGTTCCATGGGAGAAAAGGCTTTGTGATCTGCCCCGGATTACAACCTAGGAAACCCTACAGGGCAGTTCTACTTTGTCACATAGGGTTCCTAACCCATTGTCGGAATCAAATTCATGGCAACCAATAATGACAACATTCTTTACTGAATCTTAAAGAGACTATGAACTACTTTAAAAAAAAATTAACTTGGGTTTTTTGGGGGGTTCATCCACAAAGCCTAATCAAATTTCTAACATCTAATAAATGATCACTAAGTATCCATTGTTTACTGAATCACAAGTTAAAATAATAAAATTTTGTTATTTGCAAAATATTAAACATTCACCAATAGCATTTTCCCCTCTCTTTGTCAAAGGCCACAGCACCTTGCTGGGAGTCTATAAAAGCGGGTATGAAGTTCACAGTGAAGCAAATCTTAAACTTGGGGACCAGCTGACCAGGGACAAATTTGAGGAAAATCTTACTGGTTTTGAAAAAAGGATAAACCAACCAAAGTGAGGCAAGACAGAAAGGACTGATTATGTTTTATTCTGAGTACTTAAAACTCTACTGGGATGAAAATGGAAGAAGGCCACCTACTGAAGAAGAATTTAAGGCATTTAAACACAAATATAGCTGCACCTCAAAAAGGTTCAGTGGACTCCCAGGGTTGACTGTACCTTTGAAAATACACTCCATTTATTTACTAAGCTTCACTTTAGAATTGAAAACAAACAAAGCTTCCATGTCTTTTCATACGAAAATTTATATACACCTTGCTATATACTCCTAGTTGCTCTCCCCCTAATGAGACGGCATACTCCCTTCTCTCCACCCTCTATTTCCGTGTCCCTTCAGCCAGCTTCTGCCCCCCTGTTCCTTTTCATCTCCCCTCCAAACAGGAGCTGCCCACATAGTCTCATGTGTCTACTTGATCCAAGAAGCTTACTCTCACCAGTATCATTTTCTATCTTATAGTCCAGTCCAATCCCTGTCTGAAGAGCTGGCTTTGGGAATGGTTCCTGTCTTGGGCTAACAGAAGGTCTGGGGATCATGACCTCTGGGGTCTTTCCAGTCTCATTCAGACCATTAAGTCTGGTCTTGTTAAGAGAATTTGAGGTCTTTTTTTTTTTTTTTTAATCCCACTGCTCTCCTGCTCTTTCAGGGGTTCTCTGTTGTGTTCCTGCTCTTTCAGGGGTTCTCTGTTGTGTTCCTGCTCAGGGTCCACGTCTTCTCTTGATTACAGTTCCTCAGTCATGTTTGGATCTTCCTGTACTCCATCTCAACACAGGGATTTCACTGGTCCACTTTCCCAAGAGAAGTCAACACTCCCTAATCAGCACTTCACTTAATCTACTTCATTAAGTAAGCATTCAAGGCAATCAGAAGGTTAAATTACACAGAACAAACACCAGTGACTGGTGTACAGGTAATAGTAGGAAGAAGTATCCCCGGAGGGCAGAGAGTGGCAGGGCTGGTAATTCTGTGAATTGTATCATTAATAAAATATATTTTATTCTATTTGATGCTGATTTTAGGAAGGTTCCTGTGTGATGATTACATTTTTAAGCAGGCAATTTTTTTTTTTTACAGCTTTACCCAAGCTAAAGGGAAATCTAATACAAATTTAAAAAGACTTAGCTGAAATGCCCATTAAATTTTTAGCTGTGTCCTTTTAAGAGTTTTTAAGAGCTATAAATCCAAAGCTGTCCAAGACTGAAAAAAGTGTAACTTTATTACGTAACTTGTGATGGGAAAACCTACCAAAGAAAAGTGCTGGTACTATATGGCTCTTTATTTTTAGTTCAAAGAGATTTTAGAAACTTTTGTTTTCCTGATTAATAGTATTTAAAGAAAGCTGCGTTTAGAAATAGACAGCCATCTTATTATTGACAATTGGGTTTTCTCTGCAAGCTAATTGGAAGACAAGTTTATTTATATCATCTTTTAATATCTCACAAACCTAGAAGAGTGCTTTGCCATAAATTAATTAATTATGAGGTACTTAATCCACATAATTATAGTTTTGTTGACATCAATCTCTTCTATTTTTGAGAATGATGCAGAAAACCACATACTAAACAACATTTGGAAGAAGATAAACTTGGCATCATCTGGGAAAGTATTGTTTCTAACTCCTGGCATGCAATGGGTTCTAAGGACGAATTGAAAGGAACAGGAAGGAAATCGGACAACTTCCCTGATTCTCTAGAATCAAACTTCCATAAGGCAAAATTACTGTTTTAACTTTAATCAGTTATCAAACTGTGATGAAATTATCCTTTATATGTCTTAATACAACACTGAACTGAGCTCCTTCTGTGTGCAATATCCTGCTCTGGACACTAAGGTATATACACAAAGGTGACTAAGGTAGGGCCTCTCTTCCACAGAGTTTGTCATCTTCATGAAAAATAACTTCAAAAAAAAATGTCTGTAATATGACACGGAATTGAATGTGGCACATGAAAAAGGCAAAACTCAGGAGGAGAGCCTAGAAGAAAGGCAGACTCATGTCAATTGTTACCTTGCTGATTAAGAGAATAAGCTCTAGGGTCAGAAGGTCTGGATTCAAATATTAATTCCAAAGTTGTTTGGCTTTGGACAAGTTATTTAATCTCTCTTGCTTTAGTTTTTTCACCTGTAAAGGTGGGCAAGAACAGTATTACCTTAACGGATGTTGCCAGGGTTAATTGAGATAAACTGTAATGTAAAACTCTTAATCTAGGATATGGCAAGGAAACCCTGGTGGTGTAGTCGTTAAGAGCTATAGCTGCTAACCAGAAGGTCAGCAGTTTGAATCCACCAGGTGCTCCTTGGAAGCCATACAGGGCAATCCTCTGTTCTATAGTGTTGCTATGAATCAAAACCAAATCGATGGCCACGGGTTGTTTTGGTAGGATGTGGCATATTCTGAATCCTTAATAAATAATGGCAATTTTACTTATTAAACACCCAAAATTATCTCATTATTCACACTCCAGATCCACCCTCCATTGTTCGGACAAATTAATACCAGTACCGGTGCCATAACATATATTCATTCTAAATGTGTGAACTGAACAACAAAATAGAACAAAATACTAATAGACACACATTCTAGTGAGGGGAGGCTGAAAATACATACCTATCTAGTTATATTCATAGAAGTATACATATGTAGCATGGTTAAAGGTAAGAAGTTCTAAAAAAAAAAAAAAGAAGTGAAGAGAGTTAGAGAGTTTGGAATGTTGCAATTGTAAATAAAATGATAATGGGAGACCTCACTGATGAGACATCTAAGCAAAGACATGAGGGAAGAAAGACAGCAGGTCATACAACTATCTAGGAAAGACATTCCGGGAAATGGGAACAGCACCTCCAAAGGCCTGAACCATGTCTAAAATGTTGGGGGGGGGGGAACAGCAAAAAGGCCAGTGTGGCTAGAGCAGAATAAGTGAAAGAAATATCAGAAGCTTTGAGATTTTAGAAGTAATGGAAGTAAAGATTTTGTTGGACCTTCTACGCTACTGAAATTTCTTTCATTTTTCTTGAGTTGGATGGGAAACCATTAGAGGGTTTGGAGCAGAGGAGTGACATGATCTGATTTACATTTAAGGAGACCATTCTGATTGCATATTGAGAATAGGTTTCTGTTTGGCAATGGCAGAAAAGGGAAACAAGTTATGAGAATATGGCAATAACCCAGGGAAGAGAAAACGGCTACTCGGTCAGGGTGTCTACAGTAGAGGTCATTATAAGTGGGGGTTCTGAATATATTTTATAATAGAGCCTATAGTCTTTCATTATATATTTTCTGGAAGAGTTTTCTAAGCAACTGGATGTAAGCATATGCCATTAACTGAGACAGGAAACTCTATAGGTGGAGCATGTTAGAGGAGAAGACAGGTTCAATTTTGGACAGAATAAGTTTGAAATGCCTATCTCAAAATGTGAATGATGAGTATAATTTTAGACCCAACTATCTTCTGCTTTGAATTCCTTGCTAATATCATGTGTTTTCAGTAGTGGAATGCATGCTGAGTCACTGTGTTCAAATTTTTGGGTGGTAACATAGATTTGGAGCCCTGGTGGTACAGTGGTTAAGAGCTCTGCTGCTAACCAAAAAGTCTACAGTTTGAATCCACCAGCCACTCTTTGGAAACCCTACGGGGCAGTTCTCCTCTGTGCTACAGGGTCTCTACGAGTTGGAATGGACTTGATGGCAACATGTTTTTGAATACAGATTTTGAGAAAGATTAAGTTAAAATACATAAAAACGCATGATTCATGGGAGCCCATCTACCCACTGGTCTTGGGCAGCAGGCTTTATTGTGGGGAATCTTCCATTGGGGTACATAGGCCACCCCTGATTTTGCCTAATACCCCAGCTATTTTGCTTCAACCAACGTTTCTTTCACCTTTTCCTGTTAACACAAGTCCCCACTGGAGGAAGCAAATACTTGCAGCAAGAAAACTATACTCCCAAAGAACTCCAGAGGTATATAAAGTGGGTGGGATACCATATATTCCACAAGTCACAAAAGGGGTAACAGAGTTGGGGAGTTGACTATACAAATCTGTAATTCCTAGGAGAAGACTAATCTTGACACACAAATTTGGGAGACAGCAGCTTACAGATACTATTTAAAGCCAGGTTACTAGAAAAGATCACTAAAAGATAAGAGTAGATGCAAAAAAGGTGAAGTCCAAAAATTTAATCCAACATCACCTAGAAGGCAGAGATGAGGAGGAAACAAATGAGGAGACTGAGAAGGAAAAGCCCGTGAAGGACAGGAAAGAAGAGAGTGTGATACCCTGGAAGTCAAGTAAGAGAAATATTCCCAAAAGAAGGATTACCGATGCAACGAGTATGGTAACTGAGAATTGTTCATTAGATCTAGCAACTTGAAGCACTTGCATGAACTTGGTAAGAGCAACTTCAGTGCAGTATTACAGGCAAAAACCCTACGGGGGAAAATGGGAGGAACCAAATTGGAGATAATGAATAGAAGCCTCTTGTAACAAGTTTTCCTGCAAAGGAGTACAGAGAAATGATAGCTGGAAGTGATGAGGAGTTAGGAGAATGAGGACATGCAGGTACGTGAGTAGGAATGATGCATTAGAAAGAAAATCATTAATGATGTGGGGTAGGGATATATTACTGTAGGGACATCCTTATGCAGATAGGGTGAATTCCACTGCTAGGAGTACCTAAGACAGTAGAGGCAGTGACAATCTCTTGTGGAAGTTTTATTTTGATTATTTCTATTTTCTCAAAGAATTAGGAAATAAATTCTAATCTGAGAGTGTTTTAGAGGACTCACGGAATATGTTCTAAAAGGACGTTATTTTTCCTGGCCTCTTTGTAATTACAATGAGTTGTCTAGTATATAAGGACTATCTTCCAAGCAAGGTGGTTATCGGTTTCTTCAAACTGACAATTTCCCATTGCTGAGATAGTTCAGAGACTGGGTTTTGACACTTAACTACTTGTCAAGAACAAAGCTCATGACTTTGTGTCTCAAGCACCTGTCTTAGTGCCTAGAACATAGTGAACACTTACTTAATCAGTGGTTATTAAATGGATAAATATTTTAGGACCTTTATGATCTGTATATATATATTTTTTTCTAACGTATGTGTGTGTGTCTTGTTAGTCCCTGAGCTTCTCCAAGCGCTAGTTACCCAGCTATATCCAAAGTATGTTGTCTTTCTCCTACAAATAAAAAAGTACAGTATTTTATGGAATATTTTCATAGTGCACACCCTGTAGGTATTTAGACTGGGAAACAGTCTTTCTCTGGTCTATACTCCTGGACAGAGCTATCAACTGTTTCCAGTGCACTGTCAGCATGCACAATTCTGACACAGAAGAAAAAGCATATTGTGTGGAGTAACTGCCAATTACAGTCCTTTCTGGAAAGTTATTTCAGCACTCTCATGGCCAGTGTTTATAAAATGGGTTTACATGTTAAATGAGATAATATGGTCCAGATCCAGGTTAGTACACAGTATGTATTTAATTCATTGTAACTAAATGACCCAGTGCTTAGACACTCTGTTCCTATTTTTATGACAAGTTGTCATTTAAAATTATCTGACTGGGAACCACAAGTCACCTTGGACTGTATTATTTTTGACAAAGAATCACTTGAGTGGACCTCCATCACTACACAAATTTAAGGATCATAGTCACCCAATGACCTAGCAGAAATGATGATAGTCAAAATATTTTATGTAGCTAATCAAATTCAATAGTTGAGCTTTGGAAAGAGGCAAACAAAAACATGCCAATGAGGGAATGGATCTTTACCATTGAATAACCCCTGAGGCATCTACAGGTATTTGGGTCAGAAAGAACATTATCATATCATTGAACCACGTAGTTTTAGACTGTTGGACCAGTCCTTTACTGACTGGCAAGAGTAGAAGACACAGCAGTCGAAGAAGCCCTCTACTGGACTCTTTATATTCTCTGTTCTCTTGCCATAATGCACTTGGAGAAAATAAACCTCTTTGGTTTCACAGACAATTCTGCCAAAATGATAAATGGAGACTCAAGTCAGTTTTAATTTGAAAGTTAAAAAAAAAAAAGATGTAAACATTTGATATTAGCTAGTAAATCAGGTTATACCAATTTCATTATCATTACTAATAGTCTGATAATTATTATGAGGTGACAACTTCACAGAGGAATTAGGAGGGCAAACAGTTTGGACCACTGTTCCCCTCTTGTCTGATTCTCTTCTGTGGCAAATTTTCTTCTTAAGCTCTTTTATCTCAGGTAGTCAACTAGGTCCAACTTGCTTAACTTGTTCCAGCCTAGCCTCTGAATACTTGTTCCCATCAACTTCCTATTAACTCTCTCACCCTGCTTTTTTCCCAGTATGCTTCACGGACAGCAAGCAGCAGCTCAGTGTCTTTACATCCCCTTTGGGGCAAATGCCAATGTGGCTTGCCTTCCTAGAAAAATCATAAGCTCTAGGTAGGTAGGTACTACCTTATGCTTGATGTATAGTTCTCCATAATACCCAGCACAGTGAGTAGATTTATGATTGATGGAGTGGTTAGTTGTGGAAACACATTTGATAGCGAACAGTGAACCCAGGAATGAAGAAAGTTCTCTGTCACAGCTGGAGTTTCCAATACCCCTCTAGTGCTAATCATGGCTTTCCTGTTGTTTACTTATTGACATATCTATTTCCCATCGGCCTTTATCAAGTGCTACTGGTGATGTTTCATCGTTCTTTACGTTGACTTCCTTTTGCCCCACAAAACTCTGGAGACCTTTTTATGTTGTTTTTTGGTGGAAAATGCCAACTCTATGAATACTTCGAGTTTAGACCAAAAAAAAGGCAGTTGGCATAAGAATTTGACTTTGTACTTCCTTCCCCCTGCCACTAATACCATCTCTTTTGAGCTTTTCCCTCTTTTGTTACTCTGTGCTATGACTGTAACTATTTATAGTACCTTGGACTCTATCCATTCTTAAAAATGGAAAAAATGTTAATTGTGTCAAAGCCTAAGAGTCATTTACTTACACTGTTTAAAGAATATTAAAGGCACTGAAAATGTTTACCCACCAGGTGAACTTCAGTAAAGTAGCCAGATTAGGCAGTACAGTGCGCTTCAATTCAATGAGCAGCAGGCTGGATTTAAAGAATTTAAGTGACTGGAAGAGAAAATGTGATTAAATTATTAGTTCTGCCAATGGTCAACTACTTTTTCCCAAAATATACTAATAGAGTTCCTCAAGCAGTTTACTATGTTGTTTATCTCTACCATCACCTTTCTTTTTTGCATAAGTAAGGAGTTCAATATGTTTTTCCAAATAGTTTCTTACTACTGAACCACAAGTTAGCCTTCAAAAAGAATGTAATTATTACTGGGCAATGAAGTGCTTAAATTTGCTGTCCTGGTTTGTCTTCCTAATAAGAATGCCAGCGTTCAGACTTTCAGCCACTCTTTGCTCTGTTCAGGCTCTTAGCAGGCTGAAAAAAAATCAGTGTGAATGATTAGATAAATGGTGCAAAAATAGCTCATAAGTGTTGCAGCTATAGAAGAGTTGGGTAAGAACTGATATTTAGATTAAGTGTGAGGTCAAAACGGTAAGTGTTCATTTTAATCTCTTTAAACTTTAAAACTCTAAAATTTCTAAGAGACAACATGGAAGAAAACCTTAGTGACACTGGGTTTGGCGACAATTTTTTAAATAGGCCACAGAATCACGAACAATAATAAATGGAAAAATAAATAATTTGGACTTCATCAGTATTAAAAACTTTTACTCTTCAAAAGACACTGCTACAAAAATGAGAATGGTCAAAATTAAAGAGAGTGACCTTATGAATTGTTGGTGGGGATGTGGAGGAACTGGAACCCTCATCTACTGCTGGTGGGAATGGACAAGGGTACAACCATTCTGGGAAAAGGTTTAACGGTTTCTTTAAAATTAAGCATACATACTATACAACCCAGACATTCATTCCTAGATATTTGCCCAAGAGAAATGAAAATATATGCCCAAACAAAGACCTGTACACAAATGTACACAGTAGTTTTATTTGTAATAGAAGAAAACTGGAGACAATCAAAATCCTTATCAATATGTGAACAGATAAACAATCTGCAATATTATCCAACAATAAAATTATTCCAGTTAAAAGGAACAAGCTATTGATACACACAGCAACATGAATTTTTCTCAAAATAATTATGCTGAGTGAAAGAAATCAGATATCAAAGTGCTCATTCCATAGGTTTCCATTTATATAAAAGTCTATGAAAAGCCAATTAATCTACAGTGACGGAAAGCAGATCAATTGTTGTCTCAGGTCAGAGACTAGGGAGAGAGTGAGAGGAGAGAGGAGTGATAAAGAGGCATAAGGAAGTTTTGGGGATAATGGATATGTTCATTATCTTGATAGCAATGTGTATACAATTAAAATGTGATATGTCAAAACTCATTAAATTGTACACTATAAATACAGGCAGTTTATCAAATGTTAATTATACCTCAGTAAAACTATTAAAATTATAGGCCAAATGTCCACTTCAAGCAAACAAACAAAAAATTATTTTCAATTTGTATGCATTCTTGAGAAAACATAAATCACCAGCAGTACATCTGCTGTGTTTATCAAACCCTCCACTTTACCTCGAATTTCCCAGAAGTCCCATTGTCACATTTCATGTTGTGTTAGGACAGTAAAGGAGGAAAGGCAATAATTCATCTAGAGACCAGGCAGGGCACGGCTCTGTCTTCCAAACTTCACTCACTGCTCACCAGGGTCCAGTACAGTATTGCGTTTGAGTGAGAATCCAAAAATTTTGCCATATTGATAGACCTAGAAGCATTTCTACCAGCACTGACCATGTAATTTTACTTACAAACTGGTTTTATTTGGGACCAGATTTGTACTGCTATATATTAGAAGTCACTCATCAAAGTAGGACCTCTATGAGACACTTGTACCAGCCCCTCTACAAAGTGAATCCTGAACATTTTCCTGCCATCTAGGAGTTCATTTTCTGAAATACATGTGTTTCCAGGTGCACTGATAGTAGAAACATATCATATAGACCCCAATAAAAGTTACAGCACTGAATTACAAAGACCTATCGTAAAAAATATCTGAGTTCAATTCAGCTGAAAATGGAATGTGCCATCTCTGCAAGAATGAAGGTGCTCAATCTTCTTTGGAGGAAAAAGCATTTTGCCAAACGGGAGTGAGTACTGACTGCCGCCCTTCACCAGGCCTCCTCAGTCTCACGCACTGAGAGTATCATTTGCCCACCCAGCTGCAAGCCAATCCTGACCAAGAACAGAAATGTATTTGGAGATTCCATCACACCAGCAAACAGCAGGGAGTCTGATAGTTATCTTTCTGCATTAAACTTGGTCAGCACCACTAAGGTTTCCAGCAGTTCATCCAGTAGGTGCTCCTTGGAAACTCTATGGTGCAGTTCTACTCTGTCCTATAGGGTCACTGTGAGTCGGAACTGACTTGAGGGCTATGGGTTCGTTTTTGTGTTTTTTGTTTGTTTGTTTGCTTCTTTGCTTTATTAAACTTGGTATCATCTTTGAGCACTTGTGTAGTCACTGAGTGGTAGCTTCCAACCACCCACCTGCAATCACCTTATCTAGTCCTAAGGTTTGATTTTTTCACTTGACTACATTTCAATTTACTTCAGTGAGCATTCACTAAACACCTACTCTTTGACTTGAACTCTATTAAATCAAGGGATTACAAAGATAAGTATTGATAGAAATGTCACCAAACCCACACAAAAAAAAAGTTCATGAAAACAGAAACCCAGGAAACATACGGATCTTGAAGACCTCGGTGAACTCTTTATGTAAAAGGAGAGACTGAACACCAAACTTCTTACTAATCCTGGGCATGTGTCTAGTTATTTTTTGTTTGTAGGCATCTCCTCTTGAAGCCAATTTTGGTTACTTCCTTCTTGCTACCACATTTGTATCTTCCAAAAGCTTAGACACTGTGGTTGGAATGACTGGAGACCCATCTTGTGGTTATCCCTTCAATTAATCCTTAGCACTGCCTCTTCCTCCCTATTTCATCTACTCTACAAATCTGCCATAAATATTCTATTAGTCTCTTCATCCAATTCTAGTAAGGCCATGAAAACTCTAGTCAATGTGAGCTCCAAAGATCATTATGACTAACTTTCATAATCAAATATTGCCATTGACTGAGCAGAAATTCAGGGAGAGCACCCAAGGTAAGTGTAAATATCAAGGAGTGAGAGCTTGAATGCCAGGCAGAGGCAAAGAGAGACTATAATTTTACTCAAATATAAAGAGATAATTTGGTCATTCTAGAGAAAGGATGATCAAGGAAAAAAAAAAAAGTTTTTCTACAGTAAGAGAATCTGGACTTGCTCATTTACCCAGGGAAAGGAAAGAAATTGTAGTTAAGGAGGTTTTGAAAATGTTAAAGGAGAGAGTTAATCTATGGGAGGTGGATCTAAAGGTGGATCAGGTGCACAGGACAAAACACTGACAAAAACAAATACAATTTTATGCGATGCTAGAATAGGCAGAGAGAAGGACAGGAAGAACACTAATATACTCTGTGATGTTAAAGTATAGAATCTCAAAAGTCAGAGTTTTCAATTCTGTCATACAATAGGTACAGTTAGGACCTTCAGATGACATGTGTAGGGGTGGGGACCTAAGGAAATTAATAATGTGGAACTGTTACTGTGGGGGATGCATTCTTGCTTCCCCCACAGATAAACAGATAAATCGAAGGTTGCTGAGCAGCAGGGCAGTCCTATCTGTGTCTACTTAGCATGAAATTGCAGTTGCCCCAATTATCTTCGTTTTGTAACTTTCTTTGGCTACTGCTGACAGCCCAGCAGGAGGAGTAGAGTGTCTGCTGGGGTTATCTAGGGTTAGGGACCTATAAAGCAGATGTAGCAGAAAGTTGAGAGGGGTGGTGGAGGAATCTAAGATGCTAATGAGAGTGCCCCTAAATTGTTTGACTATGGGTTCCAGGCTTTGTAGGAAGGCAAGGAGATTCAGAAACAATTGGTAGAATACAAGAACTAGGAGAGTTTCAGGAATTAGAGATTATAAAGGGAGTAAAAAGCCTGTGAGCCAGAAAAAGGAATTAGGATAAGGGTTTGATTAAAAGGTGATAGAGTAGTAAAAGCACCCAAAACTGACTGACAATAAGGTCTACTGAGCATCCTTCCTATTATATGGCTGAAATGGACAGACTATAAAGGCCAAGATAGTGGCAGAAAACAGAGCTAAGGGGAAAATGACAAGCCAGGTACTATGCTCATTGAAGGAGCCCTAGTGGTCCAACACTTAAGGGCTAGGCTTCTAACAGAAAGGTTGTTTGTTTAAGCACGTCCAGTGGCTCCCCAGGAGAAAGAGCAGGCAGTCTGCTCCGATAAAGATGACAGTCTAGAAAACCCTACGGAGCAGTTCTACTCTGTCACATGGGGTCACTATGAGTCGAAATCAACTTATCAACTTGACGATACTTAACAAACAACAATATACTTGTTCAAGAAGATGAAGAAATGCCCTAGATGTAGACTGGTGAGCGTAATGAACATAGTTGGTCTGCTAAGGATGCTAAAAGGCAATGGTGTAGACCTCAAAGGTAAACAAGCTATTGAGTAAAATCATAGTCTGGGAGTGGCCACAGCATGAGGAAGGTTAACAAAAAAGTTTAACTCCACCAACTTGCTTCAAATGTTGTCAAGGAGGGGGAAATACAGAAGTGAGGAATCCAGGAAGATGATGCTATTGGGCAAAGCCAATTTTCAATTAAAGCTAAGAGATGGAAAAGACTCTACTGGAAAAGTTTCAAATCATAGAACTTCCCTTGCTTAAAGTACCATAAAGTTTCCATAGAGCACAATTAAAAGGAGCTAGCAGAAAAGATGGAAATGTGGGGCACTCCTAAGGCAGACAAGTCTTGCTGAAAAACCAGTGGGAGGGCAGAAGACAGGAGGAAAAAGATTTGCTCCTCAACCAGTAAATGCTGATAATTGGCAAGAAGGTAGAGGCAGAAAGTATACCGGAGGATACGTGCTAAACTCTTCTTTGCTAAATTCATTGCACTTTCACACATGACTGCTAACAGATAAGGCTTTAATACTGAAAAATCAAAGAAATCATGGCTTAGTGGAAAAGCGAAAGGTAAAAAAGTAAAGTGAGGGAGAAATTTAGAACTCAATCAATTCTTACAGTAAGGAAACCAAATCTAGTGAAGTTAAATAAGTTGTCCAAGGTTCCACAGCTTGGGAATAGAATTAATGTCTTTTAACAACACTGCCCCAATGAACTGTCAATCAAAAGACTCAAATTTTAAACCCATCTCTGCTATTAGCTAGCTTTCTTTTTTTATTTTCAATCACTATTTACTTCTTTTGTTATATTTTATATAAGTCACACAAAGAGGCAGCAAGCTGATTCTCCATGTGCCTCTTGGTGGTAGTGTGAATTCGATCCGGGACATGGTGCTAGCAACACTGCATGAGGCATCATTTCTTTTTTCAAGTAGAATGAAAGGATGAATCTTTGATTTTGAATTTAGGATTCTCACATTTCCACTAGCAATTCTGGTCAAAATCTTTAAAAAACTGCAAATATCTATAGGGTTTTCTTTCTTGTTGTTGTTGCTAGGTGCCAACAAGTCGGTTCCAACTCATAGTGAACTTATGTACAACAGAACAAAAAAATGCCCAGTCCGGTGCCATCCTCACAGTTGTTCCTGTGTTTGTGTCCACTGTTGCAGCCATGCGCCAATCCATTTCGTTGAGCACCTTTCTTGTTTCTTCTTTTTCACTGACTCTGCACTTTACCAAGCATGACGTCCTTCTCCAGGGGCTGCTGTCTCCTCATAACATGTCCAAAGTAAACAAGGCTAAGTCTCGCCACCCTCACTTCTAAGGCGCTTTCTGACTGTACTTCTTCCGAAATAGATACGTTCATTCTTCTGGCAGTCCATGGTATTTCCAATATTCTTCGCCCAAACCATAATTCAAAGGCATCAATTATTCTTCAATTTTCTTTATTCGTTGTTCAGCTTTCTTATAAATACAAGGTGTTTGAAAATACCATGGCTTGGGTCAGGCACTCCTTAGTCCTCCAAGTGACATCTTTGCTTTTTAACACTTTAAAGAGGTGGTCTTTTGCAGCAGATTTGCCCCATGCAATCCATCATTTGATTTCTTGACTGCTGCTTCCATGGGTGCTGTTGATAGGTCCAGTTGTGAGGATTTTTGTTTTCTTTATGTTGAGGTAAAATCCATACTGAAGGCTGTGGTCTTTGATCTTCATCAGTAAGTGCTTCAAGTCCTCTTCACTTTCAGCAAGCAAGATTGTATCATCTGCACTTCTCAGGTTGTTAATGAGTCTTCCTCCAATCTTAATGCCCCATTCTTCTTCATATAGTCCAGCTTCTCGGATTATTTCCTCAGCATACAGAATGAACAAGTATGATGAGAGGATACAACCCTGATGCACACCTTTCCTGACTTTAAACCACAGAGTATACCTTGTTCTGTTCAAATGACTGCCTCTTGGTCTATGTACAGGTTCCACATGAGCACAATTAAGTATCCTGGAATTCTGATTTTTCCTAATGTTATCCATAATTTGTTATGATCCACACAGTCAAATGCCTTTGCATAGTCAATAAAATACAGGAAAATATCTTTCTGGTGTTCTCTGCTTTCAACCACAATCCATCTGACATCAGCAATGGTAATTCTCACTTCATGTCCTCTACTGAATACACAGAAATACACAAACTCACTGTAGCAAAAAAATTGATCGACCTTTAACCATTTCAGAAGGTAGCATATGATCAAGAACCAATGGTACCGAAGGGGGGGGATCCAAGCTGTACTGAAGTCATTGGCAAAAAACAAGCCTCTAGGGATGGACAGACTACCAACTGAGATGTTTCAACAAATGAATGCAATGCTGGAAGAGCTTACTTATCTGTGCCAAGAAACTTGAACATTTTGCTCATAGAATCTTCCCATATTGCAATGGAAGTCTTGGATTGTTTCTTCAGTTCTTTCAGCTTGAGCAGGGCAAGCGTATTCTTACTTTTTGGTTCTGTAACTCTCTGGCTGTGCACATTTCATTATAATACTTTGTCTTCTGCAGCTGCTCACCACTCTGTCGGTTCTTCATACTGTGGTGGCTTGTGTGTTGCTGTGAAGCTGGAAGCTGTGCCACCAGTATTTCAAATACCAGCAGAATCACTCATGATGGACAGGTTTCAGTGGAGCTTCCAGACTAAGACAGACTAGGAAGAATAACCTAACAATCTACTTCTTAACAAAAAATTGACCAGTCAAAACTTTATAAATAGCAGTGGAACACTGTCTGATACAGTGCCAGAAGATGAGGTGGGAAGGCACTCAAAATACGACTGGGGAAGAGCTGCCTTCTCAAAGTAGAGTTTTCATTCTAGCCCGCACCTTTTATTTCTCATACCCTTTCCCCGTGGAATAGTACACAAAAACAGTAACAGGTTGCCAAAGACAAATGTTTGAACTTGGTTACATAAATTTCCTCTTTCTTTCCTATAAGTCATTTCTGTGAGAAATGAGGATGTTGTACTACACTGCTCCTCAACTCACGAAATAAGATGTAAGAATTTGCTATTAAATGCTTCATCTTTCCTGTTCTTTCTCCACCTTCACCACAAAATGTCGAAGTGTCAGAAGGTTCCCCAAGCTCTGTGGGTTCAGAAGTCTGTTTAGTTTTGAAATGTACAATCCAAAGAAACCAAACCTGTTGCCGTTGAGTCAATTCCAACTCATAGCAGCCCTACAGGACAACGTAGAGCTGCCTCATAGAGTTTCCAAGGAGTGCCTAGTGGATTTGAGCTGCCGACTTTTTGGTTAGCAGCTGTAGCACATCAGCCCAAAGTCATGCAGCTGTGACAGATAGACCCAAAGTTGCAATTTACATCCAATGTAAGTTATTCACTCACACGAAGTCCACTGGGAGTCTGCGTGGACCTCATGGAAGCTGTCTTCCAAGTGAAAGTCAGCATTCCAGACTTCTCACATCTCACAGCTCTCCCGTATCAGCATATGCTCTGATGATCTCTGGGTGGACGAGAGAACCAAACGTTAAAAATAAAGTGCTTTACATGAACGCTCCACGCAGTACTTCTGCTTCCATTTTATAAGCCAAAGAGATCCTAAGTCCCTGTTGGCTTTTAAGAGGTGACAAAGTGCAACTCTCGTGCGTCTCCTGATGAGAGAAAAACTGGATGATGGGGGACAGCTGAAATGACCTGTACAGGATGGAAATGTAGCATTTACATTCCGTTTTTCCCCATTTTAAGTTCTTATAATAAAAAAAAAAAAAAATAGCCAGTAATAATTCAATCATCTAGGCACACTTTTATTAGCATGCAGTTAAAATGTTTACAATAACGACAGGTGCTCTTAGTCTGTTAAAAAGTCTGTTAGTGAAGGGAAATTAGTTGCTTTTTAAATGTTTATAAAAAGAGACTATTTAAGATATATGAACTCTAAATCACAGGGGTCCATGTATTTAATTCTCTGTACAGTATTCCCAAATTCTGGGGTTTTTGTTGTTTGTGGGGTTGGTTTTCTTTTACTGTTATGGTTTTGTTTGTTTTCATTTCTCTTTTATTTCAGGATGCAAACACATGTAGAATTTAAAATTGATTATCCAACAGGGAAATCTAGTGCATTTAATTAATGTATTACAATAATTGTTGTTGTTAGGTGCTGTCAAGTCAGTTCTGACTCATAGCGACCCTATGTATAACAGAAGGAAACACTGCCCGGTCCTGTGCCATTCTCACAATCGTTGTTATGTTTGAGCTCATTGTAGCTGCCACTGTGTCAGTCCATTTTGTTGAAGGACTTTCTTTTGCTGGCCCTCTACTTTGCCAAGCATGATGTCCTTCTCCTGGGACTAGTCCCTCCTGATAACATATCCAAAGTATGTGAGACTTAGTCTTGCCATCCCTGCTTCTAAGGAGCATTCTGGTTGTACTTCTTCCAAGACAGATTTGTTCATTCTGTTGGCAGTCCGTGGTATATTCAACATTCTTTGCCAATACCACAATTCAAGGGCATCAGTTCTTCTCCAGTCTTCAACGTCCACCTATCACATGCATATGAAGCAACTGAAAACAACATGGCTTGGGTCAAGCACATCTTACTCTTCAAAGGGACATCTTTGCTTTTTAACACTTTAAAGAGGTCTTTTGCAGCAGATTTGCCCAATGCAATGTGTTGTTTCATTTCTTGACTGCTGCTTCCATGGGCATTGATTGTGGATTCAAGCAAAATGAAATCCTTAACAATTTCTATCTTTTCTCCATTTATCATGATGTTGCTTACTGGTCCAGCTGTGAGGCTTTTTGTTTTCTTTATGCTGAGGTGTAATCCATACTAAAGGCTGTGGTCTTTGATCTTCATCAGTAAGTGCTTCAAGTCCTCTTCACTTTGAACAAGCATGGTTGTACCATCTGCATAACAGAGTTTGTTAATGAGTCTTCCTCCAATCCTGATGCCTCATTCTTCTTCATATACTTCAGCTTCTAGGATTATTTACTCAGCATATAGATTGAATAAAGATGGTCCCACTGAATATGGAAATTATCAAACAATATAATTAATATTACATACAAGTAAAATTTTGCAAAGATCATTCAAAAACAGCTGCAACAGTACATCAACAGGGAACTGCCAGAAATTCAAGCCAGATTCAGAAGGGGACATAGAATGTAGAATATCATTGGTGATGTCAGATGGATACTGGCCGAAAGCAGAGAATACCAGAAAGATGTCCACCTGTGTTTTACTGACTATGCAAAGGCATTTGACTGTGAGGATAGCAACAAACTAGGGATAACAGGTGAAGAATGGGAATTCCAGAACACATTAAGTGCTCATGAGGAAGCTGTACATAGATCAAAAGCTTAAACAGAACAACGGGATACCGCACAGTTTAAAGTCAGGATCGGTGTTCATCAGCATTGTATCCTCCTTGTGTCCTTTCTATTATAATAATATAAGCATGTAAGTTTTACCCAACCTGTTGCTCTGATGCAGTATCAAAGACAACGCTCCTAGCAGTGCTATTTCAAAAAGGGAAAGAAGGACAGGACCTAAAGAATAAAAGTCACATGTATAGCAGTCTGAATTTCTCACCGTCTATGTAAAAAAATCCAAAATTTACCCAAAATTAGACAGGCTGAGATAGGAAGTTTGAATCTGTTCGAAGATACACCTGAAGGTGCATCTGACCACTTGCTTCTTCATTTGCTTTTTTTGTGCTTTATTTGTAGATAGATGGATAAATACACCATTGGCATGCCAAGGCAAAAGGGAAAGTTTTCCAACATTCTTCATGCTACTGGTAGTAGACTCAATGATTAATTTATGTCCTCTTTAGGCCCTTTTTCATAGAGTACGTTTCCACAATAATGACTTACTATGTTTCAGACACTGTTCTAAGTGCTTTAGATATACTGGAAACCCTGGTGGCACAGTGATTAAGAGCTATAGCTGCTAACCAAAAGGATGGCAGTTCAAATCCACCAGGAGCTCCTTGGAAACCCTATGGGCAGTTTTACTCTGTCCTATAGGGTCGCTGTGAGTTGGAATTAACTAGATGGCAATAAGTTTGTTTTTTGGTTTTTTAGGTATATTATTTCTTTCAGTCTTCACAACTGCCTAAAATAGAGGCTAATATTATTCCCAATTTACAAAGAAGAAAACCAAGGATCAGAAAACCTCAACACCCTGCCAAGAGCACACAGATCATAAGTGGCTGAGCCAGGATTCAAACCTCCAAAATCTGGCCCTAGAGCCTGTGTTTTAGCCACTGTGATATAACGCCCAGGCAGGCAATAGTGCGTGGTATCTCTTTATTGGTTCTATATGTACTAATGATGAAGGCCAAAAGTAGTAGGACTGAGAGTTCCGAAGTGTAGAGACACCTAGAATAAGAAATCTGGGAAAGGATTGGGAATATGAGGGAGTGTCAAGTTTGGAGATGCCAGAGGCCACTGTCCAGAGCTCAGATTCTCCAGTTATTGCCTGAGAAGTGTGCCAAAATCCTTGCTTGAAACAATAGTGTGGAGTATGGAAGGTATGCATGGTGAATATGAGAGAACTGCTTTTGCCTTTTAAGTGATAATTTATAAATTAAGTCATCAGTTTATTATACACATGAATCATTTCCTGAGTGACTAGGTTCAGCAAGTTTTTAACTTTCCCTGAAAGATAACAGATTTAAATGTTTTAAACTATATCCTCTCCATTGGTAATGAACTCTGAGTGCCACAGTGATTGGCAAAGATTACATAAGTAAATAAAGCATGGGTTATTATAATTTTGTAATAACCTGACTTCAACGTCTCTAACACTTCATTACCAGAAGTGGCACAGACTAAGTGTTCTGCTACCTGAACAGATTTCTGCAAAGATACTGCCACAAGTCATGCTTCCAATTTCCTCCCCATGACAAGAGACACTGGATATGTTGTGAAGTATGGCTGATTTTTATCCACTGCGTTAAACAAAGAATCTTTTGTTACCTCAATCATGCTCTGTTCTTCCATGGGAAACACTTAGCATGACTCATGGTACCTGCTGGTGCTTATTACCTTGGGCTGTGTAAGAGGTAGAATAAAATGCTCAGGTTTAAAGGGCCAGAAGTAATAAGGATATGGAAAGAAAACCTTCTGGAATAAATGGTGTCTTAGGCATCTAGTGCTGCTACAACAGAAATACCCACAAGCGAATGGCTTCAACAAAGAGAAATCCATTCTCTCACAGTCTAGGAGGCTACAAGTACAAATTCAGGGCGTCAGCTCCCAGGGAAGGCTCTCTCTCTCCACCGGCCCCAGAGGAAGATCCCTGTCATCAGTCTTCCCCTGGACTAGGAGCTTCTCTGCCCAGGAACCCCGGGCCCAAAGGACACGCTCTGCTCTCAGTACTGCTTTCTTGGTGGTATGAAGTTCCCCCTCTCTGCTTGTTTCCCTTTATCTCTTGCAAGATAAAGGGTGGTGCAGGCTACATTCCAGGGCAACTTCCTTTACATTGGATCAGGGATGTGATCTTAGTAAAGGTGTTACAATCCCACCCTAATCCCCTCTAACATAAAATTACAATCGCAAAATGGGGGACAACCACACAATACTGAGAATCATGGCCTAACCAAGTTGACACATATTTTGAGAGGACACAATTCAATCCATGACCAATGGTTATATGAGGACATGGTGAATGATCAATAATTAAGTGTTGAACCTTGGCTGTGTTTCCAGGTCCCTACTCATAAAAAAAACCAAAAAACCAAACCCAGGGCCTACTCATAAAAGCAAAGCAAAATTCCCTACGTTCTAGGCAGTAGGAAGACGTCCTTGTGTGGTGCAAATAGTTAAGTACTTGACTGCTAACTGAAAGGGTGGCAGTTCGAGTCCACCTAGAGGTGCCTTAGAAGAAAGGCCTGGGTGATCTACTTGCAAAAAGTCATCCACTGAAAACTCTATGGTTCTTGGTTCTACTCTGACACACATGGGGTCGCTATGAGTCACAACTGACTGGCCAGCAACTAGTTTGTGGAGCGGTAGGAAATGATTCAGGGACTTTGCAAGGAGAGATGATTGTGATTGCTCTGATACCTACGTCTTGAAGTAATAAGTAGGTTAAGTCAAAATCACTGCAGCTTATTGGGAATGCCCTTCAGTTACCGGAGAATGGCCTCGGTTCTTGTCTTCAGTGTAGGAAAGAATTCAAACACTGAAACAAATAGTGCCAAGGGAGCAGAGGTTTATTAGCAAGCAGAGGGTGAGCAGTAAAAGCACACTTGACTAGGAACTGTCAAGTGGGCTACTCAGGTAGAGAAAGAATCTGAGTGCCCCACAGTCATTTTCTTAGGGTTTTATATTCCTTTTGTCTCTTGATCTGTCTCTATTAACATTTAAAAGCCAGGACAAGACCCCATGAAGACTATTTCCTTGGCTTAAGGTTTAATTACCAAGTTAGAGATCTTATCAAGTTAGGGACTTTATCAAGTTAAGGATTTTATCAAATCAAAGGCCCCTGTAAAGATCATTTCCTTGGCTTAAAGTTTAACTACTATGAGTAGGAATCCACTTGAGGGCAATGGGTTTGGTTTTTTTGGATGCAGGGATCATCTTATTGAGGAATGTCACCACCCCCTGCCTCTTCCTTTGTAGGGATTGTCTTACTGAGGAATGTGGCCAACCCCTGCCTCTTCCTCTTCCCGAGTGCAAGCTCTCCCCCTCTCCCTTACCCTTCTAGTAACAGTTGAACATAAAATTGGCTATGCAGGTTGGGATAAGAAGATAATGTTAATACACAGGCCTAAATGTTCACTGAAGGAGGGGGCTAAGAAGTTGCATTCACTTTTCCTTTTACCAATGCAGTCTAGGTGCTTTTTAAAAATTTAAAGACTAGAGTTATGAACAAGCTACTTGTGCAACAATGTGCCAACACTTTTTATATCTTAAAGGTTCCGCTTCTGGAATCCTTACACTGTGTACTCTAATTTGGGAATTTCCTGAATGCAATGGCCTCTGTTGTGAGCCTTTTAGTCAGTGATAGCTCCCGTTCATCAGGCTTGGTTTTTGTTTTTTGTTTTTTTGGCAATTTTAGAGGACTCTGTCAATTTCATGAAGTGTGAACCAGGTGCATAATATCAGGCAGTTTCATAATCTGTACTCTCCTGATCAATTAGGTTTTTCAGTTATTGATCTAGGTAGTGGTGGTAGTTGTTGTTGTTGTTGTTGTTGTTGTTAGGTGCTGTCATGGACTGAATTATGTCCCCCCAAAAATGTGTGTATCAATTGGGCTGGGACATGATTCCTGGTATTATATAATTTTCCTATATATCGTAAATCCTGCCTCTATGGTGTTAATGAGTGAAGATGGGCAGCAGTTGTGCTAATGGGGCAGGACTCAACCTACAGGATTTGACTGTGTCTTCAGGAAATCTCTTGAGATACAAATGATAGAAGCAAGCAGAGAGACGGGGGACCTCATACCACCAAGAAAGCAGCAGCGGGAACAGAGTACATCCTTTGGATCCGGGGTTCCTGTGCCTGAGAAGCTCCTTGACGAGGGGAAGATGAAAAAGACCTACCTCCAGAACTGAAAGAGAGAGAAAGCCTTCCCCTGGAGCTGACGCCCTCAATTTGGACTTTTAGCCTACTTTACTGTGAGAAAATAAAATTCTCTTTGTTAAAACAGTTCACCTGTGGTATTTCTGTTACAGCAGCACTAGATAACTAAGAGAATTTGGTACCGAGAGAGTCGGGTGCTGCTCTAACAGATACCTAAAATGTGCAAGAGCTTTTGAAACTGAGAATGGATAGAGTTGCAACAGAGGCAGAGGACCAGTGCAGCAGAGAACCTGCAGCGGCACAGAAGTGGCAACAGCAGAAAACCAACAGCAGCAGAGCCAGGAGACCAGGGTGAGACGGCACTGGAGCCAATCCACGGAGGGAGAGAGCTCAGTGCCTGTGTGCAGGAGGCTTCCTGGCGGAGTGGGGTGCCTTCAGGCACTTACTGGAGGGGCTACTGAGCTTTGGAACACTTGGCCCAGATGCAGGTGTGAGGCTCAAGGAGCCGAGAGGCCAAGAAACAAGGAAGCAGAACCTGAAGAGGTAACACGAGAAGCACAGCTGCCTCAATCTCAAAAGGTATGGCCATGACCTCAGGAGTTTCAAAGGGTGGAGCCATGGCCTCCGGTGTTTCTACGGGTGGAGTTGCCACTCAGATAGACTAGGAGAATGGTGGTTCTAAAGCTGAGAGAGCAGGGTTGCTGTCCCAGTGGGCCTGGAAGGGCCAAGGGGCCTCCGCTCAGAATCCAGAGAGTGTGGCCAATACCTAGAAGCTGGAGGGCAGGGCCATTGTGTAAACTGTCTCACAGAACAGAGGATTATTTTCAAAGCTTTGAGGGCTAATGTAATGTGTTCTGCTGACCTGTTTGGTACCTGTTACCCCTTCTTTTCCTACAGTTTCACCCATCTATAATGGAAATATCTAGCTTGTGCCTGTTTTGCCATTGTACCCTTGAAATCTAGAACAGAATAACTTGTATTCTAGATTTCACAGATGAAGAGGAATTTTTGGATTTTGGACTTGAAGTTAAGACTTTTGCTATGATATGACAGGATGAATATGTTTTGCATGTTGCAAAGATGTGATTTTTAGGGGGCCAAAGGGTGAAATGTCATGGACTGAATTATGTCCCCCAAAATATGTGTGTATCAGTTGGGCTGGGCCATGATTCCTGGTATTGTGTGATTTTCCTGTATGTTGTAAATCCTGCCTCTATGATATTAATGAGGGAGAATGGGTGGCAGTTGTGTTAGTGGGACAAGACCCAACCTACAGGACTGGATTGTGTCTTGAGGCAATCTCTTGAAATATAAATGACAGAAGCAAGCAGAGAGACAGGAGGACCTCATACCACTAAGAAAGCAGCACCAGGAGCAGTGTGTGTGCTTTGGACCTGGCATTCCTGCTCTTGAAAAGCTACTCGACCAGGGGAAGATTGACGAGAAAGACTTTCCTCCAGAGCCGACACAGACAGAAAGCCTTCCCCTGGAGCTGACACCTTGAATTTGGACTTTTAGCCTATTTTACTATGAGAAAATTAATTTCTCTTTGTTAAAACCATCCACTTGTTAGTATTTCTGTTACAGCAGCACTAGAAAACTAAGACAGGTGCCATCAAGTTGCTTCTGACTCACAGTGACCCTATGTGCAACAAAATGAAACACTGCCTGGTCCTGAGCCATCATCACAGTCATTGTTATGTTTCAGCCCACACCTGCAGCCGCTTTGTCAACTCATCTCATTGAAGGTCTTATTCTTTTTTGGGACCCTCTACTTTATCAAGCGTGATGTTCTTCTCGATGGACTGGTTCCACCTGATAACATGTCCAAAGTAAACAAGACAAAGTCGCATCATTCTTACTTCTAAGGAGTATTCTGGCTATCCTTCTTCCATGACGGATTTGTTCATTTTTCTGGCATTCCATGGTATAGTCAATGTTCTTCACCAACACCATAATTCAAAGGCATCAATTCTTCTTCAGTCTTCCTTATTTATTATCCAGCTTTTGCATGCATTTGAGGCACCTGAAAATACCATGGTTTGGGTCAGGTGCACCTTAGTCCTCCAAGTGACATCTTTGCTTTTGATTTCTTGACTGATGCTTCCATGGACACTGATTGTAGATCCAAGTAAAATGAAATCATTGATGACTTCAATATTTACTCTGTTTATCATTGTCTTAATGAGCACAGTTAAGTGTTCTGGAATTCTCATTCTTTGAAATGTTATCCATAATTTTTTATGATTCACCCAGTCCAAGGCCTTTCCATAGTCAAGAAAACATAACTGCAGGTCTTTCCGATACTCTTTACTTTCAGCTAAAATCCATTCGACATCAGCAATGATGTCCCTTGTTCCATGTCCTCTTCTGAATCTGGCTTGAATTTCTGGCAGTTCTCTGCCGATGTACTGCTGCAACCATTTTTTTAATTTTCTCCAGGAAAAATTTACTTGCATGTGATACTAATGATATCATTTGATAATTTCTGCCATCCACAGGATCACCTTTCTTTGAAATGGGCACATACGTGAATCTCTTCCAGTCGACTGGCTGGTGTTTTAGGCTGGATTCTCTAAAGAACCAGTGAAAGCATATATATAAATATATATTCAAAGAGATTTATCTCAAGGATATGATTCATCTGATTGTAGAGCCTGGCCAAGTCCCATGTCTGTGGGTCGGGCATCAGCCTGGAGGCTTCTCTTGATTCATGTAGTTGCTAGGGGTGATGAACCCAAGATCAGCAGAGAGAGGGCCCATCTTTGGTTCCGGACTACAAGGTTGATGAATCACAAAATTGGTGGGTAAGACAGCAGACCACAGGCTCACAGGCTGCGGAGGCTGATGAATCCCAAAATCACCAGGCAATATGGCAGGCTGTTGGTTCAAGTCTTGAGAAGCAGAGGTCAAATGGCAACAAGCCACAAATGCAAGATCCACAGCTAATGTGCAAACTTTGCCAGAATGTCCGTATTTATTGGATATAGCCCATGCCCCCAAGAAAACTCCCTCTTCAACTGACTGGCTGCTCACATCAAATCACAAAATGAAGGATGACTACATCATTACATAACTGCCAGTTTACATCATTACATAACTGCCAAACTACCTCATTACATAATTGCCAAACCACTGAGAATCATGAGCCAGCCAAGTTGTCCCACAACCTTAACTATCACAGTTCACCCCTTGTCAACCTGTCACTTGTACACATCTCCTTAAACCATATGCAATCTCTAAATAAAGACAATTACAAAGTCATACTTAACTTAGTGTAATACAACTAACATGCATACAACTGAGAATGCACTAGCCCATTTACATTTTATATTTCATATAAGGGAGGGAAGAAAGCAAAAATATTTGCCATATATATATATATATATGGATATACATAAAATTTAAAAAATGAAGAACACTCATAACAATTACAGTTCTCATTTCTGCAACTGGTCATGTAGTCACAACTGGTATTTAGAACTACCTTGTTCCACCATCCATTCCATATTTCCTTTACCCTCAGTAAGCACCTCAGCTGGTTGTGATTCTTTACCTGGTGGGGTGACCCAAACCTGTATTCCTGAAGGGTGTGGGCCATTAGTAGTCATGTTGGAATTGGGTTACTGTACTTTTCCGTTGACTTTAATCACAGAGCATGGTAGTACTAAGAGACACCATAAGGGATCTCTTATATTCCAAACATACTCTTCTTTACCTCCATTATGCAACACAAATCTAATTTCCTCTTGGTAGTCAGGATCAGTAACACCAGTAGATATAGTAACTCCCTTCTTTACTTGTTCATCCAGAGGCATGAGGAGCCCAAAGTGCAATATGTCACACTGGTCCATTTCATTGATGACATGTTGATTGGATCCAGTAAGGAAGAAGTATCAATGACTCTGGACTTATTGGCAAGACAGAGTGACAAATTAATATGACAAAAATTCAAGTGCCTTAAACCTCAGTGAAATTTCTAGGAGTCCTGTGGTGTGAGGCATGTTGAAGTATTCCTTCTAAAAACCAAAAAAACCAAACCTGCTGCCATCGAATCAATTCCTACTCATAGCAACCCTATAAAGTGAAGGATAAATTGTTACATCTTTTAGTTGTAGGGGAGTCCAGATGACTGATGATATTGTACTTCTCCATCTTCACTTTCCATAGATATAATCCATTTGATTCCTGTGTATTATATCTGGCTAGGTCCATGTGGATAGACATCATTTATGTTGTTGAGAAGAGGTATTTCCAATGAATAAATTATTGGTCTCGCAAAATTCCGTCATGCAATCTCCAGTGTCAGTTTATCACTAACGCCGTATTTTCCAACTACTGATCCTTCTTCTTTGTTTCCAACTTCCACAATCCAATCACCAGTAATTATCAATGCATCTTGATTGCATGTTTGATCAATTTCAGACTTCCAAAGTAGGTAAAAATCTTCCATTTCTTCATCTTTGGCATTAGTAGTTGGTACATAAATCTGAATAGTAATCATATTAACTGGCCTTCCTTGTAGGCATATGGATATTGTCTTACCACTGGCAGTGTTGTACTTCAGGATAGGTCTTGAAATGTTCTTTTTGATGATAAATGTGACAGCATTTGTCTTCTATTTGTCAGTCACAGCATAGTAGACCAGATGACTGTCCAATTCAAAATGACCAATATCACTTCATTTCAATTCACTAATTTCTGGAATGTTGATCTTCAAATGTTCCATTTCATTCTTGAAAACTTTCAATTTTCCTTGATCCATAGTTTTTACGTTCTACATTCCAATTAGTAATAAATCTTTGCAGCTGTTTCTTCTCATTTTGAGTGGTGCCACATAAGCAAATAAAAGCCCCCAAAGCTTTTCTCCATCGATGACATTAAGGCCGACCCTACTTTGAAGAGGCGGCTCTTCCTAATCTGTCTTCACGTGGAAGCTCCATTAAACCTACCCATCATGGGTGACCCTGCTGGTATTCAAAATCCTGGTGGCATAGCTTTCATTATCACAGTAACACACAAGCCACCACAGTACAACAAACTGACAAACAAGTGGTAGTAATCTAGTTTAGTGATTCCCAAACATTAGGGAGCGTAAAAATCACTCAGAGAGATAAAATTGTTGATTCAGATTCTTAGGTTGCTGCCAGTAGCTCTGGGTGAGGTCAAGGAATCTTATTTTTTTAACAACCTCTCACCTGTTTCCTACGCAGGTCCTCAAAGGACACTTTGAGACTCATTTCCCTAGAGTCCCCATATTTGCCTGGTCTGTTACTTCGAAACAACCCTGGTCTGGTCTCTACTTACTATCAATTTGGCCTTAGTCTCAGAGAACAGCTGGAGAGCCAGAGGTTGGAGCAACAGGAGTGTCTCCTGCAGGCCCGCGAAGCATTCCATTCCAGGCATAGGCTGTCCCTGTAATGGGAAACCTTATTTTAGTGAGTAGAGAGGAACCTAAGAACGAGTTCCTAGGGAAAATGAAGGTTCTCAACATCTTAGATATATCTATTCTATTAGTCAAAAGTTCATTTGAATCCAATCAGTTATCCAATATTATTCAGGGAGATAAGGTCATCAGTATCCTGATTGGGGTCTGTAGTCCCAAAATAACATTTCTGTTCCTCTCTTTCTGTTAATGGCCTGGAAATTCCAGAGAAAATTTTCTCTATTTCTGCTGATCTACACTCAAGGTTGAAAGGCATGCCAACAGATTTTAATAGATTTTTGTTGTTGTTTACTGCAGTCAAGTTTCCTAAAAGATCCACTTTTGAGAAGCACATGGTGTAAGCCCCAAGAGGTAACCTGTGACAGTCAATTTCCAAACAATTACATACTTGTGGCTGTATTTACTCTCCCATCTACCATGCCTTGTCTAAGGCCAGAACGTGAAGCTCAGTGTATACGAAAAAATAGATATTGGAAGAAAATCAAATGCAAAATTGGTGTTTTATAAATATTTTGTGGTAAAGTGGACGAAGGAAACTATTATATTACGCACAGGGTTTCATTAAAAAAACAAAAAACTCTATTTTGCCAATTTAATAAGACCCTTTTACTCATTCCACTAAATAAAGTCCTAATACTTATATTTAAGGAAACACAATAATGTGTGAAACTCAAAACCATCCCAGTGAAGTGAGGAAGGTCTCTTTCATATTTACTTAAGTTAGACTTTGTATTTAGGAAACCCTGGTGGCGTAGTGGTTAAGAGCTGTATCTTTTTACCAAAAGGTTGGCAGTTCGAATCCACCAGGCTCTCCTTGGAAACTCTATGGGGCAGTTCTACTCTGTCCTATAGGGTTGCTGTGAGTCAGAATCAACTCGACGACAATGAGTAGACTTTGTATTTAGTTAAGTTTTCAACCCCTGACAGCCTCTGAATTAACAGAGATTTTTCTCTCCTCATTAACCACCAGCTCTGTTTCTTTGGAATCTAAAATAAATCAAATGGGGAAATATTTTTGTCTCTTGAAGTGATGAACTGTTTGGCCAACATTTACAAAAGGTATTCGTTAGAACCTCTGGGAGCAATTTCTTAAAATAAGTACTTCCAAGTTTCCTTCCACTTGCCCAAAGTGATCCTTCACCTTAAAGTATAGTGAGGTAACTGAATGTCAGTGCTATTTCTCTGATGGCCGACAACACGCCTGGCTCGAAGGGCAATAGCCTCATCCATTTCAGATGACATTCCCTAGTAATACATCATGTCTGATGCTTAACCCTTTTACAACTCAGTAAATACAGGCCCTTGTTGTTTTAATGCCTATGAAACTACAAAGTGTGCTCAGGGATGAAATCGCTTTTTGTTAAGGGAAGTCTTAGCCTTCAAGTAGCCCTATTTTTTAAGTTTTTCAAAGGCTTATAGCTCAAGTGGATAAGCCTGTTAATAAAAAGCCCGTATTAAAGTTTGTGTTATTTCTGCAGAATAGTGGGCAACTTCATGCAACTGATTTTCTCTTACACTGTATATAAGAATGTGAGAAACAGAAGCCAAAAAAAAAAAAAGGCAAAAACATCATTTTGGGAAAGTAAAGCTTAATAAGAACTTGAAGACCATATTCTCCTTATTTCACAGATGAAGGAAATGACTTTTGGGGAGGAGAATCACTGCCCTCCAAACATATCACGTTTTCTAGTGACTGTCTGCCCTACTTTTACCTGGGACTTCCAGCTCTTTTTCCTCCCTTGTCAGTTTCTACATTCTCTGAACTCTTAATGTTGCAAGTTCATAGCACTTCATTCTGATGATAAATCTGTTTTAGAACTACAATATTTTACTATGTAATTGGTTGCATGTTCATCTCTGAGGCAAGGATAGTGCCTTAGTTATCTTTATATTCCCAGTTCCAAATGCAATGCACTGCAAAGAGAAGTTACTCGATAATATTAATTTAAGTGAGTTGCTTAAGCAAGGAGCCTCGAGAAGATCCGCTGATTGTTTTGTTTCAGTTTTTAACTTTCTTTAGCTAGTACTAATTTCACTTCATTATGTTGATTGAGAAATTGTAAAAGGATTGATTTTGTGTGTTAGTTCCATTTCTTTTTGTGTCCAGATACATCCGGAAAATGTGTAAAGTGTTGAACAGACACAGAAAGGCATATACTTTTTTTTTTTTTAATGACACTGGATATCATTTGTACGTAAAAGATAAATGAAAATAACTGTCTTGGGAGTTGAACAGCATAGGCTTCAAAGCCTGGTTCTGCCCCTGTCTACTTGTGAGAAGATTTCACTCATCTGAATCTCCCTTCCTCAATACCAAAACTAAAACCAAACCCAGTGCCGTCGAGTCGATTCCGACTCATAGCGACTCTATAGGACAGAGTAGAACTGCCCCATAGAGTTTCCAAGGAGCACCTGGCAGAGTTGAACTGCCGACCCTTTGGTTAGCAGCCGTAGCACTTAACCACTACGCCACCAGGGTTTCCTCCCCCTCCCTCAATAGGTTATTGTAAAAATTAATTGAGGTTGTGTTTGTAAAACACAGGCAAGCAGCAGGCATTTGTAGAGGTTACGTCTATCCCATTGGTCATGTAATTCGACCCTTTATAATTGCCAGTTTTTTAACATACATTTGAGTCTTATTACAGCTCAGTTGAGATGGGCCAAACAGATATTATCTGCTAATTAGAGACAAAGAAAATGAGAAGCTTGAGATATATTTCTAGGAAAATAAAAAAAAGAGAGACTTTTTGTGCACCTGTCATTATAGTAGGAACCCTGGTGGCACAGTGGTTAAGCATTCCACTGCTTCCTACAAGGTCAACGATTCCAACTCACCAGCCAATCTGTGGAATAAAGGTGTGGCAGTCTACTTCTGGAAAGATTTACATCCTTGGAAACCCTATGGGGCAGTTCCATTCTTTCCATAAAGGTCGCTATGAGTCAGAATTTACATGCCGGCATTTTTTTTTTTTTTTTAATCATCATAGTATCCATCCAGTGCCAAAAATCAAAACTAGATCTTTCCATGTGCTGGAGTATAAGATCATCACAAGCTCTCCCTTCCGTGGATGCCTAACTTTCCCTAGCAAATTTCAGGGAAATCTAAAGTGAACCGTGGTTGGGTCTCAGAGATAACCACCATCAAGTTTGACGTTTTAGTAAGGTGTATTATCAATGTGACAGCATTATAAAAGAATGCAGTTTATTAACATAAATCAAGCAGGGTGGTGCATATCATTAATTTATAAATTCAATATGTAAGCAGATCTATCTATATACCACTGAGACACCTCAGGTCACTGATGGTCAATATTTTCTCCGAGTGGTTCAATCTATCTATTAGATCCTCAATCTTACTGATCGTCCCAAAAGTATTTAGACAGCTGATGCACCCATGAAGATCTAGTCATCCGTCATATAATAGAGAAGATGGAAGTCTGACTGCTGAGGTATAATGCTGTCCCCGAAAAAAAACATTGCCTTCGAGTCGATTCCAACTCATAGCAACCCTATAGGACAGAGCAGAACTGCCCTAAAGAATTTCCAAGGATTGTGTGGTGTTTTCTAACTGCCAGAAACCCTGGTGGCATAGTGGTTAAGTGCTATGGCTACTAAACAAGTTTAATGCAGGAAGACAAATTTCAGACTCCCTCCTCTTTCTTGGTGGAATGGGATCACCAGATATACTTCTTCCGACTCACAGCAATCCTGCAGGACAGAACAGAACTGCCCCATAGGGTTTCCAGTGACTGGCTGGTAGATTCAAACTGTCAACCTTTTGGTTAGCAGCCGTAGCTTGCCATAGCTTTTAACCACTATGGTTCCTTTAAGCAGGGCTGGTGAGGAAGAGAATTTACACTCTCATTTAGGTAAGACATACAGCTAGTGAGTGACCACAGACTGTCATGAAAAAGTGGATGTAAATTAAAAAAGTGCTTGACTAAGGCAGAGACAGGACAGTGACAGCAGTTCCACAAGTCAGTTGCTGTGCCTTTACACTCACACAGAAGAGGGCAGGCTCCCACTGGGTGCACCTGGGTGCGCCCCTCTGTCCAAGCCCTCGCTTGTGTACAGCTCATCTCTAGTTTCCAGGCATTCTTTATCTCATTCAGATACAGTCACTATACCCATGAAGGTGATCTTAGAGTTGACTCATCATGGTGGTAATATCTCCGTCAAACAGAGTAGTACGTGATGTCTCTGAATCCTCATTCCTTCTTTCGATGTGTCTGGAATCCTTGATTTTCCTGGGAACTACCAATAGGAAAAGTGGCCTGAAAGAATCTCTGTTCTTTTAAGGCATAACATTAGCGTTTCTCTTAACCTCTGGTTTCTCTCTCCCCTTTAACGCCACCTTTCTTTAGAGAATCCTACAGTTCTCCTTTCCCAGCCCTGCAATTGAATGCAAATAACATCAGAGAATATACTTCAACTTAGAATTGGAAAGATGTGATAACACTTAAAAGTATCCTAACCAAAAACAAACAAAATCATTGCCCTCAAGTCAGTTCTGACTCATGGTGACCCCATGAGGAACCCTAAAATCTTCTCAATGGGCTAAGTTTCATAGGAGCCAACTCATTACAACTCTTCTTTTGTTGCCACTCCCCTCACTTGTCTCCTGCACCGAGACAATTTTGGACATCTGAAGTGAGGAAGAAAGGGTGGGAACGACAGGAATGGCCTACCAGGAGCTTCTGTTTTGAGGAAGCAAGACAGCTAATATTTAGAATCTGATCATGAAAGGAAATCAATGTAGAGGCATGGCTTTTCCATATCAGTTTTTAAATTCTTTCAAACTTACAGAAAAATTATATAGAGATAATACAGAGACATTCTGCATACTCCAAATCCAGTTTCCCCTGTAATTAACATCTTATATTAATACGGTGCACTTGTCATAATTAATGACCTAATATTGATACGTTATCATTAATTAAAGTTCATACTTCATTCAGATTTCTTCAGTTTTTCCCTAAAGGCTTTTTTTCTGTTACAGGATCCCATCCAAGATACTACAATACATTTAGTTGTCATGTTTCCCAAGGCTCCTTTGGGCTGGGGCATTTTCTCAGATTTTCCTTGCTTTGGATGACTTCGACAGTTTTCAGTAGTGGTCCAGTATTTCGTATAATATCCCACAACTGGGATTTGTCTGATGATTTTCTCAAGGGGTTTTGGGTTTAGGGGAGCAAGACCATATAGGTATGTTGCTATTTGTATCACACCTTATCAAGGATACATACTATCAGTATGACTTATTGCTACTGATGTTAACCTTGATTATCTGTTAAGGTAGTGTTTGTCATGTTCCTCCACCATAAAGTTACTCTCTTTCCTCCTTCCCACACTCTTTAGCAGGAAGTCAACACGTGCAGCCCAGACTAAGGGGCAGGGAATTACACTCCACTTCTATGACAGCAGAATGTGTACATAAATTATTTGGAATTATTCTGCACGGAATTGTTCTGCCCCATTTGTGTATTTATCTACTTGTTTTATTTATATGTTTTTTTTTATAGCAGTACTACCTTATTAATTTTTTTGCTCAAATTGTTCGACCTTTGGCCATTCCTCATATCATTTTAAAATAAAGCCTTCGTTATAAATATTTATTGAATACCTACTATGTATAAAAAATATGCTTGGACAGCAAAAGTAAAAAGTTGAATGAAGTACTGATATGTCTTCAAGAAATTTAGTATTTGTGGGAGGGCAGGGAAGCACACAAACAACCTTCGCATAAGCAACATAGAGACAGGCAATTTGAAGTTGGAATCCCAGATCTACAAATTAATAACCTTGTAATGTGCATCTTACTAAGAATCTTCTGAAAAAGTTTTATGTCATAAGGTTATTAGAAACATGAAATTGAAATTGAAAGTGGGGAGTAGACTACTGGGAGTAAAAGTGCATGGGTGATATTTAAAATGGGTAATGAGGTAGGGTGGGAAGTCTGAAGAACAAGTGGAGACTTCGAAGCAGTATACATCTGTCAGGCTCTGTAGCAACTGCCAGCTGCCTAGTGACTGCTTGTGCCCACCAAAGACCAGACTCCACTTGTATCATGAAAACTTTTCTGGACTCCAGAAGTCAAAGTGTGGAAGCAGCAAGCAAGGTGCTGTCTGCCCTGCCTCCACTACCAGAGCACCCTGAACTAACATGAAGTAGATGTTGATTGAAATCTCTCTCTCCATTGGAATCTAAGCCTCTTGAGGGCAGAGTCTGTACCTTCCTGGCCCCAGCTCCTGGAACCTAGCAAGCAAACAGTGAATAAACGTTTGCCTAAAGAACAAATGAACAGATGTATATAGGTTTGTTATTATTTCCTGGAATCTCACTTCTAATGCATAAGGTTCTTAACAATGAAACCACCAACACCGATACCAAATGACTTTCATTCATTAACGAAGCATTGGGGATGCAACACAGAATTGTTAAGCAAATTGGCCTAGAAAAGGGATACTGTGCCAGCTCCTGGATCCCAGTTTCATCGGGCTCTCATATCACAGTAGTTACAGCCATTTAATCTCACCTGAGGCTGTGGTTAAGACCAATGTGGTCTTTAATGAAGAGGATTTAGGAGTCAGGAGTCAGATGAATCAGTTAAGCCACTCTTCAACTTGACTGCTAGATCTAACCTTGAGGTCTCACTTTAATAATAATAAGCCAAAATCAAATCTTGTTCTCTGCTTCTGGATACAGGGCCCCTGTTTTACTATCTCCTAACTCATCAGCAGACTTACTTTAGGACCAGGACTGCTGCATTTCTGTCAACCCTTAGAACTGAAATATCATCCTTGAAAAGGAGACCTAAGTCTGAGGCCTGCTTTTCACACCTCCTTAATAGTGATCAGTCATCTATCAGACAGCCCCTAACCCGAAACCCACTGCCGTCGAGTCAATTCCGACTCATAGCGACACTATAGGACAAGAGTAAAACTGCCCGATGGTTTCCAAGGAGTGCCTGGTGGATTTGAACTGCCGACCTCTTGGTTAGCAGCTGTAGCACTTAACCACTATGCCACTAGGGTTTCCAGACAGTGCCTATCCATGTATATTGACTGGCCCACAATTTCTGGGCCCCAGTTTTGGATCTCAGTCCAAGGCTCTATCTGCCTATCACCTCTGATTACTATGTTCCACCTGGCAGGCTTCCTTCAACCTCTTGCAGCCGAAGCAGCCTAATGGGTCTGCCCTATCCTGGAACTGCATCCACTTTTTGGTACCTTCTTTTCCACGTCTGCCACGCCCACTGCAGCCACCTCCTCTACATAGATCTGTGGGGCAAACCCAGGAGATCGAGGTCCCAGCTCTAACACGACCTGATTTTGTGACCTTGAACACTTTCCCCTTCTCTTCTTTCTGGTTCTCATTTTCTTCATCTCTAAAATGAAACAAATTGATTGGTTAACCTTGAGTTTATTATCAGGTTTTAGCTTTCTTGGATGTGTTTATTCCAGAAACTGAAGTAGTATTAATGCAAACAGTCCATATTCACCTCTATCCAATCCTCTGTGCTGTAACTACTTCTTGTGAAGATCACAGGACATGCTAGGATTATAAATAACGAAACTGAAAAAGTTTCTTCTTCTCATAAAGTCATTGATTTACTGTGTGTTCTGATATCAAATGGATGAATTAAAAAAAAAAAACATTTTAAAATAAGCATTTGGCTACTAAACAGGCTTTTTTTCCCCATTTATTGTCTCCATTTGAAAACGATCTCTTCTTCACTGGGGGAAGGGGCGTGTGTGTGTATATATATGTATGTATGTATATACAGACACTTTTATACACATATATATACATTTACAGGAAACCCTGGTGGCACAGTGGGTTAAGTGCTACAGCTGCTAGCCAAAAGGTCGGCAGTTCTAATCTACCAGGTGCTCCCTGGAAACTCTACGGGGCAGTTCTACTCTGTCCTATAGGGTTGCTATGAGTGGGAATTGACTTGATGGCAGCAGGTTTGTTCTTTTTTTTTATTCAAATATAATTTGTATCTATTAACATAGCCAAACATATCCATATCGACAGTTCTGAGGATGATGTAGGATTGGGCAACATGCTGACTGGACTGCATATAACAACTCCTACATTCTAAGAAATGTTTTTGTATCCACTAGAAGACAAATGGAGCCCTGGTTGCACAGTGGTTAAGAGCTCGGCCCACAATCAAAAGTCAGGAGTTTGAATCCACCAGCTGTTCCTTGGACACCTCTGTCCTACCTAAGAGTCACTATGAGTTGGAATCAACCCAAGAGCAACAGGTTTAGTTTTTTGTTTTTGTTTTTTAGGTAGAGGATATGGCAAAAAATAACTGAACTTGGTAACTTTATTTCCACTATCTCCTTTCTGAGAGGTGAACAGGTATGAGGGTTATAGGGATGACATAATGTCTTCCTTTTTTGATGTTGAGGTTTTTGAAATTTCTTCTTTTCCTTTTTCTGATCCTTCCTTCTCTCTTTCTCCTCCTACTTCTTTTTCTTTATTTCTCTTCTCCAACTTTTCATCTCCTCTTCTTCAAATCTGTTTCTTATCCTTTCTTTATCTTGTCTCAGAGCCCAAAATAGTTTAAGAAAAGGGAATATGAAATGTGGCCATGGTTTAATGTGAAAGGAAACTGATATTGTTCACTCACATCAAGCTCTGAATCGCTCTTGTCTTAAGGACAAGAAAAAGTATCCTTAACTTTTTAAGGGTTAAGAATTTATGCTTAAAATTTGGGTGAAGAATTTGAGTGATTTATATGATCCAAACGTATAGTAACGATTGTTTTTTTTTTGAACAAACATTAAATGCCTTTTTGCTATTTGGCTGTGACCAAACGTAACAGAAAAATGTTTTTCTGTATAAGTTTCTTACAAAATAGAAACCTAAAATCTGCAAATTTGATTCAGTATTTTCTGGTGATGAGGTTTAACTGAACGAACGTGAGCTTCTCGGCTCCAGACCTGACAAACCATGAAACTATTTTGAGATGAGGCAGCAGAAAAAAATCACACAGTCCCCAATATGGACCTCCAAAATACTTAATCTTTTGCCTATTAGGCACTATGAATAGAGCTTAAAAGTCTGCCTTTTGAGCCTAACGATACTACCTGCTTGATGATGCATTTAGAGCCAAAAGTTTAAGCTTTAAAAAAGTGGACGTTTGCTGTCTTCTTGGTATATCACCAACTGGAGCAGTAAACCTAAGTGAGTCTGTCAGCACCGACACAGGGAAAGTCATTTAAATGAAAAGACAACTGATACGTTTATATGACATCTGCTCCTGTGTGCTGAGGATCTGTGTTCAAAGTGGCAGGAATATAAAAAATATTTTATACTCATTGCAGGTTTGCTAAGTTTGTGAATCACACTTTATTATGTGAAGTTTATTTTTAATGGGATTCTTCCTCCCTTTTGGATTTTCAAAGACAATCAAGCATTGATACACTTAGTTGTGAACACTTGCTGCACCTTATCTGATCCACCCTTCACCCAGCAGAACACGGGGGTTTTTGTAAGGGAAATAAAGGTTATTGTGTGTCTCCAAACCCAAGGAGAGAGGTGGACTAGCCAACAGTTCAGAACAGCCTCCTACTAAACACCTGTGGCCAAAAACAGCATTTTTGAAGGTGATTCAGCTGTACAAGCTGATTCATTGTTCACAGTAATTTTACTAATGCTTTCCATCCTGAATTAAAAAAAAAGCCTGATGAGTCACCCACTGTGGCCAACTGCTTACATTATTAAGCAGAATAGAAAAATCATTTACATACATTGACATAATCCAGCGCTGGATCAACCAAATGAACTCCTAGGTTTATAACCCTCAAACTTCACATGGAGAAGGTAAATAGCCTTTTCACTGATAGAATGTGCTGGCAAACATAAAATAAAAATGTTGGTTGTTCTAATCTACCTCTTATTTTGTGTTTATGTTGTTCTTCAGTGAAAGCAATTAACCATTGCAGTTGGAATTGACTCAATGGCAATGGATTTGGTTTGTGACTCTGAAGATGAACAAATGACTAAGTTAAGTTGCCTAAAATGATATACATGTGAGGATATGGGATATTTTCCTGACATGGTATGACCAAGAAGGTATCCTTCCATTTCTTTAGGAGAAGCCAGGAGGTAGAACAAATGAGTCTAGAGAATTTCTAAGCTGGATATGTATGAGACAACTCAAGCCATAAAGAAGCGGCAAGGCTAATGTGTTTGGAAGGAGAAAGCACTTTGTTCCAAGTACCAATACTGTCTTTGTTCCTGTGGCCATTCTGCAACATTATGATCATCACTCATCATTTATGGTACATAGCACTTTTATCTTCAGAACATTTGATGCATTTTATCAAATTTTCCACACATCACTAGGAGGCAGAGCTGCTCATAACATCCCGGATATCACACTGTACTTTGGAAAGGTGTCTTGGGATTTTATTTATTGAGTCATCAATGATAGCAACAGAACATCTATATTTATCATCATCTTTAAAAGAAAAGGTTCCACCATTTGGGCCAGGAATCAAATGTCTTTGTTTATTATAATCTCCAAGGAAGAGATGTGATTTTTTCCCATATTCCACCTCTTTGGCATGCAGTGCTTTCTCACTATGCCTTTCATGTTTGCTGTGTACTCATATCATGTTATATGATATATGATATATAACATGGTATGGTCTCTGAACATTTTACATTCAACGATCATGAGATAATGATCTTGCATAAAAGACACAATGAAATGAAATGTCGTGAGATATTTATGCATGATCAGATCATCTTAGCATTAGTGGGGCCTTGTTGTTGGACACCATGGAGTCAATTTTCAACTCACAGTGACCCAGTGTGACAGAGTAGAACTGTCACACAGGGTTTTCTAGGCTGTAATGTTTACAAGAGCAGATCACCAAATCTTTTCTCCTGCGGAGTCACTGGGTGAGTTTAAACCACCAGCCTTTCCATTAGCAGCCTCGCTCTTAGCCACTGCACTACCAGTGCTCCTTAAAGGAGTTTTGAGTAATCACATATTCTAACTACATACCTCTTTTATAAATGCTTGAGTGTATCTAGCAACAGGTAACTCAGTACCATAAGCAACTTGAGAGGACAGTTTCTGAAGCTCTTTCAGGGCTAGGACCTTAACAAGCACAGAAGGCACAAGGGAAGGCTTAGCCCATTCAAGGTAGAGAGGTGAAACCGAGCTTGCCATATAAAAGCAGCACATCTGATTTTATATGGCAAGTGAATGGGTAGACTAGAAAAAAATTTAGATGCAAGATAGGAAGAGTCACAGAAGCTTCTTTCTTGGATTGGGTCTTCTATTTTGTATTTGTTTATTTTATCTTGGTTTCTGTGCTCAGGGTAAGTCTGCTACCAAGAATTTATAACATGTGTATTTGGGATTTAAGTTTATTATACATTAATCCTTTAAGAATACTCACTCTTGAGATGATCAAAAAATAGTTCTTGGCCTGTGGCAACTCTAAGGAGCATAGCATAAAATACAAAAATCCTCTAGAGTGAAATACCTCAAAAGAAGCCACCTAGAAATTCCCTTGAAAGTCCCAATGATAAATCACTTCATGGACCAAAATTACAAAATATACAATTAATAATTTGCTATAGGTGATAGAAGGAGCCATTGGAAATTAAGGACTATAAGATCTTTGTATTTTGTTGAGTCTGGTAAGTCAAATATGTGTATTAAAAATGTAAGGGCATTTACTAAAACAACTGGAAGAGAATATATAATACCAAATTTGTGGTGATGAATGAGAAACAGAAATAAGTTCTAGAAGTGAGAAAAAAGAGAAATAAGAAGCATCGAAATGCAGGTAACTTAGAAAGTACAAAATAAATGGGAGCAATAAACCCACATGTATTAAAAATCGGTATAAAAATTCCCACTTCTGGGAAGATACTCTTTTTCTCAATTTTTCCTACTAAGTGTAACTGAAAGCCCTGGACATTATATATAAAACAAACATAGAAGACTGAAAAACGGAAGGAAGAAGGCAGACTGGCTAGGAACCTCAGAAAATAAGGAATGACACGGTAGTGAGTACTCTGTTTTCTTTTTGCTTCATATATTCCAGACTTAGAGCTGAAATAGCTACCGACTCAGAAACACCAATAAATGCAGATTAAAAAAAGCCTCTCTCTCCAGTCAAAGGACCAAGAAAAGGGCAGTCTAGCAAGACATAAAACTTTAAAACAACAGCCATTCTACTTTAGTCAAACACCACAGGGAAAAAAAAATTAAACTATGACCAAGCTCCCACCCAAGTTGGCAAAGCCTGCAAGGCGAGCCTACACTTCTACTCTCATGACACTTTAAGGAGGCACCCAAGGACCCCACCAAAGTGGTGTCAGAGACTGTCGAGTGGGAGCTGGGACTTTCATTTTTATTGACCAGTAACAAGACACCCCCAGCAACACACATTAACAGAGGAAACCATGTGATGAGTTTGGGTTTCAATCCCCACCAAGCTGTAACAAAGTGCCCCTATACCTTTCCACTGGGGATGGTGTCAGAGGAGGCCTAGTAGAGTCAAGACTTTATCAGTGCCCACAAGGAGGTCCCTCCAGCCACAGATGTCAATGGAGGTTGAATGGGACCCATGGACTTCTACCTCCACCTGGCAGTAATGAGGCAGTGTCCCCTCCCTCACCCTCCCACCCCACCATTCCTTGATGGAACAGTGTCAAACAAAACTAGCTATGATGTTTAAATAAGACCCAGCGTCCCATAACATAATAAGAAAATGTTCAGGTTCAAGTGGAAAAAATAACTTGTCATACCAAAAACCAGAAGGAATTCAAGCAGAATGGAAAAGGCAATCAAGAGATTCAACATCAATATCACAGAGATTTTAGAATTAGCTGGAAAAAAACTAAAACAGCAATCATAAAAATGCTTCAGTGAGGAAGTACAAAAAATACTGGAAACAAAAAATAGGAAGCCTCAACAAAGAAATACAAGACATAAAGAAGAACTAAAGAAAAGTACAGAATTGAAAAATACAGTAAGCAAAATGAAAATGAATGGGCTGAAGCACAGAATGATGTAGGGGACAAAGGAAAGAATCAATGAACTGGAAGATGGAACAAAAGAAATTGCTCAATATGGACTGAAAAATCAGTAAATGAACAGAGCATGGGGAATCCATGGGACAGCAACAAAAGGCTCAACATGCATGTCATTGGAGTCCCAGAAGGAAATGAGAAGTGCAGGGCTAAAAAAGAACTCGAAGAAAAATTGACCGAAAACTACGCAAATTTGGCAGGAGACAGAAACCTATAGGTTAAATACTGTGGGTGAATCCTAAACACAGCAAACCTAAGAAATTCACGCAAAACCGTATCACAGTTAAACCTCCGAAAACTAAAGGGAAAGAAAAGTATTGAAAGCGGCAAAAGATAAATGCTATTTATAAGAGAAAACAACTAGAATGGTAGTGGATACGTCATCAAACACCTGGAAGCCAGAAAGAAATGGCACAATATTTTTCAGGTCCTAAGTGAAAAGAAATGCCAATCCAGAATCTTATACCTAGGGGGAAAAAAATCCTTCAGAAATGAAAGGAAAATTAAGCCATTCTCAGATGAAGAAAAACACAGAATTTGTCACAAAAGCCTACACTGAAAGAATGGCTAAAGGAAGTTCTTTAAACAAAAATAAAATGATATAAGAAGGCACCTTGGAACATCAGGAAGGAAGAATAAACAGTAAACAAAAAGAGTGGAAATACAATCCAGGCTGAAGCAAAAATGTAACACTGTCTGTTATGGATTTAATTGTTTCCCCCCAAATGTGTGTTGAAACCCAAATCCCTGTACCTATAAATATGACCCTGTTTAGAAATTGGGTTTTTTGTTGTTGTTACTGTTGTTATGTTATGCCAGAGTAGGATGGATCATAAATCTAATCACTTCTGAGTTATGAAAAGGGCAACACAGACACAGAGACACACAGGGGGAAGGAAGACAGATGCCAAGGAATGGCGAGGATCACTGGCAGTCACCAGAAACTAGGAAAGAGGTTCACAGAAGCAATCGACCTGGCCAAGACCCTGATTTGGAATTTGAGCCTCCAGACTGTGAGAAAATAAATATCTGTTCTTTAAAGCTTCGCACACTTGTAGTGGTTATGTTACGGCAACACTAGGTAACTAAGACACTGTCTAATGTGGATCTAAGGAGATCTACTGGCGCAGTGGTTAAGTGCATGGCTGCTAACAAAGATCAGCAGCTCAAACTCATCAGCCGCTCTGCAGGAGAAAGATGTGGCAGTTGGCCTCCATAAACATGACAGCCTCAGAAACCTTATGGGGCAGTTCTACCCTGTCCTATAGGGTTGCTATGAGTCGAAATTAACTTGACGGCAACGAGTTAATGCGGATCTAAATAAACATTAAGCCCTGCTGTCTTCGAGTCAATTCCAACTCATAGCGACCTTATGCCCCATAGGGTTTCCAAGGAGCAGCTGGTGGATTCGAACTGCCGAACTTTTGGTTAGTGGCCAAGCTTTTAAAAACCACTATACCACCAGAGCTCCATAAATAAACATTGAGAAAATATTTAAGACCATTATAAAAGAAGAAAAAACTGGGGATGTAAAGGGAGGTAGGGGCCCTGGCAGTGCAGTGGTTAAGTGCCACAGTTGCTAACCAAAAGGTCGGCAGTTTGAATCCACCAGCTGCTCCTTGGAAAGCCTATGGGGCAGTTTTACTCTGTCCTATGCTGTCTCTCTGAGTTGGAATGACCTCAATGGCAATGGATTTGTTTTTGTTTTGTTTTTTTTAAGGGAGGTGTGTTTGCTACACTTGACTTGTATGTGTTTATGTATAGTGACAGTCTACTAATGTTGACATTTTACCTGCTTGAGTAATGTATAAAAAACATCCCACTAGATGTGGAGAAACTGTAATCCTTGTGTATTACTGGTGAGATTGCAATATGGAGCAGCCGTGGTAGAAAACAGTTTGACAGTTACTCAAAAAGTTAAACATGGAATTATCATATGATCCAACAACTCAACTCCTGGTTATAAAAACAAAATAACTGAAAGCAGAGCCTCAGATATTTGTGCACCTGTGTTCACTGCAGCATTATTCACTATAGCCAAAAGGTAGAAGCAACTCCAGTGTTCATCCTAAAATGTGGTATATATGTACAGTAGAATATTAGTCAACCATAAAGAGAAATGAAGTTCTGATACATGTTACAACACAGAGGAATCCTGAAAACATTTTGCTTAGTGAAATAAGTCAGTCACAAAAGGACAAACAGTGTGTGATCCTATTTATATGAAATATCTAAGACAGTCAAATGCATAGAGACCAAAGTGGCCCTGGTGGCGCAGTGGTTGACAGCTTGGCTGCTAACAAAAAGTCCACAGTTTGAGGCCCTCCTTGGAAACCCTATGGGGCAGTTCTACTCTGTCCTATAGGGTCGCTATGAGTTCGAACTGATTCCAACGCGCCTAACAACAACAGGGGCACGTGTGAGGGTGAAATGGGAAGGTATTACTTCAGGAGTACTGAGTTTCTCTTAAGGGTGATGAAAAGATTTAGAAACGGATAGTGGTGATAAGTTTACAACATGGCAAGAACTGTTAATATCACTGAATTGGATACGTAAAAATGGGTGAACTGGCAAATGCTTTATTTCACCACAACAAAATTTTTAAAAAGATTTATCTCACTTTATCTTTCCCCTTCAATAATACAATTGCCTTAACTATTTCCTCTATGTCAATTTAGAATCACTTCAGTGTTGTAATTTTTGCTTGAACCATTAAACACAATTTAGAATACTCAAGACGTGAAGGAAAACCTTTTTTATTACATAATTTTACTCTTCCCATTATTCCTTCCTTCTTCCTGGATTTGGGGTTGAAATTTCTTTTCTTTTACCCGCACCCATGGCCACTGAGTCAATTCCGACTACTTCTTGCTGTTCTCTATGGTTTCTGATTTTAAAAATCTGCTAGAATTACTGCTTTTCTCTCTAGGAAGGGAAATTATCATTCCTCTCTTGCTGCTTTCAAGAAATTTTCTGCCTTTGGTTTTTAGAATTTTGACTATAATGTGTCTTGGTATGGATTTGAGTTCATCATGTTTGGGATACTCCCAACTTCTTCAATCTGTAGGATTATGTTCTTTTTTAATGGGGTAGTTTTCAGCCATTATTTCTTCAGATACTTTTCAGTTTCACCTTCTCTCGCCTCTCCTTTCTGAACTCAAAAGACACAAATATTAGATCTTTTGTTATAGTTCCAAAGGTCTCTGAAGCTCTCTTTTTCCCAGTCTATTTCTCTCTGTTTTCCAGGTTAGTTAATTTCTTTTTTGGAGTTTGTGGGTTTTTGGTTTTTTTTTTTTCTTAAAAAAATTTTTTTTTCTTGTACTTTAGATGAAGGTTTACAGAACTAATTTCTCATTAAACAGTTAGTACACATATTGTTTTATGGCCTTGGTTAACAACTCCCAGGACATGTCAATACTCTCCCTTCTCGAACTTGGGTTCCCTATTGCCAGCTTTCCTGTCCCTTCCTGCCTTCTAGTCCTTGCCCCTGGACTGGTGTGCCCCTTTAGTCTCGTTTCGTTTTATGGGCCTGTCTAATCTTTGGCTAAAGGGTGAACTTTAGGAGTGACTTTATTACTGAGCTAAAAGGGTGTCTAGGGGCCATACTCTCAGGGTTTCTCCAGTCTCTGTCAGGCCAGTAAGTCTGGTCTTTTTGTGAGTTAGAATTTTGTTCTACATTTTTCCCCAGCTCTGCCTGGGACCCTCTATTGTAATTCCTGTCAGAGCAGTCAGTGGTGGCAGTCGGGCACCATTTAGTTGTACTGGACTCAGTCTGGCAGAGGCAGTGGTAGTTGTGGTCTATAAGTCCTTTGGAATAATCTTTCCCTTGTATCTTTAGTTTTCATTCTCCCTTGCTCCTGAAGAGGTGAGACCAGTGGAGTATCTCAGATGGCCGCTCACAGGCTTTTAAGACCCCAGACGCTACTCACCAAAGCCGAATGTAGAACATTTTCTTTATAAATTAAGTTATGCCAATTGAACTGGATGTTTCCTGAGACCATGGTCTCCAGAGCCAGATTAGGTTATTTCTATCGTTCTGTTTTCAAGTTTACTATCCATCTTCCCTCTATCCATTTCCCCATTCTGCTGTTGAGTTCTATTATATCAAAGAGAGAAAAATGAACTCTGTGGATGGCCCCAGCTTGTTTATTTCTTCACAGCAAGCTGAGGCCCATTAACCCATATGAGCCCACCAATGCCAAACTCAAATTTGTACACATCCCATTTTAAAAATGGCCCAAACAAGCAGATTTTTAGCCACTCCGAGCATACCTGCTTTACATACCATGCAAAAGGCAGCCAACATCTGCTAGCCATAGATAAAATAAAACTCTGTAGTTATTGTGACCCAAATTACTGATCTTCTTCAGAGCTGCCTGATCCAGAGAGTCAACACTCTGCTGCAGAAGGACATAGCCTGGGCATACTTTACTCAATCCCCTCCTTCTTCTCTTCCCCAGTGTTTCCATGCACGGTTCCCCTTCTGGTGGCACCTTGCTCTGATTGCCTCCGGAAGACCTCCTGCTGAGAGGGACCACCCCCTGCACATGGCTGTCAGCTCATCAGCTCCAAGAAATGCCTTGTTGTGCAACGATGCTATCTCGGGGATATACCTTTTTCCTTTATCAGCCCTGAACTTCTTCAAACTCATTACAAGCTCATCCGCTGGTATTTTTATTTTATTGTCTTTTTCAGTTCTAACATTTCCATTAGGTTCTTTTTGTATCTTCTATTTCTTTGCTGAGACTTTCTATTCTTTATTTTGCTGAAGCTTTCCATTATTTTCATGTTTTGAGTCTTTTGTAATTGCTCGTTGAAGCATTATTGTAATGGCTGCTTTATCTTTGTCAAATAATTCTAGCTGTCATCTCAATGTTGGTAACTATTGATTGTGTTTCTCATTCAAGTTGACATTTTCCTGATTCTTGGCATGACAAGTGATTATTGATTGAAAACTCAACATTTTCATATATTATGTTGTGAAACTCTATACCTTACTTGAAACTTCTATTTTAGCTGGCTTTTTATGACAGCACTCAGGCAAGGGAAGGGAGGTGCCGTACTGTTGCTGCTAGATGAGGGTAGAGATACATCTACTCTTCGTTTCCATCGACATCTGAGATGAAGAGGCTCCTCATTACTGCTGAGTGTAGGTGAGCGTTCCAGTTCCCCATTAGACCTCTACTGACACTGCCTTAGCTGGGCTGGGGAGAAGTACTTTGTTATGGCTCCCCTGTAGCCTCCACTGACATCACAAGAGGGAAGCCTTGTTACTGTTGGGTCGTGGTGAAAGTCCTGACCTACACTAGTCCTCCTCTAATATCACCCTATTAGGAAAAGAGTGGGTTACCTCATTATTGCAGGGTGGGGGGAAATGGCCAGGCACCTCACGTGGGTGCCAATGACATCATGGGCAAGAGAAAGGATAGCATTAACTCCTGGCAGGGATGAGAGACCTGAATTCCTACTTGACCTCGTTCTCAATACCCTGGTGAAGGGCCGGGGCACCTCCCACCTGCCTGGCAATGATAGAAGTCCAGATCACCCACTCAGCCATTGATTGCCTGGGTAAGGATGAGACCACAGTTTATTTCTCCGTGAAGCCTGGCTGAAGTAGAATGGTTAATGTCTAAGTCTTCTACCTTGCTAGGCTGCCCCTTTCTGACTGCTTTAGGTAGAGAGAGCAGACTTTTCTTGTGGTTTTTTTTTTTTCTTTTCTTTTTTGGTGTCCGTTGGTGTTTTGGGTTGCCAGCTTGTTCAGCTTTAAGTATGGGACACATGAAACAAAAAGAAAACCCAGAGAACTCATCACTGTCTCATTTTGGGAGTCTAGGTTTCTAACCCATGTGCCTTTTCCTCTCCACCTATCAGTGTCTTCTTAGGTTTGTTTTATGTATAATGTTCAACGTTTTTAGTTGTACTAAGTGGGAGCAATAGAGAAAATGATGCCTACTCATACTTCCTGACAGTAGAGTTTCTCTGGTTTTCAAGTCTTCTCATTCCCTGAAACGTATTATAGCCAAGAGAACTTAATACTTGCACAGAAGCCTGATATTCTTTCATAGCGTATTTACAAAATTAAAGATTTTTGTTCCTCTATTGCTATTATACATTCTTAATCCAGAGAGCAAGATCCAAAATAAAGAAAGCAGAATAAAATGAAGTTAAAGTTATACTTTCTTTATCATGTGTCAATATCATATCATTGACCACCCTCTCTGCCCCCAAAGTAGCAGGCTTATACTTTTTTTTCTTTTTTTTTAGGTCTTCTGATTTTAAGTATAATGTTAAATACACGTGTGTATTTTCTTAGTGTTTTTAAAGCTTTGTGTATTAGTGTGTGCTTGACTACTAAACTGAAGGTTGACTGAACCACCCAGCAATGCTGAAGGAGAAAGGCCTGGAGATTTGCTTCCATAAAAATTAAGCTAAGAAAACCCTATGTAGCACAGTTCTACTCTGTAAAACATAGGATTGCCGTGAGTCAGAATTGACTCAAGGGCAATTTTTTTTAACCAAATTTTATTCTTAATTTTTTAAATAATCATTTACACTACCTTTCATTTAGTGTTCATTATGTGATGTGTGTTTTACCAGGTCATTCTGTTATTAGTAATGTAAAAATAATGTGAAGATGGGTTTCAGAATTATTTATCTATAAAGCATATTTATTCATAAAATATACTGACTGTGATATTGCTGTTACTAGCTGCAGAATTGGAGCCAACTCATTGCCCCTTTATGTACAACAGAACGAATGTTGCCTAGTCCTGCACCATCTTTGTGATCGTATGTTTGAGTCCATTGCTGTGACTACTGTGTCAATCCATCTCACTGAGTATTTCCACCATTTTCACTGACCCTCTCTTAGCAAACATAATGTCCGACTCTAGCAACTGGTCTTTCCTAATGACTTATCCAAAGTAAGCGAGCCAAAGCCTCCTCATGCTCGCTTCTACAGAGCATTCTGGTTGTATATCTTCTAAGACAGATTTGTTCATGCTTCTAGAAGTCCATGGTATAGTCAATATTCTTCATCAGCACCACAACTCAAATGCATCAAATTCATCTTCTATCTTCCTTACAGAAAAAAAAAAACAAAAAACAGGGATGGTCTTGGCCTTCACAGATTTTTGCAGTACAGCAGGAGAGAGAGGTATTAAACAAGCAAACAAATAAAAATACACAGCAACTGCATATTGTGGTGAGTGCTATAAATGATTTAAAACATAAGGTAATGGAGAATAACAAGGTAAACCAGCCCAGGAGGGTCATCAAAAAAGGCTGCTCTCTAGAGGCTAAATCTTGAAGAACAAAAATGAGTCAGTCTTACAAAGAGCGAGTTAAAGGCTGTTCTAGGCTGCAAGGGGCAAAAGAACAGGTAGGACAAGCAAACTAACATAAAAGGTGTCGGGAACAGCCCAACCACATTCCGAAACTCCTTCCCAGGGACCATTTTCAGTTTGGCTTTCTTCAGCTTTTCAAGGTGTCTCTTCCATCAACCATCTGCTCAGACAGGAGGTGGTCAGGCCTCAGGGACTTTGGCAGTGCCTGTTTCCCTGACGCTGCAGAAGCCTCTGGTCACTAGCTGACTTCACTCATTCCATCTGAATTCAAAAATCCAAACACATCATTTTCTAGTCCAACCGGTCTCTAAAGCACCGTGCAAGGAAAGAAACCAAATGACAAGAAGTGTTTTGATAGAACAATCACAGGCTGGTAATAGAATGCCAGAGTCCCAGTCCTATTCTGCCACTGCCTCCTTCATTTTTTGGCATGTAGGGACTTTTGCCTTTTCTTGAGAAACCACTGTTTTCTTCCGGGAAGGATCAAAATCTTAGAGCTGGAAAAGACCTCAGAGGTTTGTCAGTACTGTTCCCTAGGTAGCACAGTCAGATATAAATCAGTCCACATCCAGTGATCCACTATTATACCTCATAGCTGTTTCACGTAATGTCTGCCTTGTCTTAGCTCCCAGGAACTTAAACAAGAACAAATGCTACATAATCAGTCTTTTTTTTTTTAATCAATCTACGTATTTTTTTTACACATGTATGTGTATGTATATAGTATTTATAAACATAATCTATACACATTTTCTAAGAAACACAAGCATAAAATAGACGCAGAAGTGCTCTAATTTCCTCAGAACAGCTATGTATATCTAAAAACAAACAAACAAACAAAAACATTGCTTCAAGTCGATTCCGAATCACAGTGACCCTACAGGACAGAGCAGAACTGCCCACAGGGTTTCCAAGAAGCGGCTGGTCGACTTGAGCTGCTCTTAGCAGGCTGAGCTCTTAACCACTTCACCACAGTGCTTCTACCCTGATGTGTCTTTCCACCTCTGCTGAAGGCAGAGATAGTTAACTAGTAACTGCGACGGGAAAAGGAGACACAAGGAGCATTTTTTTTTTCCAGATAATGTTGAGCATCTTTTCAGAGAAGAAGACAAGAGGGAAAAGCTTGAGAAAGATTTGTTCTTAAGTAGTCTAAACACCAACTGTCAGCCTCAAAGGAAAATAATATACAACACAGAAATAAAAATGAATGATGACTTAATCAGCTCATTATTGGAAAGGGCAATGAGAATTTTAACTATAACAGTTATAAATTTCTCTCCTCCTTTGCAGAAGCAAGACTTCATCCATGGCCAAGCATATAAATCTAGCAAGAATTCAGATAGATTTCATGTTTGTAAGGTTTTTTTTATTATTATTGCTGTACTTTAGATGAAGGTTTACAGAACAAACTAGCTTCTCATCAAACAGTTAGTGTACACATTGTTCTACGACATTGGTTAACAACTCCGCAACATTTCAACACTCTCCCTTCTCCACCCTGGGTTCCCTATTACCAGCTTTTCTGTTCCCTCCTGCCTTCCAGTCCCTGCCCCAGGGCTGGTGCACCCCTTTAGTCTTGTTTTGTTCCACGGGTTTATGTTTGCAAGATTTAAAAAAAAAATAATGTTTTTCTACTTCAGCCAGAACTAATTCTAGAAAAATTTTAAGTAAGCATACTTTGTTCTTTGTCTCCAGTAATGCCACCTCTATTATTAGTTGCTTAGTAAGCTCATTTGATCAATCTCTCTATCAGCTACAGACCAACATCTTCCAAAGTATGTTCTGAGAGTTCCATTTAAAGTTAAAAATATGCCTCAGGAAAAAAAAAAAAAAACTTTGTTAAGTTAAATTCGAGAAATGCTGAATTAAATAAAACTATATGCACATCTTTCTCCAGGATTACTTTTCAAACATTTTGACAAAATTTGCTGCATTCCCCACACTTATTTGACCAAAGAACACCTTTAGGTATCCATCAGGAGGGATACCGATGTTCCTTGAAACAGAATTTGTGAACCAAGCCTCTAGATGCTCTATTCAAGCTGCAATATCAAACCACAGTTCATAGATGCCTTGATAGAAACAAAAAAAAAAAAAACTACTAATTTCATTTCTCCTTTCATGTCACAAACGTACTCAATGGAATGTGACTCTCTGCCGTCTTCTGCCACTTTGGGGGCACAGCTTTGGGCTCTTACAAGCTTTAGAAGCAGGGACTGCCTATTCTTTCTCCTCATCGGCTTCAAAGCTGGCATCCTACAATACGATTATCTATAGAGCTTCTGCCTAGCCCAGAGTAAATGCTAGGGACCTCATCCTAATATTCTTCCTGTGTGTTTCTTCATACATATATATATGTTTAGTTATAAGTTAAATAATATGCTTATTATTGAAAATACACCAATGTACAAAAAGAAAATTAAAATTGCCCAATTTGCTACTGTATAAAATTCTCTTAGTTTAAATAAAGTAATAAATTTCTGAGAATGTACAAAAAAGCATGAAAGAGGAGAACAGTTCCAGCGGTGGTGTAGCAATCTACAGTACGAGGTATCAGTTTTAAAAAGCTACTATCATACAGTCGACGTGATATTGCATAGGAATAAACATGTATTGGAACCAAATGGAAAATCCACAAAAAAGAACCTAAGAAATCAAATAATTCAAATTTTAATTCAGTGGGAAAGGATTTTTTTTTTAAATAAAGGGTCTGTGAAAAAAATCTGTGAACTAAGGAAAAAGTAATACTGCATTCCTTTTTTTTACATGACATACAAATATAAATTCCAAATGGATTACACACTTATTTTTTATATTGAAACAAACTCTTAGCAGAAAATTTAGGAGATTACAGGCTTAAAATCTAAGAATGGGAGACAGTTTTAACCACAAGAAACCCAAAACCTAATAAGAACCAAATATTTGAATACATAAAAATGGAAAACCTTGCATGCAAAATTTTTTAAAAAATCAAGAGACAAATGATAGGTTTTGAAAAAGATTATAATGCAGATGACAAACTAAGTTCTTATATTTGTAACATACAAAAAAAAAAAAAAATACAGAGGTCCAAAAAAAAAAATCACAAGAAAAATACCAACAATACCTAGGAAAATTTGCAAAAGTAGGAATAAGAAAATTCATAGACATAAAATTATAATGCCAAAATTAGTAGTAATTAGGGAATTTTACCTTAAATTAACCATAAAATATAACTTTATGCCACTAAGATTAACAATTATCAAAAAGAAAATTAACATTTATTGGTGACAGGGATATGAGAAGAAAATAAAAATTGTTGTCTTTGTAGAAAGAAGTCTGGAAAGAGCCGTCAAAACTAAAAACATTCATACCATATCACACGGAATTCCCACTCTTACTGAATGAAATCTCAGGGCATACGATGCATGCACCTAGATGCTTCCTCCAGAATTATCTGTAGTGGCAAAGTAATGGAAATAGGAGTTTCTCTTCCACTAGGAAGTAGAAAGCAGGAAATAGCGTCGCTCCCATGCTAACAATGAAAAAACCTACACAACCTAAAATATCATAACTTCTCTTGAACCCATCAGAGTAGCCTGAATAACCAAAGATGGATAGATCCCTCCAAGGAGAAACAATATTTGCGAACTGGCTTACAAATACAGGAGGAAGAGGATCTGGTCACCATATAAGCAGGTAAGAAATCAACTAAAATTTTAATATATTGCTGAAGCCTGAGTGTATACAGCATAACGTTACAGAATGTATAAAAGCCATACACACAAGAGGCAACTGTATTCATTTGTAGGCTCTTTTCCATGGAATGTCATAGGGTGACTATAAGAAATATTGGGAACATGGCTGGGGAGCATAGAGATCACCTTGAGCCACCTTTTAAGTGCAAATGTGCAGGAGGGCATCAGCTGCCACCGGGAAAAGGCACAAAGCCTCATCATCCTCTTCCACTTCCCCACTCCCTACCCCATTCCCTCCCACATCCCCTTATCAGACATTCTTCTAATTTGAGACAAAAGCCTCAAGTGCTCAGGAGGGGTAACAAATGCTTTTTCAAGCAGGGTCTGTATAAACTTTATGGTGGCTGGTGGAAAGATCAAAAAAAAAAAAATCTGTGGGAAAGATAGAAAGGAAAAAAAATCTATTACTGATAGAATAGCAGAAAACATTACCGAAACCTAGACTATATCAATAGCACTGGTGGATACCTACCATGGGGTACCTCTTCCACACAAGACTTGTCACAGATAAAAGGAAGACTATGGCTTTGATGGACAGGAGAGACAGAAGGTTGAAAAATTCCCACCCTTGAGGCACAGACACACAGGTCCTGCCTCAGACTGGGGTTGCACAACGAAAACTACCACCAGCTTGTCAAAGCACCAAGTAATAAGCAAAATGGAGACAGGCCTCCCTCTGTGCATGTGTGGACATGCCGAAACCAAAAACCCAAACCCACTGCCGTCAAGTCGATTCTGACTCACAGCAGTCCTACAGGGCAGAGTAGAACTGCCCCATAGTTTCCAAGGAGCACCTGGTGGATTCGAACTGCCGACCTTTTGGTTAAAAGCCGTAGCTTTTAACCACTACACCACCAGGGTTTCTATGCAGACATGCAGGAAAGCCTAAAACGTAAGAGTGGAACATACATACTAAGAAAAGCTCCATGACAGCTCAGCACCCTTCCTGAACCCTTCCTGAATGCAATAGAACAGCAGATTACTACCAGGGGAATTTTGGGGGAGGCAACAGTTTTGTCAAAGCTGTATCTGAGATATAATTTACATACCATACAATTCACCCATTTAAACTGTACAACTCAGTGGTTTTTAGTATATTCACAGAGTTTGTGCAACTATAACCGAACTCAATTTTAGAACATTTCATCAACCCCAAAGAAACCCCATACCCTTTAGATACCAAAAACCATGTCATTCTTAATTCCCCCATACTCCCAAACCCAAGGCAACAAATGATCTGCTTTGTATTTCATATAAAAGTAATTATATAGTATGTGGTGTTCTGTAACTGGCTTGTTTCATTAAACATAAGGTTTTCAAGATACATCTATATTGTATTATGTATTAGTACAAGTGTTGTCAAGATTCCAGAAAAATCAGTATCTTCACACATTGCTGGTGGGAATATGAAATGGTGCAGCCACTTTGGAAAACAGACCTGTAGTTCCTCAAAAGAAAATAAATGTGACATTACCATTTGACCCAGGAATTCCATTCCAAGGTGTATTCTGAAGTGGAAACATATGTCCACACAAAGACTTGCACGAGAATATTAATAGCAGCATTGCTTATAATAATAAAAAGCTGGAAACCCAAATATCTACAAAATGTGGTATATTACTCAGGCATAAAAAGTAATGAAGTACTAATACATAATACATCATATGGTCAGTCTTCCAATTCTACAAAGAAGCCAGCTACGTTTTTCATAGGGATTTCTTCGTCTCTGTAGATGAGAGTATTGCCACCTTAAGGATACTGTCTCCCAATCCATAAACATGGAATATATTCTTAACAAAAACTATGGAGCCAGGGAAAAGTAGATTGACATCTTTAATGTGCTGAATTGAAGAAAAAAATGTTAAAATATGGAATTCTATACCCTGAAAAATATTTTTCCAAAAATAACGGCTCTTCATAAACAAAAGCTGAGAAAGCCCATGACCAGTGGATATATGTTATAAAAAATGATAACCAAGTACTTGAGCTATAAGAATATGATACTGGAAAGAAATGTGGTTCTACCCAAAGAGAAGAAGTTCAAAAATGACAATAATAGAGGTAAATATAAAAGGTTTGGATTTTTTTCTTATTTTCAATTGCTGCAAAAGATAATTAACTGTCTAAAACAAAATAATAATGCATTTTGTGGTTTCTGGACTATGTGAAAGCAAAATATATGACAAAGGATGGAAGGAAAAACTGGAATTATACTATCTAAGGATCTTTATCTCCATATGAAATTTATCTGAAGGTAGATCATGATAAATTGAAGAAGTATACTATAAATCCTAGAGTAACAACCAAAGACATTTTTTAAAAGTATAACCCATAACAGTGAAGATAAAATGGAATCATAAAATGCTATGCAATTCAATATCACACAAAAAGTAATTAAAATGGAAGAAAGAGTACATGGAACAAATAGAGACCAACTAGCAAGATGGTAGATGTAAATTCAATCATATCAATCATTACATTAAATTTAAATATCCAATTAAAAGCAGATCATCATATTGATTAAAAAGAGATACCTAATATATGCTGCATACAAGAAACCACTTTAAATATGAAGACTACTTTACTATTAAACTGATAGTTTAAAAGTAAAATGATAGCAAATACGTATGTCACACAAACACTAATCGAAATAAAGATGGAGAGTTTATATGAGTTTCCCACAAAGTAGACTCCAGAACAAGTCATACTAGCAGGGCTAAATGGACCAGATAAGCAAGAACACAAACTAATATTCTTGATATTATAGTGATGAAGAGGACAACTGATGTTGTCGTTAGTTGCCAAAGTGGACAACTGATGTTGTCGTTAGGTGCCGTTGAGTCGGTTCCAACTCATGGTGACCCTACGTACAACAGAACGAAACACCATCCTCACAACCGTTGCTATGCCCAAGCCCACTGTTGCGGTTACTGTATCAATCTGTCTTTTTGAGAGTCTTCCTCTCTTTTGCTGGCCTTCTACCTTACCAAGCATGATGTCCTTCTCCAGGAACTTTGTGATAATATGCCCAAAGTATGTGAGACAAAGTCTTCCCATCCTTGCTTCTAAGGAGCAACTGATAAATGTAGTCAATTCACCAAGAATACTTAATAATCCTAAATGTGTATTCACAAACATACAGCACATTAAAATACACGAAGCAAAAACTGACAGACCTAAAAGGCGAAATAGACAAATCCGCGATTACAGATGAAAACTTCGACATTCCTCTCTCTGTAACCAACGGAATAAACAGAAAGTTAGTATGTAGAAAACGTGAACACCACCAGCCAACTTGACCTTTTGAACATGATTTAAAAACCCCATGAAAAAATAATAGAATCCACATTATTCTTAAGTATAAGTTGAACATTAATCTGTGTGTCACAATTAATGGCGAAAGACTGAATAATTTCTCTCTGTGTTTAGGAAAAAAGAAAAACAAAGATATCTGCTCTCACTACTCCTATTCAAGATGACACTGGATATTCTAGCTAGGGTAAGGAGAAAAGGAAAAGAAATAAAAGGCATTCACCTTGAAAAGAGAAAAATAAAGCTGCTTCTATTCACAGAGGTATACATTTCTATTTAGAAAAAAACCAAGGGAACTTTTTAAAAATTTACTAGGACAAATTCAGTAAACAGCAAAGCGCCTGACTACTAGCTGAATGGTTGGTAGTTCAAACCCAACCAGAGACACATCAAAAGACAGGCTTGGCCATTTGCATCTGGAAGGTTACAGCCTTAAAAACCCTATATGGAGCAGTTCTGCTCTGTGCACATGGGGTCATCATGAGTCAGAAGTGACTTGACGGCAACTAACAACAAGGGAGTTTGGCAAGGGTGCTGGATATTAGGTCAATACACAAAAACCAATTTCATTTTTATATATTAATAATAACAAGGCTACAGAATTGACAGACTACTTATTGAGATGTTTCAACAAATAGAGGCAGTGCTGAAAGTTCTCACTCTTCTACGCCAAGAAATTTGGAAGACAGCTACGTGGCCAACCAACTGGAAGAGATCTATATTTGTACCCATTCCAAACAAAAATTTTCCAACAGAATGCAAAAATTATCAAACGATATCATTAATATCATACATAAGTAAAATTCTGCTGAAGATCATTCAAAAGTGGTTGCAGCAGTACATCAACAGGGATCTACCAGAAATTCAAGCTGGATTCAGAAGAGGGCATGGAACAACGGATATCATTGCTGAGGTCAGATGGAACATGGTTAAAAGCAGAAAATACCAGAAAGATTTTTACCTGTGTTTTATTGACTACGTAAAAGCATTTGACTATGTGGATCATGACAAATTATGAATAACATTGTGAAGAATGGGAATTTCAGAACACTTAATTGTGCTTGTGAGGAGCCTGTACATAAACCAAGAGGCAGTTGTTCGAACAGAACAAGGGGATACTGTGTGGTTTAAAGTAAAGAAAGGTGTGTGTCAGCGTTGTATCATTTCACCATACTTATTCAATCTATACACTGAGCAAATCATCCGAGAAACTGGACTATAAGATGAAGAATGGGGCATCAGGATCAGAGGAAGATTCTTTAACAACCTGTGATATGCAGATGGCACAACCTTCCTTGTGGGAAGTGAAGAGGACTGGAAGCACTTACTGATGAAGATCAAAGGCTACAGCCTTTAGCATGGATTACACCTCAACCTAAAGAAAACAAAAATCCTCACAACCAGACCAATAAGCAGCATCATGATGGATGGAGAAAAGATTGAAGTGGTAAAGGATTTTGCTTCACTTGAATCCACAATCAACCCCCTCAGAAGCAGCAGTCAAGAAATCAAATGACCTATTGCATTGGGCAAATCTGCAAAAGAACTATTTAAAGTGTTAAAAAGCAAAGATGTCACTTTAAGGACTAAGGTGCACCTGACCCAAGCCATGGTATTTTCAATCGTCTCATATACATGTGACAGCTGGACAACGAATAAAGGAGGCCAAAGAACAACTGATGACTTTGAATTACGGTGTTGGTGAAGAATATGGGATATACCATGGACTTCCAGAAGAACAAACAAATCTGTCTTGGAAGAAGTACAGACAGAGTGTCCATTAGAAGCAAGGATGGTGAGGCTTTGTCTCACACACTTTGGACGTGTTATCGGGAGAGACAAGTTCCTAGAGAAGGTATCATGCTTGCTAAAGTAGACAGACAGTTAAAAAGAGGAGGATCCTCAATGAGATGGATTCACACAGTGGCTGCAAGAATAAGCTCAAGCATAACAACAATTGTGAGGATGGCACAGGACAGGGTAGTGTTTCATTCTGTGGTACACAGGGTCACTATGAGTCGGAACCCACTTGATGGCACCTAACAACAATAATAAACAACTGTAAATCAAAACTTACAAAAACAGTACTATCCACATTAGCACCAAAAAAAAAGAAAGAAAGAAAATAAATACTTAAGGCTGAATCTAATAAGGAAATCCTGGTGGAGTAGTGGTTAAGAGCTACGACTGCTAACCAAAAGGTTGTCAGTTCAAAGCCACCAGGCACTCCTTGGAAACACTGTGGAACAGTTCTACCCTGTCCTATAGGGTCACTATGAGTCAGAATTGACTTGACAGCAGTGGGAGTGGTGAAATTTAATAAAATACGTTCAAGATTTGTATACTGAAAGTTAGAAAACATCAATGAGTGAAATCATAGTAGGCCTATATAAATAGAAAACAGATATTGATACAATACTTTTAACTAGACTTGGGACATTATTCAGATTTCACCAATTTTACAGGCATCCCAATTTTCTCGGTTGGGAGACTCAAGATAGATAGTATCCCCAGATGTATCTATTGTTTCAATACAATCCCAACAGGATTTTTTAATAAATCAAAAAAACAAAAATAAAACCAGTTGCTGTCAAGTCGATTCTGACTCATAGTATCTCCACGTGTGTCAGGGTAGAACTGTGCATCATGGCTTCCAACAGAAGCTAAAACTGGGTCTCCCAAGAAGACTGACAATTACTGAAACTTAAAAATGTTTAAAAACTATAATTTAATATTTCTATAAATAAAGAAAAGATCTGAATATTCAGAATAAAAGGCAAACTGTGTTCCAAAAAAGCTGTCACAAAATTGTTAACACTTTAACCCATCACAATAAGTTACTAGAATTAAAAAGTAAAGCAAATATCTTTTGGATAGCTGGTCAAAGATCTAATCACTTGGGGGGGGGGGATGGCACCTGGCCTGAGACTTCTCCATAGAAACATTCAAAGTTAGAAGACAGAAAACAAGGCATAATAGACAGACACACTGGTAGAAGTAAGGCTTATTTCACTGTCTCCATCAATGGCAGATCAATTGAGGAAAAGATAAAATGAAAAACCGATAAATTTCAAAAATAACAATTAACGAGTAAGGTAACAGTGGGTACAAATTGAACTACATCATGAAAGCAGAGAATATACTTTCCTTTTGAGTCTTCATGAAACCTTCACAAACACTGACCAAATAATCATAAAGAAAACTTTCATATAAGATCCAACATTGAAGAAGTACCAAGTACAGTGCTGGAGCACGCTGCAATAAAATTAGCTATTTATAAGAGGGCCAGGACAGAAAATTCTCACTTCTCCCTTTAAAGCATTCTTGTGTTAAAGAGGAAAATTAAAACGGAATTTGCAGAACATCAAGAAATAATGATATATTATACATCAGATCATATAGGATAAGACTGCAACAGTGCTTAGAGGAAAAAACATGGTCTCAAAAATTAAAATAAAAAGGCTAATTGTTAAAACTGGGCAGGAAGAAATCAGTAGAATTAATAAATCAATCCAGGAACTGATTCTTGGGGATGTGAGGAATAGATAATACAATTTCAAGGACATTACCCTGTATATAAAAAGCTACTGTATGACTCCATTTATATAAATCAAACCTGTTGCCATCGAGTTGATTCTGACTCAAGGTGACCTCATGTATTTCTGAGTAAAACTACGCTCCATGGAGTTTTCAACTGCTGATTTTTCAGAAGTAGATTGCCCAGCCTTTCTTCCAAGGCTCCTCTGGGTGAATCTGAACCTCCAGTCTGTCAGTTAGCAGCTAATATGGTAATCATTTGCACCACCCAGAGACTTCATTTACACACCATTCTCAAAATGACAATGCTATACAGAGGAGAACAAATGAGTGGTAGGGATGGGAAAGTGAGGTGACTCTAAAAGGAATAGCACAAGAGAATCCCTATGTGGTACTAACACAGTTTTGTATCTTGATTGTGGTAGTGGTTATCCAAATCTCTGCAGGGAATAAAACCATAAAACTGCACACACACAAACACACAAAACCAAACCAAACCCAGTGCCACTGAGTGAGTCAATTCTGACTCATAGCAACCCTATAGGACAGAGTAGAACTGCGTCACAGAGTTTTCAGGGAGCGCCTGGTGGATTCGAAGTGCCAACCTTTTGATTAGCAGCCGTAGTTCTTAACCACTACGCCACCAGGGTTTCCACAAACACACAAGTGCCTGTAAAATTGGTGAAATCTGAATAAAGTTTCAAGTCTAGTTAACAGTATTACACCAATATCTGTTTCCTATTTACTACAATATAAAAATTATTTTCATTGGGGGAAACTAGTCAAAGAATACATGGAACTGAACTATTTTTGCAGCTACCTGCCGATCTATAATTATTTTCCAGGAGAAAAAAATGTTACGGCATCAAGAAAGAAAAAGACAGAAGGAAGGAAGGAAATACGAAAGGAAGGAAGGACAAAAGAAGGCAGGAAGGAAGAGAAATTGTGTAGCGGAATACCCAAACACAGATTCAGGAAAAACTCAAATTCTAAGAGTGGTTTTTTCAACCTCAGGGGATTAACTTTGGATGAGACTGGTAATTGGAGCTGGGGGTATAATTCCTGATTCACCTCCCAAAGCTGTGCGTTTTCTCTACAGCAGAAGCTGCTCTCTTCATGCATAGCACCTTCATTTTTCACCTGCACACTGCAATCGGCTTCCTCTCATCTCTCTGAATCTATCTTGTGCTTCCAAGTCATTCTTCACACAATAGCCAGAGTAACCTTTTTAAAATGTCAGTCCTATCAGGTTGCTGAAAAGTTCCTTTCCTGTATTAAGATACAAAAATTAATTCTCTTGAGTTATCTTCCATGTCTTTATGGTTTATTTTTTTCATGTGCCTCTTTTTTTTTATTTCATTTTATTTTAAATACAACCCAAAACCAAACCTGTTGCCGTTGAGTCGATTCCACAGAGTAGGACTACCCCATAGTTTCCAAGGAGCACCTGGTGGATTCAAACTGCCAACCTTTTGGTTAGCAGCCACAGCACCTAACCACTACACCATCAGGGTTTATTTTAAGTAATGGAGTCTATTTTTCTTCCAAACAGTTAATCATTTATCCTAGATTCAGTTGTTAAATACCCGTTTTCAACATATTTATTTGTGATGCCAGTTTTATTCTACAATAAATCCAATATACCATTATATACTTCGGCGGTATTTATTAAATTGATCTCTGTGTTAATCATGGGCAATTACCACATTATTTTCTTTCAGGTTTTGTTTTTGTTTTTATTGTAATTTATAGTTCAATAACTGAAAGTATAAATTCTCCCTTATCATTTTTAATTTTCAAAAGTTTTATGTGATTCTCAGCCATTTTATTTTCATAGAAGAATTTTTATTGAAGTTTTCAAGTTCCATAAAGGACCTTCTGTGACTTTCAATGCATTTGCATTTAAACCTATAGAGTAAGTTGATATCCTTAAAACGTTCAATCATATTGTCAAAGAATGAAATGAGCCGACTCCTGAACTAACTCTTGATCATTTCAATATCTATGCCAATAACTGCACCAATGGTACTTCCAATACAGTGGCCTCTCACTTGACCTTCTTTCTTCCAATGACTTGTTCTCCCTTCCTACCTCAGCCATGCACCCTCATCATCATATTCTAGACGCAGGGGTGGATTGTCCACACAGTGTTTACCTTGCTTACCAGATCATCTGTAGTGAACAACTTAACGTTTTTCAACACATCAAAGACTTTGCTTCTAGGTATGGCTGGCATGTGTCTCTCTCCCAACCCCACAGCACCTTCCTACAGAATCAAAGCCTCTTTTCAAATTTACAGTCCCTACCAGGAACGGATTACCCAGTAAGCAAGGTAAGCATGGGCTTACTTGCCAGACCTCATATTACCAATAATTTCATCTCTTCCATAGTCTTAATTTCAAACATCCCTGTCTCTAACTGCCACCCCCTATCTTACCAACTCATTGCCTTTAGTACCTCAACTCCAAAGGTCTTTGGATACATTGATCCTAACATCTTTTCTCTTTCCCCTCAACCTTTTTATATATATCGCACTGGTTTCCTTACACAGCTTAGGTACTATGTTCCTAATACTTTATTTCCATTAATCATTCTCTTGTATAGATACACTCAACTCAGCTGCTTTTCTTGCCACTCATCCTATTCATCTGGGGAAACTTAACCTAATTAAATCCAATTCTCTTCCTACTCACACCCGCACTTAAGCAGCAGAAAGTATCTGGAGAAAGGCATACACTATACTGATTGTCCTCACTTTAAACTCATGACCACCATCTTCAAAGTGCCACCTGACAATCCCACTATATTTCCCCAGTCTATTCAATCTCCAAATCACTTACATGATTTCATACATTCTTTACCATCTTCAACACATCCTCCCCTTCCTCCTCATATTTAACTGAAATTTTTTTCCAATAAGGAAATAGAAACAATTACAAGAGGACATCCACACACTTCCATCAGTACAACTTCCAACCTACAGGTATTTGTCTCCAAATAGTCTACCTTCCATTTTGTTTCTATAGTTAAACTGTACATGCTGCTTTCTAAGACCAGCTCTTCTAACTGTAAACTAAATTCCATTCCTCCTTGTCTACACAAGTATGTTGCTCCAACAACTGTCCTCTGTTATGGATTGAATTGTGTTCCCCAAAAATACGTGTTGGAATCCTAACTTCTATGCCTGTGAATGTAATCCTGTTTGGGAATAGGGTTTTCTTTGTTATGCTAGTGAGGCCACATCGATGATGGATGTGTTCTAAATCTAATCACTTCTGAGCTGTAAAAACAGATTAGACACAGGAGCAAGCACAAACTGGGAGAAGATAGATGCCATTAGAAAATCACCAAGGAGTGGAGGAATGCTGGGGCTACAGAAACTGAAAGAGATAAGGACCTTCCCTCAGAGTCTACAGGCAGAGAAACCTTCCCCTACAGCTGGTGCCCTGAATTCAGTTTTCTAGCCTTCTAGACCAAGAGAAAATAAATTTCTGTTCTAAAAACTCTCCACTTGTGGTGTTTCTGTTATAGCAGCACTAGGAAACTAAGATTTCTTTCTCTCTCCTGCATCACAAAATTTCCCTTCTTTGTTGGCTGATTTCAAAAAGTATACTAACAGTTCTCCCACATTAAAAAAATAATAATTATGCTGACCCCAAGTCTTTCACCAAACACCTCATTTATCTGCTCCTTTTTAATGACAAAATTTCTGAAAATAATTGTAAGAGTGAACTCCAATTCTCCTTTGTTTTGAACTACTTCAATTATTCTTTAACTCTTACCATTACATCAAGAAAAGAGTTTATCAGGGTCATCAATGACCTCCATATTATTAAATTTAATGATCTATTTTTATCCTTATCTTAAGGGGCCCTGGCAGTGCAATAGCTAAAGTGATCGGCTGCTAACCAAAAGGTCGGTGGTTTGAACCCAGCAGCTGCTCTGCAGGAGAAACTTGTGGCAGTCTGCTTCTGTAAAGACTTAAAGCCTTGGAAACCCTATGAGGCAGTTCTACTCTGTCCTATTGGGTGGCTATGACCCAGAATCTACTTGACGGCAATGGATTTGGTTTATCTGTATCTTACCACAATCTACCATCAGCATCTGACTCACTGATCACATCCTTGGATTCACACATTTTTTTCTTTAACTTGGTTTCCATTACAACATAATTTCTCCCTTTTGCACAGACTGCTCCATTTTAGACTTCTTTGCTAGTTCCTCTTATCTTTCCTTAAAACTCTTAACGTAAGACTCTCTCAAGTTCCCATCCTTGGGAACTGTACTTTCAACTGTGGTAATCTCTTCCAGGTACAAAGCTTTTTATTAAGTTTAAGCCCCATCCCATCAAGTTGATTCTGACTCATAGCAACCCTACAGCACAGGGCAGAACTTCCTAAATGAGGTTTCCAAAGCTGTAATCCTTAGAGAAGCCACATCTTTCTCCCATACAGTGACTGGTAGCTGCAAACTGCTGACATTTTGGTTAGCAGCTGAGCACTTTACCACTGCACCAACAAGGCTCCTTTTATTAAGTTTAAAAATGAAATTTCTGTTCTTTTAGGTTAAAAAATGGCCACATATTGTCAACTTCGTATGATTTAACCTATATTCCAACTTCCGGCACAGATGCCTCTTCTAAACCCCAGCCCATATAGACAAAAGCCTACTCGGCATCTCCCTTGGATAGGTAAGAGAGAACTCAACCTCAAACAGTCCATAATTGAACTTCTGCTCTTTTCCAAAAAAACCACATCTTCTTCAGTTTTTCTCATGTCGATTGATGGCAATTCCATCCTTTCAGTTTTCCAAGTCAAAAATCTTTGAGTTCCTCTTGACTCCTCTCTTTCTCTTACATCCCGTATTCCAGCTGTCAAAAAACTCTACTCGTCTACCTTCAAAATATATCCAGAATCCAACCAATTTCTCACCTCTAAGAATCGCAGTCCAGCCAAGTTGACACATAATGTTAACCACCACATCTCCCCACCTGCTCTCTATCTTTTCTCATCTGAGTTACTGCAGTTACCACCAAGTCTCCCTATCCTCAATCGCTACAGTCTATTCTCAACATAGCAGCCAGAGTCATTCTTTTAGGATATAAGTTAAGTTATTTCACTTCCCCTCTCAAAATCCCTAGTGGCTTCCCAAAACACTCAGAGTAAAAGCCAAATTCATTGCAATGACCTTCAGGGCACTACATAATCTGGCTTCCTCTGACTACATCTCCCCACACTATTTCCCCTCTGTCACTGGGCTTCTTAATGTTTCTTCTGCCTGGAATGTGCTTCTCCCTGTCAGCCATGTGGTCAACTCCCTGACCTATTTCAAATCTTTTCTCAAATGTCACCTTCTCATTGAGGTCAACCTGAGCCACCAGCCCTCCACCAGCTCCTCTCATGCGCTCCTAATCTCTGCAATCCTGCTGGTTTTATTTTTCATTATTCTATAGCACTAATCAATTTCTAGCATGCTGCACAATTTGATTTTTATATTTATGATTTATTTTTTAATCTATCCCTACAAAAATACAAGCTTCAAGGGCATCTAGTTTGTTTATTGGTTGCATTGTGTTGTTCTTGGTTTCCATGCAGTCGGCTCAGACTCATGCTGACCCCATGTAAAAGAAAACAAAATGATTCCTTGTCCTGTACCATCTAATTGTGATCCATAGGGTTTTCACCGGGTAATTTTCTAAAGGAGATCTCCAGGCCTTTCTTCCCAGCCTCTCTCAGACTGGAAGCTCTTCTGAAACCTGTCCATCAGGAGTGGCCCTGTTGGTGTTTGAAATACTGGTGGCGTAGCTTCCAGCATCATAGCAACACCAAAGGCACCACAGTAGGACAAAGTGACAGATAGGTGGTAGACTGACAGTATGACAATTACCTAAAATCCTACCTGGTATGTAGTAGGTAAATTTAAAAAATTTGGTTAAAAATTAAATGTATTTATTCTTTCATTAAAAATAATCTTGCCTAAACCAAAAAACCAAAACCAGAACCAAACCCGCTGCTGTCGAGTCGATTCCGACTCACAGCGACACTATAGGGCAGAGTAGAACTGCCCCTTAGAGTTTCCAAGGAGCACCTGGCGGATTTCAACTGTTGACCTTTTGGTTAACAGCTGTAGCACTTAACCACTACTCCACCAGGGTTTCCTAGTCTTGCCTAGATATTAGTAAAATCCCTAAACCATTTTTCGATGTTGCTTGAGCCATGCAAAATTGTTATAGTTTTGTTTACTCACTTAATAAAAGCCAGTATATTGTTATACTGTTATCTTAAACTATTTGCCCTCCTCACTTTTCCCCTTACATCCGTAGCCTCCATTCATGCTTCCCAGTTTTTTAATTTGGATTCCAAGATGGCTGCCTAAAATCTAAGTCATTAATTCTGTTGATATCCAAATCTGAACTGAAATATCACCATATTTACAGCCTTTTAAGCCACAGATAACAATTCACAATATAAAGTTTCTTTAATAACCACAGGTTCCCTAAACCCAGTTTTACCAGAAATGAAATCTCTGTATGTGATTTTTCCCCTTTCCTTAGACATTTTAGCGGACACACTAAATTGATGCAGGTCATGTGATTCCCTGGAATATGAATCTGCCATCCATCTTGATACATCCCAATTCAACGTGTCAGCTGAATTCATTTTCAAAAGCCCTGCAGCTCCACAGAACTGCAGCTTTTTAAAGCCACATAAAAATAATAAAACAATGCCAGATGCATGTTAACTTTCTAAAACACACATGCAGTAAAAGGGACTCCTCAACATGAGGTGCTCACACACATCCCTCAAAACAACACACATCACTCTTGAATGATATTCAGAATATGACTTATCCATCCTGGGCCTCTGCTAGGTTCAGTTCTTACAGTAACCAAAAAACTTTATTATAAAGTGATCTCATACAGTCTGCTGTCCCACATACAGACCTCAAAGCTGGCATGAATATAGCATTAGATTAGAGTAAGAAACTTCTATCCTCTTGTACTTTGAGCAACAGCATTCTCTCTTCTTGTTTTAGGTGCCGTCAAGTCAGTTCCGACTCACAGAGACATTATGAACAATATAATGAAACACTCTCCGGTCCTGCACTATCCACACAATTATAGCCGTGTTTGAGCTCATTGTTGCAGCCACTGTGTCAGTCCATCTTGTTGAAGGTCTTCCTCCTTTCTGCTGATCCTCTAGTTTACCAAGCATGATGTCCTTCCCCAAGGGACTGGTCCCTCCTGACAACATGTCCAAAGTACGTGATAGGATGTCTCGCCGTGCTCGCTTCTAAAGAGCATCCTGCCTGTACTTCTTCCAAGACAGATTTGTTTGTTCTGGCAGCCCATGGTATATTCCATATTCTTTGCCAACACCGTAATTCAAAGGCATCAATTCTTCTCTGGTCTTCCTTATTCATTGTCTGGCTTTTGTATGCATACGAAATGACTGAAAATAGCACGGCTTGGGTCAGGCGCACCTTAGTCCTCAAACTGACATCTTTGCTTTTTAACTTTTTTAAAGAGGTCTTTTGCAACAGATTCGCCCAATGCAATGTGTCATTTGATTTTCTGACTGCTGCTTCCATGGGTGTTGATTGTGGATCCAAGTAAAACGAAATCCTTGCAAACTTCAATACTGTCTCCATTTATCACAATGTTGCATTCTCTCTTAAAAAACCACTGCCAGGAAGTCAATTTTGACTAATAGCTACCTATAGGATAGAGCAGAACTGCTCCATAACGTGTCTAAGGAGCGGCTGGTGGTTTTGAATTGCCAATCTTTTGATTAGCAGCCGTGGCTCACTGTAGCACTTAACCACTGTGCCACCAGGCATTCTCTAGCCGCCGGAAAAGAAATACATGTAATTGACAGATGTACTTTTCTAGGTTTAGCAGAAATGAATCCAGAATTGAGATAGTGTGCCTTAACTTTTCATTTTATGGCTCCTGGATTTAGGTACAAGAGGCCAGTGTCTCCTCGGAGGAAAAAAAAAAAAAAAGTTCCAGGTTGATACAAAGAAAAGTTAAATTTTGCTATTGTTTTCCATTTCTCTCATTCTTTGATGAACTGAAGCTTATTTACAGGGTTATTTTAAAATTGGTGCTTCTAGGAAGGAAAACACTTCCTAATTTTGAACCTACAAAAAAGAACAGTCTATGGCACTTTCAATGTCGTCACAGTTCATAGATTCTAAAAAAAAAAAAAAGAAGATCCTCCTTGCAAATATAGATTAAGTATCCTTTTCAAAATTGTTATAGAGAACATGCCTCTTGGTTACCACTTGGAAAATTACTGTCGTCATCAAAATGTGTGAAAAGTTGAGCTTTAAGATTTATCCTTCGAAGATTTTTTTTTTTTTTCCAGCATAACAGATGTAGGAAAAAAAGACACCCTTATGCCAGCATATGTATGTTTCATGTGCTTGGTAGTCTTATACCAGAGTATGTTTCATGTGGTTGGAAGTACAGGAGAACTGAATTGCTCATTTGGGTGAAGTATGGGGTTTACCATCACAGGATCTAATTAGCTCATCCCTTCCTTTGCTCTCAGCAAAGGCGTAAGAAAAAAAAAAAAAATACTAACATAATGCACAAAATTTCCTTTTGCATCATAGTTTAACAAAAAAAATTCTAAGTATTCACTATACCACGGCAGTTACAAGTGTGTCTGAGTTCAAATTCAAATTCTATCACTTAATGACCATGAAAACTTGGGCCAGTTTTAATGTCTTTGGGCCTTGGTTTTTTATCCATAAAGAGGCAAAATAATTGCACTTTTCCTCACGTTATTGCGCTGCTCAAGTGAGTTTAGTGCATGTAAAACCCTTAGAATGTAAGAAAAACTCAGTCCATTTGGACTACAAGTATCACCGGAGAGGTTCTACTTATATTTCTCATTGTGTTTATACATAAAACTAGTTCGAACTAAGAGACATGTATGAGTTCAGTATAATGAATAGGGATTAGTTTTCTTTTGAAAAATTTTGCTAGCTACATACGTTTGGGCATTTTGCTTAACTGAAATATGATCTCTATGCATCCATGCGGTGAAGACAGCAATGTTACTAACGGGTGGATGCAGCCCTACGCTGGGAGGCCTCTTACTTCTGACGGTGATGGCAAATAATCAGCTCTTCCACACAGCCCTTCTGAGAAATTCTCTGGGAACTATGCCCTTGGGATTTAGTCTTCTTTCCTGCCACTTTAGCAACAAATGGTAGGCAAGTAGTTCATCTCTTCCCCGAATTCATTCTGTAACCATCTTCCCTAGAACACCTGGATGTTTTTTCTTCATTCTTCCACCTCCTTTTCCTCTCCCCTGTCAAGTTCCTGATGGGTTGCATTCTTTCTTTACTTTTAGATTATATCCTTTCTCTTCTTTATGCCTCAACTTCATAGTGTCCTACTGGTAGAAGAATGAGCGTTGAACGCTTTACTCTCATTTTACTTTTGTTTCTCTTTATTTTTATTTTCTTTCATTTTGTTTTATTTTGTTGTTCCCCCTTTTGTCTAAAGAGAGAAGGTAAAACTAAACACCACTTTCACATACACTATATCTGAGTGTCTAAAACATAAAACATCCATTAAACAGAACAAGTACCTCCTAAATAAATTAATTGAACCTGGGTCAGTTTTTGTAGCCCATATTTTCTTTATGTTCTTTTTAATGCATAAAACTACACTCATATCCTCCCCCAACTAAAAGGGAAACGTAAATGGTCACCTTTTCTCCCATACTGTATCGTTTTTACATAAGGTAGTTGCCATCAGACTTATTCCATCTTTATTTAAAGGAATCATCCAAACCTTGCTAAAATTACAACTTTCATGATTGATTACATCGTTGATCAAACCAAAGCTATTCTGCCATTAACATCTGTTATTCAACCAGATGTTCTCTATGGTATCACTGACTGAAGAATACTCTTTCCCTGATGACTATGAACCAATGGAGAAGTGTGCTTTTTTTTTGCAAGGGGCTTTTCTTAGTACTGAAGGATGAATAACATACATTCTAAAACAGCAAAAGCGTATGCTGAATCTCCTTATTTTTGTACTCTGGTACACTGGAGTTGAACACACACATTCTGTGTTCTTCGGGTTAATGAGTATGACTCACTTTTTGACATCAATCCCAGTCTTATTTTAAGGTAGCATATTTGGACTCCTTTTCAGGGACACATCTGCAATCCACAAAAATAAACAAACAACTTGTAAACCAGTGTCCTATACCTATTTTATAACTCAATCTCTTACTAACCCTTGGCTTGTCCAAGTGAAATGTCAACATGTAAACGGACTCACTAGCAGTAATGCCAAACCCTCCGTGAGTGGGCGACAACCAGAAACTCATCAGCTACACTGTCGCAGAATTCTAAAAGAAAAATTGCTCCAATGAAAAGAACTTAGCTTCATTCTCTTTGCTTAAAAAGAACAGAAAGAAAGGAACAAGACCACAATGTTTGGTTTATCCTTATTTCTAAGGATGTCTCCATTTAATACAGGTCCCAAATGTACCCCTAGGGTGTATGAGGTTACAAGTAAATTGTAATTTTTGCAGCCTTCCCTTACACCTCCTTCCATTCCTAATATTTTATGTAAGTTCTGCTTGCAATAAACTCCAAGGAGTATTAGAAGTTATAGAAAGCTGAAAAACATTTAGTCTTAGTGATATAAGAGAAGAGGGTAAAGAGCATATCAAAGGTTGGCCTTTAGGTTATTGGAAAAGTGAGAGAATATCTGCACATCTTTGAGCACTGGCTTGTTTTGGCAGCAATTAGCAGACCAGCCTTGACTCACTCCTCTGCGACCCTTTCCTTGCCACTACCTATGTCTGAACTTCTGTCCAGGTAAGCTGGCCAAGGCAAGAGAAAAGCAGAACTGATCACATCTACTGAGACACCCTTGCTAATACCACACTAGAGGTATGAGACACCCTTCATATTACAACCTTCTTTTTCTTACATCATCTCATTTTCATCCTCATGATAAACCCATAAGGTAAGCACTATGATAATGATTTTATAGTCAAGGGAACTACAGCTAAGAACAGCCAAGTGACCACCCAGGGAATACGCATTTGGTGGAGAAGCCTGAAGTCTAAGTCAGGCCTCCACGCCTCAAGTTAGAGGCGTTCTTGCCCTGTTCTCCAGAGAAAGGGAGGTGGCTCAATGAAATGACAGGAAAAGGTCCAAGTGGATCAGAGCTGAACAAACTGGCATTTCTCACTCCTCTGTACCACACATTCCCTCAAAATAACATACACAGAGAGACAATCAGACAGACACACACACACTTACAGATCCAAGATGCTGGATCCCTAAACGGGTAATGGGGGGGGTGGTATCTCCAGAGGCAGTAGCTGAGAAAAGCTGTATATTTGTCTGATCATTTGATAAACTGTCCCTTGTTTCCATGGAGAATGAAGAAAGAGTGATGAATTTATGCTCACAAATAACCACTGAAAAAACAAAGAGCCAAAAGAGTTCATACTGCTGAGTGATTCTGGCCAGGCGGATAAATTACTGACCTTTTCTGAAGCCACACAGAGTGTTGAGCTATACACATTTGTGTTTCACCTGAGAAAATCACAATGAGAATTAATAACAACTTTCTTGACTGCAGGAGAGGTGGAGGGACTTTGATTTTGCAGCAGGGAGTTGGCAGCCCCTTAGCATTTCTGAGCTTCTCATGGTTCCCCTGCACTGTGTTAGTGACATAATGTTCCAGGGTTGGGCAAAGCAGGTGTTTCAGGGGAAGTACACAGAGGGAAATTCATGCCTTTCCCAGCTACGTTTTCAACTGCAGCCAAAAACAACCAGGTGTTTCTCCCTTCCTCCTTTTCACAAGCTGACCATAGATTCAGATAATAATGGAGAAAGGGACCCCATGAGATTATCTTGGACATCCCATAACTAAGAAGTAAAAAGAACTGCTGCTTCTTCAAAATTTGTCCCTTATCATCTTCCTACCTTCTACCCATCACAGAGAAGAATTCTTCAACCAAGTTGCTACCTGAAATGATCATTTTCCTAGTTGCCTTAAAACTTTACTAGGAATAATTCTGGGTTGATCCTATGGAAATTCCCCAAAACAAGCTTAACTGAATGTTGATACAAGATTCAACTCACACTTAGTCTCAGTTCCCTGAAATATTAATCCCTTTTTTTTTTTGACCTTTTCTTTTAATGTCCTAACATGTGGTCCCTGGTAGGCTATGTAGCCTTGTCATGATTGTGAAATACATGAAACATATCGGCTAAAGATATAAGAGCCTGGCTTCAAACACCAGCTCCATCACTTCCTTCATCTGTTTAGTGAGGACAATGGCATCTACTTTTTAAGGTGACTGTGAGGATTACAAAAGTTTGTGTGTGTGTATATAAAAATATATCTTTCCTAACATCTTAAAGTTATATATATACATACATATATGTCGTCTTAGTCATCTAGTGCTGCTACAACAGAAATACCACAAGCGGGCAGCTTTAACAAAGAGAAATTTATTTCTTCACAGTAAGGTAGGCTAAAAGTCCAAATTCAGGGACTTTTCAAAGCTCCAGGGAGGAGCTTTCTCTGTCAGCTTCTCATCAATTTTCCCCCAGACTAGGAGCTTCTTCGCACAGGGACCCCAGGACCAAAAGACGTGCTCTGCTCCTGGCACTGCTTTCTTGGTAGTATGAGGTATACCCCCTCTCGTCTCGCTTTCATCTCTTGTAAGGTAAAAGGTGGTCCAGGCCACACTGCAAGGAAACTACCTTTACGTTGGATCAGGAATGTGACCTTAGAAAGGGTGTTACAATCCCACCCTAATCCTCTTTAGCATAAAACTACAATCATAAAATGGAGGACGACCACACAATACTGGGAATTGTGGCCCAGCCAAATTGATACACACATTTTTGGAGAGATACAATTCAATCTATTACGTATGTGTGTATATATATATATATATCTTAATAACTTAATACATATTGACATATTGCTTGGCACACAGCAACTGTTTAATAAATAAATGGCTATCATAAGAATTTAGTTATGCCTTACGAAAATTAACAGATAAACCTCATATACTCAAAAAAAGTAAACTAAAATGGGGGAAAAAAAAGAAATGTCACCACTGAACTAATCCTTTTTGAAAAGTCCTTCCAAAGAAGCATAATAAATTCAGAAATACTGACTACAGCTATACTACTATATTCCTGGTCCTTCTTATGTATTTTTTTCAATCTGCACAGCCCCATCCGCTATTCTGAAGTTCTCTCTTCCAGCTGAACTCTCTAATGTTATTGGCTTGAAGGAACAAAGAAACAGCCAATCAGGACATGGAAAGCAAATACTCTCTTCACACTGCCCTTATAATTTAAAGAACTCAAATTCTTGTATATTCAATGAGCAATTCAGAGCAGTGTCAGGTTGATTTCCCAGAGGGTAGAATTCTACATTGCAATCATCACACAGACGGAACACAGACTCACAGACTTGAAAAACAGAACAAAGCTAGAATGTATTCCTTGTTTGAAATTAATTAACGTGGTAGTGAAACAGCCCATAAAACACTGTCTGCAGCCAACTAATTCTACTAGAGCTAGGACGTTGATTTATCTTGATTCTGGTGCATATATTTTTTTCAACAGTATTTTTCTCCTTGAGTTAAGAGAGAAAACAGTACTGCTACTCAAATAAACAAGAGTGCCTTTTTTATGGGAAAAAAATGAAACATGTCAGCTAAAGATAAAAAAGCCTAGCTTCAAACACCAGCTCTATCAGCTATGGCTGCTAACCAAAGGTCGGCTGTTCGAATCCACCAGGCACTCCTCGGAAACCCTGTGGGGTCCTTAGATCATTGATGTAAAGACAGGTCCAATTCCCCATTCCCTAGTAGGGCATTCAAGGGTCTTTGACAATTCTCTCCTCTATAGTTTTGCTATTCCAAAATGTTTAGCATTTCACTCAAGCTGTTTAATTTTCTTCTTTTACTACTTTGTTATTCTATTTATAATTATATGTTTATAATTATAATTATTTTCACATTATTAACTGCTGTCAAAATTCTTATTCTTCAAGGCCCAAAGGCTTATAAAAAAACTATGGTAATTTCTTTATTTCTAAGATCAGAATTTATTTCTATACCCTTCGTGTACATAACTATTTTATCAAGTTGTGTTGCCCTTAGCTCTAAACATGCTTGTCTCCCCATTATTTTGAGAGATCCCTGAGGTCAAGTATCAATGTCTTTTACCAATGTTTATTTCCTAGGTCTTTAAACCATGTCTTGTACTTAAAAGAAGCACCCTATAAACACTTGGCCAATGACTGAAAACATTAATGAATGTATAAATGAAGTGTCAAATATCATGTGTGAAACACTTGGCTACGCACTGGAGTTTATTAAAAAAAACAGCACTTATTATAGTCTCTGCTTTAAAAATCCTTAAAGTCTAATGATTTCTCTATGTATATTTTCCAACTCATCAAAGATTTATTGTTGTTTATTTTTGTAGTTACTCATTTATCTCGACTCTTTGAAGAGGCTGAAATTTTACCTTTTTTCATATTTGATGATGTATTTAGGCTTTTCTTGAATTAAGATGCATAAAACTACTCACCCTAGAAAATGCGTAAGAGATGAAAGTAGGATACCTCTGCAGAGTAGATTTAAGAACGAGAAAAGAGTAATGTTGCCATATAATCATCTCAATTGTATTTATCTTTCAGAGCCCTTTTCAGAGCCAAGAGTCCTTTGCCTTCTAGACCTCCACTGTCCTCTCCTTCTGATGAGCTCATAGAACACACTGCTGTTCGATTCATTTGCTAATTAATCACACACTGCCTTATGTGATGTTCTATAGTGTCACCTACAACTATTAGTTATTCTTGCAGTTTTTTACTTTAATACGCATACATCTAACCTCATTACATTTTAAATTTTTTAATCATAAAATATCTCTCAGAAATTAACAGTCTGTTTTATATACCATTTAAATAATAACTCAAATTTTGTTTTGCTTTGTTTTAATCTTTAGACTATGCAGTGAGATATTCATGCTTGTTGTGTTTTTTGTTGTTGTTGTTGCTTTGTGTTTGTTTTTTGTGTATGGTGGGGGGAGCACTTCCTTTGCTTACTTTGGTTAAATGATCTCTATATTATACGCTGTCCCTTACCTTTGTGATGATAATCTAGGTGCTTAATTCCAGTAAGCCTGACTGAGTGTATTTTGTTTGAATGGAAGTGTTTGGTAGAACTATCTTAAAGGGACTCATCTTGTCGTTCAGGACTTGAATGACTGAGTATACATGGCTCTAGAACTGGTTCTAAGAAATGACAAGGAGAGGAAATAACAATTATTATTATTTGTGTTAACAGTAAAAATGAAAAAAAGAAGTCTGTTCTGACTCATGGCAACCCCATGTGTCACACAGTAGAACTGAGCTCTACGGGGTTTTCTTGGCTGCCATCTTTTTTTTTTCCTCTTTTTTAATAATTCATTTTGTTGTTGTTGTTGAGGGTATGCACAGCAAAACATACACCAATTCAACAGTTTCTGCATGTACGATTCAGTGACACTGATTACATTCTTAGAGTTGTGCAACCATTCTGCCACTTCTTTTCTGAGTTGTTCCTCCCCCATTAACATAAACTCACTGACCCTTAAGTTTCCTATCTAATCTTCACAGTTGCTGTTGTCAGTTTGATCTCACATAGATAGATCTTAAAAGAGCACAATGTTCAAGGCAGACATTCTTTACTCGTTAAACTAAACTACTGTTTGGTTTTAAGAAGAGTTCAGGGAATACTTTTGGTTTAAGGCTTAAAGTTTATCTCAGGGCAATAGTTTTGGGGGTTCATCCAGCCCCCATGGCTCCAGAAAATCTGTATTCCATGTGTCATGGATTGAATTATGTCCTCCAAAAAACGTGTGTATCAATTTGGCTGGGCCATGGTTCCCAGTATTGTGTGGTTGTCCCCCATTTTGTGATTGTAATTTTATGTTAAAGAGGGTTAAGGTGGGACTGTAACACACCCAAGTCACATCCCTGATCCAATGTAAGCGGAATTTCCCTGGGGTATGGCCTGCACCACCTTTTCTCTCTCAAGTGATAAAAAGGAAAGGGAAACGAACACAGAGGGGGGACCTCATACTGCCAGGAATGCAGTGCCAGGAGCAGAGTGTGTCCTCTGGATCCAGGGTCCCTGCAAGAAGCTCCTACCTCTGGGGGAACACTGACGAGAAGGCTGCCAGAAAGAGAAAGCCTTCTCCCGGGGCAGATGTCTTGAATTTGGACTTTTAGTCTACTTTACTGCAAAAAAATAAATTTCTCTTTGTTAAAGCTGTCCATTTGTGGTCTTTCTGTTACAGCAGCACTAGATGACTAAGACACTATGAGAATCTGAAATTCTGTTCTACAGTTTGCCCCTTTTGATCAGGACTCTTCTATAGAATCTTTGATGAAAATGTTCAGTAATGGTGGCCAGGCATCATCCAGTTCTTTCGATCTCGTGGCAAAAGAGACAGTTGTTCATGGAGGCAATTAGTCACACATTCCATTTCCTCCTCCTATTGCTGACTCTCCTTCTTCCTCTGTGTTCCAGGCAAATAGAGACCAATTGTTGTGCCTTGGCCGGCCACTTGCAAGCTTTGAAGGCCCCAGGCACTACACAATGAACTAAAGGGTAGAACAGAAGCACTAAGCATGTTATTAGGCCATTTAACTGGATGTCCCATGAAACCATGACCCTAAACCTCCAAGCCAAGGAACCAAATTCCTTGAGCTGTTTGGTTATACATAAGCAGCCTCAGTAGTTTTCTTTTTTGTCATTGTTGTAAATGTATCTATCACATAAACCAAAAACAACCAAACCCAGTGCCGTCAAGTCGATTCTGACTTATAGCAACCACATAGCTTTTGCCAATTCAACTTTTTAGAGGTGTACAACTTACTGACAGAAATGACATCAACTGACTGTGATACCTACCCTTAATCGATGCTTTTTTTTTTCTTTTTTGCTGTAATCTTTATGAAAACAGACCACCAGGCCTTTCTTCTTCAGCGTGACTGAGTGGGTTTGAACCACCAACCTTTTACTTAGTAGCCGAGCACAAACCATTTGCACCATCCAGGGACCTTGTGTTAATAATAACGAAGTTTAAAATGCCAAGTCCAAGTTCAAATCACAATTTTTACTACTCTGTCCCTCAGTGTAATAGTTAGCTATTATTTTACCCCAATCTATTTGAGTTTACTAAGTATATTGTATCACATATACTATAAGGAAGGGGTTTGTTTACTTCATGGCTACCTACCTGCCTGAGATTCTTATATTCATATACGATTTCAATAAAGAAGAACTGAAAGAAATTGAGGGGCTGGATCCTAGAGGCTATTCAGTTAAAATAAATGATCATGAGAGTCATGGCTATCTGCTGGCAATAAGCCTGTCCACAGCTTGAGGTGTGAGAGCAAGTGAAAAAAAAAAAAACATAGTCTCTTGGCCCCTCACCATCAACACTGACTTAGATCATACTTGGAACACAAAAATCACTTGGCTGTCTTCCTTCACCTCTCATTTTGAATTTTTGGAAAAAAGGAAGGAAGTAGGTCATCAGAAGCAAAGAACAATATTAAAGCTGCCCATAAGGAAATCAGAATCCCAGTGTTGTTCAGTATCCCTTTCTTTTCTCCCCACCACAGAAAAAAAAAAAATTGCAAGTGACTCCAATCACACTTGGAATGCAAATTAAGGGAAACTGATTCTCAATGCCTTTTTGAATCTTCCACAGAAGAGTTCCATTCCAACACAAACACTGCCATGATGCCTTCCTGAGCATTCACGGAGGTACCGATGGTTCAGTGGGGCAATTTTCACCTTCCCTGATGGACAACCAAAAACCCTGTTGCCACCAAGTTGATTCCTACTCATGGCGACCCTGTAGGCCCAGGTTCAATTCCTGACTAATGCCCCTCATGCACAACTACCATCCTTCTGTCAATGGAGGCTTGCACGTTGCTATGACTCCCGTGGTTTCGGTGCAGTTCCCAGACTAAGACAGAAGAGGAAGAAAGGCCTGGTGATCTACTTCTGCAAATCAGCCGATGAAACCCTTATGGACCACAACAGACCGAGCCACAACGATCATGTGGATGGCACAGGACCTAGCAGCGTTTAGTTCCATTGAGCGCAGGGTCACCATGAGTCAGGGGCCAAAACCACAGAAGCTAACAAAAATAACAAGAAGGGTCTACTAAAGAAACCACCCATCCAACAGGCACCACCCCACCTAGGACATGATGAGTAGAGTTTTATACTTTGAAATGTCAATATGCAACCCATTCAGCTAATCCAAAAAACAAACTTACTGCTTTCAAGTGGATTCCAACTCATGGCGACGCTGTAGGACAGAGCAAAACGGCTAGAAACCTTTACGGTAAAGAGGCTGCAAATCTTTACGCAAGCAGACTGCCACATCTTTCTCCCTTGGCGAGGCTGGTGGATTCAAACCGCCAAACTTTCAGTTAGCAGCCAAGCGCTTTAACCACTGCACCACCAGGGCTTCCCCCTCCCCCGTCCCACTTCCCTAGGTCTCTGAAATTCCTAAACCAGGAAGCCGGCCTGCAGAATGGAATTCCATCATGGAATGTTCAAAGCTCATTACCTTTAAGGAGATCCACACTTCCTCCCCGACCCACAGATGGAAAAAGAAGACAGCCACTGACAGGGTTTCCAAGGGACGAAACTCCTTGTTACTGATGTGAAGCCTGATAGAAGCCTGATAGCCTTAGACAGCATTTTTCTTCATTTCATCTGCAAATCCTCTCACTGTGTTTCTGTGTGTTAACAAAATTATTTTTCTCATAAGAGAATGGAGCCCTGGTGGTGCAGTGGTTAAGAGCTTGGCTGCTGTGTCCGGTTCAAAGTGTCCATCCCATATGCTGAAGCCTTGTGTTTGCTAGGAGCGAGGTACAATACAGGCAAACTGCCTTGAAGCCAAACAACCTGCATTCATTGTCCCCTGCTCTTTGTTACCGATAGGTGGAGCTGCTGCAAAGCAGATCAATGTGTAGTGTCTACAGGACCCTGAAGACAGCTGCTGCAAAACATACGAGCTCTAACACACCCGCATCCACCTGACAAACACCAGCAGGACCAGCCTTAATTCTACTACAAAAAAGCCATATTTATTCACTAAGCAATTGATTCATCCACACATTAAAAACAGGTAGTTGCATACGACTCAAACTCTGACCTATCTGTAAACAAAGCTAGGCTTATCCTTAGCCATTTTAGGATTCTTCAATAGCTTAACTTCAGTTGACTTCACTAATTTTTAAAATACTGATTAAATTAAAATTCCATCAGGAAGTCCTATTGTTGGAGCATTGTTATCTACTTTAATATATGAGGAAAAAAAGGTTTCCTTATATTCTATCTTCCTCTCCTTACCTGGCACTGTCTTTTTTGCCTTTGATGCAGTACTATCTAATGATACCATGGACACAAGCAAAAGGTCTGAGTTCAGTAATCTGTCCACCAGAAAGAAAAAAAAATCAAAACTGGATCAAATTTTGTGTGTGTGTGTGTGTGTGTGTGTGTCTGCAGCTGTTCATCTACATTTTATTCATTATATGTCTTTCCACATCTTGACAGGGGAAATGTCATTCACTGAAATTATGTGCGAAAAGTGAGGTGAAACCAAAAGCAATAAGTTGAAAGTTGCCTCTACCTATCTAAAACATTTTGTTGATCAACTAAAGAGAAGTTGTGAGGAAGTGAATGCTAAATGAGGCCAACAGTCCTACACTCTTCTATGCTTGTCCATCTTTCTGCCCCATTTGTGTGAATCATTAGCCAGTAAGTCATACTGGAGCTCAGCTTCCTGGTATAATATCCCACAGGCAAAATGATATGGACCTATCCAAACTACTCCTAACTCATAAGACATTTCTTAACTTTTCAATTCGTAGAAAAATGGCTCTAAACCTTCCCCAAAAGACCCTGAATATATATGGCAAGACATCAATTTCCAGTGACACCCCAGTCTCACCAGCAAAACTTTTCCCAAGAAGCTACTAGACTGAACTATCTCCAGAAGCCATCCATACGCTCCTTACATGATTGTGAGAACAGGCAAATGTTGGTTTCATAGCTTGGAAGACAATTGCCATTAGGATGCAGAGCAGATATCATTATCATTCATCTCCATTAAAATTCTTGGAACTCTATTTTCTCAACTCTAGTTGCATATCGGGTTTAGTTGCATATCAGAATCACCAATAGAGCCCATATTTTCTTGCCAGGCTCAGCCTTCCTACAGAGGACCATTTCCTCACAAACAGCTTCAACATATTCAACTCAGTTTTCAGCACATCAGAAACTGGGTATCATCACAGGTTTCTAGATTCTTAAGGTATTCTGTTGGCCAATGTTCCGTGATTAATTAATCGATTAATTAAAAAATGTCTATTTGCAATACTATATCAGACAATGTTCCGCTGCTATCCATCAAGTTTTCAGTGACCAAAAAAAAAAAAAAAAAAATTATGACTAGATCACCAGGTCCTTCCTCCTAAGTGTGTCTCAGTCTGGAAGCTCCACTGAAACCTGTCCACCATGGGTGATCCTGCTGGCATCTGAAATACCGGTGGCATCGCTTCCAGCATCACTGCAGCACTCAGGCCCACCACAGAACAACAAACTGACAGACAAGTACTGGCGCCTAACAAAAACCACAGTTTCAACAAGTCTATCTCTTCTTATGTTAGGAAACTACTGAATTTCTACATAAGAGAAATCTGATGGAATCAAGGAAAATGCTCTGATCCCACGATGTCCATTCCAACGGAAAATTATTCAACCACAAATCCAGTATTTTGAAAATCAATTCCTAAACCACCTACAGCCAAGCACTGAGCTCAGTCCTGTTTCCATACTACATGTTTCTTTAAATGGTATCTTCTAAAGTAATTTTTTTTTTTATCTTCCATTTCTAAAGATAAGAATACCTGCAACCCAAATGAATTATTTTTTTTTGATGGTACAAACATTTAAGTCATCTTTTAGTCCACGCAAGGTTTACCTTAGATGGCCAACCAGAACTCCCTTTATTTCTGCTCTCTCTTTTTTGTCTTTTCCTCTGCTCTTCGACTCTTCAAATTCAATTTAAAAGAAAACAAAACAAACAACAAGAACAGCAATAAATAAATAAATAACCAGATGCTTGAGCCCCATTCCCAGAGATCGCTGTTCACTTGATTTGCAAGAAGGAGATTTTAGAACCAGAGATCCGATAAAAGATCATAGTTTATTGAATTTTCTTTGAAAAACACATTTGCAAACCATCATTTCAGAGTATCCATGACACATTCATTGGTCTCATGAATTTTTATTAAGTTTTAGTCAGTGGAGCAAATGAAAATTTAGGTACTGGTTATCAAAGCTATAATTCTTCGAAGCGCTTCATCTCAATCACAGGACAATGTTCTTAATACTACTCGTCACTCCCTAAAATTATCTTATTTATTTATATGTGCATTTATTGTCTCTCTCCCCAGCTGATGTAATCTTTATCAAAAGTACTAAAATCGTGCATGATACATGGTAGGAACACAGTAAGTACTTGCAATGAATAAACAAACAATATTCTGCACACTTAGGTTCCTAGAGGTGGAAATCATGTAAAAAGCTAATCCACCTTCATTAATTGTTGATAGGAATGCAAAATGGTACAGCCACTTTTAAAAACCGTTTGCCAGTTTCTTATCATGTTAAACAGACAATTATAGCACGACCCAGAAATCCCACTACCAGGTATTTATCTAGTAGCTGGCTTCTAATGAAGAGAATGGAGCCCTGGTGGTGCAGTGGTTAAGAGCTTGGCTGCTAACCAAAAGGGCAGTAGTTCCAATCCACTAGGCGCTCCTTGGAGACCCCTTGGGGCAGCTCTACTCTTTCTTATAAGGTTATGGTCAGAATCAACTCGACGGCAATGGAAATAAAGAATATGAACAGGAAAAAACAATAACTTAAGAATACAGAGACCAGTAGATACTACTTTAATAAAGTGTTTGAGGTTCACATCACCAGTAAAAGCCATGTTGATATGCTGTACCTTCTGATATGATGTGATAAGAGCAATTCATCCCTCTGTAATCTTCCCCCAAAGCCGTAACTTCCATCTAATGAGAAGCCATTAAAATAACCCAATCTGACTCATAGCAACCCTATATGACAAAGTAGAACTGCCCCATAGGGTTTCCAAGGAGTGACTGATGGATTCAAACTGCCGATCTTTCAGTTAGGAGCCAAGCTCTTAACCACTGCACCACCAGGGCTCCAAAATCTGGATAGTAGGTGACAAAGTAGGCCTGGAAATGGGGTGTTTATTTTGTATCCTTAAAGTGATCAAATACAGATAACTTTTAATAATTTTACTTTTGTTTTTATAATTAACTATGGGCTAGTCCAAAGAGCACTGAAGATGAGCTCATGCCTACAAGAGCATCCTACTGGGAAGGATGGCAAGGGCAGGACACACCATTTCCTAGGATATGGATTTAATTAAACTGAAAATACGTAATGCTAAAGTGAAAACCCTAGACTCGAAGTGTGATCTGATCCAGGAGGAAAAAAAGCCTTTGAATCCATGCAGAAAATAATTAAGAATGGGACTTTATGCCAATAAGACATGCCAGCCAGAGAGTCCCAGGGGCCAAGGGAAAGTCCAAGTAATTGTAACCAAGAGCTTTTGCACCTATCCTCTCAGCTCCTGCCTGGTCCCACAGCCCTGCCCCCAAGGGGCTGCATGCTGCTTACAGAGTAGCATGAAGGCCCACTCAGAGCTCGACACTGCTGTGAAGATTCAAATAAAGGCTTGTTTACAAAGCTGTTTTCATTCTGAGGACGCCTCATATTCTGGAGGGAAACACACTGTGCCTCAGCCTGGATTTTTCCATCCTTCCTCGCTTTGCTCTGCAGATGAACTTGCCTGCATGAGTTCTCTTAGTTCTCCCCATGCGACCAAATCCTTTCTCCCTGGCACACACAACCCTGAAGCTCACTGGAACTGAGTCCCTAAGAAAACGAAGACACAGGCCTCTTTCTCATGCATGGTGCCAAGTAGGAGCAAACGCTGTCTGCTCCTACTCATAAATTCTCTTTCATTTCAACAAGAAAGTCTGCGCTGTGTCTGTCTCTCTCTCGTACGCACACTCAGACACATCCACATGCTGAATTTTCTTACTTTCAGCTCATGATCAGTAGGAGGATTCGCTCCGCAGGAAAGCTGTAGAGTGGGCCTCCTGCTTCTAGCAGACAATGAGAACTCTAGCCAAACTTTTCCAGGAAGAAGCACCAAGGATGATGAGCATAAAGCCTGATTTTCATCACCAAGGGAGACAGTGAGTGAGCACTGGCCGGTGTGAGTCGGTACCCACACTTCATCAGCTAAACTTGTTACAGGGTGTCCTGACGTGATAGCTTGACATGAGATAAACAGATACATCGGACGAGAAATCACTGAGGAAAATAGCTGCACCCAGCAGACAGGGGTAGGCTGACATTTCTATATCCCCCAACCTCCTTTTCTAAGAAATCGCTCTCTGGCATCAGAAATTCTCATAGCTAAACTCTGATAAGGATTTCATTTCCTCCGAAGGAAAATAACTAATAGTCAAACACACTTGTTTAAGAGGCAAATACCGTGATTCCTTTCACACCTCAGATGAAAAGCTCAAAAATCAATTCACAAAGACAGTCTTGGTTTTCTTGTGAATGAAGTACTCTGCAGACGGCAACCTCCTTTCTTTGTCTGCAATTTCCGCTGTCACCGGAAGTAGCAACTCCGCCCTTGGTCTCCATAGCTCCCTCTGTTAAGGTGAGGACACATGATATCCAAATCTTTTGGATAAAACAATCTTTCCTTTTGTTCGGCATGCCCCTGCCATTTTCTTCTCCTTGATGCTTCAGCAAATACAAGCAGGGCTCTGTGTTCAAGCAGACTGTCATCTAGCTGTCTCTAGATATTATGTCTACATTACGTCTAAGCTGAGCAATTTCAAATACTCCTTAATGAAATCTTTTTCTTTGCTTAAAAAAAAAGGAGTAACAAGCTTTGAAATGTGATAATGCTGTTATTTCAGCTCATTACAATTACCCTTCACATTATCAGTAATTACCCTCTTCACATTGAGCCAATCTGCGGCAAAAGACCTCTTTAAAGTGTTCAGAAGCAAAAATGTCACCTTGACGACTAAGGTGCACCTGACCCAAGCCATGGTGTTTTCAATCACCTCACATGTATGCAAAAGCTGGACAATGAATAAGGAAGACCGAAGAAGAACTGACGCCTTTGAACTATGGTGTTGGTGAAGAATATTGAATATACCATGGACTGGCAGAAGAACAAGCAAATATGTCTTGGAAGAAGTAAAGGCAGAATGCTCCACAGAAGCAAGAAGGGCAAGATTTCATCTCACTTACTGTAGACATGTTGTCAGGAGGGATCAGTCCTTGGAGATGGACATCATGCTTGGGAGACGGTCAGTGAAAAAGAGGAAGACCCTCAAGGAGATGGGCTAACACAGTGGCTGCAATAATGGGTTCAAACATAACAATGATTGTGAGGATTGGGGCAGGACTGGACAGCATTTTGTTCTGTTTTACACAGGGTTACTATGAGTCAGAGGGACTCGCCAGCACCTAACAACAAGAAACAACCCTCTTTTAACCTGTAGTTGTATCTTGGGCTATCGCTAAAGGATTTACAAAAGCCAGAGGAATGGAAGTTCTTGATCTCCAGGAGGCAATTTGTTCTTACAGGTTTATTTCAGTGGGCACTGTTTCATCTTTGTCCACTTTGCTTCCTTCACTTCAGCAGCTTTCTCTTCGTTAGCACGCTTGTTTTTAAAGAACTGTCTTAACACAGAAAGTGATTTCCTGAATCAGTAAGACCTTACCTCTTAATAGGAAGAGAATGCATTGCGGAATTAAAATTTTATCAGCATGAAACAAAATTTTGTCTATAGAGGAGAAAACTTAGGAATCCTAAACAGTAAAATCTATACACAAATCAATCTATAACATTTAACTGAATTCTCATTTTTTAATTGTATTTTTCATATATATTACATATCACAGTACTATTACAAAATACCAGCTATATATCACACTAGTATTACAGATAAATTATATAAAACTAGGAAATAGTTACATATAGTATAACTGGTTTTAAGGTATCATGTAAATATGTATACTCCATCAACATCAGAGGTTAGCAAGCTACACCCAAGAGCTAAAGCCTGCCCCTCCTACTGATTTTAAAAATAAAGTTTTATTGAAACACAGCCACGTTCATTTGTTTACATGTTGTCCATAGCTATTTTCGTGCACATTGGCAGAGTTCAGTATTTGTACCCTCAAAGCCTAAAATATTTACTATCTGGCCCTTTACAGAAAAAGCTTGCCAATCCCTGCTCTACGTAAGACACATAATTACAAATCAGTTTTTGTGGGATTGAGTTTCATTAAGGTACTTTCCTAAATCTGCTGCAGCAACAAATCCTCAATTTCATTCTGTAAATTGATAAACAGGTAAATGTCCATCTACTTGAATACAGCCAAATGTTCATATTAATCCTCCAGGAAGATTAAAACTGCTCCTTACAAGCTGTGAAACTTTGATCTTTCTAAGTTCCACTTTCTCACTGGTAAAATGGTGACGATAATAGTCTACAGAGCGTAATATTGCTGCATAAGATCAAATGAGATTAGTGCTTAGCTCAGATTACAGCACAGAGTAAAAAATGTCAGTTACTAATATTTTTTTATATTCATACTATATTACATACAGTTTAATATAGTCTGTATATATTTTGCATGGTGCTTAGGAGCTACAGCTGCTAACCAAAAGTTCAAATCTACCAGGTACTCCTTGGAAACTCTCTAGGGCAGTTCTACCCTGTCTTATAGGGTCGCTATGAGTTGATGGCAACAGATTTAATATAATACAATAATATTACATTATTGTTGTTGCTTTTGTTGAGAATCCTTTCCCACACAGAGAAGACTTCAAAACATCATCAGAATGTTAGCTCTCCATCTAGACAACCAGTATATAAAGCAAGTGATGTTGCTAGGTCTTAGTCACCTAGAGCTGCTATGATAGCAACACCACGAGTGGATGGCTTTATCAAAGAGAAATGTATTCTCTCAAAGTCTAGTAGGCTAGAAGTCCAAATTCAGGGTGCCAGCTCCAGGGGAGGCTTTCTCTCTCTGTCGGCTCTGGAGGAAGGTCCTTGTCATCAATCTTCCCTTGGACTAAAAGCTTCTCAGGTATAGGGATCCCAGGTCCAAATGACATACTCTGCTCCCAGTGCTGCTTTCTTGCTGGTATGAGGTCCCCCTATCTCTCTGCTCTCTTCTCTCCCTTATATCTCAAAAAGATTGGCTTAAGACACTGTCTAATCTCGTATATCTCATCAACATAACTGTCACTAATCCATCTCATTAAAACCATAGTGATAAGATTTACAACACAGGAAAATCACATCAGATGACAAAACAGTGGACAATCACACAATAGTGGGAACCATGGCATAGTCAAATTGATCACATATTTTGGGGGAACACAATTTAACCCACGATGCTGCCTTATCAACAGAAAATCTGAACTCCAAATCTGTTTCCGGGATTAATCTAGATTATTTCTCATTCAACTCGTGTCGAAACAAAACTGTGAAGGACTGGAATCTGCCAAGAGTAGTATAAGGCACAAGCTAAACAACCATCTTACAGGCTTTCTTGGATATACTTTGCATCAAGTTTGCTGGTAAAGAGAATAGAGAATCTAGGATATATTACCTCTCCTAGCAATTAAACAGGTGCCAGGGAACACCTTTAGGGCACCACCAATACTAGCCCAGCCCTACAGAAAGTCTCTTTAGTTTGAGGATTTTGTGCACGCAGTGTCTGTTTTTTGAACCTCTTTCTCGCACCAACTCAATCTAGGTTTCTAGTTACTGATCACTGATGGTAATTTCTAGGGTGTAGCTCTGGTTTCTTTCTTATTCAGTTTTTGTCATCTTCTATATAGTTCATCATCTCCGTGTCCAACACTTTTTTGACCTCTCCACATGGACTGAGTAGCATTAATTCTCTTCACTTCTCCAGAAATTCAGCCCACCCACTAGCCCCACCAATCTTCATCCTTTTGCCACTATCACACCAGATAGTAAAATACTTTTGATGAATTAAAATTTAGTGTTAAATCTTTATTTTTTATTTAGGGTCAGTCACTGTAAAAAATGTCCTCATGATCTAAGTGTTTGTATTTTTTAGTAAAATTGTTTTTGAAGATACTGTCCATTTTCACTCAGGAACTCTAATAAGGGGAGCTGTGTTAGGTTGTTTTGCATAAAATTTAGTGCCAGAAACTGTCTTTTAAATAATTGATATGCATGTTTTGTTTTGTTTTCAGGCTATAAACACAATATAATCTTTCCTACTTATTTATTTTTTCCTGCTTTAGTACCTGGAAGTTCAAAAACTAAATATAACATTTGAGTGCAATTACTCCCTGGCTCAAGTTCCTTTGACAATGTTCACTCCCCTTTTCTAAGAATTCACAAATCTCTCTTGGAGACCAATGAGAAATACCAAAATAATCAAAACCAAAAAAAATTTCTTTTTAATATTTTTCATTGTGAGTTTCCTGATATTGTTTTTGTGATTTATTGATGAATTAGACATAGTTGTGACATACCTAAACTCTCAATGAATAATAAATATTTTTGTATGTTTGTGAATACACATATATACATGTCAGCAAAAAGAGAACCCCTTTGGGACAATTTATGGAGAGAAAATTAAGAGCTTTGAAATCAACATACTGCTATAGAGACTCATTGATGTGGCATGTTGGTGTTCTAGTTTAATAAACACATAATGGAGAAATAATACTCCACCTGCAAAGACTGATTGATTGTTTAAGGTAGGGGCAAGATTTTGGGAAACACAAAACAATGTAATAAATAATACCTGTTAAAACACAATCTGGCTTAAAATGACAATTCATTATTCTGCCTTATGGATGGGCCCTTTTGGGCAGGGTCCCTCGTGTAGTTGCAGTCAGGTGGCTAGGGGTGGAGTCATTTGGCCGCTTTTCCACTTACCTGTGTAGTGGTGGGCTGGGATGGTCGGAGCAGCTGGAAGCTGGTTGAGCATCTCTCTGGCTTGTGCCTTCCCGTAACTAGACTGTTCCAGGTCTGCTTGGCGGTGGCCATAGAGACGCGAAACGGGTGAAAGCAAAAGCTGCAGCTTTATCTGGTTGGGGACTTGCATCGCCAAGATGGCTCCCTGAACAAGGGCGTAGACATTATTTATTAGGGAAGGGTCCTGGCAAGAAGGTGCAAGGTCACTGATTGGTCTGGCTCAGAAAAGACGTTCAGGGGCGGTTCCATCTACGCGAGCTCAGTCCAAAAAGGAAATGGGGTGTCTCTCAAACCGGATCTTAGGCCTGGACCCCTGGCTTATGAAATTCTTCCCCTAATCTTCGGCCGCTAACTTTAGTTCCGCCCAGCGGGAGAAAAGTTCCCGGGTCACCCAGAGGCTGGGGGTGGATGGTTCTGCGCATGTCAGGCAAGCAGAATGTGGTCTTCGCTGGTTCTGTGGTGTGCAGACCCCAGCCTCTTGTTTTTCTTTTTTTGGGCAGGAAGTTGGCTGATTGCCTAAAAAAAAATCTGGAGAAACCAGTTAGGAGGGGAGGTGACTCATTCTACTCTATTTACAAACTCTATTTACAAGTTGGGGGTAAATGGTGTCGGGGAAACCCTGGTGGCGTAGTGGTAACGTGCTAAGAGGTCGGCAGTTCAGATCCGCCAGGCGCTGTTTGGAAACTCTATGGGGCAGCTCTACTCTGTCCTACAGGGTCGCTATGAGTCGGAATCTACTCGAAGGCAGTGGGTTTTGGAGTAGTGTCTGGAGGCTGGGGTTTCATTCCTGAGCCGCCTTCCCCTTCTTATTCCTCTCCAAGTGGCCTTGCCACATGGCTTCCTTTCAACGTGGCTTTCTCAGGGTAGTTGAGCTTCTCACATAGTAGATGGCTTCCCCCAGAGCAAGTTTACCAAGACTTTAAAATCCTTTTTAAGAGATAAATCCAAAACAAACAAACAAACCCGTTGCCGTCGAGTGGATTCTGACTTATAGCGACGCTATAGGACAGAGTAGAACTGCCCTATAGGATTTCCAAAGAGTGCCTAGTGGATTCCAACCACCAACTTTTTTGTTTAGCAACCATGGCTGTTAACCTCTACACCGTCAGGGTTTCCATTTTAAGAGATAAAACATAATAGTAATAGTTTAATGAGCATCAACTCCATGGCAGATAGTATGAATACATTTTATTTCATTCTCATCATAACCCTGAAAAATAGGTATTATTATTCTTATTTTAAAGACAAACAGAGGCTGAGAATTGTTACCTATTTGCAGCAAACCACCTACCTGTAAAGTGGACAATTCAAATTCAAATCCAGGTTGTTCCTTCACCAAAACCCACATCCTTTCTTCAACACTGAGCCGCCACCCCCAAAACTATGAAAAGTAAAATGGCAATAAAAACCAAAACCCACTGCCGTTGAGTGGATTCCCACTCATAGCGACACTATAGGACAGAGTAGAACTGCCCCATAGAGTTTTCAAGCAGCGCCTGGCGGATTCAAACTGCCGACCTCTTAGCACGTAACCACTAAGCCACCAGGGTTTCCAAAAAAAAAAAAAAATGCCAATATGAGAGATAAATAAAAGTGCAGTAGACAATGCCAGGGATGTCATGAATCCAGTCTAATTAATAGCCACATTTAAGTACCGCCAAGAAGCACTGTTTGAGTAGAGCAGAGGAATAACGTCCTGGGAACTAGCATTTCTGAGAAGAGAATAAGTGGTCTAAGTGCTGCAAAGTTTTGTTCCGAAACTAGAGACAATTCAACAAGGTATACCCTTTTTGTTATTATTTAATCAGCAATGTTCATTCACTCCAAAATTCTGCTGAGTTTTTTCACCCTTACATATGTGTTAAAATCCCAGATCTCTAAAAGACAAGTTGGGTACACTTTTCTTAAAGTGGCTTGGATAATAACCTCTTGGTCAGCTAGCTATTTTTGCTGATATCCTTTTTACTGTATTGGATTTTATGACTAATATTATTTAAGCCTAAAAGAGGGTCCAATCAGTTGATTAAAGCAGGAAGAAAGAGCCATTTCATTAAAAGAGGCAGCTGTACTTTTCCTTCTGGAGAGAATGGTGATCACAATGCTAAATGGGCAATTTTCACTGTTGGTTGCCAAGAGAGAAGGGCACTATGCAACCCTGAAATGTACATCCAACTATGCCCTACGTGTGCTCGACCTGTTACTACCAAGGTTAGAGCCTTGGGTTTCTGTTGACGCTTTTTTCCTATTGCACACCTATCCCTGGTGACAAGTTCCCATGAGAGACTGTTCCAGCAAGTACAGACTCCAAGGAGAGGGAGAGAAATGATGCATGTTTTTATGGGACATGCAGCAGATTCATCTTCATGCTGGTTAAATTGCCCAAATCAAGCAAAGTGGGCCCATGACAAATTAGGCAGCAAAGCCATGTGATCAGTTGCAAACTGGGGTTTCATAGAACTCCAGGTTTTTTCCAAAGCTAAAGCTGACATCATCTGCTAGAGATGAGGGGAATAAAGTTTCCCTGGGTAGAGCCTACATACAAGTGTTGTCCAGATGACTTGTTTTCTCATGATGCCTTCCATCCTTAGGCCTGAAAATTTTCCTAAGAGTTCTGTGGCTCCGAGTCCTTTGGCTTAGTAAAGACAGTGATTTAATGACACTGTTAGGGAACCCTGGTGGCGTAGTGGTTAAGAGCTTGGCTGCTGACTAAAAAGTCGGCAGCTTGAGTCCACCAAGCCACTCCTTGGAAACCCTATGGGGACAGCTCTACTCTGTCCTGTAGGGTTGCTATGAGTCGGAATCAACTCTACAGCAACGGATTTGGTGTTTTGGGTATCAGGCACCTATATTCTAAGCTCCTGGAGGTAAGGATGTAGACAAGACTACCCGATCCTTCTCCATTTCTAAGTTACTGTTAACTACTTTGTATTTACTTCATAAATAAATGCCTTCTGATACTCCCAATGCATACTTTATACTAGTAATAGCAAACCCTCTCACTTCACACCCAAGCTATGCCTTGACCTTCCTTATGTTCTTTGCTCTTTCTTCGTTTGCCTTACCCTTACTTAGCTTCAACCTTTGAACGTCAGGGTTGGACTTATAGTTTGAACTTGGTTAACATTTGTTGATCTGAACTGAAGAGTGTGGATGGAGACAGGAGCCTCCATGAGGCAAGCAAGGCAGCTGGATGTCCCTGGAGCGAGCAGTGTCTTCTGCATCCCTTAGGATAAGTTACCTATACTGAAATTTTGTTCAAATTACGTCCACATTGCCACACAGAAAAATAACCACATTTAATTTAACTTTGTAAAGTTCAAAACTGCTATTCAAAGCACAATTGGGAGGTCTTAATAAATTGTATAATCTGCCTCTTTTCCTTGGCAGCGGGTAGGAATCATGGGAAGAGCCAGGAGGAAAGAAATAGAAGCTGGTACAACAGAGGGGTTTCTCAGGACTGGTGTAGGAGTTTCTTGTTTATCACCAGAAAAGCCCTAACCCAGGAGAACAGACAGATGAAGTGATGCCAGACTCAAAGGGTGTATCATCCTGGCACAGGAGAAAATAGAGTAAGCCAGAAAGGTTAAGCATAAATGCAGAGAAATCCAAGTTAATGTCCTTGAAGAGCTGACCCTATTTAATACATGCGTGAATTTGCCAGGTAGCATTTAAACAGCCACAGGCTGAAAGAAGGGTGATGATGGCCACCTCACAGCATTTATATCCCAGAGTTGGCAGCATCCCCTTGCCTGTTCCATGGCAAATCAGAAATGAGGAAACGCAGGATGTTGGCTGGTTCTGTGAATGTTCCCAGCACTGATCATCAGATCACAGATTTATTTAAGCTGTCAGGAACCAAAGTGGCTAGCAGGGTCCCCCTGAGAATTCCTGATCAGTTTGGAATGCGAGAAGCAGTGGAAGGGAGTAGATGGTCCTCCAAACCCAGAGACCTGCTATTTGCATCTCCGTGGGGGAAGAGGAAATGCTGCCATCATGAAAGGCCAGGAGGGCATGTCTTTCACTGTCACACTGTGATGCAGCCAGGAGCTTAGTCCCAGCCTTGCCGCTCCAATGCTATTAGAATTAGACTTCCTGCAAAATGCTGCTACTGCAAAAGATGGTGATAACTCTGAGTTTAAAGAGAAAGAGTCAAAGGACTGCATCATCTTCCTTAGACTCATCATCAGTGAATAGAATTCATGACCCTGGAGGAGGTGAGACTTTGGTTTCTTCAGGTCAGATGGTGTCCATGAGAGCCAGGCATGTGGGTTGCCCTGAGCTACTAAGAGATGCTTCTGAACAGAGAACAATGAATTGTGGTTCCCAACTGCATACTGAATGTTTCCTATTAGCCCCACTATCCTTTGCAGTAAATCAACTTACTCTCCATTACAATAGGTGGCAATAGTGCGTTACTTGTCAGCAACATGCTGCAGTAATAAGGCTCTTTCAGACAGCCTCTCAAATCCAGATAGTGATGTCTGTGGAGAAATAGAATTGCTTTTAAAAAGAATATGAGCAATAGCTCCATAGTAAGGCCAAATCCAGTGTTTCAACAGAAGGTCACAGGATTTTCTTGCATCATGTCAAGAAATACATTGCAAAGGGCATGATGAGAATTCATTTGTTTAACTGAATGCTATTTAAGAAATTGAGGTCCTATTATTTTGGCAACAGAAATATAGCCTCTGAAATATCCCAAGTCTGAAGAATGTGGACTCTGGAGTCAGCAACAATGCCTAGATTCAATGCCTGTCCCTATCACTTACTATCGGTGTGACCATGGATAGGTCACTTAGCCTTCCTATACCTCATATGTGTTATGAAATATAAACAGTACCTTCTATACAGGATTGTGGGTTAAATGAGATAACATCTGTGAAATGCTTGCATCACTGCCTATAGCACAAGTATCTGATAAATGTTATTTATTATTATCTTATGCCCAATGTTTTAAGTTGCTGACATTGTAGGGCCAGACGCTCCAGCTAATTCAGGGGACCCTGGAGAATGCCTGCTCCTTATCTCTTACTCGTCCCTTCATGCCAGCATAGATTTGAATTCTCAGAAAACATTCCAGGGGGATTGAATTTTGAGCTTTCCAAAGGAAGAAATAAGGAGACCAAAGTCAACTTGTCCCCACTGGGTTGGCATGTGACAAAGATCTGAAGTGGCTCTGAGGTATCATGGAGAACAGCTGAAAATCACATTGTCAGCCTGAAAAGCATCAAAGCTATTTGCTGGCTTGAGCCACCCCAGAGAGAATTCCCATTCAGAGAAATTAGTATAGAATCCTGCTTGGCCCTGGCAAGACAGGGGCTAACTTACCGTCCCATATGGCACCTAGTTTGTAGTAAGCACTTGATGAGAAAGCAATAATGACAGTAATAACCCCTGTTCACCCACAAAGAGTACCCAGTTAGGAACATCTGTCACCATTATCACCACTGAGACACATTCTGATACTACCTTGTGCTGCTGAAAATCTGATGAACCTCTTCATTTTGTAGCTAATAAGGAGGGTATCTTGCATAAGCTCTGAATACTAAGGAAGGCCTCCAGTATTAACAAGCACCTCTGCTCCTGTTCTCTGTGGGTGTGTTGTGAGCAGTGTGAAAGAACTGAGACGTCCACTTTAAGTTATTTTTCTTGTGCTTAATGCCACATCATTAGCCAGGGTCTTCCTTGTACCTAAGTATAATACAGATTCAGTGACACCCGTGTTTTTCCCTTTGGATGGGTAATTAATGTGTCTCCTCCCACCAAAAAGGACTCTGTAACCTCTGAAGGGAACTTCCAACTAGGATGACAGTGACTGGCCTGTCCTTATTCTCTGTATTCGTCAAGCCACTCTTCTTATATATGTCACTGGGGTCTTGAATAATTCAGCTTCTTAGTGACCGGGTGTATACAGTGTTCCTGGGGCAAGGGGTTATGAGAAATACAAATTTGCTTTCAGTTTTCTCATAGATTTAAAGCCCTACAACGTTGAGGGAAGTTTCTGGGAAGAAGGAAGCAGATTAATAACTGAAGGAGGCAGGTTTCCAAATCCTTCAGAATTTGACAAAGATCAGGCGAAAACTGAGGATTTTTTCCTACAGGATTTCTTAGCAGGTCTCAGTATTCTGGTTACCTAGGAGGAAATAAAACCTCCATGCCTGATTACTTCAAAGCAATGAGCAAGTTAAAGTCCAGTGAAATGTCGACAACCAAAGCAAACACAATACGCAATGTAAATAATTGCCAACACCCTACTTCTGGTGGCTTTGGCGTTTATGTCTTTTGGTAGTACTTGACTGCTGTCACTAGATCAACACTCACTGGTTTTTCTGCATATTCTCATTACTCTGCAAAAAAAAAAAAAAAAGATTGGGCCAGTGGCAAAATATCTGCATGCAGTTCTAAATCAAGAAACCAGCTAGAAAATTTTCAAATTAGATCTTTCTGATTGTCATGCTTAAAAGTCTTAGCATGTATGATTCCATTCCTGTTAAAAAACTGCCTGAGGTATAGATATAAACATTATATTATATGTGTTGTAAAGGAGATTCCAGAGTCTAAGACAAGCGTTCCATAGACCTGAAAATACTTAGAGTAGGTAGTAATCGACTCGACGGCAGTGGTTTGGGTTTAGCAAAAGTTTTAACACCACACTCTATTTGCTGTCTGCCTGTGTTCGCAGCCTCCACCCACCCCTCAAATTACATATCCTCTCTAAACCCTCATTTCTTTTCTCTAAAAAGAGAATAATAATATTCCTATATCTCATAGGACTATAATAACGATTAAATGAGCAATCCAGAAATGACAATTAGCCCACTGCCTCAACAAAATACACCCTTAGTGAGAATTACCCATGATGCTGATTCACATTTCACTTTGAATTTTACCAAACATTTCCATATATCTGAGTATATGGGATTTTCTTTCCCATTTTATTCCCCTTGTTCCTCTTCATCCCTAAAAGGAATGTAGTACTTGAAGGGTGGTCAATATCAGCAAGAATGAGGTTTCATTGACTCATAGGTACTCCACTCTAGAGGAGGTATCAAGGGCTAAAGATATGATTTCCCAGAACAGATAAAAATAGAAATGAAGTGAGGATTTTGCAAAAAGGAGCAGCAAAGTATTGGGCGGGAGGGGCCTGAACTGGAGGAGGAAGCTGCCCTTCTGGAACCCCATGGGAGGTAAACTTGTCACCGCCTAAATGGCGCGTGGAGGGAATGATAAAGATGATATTTACCGTTACCATTGACATTGCCATTGCAAAGAATCTTTTCCTAATTGACTTCCAGTAAGAACAGATTCTTGGGTAATGGAACAATATGAATACTTACCAGGTATGAGGGCACAAAAGTAGGAACAGATACACTGTCTCAACTGATTGCCATCATCACCCTAAGGTAGATAGCATTATTAACCACATTTAGTAGGTAAGGTAGTGTTTAGTTCATTTCAATATCACTATCACTTGGGACTCTCATGAAAGCTCTGGCCCCTTCCTTAGAAAAATTCTCATACATAGAAAATGTTGGTGCAATATCTAGGAGTCCACCCATCACCTGATGCCTAGTCATAAAATGCTATTAAGAATAATTCACGTTCCTCCCTTCAATAGAGTGAGCTCCTTGAGCCTATGGATCTTGGCTTCCCTCATCATCTCTCTATCCCCACTGCCAGAGTTTCTTTTGATGGGAAATATATAAGCGGAGTTTTTCAATGGAAAAATAAAAAAATAAATTAAGTAATGTCTACAGTAGGTCAAGTGTTTTACAAACATTATTTCAGTTAATCTTCACAGCATCCATTAATGGAGAGATCATGATAAAGAAACAAATATAGAGGATTGTGCACCTTTCCAAAAGTACAGAGCTTATAAATTACAAACTCAGAGTTGGAACTCAGGTCTTTTTGTGGCTTAAAGTCTGTGTGCTTACCCCTTTGCCATTCTGCATCTAGAGCGGTGTAGGGAGAGTGAAACATTTGGGTTCATTGTTACATGAACAGACCAAAAACTGCATTTTTTATGTTGCTCAACTACTGAGCAGTATTTTGCCTAAATGGTTGATTACCCGTTAAAAGAAACCCCATGCTAGGTTAGTGGCATGTTCTACAACTGCAAGAGTGGTTTCCATGCAACCAGACAGAGTGTGGTTTTCACAGGATGGGGCTCCTCACAAACCACTAATCTTATGTCAACATCGGTAGACCATAAGAGCTTCAACATCTAGAATGGTTGAGGTATGTGAAGTTTTGCATTGCTATCTCCACTGTATTCACTAGTTTTCACAGGCTGATGGTTGAGGGTCTATGCCCATGGGACCCTAATGTTAACTTTTGATTGTAATAAGGACAAGCTGAATCAGAAACAGTAGACGGAACCAGCTGTACTCAAATCTTGCCATGCATATCCACCCTTCCACCTCCATCCACCCAATGAGACTTCAGTTGACTGAGGAAAATAAGGCATTTCTCTTTCTCTCTTTTCGTTTAATGTCTCCTGACACGCGCTGTCAGCGATCACTAACACTTTAAGAGATTCTTTTCATAAATTCAATCAGATTCCAAGTTCAATGAGCCAATGTCATAAAAACCATTGAGCCTCATTTCCTGCATACCCAGATATGGTCCTCAGCCCAAATCCCCTCCTCAGAGTTGTTTTACCGTAACTGGGCAGGAGGGCCCCCAAATCATCTCTGCTACCACAAGCTGTTTTCTTGCCATAGAGCGTATAGATTTACTTAGTAACTTTTTTTAATTTTTTTATTTTGCTAAGTTTACATTCCCTGGCTGAGTCACAAGTTGATAGATATCCCAGGCTTTAAGTTATTTTGAAACAATGATGTTTGTGGTGATTTGCTTCGTGCAAGACAGCTTATGCTACCGTAACATTTTATTTATAACATAATAATGATGGCAGCTAATATTTCTTTTGTCCCTTACAATATGTCAATATTATGCCAAGTGTTTAACACGGTTTACGACATTTAATACTAATATCAGCTCTGTGAGGTGCATACTATTGTTATCGCCATTATGTAGCTGAGGAAATTGAGTTCAAGAGACTGATAATGACCTTCCCAGTGACAGACAACAAGAGGTGGTAGAATCACGGCTAAAACCTAAGTGTGCTCAAACTCCAAAGCCTTTGTTTGTAACCACTATGTGCAAATGTGGAAACCCTGGTGGCGGAGTGGTTAAGTGCTATGGCTGCTAACCAAAAGGTCGGCAGTTCAGGTCCACCAGGTGCTCCTTGGAAACACTTTGGGGCAGTTCTACTCTGTTCTTTAGGGTTGCTGTGAGTTGGAATCCACTTGATGGCAACAGGTTTGGGTTTTTTTATGTTCAAATGATACATTGATCTAGCATCTTCCTTGTAACAGCTTTCTTTTTCCATTTACTTTCTTCATTTCCCCTCCTTACATTGTAGTAGTGCTGGTGGTTATAATTAATAGTGACACTAACACAATGACTTATTGAAGAAATATCTATTAAGGGCCATGAGTGTGTAAAAGCAAGTTCAGCTGTAGAAAGGAGAGAAAGTTCATACCTGAAGAATAATTTTTTAAATTCCCCCTGATTGCTTCTTTCTTCATGTCTTGTGTGTTAAATACAATCTCTCTTTCCTGCTTTCTCATATAAAGGCTCTGTAGCTTTTCCTATTTAACAACCCCTATTTTAAACTATTTTTTTTTTTTTAAACTAGGCATTGCTGTGAAAAACAGTGTATAAGATGTTTTAAAGACCACCTTGGGTAACTTTCCTGTAACGTTTGAATCTGAAATATTTTCCCCTAAACCCGCAATTTTCCATATAGTCAAGCTGCTAAATTGCCTCTCTGAGAGGCAAAAAATTACTCTGTTGATTTGATTTCCTTTGTTTTCTTAAGCAAGTATAAGATATTACTGATTTCTTTTTAATCCTGACACTATTGCCAGATCTCTCTCATCATTTATAAAACTCTAGACAATTTTCAAAAACAAGTATTTGCAGAAATATTAACTTTTAATGAATGGGAAACATTAAGTGCTCCAGTATTTATAATCCATATCCTTAGCCTTATTTAAGATATTTCTAGCCAGAGTTTAAAAAAAGATCAGCGACAAATAAGCAATCACTACAGCCAACAGTCTTCATCATTGTCTTCTTCCTGTGCTAATTGTCTATCGGCTGTCAAGCAGCTATCATAAGACTGCCTCAAAGGTCTGATGCTTTTTTGAAAACTTTCCTATGTGCTAATAAGCCAATATAAAAGACACAGACCTTCGTGTTGTGAAATTTGTCATAGCAGTGACATTATTTGGGCAATTACGGATTTGAACTCTTGCTTCCGATAAGTCAGGGTAATTTTAAAATTAGAAGGGAACGTGTAAGGTAATGACTAGAGTTCCTTCCCTGAACTTGGATCATGACTCAGTTAAGTCAAGAGAATATCAAGTCGGGATAATTTCTCTAAGTTACGGAACAAGTGATGTATTATAAGGATTTATGCAATTTCTTTAAATCACTGAATAGTGGCACAGAATCCTTTAAAAATATTTTTTTTTAAAAAAAAAAAGCAGTGAAATTTTCCAACAGAACAGTCATTAGAAAAAATATCACCAAGTTGTACCTAAAGATTTAGCTAACATCTCAACAGTGAAATGAATTATTGAGTAATCACTACAAGAAGAAAGACCACAGAGGACAAAAAAAAGAGCTAAAGGAAAAAACAGTCACCCAAAAGAAAGAAGTGGGAAGAATGGACAGAACTCTACAAGAAAGACAAAAGGATTACAGAAATGATGATTATCAGAAAGGATACAAAGAGAATAGTTACTAAGGTGATCAGGAGCCAAGTGAAGGAGAAAGTATATAGAAGTGAGAAAAAAAAAAAAAGAACTAAAATGAAAATAAGAGAAGTGGTATACAGGAAACAGGCAAAGAGCAAGCAACATATTCATATTTTTTAAAAACAACAAAAAGGTAAATGCAACAAATATTCTAAAATGTAATTTCAGAAACTTTTCTGAAAATAAAGAAGCTTTAAAACCTTTGTTTTGTCCAAGAAAAAAACTGACCAGTTTACTATGTGATATATATTAGTAAATTTTTTTGGATGTAAAAGAATCCACCAGATATATGACAAAAATACAGTCATTTCTAAGGAAAAAAATATGCAAATAAAATATTATATATATGCATGTGTGTGGTCACTATGAGTTGAAACTGACTTAATGCAATGGGTATATATACATATATATTTACATATGTATATACAGTGGTTAAGCATTTGGCATGAGAGAATTTTGCAAGACCAATGACTTCTTCATTGCAAATATTTTTTCAACAACATGAATGGAAACTGTACTCATGGACATCGGCAGATGGAATACGCAGGAGTCAAATTCACTACATCTGTGGAAAGAGACTATGGAGAAGTTCAATATCATCAGTCAGAACAAGTCCAGGGGCCGACTGTGGAACAGACCATCAATTGCTCACAAGTCAGTTAAAGCTGAAACTGAAGAAAATTAGAACAAGTCCACAAGAGGCAAAATATGACCTTGAGTATATCTTACCTGAATTTAGAGGCCATCTCAAGCATAGATTTAATGCATTGAACCCTAGTGATTGAAGACCAGACAAGTTATGGGATGACATTGAGGACATCATACATGAAGAAAGAAAGCAAGAGGTCATTAAAAAGACAAGAAAGAAAGAAAAGACCAAAATGGATGTCAGAAGACTCTAAAACTTGCTCTTGAACATCAAGCAGCTAAAGCAAATGCAAGAAATGATCATATAAAAGAGCTGAGCTGAAGATTTCAAAGGGCAGCTCTAGAAGGCAAAGTATTATAATGAAAATAATAATCCAAGAAGCTGGACTGTATGAAGAAGACTGGGGCATCAGGAATGGAGGAGATTCATTAACAACCTGCAATATGCAGATAACACAACCTTGCTTGCTGAAAGTGAAGAGGGCTTGAAGCACTTACTGATGAAGATCAAAGACTACAGCCTCAACAAAACGACAATGGGAATCCCCACACGTAGACCAATAAGGAACATCATGATAAATGGAGAAAATACTGAAGTTGTCAAGAATTTCATTTTACTTAGATCCACAATCAAAGCCCACGGAAACAGCAGTCAAGAAATCAAACCACACATTGCATTGGGCAAATCTGCTGCAAAAGACCTCTTTAAAGTGTTAGAAAGTAAAGATGTCACCTTGAAGATTAAGGTGCGCCTGACCCAAGCCATGGTGTTTTCAATTGCCTCATATGCATGCAAAAACTGTTCAATAAATAAAGAAGACCAAAGAAGAACTGATGCCTTTGAATTATGGTGTTGACGAAGGGTATTGACTATATACAGAGTTCCAGAAGAACAAACAGATCTGTCTTAGAAGTACAGCCAGAATGTCCCTTAGAAGGAGGATGGCGAGATTTCGTTTTAAGTACTTTGGACATGTTATCACATTGAACCACTCCCTGGAGAAGGACATCGTGCTTGGTAAAGTAGGCATCAGCTAAAAAGAGGAAGGCCCTCAACAAGGTGGATTGACACAGTGGCTGCAACAATGGACTCAAACATAGCAACAATTGTGACACAGGACCGGGCAGTTTTTCCTTCTGTTGTACAGAGTCACTGAGAGTCAGATGGCTCCTAACGACAACAATGATGATCACCTGAAAATGCAAATCATTTTAATTACCAGGAGATATGCAATTTATTTAAAAAAGGCATAAACATAACGAGTGACATATCCATACTTGCTTTTACTTGTGCAAAGAAACTCAGGAAAGGTATATAAGAAACTCATACAAGAAACCAACAGGGAAGGACCCAGGTAAATAGGGGCTTGGCTGAGAGGAAGATTTTGGGCTTTTGTACTGGTTTTTTTTTTTTTAACCATTCTTAGACCAGTAAAGATGTATGTGTATTAAATTGAAAATAACAAAAACTAAATATTTAAAAATAAATTGCATTCCAATTGCAAAAAAATTCACCAGAAAACCCTCCCTTGAGTCTGTTCCATCTTTACATGGCCACTCTACTTCTTTTTCATACACCCTGACTTGTGAAAAGAATAAAAAATATTATCTTAATAAAAGCATGAGCAAATTACATCAGCTTTTCCCACTTCTTTGCCATCTTCTTCTTACTACATAATTATTTGCAATTGATTTCTCAAGGTCACCAATGATCTCATGTGGACAAAGCTATAAAAGTGAGCATCATTAATGTACCTTCTTTTGCTTAACAGCTGTATATAATGTGTAGTTAAATCAAATGTTAGTGAATTGCCCTAATATTTGAGAGTTTTAGGGAAGCAGATATTTAAAGGAAACCAGAAATGAGTCTCTTTTTAGTAAGTGATATTTACCTACTAATTTATTTGTTTCTTATGTTTCAATTATCTTCTAATTTACTCGTTTCTTGTGTTTCAATTTTGGGTGTATTAAATTTTCTTGAAATAATGTTAAGTGAATTTATTTTGATTTTTGAAATGAGATTTTACTAGGATTATTGCCCTTTGCTACCAACCTGTTGGTTTGTAGAATTGTGGTGGCTTGAGTGTTGCTATGATGCTGGAAATTATACCATCACTATTTCAAATATCAACATGTTCACTCATGGTGGACAAGTTTCAGGAGAACTTTTAGAATAATTCAGACAAGGAAGAAAGGCCCAACAATCTACTTCCAAAAGTTAGCCAATGAAATTTTTGGGGGTCTTGGTAGAACATTACTTGCTTTGGACAGGTCATCCAAGAGGGATCGATAGCTAGAGAAGGACATCATGTTTGGTGAAGTAGAGGGCCGCCGAGGGAGCAGGAGACCCTGGGTAGGATGGACTGGCATAGTTGCTCAAAGATGGAGTCAAACATGCTAACGATTGTGAGGATGATGCAGGATTGGGCAATGTTTTGCTCTGTACATAAAGCTACCTTGAGTTGGAGTTCACTTGATGGCAGTTAGCAACAAAATTATCTGTTGATTTCATTACCGAAAAAAGATGTATGTACATATTTAGATATGTAGTTACACAAGGCTTCATAAAGTGTCCTTGTTACAATTCGGTGCTTCAATTCACACGTTGCAGTACAGCCAACCCAATTCACACCACATGGCGTCCATTCATGAAGCTCCTCACTCCTCCATCCCATCCTCTCTTTCTTATACCCTAGTCATCCTCGCACCCACCAGTTTTGAAAATGGACCTTGTCAAGTCGGTAAGTAAAGTTCATTGCTATGTACTTGCTTTCTTTGGTGAATGCCAACTTCATTTTCCTGATTTAGTGTGAACAGAAAGAACCTGACATTGCTTTTGTATCTGAGGTGATAAGGGAGCACAAACTCTCATGACAGAATTGAAAGATAATGTGTTTTAAAAATAAAAACCACATATAACCTAGAAAATGGCCTTTGCTTTCCTTCCAGTGCCAGATATTACTTCATTATGTTAATTCCAGAGGGCTAGCAAAAGAAAACTGACTAAAATTGAACAGTAATCCATGGTAAAATCGACTAATCCAGTTTCACTTATTACGGACTCTGTTAAATGCAAAAAGTGGTACATTAAATTGAAAGTGACAAAAAAGCAAACTGTGTTTCTAAATTGCTAATATATTGGAAAGCCAAGGCCTTCTTGTATGAGATGTACACTTAAAACAAAGGAAGCGTGTGCCAATGGAAATTTTGCAGCCTGTTTTTCTAGAACCTGTGTGAAACTGTATTAGAATTCAAGAGTACTCTTTCGCCCAGGCAAATCAAAGAACCATTTGTATCTGGCAAATCCAGCCTCAAACAAAGAAGAGCAAGTAAATAACAATTAAGAATTTCATTAGGAAAAGCCACAAAAACAACACAAATATTCACTACGCTATGCCATGAACTTCAGCTTTGTGTTTACCCATGGTCTCACATCTGTATATGCCTTGCTTTCTCTCACCCAACAGCGGCTTCTGGCATGACAGATTGTCCTTAGTTATTGTCCCAATGCCAACTTTGAAGAATTCTCAAAGGTGCAGAAAGATATGTGTAGTTTGTTATTATCTATCTAAAAGAACGGGGAGTACAAATACATACACAAGTGTGAATGTACCCCTACATATATACACAAATATTTGTGTGTGTGTGCATATATATTTGTGCTTGTGTATGTATACTCTCCAGAGCTGGTAGCACGGTGGTTAAAGTGTTCGACTGATAACCAAAAGGTCAGCAGTTCAAACCCACCGGCCGCTCCTCGGGAGAAAAACATGGCAGTCGGCTTCCATAAAGATTGACAGCATTGGAAACCCTATGAGGCAGTTCTACTCTGTCCTATAGGGTCGCTATGAGTCACAGTCAACTTAACAGCAGTAGGTTTTGGTTTTTGAATACACACACACACGCACATATAAATACATATGGATGCAAGCAATATATATCGAGAGAGAGAAAGAGAGAGATACATACATACTGGCATATCATAACGGTTAAGCTCTTGGCTGCTAACCAAGAGGTTGGTGGTTCAAACCCACCAGCTCCTCTGCAGGAGAAAAGATCTGGCTATCTGCTCCAGTAAAGATCACAGTGTAGGAAATCCTATGGGGTCTATCTACTCTGTCATATAGGGTCACTATAAGTCGGAATCAACCCAATAGCACACAACAAAAACAACATGTATATAACCACATATAACATTGTTGTGGATTGAATTGTGTCCCCCCAAAATGTGTGTCAACTTGGCTAGTCCATGATTTCCAAGTATTATGTGACTGTCCACCATTTTGTCATCGGATGTGATTTTCCTATGTGTTGTAAATTCTACCTCTAAGATGTTAATGAGGTGGGATAGGCAGCAGTTATGTTAATGAGGTGGGATAGGCAGCAGTTATGTTAATGAGGCAGGACTCAATCTGCAAGAGTAGGTGGTATCTTAAATCAATCTCTTTTGAGACATAAAAGAGAGAAGCCAGCAGAGAGACTTGGGGATCTCATACCACCAAGAAACAAGAGTCAGGATAATAGTGTGCCCTTTGGACCTGGAGTCCCTGAGCTGAGAAGTTCCTTGACTGGAAAGATTGATGACAAGGACTTTTCGCCAGAGCTAACAGAGAAGGAAAGTCTTCCCCTGGAGCTACCACTCTGAATTTTGTACTTCTAGCCTCCTAGACTGTGAGAGAATAACTTTCTCTTTGTTAAAACCACCCATTTGAAGTACTTCTATTATAGCAGCACTAGATAACTAAGACACATATCACAGCATCTTTGCTTATATTGTTAAAGTTGCCTATAGGGGGTTGTTGTTGTTGTAAGTGCTGTCGAGTTGGTTCCCACTCACAGTGACCCTATGCACAACAGAATGAAACACTGCCCGGTCCTGCACCATCCTTACAGTCGTTACGCCTGAGCTCATTGTTGCAGCCACCGTGTCAATCCACCTTGTTGAGGGTTTTCCTCTTTTCCACTGACCCTGTACTTTGCCCATCATGGTGTCCCTCTCCAGGGGATAGGTGGGAGTAAGGTAGAGAGAACAAAGATTCAAGCTAAACTTCTTTGAATATACCTGGTTTTATAAATTAGACTTTGAAATAATATAGCTAATTATAAAGCAAAATTAAAATTAAAAAATGATCACTAAAAATCAAAATAAAATGAAATACATAATCACAGCTATGTAATTCAAATGTTGGCATGGCCATTCAGAGAGGAAATATTTCAACAAATTTTAAAACACGGTCATTTTGCTGCACATCCACAGTGGGATAGATCCTAAAGAAAGCAAATCATAAATTAAAATAGCTTTTTAAGTCATATTATCATTGGTGATAATGTTGTACTATGATTATGAAGCTGGTGTACGTACAATGTGGGATAAAGCAAATCAGTAATTACATTGGTGTCTCTGAAAACTAAGATTTTTGCATAAGGGAAAGGAAATACTGGTGTGAGATCAATGATGTTAAGTAAAATCTCCCTGGGCCTTATTTCTAACTGGAAGCATCTAGTGTATTTTTTCTTTAAAAAATTTATTTCTAACTCCGGCCTAAAAATCTTTAACAACTAAGTAACAGATAATTCCCCTAGCACCCAACTGTGGTTTTGACATGCTATCTCCCATTGAAAAGAACCATGGCTCTTTGAAGAAATAGCTGTTATAGGATTATAAATTAAGGATCCCTGGTGACATAATAGTTAAGCACTTGGCTGCTAAACAAAAGGTCGGTGGTTGGAACCCACCAGTGGTTCTGTGGGAGGAAAGACCTAGTGATTTGCACCTGTAGAGATTATAGCCTAGAAACCTGATGAGGCAGTTCTACTCTATCATATAGAGTCACTATGAGTCAGGATTGACTCAATGGTACCTAAGAACAACAACAAAAGGCTATAAATTGTGTAGCAGACGATTTTCAAAATAGTCAGAGAGAAGTTGTCTGGGAAAGTCATTGGGGGTATAAATGAAACAAGATGAGTGTTTCTATGCCAAAAAAAAACAAGGAAGCTGTCTGAAATGACTAAGACTGTGTCAAAAGTACTTAGGAGCCAATTGGAATAGGTGTTCATTGGTTGAAGATGAGACAATTTGAACATCAACAAAAATAACTGTTGTGGATTGAGAACATGTTAAATCTATTTAACTCTGTGGGTTCCTAATGATACCAAGAAAGTGAGTGATTACCTTTGAAAAATACTAAGACCAACTCACTATTTTGAAAACTCGTAGATAAAAGAAAATAACCAAGGATTTAAACTTTAGTAACTGTACCACAGGACAACCAGATAGTTAATGAAGACAGGCTTCTCTTTAGAAAAGTATTCACACTAGTAATTGACAAAGGAATGATAGAATTAGAATATTACCCTTTTTGCTATCTCTAATGAGTTAATGAATCTAATTGGTGATTTTCAATAGGTACTGCTATGACAACAAAGAGAGACTACTGGAAATTACATGCCTTCTACTGGAAGAATGTACTACCACTATGAAGTATTCTGGCAAAAAAGCAAAGCTTGAATATAATAATTACCAGTGTCCATGAATTACAGAAGACAACAGAACATTTAAACAACATTATGCAGATAAACTCTGCACAATACAGTCTGTAAGAAGCTCTGTGGGAAAAAGAACTCGCTTCTATAACAATAACAAAAAATGCAAGAAAAAAAGAGGAATGGAGGATGAACCTATACGTTAGAAGACGCTTAAAAGACATATTAACTAATCACAATTCATCCACCTTGTTTGTATCCCGATTCATCTAACAGTGAAAATTATATAAACAATGTGAAAACTGAGTTTTATAGCAGATACTGACTACATGTTCCTTGCACATTCCCTCAGCCCACCCCGGAGGTCAGAGGCAAAAAATTCTTGGACCTGTCAGAATCTTCTCAAGTCTTTCATCTGAGGGAATTCTCTGGCCCTGGGAATAGAAGTGCCAGGGAGTATGCTCTCAATCCATGAGGGACACTTATCAGAGGATAAGTGTTCAGTTTTCTTAACCCTATGTGGGACAATTCTGACTGGTGCCCCACACAGTGTCTCCAAGGGTTCCCGGTGGGATTGAGTCCTATCTATACACAACAGTGCCTCTCCGTTAGCGCACTCTTCTCCGAACTTAGTTATCTTCCCTTGCTTACTTCCTTCCACTCTTAAAAGCTTCCTGGAATCACAACCCAAGGTAGTTTATGCTGGCACCAAAACCTTGTATTAGGATCTGCTTTTAGGGGAAACCCAAATTAAGACACTAAGAATTTTATTATAATAATTTTTTTTTTAATTTTTCTGGGATATGATTATGATACTGGCAAATCACTTGTTTTTTTTTTTTTTTGCTATTTGAAAGGGACTTTGTGTTTTTTTTTTTCTTAGAGATTCATTTTTAAATATTTATATATAAAATTATATGATGTCTAGGATTTGTTTTGAAGCCCTGATAGTGCAGTGGTTAAGAACTCAGATGCTAACCAAAAGGGGGGCAGTTCAAATCCACCAACCACTCCTTGGAAACCCTATGAGGCAGTTGTACTCTGTCCTGTAGGGTCACTATGAGTCAGAATTGGCTCAACAGCAATGGGTTAGGATTTGTTTCAAAATAGTTTGTGAAGGGATTTCTGAGAAAGTAATGGAGTTATAGATGTACAAGATTGGCCCTGATTTGATAATTGTATGAAGTTATATGGGTACATGGAGGTTCATTATATCATTATCTCTACTTTGACGGATGTCTAATATTTTTCATATTAATTTTTTTATAAAACTAAGTCTACACTAAAGTCCTTTCTGGAAGGATGAAAAGAAAGTAGTAACATTGGTTGCCTCCAGGAAGGGGCACTGGGTGGTGGAAAGATATGGTGGAAGGGAAATTTCTCACTGTATAATTTTTTTAAGCTTTTGAAATTTGACTAAGAGAAAGCATCTTTTCAAAGAAAAGGAAAATTATATAAATTATATAACAATAATATGCAGTTCAGTGTAATTAATCATCTCTCTGCTTAAAGACCAGTGTAGCCCATTGGTCTAAGGAGAAACACCAACACCTTTAACACCTCCTAAAAGTTCCTATAGTGTCTGGGGCATACCAACTTCTGAAGCTTCAGCCCTTTCCAACTTGCCTCGTTACACAAACAATTTGTTTCCTTCTGGTCAACCTCTTTCTCTTTTCAAAGCCTTTTTCACAATTTCCTCTTCCTTAGGGAAGCATTGTATGATTCCAACAAAGTCTTCATTTTATTCACTCTCACAGTATCCTATATCATTCCTTATCACAATTGTGTTAATTATTTTTATATAATAACGTGTATTAAAAAAAACCAAACCCTTTGCCATCAAGTCCATTTTGATTTACAGGGACCCCAATGAACAGAGTAGGACTGGCCCGTAGGGTGTCCAAGGAGCACCTGGTAGATTCTAACTGCCAACCTTTTGGTTACCAGCCTTAGCACTTAACCACCACGCCACCAAGGTTTCCAATAATGTGTATAGCAGTTATGATTTTATTCCACAAACCAAGCTCTGTAATATACATACCTTAAAAGAAAAAAAAAATTCTTTGTTTAATGTCTCTTATTCCCTCTGTTGGAACAACCGTATTAAGAATAGCTACTCTGTCTATCATGCTCGTTTTGGAAACCCAAACACATGGTTGGCACTTGCTCAATATTTATTATATAGAGAAGGATGAATGAATGAATGAGTGAAGTAAATAAATGGATGTGTCCATGAGCAAATATCTTTTAAATTCTTGTATTTCAGTGAATTAGAACCAACTGAAAGCCTTGGCCGTACACTAAAGAAAAAGAGAAAGGGAAAAGCTTAAACTGAAGCTGATACATCTTAGTGGAGGCCACCTCCCTCTTCCCACTATGGATCTTAGTAAAAATCACTCACCCTCCATTTTAGCACTTCAGTACAGTAGACGCTACAGAGGAAACTCTAGCTCTTTCATTAAAACAGGGGAATGTTAAAACTGCATGCAGTATTACTATGAATGTAAATAAGTAATAATCTCTCTCAACATGCTTTGTGAATTACGAAGGGTTTTAAAATCAAAGTTACCCTATAATGTATTTCAGATTAAAGTTAAACATGAAAGCCATTCTTGGGCAGGAAAATTTGAGGCAAGAAGAAAAATGCTATCTATGGAGGAGAGGAGGAAGCTGTGTTGCCTGTGGTTTTTCAGTGGACCTCAGTAAACAACTAAGTTCTTCCAGCTTATTAAATCCGATCCCTTCACAATCATTCCACCCACTAGAAATGTAGCCTTCTCTGAACTGAAGGTGAGGTCCTCGTTGAACCACTCTCCTGCTTCATGTTTGTCGTGTATTTATTCTGTATCCATTCAATAACATTTCATATTGTCAAGAAATTGGACCGTCTCTAGAGCTTATTTACACTATTCCAGCTTTAAGACAGAATCTATACAACTACAAGGGCAGGCATTTCTTATACCTGGAAGGAGGTAGTTTTAGAATAAATAACTATAGGTACCTATAGGCTTCAATCGTGTATTTTTTGTAAGCATGCACACACACACACACACACACACACGGCATCTGACTTCACCCCTCTATTGCCTCCCAACATTGCTAGTGAAGGGAAACACAAACTGCTTGGACTCTGGGCAATATAGAATCAGGAGCAAATTCTTAAACCAATTGCCTGGAAATGCCCCCGGCCCCGACCCTGGGACCATTAGGACGTTGTAGAGCCAATCTGCTGAAGGAAAGAAGCCGTGAGCCCTATAGGAAGCTGGCCTTGAATGTAGCCTCTCTAGCTGGAAGAAACACTCACCACCCCAACTTGCTCCCAAAGAGCTCCTTATCCAGATCATCTGGAAGAAGCCCCCAGAGTCCTTTGTAAATAGCTCTGCTTCTTGCATCACACGAAAAAACATTAACGTCTGCCCAAATTCACTCTCAGTTAGCAGAGACATTAAAATAGGCAAAACTGGAAGTAGGCCTGCCTCTACTACCCATCAACCGAAAAATACAAATGGACTGAAAAGTAGATATAACCAGACTCTTCCAAGGCTTCCCATATCTGTGGATTTGGTTAAAGAGAATAAAGGAAATTCTTTGGTTCTTCTCATGCTTGTACAACCCAGTGCCATCTTTCCTCAGGTGAAAAATACGTCTGCTAATCTGGCCATGAAATACCTCTCTCATTTCTATAAAGAAAGCAGGAGCTGTATGCTCAAAACTGAAGAAAGATCTTGAAATACAGACCACCATAGGGAAGCAAGGAAGAGAAAACTCCATTTACTGCTGGTAGGAGGGTCAGTCTGAAATAGAGGCTCTCTTACCTTCTGATAGCTAGCAGAAGTTTCATACGTTACAAGTAAAACACGGAATGGGGGAAAAGCAGAAGATGTGCTGAACAAGGCAAATGTTTCCTTGCCAATTAGAAGTCGATGATGTAAAGACTTGGAGTTTAGAGTCAGTAAACAAATTATTTCATTTATAAGAATCAGCGCAAAGCTGGTTCCTTTGAGGCAGAAGTTAAAGATGTCCCACATGTTCAACTTTTCCAAGCTGCTGTACCACACTCCACTATCTCTGACATCAAGTACTCCCTCTCCCCTCAGCACTCTCCTCTCATCATTGGGTTCTATAATTTGCTTCAACATCTCACAGAACTCATGAACCTTATGAAGGAAATGGCTCACAAGGTTGTGGAGGCTGGCAAGTCCCAAATTTGTGGATCAGGTATAGGCTTCTCCCGACTCACGTGACTGCAGGGGCTGACAAAACCAAACCAGCAGTTCAGACCACAGGTTGCTGGCTTACAAGGCTGTGGAAGCTGGTGAATCAGGTCAGAAAATAAGCCACTGGTCCCCGGGGGCTGTGGAAGCTGGCGAATCCTAGAATCGGCAGGTCAAACAGCAGGCCTCTGGCTCAAGTCCCAAGAACCAGAGGTCAACTGATCACAAACCAGATGTGGGATCCACATGCAGAGAGCGAGCCATGCTAGGTCATTCACACATATCCCTTAGATGCAGGTCATACACCAGGGAAGGCACAACTGGGTAAGAGCGGGATTTGAGTCATGCCATCCTGCGAGGTTGTGACCCAAGACACACCCTACACCAATCCTGCCTTATCAATATGTAGGGATCAGGGCCCACAACACATAAAATGGAGGACAACTACAAAATATTGGGAATCATGGCCTAGTCAAGTTGACACATAACCCCAGTCATCACAGGTTCCATGTACCTTATTTACACAGTCCCACTCATTGTATGTGAGTCACAAAGACCATGGCTAGAGGGTCATATTAAGTAATTCATTACACCAAAGTCAGCAAGGTAAATGGGTGCTTTGGACTAGGGCTTGCCACTCTTTGTCCTACTGGAATTGCAAAATGAATTTTTGCGAAAACCTTGGTCGTATGGGAGTTTCAGAAAAACACTTCATCCTTTACAAAAGCAAAATTGTCACAAAAATCAAAGAAGAAGCATGAATATCTTGAGCATTTTCTCTGATGCTCTCTACACTGTCCAATATTACTAGGTGGGATGTGGGGAGAGTCTTTCTTTCCGGGGAAAGCCTTTCCGGAAAGTACTTGAGGGTACAATACACAATATATGCTCGTGAAAGCTATTTTCTTTTCATGGGCATTTAATCTGATTTTTTTTTTTTTTTTAATGAGCAAAGTTGGCACAAATTGACCCTCACACACAAAGCTGTACTTTAAGTTAATTAAAAAAAAAAAATCCTTTCTGATGCAATTGAATATGTTGATTCCTCTCTTAGCTGGTAGCAATGATTCACAGAACCACTCTTTCTCCTTTCCTGCGTCTCTAAATGCGATGCCTGACTCAGCTACCAAAGTCAGTTAATTCATCAAACTGAACCATACTTTTTAAGAGATAATTTATAATTGCTGCAATTTTTTTTCGTCCATCTTGTCATGTTACTGTGGGTTACCTAACCCCATGCTCTGTTTTTATGATTTCACTAACGTTTCAGTTCTTGTAGTCATCTACTTTTACTTATTTACTCGAATAAGAATCTTGATCTTAGACTTGAAACAAAAGCCTCAAGTGACCATATCCTCAGTTCCTCAAGATTCTGTTACGGTTAAACCAGGCCTTCTTGGGTTTTAGGGTGTCAGATTATGTCTGGTTTAGCTCCTTGGCTTTGATTCAATTGTTTAGGAAGCGTGAATACTGTGAGATTGGTGTTTGAAAATTAAAAGTTGTACAGCGTCTATTTCATTGAATTCAGTGAATCTCCTTCCTATAAAGGAATGAGCATAGCTGTCATTATATTTGGGGTTCTTCAACATGTCACCACCCAGATATGTGGTAGAGGTTTCCTATGTAAGTAATCTGTAACCCAAGTGTCAACAGGCAACTGTTAACTGAATTCTAAAAAAGGTCACACTCACATCACACCACACATAGGTGTGGGGAAAATCCCCATAATAGCCAAAAGACAGAACTTACTAGCAGTCATACTACCCTTCAAGTCCGTTCAACTCCCCATGGCACATGAATCACTTATCATTTTGACACGTTGCGCACTGCCAGTTGTGACTGTTTGCCAGAAAGCCATGCACACTCAAGGTGTTCTTATAGTTGAAGTCACTCCTGTCAGAGTTTTGCTGTCGTGTGTTATTTCTTGTTTCAGAATGTTTATAATGCCCAAACCTTCTGTTGGCCCAGGACAGGAACCATTCCCGAAGACAACTCATCAGACACGGAAGGGACTGATGGGTAGCAGAGAGATGCTGGACAATGGGTAGGAGAGAGATGCTGATGAAGAGTGAGCTACTTGTATCAGGTGGACACTTGAGACTGTGTTGGCATCTCCTGTCTGGAGGGAAGATGGTAAGGTAGAGAGGGTTAGAAACTGGCAAAATTGTCACGAAAGGAGAGACTGGAAGGGCTGACTCATTAGGGGGAGAGTAAGTGGGAGTATGGAGTAAGGTGTATATAAGCTTATATGTGACAGACTGACTTGATTTGTAAACGTTCACTTAAAGCTCAATAAAAATTATTTTAAAAAATGTTTATAATGTGCTTCAAATTTTGTACACGTAGGCACAGTGGTTAAGATCTCAGCTGCTAAGCAAAAGGTCAGGAGTTCAAAACCACCAGCTGCTCCTTGGAAACCCTATGGGACAATTCTACTCTGTCCTATAGGGTCGCTATGAGTCATAATCAATTCGACAGCAACAGGTTTGGTTTCTTGGTTTTGGAGCTGTCATTTAACCTCTACATCCAATGATAAAAAAAAAAAAAAAAAAAAACCTGATTGGTATGAAATATTAATGGAAAATAGACACAAAATGAAGAATGAAGAGAACTTCTGCAGGTTAAACGTGCTCACTAATTCTGAAGAACTTGATCATCGGATTATGAATGGAAATATACTCAAATCAGTTGATGCCAGTGCAGAAAGACAATGTGAAACAATGGTTTGGTTCAGTGCGCACATATTTATAGACCTTGTAACTTTGAGGGTGTCATCAAATAATGCAAAGCTGATCTCTTCCTCTGTGTCTAAAGGCGAGGGGAGAAGAATCAAGATGCAATTTTCTTCTCTGTGTGTGTGTGTGTGTGCTTCTGTCTGTCTCTTGTCTTTCTATCTCCATTTCCTTTTATATATAATATAATACATATCATATATTTGCATGCACATATACATGTACATACCTTTTGATTAGCAGCCATAGCTTTTAAGCACTACACCACCAAGGTTTCCACATTTATGTACAAGTATGTATATAATAATTAACCATATATTCATGATTTTCAGATAGCCAATCAATGTATTTGCCTTTTTATCGGCTTGTTTAATTCTGTAACTGAGTCACTTGGAAAGCTTTGCATCATTTAATTACATGCTGGTAATTAAATAACTACATTCGGGGAGAAAAAACACCACCAAACAGATGTCGTATACTCAAGTAATGTCATATTTGCTCTACAGATAAAAACAATTGTATTAAAGAGGAAGATATATGTTTAGCACAATCTTTCCCATGTTATGTTTGCACTTTTCTTCAAACTGTACATACCCTGTGCCAGAAGTGTTTTGCTAATACAATCCTAAACGCCTTTTCCAATTCGTCCATAGACAATTACCTGTTCTTTCTCATTCACAGCACGGTACCCAAAGATCTGAAGTGAGCAGGTCAGTTTCCCAAGCACCACCCAAACTCTTCTCTTCCCCCTCTCGTTTTGTGATTTGCAGTTCACACTCATGAAGAAACAGAATCCTCTAACACACACACAGAGATAATACAATTCATTTCTTTTTACTGGGTGGCTTTGCTCTGACTTGTTCCTTAGTGTTTGAAATTCTCCCTCGCTTATGTTTATTTTTTGTGAGTACATCTTATTTGTGTCACGGTTATCATTAGGATCCCTAGATGAGGGATGCTGCCTGCCATTGTGTCAAATAAAAAATTGATTAGATTTTCAAAAGTGTTTTTCCATAATGTAGCAATAGCAGTGTTGGTGTGTAGGAAAAGCTATGGTCAAGTTAAATGCCGTGATGCATAATTTTACTCATTCTTTAACAAACTATTTTTGCAATGTACTGCATAATTGCTTTAAGTTATGAGTTGATAATGACATTAACCTAACATAAATAATAAGAACACATGTACTTCATCTTTTAAATAAACTTAAACATAATACCAATGTATTATATAGTTACTTTGGTGTGAACTAAATTGTGTTTTACTTTAATGGAGATAAGTGATGAAAATTTACTTTTATGAAACTGCTAAGTGCTCTGAGATTGTACAAAAGGAATACCTATTCTCACTTGGGAATTTAGGTCTAGGTGGGAAATTATCAGAGCCCTGGTAGCACAGCGGTTAAGAGCTCAACTGCTAAGCAAAAGGTTGGCAGTTCAAACCCATCAGCCACTTCTTGGAAACCCTGTGGGGCAGTTTTACTCTGTCCTGTAGGCTTGCAATGAGTCAAAATCAACTCGATGGGAATGAGTTCATTTTTTTCTTAATGTTGTATTACAAAAGAGTTGATATATTATATATCGGTCTCTAAAATGAAAATAGTTTAACTGTGGTTGACAAGATTTGGGATATCTTCAAAATCATTTCATATAGACATTATTTGGTGTTGTCATAGCACCAGAAATTTTTGATGACTCAAGCAACAACAAAGAAAGAAAAATACATAGGATAAAAGATTGACCAATGTGTATGCATGCGTTCATATATTAAGTGTAGAGGATAATTCTATTTTTACCAGCCTGATGATACCTAGAAAACACCCTACAATGAAGAATGGCTACATATTATGTTATAACAGAGACTGGTATGTATCATTCAAGGTCCTTCCTCATCTTCCATGCCTTCAATGCCACCGCTGCCCACACAATAGATGGATTAATCAGAACTCTCCAACACACACACACACACATCTTGTAAGTAACACATAGGGTTATTTATTTAGCTATTCCTACTATTTCACTGTAAACAGTTGGACATTCTTTTTGTCAGTTTCATGTGGGCTTCCTATTATGAAGCAGCCAAATCAATACAGGATGAACCACTGAGAAGAAATTCTTGAACCCACCAAGGTGAGACACGACTCGATTAGCAGTGAGAGAATTAAAGTGGCAAAAAAAAAAAAAAAAATGGAGATGATTCTTATACCAATGCTGAAAGTTGGATATTAACTTTTTCTGTCCAACTTAGCAAAATTATTTTTTTCTCACATGCTAGTTACTAAATAGCTAATGGAAATGCTTATAAATAACATGGTTTTTACAAAGCCAAGTAAGGTTTTCGTTTTTGTATCCTTAATTGATTCTACAACTAAACACCAATGCTCAGAAATTTTCCTTAATACTATGTATTTCTGAATGACTATAATCTTTATGAAAATCTTCATTATCATGTTTGTATTGCCATCTCGTACTCTGGAAAAGTAACTCCTTTTATAGGAATGGAATCAGGGCATCGTTTTGTCTCTGGTAACCCAAAACCCAGTGCCCTTGAGTCGATTCTGACTCATAGCGACCCTATAGGACGGAGTCTCTGGTAAAATACCATTAAATCCAATGGCTAAGAAAATTTACTGGATGGTATAGTCTCAAACTTTTTTTTTCTTTTGTTGCAATAGGCTTATTTATATAAAAAGAAACAAAACAGCATTTGCCAATGAGTTTTAGTCAAAGTATAAATTATATACCAGGCATATTCTTCATCATTTTGCATATTGGGGGGTACCCTCCACATTTTAGAATTCTTGCAGATTGGAATGTACTAGTGAATTTTTGCCATGTGATGTGTCTAGTGAATTTTCGTGCTTTTTAAATACCTAGATAATTGGCTATAACAAAGCTTGAGATACTCTGGCCTGTCCAAGAACGATGTAACTCCTTTTAGGGCTTATAAGCAATACACTAACTCTATTTTTTTTTTTTATATGGGGTAGTTCTACTCCGTCCTATAGGGTCACTATGAGTAGGAATCGACTCAAGGGCACTGGAATGGGTTTTAATTGTAGTAAAGCTTAAAAAAAAAAAACCTTTGCCACTGATTCCAACTCAGTAAGCCATAGGACAGAGTAGAATTGGCCCATAAGGTTCCGAAGGCTGTAACCTTTACGGGGGCAGACTGCCACACCTTGTTCCCACGGAGCAGCTGGTGGGATTGGGTCCCCAACTTTGTCATTAGCAATCAAGAGCTTAACCAGTGTACCACCAGGGCTCCTTGTAATAAAGGGAAATAAATACGTAAATAAAAAGGTTTTACCTCAGTGTTATTAACCTATGGGAAAGAAACTTGGAGAAGGTTACCATTTAAAAGAAGAGGGAAAATGTGTTTATTATTCGAGTTTGTGCATTTGTAAGATTTGGGAGCTGAAATTTATTAAAAATATTTTATATTATTTGATATAATATCCTATCATTAATCTTTGAGAACCTGGAGGATTGCTGATGTGGGTAAAATCCCAATATAAAGTTATTTTCACTGAATAAGAAGAAGCCATTGTAAATTCTGAGATTCAGAAAGTAAGTTTGTAACTGAGATATATGAAGATTTACTGGCAGGTATTTTGTCAGACACTAGAGATCAGGGAGAGATGGAGCAAAGTCCTGCTGCACTCTGGGAATGAAAGTCATGAGAGTTCAAATTAGCTCAGTTGTCTGTGAAAACAGGAATAAAGAATACCCTTGTAATCATTTGTGCATCTTTTATCTGAGATTAAAAAGGATATTTTATTCAAAAAATAAAACATGGAAAACTTAGAAATGCTTACAATTGAAACAGATGTAGAATAATGGTTAAGAATATGGTCTCTGAAGTCAAAGAAATTACCAACAACTATGTTAATTGTATATTGAGTTTTTAAGTTTCATAATTTAGATTTCTAGATAGTCTATTTAAAATTCAGTCCTTCCTAATTTAAAAAAAAAAAATTTGTTGTTGTCGTTGTTGTTAGGTGCCACTGAGTTGGTTCCTACTCATAACAACCCTATGTACAACAAAACACTTCCCAGATGCACCAGCCTCACAACTGTTCCATGTTTGAGTCCTTTGTTGCAATCACTGTGTCAATCCATCCCATTGACTGTTTTCCTCTTTTTTTGTTAACCATCGACTTTACCAAGCATGATGTCCGTCTCTAGGGACTGGTCCCTCCTGATAACATGTCCAATGTACGTAAGGCAAAGTCTGGGTATCCTCCCTTCTACTTCCTCTAAGACAGATTGTTTGTTCTTCTGGCAGTCCAGGGCATATTCAATATTCTTATGCCAAAACCATAATTCATAATTTTTCTTCAGTCTTCCTTATTCATTGTTCAGCTTTTGCATGCATATGAGGCAGTTGAAAACATCCTGGTTTGGGTCAGGCGCACCTTAGTCCACAAAAGGACATCTTTGATTTTGAACACTTTAAAGAGGTCTTTTGCAGCAGATCTGCCCAACACAATGTATTGTTTGATTTCCTGACTGCTGCAATGTTAACTTATATTTCTCTAATGACAGTTAACGTTGAATGGATTTTCGTGTGCTTATTGGTCATGTGTGTGTTTTCTCTGACGAGAGACTGTATAGACAAATGGTGAATGGCCTGACTATATATGACAATAGAATTCTAACCTACAACCTCTGTAAAACATGTCTAGGAAACCAAAACACAACTTCTGCTGCAATTGGACAAGAATATTCTGGGCTTGTTCATTACCTGCCAGTTCTCCTCATTTTTGCTTTTGCTTTCAACTCAGAACCAACCAGAGAAATCCAAAATGCTACCAGACCAATCACATTTAATACCCTGCTTCTAGTCAGCCAACCTCCACCTTCCCCATGCCCCAAATCTCCCATCAGACCCTACCTAAAATCTTCTCCTTTTTTCATCATAAAGCTTTACCACTGTCTAATCTGCCTTTATGGAAACCCTGGTGGAGCGGCTGCTAACCAAAAGATCTGGAGTTCGAATCCATCAGGCACTCCTCGTAAACTCTATAGGGCAGTTATACTTTGTCCTGTAGGATCACTGTGAGTCAGAATCGACTCGATGGCAATAGGTTTGGCTTTTGGTTTAGCCTGGCTTTGAGTCTGCCAAATGCAAGTGGCTGACTCCCTTGCTATAGCCATGTCTGAATGAATGGCCTCTCTTTGTTCTCTTTTGGGCTGTCTCTGTTCATTTTCACACTGGTAAAGTAACTCCTCTAATTTGGGGGCATTTTTTGATGGGGTTGTTTTTTTTTTTTCCTGTTATTGTAGAGTTATAAGTATTTTTTCTATATATTCTGGATACGTCTGTAATCAATATACAATTTGCTAATATTTTATTCTAGCCTGTAACTAATTCCATTTTCTAAGGGTGCCTTTGAAAAACAAAAGTTTTGATGAAATCCAATTTAGTTTTTTTTTTTTTCCATTTATGCATCATCCTTTCGTTGTCATAGCTTAGAAATCTTTGCCTAACCTAAGGTCACAAATAATCTCTCCATTTTCTTTTTGAACGTTTAAAGTTTTAGCTCTTACATGTATTTATATAAAATATTTTGAGTTCGTTTTTATGTATGATGGGAATTAAGGGACTAAGTTCCTTTTTTACATATGAATATCTAATTATTCCAACACCGTTGGTTGAAATTACTATCTTTGTCCCTTTGAATCTCCATAACACATTTGTCAAAAATAAATTGACCATAATGTATGAGTGCATTTCCGGACTTTCTATTTTGTTTCATTGGTCTACGTCTCAATTCTGTTTTCCAATACCATACTGAATTGATTATTGTAATTTTACAGTAATTTTACAGTTTTGAAATCTGGTACTGTAAGACTCCCAAATTTGTCCTTCTTTTTCAAAATTGTTTATTTTTATAGGTCTTTTACTTTTCCATATGCATTTTAGGATCAGTTTGTCATTTTCTAAAAATAAGTCTGCCAGAATTTTCATGAGGATTGTATTAAAACTGTAAACCAATTAAAGGAAAAACTTTTTTTTTAATTTTATTTTTAGGTTGTTCGTTGATAGTACATAAAAATAATATTGCTTTTTTTGCATATCAGGCTTTTATCTTGCTTCCTTTTTACTTGTTTACTAGTTCTAGTAAATTTTTTGTAGAATCCTGAGAATTTATGCATACAACATCTTGCCATCTGAATGACCCTTTCTTTCCAATCAGTATTCATTTAATTTATTTTTTTCTTGCTTAATTTTACTAACTAGAACCTTAATTACAATGTTGAATAGATTTCACCTCACCTTTAAATATGATTATAGCTATAGGTTTTCCTAGCTATTCTTTATCAAGTTAGGGAAGTTCAGTTTCACTCGTCGTGGTTTGAAATGCTTCCTTAGAATCAGCGTTGGACTTTGTAAGATGCTGTTTGCGTATCTATTGATAAGATCATGTGGGTTTTGTCCTTCATTTTATTATTATGGTGAATTTATCTCAGGAATTTAAAGTTGATTTAATAACTGGAAATCAGTTAATATACCATTTTGATCATAGTGCATAGTCTTTTTTATATGTTGCAGCCTTGGGTTTGCTCATATTTTGTCAAGTATGTTTACATCTATGTTCACGAAAAAATATTTTCTTTCAATTTTATTTTATTCTACTGCCCTCATAAAATGACTTGGAAATATTGTCTTCCTCTATTTGCTGGAGGAGTTTATATAGAATTATTATTCTTCCTTAAATGTTTAACAGATTTCATCAGCAAAACCATCTGGGCTTGAGATTATCTTTGGAGAAAGCTTTTTAATTACTAATTTATTTTCTTTACCTGATATAGGCCTTTTCAGATTTTCTATTTCAAGTATTTGGGGTTTTCAAAATGTCATTCTATTGTTGATTTTTAATTTAATTGTATAGTGGCTGGTGAATATATTTTATATGATTTCAATTGTCTTAAGTATATTAAGGAGCCCCTGGGTGGCACAAATGGCTAAGCACCCAGCTACTAATTGAAAGGCTGGTGTTTCAAGTCCACCCAGAGGAGCCTCGTAAGAAAAGCCTGGTGATCTACTTCTGGAAAATCAGTCACTGGAAATCCTGTGGAGCGCAGTTTACTCTGAAGTAGATGGTAACACCATGTGTTGGAAATGACTCGACGGCAACTGGTTTAAGTATAAGACTTATTTTATGGACTAGCATATGGTGAACAATGGAGAATATTCCATGCGTGCTGGAAAAGAAATTGGATTCAGTTGTTGTTGGGTGGGGTGTTCTAAATACGTCAGTTAGATCTAGTTGGTTCATGGTGTTGGTCAGTCTTCTATAACCTTGCTGATTTTTGTGGGGGTGGTGGCGGTTGTTAAATGTTCTATCAAGAGCCCTTTACTTTTCCTTTCAGTTCTGTCCATTTTTGTTCATATGTTCTGGGGGTTTTTAGACAGGTTCTTACATTTATAATTGGCATATCTTCCTGCTGTATTGACCTATTTATCAAAATCAGATGCTTCTTTTTGTCCCTTGTAATATCCCTTGTCTGCAGTTTGTTTTCTAATATTAACATAGCCACTCCTTCTCTCTCACGGTTATTTTTTGCATGTTATATCTTTTTTTTTTTATTCTTTTATTTTATCCTACTTGTTTATTTGAATCTAAAATGTGTTTCTTGTAGAATACATATAGTTGAATTTTTCTATGTTATTGAATCTACAGATATTTGCCTTTGATTGGAATGCTTAATCCAGTCATACTCAATGTAATTATTGATTAATGCTTGATACTATTTGATTTATATTTGACTCATATCCTTATTGTTCCTCTTTTGACCTCCTTTTGTGATAAGCAATTTTTTTTTTAGTGTACCATTTTCATCCCCTGTTGTTTTTTTAACTCAACAGATTGGCTTGGCTTCTAACAAAAAGGTTGGCAGATCAAATCCACCGGCTGCTCCTTGGAAACCCTATGGGACAGTTCTACTCTGTCCTATAGGGTCCTTATGAGTGGGGATTGACTTAATGGTAACAAATTGTTTTGTTTGTTTGTTTGTTTACCTTCCTTTTATCTTCTTTTATCTCAAATGTATTTAGCCAGTCTAGTGAAATTTTCTCTTGGTTATTGTTATGGCTTGTATTCTGTCCCCCCAAAAATGTATGTTGTAAATCCTAATCCTTACATCTGTGGTTAAAAACCCATTTGAGAATAGCTTTCTTTGTTATGTTAATGAGGTAGTATTGTGTAGGGTGTGTCTTAAGTAAATGTCTTTTGAGCTATAAAAGAGTTAAAAAGATTTAAACAAGTAAGCAAGCACGCAGAGATGGCGGAAGATGGATGCCACATTACATGAAGATCACCATGAAACCAATGAACAGGGACCTTCCCACAGAGCTGACAGAGAGATAAAAGTGTTCCTTACAGTCATCTCCCCAAATTTAGATTTTTAGCCTCCTAAACTGTAAGAGAATGAAATTCTGTTTGTTAAAGCCACCCACTTGCGGTGCTTCTGTTGTAGCAGCACTAGATAACTAAGACAGTTATTGTACTTTTGAACTCTAGAATTTCTACTTACTTCTTTTTTTATAGATTCTATTTCTCCTTTGGGATTCAAGTCCCTCATTACTGAATTGGCTTGAGATATTTCCTTTAATTCGTTGACCACAGTTTTGTTCACTTCTTTGGATAAATTTGTAATACCTGATTTGAAATCTTTACCCGCTGAGTCCAGCCTCTGGGCCCACTCAGAGTCAGTTTGTATTGGTTGTTTTTTTTTCCTTAGTACAACTCACACTTGCCTGTTTCCTTGCAAGTGTCATGATTTTTTGGCTGAAAGCCAGACATTTTAAATAAATAGTATATTGTAGCAATAGCCCTGAATTTTGTTTTTGTTTTATACCTTGCCTATACTTATGTGTGAAATCTGGCTCCCCTTCAGTGTACAATCTCTGATGTTTCTGCTCTTTTGTTTTGGTTTTGGTTTTGTGATTACATTTTATTTTTTAGTACAACTTCCTCAAGTATGCCCTTGAGTTTGCATAGCTTAGTAGTTAGCCAATGATTTGGGAAGAGGTTATGCTCAAACACCTGAAGTTGTAATGTAAAGCCTCCATTCTCTGAAGTTATATCTGTTTGCGAGTTGGGAATCATTGAAATTTGCATCCAGTTCCCAAGTCTTCCTTGGCTTTTACATTTTGCTGATCTCTTTTAGGTCTCCTTTGCTCCTATATGTATTTTCTCATTTAGCCAGGTATTTGTAAAGAACTTGTCCCAACCCTTCGATGGCTCTCTCATTTCCAAGATCTTGGATGCTCCTTTTCTTGCCACAATTGGGACCTTAATCTTGGGATAGCTCAGTTGCAAGTGTTTCTCTTTAACTGCCTACTTAGTGACTTTTTCACTGATAGCTGACAAAACTTCAAGATTTATTCCTGTAAAGGTTGAGTCAACCCCTCTAGCAGCAAAGCTGCTGGGGTTTTGGCCAGTCCTGTGCTGGTAAAGCTATCATTCTCTTCTGTCAAGTTAAGGAGAAAGGACAGAAGCATCCCCACACAAGAAGACCACACACTCCCGCTGTTCTTACTCCAACCTCTTCTCAATTTCTTTGAATAAATACTTATTTTTTGCTTACTTTTCCCCAATGTTCACAGCTCTGAAATGGCTGATTTCAATATTTTTTTTGCTTGTTTCCAGTTTGAAACTTTTTTTTGGTATATATGATTTACTGACCTCCGATGCCACCATAGCCTTAAGTTTGTATTCTACATCAACTATGGAATATTCTAAAATAGTTGTTGGATTATGCAGCCCACCAAAGTAAGTAAGATAACGCAATATATCTATAGGTCTTTTCTATTCTGTTTTGTTTCTGAATTCTATTTTCAGGAATTGTGCACTGCAAGCTTCTTTTTCAAACTACTTGTTGGATAGCTACACCAACCACAGTCACTGAACAACTCTCTTCATTCTTGGTTCTGGACACATGGAGAAGAATATGATATACTCCTTGTGGCAGAAGACCCTGAAACCCCCCTGAGGAAAACGACCAATTCAGTTCTTTTAAAATATATTCTAGTTAGAAATTTGAGTGTATTTTTCAGCTGAATAATTATTTCTTTTAGTTCTGGAGATCTTTCATCTCATATCCTTTATAATGTTACTTCTCACCACGCCCTATCTGAGCTTAGTCTTCAGTACTTAATTGATGTTTGCCAAACTATTTCAATCTAGCCTCTAAATCTTTTAATCTCTATTACATATTTTAAAATCAAACTTGCATTTTCCTATACCTCGATATCTTTCTCAATAGTATTTTCAAATTGACTAATTTTCTCTTCAACTTTGCCAGTTTTGAGCCTTGAAATTATACAATAATTGTGAATTACTTTCTCAATGATCATATCATCGACTTCCAAGGTTTTTATTTTTTCTCTTATCCACCTGTGCTTATTTCATTTGAGTTTATTTTGCTTCTGTTTTTTAAATGTACTTTTATACTTTTGTCATAAATTCCGTTCTTCCACTTCTCCCTTTGAACATTTCAAATAAACGTATTTTATAGTTCTATAATATCATTTCTCCACGTGGAGTGAATTAATGTTCCAAATGTTGATTTCATTTTTTTCACATTATATTATTTTTAAGTTTTTGGGAAACCCTGGTGGTGTAGTGCTTAAGAGCTACGGCTTCTAACCAAAAGGTTGGCAGTTCAAATCTACCAGGCACTCCTTGGAAACCCTATGGGGCAGTTCTACTCTGTCTTGTAGGGTGGCTATGAGTCGGAATGGATTCAACGGCAGTGGGTTTATCTTTAAGTTTTAGGGTATGGGGTTGAATGGTTATTTTAAGGGAGAGAATTGCCTTTCTGCTTGTATTAACTATATTCTAATTTTTTTAATATAATGCTTTAACATCCACATCAAGTAACCTTTCTCAACCCTGGTCTGCTATACCTAGATAAGAAGCTCTCTCAATTTCCCCTTTGGGAGAAACGAGAGCCCCAAGGCTTGAATTTCAAATATAGCTGACCAATAAAATCCCCACTTTCTCTGAATTCTCCTTGTCACATGTCCTGCAAAAAGCACAATACAGCTGCTTGCACACTGTCACATCCCATCTCTGATTTGTTTTTCCCCATTTGGTCCTCCTGGGCATGCTGTGAATACCAGAAACTGTGAATATAATAAACATTTAAGTGTTTATGGCCTTCCTCTCTTGATTTTTGTTTGACCTTACCATACCTCAAACATTCTGTTACATCAAGTTAAAACACTCTATCCCTGCCCCCAGCTGTTTTTCTGCGTCTGTGATTACCACTCTTTGGGTTTCAGATTTGTAATTATTTCAGTCTAGACGCAAGACCCTTAGTTTAAAACTAGGTATATAAAAATTGTTCAGGCCTTGAGTTGTGGTATTATCAGGGGATATTACAGTCGGTCCTTGAACCAGTGTATGGTTTGGTTCATTTCGCAGTAAGGAAGCTGTGTCTTTTTGGTTCCTCCCTTTCTAGAAGCAGTCAGCGATTGGTTGAAGTTCTTTCAGGCTCTTCTTATGTTGAAGAATCACACCCCAAGCTCTACTTCAAGCTGTGCGACTTGCTTGGTATCCCATTTGCAATGAAGCAATTTATTCCCTATTGCATTGTATTATGCAGACTCACTTATAACACTGCCTGCTTCAATAGCCAGAACCTAGAAGGTTCACGGGTTTAGACCCACTCAACACTTAGCATGGAAAACCTGGTAGTGTAGTGGGTAAGTGCTACAGCTGCTAACCAAAAGTTTGGCAGGTTAAATCCACCAAGTACTCCTTGGAAATTGTATGGGCATTTCTACTCTGTCCTATAGGGTTGCTATGAATCAGAATCGACTCAATGGCAACGGGTTTTTGTTTTGTTTTGTTTTTAACATTTAGCATTTCTGTTCTGTTGAGGATTCATGTAGATATTTATTTTGGTTTTGAGCCAGGCAATGGGTTTTGGTAAGAGTTCTTGGATGGTGCAAATGGTTAGCATGATCAACTGCTAACCGAAAGATTGGTGGTCTGAGTCCATCCAGAGGTGCCTCGGAAACCCTGGTGGCGTAGTGGTTAAGTGCTACGGCTGCTAACCAAAAGGTTGGCAGTTCAAATCCACCAGGTGCTCCTTGGAAACTCTATGGAGCAGTTCTACTCTGTCCTATAGAGTCACTATGAGTCGGAATCAACTTGACGGCAACGGGTATGATACGGTAAGGTAGAGGTGCCTCAGAAGAAAAGTCTAGCAATCTATTTCAAAAAATTAACCATTGAAAACCCTACGGATCACAGTTCTACTCTAACACACTTGTGATCATCATGAGTCAGAATCAACCCAGTGGTAATTTTTACTGTTACATGAGTTTAGTTTTCTCATTTATATGTTACTTCTTATTCCTATGTCTCTAGAGCAGAAAAGGGTTAGCTAAAATGCAAAATGACTAGGTTGCTTTGGTAAGAAATCATCTTCCTAGAGTCTTAAGGAATATCTCAGGTATGTCAGTTCTATTGCTTGAAACAAACATACAGACACACATACACACTCTAGAAAGATATGGCAGCATGCATCTTCTTCTCAGCAGAGAAGTAAGTATGTTGTCAATCATTTGGAAATAAAAGGAGTTCTACCTTTATTTATTATTTGGATTCTTTCCTTACCAAAGCACTGATAATGTTCACGGCCTTCTAATGATGCCTGCCATCTACTCTAGAACTAGATTCTTTCCCTCTAGGGAGGCTGGTACTTGAATTGAGAGGAAGTCATCCTTATACCTGATAAGAGCCCTGAAACATGTGGTTGAATTAAATTGCAAATGGTATTCCCTTAAATTTTATTTTCAGTTAAATACCACTTAACATGTAGAGCAAATCTTTTCTCCTTCAAAATGCATGACGGCCATTAAAAGCATTAATGAATGCTTTTAAACCTATTCCCTGAGCCTTAAGATATAACAAATTATAAATTCATAGCTTCTTTTTAACTATAAAGATGGAAAAAGGAGGCAGGTATTGCATCTGGGCCAGGGAAGTCAAAACTTTACTTGAAAACTAGAGAAGACTCTGGCGGTTAAGCCAACATCTTCTCTTTGTGTGTCTCTGATTGGAGTCATGTAGAAGTTACGTAAGCCCTGTTTTCAAGGATCTACCAGAGTTTTTATCCTTCTTTTAGCCACAGGATTTGCTTATAGTGTCTTATTACAGAAGGGAAGTAAGATGAAGAGAAGGAAAAAAAGAAAATTAATTTTAAAAAAGGAGAAAAAGAAAGAAGTATAAATTGCTTATCTGTTTTGCCTTTCAGAGAGCTGTTGTTTGCTTTGTGATTTCTAAATGCCATTTTTTTTTTTTAAAGTGGCTTGTTATGTTTAAAGGCTATTGCCTCTTTTCTAAATATGACTACTACCACTCTATTAGTAGCATTTTGTTCCAGAGGCCAGGTACCTCAGGTTTCTTCTAGCTCTGGTACACCAAACAGCAAACATATTCTAGCCTCCAACTTTGCCATGCAAATTCTGTCCTGTTTGCACCACCCATTGTTTAGCCTTTCTTTGTTCAGAAGTGAGAAGAGAAGCTTTAGCATCAAAAGACACTATTCATGTCTGCAAACTGGAAACATTTCCTCTGTACTTAACCCCACTTACTCCAACAATTTGCTCCAGGTAGATGTGCGACTTCCAGGGAAATCAAATAATCCAGGATCTCACAATGTAAGTGAAGGCATGGGGAAGTTGGGATATGAGTTTGCTCTACTTGTTACATTTTGGATTCTTGATTTTATTTCCATCAAGAATCTATAGAACAATTTTCTCCTCAGATATTCAGCCATCTTCTATTTTGGGTCTAGTGGAGGCTACAAGGCAGTCATAAGACTTTGAACACTTCAAGGACTATAAATCCACTTTAATTATTTTTCAAGGATTCTTCTCTTGTCCTCTCTATCCACCAGCAGCCACAATACCTGCTAGCATAGATAAAGAGAAAGAAATGAATGAATGAAGTTTAAAGGTGGAGTAAGAATGAATCAAAACTGGGCAGTAAAAATTCAACACCAATATGCTGTTGTCAGGTGCCAAGTTGATTCTGACTCATAGTGACCCATTGTGACAAAGCAGAACTGCCCCATGGTTTTCCTAAGCTGTAATCTTTATGGGAGGAGATTACCAGGTCTTTTCCCCCACAGAGTCTCTCGTGGCTTCGAACCACCATCCTTTTGATTAGCAGTCGAGTACTTAACCTTTGCACCACCAGCAGTCCTTGTCACCAATATACACCCCACAAAAACCTAGAAGGATCTTCCATTCCATACTAAGAATAGTAGAATTTCCTTTCACTATTGAAAGATAACAGACTCTGCCTGGGCTACCACAAAAATAGCAAATGCTGGGATGTGCGAATTGTCACATTTCTGGTGCTAAATGCCAAGGTCAGGTAACTCAGAGGTCGCGTGTTATTCTGTCATCAGAAGCTACATCTTTTATGAGTTAACACATCTCATCTTTTCTCCTCACAGTTTATTATTTTGAAAGCTCTAACACATTAATTCTACTGCCAAAGAATTGTGTTTCTTGTTATTATTTTTAAGTTCTTTCATTCGTCTGTGTCAGCAGCTGCACTTGGTACTCCAACACGACTGATTGCAGGAAGAAATCCCAGAGCAGAAAATGGGAAAGGCACACTTGCGGTGTCAGGAAAAACCTGCTTAGTTAGAGTCTTATCTTGGTGCCCTGTTGCCCTTTTTAAACAAATGTATTGAATTTTTGCACTTTATTGCTGCCTCTTAGACCACCATCTAAAATAGACTTCTCTAATTTTGCATGTGTGAGAGTTTAACAAACGATCCCATATTGCCTTTCACAGGGGAGGTTGTTAAACTGGATTATTGTACACCTAGAACAACACACGTGAAGCACCTGCAGCTCCCCAGCTATTGACATTGTTTTCTTTCCCCTGCTTCCAGCAGCTTCATGAATCATGAGCTGGACAATGAACACACAGTAGCCAATAAAATTCAGCATGCTCTCCGTAAGTCGCATGCATTTCGGAAATGTGCCTCTGATTGAACAAGACCTTCCTGGGGAAATGACGGGCACAGAGTATTCCCAATGGAAATATCGCTTGTAGACTATCTCATTTAATTGTATTGCCAAGTTCACCAGTTGAAGTTACCACCTGTTGCCCTTTCATCCACTTGATTTTTGGTCTTCCTGTATTTATTATCATAATTGTATAATTAATAGTGACAGTGGCTTATATCAGAAACACCTGGCAGTGGCAGAGCTAGAAATAGATTGTTAGTTGGGCCTTCAGCTTTAGTAGTCAGGTTCAGGGACGAGGAAGCCTACAATGTTAGCATCCCAGCTGTGGGAAGATTGCCTTTCCATGACCCATGTCCATGGAATAAATCAGGTGCAACTTAAAAGGCCTCTAGAAACATTAAGGGAAAAAGATTGTTGTAGCCCTTAAGCTGAAACTGCTAGTCAGAACAGAAAGTTAGCTAAAATTACGATGCAGAAATGAATTGTCAAGGCATTTTAAGTTCTTCTTTCTTCCCTACTCTTCTTTTAACGTTCCTGTGCACATCTTCACTCCCTTTCACCTACTGCTATGTTCTATCCCCAAGGGTCTCCCTTCTGACACCTTGCTTTTGTTCAGATTTTTATTGAGGCACTTCCTGCTCCTAAAGGACCCAGTTCTATCATTTAAGGAAGGCAAAAGATTTCTCCATACCTTTTTTATTTTTTTTAATTTATTTTGTTGTTGAGGATATAAACAGCAAAACATACACCAATTCAACCATTTCTACATGTACACTTCAGTGATACTGACTACATTTTTTGAGTCGTACAACCATTCTCATCCTCTTTTTCTTAGCTGTTCCTCCTTTGTTAACATAAACTTGCTGCCCTCTAAGGTTTCTATCTTATGTTTGGAGTTGCTGTTGTTACTTTGATCCCATAGAGTAGTTCTTAAAAGAACATAATGCTCAAGGCAGACATTTTTTAGTAGTTAAGCTAAACTATTGTTTGGTTTTAAGAAGACTTCAGGGGATATTGTGGTTTATGTTTTAAAGATTATCTCAGGGTGATAGCTTCAGGGATTCATCCAGCCTACGTGGCTCCATAAAGTCTGGAGTACATGAGAATTTGAAATTTTGTTCATCATTTTTCTTCTTTTGATCAGGACTCTCTCTTGGAATCTTTGATCAAAATGTTCAGTAATGGTAGCCAGCCATCATCCAGTTCTTCTGGTTTCATGGCAAAGGAGGCAGTTGTTCATGGAGGCTGTTGGCCACACATTCCATTTCCTCCTCCTCCTATCCCTGATGCTTCTCCTTTCTCTGTTGCTCCAGGCAAATGGAGATCAGTTGTAGTGCATTGAATGGCTGCTTGCAAGCTTTTAAGATCCCAGGCACTACTCAAGAAACTAGAAGGTAGGACAGAAACACTAAACATGTTAGTAGGTCAATTAACTGGGATGTCACATGAAACCATGACCTTAAACTTCCAATCAGGTCTGTCAGTTTGTTGTACTTTGCTGGCTCACGTGTTGCTGTAATGCTAGAAGCTATGCCACAGGTATTTAAAATACCAGCACTGTCATCCATGTTGGACAGGTTTCATGGGAACTTCCAAACTAAGACAGGCTAGGAAGAAGGACTTGGAGGTCTATTTCTGAAAAAACTGGCCAGTGAAAACCTTATGAATAGCAGCAGAACATCATCTGGTATACTGCAGGAAGATGAGCTTCTCAGGTGGGAAGGTACTCAAAATGCCACTGGGGAAGAGCTGCCTCCTCAAAGTAGCGTTGGCCTCAATGGCATGGATGGAGTAAAGCTTCCAGGACCTTCATTTGCTGATGTGGCATGAGTCAAACTGAGAAGAAACAGCTGCAAACATCCATTAATAATTGGAACATGGAATGTACAAAATATGAATCTAGGAAAATCGGCAGTCATTAAAAATGAAATGGACCACATAAAGATCAATATCCTAGGCATTAGCAGTAATGGCCATCCTGAATTGGACAATCATATGGTCTACTATTTGGGGAATGAATATTGAAGAGGAATGGAGTCACATTCATAATCAAAAAGAACTTTTCAAGATCTCTCCTTAAGCACAATACTGTCAGTGATAGGATAATACCCATACACCTACAAGAAAGACCAATTAATAGGATTATTATTCAAATTTATGCAACAATCACTAATGCTAAAGATGAGGAAATTGAAGATTTTTACTAACTTCCACAGTCTGAAATTACTGGTGATTGGAAAGAAAAAGTTGGAAACAAAGAAGAAGGATAGGTAGCTAGAAAATAGAACCTTGGTGAGAGAACTAACATCAGAGAACATGTGACAGAATTTTGCAACACCAGCAACTTCTTCATTGCTAATATCTTTTCTCAACAACATAAAAGGCCACTATAAACGTGGACCTCACTGGATGCAAAACACAGGAATCAAATCAACTATATCAGTAGAAAAAAATGATGGAAAATCTCAATATCATCAGTCAGAACAAGGCCAGGGCAGACTTTGGAACAGACCATCAATTGCTCATACGCACATTCAAGTTGAAGCTGAAGAAAATAAGAACAAGTCCATGAGACCAAAGCAGAAACTTATGTATAGCCCACTTGAATTTAGAGACCATCTCGAGAATGCATTTGACACATTGAACACTAATCACTCAATACCAGATGGCTTGTGGGATGACATCGCAGATATCATACATAAAGAAAGCAAAAAGTCATTAAAAAGACGGGAAAGGAATAAAAGACCAAAATGGATGTCAGAAGAGACTCTGAAACTTGCTGTTGAACATCGAGTAGCTAAAGAGAATCGAAGAGATGATGAAGTAAAAGTGCTGAACAGAAGATTTTAAAGGGCAGCTCAAGAAGACCAAGCAAAGTTTTATAATGACATGTGCAGAGACCTGGAAGTAGAAAACCAAAAAGGAAGAACACGCTCAGCATTTCTCAAGCTGAAAGAACTGAAGAAAAAATTCATGTCTCGAGTTATAATATTGAAGGAGTCTTTGGAAAAAATATTGAAAGATGCAGAAAGCATAAAAAGAAGATGGGAGAAATACAGAGTCACTGCACCAGAAAGAGTTGGTTAACAAGCAACCATTTCGAGAGGTAGCATATGATCAAGTACTGCTGGCATTGAAGGAAGAAGTCCCAAGTTGCACTGAAGGCATTGGTGAAAAATAAGTCTACAGGAATTGATACAATACCAGTCGAGATGTTTTAACCAACTGGAGGTGCTCATTCATCTATGCCAAGAAATTTAGAAGACAGCTATCTGGCCAACTGACTGGAAGAGATCCATATTCGTGCTCATTTCAAAGAAAGGTGATCTAACAGAATGAAGAAATTATTGAACAATATCATTAATGTCACACTCAAGCAAAATTTTGCTGAAGGTAATTAAACACTGTTACAGCTATACACTGACAGGGTACTGCCGGAAATTTAAGCCAGATTCAGAAGAGGACATTGAATGTGGGATATAATTGTTATGTTAGATGGATCTTGGCTGAAAGCAGAGAACACCAGAAAGATGTTTACCTATGTTTTACTGACTATGCAAAGGCATTCAACTGTGTGGATCATAACAACTTATGGATAATATTGTGAAGAATGGGAACTCCAGAACACTCATTTGTGCTATGAGGAGCCTATACATAGACAATAAGGCAGTTTTTGGAAAAGAACTGGGGGGTACTGTGGGGTTTAAAACCAGGAAGGTGTGCATCAGGGGTGTATCCTTTCACCAGACATATTCAGTCTGTACGCTGAGCAAATAATCTGAGAAGGTAGACTATATGAAGAAGAAGGCAGCATCAGGATTGGAGGAAGACTCATTAACAACTAGCAATATGCAGATGACACAACCTTGCTTGCTGAAACCGAAGAGAACTTCAAGCGCTTACTGATGAAGATCAAAGACTATAGCCTTTAGTATGGGTTACACCTCAACATTAAGAAAACAAAAATCCTCAGAGCTGGACTAATAAGCAACATCATGATAAATGGAGCAAATATTGAAGTCGTTAAGAATTTCATTTTGCTTGGATCCACAATCCACCCCCTTGGAAGTAGCAGTCAAGAAATCAAAAGATGCAATGCATTGGACAAATCTGCTGCAAAAAACCTTTTTAAAGTGAAGAAAAGCCAAGATATCACTTTGAGGACTAAGATGTGCCTGATCCAAGACATGACACTTTCAATCGCTTCACAAGCTGGACAATGAATAAGGAAGACTGAAGAAGAGTTGATGCCTTTGAATTGCGGTTTTGGTGAAGAATATTGAATATACTACCTACCGCCAAAAGAACAAACAAATCTGTCTTGGAAGAAGTACACCAGAACGCTCCTTGGAGGCAAAGATGGCAAGACTTCATCTTACATACTTTGGAAATGTTATCAGGAGAGATCAGTCCCTGGAGAAGAACATCATGCTTCATAAAGTACAGGGTCAACAAAAAAGTGGAAGACCCTCAAAGAGATGGATTGACACTGTGGCTGCAACAATGGGCTCAAGCATAACGACGATTGTGGACATGGCGCAGGACCCAGCAGTGTTTCGTTCTCCTATACATAGGGTCGCTGTGTATTGGAACTGACTCAACAGCACCTAACAAGAACAAGAACATGGTAGTTCTACTCTCCATATTTTCTGAGAGCTTTCATGTCTTCCTTTCTCTCTCTTCTGAGTATGTTGTATGCGGTAATCTAGGTTCAAAATTCAATCACGTAATCATTTTTTATAAAGTATTCAATCATCTGTATAACCTTAATGATGATTTGGAGCTCCCAGGGGAAAGGTCACACCTTTCTACCAACCAAGGCATGGCTTTCTACCAACTCCTTGGCTCCTCCCTTAGTTCCCCAACTCCTGGGACAACAAATTCTATTCCTATAGAATAATTCTGCTTTCCTTAACTTTACTTGGAGTTTCACCACTTATATCAAAAGGATGGTTAAATAATACTTTCCAAACACAGAATTCTTCTTAAGGAATTAGAGTAGACTGCTAAAAAAATTGTATTTGGAAGGGCATGTCTCTTGGTGCCCAATCTTTATCGCCTTCAAATTTGGTTCAACTCTAATATTTTCTATGTTTTGAGAAAAGCTGGACTAGAGATGATCAAAAGGCAATGGAAATAGAAACTTTCTCTCTCTTAACCTTTTTTGGATGAAGTGTAAGAAAATAAGACATAGGCAATTTAAACAACAAAGGGTTGAAAAAAAAAAACACTTTACCAAGTCTATTCATTGTATTAATATTACTTGGTTACAGCTAAATTTATAACTTGGTTATAATTTAAAATACTCTTTCAAGAACACAATGCTTTTTTTTTTTTACATAATTATTTTAAATCCCAGAAGAGGTGGATTACTTTCCAATTTGGTTGTACTGGGTATTCAAAATCATAAAATGGTAAATTGAAAATGGTGGATCTTGAATAAGATTGATCTTAGAAGTCATCTACAGTTTTGCAGGTGAGGAAGTTGAGACTGGAGGATGTTACATGATTTGCTACAAGGCCATACAGACATTCCCTGGTAGTGTCAAGGCCTACCCCCGTTATGGTGATTCTCAGACCCATTCTTAAATTATTCTATGCTGCTGCTCCTTGGCCTCAGACAATAACCTTGTGTAGCTACTATCCTTAACTTTTTCCGTCCAAATGGATATTTTATATTAAAGGAGACTTGTTTGAATGAGTATAATTCATACATGTTTTAAAACAATCAGGATTAGATTAATGTAGGGTTTATTAATCTGTTGTTGTTTGTTGCCATCTATTCTGCTCCAACTTACGACGACCTTATGTATAACAGAATGAAATGTTGCCTAGTCTTGTGCCATCTCCACAATCTTTGCTATATTTGGGCCAATCACTGGGGCAATTGTGTCAATCCACCTTATTAAGGGTTTCCTTCTTTTTTGCTGATCTTCTACTATACCAAGCATGATGTCCTTTTCTAGCAATTGGTGTTTCCTGATGACATGTCTAAAAGTAAGCAAGCCAAAGCTTCACCATCCTCTCTTCTAAGAAGTGTTCCGGTTGTGTATACTACCGAAAAACCAAACTCATTGCTGTGGAGTCAATTTTGACTTACAGCAACCCTGTAGGACAGGGTAGAACTGTCCATAGGGTTTCTAAGGCTGTAATCTTTAAGGAAGCCAATTGCCACATCTTTCTCCCGTGAGGCAGCTGGTGGGTTAGAACTGCCAATCTTTTCGTTAGCAGCTGAGCCCTTAACCACCGCGCCACCAGGGATTTTTTGTATGTATTAGTCTGTGGTACATTAATAAATATGCAGCTTATAATACATGGGTTAATATTGAAGGTCTAACTTTGCCCAATAGCTAAACATTACTGAGAATGATGAGAAAAAACGTTTATCTTTGAAAAACCCAGTTGAAGAGACAATTTCTCAAACTTCATCTCAGTTTTAGGATGGTACACATTGGGGAGTCATTCTAGATGTTTAGTCGCTTACTTATGTGACTTTGGGCAAATCACTTCTACTACTCAGCCTGAGTTTCCTCATCTGTCAAACAGGGATAGTAGTACTTACTTTGCAGAGTTTGGTTCTGCTAAAAAATGAAAAAAATGTATATATGAAAGACCCATTCCTGGAGCACCCAAAAGTTAATAGTTTTTCTCCTCTCTCATTTGTCATTTCAATTTTACTTGAATTATTAACCAAAAATTAGCTCATCTATTTCCTAGATCCCTTTTCAAAATAAATCTCTTTTCACTTTTGCTTCCCTCTAGGGACAGTAGTAATATTTAAATACATGTTGGAAACATAGTAACTCTTCTCTTTTCTTTTTAAGACAATACTCATTTGTGATAGAACTGCCACATCCTATTGAAGAATAAGGAAAGTCTGACGATGAATGACTGTTTTCTAGAACATGGGTAAAGCATATTTGGTAGATTAATTCTCAATTCACCTTCTCAGAGGAAAAGGACAAAACCCTCATTTACTAAGATTCTACAGAGATTTTTCAGGCAAGTCCCTACCCAGCCCTTCAACAGTCTTTGCTTTGAAGCATCCATTCCCCAGTACTTGACTTCCTTGACCAGGTCCAGAAAGTTTTTTTGAGCCACAAGAAGACTCTGGAAACCATTGTCTCCTTCAGCTGACATTCACGTGTCTCCATGGCGCTCAGGGGAGGGATGGCATATGTGCTTATCAGGGAATCAATCTTTCTGCCCGTCACCCTCTTTTTCTTCAGGAGAAAGCGAGTTAGTGCAATTACCTCATCCAGAACAATTACCTCACGTTAAACTGTTTATTCTCCAGAGAAAGGTGTTTGGGAGCAGGTAGTGCTTTGGCAAGAGAGATGGATTTTTTAAAAGTACTTGTATCAATATTGAGCGTGGGCAGTGAGAAACTATTGGGAAGGTTGTCTTTCTTTCAAACTAAGACATCATTTTCTATTGGGATCAGCCAGGCAAGAGAGGACATATATTCGGGCCGGCTAAGTTCTGGCACTATTTTGGGGACCCAGTCCTGGGGGAGATGGCCTGACTACAGAACATGGGACTCAAAGTAAAAATCAGGGTGTATTCTTGGCTCTGAAACTGTCGGGCCTTGGACAATCTCTTAAATCCCTCCTTCTGCAAAGGGGAGAATAAGAGGCAACTGTAAGGTACTTTCAAAAGCACTCGAATAAAGATTTTACAGTTTGGTAAAACCAAACCATAGTTTTAAAAAGTCTTCTTTGTTCTTGCTATAAAGGCACAAATGCCCAGCACATCTCTCTCTGATACTTATAACAAAAATAAGAACAACAACAAAATCCAAACCCATTGCAGATGAGTGGATTCTGACTCATAGTGACCCTGTAGGACAGAGTAGAACTGCCCCGTAGGGCTTCCAGGTAGCAGCTGGTGGATTTGAACTGCCAACCTTTTCGTAGCAGGCTTAGCTCACCGTAGCTCTTAACCACTCAATCACCAGGACTCCCTAATATTTATAGGAACGGCAATTCTCAGGGCCCAAATTAAAACACAAAAACAGAAGCTATCAGAAACAAAGGAGCTCTGGTGGCTCCTTGGTTAAGGGCTGGCCTGCTAACGGAAAGGTTGATGGTTGGAGCCCACCAGCCTCTCTTCAGAAGAAAGATGTGGCAGTGTGCTTAAGCAAAGATTTTAGCCTTAGAAGCCCAGTGGAGCAGTCCTGTTCTGTCCTATAAGGTCACTATGAGCAATGGGTATCAGAAACGTGGGGCCTTTCTCAAAAGTCTGAGGATTCCGGAGTGATGAGGACAACAGAAGAGAAATTGGAAAATAAAATAATTCAAACAAAAATCGATCATATAGCCCTTGCTGCACCCAATATTGTCATTTTACCACCTCTTAATTTTTTAAAAAATTTAATTTATATGCACACATAAGGAAGACAGAAGAAGAACTGACTCCTTTGAAACGTGGTGTTGGCAAAGAATATTGAATATACCATGGACTGCCAAAAGAACGAACAATCTGTATTGGAAGTACGGCCAGAATGCTCCTTAGAAGCAAGGATGGCGAGACTGCGTCTTACATACTTTGGATTGTTGTCAGGAGGGATCGGTCCCTGGAGAAGGACATTATGCTTGGCAGAGTACAGGGTCAGCGGAAAAGAGGAAGACCCTCAAGGAGGTGGATTGACACAGTGGCTGCAACAATGAGCTCAAGCATAACAACATAGATTGTACGGATGGCCCAGGATCCGGCAGGGGTCCGTTCTGTTGTGTATCGGATCGGGGTCGCTATGAGTCGGAACCGACTCGACGGCACCTAACAACAACAACATATATATTTAGCATAGGCGCAATATTGAATTTGTTCCAGTGTCATTTTTTTCCTACTTGACTTTTTTTTTTCTTTTGTCACTTATTCCGGAGGGATTTCTGAGCTGATGTGGAAAAAAGGAAGAAGGAGAGTCAGGACTTTGAGAGGACCCAAAGTTGAAGAAAACTGAGCGGATTTCCTGGCAGCATCGGGGCTGCCGAGATGGCCCCGTCTTTCTGCGCTGCTTTCGCCTCCAGGGGGGCTGCGGGCTTTGCGCGCACACATCCCCAGGCATGTCCTCCCTTCCCCAGCCCGGTCCCGGCCTCCGTTCCTTTCTCCGGGAGAGGGGGCTACTTGCAGAGCGTGGGGAGACCTGGGGGCACGTGGAGGCACCGCCCGGCTCACCTGCACCTCCCCCTGCCCACCCCGCGCGCCCGCCCACCCCGCGCGCCCCGCCCCGGCCCGGCTCATTGGCTGCCGCGCCGAGGGGCGGAGACCGGGCGGTCGCGGGGTCTGCTCAGCGCCGTGGACTCGCGGCTCCGCTCGGTAGTCCGGCGCCGGCCAGCGGCGTGAGGGCTGTGGGCGAGCCGGCGGGAGACTCGGGTAGCGGCCGTGGCGGCAGCGGTCGCCCCTCTGTAGGGGGCTATGGAGGCGCGCGCTTTCTCTGGGTGCCAGTCCGGCGGCGACTCGGAGCTCCCTGCCCCGGGGCCTTAGGGAGCGGCCGTGGAACAGTCGCTCGCTAAAGCCCCCCGGGACCCCCGCGTCTCGGCCCTTGCCTCGTCGTGCCTCTCGCGGACTCCCGGGGCGCGGAAGAGGAGCCGGGCTCCGGAGTGGGGCGAGGAGCATGGGGACAGCGGCCGCCGCAGGAGGAGGCGGCGGAGGGGCGCGCCGGTGGCTCCCGTGGCTGGGACTCTGCTTCTGGGCGGCGGGGGCCGCGGCTGCCCGAGGTAAGCAAGCGCTGGGCAGGGCGGGCGGCTGGCCTGGGAGCGAGGGCGAGGGAGCGCCGGCCACACGGAGTGGGACCCGCACTGTGGCGTTGGCTTCCCAAGTTGCGCCTTGCACCTCCCCGCGCGCCGAGCCGAACGGGGTGGGAGTCGAGCGAGGACCTCCGAGAGGACCACTGCCTCCCACCCGAAGTTTGCGACCTGCTGCAATCCTACAGGTTGCTGTGACCCGGCCCCTGTCCTTTACACTGCTCGCCTGCTCCATTTTCCAAGCCCTCCCCAATTGCTGCAGACTGAAGAGTCCCCCCTTCACTCCCATCTCGCTCTCCCCTGTTCCCTCTACTTCTTTCCAAGGCGAGATCGTTCATGGGTGGGTACCCATGGTGATGTCCGAGAGTTTCTGGGGAGAATGGTTGAATGATGAGGAGTCTCTGTAGGGTTAGGGGGTTTGAATCGAGAGGGCGCCTTTTTCCCTTCAGGGAGCAATACCCTTGCCGGGGTCCTCTGGCTTGCGCCAAGTGTGGTTTCCATCCCTTGGGCGACCCTAGTCCCGGCTCCTAGCTAGTACTGGGTTTTCCTGCGCGGAGGCCGCGTGTGTGCCGGAGCCCCGGAGAGCTGTGTGCACCTCCCGGTTTAACTGCGCCTGCAGTGCCGAGCCGGGATAAGCGGTTGGCCCGAGGCTGCTCACCCGGCGCCTCCAGCTAGCGAGCGCACGGCCCCCGCGAGCGGCGGAGAAATCTCTCTTCATTCCGACTCGAAGCGTAGACCCCATTTCCTGTTTCTTCAGGACTCCCGCAGAGTGAAATTTTGCAACTGGTTTCAGCTCCACCTTGAGCGAGGACAGGGAGCATCAACTTAAAAATAAATCCCAGGGAGTTATTTTGAAGACGCTTAGAGGCAATTTCAGACAGCTCGAGTACTATGGCTTTACCTTTGAAATATTCCGGAAGCTTCTCTTTTCCGCCCTCCTTTACCCTTCTTCCCTGTGTGCCGTCCTTTAGGCTTAGGATATGTAATTGCATTAAATGATCTACCCAATGCTTGCCTGGCCAGAGGTGGAACTGAGCTGGCCGCCTCACCTTCTGCTCTGCTTGCTCTCCTACACGTATTCTGAGTAGCCGGGAGAAGGGACGGGTAGGAAGGGTAGAGGATGATCACAAAAGCACCCGTATAATCTCATTTTTATAAAAGCTAACGGTGTGTTAAAAGCAATCGTGCTGCCTGGAGTGAAGAATTAAAGAGAGAGGTGGATAGAGGCTTTCCGTTTTATGAATCTGTTCTGTGACTGTTTGCATTTGATTTCCTCAAAAGTTTTTTTTTTTTTTTAATGGAGTAAGCTTTTAAAAAGCAGGAAAGGCTTAAACCTGAGTCTCACTGATTGCACACCCTGGGTTATGGTGAAGCGTAATTCTTTCTCCCTTGTTGGAAGAAGAGCAAGCTCCTGCCATTTAATTTACTGTGGAGAATACCTCATTGCAAAGTCAACTCTGAGTTGTTTCTATACACTGTTACCGGGAAGAGCGGGCCTTTTCTTTTCTAAATGTTGATCTGAATCTGAGTTTTCATTTACTCTTCGGTGCCGAATACCTACCAGTGACTGACTATGTACTGACTCCTTGGAATTTGGTTCTTGAAATTGTCTTGAAGCCAGCTGTAAACAAGAGGTGGGGACGTGCCAAAAGCTTCTTGGAGTGGAGTTTCACCGACTGTGAAACTAAGGCTAGCACCTCTTGTCTGCAAGCTGTTCTTTAAAGGTCTCCTGGAAAACACACTGTACACTCTGCAGGCTTCGTTACAGCAAGTGGCTTGCACAGGTCATAGTAATGTTTAAGACACATGGAGCGGAGCAGTAGATCTGACTGCTATTTCCCTTGCAATATTTTACCTTCTGGGGTACGAAGCCCGTTACTCTTAGCGTCTGTCAGAGATGCCTCCAGAAATGAGTGTTAAGCAGGCTCTGAAACCTGTGAAGCCACATACACCTGACTTTGGACAGGACAGGAAATGGGCAAAATTGGGGTTTTCAGAACAGAGGGTGTGTTTCAATGTTACCTGAGGTCTCGCATCCCAAGAAGGTGCCCCATGCAGTTATAACCAAGAAGAGGTACGCTCGCAGGACATACTTGCTCAGTACTCTCACCATGCTCTATGGGGTTGGCTGTAGGTGGTTCTTATTTATCCAAGTAAATGGTCTTTGTTCTACCAGCCTTTTCACGTTGATCTGAACCAAGAAAGTCTACGTTTGCTTACCAATTGGCTATTTAGAATTATGCCGTTTGATTTGATGGTAGGAGAATTTTTAACAATTCAGGAACATTGTTTTGTTTTACAATGTTTATCATTTATCCGTTTCCAAGATGATTACCCCAATCCCCCCTCCCAACTTTTTTCTCTTCTTTCCCTCTATGGTTAAGATAAAAACCTCAGAAAGTCAGAGGAACATTTCAGATGATTGGCTTTGAATATAGTAAGAGAGGAAGACACTTGGGGGGCGAGGGACTGCCTGCAGAAACTAGGAGTAGCCCAAGGATCAATGTTTCTTTTCCTTCCTTTGGAAGTAAGATTTACTTCTTCAGGTTTATATTGTTGCCTGCTGGCATACCGTAAGGAAAACACATTGGTCCATGATTACGGTATATTTTAACACTTTCCAACTTAAAAGAACATTGTTTAAAAGTTATTCATGACCTGCCAAGTGCTAATTGAATCCATATCATACTGTCATATTGCTCTGTGGTTGTTCTTTGAAAAATAGGAGTACTACTGTTGATCTCATTGTGGCTCGTGTATTAGATACTGTACGTAAGATACCATAGTCATTAAAGGCAGAAAGGAAGATAATGTTAACTAGGCTTAGCTTTCACACAATTCCTTGACTTAAAAAAAAAAAAATCCTGGACAATTAAACCTTCCCTACAATAACTTCAGTAATGCATTCATGGCAAGAGAAATACCCATGAGGGTCATATGGTTTATACGTACTTAAATCCGTTTATCTGTCTAGTTCGTATAGTTGTAAATTCTGTAGTTGTTTGCACCTTAGTGAATGGTATTTTAGGCCTCCCCCCTTCCTTATCCTGTTCCTTTTCCTCAAAAATTTTGTAGGTCTATGAGAAAAGAGCCCTTTCCCTCAATTTCCTACTTATCTTACCCTTTTCTGATTCTTCGACTTGCTCCTAGTTCGAGCATCCCGGTGGCACCTCATTTTCCTACCCAGCAAAGTGGTCCGGTCGAGAGATCTCTTTAGCGTAGATCTTTTTAAGGATAGAGATGAATTGTTCTGACGTTGCCTTATAATGACAACACTTGGTACCCTTTTTTATCATGTCATAGAAAATGACCCATTACATACTTCATCTCTCTTTGAATGCGCCATCTTTGGGTATGTGGTTTCCATATGGTACCCTATGGAGCCCATGGGTCCTCCAAGTGAGCTCTCCTGTCTCAGGGCATTCTCACTGAACCTGTCAGATAGTCTAGACTTTACTGTCTTATTAGTTAGGGGAGCGCTTATCTGTTTATTTTCTACTATCATCCTTATCACTTCACACTTGTAAGCTTGTATTTTATTGTTTTCTTCCTTCCCAATATAGTACCCAACTTAAAACATTGCCAGCTTAATGGCTTATCAAGGGATTCGTTGTTCAGGAGCGAGTGATGATTTGATATTCTTCTTGTATGCCTTTTTGTTTTTTAAATATCTAGACTGGAGACCCAGGCCACGTGTAAAAAACAAAAAAAACCTGCTGCACGTGTATTGAAGGCTAATCCTAAGGCAGGTGTATAAGGAAAGATTTATTCCATAACATCCCCTTAAGTAAGGTGGGTAAGGGGTGTTTTCTTAATGGACATTGCTGGAGTTCATGGACAGCCCAGGTGTTTCGTCCTCCTTGATCACACCTTAGCTATTAATGTTGACTGTTCTTTACTTTTGGTAGTACCAGTTGGCCAGCTATGTCATTGTCTTGCCTTCGTCCTTGTTCTAACGCCTTCATGAACTAACAGCATGGCAGAATAACCAATGTGAACATTACCTTGTCATTCTCAGGCACACGCTATACCTAAAGACACTTACCTGCTCACTCCTCATTTTCTAAGTGGCCACTGTTGGCATGAGAACTACCATCATGTTACTACCACTTTTTTTGTATTATGTCTGTTTGTGAAGAGAAAGGATTTTTTGAAGCCTTGTTTGAATATAATGTCAGTAATTATTATATTTGGTGTGTGGCATTCATTATTCTAAAAGCTTTACACATATTAACTCATGTAGCCCTTAAAGTAGCTGTATAAGGTAAGTACTGTTATCATCTCTATCTTTAAAATAGAAAAAGGGGCACACAGAGAGGTTAAACATAACTTGCTCAAGGCCAAGGAGTTAGTATATGGTGGAGCCTGGATTTGAATCCACGCAATCTGACACTAGAGGCCAGAGCAAAAACAGTTTTCTAGTCTTCTCTGAAAATTAAATGATCCTTCTATTTTGGTGGGAAACCCTGGTGGCATAGTGGTTAAGTGCTACAGCTGCTAACCAAAGAGTTGGCACTTCGAATCTGCCAGACGCTCCTTGGAAACTCTATGGGGCAGTTCTACTCTGTCCTATAGGGTCGCTATGAGTCGGAATCGACTCGACGGCGCTGGGTTTGGTTTTGGTTTTATATTTTGGTGACAAAAGTGCTAAAATGGTATCTATTTAGCTATCAGAGTCATAGAGGAATTTACAGTCGCTTAAATAGATCTATAAATATATTCAGATAAAGCTAAGAGATTTCTGTTGTATGAAAACAAGCACCCTCTCACCATTCAGCCTAATATACTTTGGGATTGGATTCACACTTACAATTCTGAACGCAAGTGTCTAATATGATAGCTTGCTTTTTTTTTTCCCTCCAATTTTGAATTTCAACAGAAAATATTACTCTGATTGCGTACAGCATCCATGGAATGGCAGATCCCAAGGGACTATTTGTTGCACGTCTTGTATTTTTAGCCTTGTTTGCCGGGGAAGTGTGGGCCATGAGATTTGAGAATAGATTGCTAACAGCAGAGGCTGCTGTTTCTGCTGTTTTGGGTTCTCCTGCTGCTGCTTTTGTGAGGCAGATGGCTAGATTCATTTATAGAAAAGAGATATTCATTCTATTTTGCATTTCCACTTTGGAAAGAACTTTTAATTGTTTGTGCCACATTGCATCGTACGGCCTTATTGTGTGCGTACGCATGCTGTGCGTAGATAATTTTCAGAATTAGGCGGATGTTAACATATTCAGTTTGGACTGCATTAGAAATCCACTGCAAACTCCGTTATGTTTTTAGGATGTTTCTTTTGAAAGTGAGTATGGGTGCAATACCGTGTGTACTAAGTACTTTGTACTCCTTCCTTCTTAACCCAGTCAACTCCAGCTTAGCAGCAGAAACGTTAGCGCTGCGTTTATGAGGCTAAAGAAGAAGCCATAGACATATAGTACGTGTTTCAGATTGGCAAACCTGAAGTATTTCCTAATATTGCCCCAATAGGACAAGAGCAAAGGGAGACCTATATTCTTTCTCTATGGCCAATCACTTCCGATCTTTGTTTTCATAAATGAGGCAACCTGGAAAACTAAAAGCTATCTTCCAAATGAGGCCGATGAGAGCTTTGCTTCATGCACATTTTTACTTTCTGCCCTCCAGTGTCTGGTTCATGAAGGCAAAAGAGCCTTTGTTCCCAGAGAAATAGAGATGAAGAGTGACCTTGACATGGGTATTCCACCACTCGAACCCTCAACTGTAAAGAGAGGAGGGATCTTGTGGAAAGATATTACTGCAACAATGAGGAGATCGATTAAGGGTGGACTTCACATAAGCTTTGTTATTACCTAATTGAATACTGTAATTTCTCGATCAGGTAAGTCTGAGGGAAAATGACATTGCAGACATTCTAGAAGACAGGTGATTGGCAGGCAGGTAGGGGAAGCTGGATATCTAAGCTGTCAAAGTGGAGAAATTGTCCTGACCACTTCAAGAGCCCAGCCAACACTGGGATAACTATGTTTTGTGTAATATCATTGACAGATTTTAATAACTTGCTATAAAAGCAAATTTACTAAATATCCGTTGAGAAGATTTGCATCTAAATAAGATTTTGTCATGTTGTTTGAATGTCATTGGTAGCTTCTGCCAGCAGCAGCACTTATATAGTGGTTATGACATTTATTTTTAATTTAATTTGATAAAACATACTGGGGGAAGAGAGGAAACCAAATGATAATACCTGATGGAGCTGGTGGTATTTGAAGCTCACAAATCAGTGTTTTTCAAACATTAATATGTGTTTGAATTACTGCAGGTCTTGTCAAAATGCAGATTCTGATTCTTCGAATCTCAGGGAGGGGCCTGAGAGTCTGCATTTCTGACAAGCTCTCAGGTGATGCTTATACTGCCAGTCTGTTGTCCATTCTTTGAGTCACAAGGCAATGCCAAAACCAAAAGACCAAACCCGTTGCCTTCAAGTTGATTCTGACTCAGAGCGACCCTATGGGACAGAGTAAAACTGCCCCATAGGGTTTGCAAGGAGCGGCTGGTTCGTACTCATGACCTTTTGGTTATCAGCAGAACTCTTAACCCCTGCACCACCAGGGCAAGGCTATACCAAAACCAAATACCATATTTGTTGTCAAGTCGTTTCCGACTCATAGTGTCCCTGTGCGTGCAGAGTAGAACTGTGCTCCATAGGATTTTCAAGGCTGTGACCTTTCGAAAGCAGATCACCAGGCCTGCCTTCAAGGTACCTGTGGGTTTGTTTGAACCGCCAGCCTTTTGGCTAGCTGTCAAGCGCTTAACTGTTTGCGCCACTCAGGGACTCTGTAGATGATAGAAATTCAAGTTTTTGATTTTCGCCATTGTTCTTCACCGGCAGGCTAGCATGAAGTAGAGTTCAATAAAAGACTGTTTCAGAAATGCCAATAGAAGAATACCCAAACCAAACCCACTGCTGCTGAATCGATTCTGATTCATAGTGACCCTATAGGACAGAGTACAGCTGCCCCACAGGGGTTTCCAAGGTTGCCAATCTTTACAGAAGCAGACTGCCATATCTTTCTTCTGCGGAGGGCTGATGGATTCGAACTGCCGACCTTTTGGTTAGCAGCCTAGTGCTTTAACCACTGTACCACCAGGGCTCCTAATAGAATAATAAAAAAAAAAATAGGCAAGCACAAATGTCAGTATTAACTCAGACAACCATGCAGCCACCTATAAAACTAATAGATATTCAGTGGTACCATTCTGACGTAACATGTCATGGCTTGCGTTTATAAAGACAGATGGAATATCTTCTCTGGATTAACAATACTTTAGAAGCTTGGAATGCCTTTGAAGTAATTGGGGCTTTATGTCTGCATCTAATTAATTTCTTTATGGTAATAAAAAGGAAACTGAGTTCTCCAGAAGCTGAACAGTTTGCCCACAGTCACATTTTTGTATTGTCTTGACTGGAGTTATGCTTAAAAATGATCCTGAGTTCAAGATAATGAGAGAAAGAGGCTGCAGTTATGAAAGAGGTGGAACAAAATAGTCAAAATCAAACAACAAGCTGGATGAACCCTCAAAACTATTGCCTTGAGATAACCTTCAAACCTTCAACCAAAAATACCCCCTGAAGTCTTCTTAAAACCAAGCAATGATTTAGCTTAGTTGGGTGGATAGTAAAGAGTGTCTACCTTGAACGTGACACTTTTTTGAGATCTATCTATAGGGGATCATAGTGACAACAGCAACTCGAAAGATTAGATAGGAACCTTAGGGGCAGTGAGTTTCTGTTAATGGGGGAGGAACGACTCAGAAAAGCGGGTGCGAATGGTTGCACCACTCTAAGGGCGTAATCAGTGTCACTAGAGAAACTGTGGAGTTGGTGTATGTTTTGTTGTGTATATTATCAATAACAGAAGCAACAGCAAAATGCAATAAATTATTAATAAATAAGTAAATAAAACAGAGCAGTGTCTGTACGGAATACTGATATTCTTGAAGCCGTGGGATTGGTGCTGTTACAACATGGTGTGGGAGCCTGTGTTTGCTGCAAGACGGTGATCTCTGCTTGGTGGGATCCATCTTGTTTCCTGTTACTTCCCCAGCACCTGGCAGTGTCCCTCAGGGAGCACCTGCTGAGTAATACTTGTTACTGCAGCCTGATTATAGTAAGGTATAAGTAATACTTTGGTTAAGTTTTCTAAAATTTACTTAGTATTGTGATAAAGCTCTCAGGAAAATTTAGTTGCCAGAGCAAGAATTAAATAACCATAAGGAGGTTTTACTTCGTTGTTGTTTTGTCCCTCAATGGAGTATAAAAGCTTACATTTCTACATAGACTATTCTAGGAAGATTGATTAAGATGCAACACTATTTTGAATAAAATTCATTTGCATGGAACTTGACATTTTTATGGTGGCTTCACAACCTTGATCCCTCTGTATCTTCACATCCACGTTGACATTGAATGGATGATGACATTAAGTTTTGGAGATTGTTAAGTCAAAGTCAGATAGGTAGCAATAGATGATACTAGGACATAGGTAGCAATAGATAATACCAGGACTAGGAGCCTAGTCTTAAAAGGTTTCGGGGCCTTTTAGACATTACCATGTAATTCTGTTTTATCACTAAATAGATTAATTACATTTAAGTTTAGCTAAACAACATTTCTGCTCTTATTACATTTGCCAAAGGGGTGTGGATATGTGAGAATGTGTCACAGAGAAGGGGAAATCAATGAATAAAAATTCTGAATAATACCTGTGCTGCCTCCCTGGTCCACATTGTGATGTTTATTGTGGTCATAAACAGAGATAGCCACATCTCGGAAAAGGCGACAGAAAATATGTCTGGAGTGATTGGAGGAAAGCAAAATTGGAAATATACTTAAAACAGCGAGCTGTAGTTTTTTTTTTTTTTTTTTTTAGTATGGAATAGGAAACCCTGGTGGCGTAGTGGCTAAGGGCTACGGCTGCTAACCAAAAGGTTGGTAATTGGAATCTACCAGGTGCTCCTTAGAAACTCTGTGGGGCAGTTCTCCTCTGTCCTATATGGGCCCTATGAGCCAGAATTGACTCTATGGCAATGATTTTTTTTAATGTGGAATAAAAAACAAAACACCAAAGCCAGTGCCGTCGAGTCAGTTCCGACTCATAGCGACCCTATATGGAATAAAAAAAAAAACAAGTGATATGTAAAATATCCTGACCACCTCCTGTCTGGCAGTCTGTCATACTCTGGTGGCTGGCTTGTTGCTGTGATGCTGGAAGCCATGCCACCGATATTTCAGATACTAGCAGGGTCACCCATGGTAGACAGGTTTCAGTGGAGCTTCCAAGCTAACATAGGCTAGGAAGAAAGGCCTGAGGATCTACGTCAGAAAAGTAGCCAATGAAAATATATCGATCGCAACAGAACATTGTCCAGGATAGTGGACTGGACAACGTTTCATTCTGTTGTGCCTAAGATTGCCATGAGTGGGAGCCAACTTGAGGACAAATAACAGTGACAACAAAATATTCTGAGGAACTAAATAAGCAGTAATACTACCAAAAAAAAAAAAATTAAAGCAGTTAAAATAGCAAACTCACAAATCATTATTTATTCTGAGGTTTTATTAAAGATATCATTACAGACACCAAAACCTTTTTTGGAAATGTAATACTGGCTCCTCAAACTGTATGGCTTTCTAAATGCCTTGTCTTGGTTATTCATTTTGAGCGTATGTGCTTTATTTTTTTCTTTTTGCGTACATTTGTAATACAAGATGAAAGTCTTTTGATTTGGATTTGAAAGTAGTTTAGCAGCACAATGCAATTGGACTTCCAATAACAGTTTTCATCAATGTGTCCTTGAGAATTATCTAATCTATATTTTTAAAGGGTAGAGAAAAAAAAAAAAAGACCACAATAGAAAATTCTTTTCCAGAGAAATGTAAGTGTATTTTAAGCCTTTTGAAGGGAGATAGGGAAAGAGAATCCACCTTTCATCTGAATACAAAATCCCGCACCTACCTCAGTCTTAGAGCCAGAAAGCAGCTGAGGTGATTGCCAGACGCTTGCATCAGGAAATTTCCAAAGTTGTCTACCTTAAAAAAGCAATCAGGATATTCACAGGTTTTGTCAGTGTGAGGTGTGTGGGTGAGACGTAAGTATTTGGGGGCTTTGCTCTAAAGAAATAAAGTCAAATTAATGAACACGATTGTCATTAATTTTTTTTCTCCTTGAAACAAACAAAAAAGTCCATCTGATGTTTTTTGAACTTTAGCAGATAGCTCGGGATGCACATCCAGTTCTGGGATACCACTGTGAAAAAGACAACTCTACCGTACCACATCCTCCAGCAGAAAAGACAGGCGCTTGTGCAGGCAATTATTAATAATTGTCAAGGTGATAAGCGCTGCAGTGTGTGGCTATCTGTGTGTATGTATTACATATTAGTAGAATGTCATACATCATCATTATATCCAACGTACATCATTAAAATTCTGTGCCATTAATTTAAGTGACATTAATAACACTTAAACCTGAGATGTAGACACAATTTTCATTGCAAAGTCAGCCTCTCAGTCCTTAATTCCGGCACTTCCATTTTTTCCTTCGTGGTATCTCCTACCTAATCCCCAACACTCAGCCTTCTCTTGCTCTCTTTTCTCCTCAAGTCAAAACTGGCTTCCAGTGTATTAAGCAGTGTGGCGGGCTGGGAAGTTCAAGACTACGAGTCCTTCCCCATATCCCTTTTTTCGCTGATTCTTTTTATTTCGTTTTATAAGGAGAAGAAATGACTATATTGTTTTTAAAGCCCCTTCCTGCTTTGCCATTCTGTGGTGCTCTACCTTTTGTTGTCAGGAGCGTTTATTCACAATATTTTTGTTATTTCAAGAAGCGTTTCCTGGCATTTTAAATACATATCGAAACCTTGAATGAAGGGAGTGGAATTTGCAGGACAAATTACTGGGGCTTGAAGAAGGATGCTGGTAAGCCATGGCTTAAGCATTTCCAAGAATACGTCAACAATAAGGAAATTTAATTTTATATTTTCATTGTTCTTAAGTCAGCGATTGTAAACTTGGGCGTATTTGTACAGCTCTAGCGATAAAAGGGAGTTGAGTGGAAAGCAGCTGAAGGGATTAGGAAACCCTCAGCTTCAGCTCATTGTTGCTCAGTTGAGTGTGTGGGCCCTGGGTTGCTAGATAGACTTTTTCTTTTTTAATAGAAGTCATATTTGAAATATTATGTTAAATTTTCAGATTTTACTTCCTCTCATTGTTTTAATAAAACACTCCGACAAAATTCATGAGATGCAGCGCTCAGCCTTCCAGTTTGTCTTAAAGCAATGACTTTCTCCTATTTTGTGAAGAGATTTAAAGGATCAGGGTGCCAGTTGGTCCTTGTTTTTAATAATTTGTCTTTGAATCATGAGCATAGGAAGCTTTTTCTGGACTTGTAGATTAAAGTTGCCTAACATCAATATGTTTAAAGCATCCAAGTGGCCTTTGATTTAAAATTCATAAAACATTGATTTGATCACTTAATTTCTTTGTACCTCTGTTTCGTATTTGTAAAGAAAAGACAGGACATTAGATCACTGAAAAGAATCCTAAAATTTCTAAGCCAAAGCCCCAATTCCACATATGAGCAACCAAGGTATAGAGAAGTTTAGTAGCTTGCATGGCTTTTAGAGGTCATTTATGTCAGGACTTGCCCGTGAATCCACCTTTTCAGCTTCCCAGTGTTCTTACCTCTGTTTCTTTGCAGGTTTATGATAACAAAAAAGTAATCAATACAGGTACAAAGGAATTCAAAAGAATGATACCAGAAGTCTGAAGACTATTGATCATTTTACCCTTCTGTTAAAGGATGCTTTCCTTTTATTTAAAATGTTTATGTTTTTCTAAAACATCTTTGAAATAGGATAGATTTTTCTCCTTTGACTCTGTTCATAATCGCAGAATGCTGGGGCCATGATTTGAGGGGCTCCAGTTAGTTCATTATAGTAGAACTAATTAATATTGCAGAAGAGGTTTGCATTTTAGATTTGTTTTACGTTTGGATGAAATTTAGGGTGAGTCTTAAGCTTTTGTGCCAGTTACTTAAATTCTGCATCCTCGGTAATACATTTGCTCAGCATGAGTCCAAAAACTCATTGTCATCAAGTTGATTCCAACTCATAGTGACCCTATGGGAGAGAGTAGAACTGCCCTATAGGGCTTCCAAGTTGCAGCTGGTGGATTCAAATTGCCAGCCTTTTGGTTAGCAGCCTGAGCTCTGCACCAGTGTGCCACCGAAGCTCCGGTATGAGTCCAGTAAGCCCCAAAACCAAATCCATTGCTGTCAAGTTGATTCCAGCTCCTCGTGACTCTTCTATACGACAGAATAGAACTGCCCCATAGGGTTTCCAAGGCTGTAATCTTTACAGGCCCCTACGTGTCTGTCAGTTTGTTGTACTGTGGGGGATTGCGTGTTGCTGTGATGCTGGAAGCTATGCCGCCAGTATTCAGATACCAACAGGGTGACCCATGGAGGACAGGTTTCAGCTGAGCTTCCAGACGAAGACTAGGAAGAAGGACCTGGCAGTCTACTTCTGAAAGGCATTACCCAGGGAAAACCTTATGAATAGCAGCGGAGCATTGTCTGATATAGTGCTAGAAGATGAGCCCCCCAGGTTGGAAGGCCCTCAAAAGATGACTGGGGAAGAGCTGCCTCCTCAAAGTAGAGATGACCTTGATGACGTGGATGGAGTAAAGCTTTCGGGACCTTCATTTGCTGATGTGGCACGACTCAAAATGAGAAGAAAGAGCTGCAAACATCCATTAATAACCAGAACCTGGAATGTACGAAGTATGAATCTAGGAAAATTGGAAATCATCAAAAATGAAATGGAACGCATAAACATTGAGGATGGCTCAGGACCAGGCAATGTTTCGTTCTGTTGTGCATAGGGTCGCTATGATTTGGAACTGACTCATGATGGCACCTAACAACAACAACAACAACAACCTTTACAGGAGCAGACTGCCACATCTTTCCCCTGGTGAGTCCAGTAGTAGAACTTAAATAGCTTGGGAAATAATATATTCGCTTCATTTCCACTGATACTGTGTGGTGTTGGTGTCGTGAGGCAGAATGTGGAACTTCATACTTGACTCCAGCCCTGGTGTGCAGTGGTTAGGTATTCAGCTGCGAACGAAAAGGTCAGCAGCCTTGGAAACCCTAGGGGGCAGTTCTACTCTGTCTTACAGGGTCGCTATGAGTCAGAATAGATTCGATGGCAATGGGTATACCTGCCTTAAAGTAAATAAGTTTATAATGATGTTTGCTACAAGGAGTCCCTGGGTGGCGCAAAAGGTTAAGTTTTTTTTTTAGCAACTAACTGAAAGGTTGGTGGTTTCAGATTCACCCAGAGCTGCCTTAGAAGAAAGGCCTGGCAATCTGCCTCAAAAAATCAGCCAATAAAAACCCTTTGGAGCACAGTCCTTGTTTTTGTTTTAATTTGCTACATAGCCACTAACTCATAACAGGATAAGCGAAGTGCCTCTGATTTCCATTTTTCCGAGTTTAAATCTGGGTTTTCGTGCATGGTCAGAAGGTGGTGGTGTTTTGTGCCCTTGAGTTGATTCCAGCTCGTGGTGACCCCTCATGTGTCAGTAGAACTGCTCCATAGGCTCTTCTTGGCTGCAGTCCTTAGGGATGCAGATGACCAGGCTTTTTATCCCACAGTGCCTCTGGCTTGGTTCGAACCAACAACCTTTTGATTTGCCAGCCGAGTACGAACTGACCGTGCCACCCAGGCACCTGGTGAGAAGGCAGCACTTTTCAATCTGAATGGCCAGCCAGGCCTGTGCTTTGAAGTCATGTCACTCAAATGGAGGCAGTGATCACCCAGAAGACGACAGGTGGAGCAGACTTTCATTGCGCAACTTGTGACTTGGGCTTCTTTGAAGAAGAAAGCTTTAGAAATTAGCAGCTTACTAAAGTATACCCTCAAAAGGCCATAAATCTGCATCCAGAGAGAGTGGCTGGATATATAATTTTAAAAGCTTCAGCCACTTCTTCTCGTGTGTGCCCAATTGCTCTTTATTTTAAAGAATCTCTGGGTCTGAATCTCTAACACCAGGATAACTTGCAAAAAACAACCCCTGTAGTTGAGCTGGAACTAATGAACTCTGGTGCCTCTATAATGTTTATTATTCATGTTGAAGCCACCTTGCTGGGAAAGTGTGAGACACATGGGGTGTTGAAAACTGTTTCGTTCTGTTGTACATAGGATCAGCCATGAGTGGAGCTGACTCTACCGCATCTAACGACAACAAGGTGTCAAAATATGCAGGGTTGGTGGTTTTAAGCAATTATCAGTGAAGGATCTTGCTGCTGGAAATGGCGGTGAGGCTTTAAATCTACAAAACCCTGGTCATAACCCGTAGCCAGTTCGTCAGACTCACAGAAAGGCAAGCATGTACATATTGTCACCCAGGGTTAGGAGAAAATCATAGACAGGGGGTTTGAATGTGTGTGGGCATTGCTTTTTTTTTTTTTCCTTTAAAACATAAAACTGATATTTAATAGTTCAAAGTGTATTTAGTCTTACTGAAACGTGTTAGATTGAAAGATGAGCCCCAGATGTTTAATGTAACCCTTGTTCATAAAAGAAGCCCAGGTGACACAGTGGTTAAACCTCTCAGTTACGAACTGAAAGGTCAGGAGTTAGAACCCACCAGCTGCTCCGCGGGAAGATGTGGCAATCTGCTTCCTTAAAGATTTGCAGCCTTGGAAACCCTATGGGGTAGTTCTGCTGTGTCCTAAATGGTCCCTATGAGCCAGAATCGACTCAGCGGCCATGGGGTATGTGGTGGTGTTTATAAAAATGTATATGTGTGTAATTTAACTTCTGAAGAGAAATGGTATGATTCTGTTGTTAATAAGTCCAGGATCTCCCATTCCAAAGTAATCAAATCAGATTCTCTGGGGAATTTTTGTTTGTTTCAATTCTCCTTTTTTTTTTTCTCTTTTAAGTTTTTAGCTGATTCTCAGTTTGAAAACCCAAAATTGAGGGCAGCTGATTTGATGAGTACATTGATTATGTATACATGTAGAAACTGATCTTTTTTGAGATTTATACAAGATTATTTGGAAATCCCTATCATAGCTTAAGTATAAGGGATGAAGATAACTGCTCAAGATTTTCTTCCCCTTCCCTGCCAAGTCTTGTCTTTGCACGTTGGGCCTCACATGACTTGTGGACTTATGGGAGTAAAATTGAATGGTGCCATGAAACACTTCAGCCTTTGGGAGGTGGACATACCTTGCTCGGATGGAGGAACTGAGGTATGAATAAAAGGGAGGAAATTATATGAGAGACTTTCACAATCAGGATTAGAGATTGTACCACATCTCTTCCTTCTGGAGAAGAGCACAAGGCCCACAAACAGAGATTTCTTATTTTCCTTTAACTCATTTAGGCCCAGGGCATAAATGATAAGTGATCATATTTATGAGTGGGTTAATGTCTTTGTAAGGAGCCCTGGTAGCACAGTGGTTAAGCATTTGGCTGCCAACAGAACCAGCCACTCTGTGAGAAAAAAACGTAGCAGTCTGCTTCTGTAAAGATTTACAGCCTTGGAAACCCTATGGGGCAGTTCTCCTCTGTCCTATAGGATCACTATGAGTCAGAATCAGTCCAACAGCAGTGGATTTGGTTTGTTTTTTTGGAATATATTTGTGGTGGCCTTAGTGTCCAAATGACGCAGGCAAGGTAGTCCCTCTTCCTTTGTAAGGTAAGGTCCCACTGTTATTGACTAAAAGATTTTGGTAGCTGACACTCTTGTCATCTTAGGCACCTAGCCTAGGCATCCTTCCAAAAACAAGCTTTTCTACTATTACTACCCTGTTCAAAACTGGCAGTGGTTCCTTGCTCTTATTGTTGGGTGCCGTCAAGTCGATTCCAACTCATAGTGACCCTATGTAACAGACTAGAGCTGCCCTGTAGTGTTTTCTCTGCTGTAATCACGTGAGCAGGTAGCCATGCCTTTCTCCCACTGAGCTGCTGGGTGGGTTCTAACTTCCAGCCTTTCAGCTCCTCGGTGGTTCCGTCTTGTTAAGTGCCACTCAAGTTGATTCAGACCCGTATCGGGCCCCCATAGGGTTTTCCAGGTTCTAATCTTTATGGAAGCAGGTCACTAGGTCTTTCTGCCAGGGAGCCTCTGGGTGGGTTCAAACTTACCTTGCAGTTAGTAGCAGAGTGCTTAACCTTTTGCGCCATAAGCAGTTCCTTAAAAACCAACCAAACCCGTTGCCATCAAGTCAATTCTGACTCATAGCGACAGAGTAGAACTGCCCCATAGAGTTACCCAAGGAGCGCCTGGTGGATTCAGACAGCCAACCTTTTGGTTAGCAGCTGTAGTCTTAATCACTACATCGCCAGGGTTTCCCAGTGTTTCTAGTGATTGTTAAATCAAATATAAACTCTCTGAAACATTTTATGGTTTATTAATGTGTATGAAAAATACAGCTATTTAAAATAAAAATAAAATGATTACCTGTGAGTTTACCACCAAACTTAAGTAGATTATCGACATCTTTGACTCATGATTCTCTTTTATGTACACCCCTCTCCTTTAGAACGTATCACTCTTGAAATTTATGCTAATCATTCCCTTGTTTTTAAAAATAATTCTAGCAAATAATATGCATGCACTGCTCAACATAGTTTACTTTTGCTTCTTTTTGAGATATATTTAAATTATATTCTATACATTTTTCAGCAATTTTTAAAATTCCGTATTATGTTTCTGATTCATCTGTATTTTTGCATGTACTGTTTTAAGGAGCTCTGGTGGTACAGTGGTTAAACAGTAAGCTGCTGACCGGAAGGTCAGCAGTTCAAAGCTACCACCTGCTTCTTGGGAGAAAGATGTAGCAGTCTGCTTCTGAAAAGATCATAGCCTTGGAAACCCTATGGGGCAGTTCTACTCTATCCTATATGGTCACTATGAGTCAGAATCGACTCCATGGCAATGGGCTTTTTAGGTTTTATAGTTGATTTTTAGGAGCCCTGGTGGTGCAGCGGGTAAGCGCTTGGCTGCTAACCCGCTGGCTATTCAGCAGGAGAAGGATGTGGCATTCTGCTCCCATAAAGATTTACAGCCTTGACAATCTTGCGGGACAGTTCTGCTCTGTCCTGTAGGGTCGGTATGAGTCGAATTCGACTGGGTGGCAATGCGTTTATTTTTGTTTGTTTTGTATAGTTGATTTACTTCCCTGAAATATAATATTCTATCGCATGACTATGCCCTAATTCTGCGTTTTGCTGTCAGTGAAATTTGAGTTGTTTTCAGATTTTTTTCTATGATGAAAAGTGCTGCTGTGAACCTTCATGTTCATGTCAAATGATGCACATTTTCAAATGTTTCTCACATGTAGGAGTAGATTACTGGGGCCTAGAGCGCCAGTAGGTTAACATTTCCAAGATAATGCCAAATTGTTTTTCAGCAGTATACAAACCCCCACCGCTTTATATCAATCAGGCCACCACTTGATATTTCCAGGCTTAGAAATTTCTGCTGATTTAATGAGTATAATATGATGATGACTCTATGGACTTAATTTTTATATCCCTGAATACTAAACGAGGCTTACATCTTTCATATATTTCTTTGCCATTTATATTTCTCCTATGAAACATCTACTCAAGTCTTTTGCTCATTTTTACTATTATTCGTCTCCATTGAATTATAGGAGTTTAAAAAATACCTTTTCCTTTTATTAATGCATTATGCGTGATTTGAATTTCTTCTTGTTTGAGGCTTACTTTTGTTTTTTTGTAATACTTACTTTTTAATATCCTCTGGCGACCTGGAGTTATTTATGGTATTATGAACTAAAATGTTTAATTTTAACGTGATCAATTTTATCAATTATGTTTAGCCCTTTTGTATCATGCTTAGGAAATCCTTCCTAAATCTCATTAAAGACATTCTCTTATATTTTCTCCTAAAATCTTACATATTGGTCTTTCATATTTATTCCTTTAATCCATCTGGAATAGATTTTTTTTTTCTGCGTAGAGTTTGAGTTAGGGATTCAATTCCATTGTATATTGTGAATAATCAATTGTCTCTAAACCATTTATGGAGGAACCCCTTCCCCTTTCCAGCAAAGTACAATGTCACCTGTGTGGTTTTTGAAGGTTTCACAAGTGCCTGGTGTTTTTTAATCTGGCATTAAAGGCTCATCAAGGCATAGCTTCAGCCAACCTTTATGATCTTATTTCCCACTGTCCCCTTCATGTACCCTCTACTCAGCTGGCCTTATTGTGGTGCCTCAGATAGAGCTCCATGATTTTTTACTCATTTTGTACATTTTTTTTAATACTTCTCATATTCTGTCCTGTGATATTGTTTTAGGTATACTTATTTCTCTTTTGCTGCCCATTATATTGTAAACTTTTGAGAGGACGGAAGGCATCTGGTTCATCTTTGATACGCTTGAATAGAATATATTGCCTTTTACTTAACATGTATTTAATAAATCATTGTTAAGCTGAACTGGTTTTTGGAATTAAAAGTATTTCAGAAATTATCCAACTAGTCTCATGATATTTGCATACCCATGATCATATTACACATCAGAACCCTGAATTTTGTAGAGTTTAAATGCAATGCCCAGGGTCGCACAGCTTGGCGAGTCCCTGAATCTTTTTTTCTTAGGTTCTTTCCAGAATACTACTTTGTTATCATGCCATGGGCAAATGACTGGACTTGCCAATTCTAGCCACTGTATAGGGGTATGAGCCAATATGAAGATGCTGGGAAAGAAGTGAAGAGACACAGATGTGGCAGGTCTAAGATCTTTAGACCAGCTGAGTCCATTACCAACAATGATGTTCACTTAATATTCAAACACTTGACATTTCCCAAGCACATGATGCTGACTCACATCTTTTTGTCCTTGTTCATGCCTCTTGTTCAACAGAACCATTTTCATGTACCACTTTGATGAATCATCCCCACCCTTACAGATTAATTTCTTCTTGTTGAATGTTAATATTTCTCTATTATGACATTACTTAGGTTACTATACTGATGAGACCATATTTTGTGTTTTTTTTTTTTTTAGTATAGGTTTGTCTCACTCTTGATTGTCGGTCGCTCTCTGCGGACAGAGGCAATTTTCTAATCATTGCTGTCTTAACACATAGCACAGGGCAACATTTGGTATAAGTGAGGTTTCCAAGTGGTTCTAAACGCAAAAACCAAAGAAGCAAAAAACCAAAACCTGTCAAGTGAGCTAATACGTATATTTTTACATTCCACTATTTAGGCATACATTTCTTTGAGTGAGGTCATGGTGCTGCTTCTACCTAGTAAAGCACAAAACTGGTGGGGAAAATAGCACACTTCCACATATTAGCTGTTATCAGAGTAGTCTAAATTAGCTAAAGAACTTGGTGAAAGTATTCAAAGGTCCCAAGTCAGGGAAATTTTGCTAGGAAAAGAGCACAATGGGATTCTGATGGAAGGAGCCTCTATAGCTGGACCTTTGTGAAATAAGAAGAACACTTAATGGCCCTGAGTATTTGGGTTGAGGATTTAGAGGGATTTAAAAAGAAGAAATTATACAAAAGGAATGGAGGCAAGAGGTAAGAGGACACCAGCCACAAATAACCCATGGGCCCCAGGGTTGGGGCTGAAAAAAAACATCCTGAGGTGATCAAAGTATTGGAGTGAAGAGTCATGTGAGGGCAGATGGTTGTGAGTAATGTGTCTCTCAATGTCCGCTTCACCTGACTGGATTACTGCTGTGAACTTCCTGATAGGAGGGTGTTGGGAAGCTGAGTCAGTGAGCAGAGTGTTTAGGATTTGGGACACTTCTCTAAACCAAAACCAAAATAAAACAACAAAGAAGCAAAACAAACCAGTTTCGAATCACAGCAACCCCACGTGTTTCAGAGTAGAACTGTACTCGATAGGGTTGTCAATGGCTGTGACCTTTCAGAAGCAGGTTACCAGGCCTTTCTTCCATGATACCCTTAGGTGGACTCAGACTGCCAATTATTTGGTTAGCAGCCAAGTGCATTAACCGTTTATACCACTCAGGGACTCTACCTTATAAATAAAAAAAGAAAACCAAACCCATTGCTCTCAAGTTGGTTACTCCATAGGGGTTTCCTTGGCTTTAATCTCTATTGAAGCAGATCATAAAAGCCTTTCTTCTATGGAGCCACTGATGAGTACAGGCTACCAACCTTTAGGTCAATAGTCAAGTGCAAATCATTTTGCCACCCGGGGACCTTACCCTATAAAGAGTAACTTAAATGATTAGCTTAAAACAACTGAGGAGTCCGGGGGAGCTTTATTCATATCTACTCCAGGTAGCTTTTTTAGATGTATTTTTTCTGGAATTATAGAAATGCTAGTGCTCCATGTAAAGAGTTTGAAAATATAGGAAGGTGTTAAAGAGAACAGAACACTCCAGTAGATAATACCCTAAAAATAACCACCTCTGCAGTTCTCTACCAATCCCTCTGTATTCTCTACCTTTTGGAAAGAGAAACAACCCATTAGATAAGTACTAAACCAAACACTTTGGCCTTGATATCCTTTTCAGAACGTTCACGCAGTTCTAGCGGGTATTAAGTATCTTGTATGTTCTGTTTGGAGCCTTGGTAGCACAGTGGTTAAGAGCTTGGCTGCTAACCAAAAGATTGGCAGTTTGAATCCACCAGCTGCTTGTTGGAAACCCTGTGGGGCAGTTCTGCTGTGTCCTGATCTAATGCCCAAAACCCCTGGAGCAAGCTCTTCAGGAAAGCTATAGTAGTGCTTTGTTTTAAATGAGTTACCAAATCAAAAGACACAAACGAATACTATTAAAAAAAAAAAAAATCCTGATAATGAGATTGGATTACTACTCTGATATCCAGAGCAAGTTTTTGTTTTATTTTTACTCCCCAAAGACTACTTTGTGAGGTGGTTTTCCTATTCCTGGTAACCATATATATGGGATTTTTGTCTCAGCATCAAAATGAATCAGACCTTGGCTAATAATAAGAAAGTTTTTCTGGCTATAGCAGACTCAGATAAATTGGGATACATTTATTTACAATAATTATTATTCTTTATGTGTATGGAGGCTGTCTCAGTTGTGGTAAAACGTGGTCTCAACGTAGTCAAGAACAATGACATCATTGTTGTTAGGTACCATCAGGTTGTTTCCAACTCATAGCGACCCTGAACATTGCCTCACAATCATTGCTGTGTTTGAACCCATTGTTGCAGCCACTGTGTCAGTCCATCTCATTGAGCATCTTCCTCTTTTTCACTTTACCTAGCATGATGTCCTTCTCCAGGGACTGATCCCTCCTTATAACGTGTCCAAAGTACTTGAAGTCTCACCATCCTACCTTCTGAGGAGCATTCTGGCTGTACTTCTTCCGAAACAAATTTGTTTGTTCTTCTGGAAGTTCAACACCATAATTCAAAGGCATCAATTTTGTCTTCCTTATTCATTGTCCAGCTTTCACATGCATACCAGGCAATTGAAAATACCATGGCTTGAGTCAGGCACACCTTAGTCCTTAAAGTGACATCTTTGCTTTTGAACACTTTAAAGAGGCCTTTTGCAGCAGATTTGCCCGATGCAATATGCTGATGGATTTTTTGCTGTTTCCATGGGTATTGATTATGGATCCAAGTAAAATGAAATCCTTGACAGCTTCAGTCTTTTCTCCATTTATCATGGTGTTGCTTATCGGTACAGTTGTGAGGACTTCTCTTTTCTTAATATGAGGTGTAATCCATATTGAGGACTATAGTCTTTGATCTTCATCACTGGATATACTCAAATTATATTCTGAATTTTTTTCTTTACTTGGTGTTGCATAGAAACAAACAAGTGGGATTTTCATAGGCAAAGTTAGTTAAGATTAGAGCAGAGAGTCCTTGCCAATTCCCCTTCCTGCCTTTGTCTCATACTGATTTATTAATAAAATGCATCTGAGGTAATTAAAGTGGAGAAAACAAAAATCTACTGGCCGTGGTTTTCGCAAGCCTGTAATTTAACTGCAGGGTCTCAACTCATCCATCCCTCCCTCCACTGCTACCATCCTTCCTAGCCAAACTGCTCACCTTCAGATTGAAGGGCTCTTTGATTCCTAATCTACAAAAATTCTTTCCATCTATGTATGCATATACAGTTGATTTTCATTATTTGCAGATTCCATATTGATAAATTTGCCTACTTGCTAAAATTTATTTGTAACTCCAAAACCATATCTTGTAGTACTTCAGCAGTCATTCGCAGAGTGATGAAGAATTTAAGTAACATTTGACACACGTTCCCAGCTGAGGTCAAAGAAGGCTACGCTCTCCCTTCTTATTTCAGGTCTGTTCAGTGCCATGTTTTCCACATTTTTTGGTGAATTTTATCAATGACTTTGCCATTTAAAATGGAAGCCAGGTATACTGCTGAAGTGCTATCTAGTGTTCCTGAGCATCCAAAGCCTGTGCTGTGCCTTATGGAGAAAATATGTGTATTAGGTAAGCTTGGTTCAGACATGAGTTATACCACTGTTGGCTGTGAGTTCGATGTTAATGAATCAACAATATATATTAAGTGAAGTGTTTTTAAACAGAAACACACATTTAAAAAAAGGTTATGTATTGATCGGTTCAGGAAAATGTTGGGCCAGAGCTTCTCAGGAACTTAACCCTGTACATTCCCTAGAGCAGTAGTTTAGTTTTTGCTAACTCAGTGTTCACGGCAACTTTGTAGACTGTTGACTACTGCAAACGAGGAGAATCAACTGTATATGCAATGGCAGTAGAATTCTGTGTCTAGTAACCTTCTACATAGTGGGTTGAATGTGTGTTTATGACAGGGGCTTGTGTTCTGAATCTATATATTTGTTGATTGGCCAATTTTTCCTTTATTCAAGGAATAAAGGAATATATGAATGGATGCAGAGTGACCAGGAACAGTGACTATTTGTGTATTGACAGAGATCTGGCCTGATGATTACAAATGATAAAGGAATTTCTGCTCTGGGCCATGCATGATGCTAGATGCTTTACATATATATGCTTTAATCCCTACAAAATCTCTATAAGGTCGGCATTATTATCTGTTTCACAAATAAGAAAATTAAAACTCAAACATTTTCTTAAGTCTATGCTTTCAACAATTGGAAGAGTAGGGATTTAAACACAGGTTAGTCTAGCTCCAACACATGTAGTCCTTCCTGTTATTATATCAGTGTGTCTTCTAACTTTATAATGAAGAGGATGAACATGAATGTCTGGGATTTTTTGGATACAGTACTCCATTTAGACCCTGGTTAGGAGCTTGGCTGCCATCTGAAAGGTCGGCAGTTTGAATCCGCCAGGCGCTCCTTGGAAACCCCATGGGACAGTTCTACTCTGTCCTGTAGGGTCGCTATGAGTCGGAAAGGACCCAACAGCAATGGGTTTCCTTTTGGTTTTTTAGTGGTTAGTTTCCAAAGTAGCTTTTTCCAAACACTTATTAGTTACCAGGTATAATAAAGAGGTCCCTAAGCATATGTGTATTGAAACCCTTTTTTTAGGGGGTGGGGGGTTGGTTCTCTGTCTTTGATGGTTTTCTCTGGTATAAGCCATTTATAGATTAAAGCTTTTCCTACTGTGTAAATGCCCTTGAATACAGGTCTTGTTTTTCCCTTTGGTAGTCCAAACAGTGAGCATGGATGTGCCTGGCCTGGCTCTCTGGGGGAGGGTGTGCTAGCAAGCCAACCATGCTGGTCTGAAGCTTGCTGGTGACTGGACACCACCCATCACGGCTCTTGCTTTGTCAGGGCCAAACTGGTACTTCCTGTACGTCCAGAGAACTAAGTTTAAAATTGCAATAGGAAAGCCCTCTTCCATGGAGTGTTATGTATGACGTGACCTTGCTTTGGGCAAAGATTGTACATGTGTTGATTTACGAACTAATAATAGTTGGCAGTATGAATTATAGGCCAAATGATTACCTGAGGTAAAATTAGTAACCTACATTTCTAACTGGGCTTTTATTGCCTGCGACTCACTAAGAGTATTGACCCCATTGGTGGGTGTTAGGATAGGGAAATTAACATGCATTTCACACACCCATGCTTTGTGTTAGCCAGGTTGCAGACCTTATTTATTTAGTCTTCAAAAGAAGGCAGTTCTGATTGGAAAGGAAAATAACGTTGGGAGACATTAACTAACATTTCCTGGGTCATACAGATTGTAAGTAAGGGATCTGAGATTTAAAAAAAAATTCATCCAACAACTATTTACTGAGTACGTTTGTATACATATATTATTTTTTGAAAAAGGCAGCAAAGAGTATTGGTAAAGTACACAGCCCCTGAAATCAGGCTTCTTGAGTTAGAATTCAGTTTTTATCACTTATTAGCTGTGTGGCTATAGGAAAATTACCTAAACTTTCTGTGCTTCTGTCTCCTTATCTCAAAAATGGAGGCACATAATAGTACCTACCACATAGAGGTGTTATGAAGATTGAGTAAATATATGCAAAGTATCTAAAACAGTTTTAATATATAATATTTTGTCTGTGTTTATTTGAATCATTGTGTTAGAAACTAGGATCTAGAAATGAAAGCTGTTGTAACTGCCAGTGAAGACCTTACAGTCTACTGAAGGAACTGAAAGAACAAAATTTATAGTGCATTGTCTGTTTGTGCAGTGGTTAAGAGCTATGGCTGCTAAACAAAATGTCGGCAGTTTGAATCCTCCTTGGAAACCCTATGGGGCAGTTCTGCTCTGTCCCTAGGGTTGCTATGAGGTAGGAATCAACTCCATAGCAGTAGGTTGGGTGAGGAATCACAGTATGCTATGGCAGCACAACCAACAGCCCCCCAAATCTTGGAATGAAAATTTATACAGAGAAAGTAGTAACTGAGCTGCGTGATGAATTTTGAGTAGGAGTTATGCAGAAGAAGTTTTGGGAGAGAGAGGGCATTCAAGCCAGCTCAAGAAAGCAAGGCTCCTTGCTGTAAGAAAAGCCTTTTCCTCCGTGGCTGACTAGGCCTGAGATGCACATTTCATGGAAGACAGAACCTTATGTTCCGTGGAAAAAGGGAAAGTACAAATAACCTTGCGTGAGGTAACTCTTCTGAGGTGTTAAGTCCTGAAATCAAACCCTTTCCATAAAGTAACTCCTAATGGTGGAATGAGGTGTTGGGGAAAGAAGAAAAGGCAGTGCGTTCAAGAAAAGACTGGACCTCTGAAAGGAAAGAGAATCCACACACCAAGGAAAGGGCCTCAGGAAGGGGGAGCTGTTGTTGACCGTGGCTGGCTGACAGTAAGGATGGGGAGGGTATAGGAACAGGACACAAATTTTGCCCACACTGCGATATTGTCTGAGGTGGGAGTTAATGCCAACTGGACCTTCACCATCATGGTAGCAGTTTGGAGAAGAGTTGGTTCTATTAAAAATCGACACCACACAGCTCTGAGCTTAGGCTGATGCCTCCCGCTTTGTTTTCCAGCCATGGACTCCAGCGTGCTCTCTGAATCACTCTTGCTGCTGTAGCTTCTCCCCATCACATTAGTAGTTCATTTTTACCTTTTCCGGGTGAACACTATAGGCAGACTGATTTACTTTTTTCCCTTCTCTCTGAGATAAAGGCGTGCTCTTTAGCACTTTTACCCTTTGAAAATATAAAATCACTCAAGGGCTTTCATATTTTCAAAGGGCAGAAGCAACTTTAGCGAGAGAGAAGAGTGCAAAAGGCTGACTGATCTTTTTTTTTAAAGTGCTGTAATGAAAACATGTATAAGACATATCCTCTGGGCCCTTGTGTGTGGACGCTGGTAAAAAGCTGGAGAAGGCAGTGGGGGTGTGACGGCCAAGAGGGGTGCATATTTGCAAAATAAAATAGTTCCTCTGTTGCCAAGATTTTTAAATTTTTCCTTTTTAACTTCCTGGGAAAGAAACAATCCTTATCATTTTTCCCCAACATGCAAGGCTACAAATAAGACATGCCCCTCAAGATTTTAATTGAGAAAACAAACGGCTTCTTCCTCCTCTGGCACCAATTTGCCACACCTCTGACCCCTGAGAATGAAATCAGGAACTTGGCAGCGTTATTCCTGAGTGAATTTTGCCTTCGGAGTGACAGGTATAGCTACCTACGTCTCCTCGAAAATGCAGAAGGAATGGTTCACCTGTCAGGTGAGAAACAAATAACCCAGCCAACAGCCAGGCCCATTATCTTTGCTCCGTACCACACTGGCCCCACAGTAGACACCTCTGGAGCACTCCATCATTTGAAAGGGCCATGTTTTACCCAATGAGGTGCTTACTACGAGCAACTATAGAAATGATCTGCTAACTTGGGCTTCATTGGCAATACTAGGTAAAGGCATTCTGTGCTCCCTGGGCTGTCTGCTTTCTCCCCAAAGCACATACAACAAAGTATTATCTGCAGGAGAGGTTTTATTTATTTATGTTTATTATTAAATATCAATTCTAGCAATGGTAATGGGGTTTGTGGCAGCTGTAATTCTTAAATGCCATTGCCCTTCTGAAACGGTGTCTTCTTTGTGGTAACCCAGTGGCTACAGCATTAATCAGAAGGCTGAAGAATCGACCTGAGGCCTTGTTCCAATCCAGTAAGTCACCCAGGACACTGCTGGCTGTGTCCAGAATGAGTTGGGGTAGGGTTTGATGGAGTCTAAAGCCAATAAAGAACATACTTTGCCATTTCCGGGACTCCATGGTATCATAGTGAGTCTTTTTAAGGCTTCTGCACTCCTGTGGTCTGGAAATGAAGAGAATGTTCTAAAGAGTAGAGTTACACTCTTCCTTGAGTTTACTGTAGAGAAGCGATTGATTGTGAAACTGTGCAAGCGTTTATGATGCTGCTTCAGGTGGACTTGCCCATCAAAGGGCCACTTAAAATTCAGGCACAGTAGCAACAGTGAAGGAATACCTAAGACTCATAAATAAGGCAAACCTATCTTAATTTATTGCCACTACCTTCTATACCCATTGAGCTAGTCAGAACCTAGCACAATTGATGTTGCTTTCCTCCAGTTATTTCAGTAAAAAAATGGACTCTATTTTATGCCACACAGGCATACTAATAAACTAGTGTTTTGCTGCTTATAAAGGCAAACTGTCACCTGTTAAAATATGTAACTGTCATAGAAAGATAAAAAAAGGATCATTTAATAATGATGAACAATGTGCATGTGGCATAAATAGAATCCAAAAGGTAAACAGTAGTTTATTATGCTGGAGTCAGCCAGACCTACTCCTCAATGGAAGGACTTCAGTGTGTGACTTCTTTGTTGCTCTTTTAAGGGAAATACAGTCTGGCTTAAAATAACTCATTAGTGGTGTGTGTGTGTGTGTGTGTGTGTTTACTGGAGGCTTATGGGTTTGGTATTATTGGTTCAGAATATGAACTGCTATTATTACAGACGGGAAGACGGTTTTGAGACATGTTTTCTTAACTCTGATGAGGACAGTCTTAAAGTGATTTATGTGATTGTTTTCTAGAGAATTATAATAGGGGGCATTTATAAGTTTCATTGTGCTGGTAAGTTTCGGAAGGAGGTTATTTTAATTAAGCTCTTCAGCTGCTTTTTTCATTCTTTGAAGCCAAATACAACTCTCATAAGAATAAGTCTGAGGCCACGAAATAAAGCCAGTGTTTGGGGGAAAAAAAATGGGTTATTGTGGTTGTCTGGCTTTCTTGATCTCATTTTATTGACTTGCACAAATAACACCTCCAAGGTACAGCATTTAAAACAGGTTTCCTTCACGATGTACGGGATGGTTCTAGGCAATGGGGCAACGTTAAACTTGTGTGCCTGCACACTAAATTTTAAAAGGCACGGTAGAGTTCCTTGGTTTTGGTGCAACTAATAGGATACTATGAAACTGTTAAAAAAAAACAAAACTGTAAAGTGTTCAGTTTTAGGATATTAAACTTGAGGGAATTAAAAACGAAACACTTACCACACTCAGCTTTTTCTCTTTCGGCACCACTTCTCCCCCCTCTTTCCAGTTAGCATGTATTTACATTGACTAATGTCTTGGAAACTGCAATTATGGTCTACTGAATAAATATTGAATGTTTTAAAGATTGTGTAAATATTTGCCCAGTAGACAGCTCTGGCTTCTATTATTTTGTCTTTTATGTTAGGCTCAATTTGAAATGATTTAAAAGCTCACTTACCAGTTGAACCATCAGCATTTGGTAAGCCTGCTTACCAATGAACCATCAATTGATCTATCAGCATGGAAAAATAAAACAAAGGTCTGTCCAAGCACAGTTAAATTTAAAGCATTATATTCAGTAGGAAACAATTTCACCCAAACCACAGGTGCCTAAGATTGTATTGAAAGAGTTGAGAAGGATTTCATTGGAAGGCCAGATGAGGTAGTCTCTGGGATTGGGGATCTGAGTTGCTTGAATCCCAGCTCCATTACAGAATCCAGTGTTCCCCTTCCAAGAGGTTTCTTCACCTGGAAACTTCATTTCCCAGCAGCATTCTTAAAAATGAATTGTGTTGTTTGCCAAAGTGATTTATAGACAAACAAATCACGTCATAAATTCAAGATGGAATCCTGACCTGCTGGGTACTAGAGCAGGATTTGGCTGTTTTCCCATACTCCATGTTATAATTCATCTTTAATTCCAGAGATCTATTTTTAAAGCTCTTGTTTTATTATTCTCCTAAATTGTGCAACAGTTGCCTGTTGCCTTCAAGATAAAGCACAGACTCCTTGGAAGTGTAATTTGACCTCAATCTGCTATTCCAAGTTCATCCCTCACCACTCTCCACCATGTACTTTACAAAACTTCATGACATATTGTATCCATATTCAACTACAAAACACACAGTTGGACATATCCAACTATGTAAACATATTGTTGACTCTTCACAGCTCTGCACCTTTGCGTGTTTTCCTTTAAGACGTAAATTTGCTTGACTTCTCTGTCAGGTTGATGAACTCTTACTTAGCCTAAGCTCATCTCAAAGGTGAACACCACTGTAAATTCCTCTGATAATTCCATTAGGCAGAATGAATCACTCCACTCTGACATTCTGTACTTAAATGTGACATTTATTGTATTAAATTGTAATTAATAGATTGCCTGTTTCTATCAGTTTGTATTGAACTTGAAGGATCATGTCTTCTTCATCTGTGTGTGACATATCATAGATATTTAGTTTATATTATTTTTTGTTTTTAATATTGTACGTTTTCCATCACGATAGTAAGAATGCTCCACATGTCTAGATTTTACTTCTAAACATTAAGACTTTTGGCTTTAAAAGAGCATTTGAATTGTAATCCTCAGTTATCGTAGAGTAGATACAAGAATACAAACTGAACAAAGTGACCTCACATTTGGATTTAGAATTAGGTGGTTGTTCAGTTCTTCAGATCCTCAAGGCTGATCGAGGTTTGGCCACTGACTTGCAATGTGGCTGTAGGTGAATTTCCTTGCCTGTGGACAGTAACTTTCTCATTTGACAAATGAGAGTCAGAAATATTTGCAACTCCTATTGTACTGGATTCAAAGTTCAGTGGTATAAAATTGCCATGACTTTATCAGAAAATAATGTTTACATATCTTTTGGCTGTAGTTCTTACATTCATTATAATAAAATTTCCAGAAAAAGCTACTTTTTATTTTGTGAGACTAAGCTTATGTGGGTCACCCATTATATGGCAAAAACATAAAAAAAAAAAAAAAGGTCATGTTATAAGATGTGATGACATTTTGGAGAATGAAAACATGGGCTCATTTATGTCTAGCGGTGGAATAGAAAGACCAAATTCACAGCTGTAGCTTATCAATTCATTGATCTGTGTGCTTAGACACTGCAGGTGTTGTGAGTGCAAAATAATAGAGTGACAATTCCTCCACAATGCCTTCAAAGTGGGGTGAGCAAAGTGATCTCTTGGGGTGCGGGAGCAAAATGTCTTTTTTTAATGAAATATTTCAGTATGTAAAAAGGCAGATTTTACTATGTAATGATTATTCATATGCCCACACCAAGCTTCATTGATTATCTAACTTTTAATCTAAAAAAGAAAAAAAAGGTATTAAGCTTTTCTAAAATATAAAATGCAAATTCACCCACATGCCCACTCAGCCATAGGTGGGACCGTCATGGGAGTGCATGAGCTATTCTGACAAGACAGTGAGATTGACACAACCTGGAGAGGTTGCAGTGGGCTGCTAAGCGATGTTCTTAGTTTTAACCAATTTGCATAAAACGGAGATAGTAAATATTTTAGACTTTGCAGATCATAGTCTTTGTCTTAACTATTCAACTCTGCTGGGGTAAACAGCTATAGACAGTCCATTAATGAATGAACGTGGCACTTGTTCTAATAAAACCTTATTCATAAAAGGTGAAGCCTAGGTTTGGTCTGTGCCTGTGGTTTGCTGGTTGTCACTATGAGTCGGAATCGACTCGACGGCAGCGGGTTCGGGTATGTTAGATATACATACAGAAATGCTTAAGGATTATAGGATGTCTGGGATTAACATCAAAATAGCCTGAGAGTGTGGGGAAAATGGGTAGAGGTATAGATGAAGTAAGATTAGCCAGGAATTGATAATTGTTGACGCTGGGTGATGGGTACATGGAAGTTGATTATATATTTCTGTCTGCGTGTGTTTGAAATTTTCCACAGTAAAAAAAAGGCCTCCAGAACATTAAAAGAGATCACTAATTTTTTTTTCTTTCTGTTTAAAAACAGCATTCAGTCCAATATTTTACAAATTTTCACTAACTTTGATGATAAATATTTAGACCTCTCTTTGAGGTTTCTTTACCAAAGGATAACTAGCCACATACCACTGGAAGAAAAGTTTGTTGGTGAAAATGGCTGAACTAATGCAGAGCAAAAATTATGGTATCCAATTAAAATGTATTCTTTTGTTGGCAAATACTGTTGGAAAACACAGTAAATACTGGTGAAGATTTGAAGAAATAAGTATCAGAATAAATTATATAGCATGGGGAGTTTGCCAAATGGATAGATACAAAAAATACAGCAATTTCAATAGCTCAGAGCTTATGTTGTTTGCTGAATTATTTTACAATAGTGAGATAAATAAAGGACTATTCCAGTTACCATTTTGCCTAGTAAACCATCCCAAACCTAATGGCATAAAACAACAACCATTTTATTATGCTCTTAGATTCTGTGGGTCAGGAATTTGGTGGGGTGCAGTGCAGATGACTTGTTTCTGCTCCATGACACGTGGGGCCTCAGCAGGGAAAACTTGACTGCCTGCAAGTGACTAGAATGGCTGAGGCTATAATCATGTGGAATCTTCTTTACTCGTGTGTCTGGGGTCTGGGCTGAGATGACTTGAAGCCTAGACGAGGCTGATACTGTCAGCCGAGCATCTACACATGGCATCTTTGCATAGTTTAGGTTTCTCACAGCTTGGCAACTGGGTTCTGAGAGGAAGTGTCCCAAAAATGGAATTTCTGTTCCAGGAGAACCAGAGAGAAGCTGTACTTTAGGACCTTGCCCTAGAAATCACTTCTGCCGTACTATGTAGATTGAAGACCTCACATGCTCACCTGGATTGAAGGGAATGGAAGGGAATCCACACCTGTAGATGGGAAGAGTGTCAAAGAATCCAGGGCTGTGTATAAAGCTGCTACAAGGACTAAATTATTATCATTATGTTTTGGTGAGCCATTAAGGGAAACATATACTAGAGAAGATAAACTCTCAACTGTAAACAATAAATAAACCTTGTAAGTATTATCACTAATGGAGCAGCCATTTTCATGGGGTTGGAAAGATTTCCAAGGTAGGTTAATGAAAAATCACCCCAGGTAATTACTTTAAAAGTTAACCTTACACCAGACAGGTACAAATGCTAGCATGTTACACCAATATGGTTGTTGTTTATCAAAAAAACCTTGTGCATATTTTGTCACGAGTTGGGAAATGACCAGGAATGTTCTTAAACCAACTGAGGTTCTCTGGTTATCTTGAGGCAAAGTAACCTAAAGAGTTGTCAGACTTAAAGATGAGAAGCCTATGTTCTTTCCTGAAAAGAAAGTTCTTCCATATTGGCTGACCTTCCCTGTGATGACAAGTGAGTATCAGTAGATGCCTAATGAGCAACAGTTCTGTAAAATAGCATTTGATGTATCTTACCATTATAAAGGAGCCCTTTGGCACAGTGGGTTAAGAGCTCGGCTACTACCCAAAAGGTGGTCGGTTTCAATCTACCAGCTGCTCCTTGGAAGCCCTATGGGGCAGTTGTACTCTATTCTATAGGGTCGCCGTGAGTTGGAATCGACTTGATGGCAGTGGGATTTTTGTTTTGTTTTATCATTATAAAAAATGAGTGAAAGTGTAAAATGTTTGAAATAAACTTCTGTAATATAGAGAGCATTTAAAAATGAGAGTTTGGAAATGTCTGAATTAGTTTATGATTCTGTTGCCAAACACTGCTTGTCCTTCCTATGTTGTTTTAAAATATTTTTTATCATATTCTCTTATTATTTAAAATACTCTAAAAATTCTGCTTAACAGTATGTTTTACAATATAATATTAATAATAAACTTTTATTTAGAACCTACTAGATTTTGGGCACTGCTCTATAATTCATGTGCATGTTAACATTTAATATTTACATTATCCCTATGAAAAAGATACTATTGGTATTCTTATTTGTGGATGAGGAAAATGAGACATAGAGAATATCATATGCAAGGTCCCACAGCTAATCTGTGTAGACACTGTATTAGTAAAATATCACTGTGTATATTTTACATATAAATGAATATACATCTGTTGGGGGTGCATTAAAAAAAACGATGGTGGAGAGAAGATTGCAGCAACAAAAGTTGAGTGACATCTGACCTAGAGAATGAAGCACACACTCATAAAACAACATCTGGGGCTCTTCCCAGCCTGGCACCAGTGCAGAGTGGGCTCATTTCCCACCTCCCTGTTTGCTGTTCATATGAGCTCTAATCATACCCTAAGTGGCCTTGAACACTTGTCTTCTTTCTTGTCCACCTATCTAGGGAGTGCTTTCTTCTTTTCCAAGAATGGCTCTTCCAGTCTCATTGGCCTTAAATTTGCTCACTCATTCTTTGAGATCCAACTCAAATGCCCCCTTCTCCATGTTGCCCTCTTTGACTCACCTCTGCATAATTAATGCTTGTTGTTGTCTGAGACTAGAAGGACCCTGGAGGTCTTGGTCCCCAGACCTTCTGTTAGCCCAAGACAGGAACCATTCCCAAAGCCAACTCTTCAGACAGAGATTGGACTGGACTGTGGGTTAGAAAATGATACTGGTGAGGAGTGAGCTTCTTGGCTCAAGTAGACACATGAGACTATGTGGGCATCTCTTGTCTGGAGGGGAGATGAAAAGACAGAGGGGGACAGAAGCTGGCTGAAGGGACACAGAAATAGAGGGTGGAGAGAAGGAGTGTGCTGTCTCATTAAGGGGAGAGCAACTAGGAGTATATAGCAACGTGTATATAAATTTCTGTATGAGAGACTGACTTGATTTGTAAACTTTCACTTAAACACAATAAAAATTAAAAAAAGAAAAAAAAAAAACGCTTGTCACCGTTACTCGTTTCCAATTCTTTTGTAGTACTGTCAGTGCATTTTTGACTGTACTATTTATTTTTCTCCTTTAACTTTCCCAGTAGAGTATAAACTTGTGATGGACAAGAACCGTGCCCGTTTCATCATTTAATCCCTAATGCTTAGCACAATGCAGACACCTACCACTACTATTTCTACTACTGCTGTGCTACTGATACTATTCTAGCTCCAGTTACCATTGAGTCAGTTCCAACTTATGGTGACCCTATGTGTATCAAGGTAGCAATGTGCTCCATAGGGTTTTCAGTGGCTGATTTTTCTGAAGTAAATCACCAGGCCTTTCTTCCGAGGTGCCTCTCGGTGCACTGGAAGCTCCAACTTTTCTGTTAGTAGTTGATTACCTTAACGCTTTGCGCCACTCAGGGGCTCCAGCACCAGTTTACGTGTTAGGCACTGTTCCGCACTTTAGTAGATTATGTTATTTAATCGGCACAATAACCCAGCGAGGCGTGTCCTGTAGGAGACTGAAGTTTTGGGGATTAAGTAAGGTGTCTGAGATCACCCAGGTAGGTGAGGCGATTCAAACTCGGGTCAGTAACTCTGAAGAGTAGATCTGTACCCTCTTTTATATACAACCCTGCGCTCAGTGTAGCTTTGATGGTACTTCTCACCAACCGAAGTTTAAGAAGTACGTAGCAGGACAGAGTAGGATTTTAAGGATTGAATATGGGAAGAGCTATCTGTTTTACCATTTCGCTTTGAATGTTTTATTTTCTGAAAAAAAAGAAAAGAAAATTGAATGGAGTGCAATAAATAAAATTGAGGCTTATATTGTTCTTCCCAATAGTACTGGAATTTAACTCAGTATCCCTCTAAAAGAAAGTCTCTTATTTTCCTTCTTACTTTTCTCATTTAATGTAAGCATTGCCCACTGGGCAGTTAAGTATGACCAGGTGAACTATTGTGTGGTAAGTAGCCCATTGCTAGAATGTCACATATAAGATTGCATGTGGTTGTAACTGTCCTTTGTAGAATTCGGTGCTAGATACCACTGCACCTGCTATACTGTAATTACTGATTTAATACAACAAATGGCCAAAAACCCATTGCCCACGATTTGATTCTGGCTCTTAGCGACCCTATGGGACAGAGTAGAACTGCCCCATAGGGTTTCTAAAGCTGTAATCTTTGCCGAAGCAGACTGCCACATCTTTCTCCTGCGGAACAGCTGATGGATTTGAATTTCTGAACTTTCGGCTAGCAGTCGAGCACTTAACCACCGCACCACCAGGGGTCCTCAACAAATGGCCATCCACCTTTAAATGGAATCATTCTGTACTCGCCTTCTTGGGGAAGTAGCTTTATAAGAGACTGTCTTCTGATTCTGGTTTTGGTTATACAATGAAACCTTTGAGAGCCAGAACTTGGCAGGACTGTCTTGTTTTTTATGGGTCTCATAAGGTTTCCACCTTTGACAGGGTGCAGTCTTACTACTTTTCTACCACTACTAGTGGAAAATATTTGAGTTTTTCTTCTCTGACAGGTTCCTGCCTTACAGGAGTTCCGGCTTTGACAGGTTTTACTGTATTGAGTTAATTGTAAGTCTTATCTACGCGCTTGTCTCTTTTGCTTGCTAATAGCCTAACAACAACAATAATACTACAACGGCCCGCCTTACTTAATTAGTCATTATGACAAATTGATAGACTATGTGCAATTATCTTTATAGTAGTGGTTGGTGCGGTTTAGTATATTCTTCAAATTAAAAGTAAAACGTTGTGTCCTGTCAGATATTAAATTATAAGATCTAAGACAGAGCTTCACTGTTCATTTATATTTTTATGAACCTCTTAGCTTTCTAAAAGTCTGTAGCAGACTCCTGCTTCATGGTCATCTGAAACAGTAGTTCCATACCAAACCAAAACCAAACCCAGTGCCCTCGAGTCGATTCCGACTCATAGTGGCGACCCTATAGGACAGAGTAGAATTGCCCCATAGAGTTTTCAAGGAGCACCTGGCGGATTCGAACTGCCAACCCTTTGGTTAGCAGCCGTAGCACTTAACCACTACGCCACCAGGGTTTCCAGTAGCTCTATAACATACAGTAAGTTTATAGGCAGTCATTTCTTTGAGTTGCCAACTTATGGCACTGTACTTGTGGCTGCAATAAAAACAAACACACACACACACAATGTATTTCTTTCACTTTTAACATTGAAATGTGCATTGTGGATATATTACCGTATTACTGGGGATGGCCTCCTGCCATTTGTCAGCAGCAGAACACATCTGTTTGGGTGAGCCATGTTTTTGAAATATACACGTGCCACAGCCCTCGCAGCTGCTATTTTAAGAGAGATTAAAGAATTCTGTTCTGAATTTACATTGCAGGAAAAGAACCACCCTTAAAAAGAACATGAAAACTGGATTTCAAATATTCTTTTATTCAACGAGTATGTGTATCTCGTGCCTGTGATTTGCTAGGAAATGCTGTGTTGTTGTTGTGAGTTGCCATTGAGTTGGCCCACAACCATGAGGACCTTATGTATACCAGAATGGAATGTTGCCCAGTCCTGCAGTGTCTTCTTGATCTTCGATATGTTTGGGCCCATTGTTGTGGCTACTCTGCCAATCCATCTCATTGAGGGTTTATGTCCTTTTTGCTGACCCTCCACTTTACTAAACGTGATTTTTTTTTTTTCTAGGGATTAGCCTTTCCTGGAGATGTATCAAAGTAAGCAAGACAAAGTTTCGCTATCCCCCTCTTCTAAGTAGCATTCTGGTTTTATTTCTTCTAAGACTGATTTGTTCATTCTTCTGGTGGTCCACGGTATATTCAGTATTCGTTGCCAGTGCCACAGTTCAAATGCATCAATTCTTCTTCTGTCTTCTTGGATAAGATGAGCAGGGTTCCTCCTCTTGTGGGGCTTCCATTTGGATGCGTATGCTTAGAATAAATTGTGACTATAAGGATAACATTTGGAAGCCTTTATGTCTTTGCTGTAGATAAAAATATCGTGGAAGCACAATAAGGATTGAAGCTTCTTTTAGCTGCTTGTGCAGTGGAGCCTTGGTTAGGTGAAACATATGGTCAGTCTCCCCACCACTGAAATGAAACTCTGGGAGAACACAGCAGCTGTTGAATGGCATCAATGTTAGGCTGTTTCTGAAATTGTTGGATTTTCGTGAAAAAAAGTGAGGTTGAATTGCAGTGTTTTTGCGGCCCCAAACAAAACTGCCAAATGATGTTTAAAAAATACAATTTTACTTAAAATGTATTTTCAGCTGACCAGCTGGAGAAATGTAATGTTTTCCTCTCTTTTTGTTAGTTTTTATTTTAAGTAACTGTCACAGGTTGAATTTGCTGGGTTGCAAATTCTGAGACTTCCAGAGACGAGCATGCAGGAAGTTCATTGGACAGTGCCCCTGGACTCAGCACTTTGGGGAGTGATGGAGGAAGGACCGGGCAGAGGGAGAGCTTGGATGGCAGTGCAGTTGCAACAGCTGGTTGTAAAACTAGACTGACCCTTCAGAGTTGTCCCAAATGAAGGCAAGTGGCTGGGCCTTTAAGCATACCCATTGCCCCACTCCCCCCTTCAGCAGTCACTGGACTTGTCCTGCCTGCAGGGAGGGGGTGTGACTTTGAGGGTGACCATCCTCTTCAGCCCAGAATTGGTTTTCAAACTGCTCCACGGTGGATTTCACTGGGACACATCAGGACTCCATTGCAGACTGTGAGCTCAAGGTAGTGCAGAGTTTCAACATTAGATGGCTATTTTCTTTTCAAAGCGGGTCACTGTGGCGTCCCTGGGTGGCACAGATGGTTAAGTGCTTGACTACTAGTTGAAAGTTTGGTGTTTCAAACCCACCCAGAAATGCCTCAGAAGACAGGCCTGGTGATCTGTTTCTGAAAGGTCACAGCCTTTAACACCCTGGAGTATAGTTCTCCTGTACACACGTGGGGTCTCCATGAGTTGGAGTTGACTCATCAGCAACTATCAACAACAGCAAAGCTGGTCGCTGTGATAGAAAGCAAGTACCTTGTGAAAATCAGTGTGAAAGTGGAAATAGGGGTGCAGCGTCCAGTCTTCCAAAGCTTGAGAAATCGTGTACTGTCTGTGGGCACTGTGTGGTTAGGACATGAATACCTACTAAATTGTTTTGACCTACTTATTAAATGGAGCTGTGCTACTCCTTGGAAACCCTATGGGGCAGTTCTACTCCATCCTGTAGGGTCGTGATGAGTTGGAATCGACTCTGCGGCAATGGGTTTTAGATGTCCCTTGACTTAAGGGATTCCAGGGAAGTCTACCAGAACCAAGAAAGTTTGAGGACCTCTGGGCTAGCGCAATTGTCGGGGGAATGGGTCTCAGCTGACTACTGTCAGTTCCCAGCACTCCCAGGCTCTGGGGAACAAGCACTTCAGTCCTGAAGGGGGGCACCTGGATTGCAACCCACAGAATTCGTGACAGCAACTGCGTATTGAGTATGCCAGTAGCCTTCCTTTCAGACATGGTTTTAAAAGTCTGGGGCACAAAACAAAACATCACTTCCTGAATTAACTCACTAAAGCCAATTAATACAGTTCTTAGAGTGTGGGAATGTGTAGTCTATGATCATTCTGTTGTTCTCCATCATGCTGTACACACACACACACAAAGAGAGAGAGAGAGAGCTGTGTGATAACATGTAGGTGTTTCAAGACTGATTTAGGGTGATTTAACTGTTGAAGTTCCTTGCCTCAACTTTGCACTTTGGTTTTTTGCATCAAATCTTGTCAAGAAGAAAAAGCTTACGAGGCTTTTTTTTTTGCATTTAAGTAACCAGACTTCCCTGAATGTCTTGGTCTTCCTGAATTCTACTGAGAAACACAATGTTAAAGAATTTCGTATTTGGAAAGCTCCCCAAAAGATTTATTTCAGAGATACTTTACCCAGGAAAGTCAAAGAAAACTAATAGCTGAAACCCAACAAAAATGTACTCAATGTAATTTCAGTGAAGGATTTGTTTTGCTTTTATACCATCACCACTGCAGGTTGGTAATACTTGAAAACCCTTGCCTTACAACTGATGGGTTTTCATTGGCTTGGGTCGGGAAACTCTTATTGTGTCCATTGAACCTGGACAGGTTTCTTAAGTATAAGTTACACATCCTGGCCCATAAATTTCACGACACTAGGGGGAAGACAGGAATTCAAAGCACTTCTTTTTTTCATAGGCTTCCTAGGGCCATTATTATGTCTTTTATGGAATTTTTGTATTGAGATCAATTCCTTGAAGCAGTGTTTTTTTTTTTTTTGTTTGTTTGTTTTTTTGGGGCTTTATCAGGAAGGCAGGCTCATTTGTTCACTTCAACTGACCGAGCATAATTATGGGCTGAATGAAGCTCATTTTAACTTTTGAGAATCCCAAAGTGACTGTGCTGTTTAGCTACTGATTACTAACTGGCAGTTCAAGAGTAAACTTTGTTCTGATTATCATAATGTATAGGTTTCATCCCATAACTGTGTGACTGTGAGTTGTTATAAACACCACAACGCAAAAAGAAGAGCCAAGGTGAAAAGCCAAGAGTAAAATGGTTTCCTCTGATGATTTAGCAAATCTCCAGGGAAGGATTTGTCTTAAGAACATATTGCCTGAAGTCCAGCACACAGCAGTCCCTTCCTAACAGACTAAACTATCTCAAAAGGGAGAGAAAATGATTCTCTAGCCGGATTGAATTTGTAACCTGTTTACCGAGTAAATATTGGATGAGGTTCAGCACCCCTGGGTTTCAGTGGGTGTGTTTGTGCGTGTGTGTACGCATGCGCATGCATGGGTCCAGCTAGGAAGATGATGGCATATAGGGATTCATAACAAGGGATTTTATCAACCTGGAAGAGGACTTCCAAATCCCACTGCTGCACCAAACAGCACGTAGTGTCCTTTGGTAGTAGAGTTAGATTAACAACAATACTTCATTACTTTATTTGGCCCCTAACACAGGTGGGCTGACCAGCCCCTTTACCACTTAAAAGTGTGTCTGTTTGTATCAGAAACATTTGAAGTGTATTTTAATTATAGGAAACCACTGCCAGAGGAAATTTTAGGAGGCAAAGTGACTTAATCTCCTGTTAAAAATGCCGACATTTTGTTCAATTCTAAAAATCTATAAAATATTTTTAATTAAAATGACCAAAAACAAAAAAAAATAAGCCTGTTGTCATCGAGTTGATTCTGACTCATAGTGACCCTATAGGACAGAGTATACCTGCCCCGTAGGGTTTCCAGGGGCTGCCTGGTGGATTCGAGCTGATGAAGCTCTTAACCACTATGCCACCAGGGTTTCCAATTAAAATGACACAGGGAAAGAAATCCATGCTTCTCCCCAATAACCAGATTTCTCATCATCCCTATCCTCTATTCCTGTCTTTCCAACCACCTCTCCTCCCAAAGACTTAGAGTAGAAGGAATCTGTATTTTGAATCAAAGGTTTTTAACAGATGTCGCTATCTCTGAGGATTAGTGTGTTCTAACTTCAGGTAAAGTGTGTTGACAAAAGCGGTTTCATAAATAGAAATCAATATCATTATGGCAAATTGATGCAGCAAAACATGTCTTTCATACACAGGAACGTGACCCTGGCCCTCTCTCCCATCCTTGGGATAATACAACTGATGATTTGAATTTGTTTTCTTAGACATGTTTCTTCTTTGCTCAACTTTTAGCTTCCTGAATTTATGCTTATTTACTCTGATTTCATTATCTGTGGAGGCCAGGTGTATTGTAGCAAGAAGTGTTGGCTTTTGGGTCTGGTATGTGTGGAACCTAATCTCAGCTTCATTATTTGCACTGTGTGATCTTGAGGAAATCACTGTGCCCTGGTTTCCTTATCTGTAAAGTGGGTGAGATTACATCAGTCTCCTAAAGCTAAGGATTAAGTAGCCATTTTATGTAATGGCTATTGGTTTGCCTCTAACTACAATTTTGTTTGTATTCCTTAACACAGATGTGTGTCTGTGCTTATGCAGACAGACAGACAGACACACACACACACACACACACACACACACTTGTTTTTGAGTGTTTTTTGTCCCAGCACCAGACCTTTTTCAGAAACAGAGTGTTTTAAAATTTCTAAGGTAATTAGATTCTCATGGGCAGAGCAGAAGGATGTGTTTATGTTGGGTGGGAATGGGTGAAGATATAATATTCTCTTGGTAGTTTAACATATAATCAAAATTTTTGTTAACGATCCATGTAAATTGAAAATAAGAGGTGTAATTTTTATTCACCGATTAGGAAGATTTTGGTAATTACCCCTTGGAATAAATTTTTTCCCATTCCCAGGATAAGGTGTCAGCCCAGGGGGTTATACTGATTTGCCCCAGAATAATGTGGTCATAACATCAAAAATGTGTTAAATTGAGTATGGACATATAATAGATCAAAGCTCAGATATGTGGGAGTTGACTGGAAACTGACTGGTTGAATTAATATAGCTAATAAATACTGCATCAGAGTGTTCAGACACCTATGGCAAAGAGCCTCACGTGGCCAGTGCAAGCACAGATTACGGGGAGCTTTTGCTAGGGGACCTCATGCACCCTGGTAGTGTAGTGGTTAAGCGCTATGGCTGCTAACTAAATGTCGGCAGTTCAGATCCACCAGGTACTCCTTGGAAACTCTATGGGGTAGTTCTACTCTGTCCTGTAGGGTTGCTATGAGTCAGAATTGACTCGATGGCAATGGGTTTGGGGTTTTTTTTTTTTTTGATATGGCTATAGATATTTGGAAATAGCCAATACCATTAAACTTTTAATTTCTCCAACTCCACTTGATTCCATACTTAAGAAGCTGTCTTCTGAGTTATGATTCAGTTTCCCACGTCTGTTTGTATATAGGGAAAAGCCAGGTAAGTTTTGCCTGATAAAACCCTTGGGACAGTTCTCTCTCACTGTAAATGAATAAATTAGCATTGAAACATTTGGTTTGTCATTTGGCAGGAATATATCTTTTGGACAGTTTTTTAAAGAATGGGAAATGGATTGTATATCTTCAGAGATTTTGCTCAGTTCAGGAACATTTCAGCTACTTTTGTGGGATTACTCTTTTTCTGTGTCTGATGTATTCTCTCTCTGGTGCGGGTATAATGCATATAAGCTGTCCAGTTCCTGTCTTCTTTGTCTTTTAGCTTTTCTTTCTTTTAATCTTCATCTTATCCTTGCCTTCACCCTGAGCTTTGGGAGAATTTTCTCAAGCTATTTTTTAGTACTTTACTGATACAACTTTTTCCAAAATCCCAGCTGCCTTAATTGTGGTCTTTAATTTGGTAGGCTGTACTTTCTCTCTTTCCCCTGCTCTTGGACCGCTTCCTTTCATGAGCCTCTGGCCTCATTTCATAAATGCAATGTCCTTTTGAGTACTAGTAAGAGAATACATTTAAAATGAGTTCTCCTATTTATTGTTGTAAATTTTTCTTGGGTAGACAATCACCTACTTCTTCCACATTTGTTGTGGGAGAAAGGTCTATGCTTTTCAACGACTGATAATTACAATATATTCTTTCTCAGAGATGTTATTGAATGCTCTTCAAATGTTTCCATCTTTAGTGAAAGAAGAGGGAAAAGGTCAGAGATTCAGCAGCTTAGGCAGGGGTGGCCAGAATCAAAGAAGGTATCCCAGGCAGCTTGATCTATTTGCCAGTTTATTTCTGTGTTTACTGTAGTATCCAGGAGTTGAGAGAAAGATGTGGCAGTCTGCTTCCTTAAAGTGTGCAGCCTTGGAAACCCTGTGGGGCAGTTCTGATACGTCATATAGGGTTGCTGTGAGTCGGAATTGACTCAACATTACACAACAACAACAACATCCAGGAGTTAGCACGACTAGTACCTCCTTTCTCTGCCTGGTCTGGTTCTTCCAATATGGTCTAGTTCTCTGCCTGGTCTGGGCGGCACAAACGGTAAAGAGCTCGGCTACTAACTGCAAGGGTGGCAATTCAGATCCACCCAGGTGTGCCTAGAGAGAAAGACCTAGCAATTTGCTTTCAAAAGATCACAGCCATTGAAAACCATTTGGAGTGCAGTTCTACTCTGACACACGTGGGGTACCCGTGAGTTGAAATAGACTCTGTGGCACCTGGTTTGGTTTTTTGGGCCTTCTCGTTAGCAGCCAGACAGGACTGCTCCATTTTTCAGGGCCAGGAAACCCTGGTGGCGTAGTAGTTAAGTGCTACTGCTGTTAACCAAGAAGTCGGTAGTTTGAATCCCCCAGGTGTGCCTTGGAAACTCTACCGGGCAGTTCTGCTCTGTCCTATAGAGTCGCTATGAGCAGGAATCGACTCGACGGCAGTGGGTTTGGTTTTTTGGTTTAGGGAAAGCCAGGTTTAATCCGGTAAGGATTAAGTAGGTCCCTGCTCAGTGCCCTCCAGCTCCTGGGCCTCCAGATGCGCTGGGGAAGTTACATCTGCCTCAGGCTGCACCCAGCCCACGCTCATCATCAGCCCTTGCCACTGTTACTTAAAGGACATTACCAGAATTAATTTCCCAGGATTACTTACACAACCTTTCTGGGGACACACTTCCGTCACATTTAAGATGTCTTCATCCAGTTGTGTTTTCCTCAAGCTGATCTCATCTGCATTATACCTAGCAAAATATTTTTGAAGTTTCTGGTGCAGAAAATATGAGCAGATTTTTCCTTATTAGGGAAAAACAACAACAACAAAACAAAACCCAGACCTGGTTGTTGATCATTTTAGTGGGCATCTGAATTAGGGGACGGGGTGCATGTGTTCAAAACTGCATATTACCTGTAGAACCAAATTTTCTTTAAAAAACTATCTATTGAGTGTTAAGACTTGTGCAGTGCCTTACATGGTGGGTTATAGCTATTATTACCAGCAGTGAGTGATTCTCCAGCCCTAAGGAAGATCCAGGATTTACAGCTTTGAAGAAATCCAATTTCTGCCCTGTCTCAGGCTCCCTGCTGTGAGCACCAGCCCAGGAAACTCGCTAGAGCTGTTGCAGGCTCTCTCACGCTGCTGAGATGCACTGAGGAAGACAGTGAGTGTATCCTGAATTCTAATGATGCTGGGTGGACTTGATGCCTGTGTCCTTAGTCATTTTGTAAGTGTCTGATGCTTACAGAATTGATGTAAGGCATCACTCTCCAGGTGATTTAAATCTGTTGCCATCTAGTTGATTCCCGCTGATAGCAACCCTATAAGGCAGAGTAGAAATGCCCCTTAGGCAAACACTGGCTGGTGGATTCAAACCCCTGACTTTTTGGTTAACAGCCAAGCTCTTAACCACTGCACCACCAGGGCTCTCAGTGATTCCAAAAGAGGAAGGTAAATAAAACAAATTTACAGGGAATGTTTGGAACGTCACTCAGTTGTCCACCTGTAGTGGTGTGTTTACATTTACAGTTGAGAGAGATGAGGTTGGGCATTAAGAACCCACTGTTTCTGAGCTATTGTTGTTATAAACTATAAAGTATTCCAAGAGCATAGAAATAATATAAATTTTATATGGGTGGCAAATTGCTCCCAAGCTGACCGTGCAGAGGAAACTTTTGTGCTTTGTATGTTTGTTGTAGGTCACATTCACACAAGTGATTAATGAACAGATGCCAAACTGTGGAGGAATCCTTTTTCTTTGGCCAGTTAATAATGGAAACTCTTACCACAGCAAACCTCAAAGGACGGGCTCTTCCTTCCCACCTTCCTTCATGCACATATACAAGTGCTGTGATGATGAACAAATCTAAAATGACCTTGATTTGCTTCAGAAAGGTTTTGGGACAGAGAGAGACTCTGTCTCAACTCATAGGGCTACCGTCTGAGTTACTCCTGGCTCTCCCGAAGGTAAAGAATCCCCAGCTTCCAATTAGCTAGAGCCAGTTCTAGCCAAACAGACACAGAGGAAGAAATCTATAGCCTTGTGTGATTAAGAAAAATTCGGAATTCTGGATATGATGATGGTAGAAATCGAACATAATCATGCCATTAAAGATCCAAATACACTAATGTGTGTACAGTAAAGCAACCTTTGCTTTATAGAAGTTGGTGTATAATGTCTCCGCTCTTCAAGAAACCTGCATTAGAGGATATTTTTGAAATGTCTGTAATGAAATCCCGGTACTCAATCATGTAATGTTTAGTGAGAGTTCCTTGTGTCTCATTTTATGTACTAGATTCAGGCTTGAGCTTCCTCATATTTTTTATTGCGTCTGTGAAACATGCAAGTGTGTGTGTGTGTATGTGTTTTGGAGGGGCGTTGTTAGCATGAGGATGCTGGGTAGAGTAACGGGAAACACACCCTCCTTTTGATGACTGTCTTTACCCTCTGTCAGCCAAACGGAATTCATTTAGGCTTGGCAATACTTGCAATTTTCCTTGATACCACTTGTAACAAATTATGTCCTCAAACCCCCTACCATCAAGTCTATTCTGACTCATAGTGACCCTATAGGACAGAGTAGAACTACCTGTAGAGTTTCCAAGGCTGTGAATCTTTACTGAAGCAGACTGCTACATCTTTCTACCTTGGAGCAGTTGGTGGGTTCGAAACGCCGACCTTTTGGAAAGCAGCAGAGTGCTTCAACCACGGCGCCACCAGGACTGCTTTAGAAGCTGACAAATTCTAATTGTGTACTGTCCCTTCTTTTTATTCTCATTACCACCAGTTTAGTCCTAGTTTTCTCTTGCCTGAAAGAGTGCTTCTAAGTGGACTTCCATCATGAGTGCCTTGTCCTACTGATTCTTTGTGCACATGGCTGCCAGATTAATCTCGCTAATTCCCAGCCCTAATGAATTCTGTCTGTGTTTCCCCATTGCCTAACAAAATTCCAAAATGGCTTTTTATTTAAAGCATATGTGTGTGTGCCTTTCTCCCGACTCATTATGTCTCTCAGCTTGATTCTTTTTACCCATCCCTCTGGGCACAAAACCTTCTCTTTCTGCTTCCCTAGCAAGGACTGACAGAGCTGTGCTTTGCCTCACCAGGCCTTCCCTGTGCTTCAGATGTCTGTTCTGTGATCACATTTCTGTGTATTCTTCTCCCTATGGGCAAACTCCTCTCTCTACTGAAGCCCTGTTTTCAAATGTTCCTTTTAACTCTTTCCCCTGATAGAAATTCACCTCTTTCCTGACAACGCTTCATTTCTCCATTTTCTCTTTGAGTGCATTGCCCTGGTTCAGTGAAAGGGAGATATTTCCATGACCATCTCCTTATCTTTGTGGGGTACTGGACAAGCAGATGTCATGGAGTCAGTTCCTACTCATGGAGACCCATGTGGCCTTCATGATTTTCTATTTATTCATAGAAAGAAGGAAGAAGTTTTTGGTATTTGTTATGGTTACGGTTGTGTGTCACCTTGGTGGGCCATGATTCTCAGTGGTCTGGCAGTTATGTAATGATGTAGTTGTCAGTGGTGATTTTTTGGAAATATACCATTAAGACTTTCTTTTGACGATCCTCTGGGTGGGTTCAAACTGCCAGTTTTTCAGTTCCATTTGCACCACCCGGTGACTTCATATGGGATATAAGAGGGACACCATTTATCAATAGTCTGCCCTTATGCTTCCGGGTGGGAAAGTTTTTTACACTAAAGAATAGTTATAATACTTTCCTTTTAATTCTTTTTGTCCAACTCCTCTTCGTTCTGAAACTCTAACATTGCTTTATCCCTTCCCTGAAGATGCCCTTATGAACTATGTAGAGGATTTTTGTAGGAGGTTCTCCTGTGAGCATGTGTTATAGCTGAGGTCTAGGACCCCTCTCATCCCACTGTCCCCTGATGCTTACATCTTCATTCTCATAGGAAATAAATCTTGCCGTGTCTTTGACCCTTTTGAGTAGATATTATTCTCTCCATTCCTAGCCTACTTTTTCCACTTAGTTTGATGAATGGTGTTATGATATGGTCTTAAATCTAGATACCCTTCTCACTTTTACATTCTTTGCTTTATGAAGTATCTTTCTCTCACCTCTTGAATCTCCACATTTAACGATCTGTTCCTTCATAGGTACTCGGTGATTTTTTAGGTACTAAAATATTGTATTTTTCCATCATTTAATATCCACCTAAGCAGGATTCAGTTGTGAAGAGCAATTCTAAACCTCCAAAGGCTCAGAGCAATTTGCAGAGGCAGGGATTTGGCTTTAAAAAAAACAAATAAAGTTTGCTTAAAGTAAGTAGAAAAAAACTACCCATAGTGCATCTCTTTTTAAAATTTCTCACGAATCACTGGCTGTTCTCTGAATACTGCTGTGGGTGTTACCACAGCATCTAAGACCACAGGATAACGTGCTCTGGGCTCTCTTGCTGCCAGCCCTTTGAACAACTTCATTGCATAGTTTTCCTTTCTTGTACCTGTTTATTGATAATATGCAGTTGCAAAGTATGCAAATGTAAAATGGTAGCCTCCTCTCTTGTTCTGTAAACCAGTTGCCTTGGAATTGGCCCTGACTCGTGGTGACCGCTAGTGTATCAGAGTGGAACTGGGATCCAGAGGATTTCAATGGCTGATTTTTTGGAAATTGGCCACCAGGCCTTTCTTCTAAGGCACTTCTGGGCAGACTCAAACCGCTAACCTTCAGGTTAACAGCTGAGCGCCTTATGCAACTGCACCACCCAGGGACGTCTCTTATATGTAACAATAAAATTTACAGTAAATGATCTCATGGCCCTCTTTAATACCACTTTTTGATGCTTTCATACATGGTTTATCAGAGATTTTTGTCACATGTGAGGTCTCTTCTGTAGGGAGAAGGGCAGGATTCCTGTCATTTTGACACTGGTATGAGTTGGAATTGACTGGATGGCAGTGGGTTTGGTTGTTTGGTTTATGTGATATTTGCAGAAATGCCTCTATGTTACTAAGGCTGATGTAGAAAAGAGCTTATGAAACTTGACTAAGCACCATACTTTCTGGGGTGAAAATGCTGCCCGCATTCTTTAAAATATGTTACTTCTATGTTGAACTTTATTTACCTCTCTAATAGATGAGAAGAATGAATATGTTTCCTTCTTGTTTTCCTGTCCTGGGGAATTAATATTCACCGACTAACATAAACTCAACTACTTCAGATAATATTAACGGAACTTTTTAATTTTTTAAATTAATTTTTATTGTGCTTTAAGTGGAAGTTTACAAATCAGGTGAGTCTCTCATACAAAGATTTACATACACCTTGCTATACACTCCATTTTTTTTTTTTTTTTTTTGCTGTACACTCCTAATTTGTCTCCCCTTAGTGAGACAGCACAGTCTTTCCCTCTACTCTCTTGTCATGTCCATTTAGTCAGCTTCTGGCCCCCTCTGCCCTCTAATCTGCCCTCCAGACAGGAGATATCAACATAGTCTCACGTGTCTACTTGATCGAAGAAGCTCGCTCTTCACCGTTATCATTTTCCATCCCCATATTCCAGTCCAATCCCTGTCTGAAGAGTTGGCTTTGGGAATGGTTCCTGTCTTGGGCTAACAGAAGGTCTGGGGACCATGGCTTCTGGGGTCCTTCTAGCCCCAGTCTGACCATTAAGTCTGGTCTTTTTATGAGAATTTGGAGTCTGCATCCCACTGCTCTCCTGCTCCCTCAGGAGTTCTCTGTTGTGTTTTAATGGAACTTTTAAAATATACTATCATGGATGTTTTAAAAATTTAGAGTGAGGCACTTTTCAAGGTTCCCCTTTTTGCTTTTGGTAAATCTGTTACTGATGTGGGAACATCAGTGTGTTTATTTTGATAGACTTTCCACCTTTACTAACATTTTTAGTGATGTATGAACACTCCTATTGGCTAAAACTAAAAATACCAGCTCATAAATGGTCTTCACTAGAGAACAATATCATGGTTGTTAAAGTGGAGAATCAGCAAAAACAAGGAAAATCCTTCACGAGATGGATTGACATGGCAGCTGCAACAATGGGCTCAAACATACCAACAATTGTGAGGATGACACAAGACCAGGCAATGTTTCACTGGTCTATGTAAGATTGCAGTGGTTCTGAGCCGATTCGACAGGAACTAACAACAACATAAATGGTCTACAATAGCATTATTCATTGGATGATTTAATATTCTCAGGAGGTTATCTGGGGAAGTTTTCACTCTTGAGGTTGGCAGTGGTGTAGAATAACAAAGTGTTTTTACAAGAAAATGGAATGGACTGTCATTAAGAAAAGATTGAGTGAGACCTATGGTGGATGATACCAACTTGTGAAGTTTTTTTAATAAAAAATAGATTTGTAAACAAAATAGAATTTCTACATATAAATGCAAAATATTTTATTAAAAACTATTTTTAAAGGTAGTTTTAATTTAACACATTAAAGCAAAACTACATCATTAGGTACAAGGAAGAGTAATTTTCAATTTGACAAAATTTGTCCATGTTATTTATTTTTTTTCATAAAACATTGTCTGTTGGGGCCTCTCTGGCTAATTTTTACCCGATATAGAAAAACCGTGGTTGATTTCTCAGTATTGAGAATAGAGTCAGCATTCGCTGTAATGACATCTGTCACTAAAGCACTGAAGAACTCAATGAGATGTTCCATGACAAGGCACAAATTAGCCTGCAGCAGTGGCTCTCAGATGTGTGTTAAGATCACCTGGGGAGCTTTTAAAAACACTGGTGCCCAGGCCCAACTTGAGAGATGCTAATTTAGTTGTACTAGAGTAGGACCCAGGCACCAGTATTTCTAAGAGTTCCCAGGTAGAGAATTGCTTCTATCAGGAATCATTCAAGTACCTAGACCTTTCAGTAACTCTTGCAAGCTTTTAACAGGAATAATTTATATAGGTGGAGGGAGGAAGTATTTTTTGGAATGAATTCATTTTAAATTAAGAAAAAAATCAGGGAGAATACTATCTTAGGCTGGGTTCTCTAGAGAAGCAAAACCAGAGAGAGAAAGAGAGAGATTTATCTCAAGGAAATGTCTCACATAGTTGTAGAGGCTAGCAAGTCTCAAGTCTGTGGGTCAGACTTCAATCTGGAAGCCTCTCCTGACTCACGTAGCTGGAGGGGCCAACTAATTCGAAGATTAGCAGGGCAGGTCAGTGGTCAGGCTGCAGGCTCAGGAGCTGTGGAGGCTGACAATTCCAAGATTGACAGGTAAGGCTGCAGGCTGCTTCCTCACAGGCTGCAGAGGCTCATGAACCCCAAGATCAGCAGGCAATATGGCAGGCTCCTGACTCAAGTTCCAGGAACCGGAGGTCAGATGATGAGCCTGATGCAAGATACAGAGCAAGCAAATGAGCCTTGTTGGAATCTCCATATATATATTGGATGCAGCCCAAACCCCCAAGGAAACTCTCCTTACAACAGATTGGCTACTCACATCAGGTCATACTGTGGAGGATGACTACATCATTACATTACTGCCAAACCACTGAGCATCATGGCCCACCGAGTTGACACACAACCTTAAAAAAGAAAAATCACTGTTGAGTCAATTCTGACACATAGTGACTCTGTAGGACAGCGTAGAACCCCTTCTCCATAGGGTTTCCAAGGAGTTGCTGGTGGATTTGAACTCTGACCTTTTGGTTAGCAGCCAAGCTCTTAACCACTGCATCACTAGGTAGCGAGAGAAAATCTTGATCTTCTTTTGTGAATAAATAGAAAATGATGAAGACTGCCTCAAACTGTATCATGTGATATTTAAGTTTGGAGCCCTGGTGGTGCAATGGTTAAAGCACTCTGTGCTCGACCGTAAGGTGTGTAGTTCAAACTCACCAGCCGCTCCATGGGAAGAAGGTGTCGCTGTTGGCTTTCTTAAAGAATTACAGGCTTGGGAGCCCTATGGGGCAGTTCTACTCTGTCCCGTAGGGCCACTATAGTTGAAATCGACTCGATGACTTTTTTTTTTAATGTTCTTTGAGCAGAAACAATCTTATAGTTTAGAAACTATGCATAGAAAACAATTACACCCTCATAGAGGGTATAATTGGCTCTTATTAAGCTAATAGAAATGTTTGTTTAAAATACACACTTTACATAACTATTTTTTAACTAAATAAAAAAATTACCGCTTTTGATGACAGAGGTGGATTAGCACCAAAATGTGGCAAAAACATCTTTCCTCACTGTCAGTGGCACCATCCATCTAAATCCCAGGTTTAATGTAATGAGTTGGAGATGACATGACAGTTTCTCAGTTACTGCTCTCAGTTATCACTGGTAAATAAAATGAACCTATTTTCTGATGTCGCTGTAGGAAGAATACAAAAAAAAAATCATTTAAAAAATAGAATGTTTATCTTCTGTATGTAAAACATTTCTTGCCCTGAGTGATATATTATGTAGTAAAGTTATTTTACTCGGTTTGCCTCCTTTGACCTAAAGTGCATTTTTTTTTTTTTCTATTTGATCCCTTCCTGACAGTGATTTTTAAATAGACTCATCCTAGTTGACTTTGAGATAGATATTAACCCCTGAATGGTTCAGTCACTAAATGGTGATGCATATGTTTCTGGCTTTACTTATTTAGTTAGTTCATTAGTTTGTACTGTTATAAAATATTTACTGTGTTATCAAAAGTCTTCACTTGTCCTGCTTACAATCCCCAGATTGTAGCTTGACTGATGTAGATTGACGCGTAATGCTGATAACCTCATCCTAAGGTTCCTGAAGGAGGAAAGAGGCCTGTGGATTCCCCGAGCCCAGTCAACGCAGGGCAAGGCCAGCTTTTCTTCAGGGGAAGTGCCCTTCCCTGAGTCATCTTCAGGATTGTGCCATTCATGCTAGGCCATCCTATAGCACAGGGAAGATAACCTTTATCTCAAATGTTTGGCTGTAGTTTTGCTTAGAAGTAGCAACTGGTTTCAAATGCAGCTTTGGACAAGTTCAGTTTCTAGCGATCCTATAAGACAGAGTAGAACTGCTCCATAGTTTCCAAGGCTGTAATCCGTACAAAAACAGACTGCCACATCTTTTTTGGTTTCAAATGCAGCTTTGGACAAGTTCAGTTTCTAGCGATCCTATAAGACAGAGTAGAACTGCTCCATAGTTTCCAAGGCTGTAATCCGTACAAAAGCAGACTGCCACATCTTTCTTCTGCAGAGCAGCTGGTGGGTTTGAACTGTGGACCTTCTGGTTAGCAGTCAAGTGCTTAACCACCGTGCTGCCAGGGCTCCTTAGAGTTTTATGAATCTGTAAATAAAATGAAATTTTGACCATAGGTGATGATAGATAAATCTGAGTGAGCTTTCTAGATAGCATTCACCTTGCTATTATATGAGACTAAAAACAAACAAAAAACTCATTGCCATGGGTGGGGAGGGGAGATCAAATTAATTGATCCATTCTACTTATTCATGCTTCTAGAATAACCAGTTTGTTCCTTTGTTCCAGAGCACTGAGTAGGAGGCAAATCTCTGCTCTTTATCAAGTTAAGCTTCTTACTGAGGACATATTCCCTGGGGGTGACCTGGGGAAAGGTGCTTTGCTTGGAGAAAAGCTGGCCTTACTCTGACAGAGACTGGGCAGGGGGAATCCACTGGCCTTTTTCCTCATCCATCACTGTGACAATGAGGGTATCAGCATTGTCGAACCGTTTCACGTCTGCCCAGGTACAGTATGGGGCTTGTCAGCCACAGAGGTGAAAGACTTGTGTTTATACAATGTTAGTAGTATTTACATGGTAACAAGTAACATTTGAAACACAAGTGGCACAATTTAGTGAGTGTACCATTTTGAAGCAACAAATGAAAGTAACTATTCATGGAGCCCCAAAGTTTTATATAAAGATGAAAAGGCTGTTTTTGAATTATGAATTTCTGTAGTCTTCTGTAAAATCTGTCTCGACAACTGTTAAAGGCATTATCATTAAAAATGAGGCCACGTTTCAATCTGGCAAATATAGCCGACATATATGACTTGAAGAAAGTGTGACTAGAATGTGTGTCAGAGCAATGGGAAGACATAGCCAAAGACTGGCTACTTCTCGCCACCCTTGGAGAGAGGACTATAGAATGAATTCCCAAAACCAATGCCCCCAAGTAAAAACTGAGGCGCTCAGAATTACCACTCATTAGCTAAGAACAGATAGAGTGAAGGTCATTGAAATCCCTTCCGTACCATCCTGTAAGTCAACCAAGGAACTATTCTAACAGTACATACAATGAAAGAAGCATCTCCACCAAGTTTCTGCTATGTTCTTGGTAGCCTGAGGATCATTTGCAGTGGTAATCTAGCATGTCCAGGGGCCTCTGGAGCTGCTTGTGGGAGGACAGCCCTCATAGTGCAGTAAAAAAGAAATTGAGCTGAGAAACTGAAGACTTTGTTCTGAACCCGACTTTAGTTGTGCACAGTGGTTGGATCTTAGACACTTGGGTTACTTCTAGGGTTGTGTCTTTACAGATTGTGCAACTTTTAAAGCATTTCCACTTCTGACATGTCTTGATTCCAGTTTTCATTTCTTCTCAACCATTCTTCCTGTTGCATTATTGGACGTCAGCTAACCAGATATAGATATAACTCCGAGGGACACATTTGCTCTAAAGATGAGGTTCAATTTGATGTATGATGAGGTACTTATTTTTGGGTAAACCAAATGTTTTCTTCATGAACCAAGGAAAAATATGTACTTCCTTGAAATGATTGCAATTAGTTTCGAAAAGAGTTCTGTGCAGCCTTGTCAAAAGGATACATTTTCCCACGTTCTGCATTCCATTTTGGAGAGTGGCGTCTGGGGTCTTAAATGCAAGCAACCAGCCATCTAAGATGCATCAATTGGTCTCAACCCACATGGAGCAAAGGAGAATGAAGAACACCAAAGACACAAGGTAATTATGAGCCCAAGAAACAGAAAAGGCTACATAAATCAGAGACTACATCAGGATGAGACCAGAAGAACTAGATGGTGCCTGGCTACAGCCGATGACTGCCATTACAGGGAATACAACAGAGAATCCCTGAAGGAGCAGGAAAACAGTGGGATGCAGACCTCAAATTCTTGTAAAAAGACCAGACTTAATGGTCTGACTGAGACTAGAAGGACCCTGGAGGTCATGGTCCGCAGACCTTGTTAGCCCAAGACAGGAACCATCCCCAAAGCCAACTCTTCAGACAGGGATTGGACTGGACTATAAGATAGAAAATGATACTGGTGAGGAGTGACCTCTTGGATCAAATAGACACATGAGACTATGTGGGCAGCTCCTGTCTGGAGGGGAGATGTGAAGGCCGAGGGGGACAGAAGCTGGCTGAACGGACACGGAACTACAGGGTAGAGAGGAGTGTGCTGTCTCATTAGGGGGAGAGCAACTAGGAGCATATAGCAAGGCGTATATAAGTTTTTGTATGAGCAACTGACTTGATTTGTAAACTTTCACTTAAAGCACAATAAGAATTAAAAAAAAAAAGAAAAAGATACATTTTCCCTAAAACGTTCCACTGGATTCCTTTCAGTTCCCGACTATCCTTTGTCTGCCCTCATTTTGGCATCTGAGTAAAGTGAGGCTATTTCTAAACGGAGAAATTCATTAATTGTAAGTTAGACCGTTTAATGGAAGATTTTGGAAAGTCAGAGTAGCTAGCAGGAATTTTAACAACTCTCAAACCCCAAATCCCTTTGTGATTGATGCAGTTGGATTTTCTCTCATTCTTTTCCTGATTTGTTACATTTTCTTCCTTCACTGGTTTCCCGTTTCCCAGGAAGGAACTAAAGTGTCCCAATTGCATGCAGGGCATTTAAAAAGAAATTGTTCCACGTCTCTAATTACTTTTATCTTTTATGTTAGGATTTTACTCACTTTGCCAAATTGCGTTGCTGTAAAACCCATTAGGGATTTTAAAAAGCAGGATTAGTGCATGCTGCGTATTCAGAACTTCAGTTATGAATTCATTTCTAGTGGAAAAATTTTGTTCTGATTATTGTAGCATTGCAATCTTGGACATTGGTCAAAACTTTCAGAGATGGTTATGAAGCAACTTGAATTTAAAATAAAACAGCTGACAGCATTCTAGTGCCCAAAGTAAATATACCTCCGAGCTCCTTTACACACCACACCACACCACGTACTGTAATGCCCAAACATATTTGTATCATGTATTCTGAGGGCATTCAGCACTGCCATGCCAGTTTGTGGTATTCAGAGTCAACCACAGAGTGATACTGAATTATTGGATCCCTTAGAATTGAAGTTCCTGTATATGAAATGGAGCCGTGGTGGCATAGTGGTTAAGAGCTCAGCTGCTAACCAAAAGTTCGGCAGTTTTATATATGAAATTGCTTCAGTTAAAAACTTATACAAAAACAATTTCTTGAGAGATAACCAAGAAAACCAAACCCACTGACGTAGAGTCTATTCTGACTCATAGCGACCCTATAGGACAGAGTAGAACTGCCCCACAGGGTTTCCAAGGAGCAGCTGGTGGATTCGAACTGCCGACCTTTTGGTTAGCGGCCGAACACTTAACCACTGCACCGCTAGGGCTCCAATGGGAGAGATAGGTTTCTACTATTTAGATATTGGGAACCCTGGTGATACAGTGGTTAAGGGTTGGTTATGTCTGCTAACCATAAGGATGACAGTTCGAATCCATCAGATGCTCCTTAGAAACTGTATAGGGCAGTTCTACTCTGTCCTATAGGGTCGCTAAGAATCGGAATTGGCTCAACAGCAATGGGTATCAGACACTGGACATCATGGGCAGCTTATTTGTCTCTGTCCAGTTGAATGTAATGGGGTTGACTCCAGGCAAATTAGTGAAGTGTGTCCCTAACCAACTCTATTTGACCACTTTTTCTCATTACACCCCCACAGTAAAGTGTTTTATATAGCTAGTTTTCCTTTTCTATCTAGTCAGAAAAAATGCTCATAACTAGTCACCCAAATACATTTTGGCAGTTGGATTAAATTTGAAAGAAAACTGGTTGTTCTGGATTGTAGTCCCAGCCAGCTTCTCCATTTTTCAGGTAAATTATAGACATCTAGAAATCAGAAAATATGTGAGTAGGAGGGTGTGGGTGCTTCTGAAATGATGTTGTGTCCAATTTCCTGGAGTTTCATTTCCGATGATTTGAGTCAGAGTATAGATGGATTTAAGTTATGTAATCATATCAAGTTATGTTATCAAAGAACAACAATCATACCCCTTTAGGAGATTGTCCCCATGAATCTGTAGCCCAAGACCACAAAGGGCATCCAAAGAGCCAGAGGGACTGAGAATTCATTCCAGTAGGATCCTTCTCTTCCCACTAGAATATGGGCCCAGCCTGTCTCTCACTGCCCTTGATCTGAACCCTTACTTAACTGTCTTAGAGGACTTACCTGTGAGGGTGCATAAAGTTCTCATCCTTGTTGTTTTGGGGTTTAATAGGTTATAACTGGGATGGGCATGAATTTTGTTACCCAGTACTCAGCTGTAGGATGTCATTTTTTTTGTTTGTTAGTTTTAGCAAGTATGTACCTACAATCAGCAGGATGCTAAGAATCCAGATCCCAGACTTGATCAAGGCTGGCAGACCCCCATGCCTCTCATTGAGTTGTTGCTGATGTTGTTAGCTGCCGTCCAGTCGGTTCCGACTCATAGCAACCCTATGCACAACAGAACGAAACACTGCCCTGTCCTGAGCCATCCTTACAGTCGTTATGCTTGAGCTCATTGGTGCAGCCACTGTGTCAATCCACCTCGTAGAGGGTCTTCCTCTCTTCGCTGACCTTGTACTCTACCAAGCATGATACTCTTCTCCAGGGACTGATCCCTCCTGACAACACGTCCAAAGTATGTAAGACGCAGTCTTGCCATCCTTGCTTCTAAGGAGCGTTCTGCTTGTGCTTCTTCCAAGACAGATTTGTTCGTTATTTTGGCAGTCCGTGGTATATTCAATATTCTTCACCAACACCACAATTCAAAGGCGTCAATTCTTTTTCGGTCTTCCTTATTCATTGTCCAGCTTTCACATGCATATGATGCGATTGAAAATACCATGGCTTGGGTCAGGCGCACCTTTGAAGAGGTCCTTTGCTGCAGATTTACCCAATACAGTGTGTCTTTTGATTTCTTAACTGCTGTTTCCATGGCTGTTGATTGTGGGTCCAAGCAAAATGAAATCCTTGACAACTTCAATCTTTTCTGCGTTTATCATGATGTTGCCAATTGGTCCAGTTGTGAGGATTTTTGTTTTCTTCTTTTTTTTTTTTAATGTTGAGCTGTAATCCATACTGAAGGCTGTGGTCTTTGATCTTCATTAGCAAGTGCTTCAAGCCCTCTTCAGTTCCAGCAAGCAAGGTTGTGTCATCTGCATAACGCAGGTTGTTAATGAGTCTTCCTCCAATCCTGATGCCCTGTTCTTCTTTACATAGTCCAGTCTCTCCTATTATTTGCTAAGCATACAGATTAAATAGGTATGGTGAAAGAATACAGCCCTGACGCACAGCTTTCCTGACTTTAAACCAATCAGTATCCCCTTGTTCTGTCTGAACCACTGCCTCTTGATCTATGTAAAGGTTCCTCATGAGCACAATTAAGTGTCCTGGAATTCCCATTCTTTGCAATGTTATCCATAGTTTGTTATGATCCACACAGTCGAATGCCTTTGCATAGTCAATAAAAAAAGGTAAACATCCTTCTGGTATTCTCTGCTTTCAGCCAGGATCCATCTGACATCAGCAATGATATCCCTGGTTTCCACGTCCTCTTCTGAAACTGGCCTGAACTTCTGGCAGTTCTCTGTTGATATACTGCTGCAGCCGTTTTTGAGTGATCTTCCCCAAAATTTTGCTTGTGTGTGATATTAATGATATTCTTCTATAATTTCCACATTCGGTTGGATCACCTTTCTTGGGAATAGGCATAAATATGGATCTCTTCCAGTCCATTGGCCTGGAAGCTATCTTCCATATTTCTTGGCATAGACGAGTGAGCACCTCCAGTGCTGCATCTGTTTGTTGAAACATCTCAATTGATATTCCATCAATTCCTGGAGCCTTGTTTTTTCGCCAGTACCTTCAGAGCAGCTTGGACTTCTTCCTTTAGTACCATCGGTTCCTGATCATGTGCCACCTCTTGAAATGGTTGAACATAGACTAATTCTTTTTGGTATAATGACTCTGTGTATTCCTTCCATCTTCTTTTGATGTTTCCTGCGTCATTTAATATTTTCCCCATGGAATCCTTCACTATTGCAACTCGAGGGTTGAATTTTTTCTTCAGTTCTTTCAGCTTGAGAAATGCCGAGCGTGTTCTTCCCTTTTGGTTTTCCATCTCCAGCTCTTTGCACGTGTCATTATAATACTTTACTTTGTCTTCTCGAGCCGCCCTTTGAAATCTTCCGTTCAGTTCTTTCACTTCATCAATTCTTCCTTTTGCTTTAGCTGCTCGATGCTCAAGAGCAAGTTTCAGATTCTCCTCTGACATCCATCTTGGTCTTTTCTTTCTTTCCTGTCTTTTCAGTGACCTCTTGCTTTCTTCATGTATGAAGTCCTTGATGTCATTCCACAGCTCGTCTGGTCTTTGGCCACTAGTGTTCAACGTGTCAAATCTATCCTTGAGATGGTCTCTAAATTCAGGTGGGATATACTCAAGGTCATATTTTGGCTCTCATGGACTTGCTCTGATTTTCTTTTGTTGCAGCTTGAACTTGCATATGAGCAGTTGATGGTCTGTTCCACAGTTGGCCCCTGGCCTTGTTCTGACTGATGATATTGAGCTTTTCCATCATCTCTTTCCACAGATGTAGTCAATTTGATTTCTGTGTGTTCCATCCGGTGAGGTCCACGTGTACAGCCGCTGTTTATGTTGGTGAAAGAAGGTATTTGCAATGAAGAAGTCGTTGGTCTTGCAAAATTCTATCATTCGATCTCTGGCATTGTTTCTGTCACCAAGGCCATGTTTTCCAACTGCCAATCATTCTTCTTTGTTGCCAACTTTTGCATTCCATCTTATTGAGTGGGGTCAAAAATTATGGAGCTTCTTGGCATCTGGAACAGAGTATAGGGTCCCGGTCTTTAGTCTTTGAGTACTGTGCGTTAACTTCACAGTCAGTGCTGGTGCTCTTTCCTCTCAGTCTCAGAGCTGCTGCTTTCAGGGCTGCCTCTCATAGGAGTCCCCTCCACAGACCATGGCCTTAGCCAGCAGCATCTCTGCTGCTCTGGACAGAGCAGCTCATGGGAGGCAGCCTTCTCTGATGGTCTAGAGCCCTTCCCCTCCTCCCCTCAGTGACCTGGTGTCTGCATGCAAGCAGGAGCCAGGATCCAGTCACTCACAGAAACACATCCACATCCTGTGGTTCTTTCTAATCTCAAGAAAGTCAGCCTTTTCTCCCTTATTTGAGCCAATCCGGACTTCTCCCACTCTTGGGGATTCCCAGCCACCTCACCCCCAAACTTGGCCCCATGGCTTTTAACAATGTATACTTTAAAAAACAGCTCTCTGTTAGTTTCACCTGGGAAAGAAGAACATCCATTTATCTTAGATTTAAAGGTTTACTTGCTCTCTTGAATGTATGTTGAGGGGAGAGGTGGAGATGGCGCCTATGGTTCTAGAATAAAACACAAATTAATATTTCAGTAGATTTTACTGTCCCATAACTCTGTGTCAGTATGAAGACTGATTACTTAAACTTGTAGAATGTTTACTGCTTCAGTTTGTTTAGATATTGAGAGGAGCAGAGACAGAGCACTGATGAAGTATGTGTATGTAGAACCAAAAATCCAAAACCAAACCCATTGCCGTCAGGTCGATTCTGACTCACAGAGATCCTGTGGGACAGAGTAGAACTGCCCCATAGAGTTTCTAAGGAGTGCCTGGTGGATTTGAACTGCCAACCTTTTGGTTAGCAGCCATAGCTCTTAACTACTATGCCAGCAAGGTTTCCGTGTACGTAGAGTAGGAGGTTATTGAGTGGTGGAAGCGCTACCCTAAAGGTTGGAGATTCACATCTCCCTAGTGGTGCAGCAAGAATAAAGGACTTGTGATCTGCTTTTGTAAAGACTGCAGCTAAGAAAACCCTATGGGGGAACAGTTCTACTCCGTAAAACATAGGGTTGCCATGAGTCGGAACTGACTCAAAGTCAATGAGGAAAAAAAAACCAAAACTGTAAAGTTGGGCTCACACCTGTGAGGTTCAGTAGCAGCAAGGGGTGTGGAATATCCTAAGAAAATAAAGCAAAGAATATAGAGCACACTTCCAAGTAGTATCAGGAGGAAAAGTGTTGGAAGGATATATACTTGGCAGTACTGGATGTAAATATCAGTGTCTGCTCTTTCAAAGTGTTTAAGGGAAATGGTACTTGAACATTAATAAAACCATTAGCTAGAAGAAATTTGAAACAGGGAAGTTTGCTTTTGAATAAAGGATGATGTTATTTTCATGTCTTGTTTATTTATTTTTATCCATTTGAAAACTTGTGCACCTGCAGTACTTGCGTTTTAAAGTTGAGTCAGATAATGGCCCCACTGTCAAAGACTTAACGCTTGTGCAAAGGAGCCAGATGTACTTAGAGCCAACAATAACACAGTGGGTTCGTGTTGATAAGAAGGTGTGAATGAAGAACTTGCACAGCACGAAAGAGTATGTAAAATCTAAATCTGTTCTGAGGAAGCAGGGTTGACATTTGAGTTTGAAGGGGGAATGGCAGTCAGTTATATCAAGTAAATAGTGAAGGGTGAGCATTTGGAATCGCAAGTAAAGGGAAGAGTGTGAGCAAAGTTATTAAGTTGTGAGCCATTCATGGAATAAATGTTTGAGAAATGGCAAGAACCCTGGTGAATGAATGTCAGAAGAAAGTTGCTGAAGATGAGGCTGGTCTGGAACCTAGTCCAGGTCCACCTGGAAGAGCCTTGCTGGAACTTTCAAAGGCATGAAAGAGTTTCATTCTACAGAAAGTTTGGAGTTAACAAGTATTTTTTTAATCTAGAGAGTGATGTGTTCAGACCATTGGGTCGTCCTCCCTCTCTCCTTCCCTCCTTCCCTGCCTTCCTTCCTTTTGTTTTAATTTAGATGATTTCTGTACTTTGTGGCAGATATGTTAGAACAATAATTTATAGAGCCTGGCATTCTCACACATTGTGGTTGGGAAAGCAGATTATTCACGACTCTTCTGGAGGAAAAATTGGAAATACATAACAAAACTCCACATGTCCCAGCAATTTCACTTCTAGGAACCTACATAAAAGATACACCTCCAAGAATATGAAAATGCATGTGCACAAGATAATTTATTGCAATACTGTTTGTAGTTTCCAAATACTGGAAACCACCAAAATGTCCACACGTAGGACAGTGATGTATAAGCTAGAATGTGCATGCACACAGTGAATTACTATGCAGCTGCAAAACAAAGATTGGGGAAGATTTTTGTGAACCAATTGTCAGTGAGTAATTTCCAGAATACACTGTTAAATGGAAAGGCAAAATGCTATCTCAATGCTACCCTTCATTTAAGGAAAAAAAAAAAAAAAGATACACAAAAACATGGTTGTATCTGCTCATTTGTGCAAAAGAAATATGGAAGGATAGATCCAAAACTAATGAAATTAGTTATCTACAGAAGGTGGGTGAGGAAAGAGGGCCAAGAGGAGGGAATGGGGTAGTAGAGATGAGGAGGAGGGAGCAACACTTCTCTTATACCTTTAGGTAGCTCTGTCTCTTAGAACCAGAGTAATGTTTCGTATACCCCCCAAAAAACAATAATTAAAATTTACCAGGAGTTTACCAGGATGTGGGAGAAACCCAAAGGGAATACAAACGGTAATAAAGGAAACTTTATAAATAAAGTAATAAAGAAAAGAGTAATAAAAGAAACAGTAATAAAGGAAAGGAAAGTACAGACAATACTGCAGTACTTATTTATAATAACAATAATAAAAGACTTAAATCACCATCTGAATCAAGAAAAGAACTAACCTAAATAATTTTGGAAAACACTATTTTGACTGGCTACTGTAAAGACAAAAAAGATTACACAAATACTATAGTTAGTAAATTTGTTTCTCTCAGAGAAGTGGATTAGTAATTTGGAACCTAGTTTTACTCTTCTAGGATTGAACAAATAGGTAAATATTTTGTAGATAAGGAAGGAGAGCTGAATGTCTAACTAGTGGAGGCAGAAGTTACAAATAAAGAAAGGGCTAATTCTGGGATAAACCCTGTGGTTTTGGATGGAATTGGAGGTATTAATATGACCTCATGGTTTTTAATATATAACATACAGAAATGAAAATAAATGTTGATGTGTCTGTGTGTGTGTATGTTTCTACATACATGTGCATGTAACCCCCGACTCATGACATACTATAGTTGCGATGAACTGTGCTGATCTGTTTTTGTTTTTTTGTGCATCTTAACTTTAGTAATATGTACTACCTACAGTGTTGCAGCGTGTAATTTGCTGATGTTATTATTCTCAGATGTTTACTTGCAAATGTTCAGTGCTATGATTTACTGTTCAAAACACTGCTATATAGCAGGCTATGAAAACTAAAAAGCAAAAGGAAGTACTTGACCTACAACTGAGCCAGCAGAACGGAGCCCCATCACAAGTTGGGGACCGCCTGTATTTCCTAGTTCTGTCCATTGAAGGGGACTAGAAGCAATGACACCACAGAAGGAATTAGCTCACCTACTACCCAGCTGCTGGTTTCTAAATACCGTTCTTACAATAACTGAAGCCATATCTCCTTGGACAAATGACTAATTCTAGAATTGGAGCAGGGAAAATATGATATTGCAGTGCCAGAAAATAAGGAAGAAAAAAGAATGGGGGCATGTTGAGAGGAAACAGGATTAAACCTGAAATAACTCCTTATGGCCAAAGCTGTAACAATGTAAAGGAATGAAGAAAGGAAAGAGGGAGAGAGAGAGGGAGGGAGGGAGAGAGGGAAGAATGAAAAAAGGAAGAAATGAATTAAGAAAGACAGTATTATAGAATAAATAAATAAAAGGATACTGTGTGGTTTAAAGTCAGAAAAAGTGTGCCTCAGGGTTGTATCCTATCACCATATCTATTCAGTCTGTATGCTGAGCAAATAATCCAAGAAGCTGGACTGTATGAAGCAGAATGGGGCATCAGGATTGGAGGAAGACTTATTAACAAACTGCATTATGCAGACAACACAACCTTGCTTGCTGAAAGTGAAGAGGACTTGAAGCACTTATTGATAAAGATCAAAGACCACAGCCTTCAGTATGGATTGCACCTCAACATAAAGAAAACAAAAATCCCCACAAGTGGACCAATAAGCCACATAATGGTAAATGGAGAAAAGATTGAAGTTGTCAAGGATTTCATTTTACTTGAATCCACAATCAACACCCATGGAAGCAGCAGTCAAGATATCAAAAGATGCATTGTGTTGGGCAAATCTGCTGAGAAAGACCTCTTTAAAGTGTTGAAAAGCAAAGATATCACCTTGAAGGCTAAGGTGCACCTGACCCAAGTGAAGGTATTTTCAGTCACGTCACATGCATACGAAATCTGGAGAATGACTAAGGAAGACTGAAGAAGAATTGACACCTTTGAATTACGGTATTGGCGAAGAATATTGAATATGCTATGGACTGCCAAAAGAATGAACAAACCTGTCTTAGAAGAAGTATAGCCAGAATGCTCCTTAGAAGCAAGGATGGCAAGACTACTTCTTACATACTTTGGACATGTTATCAGGAGGGATCCGTCCCTGGAGAAGGATATCATGCTTGGTAAAGTACAGGGTCGGCAAAGAAGAGAAAGACCCTCAACCAGATCGATTGACATAGTGGCTGTAGCGATGGGCTCAAGCATAACAATGATTGTGAGGATGGAGCAGGACTGGGCAATGTTTCGTTCTCTAGTACATAGGGTCACTATGAGTGGGAACCTACTCCACAGCACCTACCAAAAACAACATGATGCACTGAGAGGGGCCCAGCATCAATCACTTTTGTGGTACTTGTGCCAGAAATGCATAACCTCAAATCTAATTTTGAGAAAACATCAGATAAAGTCAAAGTGAGGGACATTTTGCAAAATGACTGGCCAATTTTTCTTTTTTTTTTTTTTTACAGCTGTAAGGTCATGGAGTTAAAAAAAAAAAAAAAAGAGACTGAGGAACTGACATAGATTGGAGAAGAATTAGGAGACGTGACAATTCAATGAAATGTGGAACCTTGGATTGGATATTGGACCAGAAAGGGGACATTGTTGGGGAAACTGCCTAAATTCTAATAAGGGCTATGATTTAGTAAATAATATTGCACCATGTTAATTTTCTGGTTTTCATAATTATACATTGGTTATGTAAAATATTAACAATAGGGAATATGGGTGAAGGATGTACAGGGACTCTCAGTATAAGTCTAAAATTATTTCAAAAGTCAAAAGTTGAAGAAGAAACCATGGAACTAAGGGATGAATTGCGGAATTCAGCAATAACGAGAAAACCATGAGTTTGAGAAACAGAATTTTGTGCTTGATTAATTGGGGTGAGAGAATGTGGGAGCAGAGAGAGGGAGAAAGAGTAGAATTTGACTCCCGTGAATCCAGTTTGGATGAAGTCAACAGCTGAACCTTTTATTTGAAATATTTATTTAGCATTGAGCTGCTCAGTGGGGCTAGTGTGTTTCAAGAAATGAGAGAAGCTCTCAATCACCAAATGAAGAAGGCCCAGAGCCAAATCTGGAAAATCCTTTCAGGGAGAAATTTCAGTCTCTCCACTCTTTCCTTTTCTGAGGACTCTGGATGTTTCCTGCTTTATAAAAGAGGAAAGTTAACCCAAGTGCAACTGAAATGTGAAGCAACAAAATGATGTTATTACCAAATGAAAGAGCTGCAGGGCTCTCTCCCTACCTATTTCCCTTTCTTCAGGTGCTGTGTGGCATCAGGGCTTTTAGAGGATTTTCAAAAGCTGACTTAAAGAACCTTCCATGACCAGATATAATAGTGGTAGCTGTGTGTGTGTATGTGTGTGGTGTGAGCATGCACAGAAGTACACATGGAAGAGCATAGACACAGTAGGGATTTTGAAGGGACGCTATCTGAAGGTAGGATGGATGTTGATATGTGTAGTAACATACGTCTATATGTAACCCTATGGGGCAGTTCTACTCTGTTCTATGAGTCGGAATCCATTCTATGGGAGTGAGTTTGGTTTGCTTATATATATATAACATATGTGTGTAATTTCTTTACTTCTTTGTAGATCACTTATATTAAGCACTGGTGAGAATCTGAGAAAGTAAAAATAAATATTTCATTGTATTTCAAGGTATTAAGGAAAAAAGAAGTTCATAGGTCTAGGAAGTTCAGATGAGTCTTTAGGAGAGGATTCTAAGGCATTAAATGTTAAATTCAAGTAAAAAATCCTCTGCACTGGGTGATGATAGTAATAAAAATTACCATTCTTTGAGCGGCATGCCAGATACTGGGGAATATGCTTTATTTATGTGCTTTTTAATTTTTACAAAACCCTACATTGCAGTTATTATTGCTCCCATTTTACAGATAAGAGGTCTGAGGTTTGAGCTACATTGTCCAATAGAAATATACCGCAAATCACATATGTAATCCAAAATTTTCTAGTAGTCACATTAAAAAAGGTAAAAAGAAGCAATTAATTTTAATAATTTAATTTAATATTATTTAACCCAGTTTTTCTAAAATATTATTTTAACATGCCATCAACATAAAAATTATTACCGAGATATTTTACATTCTTTTTTATACTACATCTTTGAAATTGGTACCTATTTACATGTAGAAAACCCATTGCCATTGAGTCGATTCTGACTCATAGAGACCGTATAGGACATGCTGCATTTTCATTGGAAATATATGATCTGTGTTTAAATTTCATAAAATTTACAGTTGAAATGGTAGATTTAAATACCCAAGTTGTTCCACACATGCTTAAAAGTTTTCCAGTATCTGAATGGAGTGTGGTTTTAAATTTAACTTTTAAGTAATTAAAATGAAAGAAAACAAAAAATTCAGTTCTCAGCTGTGCTGACTGTACACGGCTAATGGCTGCTGTATTGGACAATACAAGTTTAGAGAATTAAAATTAATCCCCTCAAGTCTCAGAGCTCATCAGTACTGGAGTTTGCATTTAAATCTGAGCTAACAGGACTCAGAATTTCATACACTTAACTTTCACTTCCAGCCTGAAAATTCTTTTGCTTAGCAGAAGTTTTGGGTGGTGAGAGCTTACCTAGTTGAATACATTCTCCCTCTTGATTTTTGATAACTGTACTTATGCTGATAGGCCTGAATGTCTAAAATCAATTGTCCTCTGTGAGGCCGATTGTGAGCAGAAATGAGGCCGGCCTTCAGAGAACAGCAAGCAAGGACACTTTACAGGCAAAAATAAAAATGCTAATGCATTTCTTAGTTAATCTTAGTCATTACAGCAATGAATTGGGAACAAAAATGCAAATGGTCAGCTAAAACCGTTTTACTCTGGAGGCTTGGTCTATTTTACCAAGCTTTCCTAGTTGTACTTCATTAAGTCTGAGTTGTTTGTCCTTGTCATTGCGCTTTTAATTTCGTTTTGTACATTTTGGGGCTCTTTCATGTTAAGAAAACAAAGGCTATTAGACTGTCCTTCTCAAGGGACTCACAGTGATCTCCCCAAGAGGAGATCTGGCTTCTAAAATAAGGGAAATCTAGGCAAAATCCTTTGATTGGCAGGGAAAATTGCCATGGATTTGAGTTTTTATCCTTCAGCTTCACGAGAGAATAATTTTGATGTTTCATATTTTTCACTAATAATAATACTTAAAAAAAAAAAAAACCCTCACAAATGTACTGGTTTTATTTCTTAATAGTGGCCTGTTACAGACATGGTTCCCAGATAAGACACTTGCTTGTTAGTGGTTTTCATTTTGACAGCAGATTTTCCTCTACTAAAGAAAAAAAACAACAACAACAACAACAACAAGATATGTATTGGGTAGTATTTGTTGATACAAGCAGAAAACCCAGTTCCTTGCCTTTGACCATTGCTCACATGGTGGACAATTGTTTTTGTACAGAGGGAAGAAAAAGAGGAAAAGAAGACAAATCGAATGATATGCCAGCAATTTTAGTTAATTTCATAATAACTTAATCGATGTCAGACAAAGTAAAATGAATCACAGCCTAAAAGGAAATGACTTTTTAATGAAAATTATTCAGGCATGTCATTTACACCGTGTGTGTGCGTGTGCGCCTGTTGCAGATAGAAAAGCTATTAAACAGGGGAAAAAAATAATGAATATTAAAGGCTACAGTAATTTCTTAGCCAGCGTTATGTTTTTCTCTTTCATTTTCTATATGAAATGTTGGATGCAAATTATATGGAATAAAATAATTGTTCTCAACCTGAACTATACTCACAGTGTGACCTATTGGGTTTGCTCTATTTACTGTGTCTGCAGGATAATTAGACTTAGCTTTGCTCCCAAATAGTTACAGATGTGGGAGAAAAATAAATTACTTTTGCATGCCAGGCCTGGAAGTCGTGCTGTTGTAATATAATGTAATCGGGCATGAACAAAAGAAAGTTATTATATTCATTTATATTAGTTTGAAAGCCACAGAAATGTATTATGTTATTTTAGGCTGAAGAATTGAAGCAGGGCCTTTCATGAGATTTTCCATGATCATCTGGCTTTAACCTGAGGGTCATCTTCGTGGGATGGAAATAATTTCAGTCTTTTGTTTTACTTAAGATATAAGCAAACCATGACAGCTGTCATCAAATCTTTGAAGAGATACGGAAGAGGGGCTAGATTTGTTTTGCATGACTCCAAGTGGAGAGAAGTAGAATCAATGGATGGAAATGACAAAAAAAAAAAAACCCTACTGCCGACGAGGCGATTCTGACTCACAGTGACCTGTAGAACTGCCCCATACGGTTTCCAGGTAGTGCCTGGTGGATTCGAACTGCCAGCCTTTTGGATAGCAGCTGCAGCTCTTACCCACTATGCCAGGGTTTCCTGGAAGTGACAGGACAGATTTTAATTGAACATAAGGAATGCTTATTGTCAAAACTATCTAAAGATAGCATGGGGTTCCTTGAGAGCTGGTGAATTCCCAGTGACTGATATTCTACTTGTACCTTTAAGCCTAGCGATTCTATGAAATTAGATACCAAAACAAACAAGCAACAAGAAAACCCATTGTCGTAGAGTCTATTCTGACTCATAGCCATCCTATAGACAGAATTGCACTGCCCCATAGGGTTTCCAGGGAGTGGCTGATGGATTTGAAGTCCAGACCTTTTGGTTAGCTGGAGCACTTAACCACTGCTTCACATGAAATTAGATAGGGGCGTTAAAAAAACAAAAAAATCCTTTCTCTTCCAACTTAGAGAGCCATGAAATCAACCATTTGGAGGGAGCCTGGGTGTAGCATGTTAAAAACTGAAGCACAAAGAAATTAAAGGATGCAGAGTTGATTCTAGCAGTTACTCTATGCATACAGGGAGACCTCTCTATTTAGAAAAAAAATAGGAGAGGCCATTTTAGGCCAGTTACAATGAGGTTATTAGGAGGAAAGGAGGACATAGAGTAGAAAATTAACCATCGACTAATCTTAACATGATTGATTTATGCCCTGGCTTCCTGAGATCGGCTGGTCAGCCTTCCATTCATTTCCACATATCCTCAAGTGTTAGCCCAGAGGGTTTAAAATAATCAGGGGACCTCAACTACTCAAGAAGTTCTAAAGTTTTAGAATTCTGTCTCAGGAAGCAAAGGAAATTACCTAAAGTTAAATTCTTTGCATAAGATAAACCCTGAGTTAGGTTATGACTAGCAGATGTCTTTGCCACAAAGGGGACTTTGGGGGACTTCATGGCCACTGTCTCCACATTATTTCATTTTATTTGTTATTGGAGTACATTCCACAACAGTCAGTGACCTCTGTGAATTTTTCTGTGCACTCAGAGGAATCTGTCAATCTAGGCTTCAGCTTCCTTTTTTTTTTTTTTTAACAAGCAAAACAGAATTGTGAGTGTGCTACTTGGATATTATGACTTTGGGAAAATTCCCTTTGCTGATGTTTCCCAATTTATACTTTTTACAAAAGAGAGTAATGAAGCTTTTTTTCCCACTTAACATGCAGGAATACGATTAGATACAGTCCGGCTTAGTGTGAGGTATATTGATCCCCTTGCCAAGCTTTACATAAGTAAGCAATTCTTCAATATACAAATAGCTAAGCATTTTGTTCTTTATCTGAAGTGAGAAAAGAATAGCAGGAAGGTACTTTGTGCTACTGTTATGGAATGAATCATGTCCCCCATGTTCAAATGTGTTGAAATTCTAACTCCTGTACCTGTAAATATGACCCTGCTTGGAAATACGAGTTGTTTTTTTTTTTTGGTTAGGTTAATTAGGTCTTACCAATGTAGAGTAGGTATTCGGACTAATGACTTCTGAGTTATAAAAAGAAAAGATACAGAAATGTGTACAGGGAAGACAGACACCAAGGAACACCAAAGAATGCCAAAGATCACCAGCAGACCAGAAACTAGGAGAGAGACACAAAGAACTGACACAGACAAGAATCTGGTTGGATGTTTATCCTCCAGAACTGTGGGAAAGTAAATTTCTGTTCGTTATCCGTTAATCCATAGCTGTCAAGTTGTTTCCGACTCATAGCAACCCTATAGGACAGAATAGAGCTGCCCCATATGGTTTCCAAGACTCGGCTGGTGGATTCGAACTGACAGCCTTTTGATTAGCAGCTGAGCTCCTAACCACTGCACCACCAGGGTTGCAAATTATGCAAGTTAGATGATAGAAATGTAAAATTATGAACTTTGGAATGAGTTTTTTTTTCCCCCCAACCATAGAGTAGAATCTCCTTGATGAGATGGCGTCAGTGTGTTCTTATCTAATGGTCACTGTATGATTCACTTCCTCAAAAGAAAAAAAAAAAATTTTTTTTTTTTTCTTTAATACCCATCAATTTCTTTCTCAGTTTCTCTAGGTTGCCAATTCTGTTTTTAGGTTTAAAATATAATTTCACAATCATAATTTAGTCATACTTTAAATTATTACTTAATTAGTAATATTTGAAGTCATATTTTCTGTGAGACCTAACATCTAAATTTTGCTGTGGTTTCATCTAAATACCATGAAAATATGTATTTATTTGTTTACAAATTATTGATAGTACTGCCTTCCAAAAGGGATTATTTTGAGTGAGGGCTCTTAAATATTTAGGTTTTTAAATCCTTAGGGAAATATTAGTAATTTGTAACCTTTGGTTGTTGAGTGTGACCCAGTGAATTCCTACTCATAGTGATGCCACGTGATAGGGTAGAACTGCCCCATAGGGTTTTCTTGGCTGTAATCTATATGGAAACAGATTGCCAGGTTTTTCTTCCATGGGATTGCTGGGTGGGTTCTAACCGCCAACCTTTTGGTTAGCAGCTGAGCACTTCACAGTTGCACCACAAGGGGTATTTAACCTTTGCTTAGTAACTCTTACGAGCTGTCCCTGAGAGAAGACTATTTTAGGTATGAATTTAGTGCTGTCATCTTGATGTATTTTTTCTGTGTGTGTTGTTGACAGTTTCTTTGTTCCACTTAATTTTCTGTGCTGAGTCATTTTTCTTTGTTTTGTTTTCATCTCTTTCATTGTTGTTGATTTTGTATTTGCTGAGTCTTTATGTTTTTCTTATTTTTTATTTTGATGTGTAGGATTGTTAGTTTCCATTGTGGTTACCTTAGTATTTACCCTTATTTTTGTAAGTTTAAACCAGTCTTATATTTCTTTATATCACTTGACTTCCTCTCCATATGAAAGATCTATGACTGCATTATTTAGTCCCTTTTTTTTTGTTTTAATGTTGTCATCTTTTATGTATTAATGTCTCTTTCCCTATTTTCAATATTTTAGCTTTGATTTATTTTTGTGACTTCCCTATCTGGCTTGATATCTGGTTGCTCTGTCCAGAGTTCTAGTCTTGGGTTGTTATCTAATGTTATTGATTTTCTAACTAGAGGACTTCTTTTAGTATTTCTTGTAATTTTGGTTTGGTTTTTACAACTTACCTAAACTCCTGTTTATCTGGAAATGCCCTGATTTCACCATCATATTTGAGAGACAGTTTTGCTGGATATATAATTCTTAGTTGGCATTTTTTTTTTTTTATATTCAAGGCTTTATGCATGTCATCCCATTGCCTTCTTGCCTGTATGGCTTCTGCTGAGTAGTCAGAGCTTAGTCTTATTGACTCTCCTTTGTAGATGACTTTTCATCTATCCCTAAAAGCCACTCTTAAAATTCTCTCTTCGTCTTTGGTTTTGGCAAGTTTGATTATAATATGTCATGGTGACTTTCTTATGGGATCTAACTTGTGTGGGGTTTGATGAGCTTCTTGGATAGACATCTTCTCATCTTTCATGATATCAGGGAAGTTTTCTGCTAACAAATATTCAACAATTATCTCTGTATTTTCTGTTATCCCATCCCCCCTGTTCTGGTACTCCCATCACTTGCAGGTTATTCCTCTTAATAGAGACTCACATAATTCTTAGCATTTCTTCATTTTTTTAAATTCTTTTATCTGATTTTTTTTCCTCAGATAAGTTGGTGTCAAGTGCTTTATCTTCAGTCTCACAAATTCCGACTTCCATTGCCTCAATCCTGCTCCTGTGACTTACAATTGAGTTGTCTAATTCTGAAATTTTATTGTTAATCTTTTTGACTTCTGTTTGCTGTTTCTCAATGGACTCTGGCAGCCTTTTAGATTCGTCATTATGCTCTTGTATAATCTTCTGAAGTTCAACTCTTGCTTTGTCTGTGTGTTCCTTGGCTTGTTCCGCATTTTGCCTGATCTCCATCCTGTTCTCTTGAAGGGTTCTGCATATTAACCTTCTGAATTCTACCTCCAGTAATTCCCAGAAGTTCTCTTCCTATGGAAAGTTTCTTCAGGCTTTTGTTTTGGTGGCTTGCTGAAGTCATCATGGTCTGCCTCTTTATGTGATTCGATATTGATTGTTGCCTCTGAGCCATCAATAAATTATCATATTTATTTTATGTTAGTTTACTGTGTGCTAGCTTCTTGTTTTGATATGGCCAAGTAGACTGGGCTTGTAAGCTAGTTTCATTAATGGCATCTTTGAAGCTCTCACATCCTGTCTCCAGGTGGCTAGAGCTATTACTAGGTATGTGAGCCCAGGAGTCCATTTACTTTTCTTGTGTGGATTCAGTTCAAGTGTCCAGGTAGCCGGTCACTGAGTGTGTCATGTAGGCTCTCACCTACAGTCCTAGACGGGCAGGGGTGATTGGAGTAGGCACAGGTATCTGGCTGCGGTAGGGGGTCATGTGCTGATCAAGGCAGGGGACTGGCTGCTGCCCCTGAGTGTCTGCTTGGAAGGCATGTCCCTGTTCCATACAGCATGTAGGTAGGTGGGTTTTGCAGCCAGACTATGGGCACCAAATGCTGTTGGCTATAAGAACTTAGAGTCACCACCTGTCACAGGTGGCTTGGTGGAGTGGCTGGAGCCACCATTTTAGATGTTTATAGGAAAATTTGTGACAGAGGCCTTCTGAAATAAAGTCATCACTGTAATGAGTTATCTCAGAAATTTGACAGTGAAGGTTTTCACACAGTATATCTGCTTTGAGTCAGAATATACTTCTGGGATGGATAGACATTTTTAAAAGTCTAAATTGTCATTTATGTTTGAAATAGTTCAAAATTGTTTAACCAGGATATTGAAATATCATGGATAGGAAAAAAAAAAATCATTCTGTTTCTTTGTTTTTAATTCATCATTTGAGATTTGCAGTTGAAAGGCAATTTGGCAGATCTAAAATTTCATTAGTAGAAATATATTCACATTTGGCAAATAAAAAATGTGTCTATCCCATATGAGATCTCAGAATTCAGGCACAGGAGTTATTCTGAGGTAAATAAGTCCTTTGTAAAGTAAGATGACTCATTACAACTGAACCAGTTTTAAGTCCTCTGGGCAAGATTTTTTTATCAGCGTCATGTTCTCTTATCTTAATTTTACTGTTTCCCAAAGGACTCAGTTGAAGAGGAATCGTTAATGGAAGCAGCAGGTATTCTTCAGGATTTCGTGAGATCGGTGAAACCCTGCCATTTGACTGGTAGTAGTTACTGGTGGACCCTGATGGTAAAAGTATTAAGCACTGGGATGCTAACTGAAGCGTTGGTGGTTTGAACCCACCAGTGCCTCCTTGGGAGAAAGACCTGGCAGTCTGCTTCCATAAAGATTATAGCTTAGAAAACCCTATGGGGGCAGTTATACTCTGTCACATGGGATCACCAGGAGTCGAAAATCAACTTGACTTAAAAGTTAGTATTTGGTTAAGTGGGGAAAGATAAAAGAGGGGGTAAGAAGGAAGGACGGAGAAGAGAAAGAAAAGTTCCCGCTTGTGTAAACACATTTAAATTGCCTTAGATTTAGATGGTGATAGAGTTTGAAATAGAAAGAAAAGGCAACTTATCATCATTCGCAGTATACCTGGTTCAATTAACCTTGCATTTCCCCTTTTGTAGTCTTTTGGGTAGGTGAGGAATGAACACTCTGGGATAAAATTGCCCTTGTCTCCCTATACATGCATATGGAAATACCATGCAGCAACTTTACAATTAATATTGATTCGTTGTCAAAAGTGCAACATTGATTGCAGAGGAAAAGTCTGTGGGGGAGACCTCCTGAAGTTTTCATTTGGAATATATGAAAGTGCAAGTCCTAATTATTGACTTATTTAGAGATATTGAGGGTATGTGCTGAGGTTTATGATAATCTGCTGCTCATTTACCATAGAGGCAGCTTTTTCATACCACTTTGATTATGCCTTATATAGTTCTTATTAAAGAGAAAGAAATGTTTGCAATGTAAGCAATAAAGTTAACTACTTTAAGGCTTTTCCATATAGCTATATACTTTTGTTGTTGTCAGGTGCTGTCGAGTTGGTTCCAACTCATAGCGACCCTATGTACAACAGAACAAAACACTGCTCGGTCCCCTGCCATACTCACAACCGTTGCTGTGTTTGAACCCATTGTTGCAGCCACTGTGTCAGTCCATCTTGCTGAGGGTCTTCCTCTTTTTCGCTGACCCTCTCCTTTACCAAGCATGATGTCCTTCTCCAGGGAATGATCCCTCCTGATAACATGCCTAATGTACATGAGACGAACTCTCTCCATCCTTGCTTCCGAGGAACATTCTGGCTGTACTTCTTCCAAGGCAGATTTGTTCATTCTTCTGGTAGTCTGTGGTATAGTAAATATTCTTTGCCAACACCGTAATTCAAAGGCATCAATTCTTCTTTGGTCTCCCTTATTCATTGTCTACCTTTTGCATGCGTATGAGATGACTGAAGATACCATGGCCTAGGTCAGGCATGCCTTAGTCCCCAAGGTGACGTCTTTGCTTTTTAACACTTGAAAGGGGTCTTTTGCAGCAGATTTATCCAGTGCAATACGTTGATTGATTTCTTGACTGCTGCTTCCATGGGCACTAATTGTAGATCCAAGTAAAATGAAATCCTTGACAACTTTAATCATTTCTCCGTTTATCATGATGTTGCCTATTGGTCCAGTTGTGAGGATTTTTGTTTTCTTTATGTTGAGGTGTAAGCTATACTGAAGGTTGTAGTCTTTGATCTTCATCAGTCAGTGCTTCAAGTCCTCTTCACTTTCACAGTATGACAAAGCCACAGACGAATGGTGGTAATTACATATATATATATATATATATATATATATGTAGGGTTGCTATGAGTCGGAATTGACTCAATGGCAGTGGGTTATATATATATATATATATATATGTTATTGTGGTTGTTGTTAGCTGTTATTGAGTCAGCCCCCCATGTATGGTGACTTCGTGCACCATGGAACAAAACACTGCCAGTTCTGTGTCATTCCAGTGATCAGTTGCAGATTAAGTTACTGTGATCCAGAGGGTTTTCCTTGACTGATTTTCAGAAGCACATTGCCTGGCTTTTCTTACTAGTTTGTTTTAGTCTAGAAGCTACACTGAAACCTGTATAGTATCATAGCAACATGTAGACCTCCACTGACAAACGAGTGGTGGCTATGTATGAGGTACACTGGCTGGGAACCGAACCCAGGTCTCCCACATGGAAGGTGAGAATTCTACCACAGAACCACTAATGCCCCTATTCTATATGTATATACATCTATCAATATAAGCATATATGTATATGTGTCTATTAATATAAGCTTAAAAAAGGGCAGTTTTTATTTATTTCTAAAATTTTATTTGTTTTGTTGTTGCTCTTGTTGAGAATATACAGCAAAACATGTGCCAGTTCAACAGTTTCTACGTGCACCATTTAGTGACATCGATCACTTTCTTTGAGTTGTGCAGCCATTCTCACCCTCCTTTTCTGAGTTATTCCTTTCCTCTTAACATAAACTCACTGCTGCCTGAGTTTTCTTTCTAATCTTTCAAGTTGCTGTTGTCAGTGGTCAAGGGGGCAGTTTTTATCTCATAGCATATGATCTTTCTGTATGATGGGTCACTATCAAGAGGGGCTTCTGTCAGCAAGTAATTAGCAAAGCTTTACATCTAGCAGACACAATGAAATTCTCATTGGCTTATCCCATGCATTATTCTCACATGAGACATCATTTTGTGACATGAGGCCAAGGATGCTCCTATAGTGAAACTATAGACACGTGAGCATGTTTTTATGACCGAACATTCTTGAGCTAACAACTACCACAGGGAGGGCCAATTAACAAATATATTCATTTGGGCCTTATTTACTCTAATTACTTGTTTTTGAAATAAAACTTTGGCTTCCCTTGTGGTCTCCAGTGCCTGTCAGTGAACAATAATCTATTTGAATCTCCTCAACTATATTAGAATTTTGCAGGTCGGCCATCTGGTAGTAGGAACCGAAGCTCAATCAATATTTATACATACAAAATGGCAATTACTGAGAAGAGATGGTTTTGACTTAAGTGAACGCATGGGTAATGTTGATACCAGAACTGCAAACATGACCACGACTTGTGAATCAATAATGATTGTCCCATGCTCTGTATGTTTCAGTCTTTAATAGAAAAGAGTCATTCTGCTGTAACACTTACTCGACATGAAACCTGAGCCTGGACTAGTTGAAGAAGCAGGAAAAGGAGGAGAGAGCCAAGTTGGATAGATGGTGGCCACAGGCCATAGGAGGGGCATAGTGACAGTAAGGCAGTAGTCTCTGCTGACTACTTACCTTGCACCTGGTGCCTTGCAGAAGAACAGCTTTCCACAAAAATAAAACAGATAGTGGTGATGGTTGGGCAACGTGATAACTGTAATTAATGTCACTGAATTGTGCACGTGAAAAATGTTGAAATGGCAAATATTTTATTCTATATGAATGTATACGTATATATACACAAATATATATGTATATATGTTGGAATTCAACTCAACACACAACAAGAACATGTAGACACACACACACGCAGACACATACACACACATACAGTTTAATCAGTAAAAACAGTGGCCGTTTAGTTAACTCTGACTCGTGGTGACTCATTTAGGTCAGAGTAGAACTGTGCTTCATAGGGTTTGCAATGGAAGATTTTTGGAAGTAGTGTGCCAGGCCTTTTTTCTAAGGTGCCTCCGGGTGGATTTCCTAGGTGGTGCAAAAGGTAATGCTCTTCTTGGCTGCTAACCAAAAAATTTGAGGTTTAAGTCTACCCAGAGGTGTTTTGGAAGAAAGACTTGGTGATGTACTTCCTAAAAATCAGTTATTGAATATCGTGGAGACAGTCTACTCTGACACACATGAGTTTACCATGATATATATATATGTGTATGTGTATATATATATATATATATTTACCACACGCACGCATACACAAATATTAGCTGAGAGCTGATCCATGGTCATTTGGCTCTCACTCCTCAATAGTGAACAATACTGAGCTCTTCACCACATCCTTGTGATATCCCCCACATTTTTTACTGACAGACAGTAATGCTACTAGTGAACTGAGCATCTCCCTTTCACCCTATAGATTTAGAAACTGGATCATGAGTCAAATTAGTGACTTTGCGATCAAAAGTCCGTATCTGCAGAGTAGAAGGAACCACTTTGATTCCTGGCCTTGCACACTCCTGTGACAGCTGCCACACAGCAGTGCAGAGGAGGTAGGCCAGTATTAGATGATTTGGTCAACGCATCATTGGTTGGCTCAGGGGCAACCCCACAAATCACTGTGCATCCAGTCTTTTTCTTACAGCTCCCAGGAAATCTTTTTAGAACATTAGCTTTTGTGGATCTTTGCCTATGCTACCTGGGAAATATGTGTCCGGAAAAAACAAATTTGCTTGCCCAGTGTGATTACTGGTTAAGTGCGAGCACCCTTTGAAAAAAAACCAGAGACACTAAAAAGAAATATTAGTCCAAAAAATAAATTGTGAATGGTTATTATTATTGACTTTCAAATATTTTTTACTCTGGTCTAAAATATGAGCATTCCTGTTTCTCTCATGTTTTTGTCAGATACAAAAGCTTATTTTTACCTAGTAACTTAGAATGTTCTTAAACTTTAAAAGACATGAGCATCTCCTAGGGAGCTTATTTTGATCTGCTGACCAAAAGGTCTGAAGTTCAAACCCACCAGCCACTCCGCAGGAGAAAGATGTGGCAGTCTGCTTCTGTAAAGATTTACAGTTTGGTAACCCTATGGGGCAGTTCCACTCTATTCTGTAGAGTCACTATGAGTCCAAATGGACTCAAAGGCAATGTGTTTGGTTTTTTTGGTTTAGGGCACTTACTTAAGATGCAAATTCCAAGGTCCAATCTGCCAGAGATTGCTATTCAGTAGTTCAGAGCTGAAGCTCAAGAAATTACATGTTAGACAAGCATTCTAGGTAGTTCTATTGCTGATAATCGAAGACATTTTGACAATTATCAGCCTAGTGTACTGTTTTGAATTTTGACTACTTTTGATTTTTATCATTGTTTTCACTGAGAAATCCTGAAATGCAGTATTAACTTTAAATTAAATACACAAAGCATTTCTGCAGTGTTGATGCTGTTCTAGTTCTTCATGTCTTGGCAGCTATTTGGGAACTTGATTTTTATAACAATTTATTCAAATATTTCTTGAATGTTAAGAGTGCCACCTTTAGAAGGACCAAAATGCCATAGCAATCAATACTTAACTTCCTTTATTTGATTATGTTTTAGTATATAATCAAAAGAGAAACTAAATTTCTGTTTATTCTCCCAATCAATCAATGAAAGACAACAGTTGGAGGAGGAAGTATGCAGAAATTACCTAAAATTATTAATGCTTTAAGAATTTATAACTAATTTACAAAGCTGTAAATGGCAAAAAGCACTATATATATATCTCATACAATAGCATTCTTCATGTTGTTAAATAATAGTTTAGAAACAGTAGACATAAAGTAGGCACAGTGGTTAAGATCCCCTTGGAAACTCTATGGGGCAGCTCTACTCTGTCCTTTAGGGTCGCTATGAGTCGGAATTGACTCGACGGCACTGGGTGGTTTTTTTGGGTTTAGACATAAAGGGCAAAGGAAGAAAGGAGGTAAAAAAAAAAAAATGTTATTGAGCAATTATGTATTGTAGCCCTGGGGGTGAAGTGGTTAAAGCACTTGGCTGCTAACCAAAAGGTCTGAGGTTCAAACCCACCAGCTACTCCATGGGAGAAAGATGTGGCAGTTAGTGTCCATAAAGATTTACAACCTTGGAAACCCTATGGGGCAGTTCTACCCTGTCCTATAGGGTCGCTATGAGTCGGAATCGACTCCAGGGCAATGGGCTTGTTTTTTGTTCGTTTAATATAGTTGCATAGACACTTGGTTTTTGTATATACCAAGTGAATCATACATTCTTTTCTAATTTAATCCAACAAATATTTTCTAGTGTCTACCATACTAGAAAAAGTACTGTGGATGAAAATGTGGGTGACAGTAGAGTTACACCTCTTGAGAAACTGAGCTATTGGGACTAAAGACAGTTTCTAATGTGGCAAGTGATATTTGGTAAATATGAACAGAGTCTATGAAAAGCTACATATTTGTAACAGGTCTATACAGTTGAATATAATTTTGTAAAAGGATGGAGAGAGGGGCAAATTTGAGGCTGGGTGAATGGTGTAGCAGGTTTAGATATCTACAAATAGCCAGAAGGGTAAATGTGGAAATGTGTATAGGGAAATACAGGGTCATGAAAAAAATTATTTCAGAGAATATTCTAAAAGGTCTTGGACACTGTGCCAATGAGTTTGGACCAGGATGATGGGTAGCCATTTTGTACAGAGGAGTGACGTGAGCAGTGGCCTGTACATAATGTTATTGTTGTTAGGTGCCATCAAGTCGGTTCCAACTCATAGTGACCCTATGTACAACAGAATAAAACACTTCCCGGTCCCATGCCATCCCCACAATTCGTTGTTATGTTTGAGCCCATTTTGCAGCCACCGTGTCAGTCCATTTTTTTTGAGGAACTTCCTCTTTTTTGCTGACCTTCTACTTTATAATGCATAGTGGCTTTCTGATTACATGTCCAAAATACATGAGACTCTGTCTCACCATCCTTGCTACTAAAGAACATTCTGGCTGTACTTCTTCCAAGACAGATTTGTTCATTCTTCTAGAAGTTCATAAAAAAATATTCAGTATTCTTTGCCAGCATCATAACTCAGATGCATACATTCTTCTTTGGTCTTCCTTATTCATTGTCCAACTTTCAAATGCATATGAGACGATTGAAAATGCCATGGCTTGGATCAGGTGCACCTTAATCTTCAAAGTGACATCCTTGCTTTTGAACACTTTGAAGAGGTCTTTTGCAGCAGATTTGCCCAATGCAATCAACGTGTCATTTGATTTCTTGACCGCTGCTTCCATGGCTGTTGATTGTGGATCCAAGTAAAATGAAATCCTTGACAACTTCAACATTTTCTCTGTTTATCATGATATTTCTTATTTGTCCAGTTGTGGGGATTTTTTTTTTTTAATTGTACTTTAGATGAAGGTTTACAGAACAAACTAGCTTCTCATTAAACAGTTAGTACACATATTGTTTTATGACATTGGTTAACAACCTCACGACATATCAACACTCTCCCTTCTTGACTCTGAGTTCCCTATTACCAGCTTTCCTGTCCGCTTCTGCCTTCTAGTCCTTGCCTCTGGGCTGGAGTGCCCCTTTAGTCTCGTTTTGTTTTATGGCCTCTCTAATCTTTGGATGAAGGGTGAACCTCAGGAGTGACTTCATTACTGAGCTAAAAGGGTGTCTGGGGGCCATACTCTCGGGATTTCTCTAGTCTCTGTCAGGCCAGTATGTCTGGTCTTTTTTTGTGAGTTAAAATTTTGTTCTACATTTTTCTCCAGCTCTGTCTAGGACCCTCTATTGTGATCCCTGTCAGAGCAGACAGTGGTGGTAGCCAGGCACCATCTAGTTGTACTGGACTCAGTCTGGTGGAGGCCATGGTAGTTGTGGTCCATTAGTCCTTTAGACTAATCTTTCCCTTGTATTTTTAGTTTTCTTCATTCTCCCTTGCTCCCAAAGTGGGACCAGTGGAGTATCTTCGATGGCTGCTCACAGACTTTTAAGGCCCCAGATGCTACTTACCAAAGTAGAATGTAGAACGATTTCTTTATAAACTATTTTATGCCAGTTGAGCTAGAGGTTTCCTGAGATGGGCTTTTGTTTTCTTTATGTTGAGCTGTAATCCGTACTGAAGGCTGTAGTCTTTGATCTTCATCAATAAGTGCTTGAAGGCCTTTTCGCTTTCAGCAAGCAAGGTTGTCATCTATATGTCTCAGGTTGTTAATGAGTCTTCCTCCAGTCCTAATGCTGTGCTCTTCTTCGGATAGTCTAGCCTCTCGGATTATTTGCTCAGCATACAGATTGAATAAGCATGGAGAAAGGATACAGCCCTGACACACAACTTTCCTGATTTTAAACCACACGGTATCCCCTTGTTCTGTTTGAACGGCTGCCTCTTGGCTTATGTCTAGGCCCATAACACATGAAAGCGTTTTGGAATCCCCATTCTTCACAATGTTATCCATAATTTCTTATGATCTACACAATTGAATGCCTTTGCATAGTCAATAAAACACAGGTATACATCCTTCTGACAGTATCTGCTTTCAGCCGAGATCCATCTGACATCAGCAATGATATGCCTCCTTACACGCCCTCTTCTGAATCTGGTTTGAATTTCTGGCAATTCCCTGTTGATGTACTGCTACAACTGATTTTGGATGATCTTCAGCAAAGTTTTACTTGCGTGTGATATTAATGATACTGTTCGATAATTTCTCATTCTGTTGGATCACCTTTCTTTGTAATGGGCACAAGTATTGTTCTCTTCTAGTCGGTTGGCCAGGTAGCTGTCTTTCAAATTTCTTGGCATAGAGGATTAAGCACTTCCAGCAGTGCATCGTTTGTTGGAACATCTAAATTGGTATACTGTCACTTCCTAGAGCCTTGTTTTTCACCAGTGTTTTCAGTGCAGCTTGGATGTCTTCCTTCAATACTGTCGGTTCTTGATCACCTGAAATGACTGAACGTAGACCAGTTCTTTTTGGTACAGTAACTCTGTATTCCTTCTACCTTCTTTTGATGCTTCCTGTGTCGTTCAATATTTTGCCAGTAGACTCCTTCAATGTTGTAACTTGGGGTTTGAATTTTTTCTTTGCTTCTTTCAGCTTGAGGAATGCCAAGCACGTTCTTCTTTTTTGGTTTTCTAAATTGCATAATGTACTAATTGTCAAAAGGTCAGACTCAGTTGGTAGACATGCCTGAGTTTTCTGTGATCTGTGCTGGGCGAATTACTTAACCTCAGAAAACCTTTGTTTCGTCACCTCTAAAATAGGGATAGGCACAATGGTTAAGGTCTCAGCTGCCAACCTGAAGGTTAGAGGTTCAAAACACCCAGTGACTCCATAGGAGAAAGACCTGCGAATCTGCTCTTATAAAGATTACACCCAAGGAAACCCTGTGGAGCAGTTCTACTCTGTAACACATGGGGTAGCCATGAGTTGCAAATCAACTCAAAGTCACCCAGTGAAAACAACAGAATAGGTATGTGACAATCCCTTCTTCATAGGGCTGTTGTGAGGACTAAATGCAATAAACGTGTTTAAGTCTCTTAGAGCACCGCCTGCCAGAGAGCAAACTCAGTACAGGTTAGGGTGGAGAGCCTTTGTTTCATTCAGCAAATATGTATCCTAGGCATCACTCTTGAGCTATGGTTTCATAACAATATTAAAGTGCTTGAAATTGTATAGAATTTAAAATACTTTATATCTCATCTGCAGCACTAGCCTGCAAAGCAAGTGATTTGAGAAGATGGGTAAAGGAAGGGTAGAGGAGGAGGACCCTCGAGACAAGGAGAATAGACCAAAGCTATTTTAAAAGTGCAAGGAAGAGAACCTTAGATTAAGTCCTCAATGAAATTAGCGGAGTGTTTTTAATCTGTCCTATCAGTAACTCGTCTATCAAGACCCTTAGTCTACACATTGAAGCACTTCCTTCTGTTTCCTACAGCAATAGAAAAAAGACTCCACTTTTTTTTTTTTTTAATTCCCTCATTCCTTTTAATTCTGGGCTTTTATGCTGGTGCTGTATTCCATTCGATCGGTATTCCATCCTTGGAGGTAAAGTCATGTTTCCCAAACTAACATTGTTTTTCAATTAATTAGAATCAGTGAAGAACAATTTAATTGAATGCTGTCACAGGCACCATAAATCATTGTGATGCTTTGCTGTCATCACCCAGCTTCAGAAAACACCTCTTGTGGCAAGATCCGACATAGCTTCTAGAAATATCCAAAATGTTTAACCAGGATGACATCATTGTTAAATATGTAATTGGGCTTTTACTGCCTGTAGCATTCACTACCGTTTGAAAATGCTGGAAATTACTATGGTAGGCAAGTCAGACATTTAAAGATATGTCCAGAATACATTCTCTGCCAAGATTTAAAAATATATATACATACAACTTTTCCTCAGTAGCTTTAAAGTTTAATGTCCTGTGTATCAGTTAATGTCTTCCTCTCTGCTCACGTTACATTTCAAGCTTGGAAGAATGCAAGGAAGCCCAACCTTGTCTCCCTGACTAAGAATTATTAGGTGTGGAAATTGAATACAGGGATCTTTTGAAGGGAATCAGGATGAGTTTGTCACCCTGGGTAATATTTTTAAATGAATTTTGACATAGGCAATAAGATTCCTAACAACTGATTAGCATCTCAGAATACTTATGAACGCCAGTGACACCAGCTTTCTTCTAAGGGACGTCAGATCAACACAGAGTCACTGAAATCAAAGGAAGTGTTGACTTTGTCTTGATTTTTCTCTCTTTTTGAGCACTTAGTGTTTTAGCATATGACAGTATTCCACAGATATAAACCCTCACAAAATTGGTACTGTTGGCTGACGTTTAAAGTCTCTGGGTGGTACAAACATTTTGACGTTGACTGCTAACCTAAAAGTTGGTAGTTCAAACACACCCAGTGTCAGAAGAAAGGCTGGCGATCTGCTTCTATGAAAAGAGCACAGCCAAGCAAACCTTGTGGAGGAGTTTGACTTTGTAACACATAGGGCCACCATGAGCCAGAATTGACTAGCATGTAGTGGGTAATGGGTCTTAACATTTATTCACTCTTTCACTTTGTACCTAAGTTGTCAAATTAGTCCCCCTTATCCTCTCCCTCCTCCACCAGTAGAGTACCTAATGTATCAATACATACTTATTTGACAGTTTTTTTAATCAGATGGCAAGATGGTTCTGTCAAACAGCTAGGTAACCAAATTAAGTTAATTCAACAGGTTGACAAGAATAATGAATTCATATTCAATGGAAATTTCACCTTAAAGGATTATAATAGCGAGCACTGGAATAGGTATTCCAAAACAAAACCTACTGCCACAGAGTTGATTTTGACTTACAGCAATCTTATAGGACAGAGTAGAACTGCCCCATAGGATTTCCAAGGCTGTAAATCTATACGGAAACATATTGCCACATCTTTCTCCCATGGAGTGGTGGTGGATTCAACCACTGATCTTTTGCTTAGCAGCCAAGCAGTTTAACCACTGTGTCACCAGGGTGCCTGAAATAGGTATTAGTAAATACTTATTGTAGTACACTTATATTATGTCATTAGTATGGACTGTGATTTTCTGAAAATATAAGGAGGGTGTGGTTGTGAAAATTGCAAATTTGATTCAAATATTTATCTAGAGAGATTAAAAAACAAACAAACAAAAACCCCAGTGCCATCGAGTTGATTCCGATATAGTTCATGGAAATCTTTTCTTTGTCACTGAGCAAAATAATGCTCTTTAATGTCATGGTGCTTTGTGCCTGTGATCCTGCATTTGACTGTGCTGAGCTGCAGTACAGAAAACATTTGAGCATATTGTGGACTGCTCATCAAATTTTCTTTTCCATGAAATGAAATAGAACTGTGTCCCAAGTGATCGAAAATCACTATAATTATCCCATTCCACATGGAAGTTTTGTAATTACTTGAAGGAAAAAAAAACCAAAAATCTTTCCTGCCACAGATGGTCAGACTCTTTTGATGGTCTTTCACTGATATGTCTTCTGAATGGGAACGTGCAGGCCAGAGGCTTGATTGGTTACTCCGGATATCAGAGATGAAACTTAAATTTGAGTTTCTGTTTTTGTTGTCCTCATAGTCGTTAAGAGGCTGGATTTGGGGATAGGACTGCCCGTGTTCAAGGCCTACTTCTGCCCCTTTAGGAGCTTTGTGAGTGGCAAGTCTCAAGCATGTTATACCTTAGTCTCTTCATCTGTTAAACTAAACAATAACAGCAACAAAAAACCAGACACACTGCCAGTTGAGTCTATCCTGACTCATAGTGACCTGATAGGACAGAGTAAAACTTCCATAGGATTTCCAAGGCTGTAAATCTTTACAGAAGCAGACTGCCACATCTTTCTCATGGGCTTAATAATATTATGACCCTGATAAGATTGTTTTTAAGATCAAATGAGTTTATATACCTAAAAAACTTTGAGCAGAGCCTAACACATAGTAAGATGTCAGTAAATTTCACGAACATTATTATTCCTATAACCTCTGTTAATATGAATTGATGTGTTGAAGTTACGTACTGTTAAATTTTTTTACACTTCATTGAGCACGTGAAAGGTGTCGAGAGACTGAAAATGTTGTTCTAGTTTTCTAAATTGATGGAACATTTGGATTCTGAAAAGAATAGATTATTACAGTTTCCCCTTTGAAATATTCTAGTCAAAATTACTAAACAGATGGCTTTGGAGCGCTCACAAAAAAAATGCGGAGGTCACTAACCATCATAATGTGTTAATTGAAAGCACATCATTTCAAACTTGCTTAATCTCATTTTTGGAAAGAGGTATTGGATTGTTAGACTAAGAGATGCCTCATCTAAATTTCTGCAAATTATATGAATTATTTCATTACATATTCTGACCAAAGTGAAGAAACATAGGCTTGATCAACTCTAACTAGTTTCACAGTTAGAGTCTCACATGAGTAATGTTTTTCTTGAGAGAGATTTATAATAGCCTTAAAAAGTCAGGTAATTTTTGTCCAGTTCTATCCAACATTTGGATCAGAGGTATCCACGAGGACCTGGAAATATGCACATCGTGTTCATGACACACATTTTAAAAGGAGAACTAATGTTGATGATAAGCTTAAGGCCCCTCTTTCCCATCAAACAGGGGAAAAAAAACAGTAGGAACAAGGTTCTGAGCAAATGAGGTAACATTTAATAGGAATACATGTAAAGTCATAATTATCTATTTTTAATTGTGTCACAATAGTAAGGTAGTCTAGGCTCAACAGAAGTTTATTTGAAAACATTGTGATACTTAAAACACAAATAAATTTTGTTTAGAGGATCAACTCTGGTTCGTTAGATAAAGTTGACCATGGTAAAGAAGAGTCTAAAGTTAAACTGGGGTCAATACCCGGTAGTGGTAGAACTCCTATCCTTTTTGAGCTTGTAAAAGAGTGTGGGAGACAAATCAATAGGTAATAACTGTTCAGTATGGAAATGCTACAGTGGAGTAAACATAGAATTCTTGAGATTCAAAGAAGGTCCTCGTAAGACCACACAGTGGTGCCAGGAAATACTCCTTAAAAGAGGATATAGTTAACCTAAGAGAAATAAGAGGTTGCCAAGATGAGGAAAAGGACACTGAAATTCTAGTAGATAAACCATTGAAAGGTCCAGAGATATGAGTACGTGATATATTCTAGAATTGCAAATGCAAGTGGCCCGTGTAGAAATAGAATGTGAGGTAGAGACCACTGAGTTATAATGATTATAGTAGCTTATATTCATATGTATCTGGTGCTTAAATGTTTTGTATATATTAATTCATTTAGTAGTGTTATATCAGTTAGCTTTTCCTGCATAACAAACAACCCTTGACTTAGTGACTTAAAGCAACAATCATGATGAGCCTATTGGGCCAAGCTTCGATGATTTCAGGTGATTTGCTCACTTGTGCCCAGCTGGCTCTTCATTTAGACTGAGTAATCTAAACTGACCTCACTCACATGTCTGGGAATTGTTTTACATTTGACTGGGGCAACGGAGATGACTGGGACATGTGTGCCTGATCATTCGGTTGGTAAGCCCAAGCTTGACACTCGTGCCCAAATGACATTCAAAAGATTCCAAGATCAGCCACAGGGTATATCCCAGTGCTCAAGCACTTCCCAAGCCTTTGCTTATGGCACATTTGCCAATACCTTATTAACCAAAGCATGTCACATGGCAAACCCAGACTAAAGGGTTGGAGAAATGACCTCACCTCTTGAGGGGAGGAAAAGAACGTGTGGCCAATTTTATTATCTACTAATACTTAAAAAAAAAAAAAAAAAAAAATTTTTTTTTTTTTTTTTTTTTTTTTAATACTTACACAATTCCAGCGAAGAGGATGCTGTTTTTGGCAACCCTGGTCACCTCTGAGGTACAGAGCGGTTTGTTAATTTGTTCAAGGCCACATACTATTAAGTGGCAGGTTTGGAATTTTGCAACCAGTAATGAGACTCTGGTGCCTGATTCTTACCCACTGTGCTCTGCTGGCTCCATAGGGGAGAGAGAAGATCGGTGCAAATCATGAAGAACATTGTATGCTATCGTAAGAAACTGAGACTTTATTTTGGGGACATTGGACACCACTGAAGAAGGAGGATCAGAAGGTGTACATGATCAGCTGTGTATTTAGAAAGATCAGTCAAGTTGCACGATGGAGAATGAGCTATAGGAGGACAAGATTGGAAAGAGGCTAAGCAACCAGCTAGTTGGTACATTAATAGGATGCTGACAGAAACTTGATCTGAGGTAGTGGTAGTTGAATAGCTATATAGTTTTATTTAAATTAAGGAAGCATCATTTAAGAACTTCAATACAAATATGACACTATTGACTAAATGTTAGTAGCTGCTCGGAAGAAGCAAGAATTGTGAGTTTGTAACACATTTTGGGAGCTACAGTTGCCTTATTTGTTACACAGTGACAAATGAAGGCAGAAGATTTTATTTTTATGCATGTTTTTATTGTGCTTTAGGTGAAAGTTTATAGCTCAAGTTTATTTCTCATACAAAAATCTATACACATATTTTTATGTGACCCTAACTGCAATCCCTGTAATGTGACGACACTCCCCCTTTCTACCCTGGGTTTCCTGGGTCCATCCAACCAGCTCTTATCCCTTTCTGCCTTCTCATCCTGCCTCTGGACAAGAGCTGCCCATTTGGTCTCATGTATTTGATTGAACTAAGAAGCACATACTTCATGAGTATTGATTTATGTTTTATAGTCCAGTCTAATCTTTGTCTGAAGAGTGGGGCTTTGGGAATGGTTTTAGTTCTGAATTAACAGAGCTTCTGGGGCCCGGGGTTCCTCCATTCTCAGTCAGACCATTAAGTTTGGTCTTTTTACGTGAATTTGAGTTCTGCACCATGCTTTTATCCGTCACGGACTGTCTGTTGTTTTCCCTGTCAGGACGGCATTGGTGGTAGCCAGGCACCATCTAGTTCTTCCGGTCTCAGGCTGATGGAGTCTCTGGTTTATGTGTCCCTTTTGTCTCTTGGGCTAATACTTTCCTTGTATCTTTAGTGTTCTTCATTCTGCTTTGCTCTGAGTGGGTTGGGATCAACCGATGCATCTTAGATGGCCTCGCATAAAGAAGACAGAAGATTTTAGTTGATATAAATAAATGAGTGAAGTTGACAATGGAAGGGTGAAAGGGAGTTTGAGGAATATATTTGTTAGTTGGATTTCTAAGGGTGCCAGTCCACATTCTGTCTCTATAAGGTAAATGTATAAAACCAAAAAAAAAAAAAAAAAACCCAAACCTGTTGCTGTTGAGTCGATTCAGACTCACGGTGACCCTATAGGTCAGAGTAGAATTGCCCCATAGGGTTTCCAGTGAGTGCCTTCTGGATTCTAACTGGTGACATTTTGGTTAGCAGCCAAATTCTTAACCACTGTGCCAACAGGGTGCTTATTCAATGCATGCAAAACTTCTTTGTGATCATCCATCTGCCAGACTAACTCACAAGGTGTGAAAATGTGTTTTTACAGAATCCTGACTTAGCATCTTAGAAAAATCAGATATATTGCCCGAACTACTTAAGAATGAGAGGATTTGGTATTTTATTTGATTTAGTGATTCTTGGCCTCTTGATTTCTGGGATGGTTCACGTGAGCCTGTATGAAAATGATTACAGATTTAATCGAGACTGTAATTGTTTAGGTTGCATATTTATTGAGCCTGCATTTCGATATGATGAGTGAGTTAGGTCAAGATAATGCAGGGACTGTGGAGATGAGTGTTCTTCATTGCTGATATTACTTTGGATTTTCAGGAAGTATTCTGTCAGATGGGTTGGCAGGATTAGGAGCCACCAGAGGACATTCATTTAATCTCTGAGAGCAACATGACAGCCAGAGAGCCAATGTTTGAAAGAAAATGAAGTCATCTTAGCATAAAATAAATGTTCTGACTTTCAGAGGAGAAGCTAACATCTCAGCTTAAAGGGAGAGAATGTTAGAGATGAAAGGGCCTTAGACAGCATATTTTTTGATTTCTCCATTTTATGGATAAAGAAATTGAAGCTCAGAACAGTTAAATGACTTTTCTAACATTTTGGGACTGGTTAGCAGGGTTAGGAAACAACCCAACTTTCTAGTTCTTGCCCAGTGCATCTTCCATCAACATTTGCTATGTCAATGGCCCATAACAGTTTAAATTAATTTATTCCCCCTTTATTATGTATCATTAGAGAATTGGTATACCTGTTACATCAAAAACAAACAAACTAAAAAAACCTCTATCTGCTGATAGATAACACCTCTTCCTGATTAGCTGTATGTAAATGTTTCAAAGAAGGAAGTTGAGGCAGTTCTGGTAAGCAGATAACCAGCAGCTGACTGGCCACAAAGGCCATTACAATATCTTGGTAAATTTCTAATGGTTAAAAGTATAATCCTTTGCTTACCAGTCCAAAAATTATATCAGGATATCCTTGACTGAGAAAGCTGAATCACATTAACTCAACTTGAAAGACACCAAAGGATGGAAAACAGCCAGCCCATCAATTCACAAGGAGAAATGCAACCGCCAGGCAAAGGAGACATTCCCATCAACCTAGCGTGTGCACTCATTCCTGCCTCCACTGACTTGGGAAGCCTGATTACTTGGTGAGCTCCAAGTCAGATTGAGAGCAGTTCTTGATAATTGTCAGATATGTCACGGCACCAGGGCAAAGCTGCCTTTTATGTCTGTTTTCACTCGAGGGCTCTGCCTGCAAGACAGCTTTGTTCTCGGGAGTGCCTAACATACCCTCTGCCCAGCGTGAGGACAGGCTCTGTCAATACTTCTTTTAGTGACTGTCTTCTTTTTTACTCTAGTTCTAACTATCCTCCCTTCTAGTTGACCTCTTTTTTCCTCTTACGTATTAATACATTTTCAAGTCTTGTTGGGTATAGGAGATGGTCTGTCTCTGAAAGGGGACTAGACATGTCTCTGCTTTTATTTTACTATTTAACTGTCAGAAAGCAGTCTAACTTCCTTTACGTACAAGTTCTTGGGAGATACACTATCACTTTATTGTCATTTCCGTGTTCTTCCCCTAGGCCTGCTTAGATTGGAGCCCAAATTCAACATAAATGTCAAAGTACCTTGACAGGGGATTGTTGTTGTTAGGTGCCGTCGAGTCAGTTCTAACTCATAGCGACCCTGTGCACAACAGAACAAAACACTGCCCAATCCTGAGCCATCCTCAAAATCGCTGCTATGCTTGAGCTCATTGTTGCAGCCACTGTGTCAGTTTACCTTGTTGAGGGTCTTCCTCTTTTCCGTTGACCCTGTGCTCTGCCAAGCATGATGTCCTTCTCCAAGGACTGATCCCTCCTGACAACATGTCCAAAGTATGTTTAGGGGGATTAAAAACCAAAAAACAAACCCAGTGCTGATATGTAAAGAGCAGTTATCTTCTGGTGCTCAGTAAAGCCCGGTAGTACTAGTTCTCATTCACCTATGCTTAAGAGTTTTGAAACTGGTAAACAAACAAACAAACTGATAGATAATGTTTTTTACAAGCAGTGTAAAAAGTAAGCACATGATAAATACATGAACTCCTAAGATAGATACAATAGGGAGAAACTTGGATGTCAGACACCGCTGGGTTTGAAGCAGGCCTCACTGCTTAAAAACAGTGTGACCTGGGGCAGGTGCCTTAGCATCTGATTCTGTTTTATCATCCATAACATTTTAATGATACGTGCCTTTTAGGGTTGTTTTAGGATAAAGACCTGTTGTATACATTGAGTGCTTACCAGCGTAACTACTACTGATGTTGGTAGGTAGGTGTTTGGTAGTTATGAGTTTATTTTCTCTTCCACCTGAGAACTGTAGTTTGATGACATTTAAAGATGCAGGAAAGTACCTTTCCATTGAGTAGAATTTTTTTTTACTGTTCTAAGCTAAAGTGTGCACATTCTCAGTAAGAATACAGATTTTGACTAGAGACCTTTGGACACTGAAGCTTACAAATACTTAGTTTTCTGAAATAAGCTGTGCCATATCCACTCAGATTGTGTCTGAGTGTGTAGCCCTATAATAGACAAAAGTTAATACTCACTTAGGAGTTTCAGAGTTGTCTTTAGAAAAATTAAGGGTTCTATGATCCCAACAGTAGCATATCACGACCGTATGCTGTCTGTGTGAATAACTTCAAGCTGAGGAGGCATCTTTGAGCGCAGTGGCACAGGTATGGTGATAATGTCTGGATTCCCCCACCGTGCCGCCCCGTATGAGGTGTGGGACCACAGTATAACTGCCCATTAAAATATACCCTCAAGGCCAACTTAACATCTCATTTATGGAAACCTGAGCTTGTTTCCCTCTGCTCCCTCACCGACCTTGACACTGTTGACTTGCTACAGTTTTCAGAGTGCATTTTTAATTTGCTTGTCAACAGTAGACCACGTTTTGCTTTTATTGTTACGTGAACCTTTAATGGCTGCATGTGAGGCTGTCTGAAGCTTGCTATGATGTGCGCTTAGATGAAGGTCAGATTAATCTGTATTCCTTAATAGGTGTATTGATTTCCCTGATGTCGTAGGTTCGTGTCTCCCTGAAATGTGTATTTCGGTGAAGACCATTTCACTATCACTAGCTTTCCATCGGCTTCTGCTTTTCCCCCTTTTAAAAATGGGGGTTCACTAGGAGCTTCACTAGACTTCAATAAGGTAAATTGATGGCCATTTACATCCTGAGGAAGGCAGAAAGGAACGGGCTATATTTTGGTCATTAGCTTCAGATGTAATTGAAACTCTGTAAAGTGACCAAAGACAAGATGGCCTTTCACATTTGTCAAGTTTTTTCTTTCTTTTTTTTTTTTTTAATATCAGTAGTCTCTGGGGACTAAAGGGTGGTAAGGACTACGTATCCCCTGCCGCACTACTTGCTTTTGGGTAGTGGGCTGTAACGATAGCGGGTCTTAGACATAAATTCAGTCAAACCTGACAACATTGGTTCGTAAGCAAGGTAAAAACTATCGCACAACCTGCTTTCGTGAACTCACAGAAGTCTGATTCTGTCCTCAGGCATTGCAAGCAAGCTTTGGGCATGGAGGTAAACTGTGTAGCAGATTCAGTGATAAAGTGGACCAGCCATCTATTTAGGCAGATCAGGGGCCAGCATCTCTTTTGAAGTTGAGGGCCTCTGGGTCATCAGGGCTCTGTATTGTACCTGCTGTCTGAAAAGCAGTAGGCTCCTGGCTTTGTAGATCTCGATCGCCACTCATGTCACCATCCCTTATGCTAATTAGGAGTCCCTGGGTGACGCAAATGGTTATGTGCTAAACTACTAACCGAAAGGTTGGCAGTTCGAACCCACTCAGAGGTGCCTGGCAATCTGTTTCTGAAAGGTCATAACCTTGAAACCCTTTGGAGCATAGTTCTCTGAAACACATGGGTTCTCCATGAGTTGGAATCTACTTGACAGCAACTGGGTTTTTGTTTGTTTGTTTGTTTTTATGCTAATTAACAAACCCTGTGTTGCAACTCTTACAATACTACCGTGAATTAAGACTTTTGAACTGCTTAATGAGCATGTTTATCCCCATTTTGCAGGCAGGAATCCAAAAACCCACAGTATCTATTCCACATGTTTGTCGTGAGGAGTGATGAACGTACACATGAAATGATCAGCTCAGTGGCTTGAACATACTGGGTGTTAGCTTGTATTATTATTTACATAATCAAGACTTGTTTGTAGGAAAAAAATATTTTTTTTAATCAGCACTATGAGAGAAATGCATAATACCGTATAACCAGATTCTGATGTTTGCAGTTAGCTGTTTTTGAAGGGATTATTTATTTACTTGATCAAGGATTTCTTCTTTTCTTTAAAAAAACAAAACAAAACAAATGCATTGCTATCAAGTTGACTTCGACTCATAGTAACCCTGTAGGACAGAGTAGAACTGCCCTGTAGGGTTTCCAAGGAGTGGCTGGTGGATTCAAACTGCTGACCTCTTTATTAGCAGCCAAACGCTCAACCACTGCTCAACCACTACACTGGCATATAGCGCCTACTTCTCAGGCAAATTCTAAATTTTTAACAGTTCTTGTTTCTTATATATAGACTTGAAAGCAAATAAGGGAATTTCCTCTTTTTCTTTTTTTTGAGGGGGCTCCTTTAAATTAGAAAGGAAACCCTGGTGGCGTCTTGGTTAAGTGCTAGGGCTGCTAACCAAAAAGGTCGGCAATTCGAATCCACCAGGCGCTCCCTGGAAACTCTATGGGGCAGTTCTACTCTGTACTGTAGGATTGCAATGAGTCAGAATTGACTCAGTGGCAAGGAGTTTTTTGGGGTTAAATTAGAGAATCTTTTCTAACGGAGCACCTCATAAGCTAAGACAAAACATGTGTAGGGTTTTATTTTCCATCCTCACCTTTTTATCTTCTTGGGATGAGCATCTACTTTGGGTACTCCCCTCTCACCTGTGGTCTCACACTGCCTGCCTTCATATCATACAATTTTGGATTCCCCCAGGAGACTAAATGAAACCGCGCTTTAATCCCTTCTCCGACCCCCGCCGTCTCCTCCGGAGGACTTAATAATGAAGTGAGTAGGTAATGCGCATGCCAGCGTCCTTCATTTGAAATGCACGTTATGTCTGCCTCTTTAAATAAAGTAAAGGTTAATATGTTGATTTCCTATTTATAGGTATCTTAATGCTTCTCATTTTTCCTAATCATGGCACGAGGTTTTGCCTCAGTACCTACGATTTCTTAAATGATCTTTCTAAATCGTTGTAATGATTTGATGAGTTTACTACTCTCCAAAGGGGGCGGATTGACAGGTTTAAACAGACAAATCATAGGACACTTTTTTTTTCTGCCACATAATATCTAGTTATAGCAGCAAGTCCTTCCATTAAGCAAGCTGTATTTCTTGACGATAGATATATCATCTTTAGTCTTTTTTATTTTAGCTCAGGCATTTCGGCTTAGGCAATCAAGTTTTAACAGTGCGCTAATGTGACCTTCGCATATATCAGAATAGAATCAGACACTATTTAATCTAAAAGGCAAAGTACAACCACCCATCAAAGGAAGTAGAGATGGATTCATTACATCATTTCCATTTGCAAAGTATTAAGAAAAATATTTGGCATGTTACTGTTTTCTCTCCCTATTTTTCTTTTCTACATGAATTAAACTTCATTAGAAAAGCCTTCTTCAGCCATTATGAAACCTGGGACCAGTTTTTTTTTTTTTTAATTTTTATTGTGCTTTAAGTGAAAGAATATGAATCAAGTCAGTCTCTCACATAAAAACTTATATACACCTTGCTATGTACTGCCAATTACTCTCCCCCTAATGAGACAGCCCGCTCTCTCCCTCCACTCTCTCTTTTTGTGTCCATTTCTCCAGCTTCTAACCCCTTCTACCCTCTCCTCTCCCCTCCAGGCAGGATATGCCAACACAGTCTCAAGTGTCCACCTGATCCAGGAAGCTCACTCCTCACCAGCATCCCTCTCCAACCCATTGTCCAGTCCAATCCCTGTCTGAAGAGTTGGCTTCCGGAATGGTTCCTGTGCTGGGCCAACAGAAGGTCTGGGGGCCGTGACCACCTGGGTCCTTCCAGTCGCAGTCAGACCATTAAGTCTGGTCTTTTTATAAGAATTTGGGGTCTGCAAAAAAAAAAAAAAAAAAAATTTTTTTTTTTTTTTTTTTTTATCCCAGTGCTCTCCTTCTCTATTGTGTTTCCTGTCAGGGCAGTCATCGGGGTTGTAGCCGGGCATGATCCAGTTCTTCTGGTCTCAGGATGATGTAGTTTCTGGTTCAGGTGGCCCTTTCTGTCTCTTGAGGTCGTAACTACCTTGTGTCCTTGGTGTTCTTCATTCTCTTTTGATCCAAGCGGGTTGAGACCAATTGATGCATCTTAGATAGCTGTTTGCTAGTGTTTAAGACCCCAGACACCACTCTTCAAAGTGGAATGCAGAATGTTTTCTTAATAGATTTTATTATGCCAATTGACTTAGACATCCCGTGAAATCATGGTCCTCAAACCCCTGCCCCTGCTACACTGGGCTTCCAAGCATTCAGTTTATTCAGGAAACTTCTTTGCTTTTGGTTTAGTCCAGTTGTGCTGACCTCCCCTGTATTGTGTGTTGTCTTTCCCTTCACCTAAAGTAGTTCTTATCCACTATCTAATTAGTGAATACCCCTGTCCCACCCTCCCAACCTCTCTCCTCTCGTAGCCACAAAAGAATGTTTTCTTCTTAGTTTAAACTATTTCTTAAGTTCTTATAATAGTGGTCTTATGCAATATTTGTCCTTTTGCAACTGAATAATTTCACTTCCCCACGTGTCTGTCAGTTTTTCGTACTGTGGGGGCTTGAGTGTTGCTGTGATGCTGGAAGCTATGCCACCGGTATTCAGGTACCAGCAGGTTCACCCATGGTGGACAGATTTCAGCTGAGCTTCCAGACTAAGACAGACTAGGAAGAAGGACCCGGCAGTCTACTTCTGAAAAGCATTAATCAGTGAAAACCTTAGGAATAGCAGCGGAACTTTGTCTGATACAGTGCTGGAAGATGAGCCCCCCAGGTTGGAAGGCACTCAAAAGATGACTGGGGAAGAGCTGCCTCCTCAAAGGAGAGTCGACCTTAATGACGTGGATGGAGTAAAGCTTTCGGGACCTTCATTTGCTGATGTGGCATGATTCAAAATGACAAGAACTGCAAACATCCATTAATAATCGGAACCTGGAATGTGTACGAAGTATGAATCTAGGAAAATTGGAAATCGTCAAAAATGAAATGGAATGCATAAACATTGATATCCTAAGCATTAGTGAGCTGAAATGGACTGGTATTGGCCATTTTGAATCAGACAATCATATAGTCTACTATGCTGGGAATGACAACTCGAAGAGGAATGGTGTTGCATTCATCGTGAAAAAGAGCGTTTCAAGATCTATCCTGAAGTACAATGCTGTCAGTGATAGGATAATATCCATATGCCTACAAGAGAGACCAGTTAATACGTCTATTATTCAAATTTACGCACCAACCACTAGGGCCAAAGATGAAGAAATAGAGGGTTTTTATCAGCTGCTGCAGTCTGAAATTGATCGAACATGCAATCAAGATGCATTGATAATTACTGGCGATTGGAATGCAAAAGTTGGAAACCAAGAAGAAGGATCAGTAGTTGGAAAATGTGGCCTTGGTGATAGAAGCAATGCTAGAGATCGAATGATAAGAATTTTGCAAGACTGACAACTTCTTCTTTGCAAATACCTTCTTTCACCAACATAAACAGCGACTATACACATGGACCTTGCCAGATGGAACACACAGAAATCAAATTGGCTACATCTGTGGAAGGAGATGATGGAAAAGCTCAATATCATCAGTCAGAACAAGGCCAGGGGCCAACTGTGGAACAGACCATCAATTGCACATATGCAAGTTCAAGCTGAAATTGAAGAAAATCAGAGCAAGTCCACGAGAGCCAAAATATGACCTTGAGTATATCCCAGCTGAATTTAGAGACCAACTGAAGAATAGATTTGACACATTGAACACTAGTGACCGAAGACCAGACGAGTTGTGTAATGACATCAAGGACACCATACACGAAGAAAGCAAGAGGTCACTGAAAAGACAAGAAAGAAAGAAAAGACCAAGGTGGATGTCACAGGAGACTCTGAAACTTGCTCTTGAGCATCGAGCAGCTAAAGCAAAAGGAAGAATTGATGAAGTGAAAGAACTGAACAGAAGATTTCAAAGGGCCTCTGGAGGAGACAAAGTAAAGTATTGTAATGACATGTGCAAAGAGCTGGAGATGGAAACCAAAAGGGAAGAACAGGCTCGACGTTTGTCAAGCTGAAAGAACTGAAGAAAAAATTCAACCCTCGAGTTGGAATAGTGAAGGATTCCATGGGGAAATTATTAAATGATGCAGGAAGCCTCAAAAGAGGATGGAAGGAATACACAGAGTCATTATACCAAAAAGAATTAGTCAATATTCAACCATTTCAAGAGGTGGCATGTGATCAGGAACCGATGGTACTGAAGGAAGAAGTCCAAGCTGCTCTGAAGGCATTGGCGAAAAACAAGTCTCCAGGAATTGATGGGATATCAATTGAGATGTTTCAACAAACAGATGCAGCGCTGGAGGTGCTCACTCATCTATACCAAGAAATATGTAAGATAGCTTCCTGGCCAACTGACTGGAAGAGATCCATATTTGTGCCTATTCCCAAGAAAGGTGATCCGACCGAATGTGGAAATTATAGAACAAAATCATTAATATCACATGCAAGCAAAATTTGCTGAAGATCATTCAAAAACGGCTGCAGCAGTATATCGACCGGGAACTGCCAGAAATTCAGGCCAGTTTCAGAAGAGGACGTGGAACCAGGAATATCATTGCTGATGTCAGATGGGTCCTGGCTGAAAGCGGAGAATACCAGAAGGATGTTTACCTTTTTTTTATTGGCTATGCAAAGGCATTCGACTGTGTGGATCATAACAAACTATGGATAACACTGCAAAGAATGGGAATTCCAGAACACTTAATTGTGCTCATGAGGAACCTTTACATAGTTAAAGAGGCAGTTGTTCGGATAGAACAAGGGGATAGTGATTGGTTTAAAGTCAGGAAAGGTGTGTGTCAGGGTTGTATTCTTTCACCATACCTATTTAATCTGTATGCTGAAGAAGTAAATAATACGAGAAGCTAGACTATGTGAAGAAGAACGGGGCATCAAGATTGGAGGAAGACTCACTAACAACCTGCATTATGCAGATGACACAACCTTTCTTGCTGAAAGGGAAGAGGACTTGAAGCACTTACTAATGAAGATCAAAGACCACAGCCTTCAGTATGGATTACAGCTCAACATAAAGAAAACATAAATCCTCACAACTGGACCAATGAGCAACATCATAATAAACGGAGAAAAGATTGAAGTTGTCAAGGATTTCATTTTACTTGGATCCACAATCAACAGCCATGGAAGCAGCAGTCAAGAAATCAAAAGACACATTGCATTGGGCATATCTACTGCAAAGGACCTCTTCAAAGTGTTGAAGAGCAAAGATGTCACCCTGAAGACTAAGGTGCACCTGACCCAAGCCATGGTATTTTCAATCACATCCTACGCATGTGAAAACTGGACAGTGAATAAGGAAGAGGGAAGAAGAGTTGACGCCTTTGAATTGTGTTGCCGAAGAATATTGAATATACCATGGACTGCCAAAAGAATGAACAAATCTGTCTTAGAAGAAGTACGACCAGAATACTCCTTAGAAGCAAGGATGGCGAGACTGCGTCTTACATACTTTGGACAGGTTGTCAGATGGTATGAGTCCCTAGAGAAGGACATCGTGCTTGCCAGAGTACAGGGTCAGCGGAAAAGAGGAAGACCCTCAACGAGGTGGGTTGACGCAGTGGATGCAACAATGAGCTCAAGCATAACAATGATTGTGAGGATGGTGCAGGACCGGGCAGTGTTTCGTTCTGTTGTGCGTAGGGTCGCTATGAGTTTGAATCAACTCAGTGGCACCTAAGAACAACAAGAACAATTTCACTCAGCATGATTCCTTCCGGTTTTCGCCATGTTATGAAATGTTTCACAGATTCCTCACTGTTCTTTATCGATGCGTAGTATTCCATTCTGTGAGTATACCACAATTTATTTATCCATTCCTCAGTTGTTGGGGACCTTGGTCGCTTCCATCTTTTTACTCTTGTAAACAGTGCTGCAAGATACCTGGGACCGTTTTGAGGTAATAATCAGGAGTAGGCTTTGCCTCAAGAAACCAAACCTGTTGCCGTGGACTTCGAGCTCTGGTGGTGCTGTCATGGTTAAACACTTAGCTGCTAACCTAAGCTTCAGTGGTTTGAACCCACCAACAGCTGTGCGGGAGAAAAATGTGGCTGCCTGTTTCCATAAAGATTTACAGCCTTGGAAACCCTGTGGGGCAGTTCTATTCTGTCCTATAGGGTTACTGTGAGTCGGAATCGACTCAGTAGCAACGGGGCATTAGGCTTTGCCCGAACAGGCCAATATATGTTGTCTATTTTGTATCTTCATGTTTCTGTTGAGTCGACTTGATACCACCTTTCACCTTCCAGTCTACTCTTTCTCATTTTTGAGTAACTATATAGAATATAAAATTTGAAAAATAAATTTTGCCCAGTAGAAACAAGTCTGATGGTTCATTCATTTTTTCAACAAATATCACTTTAGCAGCTATTTGTGCCAAGCATCATGTCAGGCACCGAACATGTTACTACTAACTCCATGCTGTTCTAAGCACTTTTGTGCGTATGAATCAAGTTGTCCTTGGAAAGCCAAACGAGACGTGTACCCTTACTGTCTCCATTTTACTGATGAATAAATTGAAGCACAGAAAGGTTGTCAGTCATGTTGTCAGAGCTGAATCTGTACCCAAGTAGTATGTCTCTAGAATCTATCCTATTAAGTGCTACATACTTTTAACCACTTAAACAGAGATGATAGATAGCAAAGTTGTTGCCTTCATGGGCCTCTCGGGCTCACAAAGTTGTCCATTTCTGTAGGAGAAAACCCCTGTTCATAGGTCTTGAGAGCATGCCATAATCTAGATAGATGTAAGAATACCAATGAGTCATTTAATTATCTATTCATTAAATGGATATTTATGGACTACTTACTGTATGCTAAGTACCATGCAAGACACTTGGAGATTTTTTTTAAAAAAAAAGAAGTATATAAAAAATAGAATTCCCTTTCCCAATTTTATATACAATTTAAGTTGTTCAGATCAAATTGCTTATCCTTAGTGTCAAATTTTGTTTTCCAGCTGTTTTAAAGACTTGAAGATAGATAATGTAGGCATTAAAAATCTTTTGGTAAATTCTAAAGTGCTGTCAGATATTACCTTTTATTATTATTGCTTGTTTTATTGAGCAGCTTTTTATGTAAACTTCTCCTAGGTAACTTCAGCTGTTTGTTAACTTCATTTATAGCCTATCTTAACGATTAAACTTGGTGTTTGTGGTGAGTGAGTAAAAGACACATAGTCAATTAAAATTTCAAAACTAATATTCAGTATGACATAGCTGTGTTGCTAAATCAAAGTGAATGTTATATGGTGAGGGAAGCAGCAGATTTAGTTGGATTTTTCTATCAAATTAGCAACTTGCTTGTTACAGGAAATGAATGCTCATTAGTTCTCTGTGCTGCAGAAGACAGTCCACACCTGTCCCAGGATAGTTTTTGTGAAACAGGCTTATTTCTCTAAGGAGTATTCGTGCCCCTTTTCCCCTGGCACTGGCATGAAAAAAAGAAGGGAGATAGGTGCAGGAAATCAGCACTGTTGGTGTGTGCCAGGCATTCACCACCTCCTTTATTGGCTTGACTAAATCTGGGATAGTCATGTTTCTCAAAGTAGAAATAAGCCTTGGAAAGATTAAAGGTTCCAAATGAAGTAGGTTGTTCTCAGCCAATAAAATACTGAAATTCATAATGACCTAGGAGATGGGAGACCCTGGGAATCAGGGCTAAACAGTTAAGTCCAGCGAGGGAATGACAAAGCAGTCTCTTTTGGTCAGGAAGATAAGAGATTAACGAACAAGGCATTTGGGGCTTTGGAGTTCATGGTTCACCAGCTAATTTTTAAAACCGATTTTTAAAGCACATAGACAAAAAAGCTGGGGTCTGAGGACGGAAAAACTATAGTTTTCTGGTGATTATTGTAAAAGGGGCTTAACTTGAATCATACTCCTTGGAATGGCTTCTTGGTTGAGAATCCTCAGAACACCAGTGAAAATGTAAGAGGATGGTAAGTGGCATTGTAGTAAAGGTCAAGAGGAACAAGTGCCAGGACAAGGAACAGGCAGAAAAGTTAAGATTGAGAAACCTAAGAATAAGGTCAAGTGAGGACTGGGCAGGAGCCTGTGTTGAGTGATCAGGTGCCAGCCATGTTAGCCAGCACTCGGAACTTGGAGTATGTATTATTAGAAATGTAATATCAGTATCAAGGGAAGTGATAGTTGTAATATGTCCTGGCCAGAACACACAGGAGGCGTTGCATTCAGTCCTGGGTACCATGTTTAAATATTCATTCATGTTCAAAGGAGAGTGACCAGGAGCGTTAGGGAATATGAAATAAAGTTGCCTTGGAAATGGTTGAAGTAAATGGGGAAGACAGTGCTTGAGAAAGGTGTGATAGCCCTTCACACATCTGAGAGGCTGGTGCTCATGTGGAAAGAAGGGGAAATAGAAAAGTAAGGAATGTTTACTGAATGTCCCCTGTGTTTCAGGCCCTGTACTAGGCACTAAAAGAACACAATCTTCACTAAAAAAAATCATATCATGGTTCCTCAGTATGTAGTTGAAGAAAATGAGGCTCAAAAAAGTTGCATATTATACGCAAGGCCATAGAGCCAGTTACTGTGATGCTACCAGGATCCTAACTTGGATCTTTTAGCCTTGAAAGTCTATATTCCTTCTTCTCCGTTTTGTTTTATCCTGAAGGTTTAGAAATAGGATCAGTGGGTAAAAACTTCAAAGATGATTTAAATTCAATAGAACCTATGCTTTTCTACCAGATTTCTTATTACAGACTGGGTTTTTGTATGAGGAAGGTGACAACTCATGATGGAGATATTCAGGCCTGAGCAGAATGTCCCTTTGACTGGAATGTTGTAGGGGCAGCTGTGTATTGGGTAGGTTTGAACTGGGTGTCCTACAGTGTCCCTGTTAACCCTGAAAGTGTGCATTTCCTGAGACTGAAGAAACGAGTTTGAACATCTGACTGTAGGAGCACATTGGAACTAGACAGGGAAATTGAAGGCAGACAGAGGAAGTACAGGTCAAGGTAGATGGTCAGAAACCAGAAGAGAGCTTTTTAAATGGCAAAGTGAAGGCCAAGGTCCACCTGGCAGTTAAGCAGAACCACAGAAACCCAAAGACCAGGATTTCCAGTGGAAAAGAAATAAAAAAGGCATCAGCACTGGGATAACACTGATTCTGAAGTAAAGTTCTGCAAAGTCAGGATTCCCCAGTAAGCTAGAAGTGGGCAACAAAGAGGCGCTGACAATGGCAGATACGCTGATGTGTTTGGCTCAAAAAATCCCAGAAGTAGCATCATCTTTACTTTTTTTTTTAAGGTTCAGCTTTGGTGGAGTCGTGGTGAACACTGGTCCCTACTGGGCTGACCTGTTGCGGGGGGTGGGGCGGGGATTTGCCTGAATTCGTGGAAATGGTCAGATATGTATTTCCAAGAACAGCAAAGCACCGAGAGCATGTTACCCAAGCACCTGGGCAGAAAGATGAACAGGAGAAATCTCCTATTAAAATTAGATGCCCACTGAGTTCTGCAATATATAGTCGTAATGATGTTTTCTAAACCATGCTTCCCAAAGGATATTTCAGTGATGAGCATACAGCTCACTCACTTGAAACTATGTAAATTGTATTGGTTAATTTTTACGTGGACTAAATGGCCTTTGCAAATGATGACAGCGATTCTCTTTGCTCTGGAATGCTTTCTCTGCTGTGTTCCTCCCACGCTGAGTGTTTGCTAACCTATCGCCAGTCAGTTTCACCCCAGCATCCCAACATCCAAGAGAGAATTTACAAATTATGGAGAAAGTATCACAAAGTCTGTATTTGTCAGGGAGAACACTTCCTTTAGGCCAGGCTTTGTGACCACATGGGAGCTTGGCAAGGCTACTCTGCCAGAGTTTGAACTCGCTCTTCATTGACTACGCAAATATCCCCTTCAAACAGGATGCTTATCCATGTTCTGTTGTAGCTGGGTCCTGGAAAGTTGATCCCTGTACTGCTTAATTGGCTGCAACTGCTCATTCCAAGCCTGGCACAGTCTGCTACGGTAGAACTACGACTCTCTCCCGGTCCACGATGATGGATTGAAGGTGACAGTCTGAGTTAGAGTTCTGAGCTCCCTGCTGGTCAGTTGATTTCACAAGTACAATGTTGCAAGAGTCATTTATCAGAAGTGTGAACCCAGAGATTTGGGTGTTTGCAGTGACAGCGGTTAGACACAGTACTTAGAGAAATCATCCACAGAAGATTAGGGTAAGAAGATCTTTGATAGATGACAGTCAGTGGGTTCATTTATTTATTTTTAGTCTGTGTGGTTGGGAAATTGAGGTAAAGAAAGGTGTCAGTGGGCATTTCTACCATTTAAATGCAAGGGTGTTCTCTTTCATTTGACTAGATGAAAGCCAGCAAAGATTTGGGTGACCTCCAAAAAATTCAGGGATACACCCATCATTTATTGTGTATGTATGCATTTGTAAAGGCATTTAAAATTCCTGGAGGAAAGACAGATACCCTAGAAATTATCTTTTAGCAAGTGTTGACTTAAAAAATTTGTTTAGCTTAACACTGTGTTAGTGGCGTGTAGATAATCCCTTTGAAAAGTCACAGATAGTACTGGGTTAAATCCTTTTAATCACAAACTCTAAGTTTAGACAACGAACACTTCTGTCCTCCACAGGAAGTAAAATTAAATCATCATTTGCAGTTCTATTTGTGTTTGTATTGTCAAGTCTAAACATTGGCTTTGAGCAAGACTTTTGACATTCATTTCCTGGCGGAGACCCTGGCTCAGTTTATGCTCTGTGAACGAATAGCTCCAGTCACGGCATAGGCTCAAACTCATTTTTCTTCTCACTCTAATTATTATCCAAATTACATTTCAGAAATGTGTCTATGAGTCTTCCTTCTTGTAAACTACAGAAGTTGGAGTTGAGTCTCCTGGTACAATAGCGGTCCCCAAGGCAGATAAGGCTTAAATTTGAGAGAAAATGTTAGTATACCAGCTCAGACATCACACATAAACTTAATAAAGTTAGATTTGCCCAGTGCGTAACCTTCTTTTCAAGGCAGCCAATCCGTATCAGGAGCTGCATTTACTCTTTTAGGCCACAGGAGTATCGTTCGCCATATTACCGTCGAGGTGAACTGCTTCTTTCATAACACATGTGGAAGTATTCTGTTTTTGTTTCTTCCCCAGTCACACACATATTCTCGTTACTCTTTATGTGCCTTTCTCTCTGTGTCCCTCTTGAGTCTCCTCGCCTCAAGTCCTTGCTTGCACTGCTCTTGCATTAGCCGCTCTTTTGTCAACTGTTGTATTTTCTGATCGCGATAAGTGAGTTTGCAGAGTCCCTTTACTTACAAAATCATCTTGTTCTCCATGTTTTTATTTTGTGGAGTGTAGCTTTTTTATTTTTTTGTCTGTATGTGAATATGTTCAAAACAGAGTATCCCTCCCAAAACCTATTTTCCCCCATCTGCATCTTCCCCATACTAAACCCCGTTGCCCTCGAGTCTATTCTGACTCATGGCGACCCTATAGGACAGAGTAGAACTGCCCCATAGGGTTTCTGAAGAGCAGCTGGTGGATTCAAACTGCCAGCCTTTTGGTTAGCAGCCTGAGCTCTTAACCACTGTGCCACCAGGGCTCCAAATTAGTTAATACTAAATCCATCACGGCAGATTCTCTGCTTGTTATCATAACCCTTTCTTTCATTATACTTCAAATCTGACCTGTTACAAAATTTGTTACCTTTAGACTAGAGCACCTTCAATTCCATCCAGTCCACCTCATACCCTATTCTGCTGCCTTTGTACTCCGAGCCTCTACCACCAAGATGGTTATAATAGCCTCTTGACCAGTCTCCTTGTTTTTGCTCTTGATCCCCTTCATCATCTTCTCAACACAGCAGTCAGGGCCAGACCATGTTAGCTCTATGCTCAAAGTTTCAGTCTTCCCATCTCAGTCAGAGTAAAAGCAAATTCCAAGCATGGTTGGGACCATCTTCTCCTTCTTCTCTACCCTTACTTATTCTGCTCCAGCAATTTTACATTCCTTGTTTTTCTTCAGGAAACCCTGGTGGTGTAGTGGTTAAGTGCTACAGCTGCTAACCAAGAGGTCGGCAGTTCGAATCTGCCAGGCGCTCCTTGGAAACTCTATGGGGAGGTTCTACTCTGTCCTGTAGGGTCCCTATGAGTTGGAATCGACTGGACGGCAGTGGGTTTGGTTTTTGGTTCTTCCTCGAAAAGACCAGACACTTTCTCCTCTGGACCTTTGCACTTCCTGTTCCCTCTATCTGGAACATTCTTCCTCCCAGTGGCCTATCTATGGAAAATAGTGTCTCTGACAATTAATTTTACATTGCTGAATGTTCTGTCACAGCTGGTAATGGAAGCTGCGATGGCCAATAGAAACTGCTCATTAGCATTGCTCCTCAAGTGGTGGCCAGGGCACCGGCCCTACCTGCCATACCTTAGTTATGCTTCTGCTTCCTTCAGATATCCACATAACTCACTTCCTCACCTCCTTCAAGTCTTTGCTCAATGTCACCTGCTTGGTGAGGCTGCTCGATTTAAAAGTTCATAAATCCCCAGTACTTCTACCCTTTTCCGGATGTGTTCCTCTGTGACATATAACACCAACCAATTTACTACATATTTTATTTTTTTATTATTATTCTTTTTCATATTATTTATTGTCTGCCTCCCTCCACTAGAATATAAACTCCAAGAGACCAGGGATTTTTTCTGTATGCTTACTGCTCTAGCTCCCCATCTAGACAGTGCCTGAAATGCAACACGTTCTCAACACATGTATATTGAATAGGTGAATGTCATTTTATAAATACTTTCATCAGAGTTAAGAGATGAAGGACTTCAAGGGAATGCTAATTTGTTAAAACTCAGAGTTACATTCAGTAACCCTGACTGACACCTACTATATGCTAGACCTTACTCTTTGAGATTTCAGATAACGTTCTTTAAGTCTCCAAACCACTATGAAGTGTAATAACTATTAGGGTGGTAGCCTGAGAGAAGGAATGTTTTGCCCAAGATTGGATAGCCAAAATTCAAACCAATATGAATGCAAAGCATTTCCCACTAAACCGCACTGCTGGCCCCAATTGCCAGTTTCCCCCAATTGAAATGCCGGTGTGCGACTATGTTACCTATGCTGCAAACACCTAAAATACTCAGCTTATGGCTTCTAGAGAAAGCTGCACAGATTTGAACTGGCATAAAGAATCCACAGGAAGGAGGTCATTGCTGAATAAGCGTATGATCTAAGCGGGACTTTGGAGACAGTAGAAAATGTGTGTAGTGGATGACTCAGCTGGTGGACATGACTCAGTGGGTCTGTAGATGTATTCGGAGAGTTGGATGTTTATAAGGGGTCAGGCAGGGAGATTCATTTATCTCTCTTCCTTGAGTTTGCAAAAGAATTAGGAGGAATGTAAACTTCTGCAAGCTACTTGATATTGTTCATATTGTGGTTTTTATGGTAATTCAAAAAAGTAAGGTATATTTTGCTAAACCCATACCCAAAACAAACCCATTGCCATTGAGCCGATTCTGACTCATAGCGATGCATTGCTGTAAATAGAAATTATGCCAGGCTTGATCTATGTAAAGATTACATCTTAAAATTCCTCCTTATTGATGACTTGTTATGTACATAGACTATAAGTAGGTATCTGGTAGTCAATGTGTCTAATTTATATTGATCGTTATTATCAGAGAAAATACAGTTGAGTTCCCCTTTGTAACTCTTAATATTAGACCAAAGCCCAAAACCCATTGCCGTCGAGTCAAATTCCGACTCCTAGTGACCCTATAGGACAGAGTAGAACTGTTCCATAGGGTTTCCAAGGCTGTAATGGTTAGGAGCAGACTGCCACATCTTTCTCCCGTGGAGTGGCTGGTGGGTTCTAACTGCCGACCTTTTGGTTAGCAGCCAAGGGCTTAACTGCTGTACTACCAGGGCTCTTTATTAGACTAGAGTGAAGAAAATTCCAAAGCTAACCTGAGTTTTCCCACTCAGCTAAAGCAAACTTCTTTATATTATTCATTAATATGTGAAATGCCTCCCATGTTTTTTTATTTTAGTTTTTTCCATTACTTTCATTGGAGATGGAGTGATTTCCATTACAATCTTTTCTTCCCTCAATACTTCAACTCTAGATTGGTGGTCTTAATGGTACCATATTGGTTGAGCGTTAAGTAATTGCCTTACTAGTAGACAGAATGTCAGAGTTTAATTGTTGCATTCTTCCAAAATAATATACCAAGGGGATATTGTTTATTATCCAATAAGAGTTAGTACTCTGCTTAATCTCTTACATGTATTAGTATATTCTCTAATCATCACAGTCACTGGTAAAATAGATACTATTAATTCTGTCTTATACAGGAAAGTGTACTCAAAGAGGTCGAATAACTTGCTCAGTGTTGAGCCAGAATTTGATTTTGGAATTGTACACTTACCAAGTCCTAGTTTTTTTTCCCTACCATTCTGTACTCTTCAGCACTTCTGCCATTTTCTGTCATAGAAGAAGATTCTATGTTTCTGATTTAAAAAAGAGGCATCCTTCAGCATATAAATATAGTGTAGGTAGAGAATATTCCAAATTTCCTGGTTTTTATTGACCTGCCATATATCTGGAAAAAAAAAAAAAAAAAAGAGAGAATTAGACCTCAGTTCTGCAAGCAATAAATTAGACTGGAGTTCTAATGAGACCAGAGACTAGACAGCTATCAGGAAAATACTGAATACGGTTATTACCTCCTGTGCCTGGCTAAAATCTTCCTTGTTATTTCAGTTGTGCTTATATATTTCCTTTTTTCTGACTTATTTCCATATATTTGGGCAACACCATGTTTGTGATAAGCTGAAACAGAGTTAAAATTCATACATATATACGTAATCTTATAATTGAGGTTCACCCAGTTTGGCACAGGGATGCCTCATCCTAAACAGAATAAATGATTTTACTCTCTTCTGTCCCCTTTGGAAGGAGCCCTGGTTGTGCAGAGGTTAAGTGCTCTGCTGCTAACTCAAAGGTTCAAGGTTGGAAACCACCAGCCGCTCTGCAGGACAAAAGATGTGGCAGTCTGTCTCCGTAAAGATTTATGGCCTTGGAAACCCTATGGGGCAGCTCTGCTCTATCCTACAGGGTCACTGTGAGTCTGGATTGACTCAGTGGCAGTGGGTTTGGTTTGGTTTGGGTTCCCGTTGCACACGCCTCTTTATTGTAGTGAGCTAACTCTGTTATCATGAATTGCTTCTGTCCTTGACTCTAGACTCAACATTTGCTAGCACTTGAGCAGGTATGGACCATGTTTTATTCAAATTATAATAATAATAATAATAGCTAACATTTAATGAATACTTGGTAATTCCAGGCACTGTGCTGAGGCTTCGGTTACATTATCTCACTTGATCCTCACAAAGACCCTGATTGTACACATTTGCAAATGAGAGCACTAAATAACACATGGGCATTAAATGACTTCTTTGAAGTTTTACAGTCACTCGGTGATTTGTCCAAAGTCACGGAGATAGTACATAATGAAGCTGGGTTTCTAACTGGTAATTTCTCAGCGTCCAGAGCCCAGGTCCTTAACCCTAGTTCATACTATGTTTTCATGATTGCGTGCCATATTTGTTACATATTCATTGCTCAGTGGATGCTTCTGAATTAAAATAAGTGAATACACATAGTAACAAAGCGAGGCTGTATTTTGTGGAAACCAAATGCTGGACTTAGAAGATAGAGATTTGAATGACATCAGTGCCTCTTGTAGCTTTGCCATCTCAGAAATTCACAACACTTCTTTATAAAATGGAGTAGGGGGCAGGTTTAAATGAACTCTAAGATCTCTTCTGAACTCCGGGAGATAAAAACCAGAAGTGGTGACTGGAAAAATAATTCAAAACTGCTAGCTGATTGAGCACAGTTATTGGGCCAATAGCCGTTGCATTATTCCGTTGGCTCTTCAGTTCAGCTGTAGTGGTATAATTCCATTTAGATCCAATCTAGATGCGTTTTTGCAGGGCCTCTATCATTTTTCAGAATGTTTGAAAAACAAAGTACAGTTAGGCTGCTAACCCTGAGTTTGAAAATCTAAAATATACATAAGATGATATGAACCAGGCTGACTTTGATTACCATATAGTGGCGTAGCTGGGGGCGGCAATAAAAAAACCTATAAAATTGAACTCGATATGAACCATGACAGGCCTCCTTAATGCGTGGATGCTTTGGCTTTCAAATGTATTTTTTTCACTGTATTATACAAAATGTGGATAAAGTGATAAGTGAGTTTAAAGATGATTGTATAAGTGAAGTGTGCCGTCGCACAGTAAAGCATTTTACCCCCGGGGAAACCCAAAATGTTATGCAGCTTCATTTCCTTTCTTTTGAGTGCTTTCTAGGGTTGCTTGAGGTTGCTTTTGATGGGATTGTTTGTTTGTTGTTTGCTAGATTAAGATAATCTTAGTCCTGATTTTTTTTTTTGTTCTGTTTTTTTTGAGGAATTGTTATCCAAAGAGGAATTTTTTGAGGGGCAGATGTAAAGGCAGAGAGATTGAGAATGCAGAGACAGAGAAAAGAGGATACAAGGAGAAAATAAGGGGAAGGGGAGATACTAAAATTAATTCATCAGCCTGTGAAGATATTTGAAACAGTTTAAAGGACAGGCTGGTTATATTGGGAAGGCCAGGAGGCTTGTTTGAAGCCCAGTGACTCAGTGAAAAAAGAAAAAAGCCAACGTTAAAGACTATGGTGGCTGCTTTCTCTAGCAGTTGATAGACCCCTCAGCATGGGTGTTGCCTTTTCACCACCATCACAATAATGACCCATCACTCACAAAAGTTTTCTCTTGTTTCTTTTGAATCCATCCCTCCCTACCCTGTACTCCCCTTCCTGGCAACCATTCATCTGCTTTGTATCACTATACATTAGTTTGCATTTTCTAGAAATTTATGTATTGATAGCATATATATTCTTTTTGGATCTATGTTATTTCATTCAGCCTAATTATCTTGAGATTCCTTCATGTTGTTGTCTGCATCAATACCCAGTTGCTGAATTGACACCAACTCATGGTTGCCCCATATGTGTCAGAGTATAACTATACTCCATAGAGTTTTCAATGGCTGACTTTTTGGAAGTAGATTACTATGCCTTTCTTCCCAGGTGCCCCTGGGTGGACTCTAACCTTCGTCCTTTTGATTAGCAGCAAGCACGTTAACCGTTTGCACCAACCAGATACTCTGTGTGCATCAAGAGTTTGTTCGTTTTTATCACCGAGTCGTATTCCCTTGTGTGTATATGGGACGGTATTTACCCATTTACCTATTGATGGAAATTTGGATGTTTCCATTTTTTAGCTATTACAAACAAAACCTCAGTGAACATCCCCTGTGCAAGTCTTTGTGTGGACATGCTTTCATTTCTTTTGTTAAACACCTGCGAGTGGAATGGCTGGGTTGAATGAAAAAAAAAAAAAAAAATTATTATTTTTTTTTTTTCTTGGATTTGAATCCTTGCTGTACCATCTACTGGCTTATAACATTGGGTTAGTCACTTGAACTTGTTAGATGAAACCTATACTGTAAGTTTGCTAGGAAGGCTCATGAAATAATTCAAGTAAAGCACTTAGCTCTGTGCCTAGGCCATAGTAAGCATGCAAAATCTTAACCGGAAGCTTTTTTTGTATGTTTGCTTAACGCTTTTAAAACTTTAGAAAAAAAGTGTTATTTATCAGCAGAATCCACTTATGTGAAAAATGATTACCCCAACATGCTGTACAGTAGTTAGTCTAATAAATACTATGTATTTAAAGGATATATTTACTAGTTACATGAAGTATGGGCGTGGTTATTAGCAAAACGAAACAGAGTGACAGTCAACCTTGGAAGCGGTAGATTGATGTGAGATACTTCACTTTCTAAGAGACTTCTCTTCCTCTACTAAAATGCATGGAATGTGTGATCAATTAGTTACCAGTTAGTGATAAAGATCCATTTATTTATGGAGAGTCAAGGACAGAAGAGGTAAGATAAAGAAAATGTAATTCTGAAGCCCCTTCTTTAGTTGGTGCATAGTAATTGAGGAATGATCTCTAGATTGAGGGCTAAAACTACTTTGGGGATATCATTTAACCCCTGCCATGTAGAAGAATTGGCCTCCAGCTCAAAAATTCTGTGACTCAGGGACACCTTATGTGATAAAGCACTTCCTGAACTATCCTGACACTCCCTAAAATCTAAACATTGAGTTGAAATCACTGTTAATTACACCCATGGGGAGTTTTATGATGGTTTAAGGAAAGGTGTGGTGTTTGAATGCATTTATGTATGAGCCTCCAGTGGCCGGCCTGATGCAATGCTGCTATGTTTTTGGTCTGAATGCTGAAAACCAGACAGGTATCACAGGAGAGGTAGCTGCGCTCACCGGCTGGCACCACTGACAGAGAGGTAGAGCTGAGCATCCACCCTCCCTCCATGACTGAAGGGAGGTAGCCTTCACAGGTGAAAGAAAAAAAACATTTTTTTCCCCCTTCCAACTGTAGAATGGCACTTGAAGAGAGGAATCTCTTCTGAGGATGGGAACTTTCCAAGTCCAGATAGACATGGGGTTCTGTAAATGGAGATATTTTCCATTTTATTTTTAGTTTTCCATTTCTTCTCTCAGCACTGCCCTATATGAAGTTAACTAGGTGCTGCATTTTAATTGACACCTGCCTTCTGTCTTTTCAGCTAACAGCTGGACGCACAGATACCATGAGCCATAGCGCTCCAATACCCACCCCACCCCCCAAACTACTTTGTCAGGACCGTCATTTGCATTTTCCGTATTTATTTACTTATATGTGTAGCTCCTTTTCCCTGTGTAATATTCAAAATGCTGACCCCATCGTAGGAGAGTAATGATTTAGAAATACTGCAGTGGTTGTAAATTCTGACACAATACATCACAGACTTCAACTGCTGAGTGATCTTAATTTTGTCTTTTTCAGATAAGCACTTGGGGAGACATCAATGTCTTTAATCAATTTTTAATGACCCGCCACCCTCCCCCGCCCCCTCAATCCCTGCATCACCACCTGGTAGCGTGCAGGGATTATTTTGCGTAAGAGTTTCCATGGTTATTGCTAATATTTCTTCAATTAAAAACTGGTTGTTTTCTTTGAGGGTTTTGCAGAGACAGGGGAAACTTAACCGGCAGTGCCTTATTTAGATCTTGCTTTTAAACAGAATGCTTTCTTTCCATTCTGACACAAGGCAGTCATGTTTTGGGTCACTACTGACATTTTATTTATGCACTTCACCTCTTTGGTGGGTCTGCCAGCTGGGGCACATATATTGACTTCTGCTGCCAATCATCACGAAAGCAGTCAGCTTTTCCTACTGAGTTAAAAACTGTGCTCCGATTTGTGAATAATTCTTCTTATCCTTCAAGTGCGGTACACGGCCTACATTGAATTTTGTTCCCTTCAGTATGTCATAAACCCTGGTGGCATGGTGGTTAAGAGGTATGGCTGCTAACCAAAAGGCTAGAGCTATGGCTGCTAACCAAAAGGTTGGCAGTTCAAATCCACCAGGCTTTCCTTGAAAGCTCTATGGGGCAGTTCTACTCTGTCCTGTAGGGTCGCTATAAGTTGGAATTAACTCCATGGCAGTGAGGTTTTTTGGGGGGCGAGGGGGAGGTCAGTATGTCACTAGACTGTTTTCTCGCAAACAAACCCAAGTTCTGATCACTTTTGTTGGAAACACTCTAAAAACCCCATTGTAGGCAAATGTATTATTTTTGCCTTTTTCAAAAAAAAAAAAAAACAAATCAGATAGCCAAGAAAGTCAATTGTTGGTTGAATTTAAACATTCCCAAAGTAGTAATCGGATTTTTGGCCATTACTGTCAAAGTTATAAATTATTAAAGCTTTGTGTTTAGGATATTACTTCACTTCTGTATTCTCCAAATTGATTGGCACGCAGTGGAAATTTAATTTGCCTTTTGCTTTCTCATTGCTTTAAAATGATTGCAGAATGCAAATGATTATATTAAAGTCGTTGTACAGTATTCCTGATCAGAGTGCCACTAAGTAGTTTTAAAAGGAATCTCAAGATGAAACCTGCCAACTTGGTTCCCTTGGTCTTCTTGAATGCGTTCCCCCCCACCCCCCGCCACCTAATTTCTTGTGAGTTAAATGATCATTTAACACAAAGGTAATAAATTCTTATTTAGGATCTGGAAACTTACTAAAAAATAATTCTCACAGGCGAGGATACCAAGGAGTAGCCTTCCCAAAGGGAAATTTGTCCAAATTGTGAAATTTGGCATTCTTTAGATTTTTTTTGTCTTTTTTTGTTTTTAAATGCTGATAGCAATTGATAGGTATGACAGGTTAAAATTCAGCAATACCTTTAAACAATGTTTATTTTAACTGATTTTGATTTATCTGTGTGTGTGTGTGTGTGTATATATAAGACTTGAAATGCCAGTGAGATGAAAACAGTGTTTAACTCCCTAGGATCAATTCTAGAACTAGATCATCGGAACCAAGAGCAGTGGGTGTGTAACACCTATTCAGATGCTCCAATGACCATGGAGATTTCCTGTTTGAGGCTAGGTTTCTAACTACCCCTTGCAGGTTTGGCATTGTGCTGGTGGGGCAGGGAAGAGCTTCTGTTCCCATCCCTGGCTTCAATGCTACTTTTCCTTCTTATTCACTTTTTAGAGAGAATCCAGTTCCTTTATACCTTTCATTCCTGCTGGTTAACCATCTAGCTACTGCCTCAGTTTGCCCAGTCCACTTTCTTCATGCACCAGCCCTGCCCTGCCTTGTTACATACACTCTGCCTACTTCTATCCCGAATCACATTCTCCAACTTAACTGGATCAGGCCCTTGGAAGCCACCAGACAGTAATCCCACCCCAGGTTCCCTTGATATAAATCTTAGGTACATTGGGGCAGCTTCTTTTAATCTTTTAGGACATTTTACTGAATATCATTGTGTAAGGGATAGTTATTTCAGTACCATGCTTTCATGCTTAAAATGACCTTCTGATAACTCAGAAGATATGAGAAAGAGAACTTAGGAAAGAGACAGGATATCCATCTAAGAGTTTGTATAGTGAAACATGTTGCCATTAGGCCCTAACTCACCTATGAACTACAAAGGTCTATGCAGATACATAAAAGGTCTCTTTTTTCCCCTCTCCCTTTCTTCCATCCTCCCTCCCTCTCTCCTTTCATCTCTCCATCCCTCCGTTCCTTTTTAAATACTCACTGAAAGCCAACTGTGTGCTGAATAACATGCTAGATCAAGCCAGGAGTTAATAAAATAATGGAGAAGAAAGATAAATAAATAATGTGACCAGTTATATTATTGTGAGACTGGGCACGCCGTGCTTTTTCTAGTAATAGAATATGGAGGGACTCTCTGTTCCTGTTTGGTTTATTAACCGTGTTTACAGTGAGGCCTTCACAGAAAACATGATGTTTGAATTGGGATTGAAGGATGACTAAGAGCTCTCCAGGGCATCAAAAGGTGAAAGGCATTTCCAGGAAGAAGCAGCAGCAGGTGCAGAGACGTAGATCCCTGAAAACACATAGAGAGGTTAACAACATAGCAAGTGGTTGTATAGGGATTAGGGGTCATTTTGTGTAGCTGGGTAATCGAACAACTGAACAAAAAAAACCTTAAGTTGTTCTTACTCTATGGGTTTTTGTTTAGCAACCAGTTCCTTTATTCGCCATATGATCACTAGTTTGGTGTGAGTTGAGGGCTCATAAGAAAGTGTGGGTGAAAACAGTAAGGCAGCAGATGGGATTAGAGAAAGTGAGTATCTGTATTCAGCACCTATGAAATGGTTTGGGACTTGTGGAGAATTTGTCTCTAGTACCGTGATCCAGGAACAATGGCGGCGCAGTGGTTAAGCGCTTGGCTGCTAACCAGAAGGTCAGCAGTTCAAATCTACCAGCCACTCCTTGGAAACCCTATGGGGCAGTTCTCCTCTGTCCTATAGGGTTGCTATGAGTTGGAATCGACTTAACAGCAATGGCAGTGGGTACCAAGGTCCAGAATTCATTGCTCCTCTTTTTGCAATGTGTTTAGTTATTTGGGATATACATTTGGGAAAAACAAACAGATGAGAAACCCTGAATATGTATTTATCCACATGCAAAACATGGAGAACAAATAAGGCTCTGATTTGGTGACCTCAGTGGTGGAATGTACATAGCGGCCATACAAGAGGGCAAAAAGACCTGTTGGTTTATTACCAGTCTTGAAGCTCAGGGGCCAAAAATTCTAATGTTAAGTCAGTAAAAAGTTTTTTGGTCAAAAATCTATTCTGACTTCAGTCTACCTGATAGTGAAAGACTCCCAGGAGAACAGAGTAGTTTTCTAATCTTCTGTGACCTAACAATGTTTGATTTCAGAACTTAGGAACATACCCTTGCTTGTGACTGTTGTGATACCAGTTATCTGTGATATTCAACTGCTGTATTCTGTGTTAACACAACTAAATCACAAAGAAATCATTCAATTTTCAGAGCCTGTACCATTCAGAGCAAAATTTCTGAACTTTCTGCCATATAGATCGTATGGAAAAGTTTGAAAATTTCCCACTCTTAATATATAAATGATTTTAATAAATACCCTTAAAACTAGTTATGCCTAATTTAAGACATTTATCACCCATTTTCAATATGTATTTTAAAAAAAACAGGAGAGTTTATTTAAAACAACAATTCTTTTTGAGTATAGAGTTGCATGTTACATGAATTTTAATTTTTACATGACCATCACTCAAGTACCCTTCCAGGTAGTGAGGAAGTAAGCAGAAAAGCCTAAATCAGAATTAAAGGAAAAGGAGGAACTTTTGTTTTTGAAGAGGGGAAATTTAAAGTTGATTGAACTGATCATTGGGTATGCTAGCAGCCATTGAATCTACTTCTTCCTCTTCTCATTCTCCATTGCGAAACCTTTTTTGGTCTGTCATTTTGACAGAAGAAAGTTGAGATACTTAATAATTATGTAAATTTGGTAGAACAGACATTTTTGGAAGGAAAGATTATTAATAATAAATTATTTTATTGGCAAGTGACCAGAAAAATGGCAAATATTTTGTGTAAATGAAATTAATAGTAAAATATACATACAATTTAGCTACAGCCCGTTAGTGTTTTTTTTTTTTTAACAAAGAGAGACAGAAAGAGAAATTTTTCCTGAACTCAGCTTTATGAGACTAGAAACAGTATTTTAAAAAAAGCTGTCATATAGATGGTTTACAATTTTTTTTATATATTTGGGGAAAATTGGGCAAAATATCAAATACTACAGTTTTACCGTAGCCTAAATGACATACTTCACGATATCAAGACTGTAGAATATAGATTTTATTTTTTTCTCCTTTCTTCAAGGCTTTTGCTATCAATCTTGTAACAGTCTGAAAAAAACTTACCGTTGATGCCTTGAAGAAGGATTTCTCCTCCAGGTTATTTGCTGTCTGAATAAAGCCCTTCATGGGATTTTTAGGGCCCAGTGGAGCTCACAGATAGGAATCTTGTAAGTAATAGAAAATTCAACGAGTCAGGTTGTGAGTTAGGACCTTTCCCTGTGACCTCAGAATCCCCGTAGATCAGTAGATCAGACCATGGCTTGTGGACAAACAGAGAGAAGATGGAAGAATGCTCTTGTGCTCGTTTTTATTCAGTATGTGGGCCATGCCTCTCTATTGAGTGATCACATAATGGGTTTATAAAGTTGCTTCCCACGTCTCCTTTTGATTTCAAAGGTGTTGGATATAATCCTCTGTGGTATCTGCAGGAAAACAAGAACGGTCAGGTAAGTTTTGGGGAACACACTAACTGCAGGTAATAGTAATGTAGGCAAGGGAGATACCCTGGGCAACTACCCGCAGGATGGTTGTCGCTGACATTTTTTGGGCTAGGTGTGGACTCTACCACATGATAATTGACTAATACCAAGACACCTAGAGCAGTCTTTTTGTCTGTTTTATTGTTGTAAAAATATAAATAACAACATTTTACCAAAGCAACCTATTCTGTGGTATAGGGTAGGGAAGGAAAGGCCTTCTAGAATAATGTGTATGTCATTATCATGGTGGAGCAGGCTTTTCATTATCTACAAAGAAATAAGTAAGACTACTCCATGGTGAACTGCCCATGTGGGCCTCTCCTGGCTGACTGTGGTGGGCCAGAGTGCAGGGTAGGGTGGAATTGCCAAAGAAGTTAATGAAAGGGAATTGGTGGGTAAGCATCCCAAAAGAGAGACACTTCTAGTAGCAGTTGAGAATATCTCCCAGAGGTCCTCTGCAGGATTGGGCCCAGTGGTCCAGATAGGTAACCTACTCAAGCCTATACCCTGTGTCAGCTTCCTGCCTTTCTCTGCTTCCCTTTCATAACTCTGTACCAACAGTCATAGTTATTATCCACTTACTTCTCAGCATTTTCTGGCAGCTCCTCCTAAATAAATAACTTTCACTTAAATCCTTCTCCGGGTTGCTTCTGGGGTGGCGGGGAGGCAGGGAGGAAGGGAGCAGGAAACCAAGGCAACCCACCTGCTGACACTTAAGCAGCACTGGGACAATAAAATGAGGCATTTATGTAGCAATGCAGGCTTTAATAACTGTTTGCGAAGTATATTTCTTCTTTTGTAAGCCATGAAGTTTCATTACAGAAAAATTAGTAAATTCAGGTAACCATAAACTAAATGTTTAAGCCATCTAGCACCCAGAGGAAACGGAGAGTAAAGCCATGCACGAACCTTGGCCATAACCTACAGAGTCTGGACACAGAGTAGTGCTGTGTTCAAAAAACCCATCTGCCAACTAAAACAGATGGATGTTTTGAACACAGCGCTATGAGTTGGAATCGACTCGGTGGCAGTGGGTTTGGTTTTGTCTTGGCCAACTAAAAGGAAACTCAGGGTAGCACCAATTCTTAATTTTATATCTGGAAACATTTACTAAGTATGCAGAACATGGCGATGCACCTCAAATATACTCTTTTTTCTTCCTGCCCACACCTATTTATATTTTGGAGTGACTCCTATAGCTCTAGGAACCTTGGTGGCACAATGGCTAAAGCGCTCAGCTGCTGAGAGGTCGGCGGTTGGAACCCACCAGCTGCTCTGCTGCAGAAAGATGTGGCATTCGGCTTCCATAACGATTACAGCCTTGGAAACCACGTGGGAGAGTTCTACTCTGTCCTATAGGGTGGCTGTGAGCCAGGATTGATTTTACACAAGGGGCTTCTTGTGGCTTTGTCACAGAATTCCTCCCCAAATAAAAGTCTCACTAAAAAAGTACCAGAAAAGTCCACCTGGTACCAGATTGGTATCTTGAATCCTCTGCTGCCTTCCTTTTTCTTCCTGGATTTCCATTATATTAGAAATCTGAAAGAAAATGCCTGGAAGGCTCAGTCGCTCCTTAAAAGACATGGGAGGGAAAGCGTCCTCAAAGGTTTATCCTGAGTCGCTTTCATCAGGTGGGGGAAGGGAAGATATGAAGGCATTAATTAATTAATCATATTTGTTCTGTCACACATTTATATTGACTAATTTTTCTGACTTTTGTTCTCACTGAGCAATGCATCATATACTTTATCTTGAACAATTATGTATCTACAGTCATCATTGCTATTGGATGTGTAGATTGAGTTGAAGACTATAATTTATTTACCTAATCTTCTATTAAGGAGTACTGGTGGCACAAACAGTTAAGTGCTCAGCTGATAACTGAAAAGTTGGTAGTTAAAACCCACCCAGCAGCTCTAGGGGAGAAAGACCCAGCGACCTGCTTCGTAAAGATTACAGCCAAGAACACCCTATGGGGTAGCTCTACTCTGTAACACATGAGGTCGATCTTAGTCAAAATCAACTTGACAGCACCTAACAACAGAAACAGCAATCTCCTATTACTGAATATGTGTGGTATTTCTGCTTTTCTCCTATCGTAAGGTGCATGGCATACATATTTATGCATTAACTTCATCAGTTCTTAGGGTAACTCTTAGAATTGGGATTACTAGATCAATGATTACAATTTTTAAAACTTTTGCTGTATGTTGCCAAATTATCTTCCAGCAATAAATGAGAGCAGTAATTTCCCCAGAACCTCAGAAATACCAAAATCATAATTTTATTTTAATCTTTGTTAATCTGATAGGCAAATAATAAATAAATACTATCTTATTTTAAAATATCTCATTTCTTTGATCTTTACTGATGTTGATCCTTTTCTTTGTGTGTTACCTACTTCTTTTTTAATTTGGCAAATTGTTCTAGCTTATATTTTGAGTTTTTTTCTTGATGTCTTCTAAGAGTGCTTAATAGATAAAAGATATTGGTATTGACTCGAGGGTGATGGGTTTTTCTTTTTTGTTTGTTTGTTTACTTCCCAGTTTGGGATTTGCTTTTGAACACATAGTTTTTATATTTACTACTTAAAGAATTACAGTTTTTTTTTTGTTAACTTTTATTGAGCTTCAAGTGAACGTTTACAAATCAAGTCAGACTGTCACATATAAGTTTATATACACCTTACTCCGTACTCCCACTTGCTCTCCTCCTAATGAGTCAGCCCTTCCAGTCTCTCCTTTCGTGACAATTTTGCCAGCTTCCAACTCTCTCTATCGTCCCATCCCCCCTCCAGACAGGAGATGCCAACACAGTCTCAAGTGTCCACCTGATATAATTAGCTCACTCTTCATCAGCATCTCTCTCCTACCCACTGTCCAGTCCCTTTCATGTCTGCTGAGTTGTCTTCGGGAATGGTTCCTGTCCTGTGCCAACAGAAGGTTTGGGGACCATGACCGCTGGGATTCCTCTAGTCTCAGTCAGACCATTAAGTCTGGTCTTTTTATGAGAATTTGGGGTCTGCATCCCACTGATCTCCTGATCCCTCAGGGGTTCTCTGTTGTGCTCCCTGTCAGGGCAGTCGTCAGTTGTGGCCAGGCACCAACTAGTTCTTCTGGTCTCAGGATGATGTAGGTCTCTGGTTCATGTGGCCCTTTCTGTCTCTTGGGCTCTTAGTTATCGTATGACCTTGGTGTTCAAGAATTACAGTTTTTTTAATGACTTTTTTTTTATTGTACTTTAGGTGAAGGTTTACAGAACAAACTAGTTTCTCATCAAACAGTACACCCATTGTTTTATGACATTGGTTAACAACCCAGAACATGTCAACACTCACTCTTCTCAACCCTGTGTTCCCTATTACCAGCTTTCCTGTTCCCTGCTGCCTTCAAGTCGCTGCCCGAGGGCTGGTGGGCCCTTTTAGTCTTGTTTTGTTCCATGGGCCTGTTCAATCTTTGGCTGAAGGGTGAACCTCAGGAGTGACCTCATTACTGAGCTGAAAGGATGTCTGGGGGCCGTACTCCTGGGGTTTCTCCAGTGTCTGCCAGGCCAGCAAGTCTGGCCTTTCTTTTTGTGTTAGAATTTTGTTCTACATTTTTCTCCAGGTCTATTGGGGACCCCCTATTGTGATCCCTGTTTGAGCAGTCAGAGGTGGTAGCTGGGCACCATCTAGTTATACTGGACTCAGTCTGGTGGAGGCTATGGTAGATGTGGTCCATTACTTCTTTGGACTAATCTTTCTCTTGTATCTTTAGTTTTCTTCATTCTTCCTTGCTCCCAAAGAGGTGAGACCAGTGGAGTATCCTAGATGGCTGCTGACAGGCTTTCAAGACCCCAGACGCTGCTCACCAAAGTAAAATGTAGAACATTTTCTTTATAAACTATGTTATGTCAATTGAGCTAGATGTTCCCTGAGATCACAGTCCCCATAGCCCTCAGCCCAGCAAATCAGTCTCTCAGCGAGTTTGGATGTATCTATGGAACTTCCATGACCTTGCCTTGTACAGGTTGTGCTGGCTTCCCCAGTACTGTGTACTGTGTTACCCTTCACCAAGGTTTCCACTTATCTATTGTCTATTAGGAAACCCTGGTGGTGTCGTGGTTAAGTTCTCGGCTGCTAACCAAGGGGTGAGCAGTTCTAATCCGCTAGGTGCTCTTTGGAAACTCTATGGGGCAGTTCTACTCTGTCCTATAGGGTCGCTATGAGTTGGAATCGACTTGACGGCACTGGGTTTTTTGTTTTTTTATTGTCTATTAAGTGAGAATTACAGTTTTGATGAGCAAATTAAAAATGTTTTGCTAACTGATTCCCTTTCACCTTCTTCCTGACACAGAGGTGAGTCCTTGTCATAGCACATGTGGTACCATCTCATCTGTGGCTGTGGCTTGCCATCAATTGTTTTTCAGAGCTTCGGAAATAAAAAGGCACTTTAAACAATTCTGTAGCTTGGCCGTTTTGAACATAAATGAATTTGTTTTCAAATTCCACCTAAGGACTGCTTTTATCATTCTCATGGCTTAAAGTTATATATTTAAGCTTCTCAAGAACTTCATGAAGGCGCACCTGAAGGTTATATAAGATTACCTATCAAAATTGGTGTTAACGACAAATGGTACAGAATTTCAGAGAAGGCAGTGACCAATGTCAGCTGTGGCAGTTGCTTCGTGAATGAGGCAGTGACTTAAAATGGCTCTTTTGGGATTTGGGTAAGTGGAGAGATAGGAAAAGAGAATTCTAGGTCAGGTTCTGTTTTCTCATATGCAAGAAAGGCCATTTCCAAGACAAAGCAAATAAAAATATAAATGGCAATGCCAGTACATGGGCCAGCTGCTCAGCCCCAATGGAGTTACCCAGTGTGCAAGATGCTACTGCAGACACAGGCCCCACTGAATTTGTGGGCTAGTCTTCACACGTGGAACAACACAATGGCCTTGAGTCTTGGGTAGAACTTGGCTGTGAAATAACATGATCTCCTCCATTGGGCTCAGAGAGAATCTTGCCCTCTCCTATGTCTTTATTTCAGGTTCACATACATTGGCTCAGGTAATCTTACTGTGTAACTCTAGAAGACCAAATGATATTTCTTGATATGCTGAATAGCTGTGCAGGAATATAAATGATATTTATGAGGAAGTTGGAAGTGCTTTAAATATTGTGGAAATGCTGACTTTGAAACCTTGGGGATAATGACGCAGAAACAGTAGGCTCTTTGTAAACTGTTTAATGGCAACAATTTTCTAAATGAAAGCAATCTACACTTCCCCATTTACAATTTCATCTCCCACCAGTACGGTCTCATAAAGATGTTTACTACACTGAATCTTTTGCTTCTCTGAGTGGTTATCTGGTACCCTGATGCTTCAAACCGTATCGTTTTTGTCTTTCAAAAGCATGGAAATATTAGGTGGTAGAACTGGGGGAAGGCGTTATGTTATTTTCTTTGAAACGTGGTGTCCTTAACAGATATAAAATTTACTTAAGAAGTGTAAGTTTAAAACAAAAATGTGCAATGATTTTCTTCCTGCTTTAATGTTTGATACCATAGATATTGAGGCTTGTATAAGCGGGCTGTGTGCTTGTATGTAAATATAATACAATGATAATCTCCACGTTTTCTAGCCTGTCGGATAATGGTTTTTGCAGTAGTGTCAAAGGGATTGTACAATGCAACTCTTATTACATTTAATGTTTCAAATATGGCAAAGTTTAATCTGTATTTTAACTTTTGTATTTGCTAAATCATAGACATTTACCTTAAAATACACATTTTCTTCCATGTGTGAACTAAAAAGAATGCATGAAATCTAATTATATTTGATTGTAGCTAGTGCTGCTTACATTTCATAATGTCTACATTTATCCTTGACCTGCTGTATCTTCACTTAATGAGTTTCATCGAGAATTTTCTGTGACTCCTTTGCATGCATCAGAAGAGAAAAGAAGCTAACATAAAACAGGCAGATTATGAGAGCAAAATACCTACTAGAAGATACTCAAACCTGGCTGAGGAAACCTATAAAGAAAAATTGCCTACTGTGTGGTTTTTCTTGTCGTACGGAGGATTTCCAGAAATAAAAACCCTCCTGTACTCTGCTTTGAGTACATTTACTACCACATCTCCGTGTTGTAAGTTCTGGATGATTCCACCTTCATTTTAATGTAAAGATATATATTTCTTTTATTCAGGAAAGTAGTTTTTGTCGTCTTTGGCAGTGAAAAGCACGGGAAGAAGAGTAAATGCAGCTGTGTGCTCAGAAACACAATACGCTAACTTTGTATCTCTGAGACTTTGCTCTGAACTTTTATTTCGAATGTTCTTCTGTGTGTTCACAAAAATTTGGAGAATATGAAGCACACATTAGATTTTTTTTTTTTTTTACTTAAACACTGAATAAAAACTCATGCATGAAAGTGCCTAATAAAATGGATCATATCCACTGGTAGGAATGGGGATTTTATGATTCTAATATAGACCTGACAGGAAAAAAAAAAAAAGTTTGAAAAACAGAGCCATAGAAGGAGGAATTACTCTCTAGATAGTCACTTATTTTTGGTGATAGGAAAGGCAGTACTGCATGTGGGTGGAGTGTGCACAGCTTGACCAAGGTAAATGATGACACTAAGAAATACGCAAGAATGAGGGACGTTTTTGGTAAATGCTTTAACATATGCATTTTTTGCAACAACAGAAATAACAACCAAAAAACGTGTGTGGTTACACAGGTAGATATGTATGCAGATACGTGTATAGGAAGGTATATGTGTGTATGTGTGTGGATGTATAGGTGTATCTGTTGGCAAATGCATATACATATATGTGTGTGCTGCATAAATATTCACATATATAATAAAGCACATGGGGGCAGAGTTATAGATAACTTTCTAGACATAGCCAAACACGTTGTAGGACTGGTTTACTGGATTTAAAGGCTTACATAAAGCTTACGTTATATAACTAAAAAAAAATAAAAAACTTTATATAACTACTGGTCTGTAATTGTCCGGGACAAAAGAGAAAGAAAGAAACCAAATAACTCAAAGAAGAAATGAGTCTACGGGACTAATAGCCTACACGAGCCATGGCCTCGTCTATCTTGAGGTAAGAAAAACTAGATGTTGTCATGCTACACTACTGGCTCTTCTGACCAGAGACACAATACATGGTTCCAGATAGATTGGGAGAAAAATATAGAACAAAACTCAGATTCTTAAAAAAAGGCCAGACTTACTGGACCAGGAGAGTCTAGAGAACCCCTGAGACTATCACCCTGAGATACTCTTTAAACTTTGTCTGAAACCACTTCAGGAGGTCACCCTTCAGGTAAATAACAGATTGGGTCATAAAATAATCACTATCACACGTAAGTACTGTGCTTCTTTAAAAAATCATCTATATATGATACCAAATGGTCAACATTTAATGTCTGTTTATAGTATATCTTGAGATCTAAGGTCATGGTGCATGCTTTCTCTGGAGGAAACCCAAGTCATATCTTATCATGTTGAAATTGTTAGAAGGAAGAAAAATGAGTTCAAAAACCTTTTGCTTTACCTAATACTCTGAATATGCAGAATATACAGGAACATACAAAGTAAAAATCCTCCTGGGGGAAAAAAAAAGGAAATAAATTCTAGTTTGTGGCTAGATAGACAAAAACTGTCAGTGGATGCTAATTATTTAAACTAGTAGGAATCGACAGAGGAATTCTGTAGAAACAGTCAATTTTTTGGTCTGGAATTGCAAATCAGATTAGAGACTATTTAAATGATAATGACTAATGAAATTTATATTTATGGAGAAAGTAATGAGAAGTGATTAAGACCATAAAGTTTTTCCATGAATATGTTTGATGAGTCAGTATAAAACATTGATGAATGGAATTCCAAGGATATTTTTCTCTTTCAAAATATGTGCTATTGTTATACTCTTTCCGACAAATGGCTACAAAGTCAACATATGGATTATAGTTGGAGCAGAAAATGGAGGGATAATGTAGAAGAGAAAAATTTTCAATGAATATCTGAACTGCAGAAAACACATAAAACCCTGAAGTAAAAATTATTCTACTAATGTTCACGTACATAAACACACACGCCACCCCACAAATGCATATGTGTGTGCTAATTTATTTCCACATAACTAAGAATTTTTAAGCTGAAAATGTGCAGTATTTGATAAAACCAAAACCTAGAGAGAAAAATTTGAAACGTTGTCGTGGACGTACAATGGAATCAGTTGCTCATTTTGACTAGGTGATGAGGTGCCATTATTCCAAATGTGAATCTCCTTATTAGAATTTAATTAATATGACCATTATGATAGGACAGCATATATTATTCCTTAACATACACATTTTTTTTTCTCTTGCAATGATGTTGTGTGTTAGATATTGGCATTCACAGCAATGATTTTCTCTTTTTGTTTATGTTTTCTTCTATAAAACCACATTGGACTCCTTCAGAGTAACACAATATATCAATATGGACAGGACAATTTCTACATTAGAGCACAATAGCCATTATTCTTTAGGTTAATTGAAGCTTGGCAGAAGTTGAAAAAAAAATTAAATAAATATAAGAGAGAGTGCTCCCCACCATTAAAAGAATGGTGAAGAACAACTTAATGTTTTGGAAAATGGCCTTTGAATCTTGTAATGTGAGTATGGTCAACAGATCGCATCAACTGACAAGTTAAAATAATGAATTCATTTGGAGCAGAATTAGAGTCCTTGTGGCAAAGAGCCAAAACAGTAGCTGGTCTTACGAGCAGCAGCTGTGGCAGCTCATGGGACAATATTCTACCCATGCAGTGGGGTTTGTAGGGTTATTTTTTGCCATTCTCTTCTAGAGGCTTTGTAACCCAAAGTTCCTTTTTTTTTTTTTTTTTTTTAAGAAGGTTGGTAAGCACATGTGTGATATAAACATGGGACTCACCAGTCTTCTTTTATATGGACTCTGATTTATTGCAAAAATCACTTATGTGATCACGTCTATTGCAGCTGATAACCTTTTTTTTTTTGAGTGTCCTATTTAGAATAAAGAAAGTTTTGCTAGAGTCTTCATACTCGGACTGTTTTTTCCTCTACTAAGAATGCATTCTTTTGAACAACTTGTGTCATTGTCTTTAGGATTTGACTGAAAGATATTTGAGTGCCATCAAGAATTGCTCAAACCTCAATATATCACTCCTTGCTAAGTCTACTCCTGTGAGCCTTGATGTAGTCACAGGTAGCAAGTAGAGAAAGTAGCATCACTTCAATTCAGTGTTCCCTGCCGTTTATGGTGATCATCATAATCTGTGGGGCTTTTTGTTTGATGATTTTTAACTCTTGTACTCTCTAGAACGCAACTGAAATTAATGCTACATGGCCAGAGAGGTCACCTGGAATGCTACGGAATTTTATTACAGCCTATAGGGTCGCTATGAGTCAGAATCGACTCGACGGCAGTGGGTTTTGGTGGGTTGAATGAAGGTCTAGCAGAAGCAGAGCTGATATGAATGACCTGAGATTAAGAACTAATGTCAAAGGAGACATATTTGGTTCTATTTTATCTTTCTTTATTTGGAATTCTTCGGATTTCAGAAGTAATACCTCTTTGTTTTACCAAGTAAAACAAGAAAATACAGAGGTATCTCTCTTCCGTTCTGACTTTAGCCCAGTCTCCCTATCTGAGGTAACCAATATTGACAGCTTTTTGTCTTCCATTACGTATGTCTTTCTGCTTATAGAACTATAACCAAAAAAAAAAAACCAAACCAGTTGCCATTGAGTTGATTCTGACTCATAGCAACCCTATAGGAGAGAGTAGAACTGCCCCATGGGGTTTCTAAGGAGCAGCTGTGGATTTGGACTGCCTGCCTTTTTTGGTTAGCAGCTAAGCTTTAACTACTGCACCACCAGGGCTCCTATACAGCTATAAAAAATACAGCTATAGGAACATATATTTAAGTTTGCATGTCATTTTTGTCATTTTACAAAAATAAAATTGGCCTGTATATATTAGTAATTTGCTTTTTTCACTTAAAAATATATCATGGAATGAAATTGTGAGCACAAGAAATGGGAGGCAAAGTAGGAAAGGTGAGAGGGTGTCTGAAATATTGTTTGGCACTGTAGGGAAGAAGCAAGTTCAACATTTAGAAAGCCTATTGGGCAGTACAGCATAAGATGGAGATACCAAACATTATTTATTAAGTGAAAATTTGCCTCTTTATTTGTAGTAATCAAAGCCTGTTAACAGCAGTTGTAAGGATGGCGCAGGACCGGCCAGTGTTTCGTTCAGTTGTGCGTAGGGTTGCTGTGAGTCGGAGCCGACTCCGTGGCACCTAACAACGACAACAACAAAAGCCTGTAGAAGTGCTATTCAGAGCTTTATATCACCTTTTGAAAATCAGGGTTATGACACTGAGCAACTGTCATCTAATGAGAAAAATGACTTTAAAGCTACAATTAAATACAATTTCTCTGAAATTGCAACGACAGGCATTAAAAGTTGTGATAATTCCAAAAATGGGTGAAGATGTGGAGAGGGATGCTTATACCCTATTGCTAGCAGTAAAAATTGGCAAATATTTTGCAGCTGATGAACATTTTCTTTGGCAGTCCTGTTTAGAATAGAGATGCAGAGTTTTGGGGAGAATCTGCATGTTAATAAAGTTGAAGACGTGGATAGCCTAAGCCCAGAACGTTCGTACTGGGAACATGCCTTAGAACAGAGGTTCTCAGAGAGTTCCGTCTCCGGACTCTTTTAGAGTCCTCAGAATTGTTGAGGACCCAAAAGAGCTTTTGCCTGTGTAGCTTATATCTGTAGAAATTTGCCTGTGTTAGAAATGAAATTATAGACACTTACATAGAGAGTATTTGTTTTTACCTTTAGAAATAACAGCATACATCCATTGCATGTTAATATAAACATCTTTTTATGAACAGTGATTGTTTTCCAAAACAAAAAATTACTGAAAAGCATGGCATTATTTTACATTTTTACAAACCTTTTTAAATGTCTGACTTAATAGAAGAAAGCTGGATTCTCATATCTGCTCCTGTGTTCAGTTGCTTTTGGGATACGTTATTTTGGAAGTACAGGAAGAAAATCTAGCTTCATATTCCGGTAGATATGACAAAGGAAGGAGTATTTTAATAGCCTTTTAAGATATTTATGGGCATTCATTTTGATAGTACATCAAAATCTGAGAAGTGACATTTTCTTAAAGTTAAGTTACTATGTGAAACTGCAAGCTATGTTAAAGAACTTTTCAACTCTGTTTCTACCCTCTTATCTTGCTTGGAATGTATCTTTTTCCATGTCTAACTTTGTAACATCATGCAGTGGTCAGCTGAGAAATATTGGGTCATTGAATTCGTGTAGATCTTCCAAATGCTGACACATATCGTAATATTAAAAAATCATATTAATGTTACCACTAGAGTTGCCCCATAGGGTTTCCAAGGCTGTAATCTTTACTGAAGCAGACTGCTACATCTTTCTCCTGCAGACTGGCTGGTGGGTTTGAACTGCCAACGTTTCATTTAGCAGGCGAGTATTTAACCATTGTGCCACCAGGGCTCTTTCATACAGAAACCCCAAAATCCATAAGAAAGCTAAATTTAGCAAAGTGGCCAGGTATAAGTTCAATGTCCAGAAATAAGCCAGGCTTCTATATATCAGCAATGAACATTATGAAAAAAAAAAAAAAAGAATAGGAAACCATTCCATTTATAATAGCATCTAAAAAAATAAAAAAGCAAAAAGAAAACGAAACAAAAAACCCTAGCAATAAGCTTAACCAAGGAAATGAAAGGTATCTATGCTTAAAAATATGAAGTATTACTGAAAGGAAGTAAAAACCCTTTACCATCAAATCAATTCTGACTCATAGAGCCCCTATAGGACAGAGTAGAACTGCTCCTGTAGGGTATCTAAGGCTGGAAATCCTTACGAAGGCAGACTGGGACATCTTTCTTCTGTGGAGCTGGTGGGTTCAAACTACCAACTTTTCGGTTAGCAGCCGAGTGCTTAACCACCCTGTTGTTGCTAGATGCTATTGGGTTGGTTCTGACTCATAGAGACCCTGTGTACAGCAGAACGAAATATTGCCCCATCCTGCACCACCTTCACTGTCATTGCTATGTTTGAGCCCATTGCTGCAGCAACTGTGTCATTGCATCTTGTTGAGGGTCTTCCTCTTTTTTGCTTACTCTCTACTTTACTAAGTGTGATGTCTTTCTCCAGGGACTGGTCCCTCCTGAGAATTTGCCCAAAGTATAAAAAAAAAAAAAAAAAATTTTTTTTTATATGATATGAAGTCTCACCACCCTCGCTTCTAAGGAGCGCCAGCTGCTCTGTGGGAAATGATGTGGCAGTCAGCTTATGTAAAGATTACTGCCTTGGAAACCCAATGGGACAGTTCTGCTTTGTCCTTTAGGGTCACGTGAGTCGGAATTGACTTGCAGTGTGGGATTACCCAATAAGCACGGTAAGCACGGGCTTATTTGTGCTTATTTATTAATCTGTAGTGTATGTATAGTTTCACACTTTTTTCCACCACATCAAAGATTCTGCTTCTAGGTATGGCTGGTATCTGTCTCTCTCCCAAACACATAGCAGTTTCCTTACAGAATCAAAGCCTCTTTTCAAATTTACAATCTCTGATGGGGTGGATTGCCAAGTGTCTTATCTAGTGCTGCTATAACAGAAATACCACAAGTGGATGGCTTTAACAAAGCTAAATTTATTCTCTCAGAGTCTAGGAGGCTAGAAGTCTGAATTCAGGGTACCAGCTCCAGGGGAAGGCTTTTCTCTGTTGGTTCTGGGGAAGAGTCCTAGTCATCAATCTTCCCCTGGTCTAGGAGCTTCTCAGTGCAGGAATCCTGGGTCTAAAGGACGTCTTCTGCACCTGGTGCTGCTTTCTTGGTGGTGTGAATTCCCATGTCTCTCTACTCGCTTCTTTTTTGTATTTCAAAAGAGGTTGAGTCAAGATACAACCTAATCTTCTAGACTGAATCCTGCCTTATTAACATAACTGCCTCTACTATTGCCTCATTAACAGCATAGAGGTAGGATTTACAACACATAGGAAAATCACCTCAGATGACAAAATGGTGGACAACTGCACAATATTGGAAATAGTGTTTTAGCTAAGTTGACACATATTTTGGGGGGACACAATTCAATCCATGACACCCAGTAAGCAAAGTAATCAAAGATGTGGTGACACCCATATGAAATTGTTCACACAGGTTAGTAACTAAGCACAAGTAAGCCTGTACTTACCTTGCTTACTGGGTGATCTGCCCCTGTTGACTTGAAGGCAACAGGTTTTTGTTTAAGTAAATGGAAGGACATTCTGTGTTAATGGAATGGAAGGCTTGATATAGTTAAGATGTCAATATTACCCAAAGCAGTTTGTAAATTCAGCACAATCCTCATCAAAATTCTACCAGCCACATTTCCAGAATTAGAAAAGCCAACCCTCAAATTTATTTACAAGTGCAAGGGGCCCTGAAGAGCCAACACAGTTTTGAAGAAGAACAACAAAGTAGGAGAACTCACACTTCCTGATTGCAAAAGATAGTGTACAGCTATAGTAAAGAAAACAATCTCATACTGGAGACATATTGACCAATAGAATAGAATTGGGAGTCCAGTAATAAACCTGTACAACTGTGGGCAATTTATTTTTGTCAAGGGTGTTAAGTCCTTCCAATGGGGCAAGAATAGCCTGTTCAATAAATGGTACTAGGACAATTGGATTTCCACATGCAAAAGAATGAAGGTGGATCCCTACCTCACACCATATACAAAAGCTTTAACAGTAGATCATCAAGCATTACCCCTATATTTTCTTCTAAGAATATTATGGTTTTATTTCTTATGTTTAGGTCTTGAATCCATTTTGAATTCGTTTTCATGACAATCAAGGTGCTTGCAGATTGTTGCATTTGTTGTAGTTGTTTTACACATCATCTGTTCTATTAAGAGGCCAACACTCATGTTTCATTTAATGGGAAAGGACAAATTCTGAAAATTAGTATAAAGATTTGTTTTAAATAGAAACTTATGTGTTGAGACCCCATGTTATTCTAATGATAGTATTTCTTTCTGCTAGTTTTGAAACTGCATTGTGTTTGTATGTGTGTGTGCACCCGAGTATGTGCATGATCGTGTGTGTGTGTTTGATTAAACTTATAAGCAACCAGGTTGAAAAAACTAGCATAAATGTACATACGCCCTTGAGAGCTGCAAATTAGCTGAAAGAATTCATATATGTGTGAGTGCTTTGAGCAGAGGCCTTATTTCCAAAGCCTTGAGACTCAGTTTGGATCTCATCCTGTCTCCAACCAAGTCTCCTGAACCTTTTAAACAGTTATAGCTTTTTAAAGACAGAGATGACCTTATACAAGGATTTCTATAATATTCCTGACAACGGTAGTTAAAGCATCTGAACTCAGAATATGAAATATATCTGTGCATTTTTATTGCATTTTATAAAGGCCAGCAGGTTGAAAAATGCCAGTGTAAATATTTTTAAGTCTCAAATATCATGCTAAGTGACCCAATCAGTGTAGAATCTTCCTTGCCTCTAAATTATAGTTAGTACCATTCCCCTCTGTTGTTCTCAAAGATTACAGAACCAAACAACAGTACTTCTGCACATAAAGACTAGTAATTGTTATCCTCTAGGAAGAAAAAAAAGTTCATAGCATGAAATAACAAATAAAAAAGTGAAATTTACTAATTTTTAAAAGATTTGAAGACAGCCATTAGGACATTGCCTAGTGTGGGAAATGTTTTACATTAGTGGATTATTAAATTTTAACTTTTTATTTTTTAAATTATTGATAATAAAATGCAAGCTAAAATATGGAAATACCATTTTTTTCCTGTTTAGATTAACAAAGCATTAAAGTATGATAATAACCAGTGCTGGTATTGGTGTGGATATGAGAAATGGGAACATGTATACACTGGTAAACTAGTATTGGATGAATTAACTTGGAGGGTAACGTGCATTAAGGTCAAAATCTCAGCGTGACTTATATATTCCAAATTGCGAAATTTATTCTAAGAAAGAAAAATAATCATGTGCACATACACAAAGGTACATTTGCATAAGGACACACCAGCACATTTTTTGTACAGTAAAACCTGTGAAAGCTGGAACCTGTGTAAGGCAGAACCTGTTGGAGAAGGAAAACTCAAATATTTTCTGCTGAAACGAAGGGTAGAAAAATGGTTAAGACTGTACCCTATGAAAGGCAGAAAGCTTGGGAGACCCAGAAATACAAGGCAGACCAATCAAGTTCTGGCTCTCACAGGTTTTCACTGTATTTGCAAATACTAGAAATAACAACCTGAATATCCAATATCAAAGGGTTGAAAAAATATATAAATATAGATATTTAGATAGGTAGTGGTTGTTTAATCATGGTGGCCTTAAGTATAAGAGAATGAAACCTCGTCTAGTCCTGTGTCATCCTCACATTTGCCAACATCATTGTGACCATTATTGCAACTATTGTGCCAGTCTATCTCCCTGAGGGTCTCTCTCCCTGAGGGTCTCTCTCCCAAAGATGATGTCACCATCCAGCAATTGATCCCTCCTGATGACGTACTCCAACGCAAGCAAGTTGAACAATGTTTTGTTGTGGTCTGTAAGGCTTTCATTGGGCAATCTGTAGAAGATCACAAAGTCTTTCTCCCTAGTTTGTCTTCTTCTGGAAGCTCCAGTGAAACCTGTACAGTATAAAAGTGACCCTACTGGTATTTGAAATTCAGTCAACCCTCAGTATCCACTGGTTCTGCATCCAAGGATTCAACCAACTGCAAATCAAAAATATTGTTTAAAAAAACAAACATTTTTTCTCATCATTATTCCATAAACGATACAGTCTAATAACTATTTGCGTAGCTTGTGCGTTGAATTAGGTAATACAAGTAGTTTAGAGTGGATTTAAAGTGTACAGGAGGATGTGTGTAGGTTATATTGCAAATACTGTTGTGTTGTTGTTGTTAGGTGCCACAGAGTCGATTCCAACTCGTAACCATCCTATCTACAACAAAATGAAACACTGCCTGGTCCTGCTCCATCCTCTCAGTCATTGTTATGCTTGAGCCCATTGTTGCAGTCACTGTCAGTCCATCTAATCAAGGATATTCCTCTTTTTCGCTGACCCTCTACTCTCCCAAGGACGATGTCCTTCTCCAGGACTGGTACCGCAAGATAATGTGTCCGAAGTACGTGAGATGAAGTCTCGCCATCCTTGCTTGTAAGGAGCATTCTGGCTGTACTTCTTCCGTGACAGATTTATTTGTTCTTTTGGCAGTCCATGGTATATTCAGTAATCTTCGCCAACATCGTAATTCAAAGGAGTCAGTTCTTTCTCCGTCTTCCTCGGTCACTGTCCAGCTTTCACATGCCGTAAGGCAACTGAAAATACCAAGCCTTGGGTCAGGCGCAACTTAGCCTTCAAGGTGACATCTTTGCTTTTCAATACTTTAAGGAGGTCTTCTGCAGCAGATTTGCCCAATGCAATGCGTCTGTGATTTCTTGACTGCTGCATTCCATCGTTGTAGATTGTGGATCCAAGTAAAATGAAATCCTTGAAAACTTCGGTCTTTTCTCTGTTTATCAGGATGCTGTTGCTTATTGGTCCAGTTGTGAGGATTTTTGTCGTCTCTGTGTTGAGGTATAATCCGTACTGCAGACTGTGGTCTTTGATCTTCATCAATAAGTATTTCAAGTCTTCTTCATTTGCATCAAGCAAGGTTGTGTCATCTGCATAACGCAGGTTGTTAATGAGTCCTCCACCAATCCTGATGCCCCATTCTTCTTCGTATAGTCTAGCTTCTCAGGTTATTTGCTCAGCATACAGATTGAATAAGCATGGTGAAAGGATAAAACCCTGAGGCACACCTTTCCTGGCTTTAAACCACGCAGTATCCCTTTGCTCTGTTCAAACAGCTGCCTCTTGATCTATGTACAGGTTCCTCATGAGCACAGTTAAGTGTTCTAGAATTCCTGTTCTTTGTAATGTTATCCATAATTTGTTACTGTCCACACAATTGAATGCCTTATGCAAATGCTACCCCATTTTATATAAGGGACGTGAGCATCTGCAGATTTTGGTATCTGTTGGGGGATGAGGGGTGGAGGAATGACGGATGGCTCCTGGAGCTAACCCCTGCTGGTACCTAGGGAGGACTGTACTGGTGGTATAGCTTCCAGCATCTCAGCAATGGCAAACCATCACAGCACCACAAACTGACAGGTGAATGGTGATACAGAGGGTATTATATAAACAAGAGTGTAGTACTTTAGTTACTGACATGAAAGGATGCTCCTATATTGTTAAATGAAAAAATCAGTTTCAAGGTTTGATTAAAAATTACATATGCATGTGCATTGAAACAAAACAAGGAAGATACAATCATAAGTAGTAGTTGTGATTCTGGGTGAAGTTGTTTCAGATGTTTTGACTTGATTTTACTGGTCTTTACCTCTCTTTTCACAACAATTGTTTTTTACATATATAATTTTAAAAGTAAATAAAAAACTATTAACATAAAAATTGTACATGAAATTCTGTTGTCTAGTGAAAACCAAGAGATTTTCTCCATTGGTTTCTTTTTATTTTTACGTTGCACTATAATTGCATTGATTCAAATATTGCTGGAAATAAATGATTCTTTAATAAGGGATTTGGAAGACATTTTTTGTTCTATAAAGATTTTGTCGATGTTGGTATTTCTTAATAATGACGCTTGAATAGTATCTTTTTGCTTTTTGTGGAGCAAGATAGTGGACATATTAAAAGAAAATAAGTCAACAAAAACAGCCCGCACAACTATCACCCTAAATGAAGAAGCCATTAAAGACAAACTTGATAAATTAAACTACATCAAAGAAAATTGTCATGGGAAAAACCACTCTAAGTACATTCAAAAGACCAAAGCAATTTGAGAAAACGTTTATTGGAACCCCTCCTACGGCCAAAAGGCTAAATTCTTTAAAATAAAGAGTTCCTAGAAATCAATATGAAAAAGACTAATAAGTCAGTAGAAAAATGTACAAAGAGTTCACAGAACAGGAAGTACAAATGACTCTTAAACTTAAGTAATATATGAAAAAAATACAAAATAAAAAGCATGCTGAAATACCAACACAGTCCTGTGTTGCGTAATGTGAAATAGGACTTTATGTCATTTGGACGTTGTGCGAACACCATATTACAGGCAGTCCCTGGGTTACAAAGGTCTGAGTTATGTACAACCCATAGTTATGCACCAACCGCTGTAAAGGCTATTATATTAGGAATTCAAGGTACATGACAATGGCTAGTGATAACAAATGAATGCTACTTTGTGACATGCATCAGAACATTATCATCATTATTATTACTGTATTAGTGTATCTGGAAGTGTCTTTTTCTGAACTCTGTTATAACCTTATGGGACCATGGGCATGTACGTGGTAGGACATTGCCCAAGTGGATGTTCTGCGGGGCATGACTGTACTTCACCTATGTATTGGTGAAAATCCAGATGTTTAATAATACTGTTGTTATGTTTATGGATAAACTCAACTATTGTCTTTGAGAATGTAACTTTATACAGTCTCTATGTAGGCACAGGAAACCCTGGTGGTGAAGTGGTTACGTGCTATGGCTGCTAACTAAGAGGTTGGCAGTTCCAATCCACCAGGCATTCCTTGGAAACTAGGGGGAAGTTCTACCCTGTCCTACAGAGTTGCTATGAGTCAGAATCGACTTGATGACAATGGGTTTATGTAGGCACAGCTGATACTAATTATCTGAATTATAAATACATATACCCTGTGACCAAGAACATTCACATCTTGGATATGATTGATATATTGCAAGCTAGCAAAGGCTGTGTATAAGAGGCAGTTTATCACAGCATTGTTAGTAAGAAGCAAAAGATGGCAGGCATCCTCGTGTTCATCAGTAGAGTCTGCTTAAATATAGAGCGGTATGCTATGTATTATTACTCTGTAAAGGAAGATACCTCTACATCTATTAATATTGAATAAGCTCCAAACTATATTGTGAGAAGTAAGGTTCAGGACTGTGTGTATTGATTATGTAGTAAAGGGAGACAATTACAGACATCCATACATGTACACGTGTGGTTTATATATAACATGTGCTTATATAAATATATATATAATACCAAAAAAAAAGCAAGTGTGCTTTCACTGAAAAAAATCTAGAGCTATATACAGGACACTGATAGTATTTGTTGCCTCACGATATGGTACTGAGTGATTGGAAGCAGGGATGAGAGGGTTACTTCTTACTGTGTACTGTTTACAAAGTTTGGGTTTTGGATAATGTAAATATATTACTTAGCCTAAAAACAAATGAAATACATATTTAAGATATCATGTGAATAAAATATTATGATGACCCCCCCAAAAGTAGCTTGTTTGGGGTGTATTCAGTATTATTTGCAAAATCGTCTTGAGCAGAAGGAAAATTTATTGGAATCACTGAGTACTACTATTTTTTTTTTCTTAAAGTCTAAATCTGGTGCTACCCTTGTTATCAGTGCTGCAAATACGATGAAGTAAGTTGGCCAGTTCTGCCTATATGCTTATTCCTTTTTCCTTTGCCTCTCCTTGCTTTCTTCTTTCTTCTCATATATTAGGCAAAGCAGGGACAACACTCAAATTCATGAGTGACAGCTTGTCATTGGAAAAGTTCATTGGGCGAATTTTTATGAGTTTATGACATCTTTGTTAATAAGGACTTAAAGTCAGCATCATGTTAACAGAGAGGTAGTGAACTCCAGTACAACTTGAGTTGATTCATCTGGGTGTATTTTCAAGGTGACTGAGCTTTATTATTTTCATTATGCATACCTTATCTTATCTTGCCTAGTCTACAGGGTTTTTAGTCTATAGGGTTGCTATGAGTCAAATCACCACTATGGCAATGGGTTTGGTTTGGTGGTTTGGTTTGGTTAAGTCTACATGGTAACTACCATCATTGACCTGGTCTCCTATTTTGCTACTAATGTGTTTGAGACCAGAGAGGCAAATTTTTACTTAGAACTCTAAAAGGTGACCTTGTTTTCTCAGTTTATGTGTAATTCTTTTCCAGTTATCCTTTGTTGCATAACAAACTACTTCAAAACTTAATGAGTTAAAACAACCATTTTATGTAGCTCACTATTTTGTGGGTTAGGATGTTAGGAAGGCCTGGCTGAGTGGGTTGTTTCTGATCCAGGGTGGGGCAGTTGGGTCTGGAGGATCCACTTCCAAGATGGCTTCTTTACTCACACATGTGGTGCCTCAGTTCTCTTTGGCCTTTAGCTCTCTCTGGGTGGCATGTTATCCTTCAGGGCCTTTCCATGTGGCTTCGGCATCTCACAGCATAGTGGTATCATGGTAGCCACACTTCTTCCATGGCAGCATGTTTCCGAGAGAGTGTTCCAAGAGGTGCGTGGGAGCTGCCAGTCTCTTTAGGACCGACCTGTTAACTGGCCCACTGTCGCTTCTGTCATATTCCATTGGTCAATATAGTGACAGTCTGCTCACATTCAAGGGGAGGGGCATAGGCTTAACCTCCATGGGAGGATTGCCAGGGAATTTGTGGTCATTTTTAGTACACCACAACTAGTTTCTTTTGAAGAAGTTGGACAAGATCCTGAGGACTGTACTGGGAAGATTTGAACACTGTCATTTGGCTCGAACTCCAAAGTGTTCCTTCCCAGCTGATTATCAGTTAACCTGTGCTTCTGGCCATACCCAAGCAAATTAATCTCCTTTGCCTTGGTAGAAAATACCTGCCCAGGAGAGAACTACCTGAATATTGGATTCAGCCTTTATCCTCTTTCTTAATCCTAGCATCATGTAACCTGACCCTTGGTACCAAAGCTCTACTTACTCTTTCTTTCATAAAACATTTTGAAAATAGTTTTTTTGGTCATCATCTTGGTATATCAGAGCAGATTGAAGTTGCCTTTGAGAGTACTGTTATGCAGTACCATCAAATACAAGGTACACACTGGAAGATACCTTCAATTTCCCCACTCATTGTTCAACCAGTCTCTAAAACAGGCTTTGCATGTTGTTTGCCTCTGTTTTCCCAGCATCCAGGAAAACGGTCAATACCCAATATATTATTTATGTAAATTTGTGATGATAAAAGAGCTTTTGTACCTCTCTAAACTCTTTAGAACATATCTACTTTTTAAAAATCATTATCTCCATTTTGGCTACTACTATCTCGTATCTGGTTCCCCTTATATCTTCTAATTGGTTTCCCTGACACCAGTCTTGTCCTCTTCTTTTCTCCACATTGCAGCTAAAATGATCATCCTAAATTGAAAATTCAATGGTATGATTTTCTTCATGTAATTTCTTTAATGGCTCTGTTGCCCGAGAATAAAGTCAAAGTCCTTATAAACTTCTGAATAGTTTGCCCTTGACTTCCTCTGGTCTCATATCTGACCTATTTTTACTTCCCACTTGATGTTCCAACTGTACAAAATACTTTTGTTTTCTGAATATACTTTTCTTATCCTTAACTTCAGGTCTTTCTCTTGATGATTCCTCTTCCTGGATCACTCATCTGTTTTCTTTTCATCTCACTAACCCCTCCCACTTCATAGGTCTGAGAGTGGAGAACAGGTCCTTTAGCAGGCTTTCCCTGACCCACCAAGGCCAGGCTAAGTTTCTCTCTTATGCGCCCCTGTTTCACTCTTTTTTCCCGTCATGATAGTTTTTATTATACATTACTTTGTTGACATTTCTTTTTTGCCGTCCTTTATCTTCTATTAGACTGGAAACTTGGGGGAAGAGAGACTGGGTTTTTTTGAATGCGGCCTTGCCAGTGCCTAGCACCAAATCAAAAACCAAACCTGTTGTATCGAGTTGATTCCAACTCATAGCGACCCTATAGGACACAGTAGAACTGCCCCATAGGGTTTCCAAGGAGCACCTGGTAGATTTGAACTGCCGACCTTTTGGTTAGCAACCGTAGCTCTTAAGCACTATGCCACCAGGGCACAGAGCCTGGTACATCACCTAAGAATGAGCTGTATGGATAAATTAGGCTGATAGGAAATATGCTTTGGCTAATGACTTTCTGAGTGAAGCAGTTCAGCCCATTTTCAATAACGCCATGGGTTTTGTTCAACAGTAACTTTATTTATTTATTCATTTTTAGCTTATTATCTTCTTCATAATGGGCAATTGAGGCTTCCATGTAAGTGACTCCCAGATCAATGGGAAGTTACTGTAATACATAGCAGTATTTTCTCATTTATGTTAAATATGGGGCACTGGGACTTTTTCTGCTTCCTCTAGATCTTGCTTACTGTCCATATTTTTAGAATGAGTCTCCTATTCCTATCTGCTATATCATGCATTTGGATCAAAGTCCAACATCCTTCCTTCAAGGAGTCTTCTAATTCTTGAACTATTTTACTCAACTTTCTCTTTTTTTCATAAAATGTTCTTAGATTTGTCATATATATAATTATGTCCTTTGTCGGCCATTCATGCCTTTCTATTTGTAAAATTTTAGGAACCGGGATAACATCTGTCTTCTGATATTCCTGGGGAGCTGATGTAACTCTATGCCTTTATTGGGTGGAAATATGGATTTTTATATGGATGGGTTAAGAATTAAACTATTTAAAATTATGATTGCTTATGAATAGACAAGATACAGGCAGAAAGTGGACATAGAAGAATAGTCTCTTCAAGCAGGAATATTTGTTTTTGTACATACGTATTTTTGTTTTGTTTTACATTCTTGCTTTAACGTTTAGCAAAAGCGTGAACATTTCTGTGACCCTGTGGTTTCTTTTCCTTCCTTGCACATAGCCGATCAACTCTCTCAAAACATAGCCTTTACCCAGCTACTGACTTCCATGTGATTATGCCCATGGGATGAGAAAACCTAATTACCCCTTTAAAATACAAATTCCCTTGTGTGTGTCTTAGCTTGTGAATATTCACAGCAGTATCAGAGCCTTCTGGATGTGAGGGGATTGTGAGTTGTAGGACAGTCGCATACATGAACAATATATTCTTCAACAGGGAGTATTCTGGTCAATTGAATATCCTGATTAATGGAGCTACCATTTATACCAGACAAGGATTACCTCGTATCTTAGTTTCCTGCGGCAGCCATAACAAAATATCACAGAGCGGGTGGCTTTAAAGAACAGAAGTTTATTTTCTCATAGTCTGGGAGGCTAAGAGTCCAAATCAGTGTCTTGACCATGTCAATTCCTTGGGCTCCATTGCTGCTTAGAGGTGCAGCTGCCTCCATCGTCACATGGTGTCTCCTCCTGGGTATCTCTCGCTCTCTGTCTGTTGTTGTTAGTTGCTGTCCAGTTGATTCTGACTCATGGTAACCGAATGTGTGTCAGAGTAGAACTGTGCACTGTAGAGTTTTCAAGGTTGTGACTTTTCAGAAGTAGGTCTTCTGATGCCTGTTTTCTGAGGTACCTTTGGGTGAATTTGAACCGCCAACCTTTCATTCGGTTAGTAAACCAAAAAACAAACCAAGCCCATTGCCATTGAATAGATTCCGATTCATAGCGGCCCTATAGGACAGAGTAAACCTGCCCCATGGGGTTTCCAAGGGGCAGCTGGTGGATTCGAACTGCCGACCTTTTGGTTAGCCGAGCTCTTAACCACAGCACCACCAGAGCTCCATTCTGTTAATAGTCGAGCACATAACCTTTGGGCACCCAGGCTCCCCTTTATTATTCACTGTTCAGAAGGGATCAGGTTTAGGACTCATCCTACTCCTGTGTAACCTTATTAACATGCCAAAAGAAAAACCCTATTTCCAAACAGGATCACATTCACAGGTACAGGGATCAGGACCTCACCATACATAAGTGTTTCTTACTGGGGGGGGGGGGGAGTGTCATGGATTGAATTGTGTCCCCCCAAAATATGTGTCAACTTCTTTAAGCCATGATTCCCAGTATGGTGTGGTTGTCCTCCATTTTGTGATTGTAATTTTATGTTAAAGAGGATTAGGGTGGGTTTGTAACACCCTCACTAAAGTCATATCCCTGATCCAATGTAAAGGGAGTTTCCCTGGGGAATGGCCTGCACCACCTTTTATTTTACAAGAGAGAAAAGGAAAGGGAATGGGGGGGGGGGTCGGTGCTCATGCTGTCTAGCCTGCTAACCAGAAAACTGTGAGAAAATAAATTTCTCCTTGTTAAAGCCATCCACATGTGGTATTTTTGTTATAGCAGCACTAGATGACTAAGACAAGAGAGAAAAGGAAAGGGAATGGGGGGGGGGGGTCGGTGCTCATGCTGTCTAGCCTGCTAACCAGAAAACTGTGAGAAAATAAATTTCTCCTTGTTAAAGCCATCCACATGTGGTATTTTTGTTATAGCAGCACTAGATGACTAAGACAGGGGGCCAGAATTCAATCCAGAACACCTAGTTTCAGAGAATACAGACAATATCATTAGGTCTCTCCTTTCTTTTAATACCTATAGTACACCCCTTGGAGACCTGGTGGCACAGTGGTTAAGAGATCAGCTGCTAACTGAAAGATCAGCAGTTCAAATCTACCAGCTGCTCCTTGGAAACCCTATGGGGCAGTTCTACTCTGTCCTATAGGGTCACTATGAGTCAAAATTGGCTTGATGGTGATGAGTTTTTTAATTACACCCCTTGTATTTTCTAGCCCCTCAGCATATAGTACAGTAATTTATTCAAAGTATGGTCTAAATCATATTCATTTAATGGATATATTTCTAAATTCCATCCTTACATGATAATTCAGAAAGTGGATCAAAAATTATGAATTTCAATTATCATTATACTGTAAAAGCTTGGAAGTGAGGGTTAATGGAGAGTTCCTGTACATCGATCAGCTGACTCTCTATGATCAGTTTTCATTTGTTTCTGATTTAGGCGAAATTATTCTACTTAATGTGCCAGCTCAAATAATAATGCAGTCGAATGCTGTTTGAGTGTAGAGGGTCTTTTTCATTCACAATGCTGTTAACAGTTTCCCTCCCTGCCCTTCAAGGCCCTGTCTGTAGCACACTTATCAAGCTCGGGTCAGATGCTGTGGTATCTCACCAGGCCCCTACATCGGTGTTGTCTCCTGTTTGTCTTGTGCAAGTGGGAACAAGCCTTCCAGACGGTTATAACATGTTGAATTTCTGTAATCTACACCGTTTTTTTTTTTTTTTTTTTACACCAGAAGCTTTCAGTTCTGTAAGGAGAGTACTTGAATTGGAGAATCCCTGTGTATCCTGAATTTTAACAAATGCTTCCTTCCTTTAAAGTAGCTTTTGTGAACCTCATTAAATCAGATGATGATGTGGTCTCTGATGTTGGGCTTTGCTGAGCCGCTGATTGGCGGCTTGATGCTCTGCTCAGCATATTCTCTGGAATGCTGAGTGTGTTCCAGGATTGTATAATCTGTCTTATTTAATGCACTATCTATAGGTTACCAGTCATTACTAGGAAAGAGAATTGTCTTGTCTCTTCCATGTGTCTGAAGTTTAACTGCAGCTGTGTGATAAGCCAAGTATGTGTATCTCTGGATAGCATCTATTAATTTCTGCCTGTGAGACCTATTTCAGGAGAACAGGAAACTTTATAGGCATGGTGGTAGGTACAAATGGTGGCTATATTCAGATGAATATATATATTTGTTCCTAGAACTTATATGAAGTTGGCAGTATATTTTTTTTTTAACTCAAAACTACAGCTCCTGATAAAGTATAGTTAAAATCCTACTGTGCTTTTTGCTTGGCCTCTCCTGATGGAGAACTGTGTTTGGAATATGATTGCAAAATTGCCGTTGCTTTAGAGAGCTTTATTTTTCTACAAGCCGTTTAAAATTTTTTTCCTTAAAAACGTGTACCCTCAAACATCAAAAGCACATTTGGGCTCTTTTTTAAAAAAGGAAAATAAATTTAGAGATGCCAAAATATCTGAAAATCAGCACGTTTGCCAGAATTATGATAATGAAGTGTGGGTGATGGTGGGGAGCTTCAGGGTAGTTGTATGTATTAAATAAAGTTCAGACCTCTTCAGTGTGGAATGGAAAGAGTACTAGACCAGAATTTAGGACACCTGGGTTCTGGTCCTGGCTCTACATCAGTCTACCTTGGCTTACGCAAATATTCTCACCTCTCTCTGCTCTGTTTCCTCATCCGTACGGTGGAGGAGCTGGACTGGATGATTGCTAAGACCTAACTATGAAATCTCATGGCTGCCCATGATTTTCACATTGACAGTGAACAAATATGTACATAAGCAGCAGCTTGACCTTAAATTATTAGACTGTGCAATCTCCACAGAACGATACACATTTAAGACAAAAGTCACAAACAATTAGCTATTTAGTCTAACATATTCAAGATGCCCGTTTTGACCTCTTAGAAACCCCTAGCTATTGGAGTGATTTCTTTTAGGTGGTGTATTCACTGTCCTTGACACCACTCTAAACCAAACCCATTGCGGTTGAGTCAATTCCAATTCATAGCTACCCTATAACACAGAGTAGAACTGCCCCATAGGGTTTCCAAGGCTGTAATCTTTATGGAAACAGACTGCCACATCTTTCTTCCATGGAGCAGCCGGTGGGTTCCAACTGCCAGCCTTTAGTTTAGCAGAGCAGTGCTTAACCTCTGCACCACCAGGGCTCCTTTTGACACTATGAGCAGAGCACTAATAGAAATATAGACACCTGTGAGGAGGTGATTAGCTTGAAGCCAACAGAGTCTGTGGAGGAGGCAATCTGCGTTCTCAGAATTACTTGGATGACTTCTCTTTCATTCACCAGAGCTGAAATATTCCAGTCTTGACCAGCATTCCCAATAGTGTGAGTTATGGCAAGAGCTTTAACTGACTATCTACTTGAGTTTACTTTTTTTTTTTGTTAAGTCAGCCCTGAAATAGCATTCTATGTAGAACAACTTAAATAGATAAAAGATACTTCCGAAAATGTATGTTGATCAGTTGCAGTATATTATATATTGTATTTCATTCATTTAAAAATAAAAGAAAGAAAACAAACCTGTTGCTGTTGAGTCAATTTTGACTCATAGCGACCCTATAGGACAGAGTAGAACTACCCCACAGGGTTTCCAAGGAATGGCGGGTGGATTTGAACTGCCATCCTTTTGGTTAGCAGCCTGAACTTTTAACCACTGCTTCACCAGGGCTCCATAGGTACACATTTTTGGATTGTAACATTTCTGAATTTGAGTGTATTTATAATTGATAATGTCTTATGATTAAAATTGGCAAAGCCTTTTCTTTTAGTGGTACATAAAATGAGGGTGCATCCTACAACCAACAGTATCTTAGATCTGATGGATTATGGTATTAACCTTTATCACCAGGCATGATATGTTCTTTTTATTCTGCCAGTGTTTATAATAAAATAGAGACAGAAAACATCCATTAATATACTTGGGATGTTGAGTGTGGAGATATTTCGGTAATAATAGGCCTGTCACCAACAGCTAAAATCATTCTCAATGGAGAGAAGCTGAAAGCATTCCCCCTGAGAATAGGAACAAGGATGCCCTTTATCACCACTCCTTTTTAACAATGCGCTATAAGTCTAGCTAGAGCAATAAGGCAAGAAGAGGAAACAAAGGTCTCCCAAATTTGAAAGGAAGAAGTAAAACTATCCTTATTCATAGATGATATGATTCTATACGTAGAGAACCCCTAAGATTCCACAGGAAAACTACTGGAACTAATAGAAAGATAAGCAGAGAGCAGGATACAAGATAAGCATACAAAAATAAGTTGGATTCCTATATGCCAACAAAGGGAAATTCAAAAAGGAAATCCGAGAAACAATACCATTTATATATATATATATATTTTTTTTTTTTTAAAAAGATAATATACTTAGGAATAAATCTAACCAGGGACATAAAAGGCCTATGCAAAGAAAACTACAGAACTCTATTACAAGAAACCAGAAGAGATCTACATAAATGGAAAAACATACCATGCACATGGATAGGTAGACACAACATTGTAAAAACGTCAATTCTACCCAAAGCAGTCTACAGATACAGTGCAATCCTGACTCATATAACAGCAGCATTCTTTAATGAGATGGAAAACTAACAATTACCTTTATATATGGAAAGGAAAGAAGCACCAGATAAGCAAAGCATTATTGCAGAAAAAGAAGAAAGAAGGAAGACTCACACTGTCTGATTTCAGAACCTACTGTACAGCAACGGTAGTTAAAACAACCTACTGTTTATTGATACGATGGTAGGTAGGCACATAGTCCAATGGAACAGAATCAGGAACCCAGATGTAAATCCATCCACCTATCCACCTATGGTCAGCTGATCTTTAAAAAAGGATCAAAGTCCAATAATTGGGAAAAAGACAGTCTAACAAATGGTGCTGGCAAAACTGGATGTCCATCTGTAAAAAAATGAATCAGGAGCCATACCTTGCACCATACACAAAAACTAACTCAAAATGGATCAAGACCTAATTATAAAACCTAAAATAACAAAGATCATGGAAGGAAAAATAGGGGTAACACTAGGGGCCCTAATAAACAAACAAAAAAAAACCCTTTGTTGTTGAGTTGATTCCGACTCACAGCAACCCTATAAGACAGAGCAGAACTGCCCCATAGAGTTTCCAAGGAGCACCTGGTGGATCGAATTGCTGACCTTAAGGTTAGCAGCTGTAACACTTAACCACTATGACACCAGGGTTTCTAGGGGCCCTAATTCATGGCATAAATACAATACAAACCATAACTAACAGTGCCAAACACCAGAAGATAAACTAGATAACTGGGAGCTCCTAAAAATGAATCACGTATTATGCTTATCAAAGGACTCCATCAGGAGAGTAAAAAGAGAACCTACGTACTTGGAAAAAAAAGTTTGCCTACAACGTATCTAACAATTGTCTAATCTCTAAAATTTATAGGATGCTTAAACATTCTCAGTAACAACAACAAAAAAATCTGATTAAAAAATGGGCAAAGGATATGATCAGACACTTCACCAAAGAAGACATTCACACAGCTCGCAGACACATGAGAAAATGCTAGCCATTATTAGCCATTAGAAAATGCAAAACAAAACTACAACGAGATACTATCTCACCCCAACATTACTGGCACTGATTAAAAAAAAAAAGGCAGAAAATAATAAATGTTGAAGAGGTTGCAGGGGGATCGGAACTCTTATGTACTGCTGGTAGGAATGTAAAATGGTACAACTACTATGGAAACTGATATGCACCTCCTTAAAAAAGCTAGAAATAGAAATAGCATAAACCAAAGCCCAAACCCAGTGCCATCGAGTTGATTCCGACTCATAGCGACCCTAGAGGAGAGAGTAGAACTGCCCCATAGAGTTTCTAAGGAGCGCCTGGCAGATTTGAACTGCTAACCTTCTGGTTAGCAACCATAGCACTTAACCACTATGGCACCAGGGTTTCCAGAAATACCATAAGATCCAGCAATTTTACTCCTAGGAATATATCCTAGAGAAATAAGAGCTGTCACATGAATAGACATATGCACACCCATGTTCATTGCAGCATTATTCACAATAGCAAAAAGATGGAAACAACATAAGTATTCATCAGCAAATTAATGGATAAATAAATTTTGGACTACTTTTTTTATGCATGAGATACTACGCAACTATAAAGAACAGTGATGGATCTGTGAAACAACTCACAACACGGATGAATCTGGAGGGCATTATGCTGAGTGAAATAAGTGAATCACAAAAAGACAAATGTTGTATGAGGTAACTATTATAAAAACTCAAGAAAAGGTTTACATACAGAAAAAAACAATCCTTCATGGGTACTAAGGAGGGGAGACATGGGGAGGGGAAATCATTAACTAAATAGTAGATAAGTGTAAACCTTGGTGAAGGGAAAGACAACAGACAATATAGGGGAAGTCAGCACAACTTGACCAAGGCAAAGCCATTGAAGTTTCCTGGGCACATCCAAACACCTTGCGGGACCAAGTTACTGGGGCTGAGAGCTGGGTAGTAGGTTTCAAGGGACATCTAGGTCAATTGGCATAACATAGTTCATAAAGAAAATATTCTACATCTTTGGCGAATAATGTCTGGAGTCTTAAAAGCATGTGAGTGGCCATCTATTGGTCCCATCAAGTTCAGACCAAAGGAGAATGAAGAAAACCAAAGACACAGGAAAATATTAGTCCAAACGGCTAAGGGACCGTATGAACCACAGCTTCCACCAGTCTGAGCCCAGGGGAACTAGATAGTGCCTGGCTACCACCTTTAACTGCTCTGACAGGGATCACAATATAGAATTCTGGACAGAGCAGGAGAAAAATGTAGAATGAAATTCAGATTCACAAAAAAGGTTCAGACTTACTGGTCTGAGAGAGAGTGGAGGAACCCCTGAGACTATGGCCCTCAGACATCTTGCTAACTCAGAACCGTTAGCCACTCCCAAAGTTCACCTTTTAGCGGAAAATTAGACAGACCTGTAAAACAAAAGACAATACAGGTGAGAAAAGTGCTTCTTAGTTCTGTGAGACCCAGTGGGCAACACCTACCCAAAAGCAAAGATGAGAAGGCAGGAAGGGACAAGAAAGGTGGAGGAAAGGACACAGAGAACCTGGGGTGGAAAGGGAAAGGGGGAGAGTGCAGACACAATGCAGAGATTGCAACCAATGTCACAAAATAATTTGTGTATACGGTTTTGAATGAGAAGCTAATTTGTGCTGCACACTTTCACCTAAAACATAATTAAATTAAATTAAAAAAATAAGTCTTTTAAGTTGCAATTCCCAGTTGAATCAACCGTCTGATCTACTTCTCTGTAGACTTTTCTTGGTTACTTTACTGTGTAGTCAAAAGTGTTCTTATGGAATTAGAAATCTTTAAGGAAATGGATTTTCTCTTTTGCAAATGGACTTCCTTACAAGGATATATGTATAAAGTACTTAGCCCAGGACCTGACACAGAATACCTTCTGGTACGAGGACTTTCTGGCTAACCTCATGGATTTTGCATTTCCGTATATAGCCCTCTGTAAAGGTAGCCATCTCTCACCAGCGGTGAGCAAGTTGCAGACTTCAGTGTATTAAGCCAAGGAAGGATTCATTTTGCAAATTATTGGACCACTTTGACAGTGGAGGTAACTAGGCCCTTAGGTTTGGATTTTTTTTTCTAAGCTTTCATTTCGAAGTATTTTTAAACTTAAAAAACATTTGCCAAAGCAAAATTCATGTAAACCTTTCCTCACGTTACCCAAATGCTAACGTTTTAAATGACCAGAGTGCAGTTTTCAGAACAATAAAATTAACATTGGTGCAGTACCTGATGGCAGAGTGGTTAAAGCACTCGGCTGCTAACCAGAAGGTGGGCAGTTCAAACCTCCCAGATACTCCACAGGGGATAGATGTAGCAGTCTGCTTCCATAAAGATTACAGCCTTGGAAACCCCGTGGGGCAGTTCTGCTCTGTCCTATAGGGTCCCTGTGAGTCAAAATCCACTCGATGGCAGTGGATTTGGTTTTTTTGACAGTACAATTTACTAATATAGAGGTCAGTAATCTTTTTCTGTAAAAGACCAAAGAGTAAATTTTTTTTTTGTTGTTGTTGGCTACATTACTTCTATAACAAACACTCAACTTTGCGTGTGTAGTGCAAAAACAGCCATAGACAATACTTAAACAAATGGACGTGACTGTGTTTCAAAAAACTTTATTTACAAAACAGATGGTCATTGGCCTTAATTTGCCAACCCATGAAATCTATAGACTTTATTCCAATTTTGATAATTCTTCCACTAATGTCTTTTCTCTAGTCCAGAGTTCATTCCCAGATCACAGGCTGCATACAGTGTCATATCTCTTTAGTCTCCTTTAATTTGGAAAAATTCCTCAGTCTGTTTATTATTATTATTTTTAATGACTTTTAAAACTTTTGAAGCTTATTGGCCAGTTATTTTGTAGTTTGTCTTTCAATGTAGGTTTTTCTGGTATATCTTCATGGTCGTGTTTCAGTTATACATTTGGGTAAGAATAACACAGAGGTGATGCTGTGTCCTTCTCATTGCATCATGTCAGGAGACACTTCATGCCAGTTTATCCCATTACTGGTGATGCTGACTAGCGTTGGTCATCTGGCTAAGATGTTATCTTCTAGGTTTTACTGTATAAAGTTAGTCTTTTTCCATTTGTAAGTTGCAGGTTACCATTTTTCCTTTTGTTATGATCTTGTGGTGACATACTTTGAAACTATGTAAATATTATTTTCCGTACACGCAGACACGTCTTTTTGTTTGTTTCTGTATCTGTCAGTATATATGTTAAAATCCATGCGTTTACACCAATACCACTAATTTCAATCTTACTAGACAAGGTTCATTCTAGTCTTTGTTCCTTATTTCTAACTCTCTTATTTGCCGGTGAGAAACCTAGCTCCTATCTTCTGTGGTATGTTAATTTATTTGTTTAATACTAGAATACAGGAAAGGTAGTTTTGAAATTATTAACCCATACCCCTGGTGGAGGAGAGAACTTACTACTGTTTGTGTACAATTCTTTTCATCTTTATCTTTAGATTATATATGTTGTTGTTAGGTGCCATCCAGTCAATTCAAGCTCATAGCGACTCTGTATAGAACCGAACGAAACACTGCCCGGTCCTGCACCGTCCTCACAGTCACGGTTATGTTTGAGCCCATTGTTGCAGCCACTGTGTCAATCCATCTCGTCGAGGGTCTTCCTCTTCTTTGCTGACCGTCTACATTATCACCACTATGGTGCCCTTCTCCTGGGACTGGCCTCCCCTGATAACATGTCCAAAGGATGTGAGATGAAGTTTTGCCATCCTTGCTTCTAAGGAGCATTCTGGCTGTACTTCTTCCAAGACAGATTTGTTTGTTCTTCTGGCAGTCCATGGTATATTCAATATTTTTCACATCGCAACTCAAAGTCGTCAGTTCTTCTTCAGTCTTCCATATTCATTGTCCAGCTTTTGCATGCGTATAAGGCGACTGAAAACACCATGGCTTGGATCAGGTGCACCTTAGTCCACAAAGTGACATCTTTGCCTTTTAACAGTGTGTTGAACATTATGTTTAACACAAACATACATGTGTGGATAGGGTTGCTATGAGTCAGAATCAACTCGACAGAACACCACCACCACCACAACATATATATATTGTTTATATACTATTAATACACTATTTTCCAAGGTTAGACTCCCTCCAGTGTGGTTATGTTATTCATTTGTAATAAAGATAGGTTGATTTTTAGTATTTGCATGCCAATCCCCTCACCCTTATTCATTTTAATCATTGATTTATCATATAGTATGCGAAGCATTAACATAGTTCTAAGGTAAAAAATAGGTGTACAGGAATAGTTATTACTCAGAGAAATGTCATTCCCCTGATTCCTTTTACCCCAATTTGGTTGCTTATTTCTTGGATTTAATCTCATTCCAAACCAAAAAACCAAACCCTTTGCCATTGAGTTGATTCTGACTCATAGCAACCCTATATCTGTAGAACTGCCCCATGGTTTCCAAGGAACGCCTGGTGGATTTGAACTGCTGGCCTCTTGTTTAGCAGCTGTAGCGCTTAACCACTACGCCACCAGGGTTTCCTTAATCTCATCAGTGCCTGGTGTTTCCTTCCCGTGTTTCATTTTGCACAAGGGAGCAGACACATGAGTGTTTTTTACGTACTCTTCCTTCTTATATCTCCATCAATAGGAAGTGCATATGCATAGTGTTTTTCATTGCTGCATTGTTGTAAACACAAAACACTGGAAACAACCTTTATGTCCACACTAGGAGAATGGTTGAATAACTATTATACATCCGCACAACGAGGTGCTAGGCAGCTGTACCAGAGAATGAAGAAGGTTTCTATGAACTGTTCCGTTATTGTCCAAGATTCTGATTGGAGGTTTATCTTTTTTGCTTGCAGCTTTGCCCAAAATATGTAGATGTGAGTAATAAATATGGTTACCAATCATTTACAGTCAGGGTAGACAGAACTAAGTCTGAGAACTTCCTTGGTCAAAGACGGCAGGAGTAATTTCTGCAGGTACCAGGCACTTGGAGAAACTCAGAAGGATATCACTAGAAGGGAAGAGGACCTGGTACTTAGTATAATTTACAGTTTTTCTTTTTAGACGCCAGCTAGCTTTAGGTCTAGGCAACGCTGAGGGCACACCCCTGCTGAGAAGAAAGAGAGTTTAATGAACAAGTAACAATGCAGAGGCCCTGACTTACAAGGAAAGGGTTCAGCTACAGTTTATATTAAATAGGCAATACAAGAAGCTGCCCTTAGTATTTTGGGGGAAGGAAAGAGAAGAAAAAGTCAGACATAAATGTAACAAGTAAGAATGAAATCTTTAGCCACAATAAGCGCTTGAAGCAAAAGCTTTTAAGAGTTGTTTTCCTCTCTACTCACTACCCCCAAAATGTCTTGAATTTGTGTCAAGTGTAAGGAGAAAGAGGGGAGAATGGGTGGTTCCATATGAACTACCTCAATGCTTGGCCAAAAGGCAGCTGCAGCTGGGATTCAATCCCGGTTTTTATTATTCAGTCGCACTTTTTTTTTTTTTTAATCAGACATCTTGGTGTATCTGAGGGCGCATGGATTTGTATTCTTTGCTCATTCTGCTTTTCCTTTGTCCTTGCCCTTCTTCCAGTAGAGATGCTGATCAACTTTCATTTTCCCCAGTATCTCTTTCCCTAGACGCCCTTCCTCCCCGACCCCTACCACACACACATACACCACACACTCTCCCTTATTTTGGCTAGTTCTTACTCAGTCTTCAGATCTCAGCTTAGACATCATTTCTCAGGTGATTTTTCCCTGGCTGTCTAGAAAGGATGACATTTTCCTGTTTTGTACTGTTTTTCTCAAGGCATCTAGCAAAATGTACTTTACTTGCTTGTATAATTGTTTACCCTCCTCCGAGCTATTAGAGTTCAAAGACTATGTCTGTTATATCCCTCATTATATTCACCTACAACAGTGTTCACCACTTGCAGCATACTTGCTAAGTGGATGAATTCACCAACGGTCCAGCGATCGGTAGAATCTGAGGTGCTCTCGGATGCTAGACAACGCGTGACCTAGGTTCTCCTTCCTCTGAGTAATTGAGAGGCTATGTGTACAACTGGGTATGTATTGAAAAGCAGTCAATAAAAGAAAACAAGGTTATTAAAGCATGATTACTATCATTTGAGATATATTACATATTCTACTTTGTTGCGTGGTAGACAGCTTGATAAAAAGCCTAATCAACTGAGATTAATGGAAATTATTTTCCTAGCTCATGTCATAATAGAGATCATCAGCCTTGTGCAATCTCCCTTTGTACAAGTCCAAGTGGAATAAGATTAATAAAATAATTTGCAATGTGTAGCTGTTTGGCATGCCTGTAGTGGTTATAATTTAGTTAGTGGAAGCAACAACAGGCTGCAAATCTCTTGACTTCAAATGGTACCAGTCATTTCTTTACTGCAGAACTTCAAGGCTGCATTAGCCTTGAAGATGGCTTCTGTAGGTTGATTTTCATCGCCTTAGTTAGTTCTACCAAGTGAACCAAACTAGTTCATCATTCTGTTACATGGTATGGGACAAGACAAAAGGTTGCCAATACCTGCATCCTTTACACTGCTCTTTGCTCCTTCCTTTCTCTCCACCTTGTTTGTTTCCTTCCTGTCTCTCTATTTCTCTATACTGTCCTCTGTTTGTAATTTATTAACAAGCAGATTTCCTGTAAAGTGTGTCTGTGCCCACACGTGCAGCAGTAGTACTACTTTTGTTTTTCATTGGAAGTGGTGGTTTAATTGGGAGAAAGATGTGGCAGTCTGCTTCCGTAAAGATTACAGCCTTGGATACCCAATGGGGCAGTTCTGCTCTGTCCTGTAGGGTCCCTATGAGTCAAAATTGACCCAGTGGGAATGTGTTTTGTGTCTTTGGAGTCATTTAATAATGTGATAGAGCTTATGATGGAATAAAACATGACAAGTTGTACCCATTAAATGATATATTTCCACATACCTAGCCAGAGAAATAAACAGGCTTCGCAACCGGTACAACTGTATATAATAGTGTTATTGAGAATAAAACCACCATTTTAATTAATCGGGTGTTTTCCCACAGTTCTTATTTTAAATTTTTTCCCACCTACAAATAAGTTGAAAGCATGGAAAAATGATTACTTATATTACAGCTCTTCACCCGGATTCACCAGTTACTAATATTTTACCACACTTGTGCACTCTCCGTCTCACATACACATATACACACGCACTCATACACATGCTGATTATTTTTAACTAAACTATTTTAAAGGGAGCTGCAGATACCATTACGCTTCATCCTGAATACTTCAGTTTGTATCCCCTCCTAAAAACACAGCCATTTTATTACATAGCTACCGTATCATTATCACACTCAAAAATTTGGTATCAATACAATATTATCTTCTTCTCACTTTCAACAACATTTATATACGAATGTCTACCGCCCATCTGTCAGTTTGTTTTACTGTGGTGGCTTGCATGTTCTTATGATGCTGGAAGCTATGCCATCAGTATTTCAAATACCAACAGGGCCAACCATGGTGAATGGGTTTCATCAAAGCTTCCAGGCTAAGATGGATTAGGAAGAAAAGCCTGACAGTCTACTTCTGAAAATTAGCCAGTGATAATCGTATGGATCACCACAGATTATTATCCGTTATAGTGCTGAGAGATGAGGCCCTGACATTGGAAGGTACTTAAATATACCAATGATCATGAAGACGGTGTAGGACCTGGCAATGTTTTGTTCTGTTCTCCATAAGGTTGTCATGAGTCGGTGCCAACTCAATGGTTAACTCTCACCACCACCCACATATAAGAATATATGGATTGAAAATACAGTAAAACGATACTGGTGGTTAGCAGATTATAAGGAAGTGACCTGCCTCTCACATTGTCCCACTCTCTAGTGGAGAGGTGTCTGAAGGTCCTGTGTAATTCTGGTTTCGTAGGCTATTTATTTTTTATTTTCACAGCATCTAGATAATGCTGGGTGAGGTTCAGAAAAAAAAAATGCTAACTTGAGCTACATCTTGAATTAATTCTCTTAAAAATAGCAGGTATTTCTTTAAATGAATGAATAGTCCTTTAAATGATGTTCCTTTAAAAGTCAGACTGTAGTGTCTTTAAAATAGAATCTGAGTATATACACACTTCAGGGATAGTACTTTCACAGTCAAGAGGAAAACACTAATAGGGAGTCTTTATGGACAGGAAATGGGCAGGGGCTCTTGTTCCCTGGGATGGTTCTTGCCTTTGTCAGGGAGGGGCTTTAATCCCTGTGAGGCTTTTAAATCCAAAGTCTCAATAGTTCCTACCTCGTTGGCTTCGTCTAGTAGTACTGGGAGTTGTCTAGTTGTATGTCCATCCAAAGATGTGTCCTGTGGAGCTTTTCTCTGAGTTTGTTTTCTATTCTGCGTACAGCTTCCCTCGGGACAGGCGTGATGGTTGCTGCGGGCTGGTACATAGACAATTCTAGTTTTGCTCTGTATTTTTGTCTTCCTTGTTTTCTTTCAGAAGTCTCTACTGAGCAAACCTACCGCCTCTGAGCTTTTGTTTAATAACGATTTCATTAGAACTTTCTCTGCCCTACTTTCCCCCGGTATATTCAATAACCACATAGTTAATATTGTAAGGCAGAGGAGGATTATTGAATAAGCAAGGTAAGCATGGTGCTTACCTTGCTTACCAGACCATCTGTAGTGAACAGTTTCACATTTTTTTTTTCACCACATCAAAGCTTCTCCTTCTAGGTATGGCTGGCATTTGTCTCTTTTCCAGTCCCACAATACCTTTCTTCTGATTCAAAGGCTCTTTTCAAATTCACAATCCCTGACAAAGGTGGAGGACCCAGTAAACAGGCAAACACGAGTTTACTTATGCTTAGTTGTAACCTGCACTGAACAATTTCACAGGTATGGGGAAATCCATGAGCAATTGTGCACTACAAATTAATAAGTAAGCACAAGTAAGCCCGTGTTTACCTAGTTTACTGGATAATCCACCCCGTTATAAGGACTGAAGAATTAAACCCACCCACTTATTTTCTGAGTTGCAATTTTCTGTCTTCTTACTTTGCCTCGGGAGTTTCTCTCCTTCCTACATTTTTTGTTTCCCACTCTTGGGATTACTACGGTGCGTTTCTTTTTCATTTTGTGTTTATTTCTTCATAATTTGGAAGCCAATTTGGTGATGAACTTTTTACTCAGAATTTCTAAAACGGGCGTACACATGTTGGAGGGGAGGCTTCCTCTAATTAAATTATGTCTCTAGGCTCCCTAATTCGAACCTAGTGAAATATGAGTCCTCGATAATCTGTAGTGCAGAATAAATACCATGTTATTAGCCTTGATTTTTCATTTCTAAGGAGAGTTTTCAAATGAAAAATTAAAAAAAAAAAACAAAAAACTTGGGTGCTGTGCCAGGGCATATGGCAATGCTAAAGTAAAGAAAAAAATATAGTTTGTGATAACAGATGGATTTGAACCACACTTGGACCTGCTGAATACCTTTTACTATTTAATTTACAATGAATCTTTAGTATAACATTTAACTATGTATTCTGTCATATTCTTTTTAAACGTATGAAGCCTTTTCAATGCAGTTGTGTTTGGAAGATTTCATATGAATATTGAGTGTTTAAAATTAAAACCATCAATGAAGAAAAAAAAAAAAACACTAATTTCCCTGAGATTTTTATGGTGTGCTTGTATGTGTGCCATTTAGAATGCTGTGTATATATTTTTAACAGGCTGTCAACTTCTTTATTTCTTGTAAGCCAGAAAAAATAAAAGAACCAAGGAATGAAAGTAAGTTTTAGCCGCGGAAATGAAGCAACCAGGAAAGTCGTGCTGAGGTATTGAACTCATTCTGTTTGTTGGTATGGAGCCAAGTGCAACAATAGTTTTCTAACAATATAAGAAATTACAGTCGTAGCAAAATCAGGGTTGCTATCTCTCACGGAGATAGGCTGAATAGTGAAGTCACTGAGTAAGTGATAAAGCGGCCTAGTCAATCGTAGTTGAAGAAGCCCATCCATAATTTTTATAGAATTATTTACAATGTACTTGTTAAAACATTTCATACAAAATTTATTTTTTTTTTTTGAAAGTGTATTAGACAGTAAAGATGGAGACAATTGAAATTCCGATTTATACCTCAAGCTGCTTTGCCATTAGATTGTCACATCTGAATCATGATTGTAACTCCTGGGTCCCATCAATGTAGAAGAGAGAAATGTAAAGCACTGTTGCTTCTTCCAAGCCAATGCTTATTAAACAGTTCCTTCCCAGGCATTTCATGATGTGCTATATTTTGGCATATGTTGTGCTGACATTATCATTTAAAAAAAACACAGAGGGTGTTAAAGACATGCAAAGCTTTCTGAGGATTATGATTGAAACGTAAGCCTTTGTCTAGTAAACACCTGGGGTGGGAAGGAATGACATTGATTGAAGGTCTGTTTTTCCTGGTTTTGAACCAAGTTAAAGCCAATAGGCAAGGTAAGCACAGTACTTACCTTGCTTACCAGATCATCTGTAGTGAACAGCGCCACATTTTTCACCACATCAAAGATTCTGCTTCTAGGTTTGGCTGGCATCTGTCTCTCTCCCAACCCTACAGCACCTGCCAACAGAATCAAAGCCTCTTCTCAAATTTACAATCCCTAACAGGGGCTGATGACCCAGTAAGCATGGTAAGCATGGGCTTACTTGTGCTTACTTACTAATTTGTAGTTCAATACAGATGATCTGGTAAGCAAGGTAAGCACCTAGCTTACCTTGAAGAGCTACGGCTACTAGTCAAGAGGTTGGCAGTTCGAATCTACCAGGCGCTCCTTGGAAACCATGTGGGGGAGTTCTCCCCTGTCCTGTAGGGTCGCTATGAGTCGGAATTGACTCGACGACAAAGAGTTGTTTTTTTTTATTGGATAATTCCCCCCTATTTATTATGCATTCATAGCTGTCATCACTTCAAAAGACTCATATTAAGAAAAAAGGTTGATCCAGGTCGTAATTCTTTCAGACTTTATCCCTGCCCCTTTCTTGTACATCCTTTTCTAATTCTGGGTTTTTATTTGTTGGTTTGTTTTTAGATTTATTGTCTCACTTGTATATCATGGTCAGAATTTCTGCATAGTTCTCCATTAGATAGTAGATGTTTAAAGTTAAAGACAGTTCTATAACCCTTCATCTTACTTTTTCTTACTTACTAATTTGTAGTGAACGATTTCACATGTGAAAGTGTTCAATACACATGATGTGGTAAGCAAGGAAAGCACCGAGCTTACCTTGTGGGTGTTGGACCCTTTGCAACAGAACCAAACAAGGATGAACAGTTATCTAATTGAGTGGAATATGGAGGAGTCATGGTGACAAGATATCATCTTCTGTTTGCATTTTCGATCTTAATCTATGATCTGAGTCTAGCTCTTTCTTTCACTTTTTTCCCCCACACTGACCATTCAGTAGTGACATGGTAAAAGAGATTACCATATTTTTATGCAAATAACACTTGCCTTCTGCATTTGTTTCCTGGCTGCACCCTCCCCTCCCCCACAAGGTATTTTCATAGCACTCTATGGGAAAAAAAATTTTTTTTTTCTATGCTAATTTTTTACAGCAACATGTGGAAGAGAATTGGCATGGCCATGCTTGTGAGGGTACCTCACCAGGGGAAGGCATGGCCAGTGAACAAATAAAGAAGTAATGTGTTATTTGTGTGAAAATCCATTATTTGATTTGACTCATCAATATTTTCTGGCTCCTTGATATTGAATAACTCTTGTTCATTTTTAAGGATTACTGGGTGATGAAAACAGTTAAGCACTGACTACTAACTGAAAGATTGGTGGTTCATAACGACCCAGGGGCACCTCGGAAGAAAGGCACTGAGATTTATTTGCTCCTGAAAAGCCATAGTCTTGAAAACTCTATGGAGCACAGTTCTATCCAGCGACACATGGAGTTGCCATGAGTAGGAATTGACTCGGTGGCAATTGTTTTTTCTCTGGTATAGTTTTACTGAGAAGCAGATGGGCTTATCTTCCACACCCATTATTTGATATTTGAAGCCAAAGGTTCAGAATTAAGTGGAAGGAATAATACTGAGTTTCATGATGGGTAAGTCTGAATATTTTAGTTGACCCAATCCACTCAAATCTCCTTTGACTGAATATGGTCTCTTTGCCCACTCCAGTGAGTGCGAAAGGACAATTTACTCCCAGAGTCAAAAGTTTGCTTTCTCTTGTGTGGCAGATAAGCAGAATCTCCATTCCCACTGCCTGGGTCCACTTCCATTCCAACACATCGGCCAACTTAGATAGCCTTTCCTGAAGGTACCTTCTCCATCCGTTAGTGGCCTCATGTGTAAAAAAGAATAACTGCGCTCTTGCTCAGCCTATCCTGATTTCAAAGAATATCAAATGGCAACGTTACATCTCGGAATAGTTTTGCTTTTTAAACAAATGAGAATACAAAGTGAAATGAATTGTGAGTTATCTGTGCCCCACTGTTCAGTGACATTATTGCACCATATGGCGCTACACTGAATGATTTCAAACCTACTGAGAAATGTTACCTAGCCCGCAGTACAATAGGCGGTTCCTTAAAAAAGACATGTAGCAGTGAAGCATGGGCTCTTAGCCTTCTCTTCTCCTGTCTGGTGTATTCTTTCAACTCAGCTTTTATTTTCTAGTTAATAAGCAGCACCTACTATGAGGCCGTATGCTTGTTCTGCTCGCACCGGGACATAGGCATGAGCTGGCGAAGGTTTAATTGCTGTCTCTTTTGCAAGAAAGCCAACAATTCCTGCAGCTGAGAGGCTCCTTGACGAGCCAGAGGATGTGTTATTTTGAATTTACCCCATCTTGAGACCATATCAGCCAGGCATTTAGAATTGCTGACCTTGGAAAGGAGATAGAGATCTGAGAGAAGAAATCAGAGTGGACCATCCCCAGTTGAGCGCTATTTGAAAGTCTAAACCCCAGAGTTCACTTGAGATTTAGGAGTCTAAACTCATCTTTACTTTTTTGCTGTCATTACGGACAAAAAAAAAAGTTGAAGAATACATCAGTACAGACATTTCCTTATCTCATTCGAACCAGGGTTCTGAAGATCAAAATGATCTTTCTTTCTTTGATGTGCTTTCTTTTCCAAAGTAGTTTGGGATTTATTTTGTCTTCAGGGAAGGGATAAGTGGGTGAATGATGTGGATTTAAAAGGCTATTTTTTTACATGACTGAATTGCCTCAGAGAAGATTACGAACTTTGCAGAGAAATCATGTGGTTTGTGGTGACAGACTTGCAGTTTCATGGGCATCCTAGATACGTGCTAATGAGGTGGCATTTCGGTTGGAGAAATTACCACTGCGGCTTTCCTTCGCGTTTACCATCAACTGTTCCTTGGCCTTTTAGTGCAAGGAATAATTCACTTAGATGATGATAGAAAGTGTGTGTTTTAAATAGAGTTTGCCTGGTGTTCCCAGCCAGGTGTCCAAAGATGATGATTTAGTGTGAAGGATTTAAAGTTATACTGGTGTCAAGAGAAGTCGAAGGGAAGAAATATTAGTGACAAAGACTTTTTAAAGGGTATTCATCCATTTCTGATGAGAATGAAAAGTTACTCTGAGAACAGCCTTCTGCTTAGAGAATGCGCAAAGCTTTTGTTTACAAAGAATGAACTAAATATGGTAGAGCTGGTTCAGGCCCCTAAAGAGACCCAACTTAGCACCCTCCTCCCTCTGCATCTCCGCCCACCCTCATTCACACCCATGTCCAGCACCAGGGAACTCCCAGATGCTTGTTTATGACGGTCTCAGAAGGACACACTAAGTTCCCATTTCATTTATACTTAAGCTCCCTCTACATCCTTACTGAGATCCCAAACGTGCAGCCCAAATCTTCATCGATTCAGACCCTTCGTGAAGGAAGCAGAACTGGTGACAGTGTTGGATTACAGAATTTTAAAAATGAAACACATTTTATTGCCTTGTAATACACTGAGAATTAAATGCTCACAGTTTTGCCAGCGATTCTTTGAGGCTCTGCTTTAATGAGGAGGTAACACTCGTTTTAATTAGCAGATCAAATTTTCCTCTCTAAATGAACTTTCTAAGAAGAATGAGAAAATTGGTTTATTATAAGGAGCTAAATGTTCTTTTTACAACCTTTTCTGCATTATATATATAAATTTTTTTAGTTGATTTTTTTTTAAAATCATGTATAATACTTAGGTAGACTTTAGTTAAGGCTTGTATCCAAGTTATTAGGGATTGTGATGAACAATTGAAATTAATGAGTTGATCCTCGAGGGTAAAATAGGGAAATCACAATCCAGAATGGCAAAAAAAAATTATTTACATATTGGGTTGATGCCATCTCCCTCATATGAAGAAGTGAGTGGGTAAAAGCTCTATGAATTCATTTTCCACGTCAACTGTCCACAGAGGGACCACATGGTATTTGAAATGAAAAGTGTCTACTGATAATGCTTTGCTAAAAGGGCCAAGATAATTAGTATGGATTACTGAAGCATGCTTCTCTAATGTTCCACAGCTTGGTAATTGCCACACTGGCGTGGTGCTAGGAAAGGAGAAAGGAAAAAAAGAAAATACGCACGATCACTTCCACATATAGACATCAGAGGTGGTTAAGAAACCCCACTTCTACAAATGAGCTTTTATCTAGTAGAGAAGACAGTGTACACGCACACACACACAAATAAACACGAGTTGCAGTTCAGACTGTGCTCAGTGATGACAAACCAATTCTCATACAGTAACAGTGGTACCAAATAAGATTAATGGTTGTTGGCTTTACAATCCATATTTAATTTTAACAGTGGGAATTCCATTTGTTAGAAATCACCAACATTTTAGAGAAAACAATAGAATAAATAAAGGTCGTGGAGAATTTTCTTCCCCAATCCAAACTACTGAGTCAGCTGAATTTCCTGGAGTTTGCAGTTCCTAAAGCTATAGGGAAAATGCTCGGCAATTGAATCTGTCCCATTAGTTCAACGGCATTTTTGAAAAGAGAAATTATGTTTTTAATCCTTTTAGAGAAGGAGCCAAGAGCATTAGTGAAATCCTGAACACTGATCATTTTTAAATTCTCTTGCCATATGAAAATTCCAGGTGAAACCACTTCTTTGTACTCTCCCACCTCCTGCATCTCAAAAGAAGTCCGAGAAGTTCCCAAAAGTTGGTTTGTACCAACAAAGCCTATACCTCACTGTGCTGAAGAAATGCTTAGATTGTATATATTTTTTTATCCCCCCAAAATTTACCACTTCATATTTCATGTGAAATGAAGGTTATAAAAGTGAATTATGCTATACTTTAGTGGAGCAATTTTAAAGTAGAAACTATGCCCCTTAAGTTTTACCTTTTTCTTTGATTTGGTACAATCGAATGGCCCAGGCACTTTCTCTTTGCATTAGTGAGCACATCAGCACCAGTGATAGGAGCAAAGAGGGGGCGCATATTGTAAGCCTCTGCAGAAAGACCTTTGCCTGAAAGAAGGGCTTATCGTAACTTCCGTCAGTAGGCCGTAGAGAATTCCTCTAGCATGAAGCATTTGTTGAATGATATGATGTTGGCTTATGGGATGTTCTGTGCAGGACAAAACAAACTGCACAGAATGTATGGTGCAGTAGTGAGTGAGAAAAACCCAGGGGAAGGTGGCTGGTTAGCTTGGTTGGGAAAAGCTCTGGGCTAAAATGCTCAGATACAGGTATGTGAGTCAGCATGGTAATTTGGAGGCAAGGAGGAACAAATGCCACTTTGCAAGTTTATGCCATTGATCAGAAGAGAAAGTTAATGAAAATATGAGGGAGGACATATGCTACAAACTTACGACTCCCTTGCTATTCCCTCAGCTCAAGAACTTGCAGTAGAGAATGGAGTCCATGCAAAGCCGTCTACTCCTTGGCCCTAAGCTACCTCTACAACATTCAGTTGCTTTCCAGAATGATGTATTTGCTATAGCCGGACACTCACTTCCTCTTCACTTCTGTTCATATTCCACCAGTCAGGAGCAATCTCTCCTAAGCCCTCCTCACCCAATCAGGCCATAAACTTACCATCCTCTAAGTGCCTGCAAAAGTCATAACTTTCTCATGAGAATTTTCTTGAACACCTCATCTCCTAAGGCTCATCCTCTTTTCCATTTGCCTTTGGGAAAGTTGACTTGTCATCTGTTTTGTGCTTAACCTCTTCTTATATATGTATTTTAGGTATCTAAGCGTCATCTCAGTTCCATATAAAGCTTTTCTGCAAAAGCACCAAGTGGTATACTGACTTTTTTTCCTCCGTCAAAGATCTTACTTTGCATAGTGCCTTGTCGTCCAGCAAATTCTGGAGAGCAAAACTTTTTGTTTAGGTATGTGGATCATTGCAGACTTTCCTCACAAAACCATTTTTGAACATCCATCCAACCTGATATAGAGTATAGTAGTATAGTCTGTCACCTTTGTAATGAAGGGAGCCCTTCTGTTAGGACCTTCTCCTGGCTTAGGTTTGGAGTGACTCTTGTCCTGTGCTATGCAGTTGTCGTTGTTGTTAGGTGCTGTCCAGCCAGTTCTGACTCATACCCTATGTACAACAGAATGAAACACTTCCTAGTTCTGTGCCATCCTCACAATCGTTGCTGTGTTTGAGCCCATGGTTGCAGCCACTATGTCAATCCATTTAATTGAGGGTCTTCCTCTTTTTTGATGACCCTCTATCTTACCTGGAAACCCTGGTGCCGTAGTGGCTAAGAGCTATGGCTGCTAACCAAAAGTTCAGCAGTTTGAATCCACCAGGCACTCCTGGGAAACTCTATGGGGCAGTTAGTTCTACTTTGTCCTATGGGGTCGCTGTGAGTGGTAATCGACTCGTTGGGAACAAGTTTGGTTTTTTTTTTTTTTTTGGTTTTCCATTTTACTGAGCATGATATCCTTCTCCAGGAACTGGTCCATCTGATAACATGTCCAAAGTATGTGAGATGAAGTCTCACCATCCTTGCTTCTTAGAAGCAATCTGGGCTATACTTATTCCAAGACAGATTTGTTCGTTCTTCTGGCAGTCCATGGTATATTCAGTATTCTTTGCCAAAACCGTAGTTCAAAGGCATCAATTCTTCTTCAGTCTTCGTTATTCATTGTCCAGCTTTCACATGCATATGAGACGATTGAAAATACCCTGGCTTGGGTCAGGAGCTATGCAGTACAGGTGTCCTATCTGCATTTTAAATTCTGAGGGGGCCTCTGAACCCAGCTTCCACTGAGCACAGCCCCCTGCAGAGCACAGCAAGCAACACACAAGAGCAACGAGTAGTGTGTCTCTGCAGGTCCTGGGTTTGGGATTATTAAAGCAGAGTGTCTGTAATTGCAGCACAGCGGGAAAGCTCCGTACATCACCTTCCCAGTCTGCTGAGCCCAACCTCGTGCTGAGCAGCTTGGGGACATATTAGCAAACTGCAACAGAGCTTCAGAAACAGCATGAGTTTCTCTGATTCCTTTGCCCGTGTTACTCTAGTTTACCTGTGTGTAGATAGAAAGGTGTCATATGTATTAGAGGAGCCTGGAGGTGAGGCAAGGAGAAGACATTTGTGTTTGTGGATTCGCTGGATCCCTGTGATCTCATGGCTCACATTTCTGAGGCATTTAGCAAAAGGGTCATATTTGGGTGCTTTCTTATGTGATCTTCTTCTGAGTCGGAGCATTTCCATTGAGCTTACGGTTAGTTTTCCCCTGAGAATTGCCTGTTTTCATTATATATACTTTGTTTTTGCTTCCCTTTTTATGAGGTTCATTTGTTATTCTCTCACCACACTGCAAGCATTCCGGAATCATCCAGGGCTTTTGCTGCCTTTGTGCTATCCTCTCCCATGATTTCTTTTATACTATTTGGTGTCCATGCAGTACAGAACCTGGCCATTGTGATCCATAGGTTTTCATTGGCTGATTTTTTTCAGAAATAGATTGCCAGACCTTTCTTCCTAACCTCATTTAACCTGGAAGCTCTGCTGCAAACTGTTCAGCATCTGTCTTAGTTACCTAGTGCTGCTATAACAGAAATACCACAAGTGGATGGCTTCAACAAACAGAAGTTTATTCTCTCACAGCCTAGGCTAGAAGTCCAAATTCAGGATGCTAGCTCCAGGGGAAGGCTTTCTCTCTCTGTTGGCTCCAGAAGGAGGTCCTTGTCATCAATCTTTCCCTGGTCTAGGAGCTTCTTAGTGCAGGGACCCCAGGTTCAAAGGACATGCTTTGCTCCTGGTACTACTTTTTTGGTGGTGTGAGGTCCCCCTGCCTCTCTGCTTGCTTCTCTCTTTTGTATGTCAAAAGAGATTGATTAAGACACAACCTAATTTGTAGATAGAGTCCTGCCTCTAATCCTGCCTCATTAGCATCATAGAGGTAGGATTTACAACAAAAAGGATGACAGTCACACAATACTGAGAATCATGGCCTAAACAAATTGATACATAGTTTTGGGGGACGCAATTCAGTCCATCACAGCAACACACAAGTCTCCAGTGACAGCTGAGTTTTGGCTGAGCATGAGGGACCTGAACCCAGGTCTGCATCATGGAAGTCTACAATTCTCCCATTGAACCACGTGGCTCATCACTTCCGCTCTGTCCTTCCACCCCCAAAATGTTACTACTTTAAAAAACAAACAAACTATACTGTGAGGATAAGTATGCTGGCTTGCTAACTTCTCTAGCTCCTTGGCTAAGATGCCTTGTGGCAATCCTTCCCATTGTTATATGTACTTGTGGCCCTTAAATGCATCTGCTTTCAGATACAAAAGCCCATAAGTAGGGTTTTCTGCCAAAACACGAAATTCTACCTTGCAATGCACTTTTTACTTGGTGTCAACCCTCCAGTTCTCTTGGAGTGTCTAGCCTCCTGTGTGTGCTCCAGGCACAGCAAAAGGACTTGAGGAAATTGACACAGTTCTGAAGAGTAAGGCAAACCCTCCTTTTCATCTCTCAGACCAGAAAGGATGCTTAGTGCCTTTTTGGAGCAGAGGCCCCTGTCCTCTGAAATCAATAACCAGGTGTGATGTTTGCTTCAGATTCTCTTGCCTGCCAATCCCTGTGCCCCAGGGTCTTCCTGCCTGAGACTGACTTCTGCATGTGTACTCAACCTACAAACCTGGCTTGGTGCTGCCCATGTTTGTCCTTTGTCTAAGACCTCCCTGGCACTGCGCCTTTGCCACAGTCAAATGTCTCCTGCTAAAAGTGTGAGCTATTCCCCACTCAACTATAGTGCACAGCTTCCATGCTTTTGCATTGCACCTGTCTGCTCCTGGCCTGGTTTCTGATACTCACTGCTCCTGGAAATCCATGTGTCCACCTAGACATGCACCTGCCCCGTAGTTTTTGAACTCATTCTACCACATTGGCTAGTGGAAGCTATAGAGAGAGCTGAAAACACCTGAGGTTTATACACCTGGATTATGAAGGTGTTATGGGGGTGACGGGGTGCTGTGGAAGGAAGGATGAGGCACGGAACAGGTATAGTCTGGAATTGTAATGGCGGGCTGGGGAGTTCACCCAATGGCGTTAATCACATTGCCTTCTCAGAGTGCTCAGTTTGCACCATGAAAAAGAGAAAGGCAGAGCCCCTGTTGTGTCAGGTTGTAAGTGTGGCGTGGTTTCAGCAGGTGTCCTTCATTACTGAGAGATGCCTAGAAAGGAGGCGAGAAGATAATTCTCTAGTCTTCTTTTCAGAGTTAACTCCTATGCCAAGCAGAATAGATATGTCTCTTGATTTCCTATATGGCTGATTAGGGAAATAGGAGTGATAATGTTAGAATCATGGTCTCTTGTGCTGAGAAAAGAATCAAAGTCATCTAATTCAACCTCCTTTGACAGGAGATAACTGTTACCTAGAGAGATTTATTTGTCTTGCCAAGGTCACACCACCGGTCAGTGAAGGCTCTGAAATTCTTCTCCATTGTTCTTCCCTTTTGCTATGATGATGCCCAAATAGTTATGTTTCACCTCATCTCCCATCAACCCACGCAACACCCTGTTTTCCTTGTTCCCTCTTCATGTGAATGACACCATACCAACTGCACCTCAGTCCTCTGAGTTGTAGATCTTAGCATCATGTCTATCTTTTCTCTTTCCATTTCATTCATCACTAAGCCTGGTCAGTTCTGCTATCTCTAGGTCTACTGAAATCTACTCTCTCCCCTTCATTCTTTATGTGTTCATTGTACTTGGCACTTACGTGTGCCTGGCCCTTCCAAAGAACAAGCAAGATAGCATTCCTCACTGGTTTTCCTGACTCTTCTGGGGTATCCTGCACCAAAACGACCACAGCCAGATCGGCCTACCAAATGCATGGTTGCATTCACATGCCTCCTGTCTGGTAAGTCTCCTGTGCCTCTCCATGGCTTTGAAGTCTCTACCTGGGACCCCAATGAGGAGACTTAGTGAGAAGAAACCAAAAACTACAGCTCACATTTATGCAAAGACTCGCATGAGGAGAGATAAAGGGAGTATTGAGGCATCATGAGGTTTACCTTCCCCTTGCCTCAGAGCCTAAACAGTGTACAATTTTGGCATGTAAAGGTGTCATTTTCATATACATTGATCTACACATACATTTTATATATGCACAAAAACATATGTACATAAATATAATTTTATATATGCACAAAAACATGTACATAAATATATATTTATACATCTGAATATATGATAATACGGGTACATGAACTCTGCATTATGTTTACAAGACTGATACTGCTTTCTAAGGCATAAATTTTATTTAGGGGCTTGTTGAAAGCTTTTCATGAGGAACACCATTTAGGGGTTACTTCAGTGTGATTTTTACTAATATTGATCATTTTTATTATAATTTCAGGTTCTTAACATTCTGGCTTTCAAATTAGAAAATTGAACCAAAATAAACCAAACCCATTGCCGTCGAGTCGATTCCTACTCATCCCGACTCTATAGGACAGAGTAGGACTGCCCCATAGGGTTTCCAAGTAGCTGCTGGTGGATTCCAGCTGCCAGCCCTTTGGTTAGCAGTCATAGCTCACCATAGCTCTTAACCGCTGTGACACCAGGGCTCCTAAAAAAAAAAAATAGAAAGTTGAAATTGAGGCTTATTGGAAGCTGATATTTTAAAGCACAGGAAGTAGAAAGTTTAGTGTAAAATTACAAATTAAATGGAGAAGGTAGATCGTGGCCCATACAATTAGGATGGAAGTGTACTGACGATTAGAGTGATATGCCAGTTACTAGGTGTGAACAGGGACAGTGAAAAAGAGGAAAACCCTCAGTGAGGTGGATTGACACAGTGGCTGCAGCAATGGGCTCAAGCATAACAATTGTGAGGACAGTGTGGGATCGGGCAGTGTTTTGTTCTTTGTGCGTAGGGTTGCTACGAATCTGAACCAACTTGATGGCACCTAACAATAACAATAACAGGTGTGAACTGTGTTCAAGCCAATACCATATATGTATTGTGGTCATAGTTCTTACCTTAAACATGTGGCAAATATTATGTCCACTTAAAAGAGAAATAAGAAAGCCCTACAGATAAAGTGATCTCTCTAACCTCATATTTCCCAGGTCTTACTTCTCTTTCTTCTATTCTAGGCTCTAGTTGTTACCTTCTAAGTAACCAACAAATAATATTCCAAGATAAGGAGTAGAAGGGAAGTATTGTGTTCAATTCCGTGAATGGATACAAAGATGTGTGTATGTGTGTATATGCTTGGGCATGTGTGTGCACACAAATGCTTGGGTGTATGAGAAAATCCTGCCAGGAAGAATTATTCGTCTAGTCAAATATATAAGGTAGTCAAATTTGTACGATAACCAACATTAAAAATCAGCTTCTTAAGCATTCCAGGTGAGTGGAAGAGAAAACTCCTAGGAATTTGAATGAGATCTACGTGGGTTTGCTGGGGTGATCGTGAAAGATTTTACGGAGCAAGTGACACTTAAATTTTGCCTTTAGAGTCCAAATACTTTATCTTGTTGTAGTTTACCTCTACCTATTCCAGGGTCCTGAAGCCTGGATGATTTATAACCGCAGACTTTAGCGTTGGAGAGGAGCCGGCAGGTCTTGCTGGCTGTGTTAACAGATCCCTTCCAGCTATTGCATCGCAGGAGTCGCCTTCTCGGTGATTCAGCTTTAGGGAGATACTAACATAATCACCAGCCTTGCTACCAAGTCTTCCACAGGATGCAGCCATGGGCCTTTATTATGTTTTAAACTATTATTATTTAGAATGAGTAATTTAATTCAAGAGAAGCTGATCTATTTTCTACAGAGTTACATTAAGTAGTTGTTATTGTTAGGTGCTTTCGAGTCACTTCCAACTCATAGCACAACAGAACAAAACACTGCCAGGTCCTGCGCCATCCTTACAATTGTTGCTGTGCTTGAGACCATTGTTGCACCCAGTGTGTCAATCCATCTAATCTAAGCATCAATCTAAGTAGTCATTCACCTCACCACCTATTTCTGTCGAGTTGAGTTCAACTCATAGTAACTCTATAAGTAGTCATTAGAATACTTTATTTCATGCATCTCCATGCCCCTCCCCGCCCACCAGTCTGGAGCACTGCCATTAGTTTGTTGTTGTGTTAGGTGCCTTCGAGTCATTTCTGATTCATAGCAACCCCTTAGGACAGAGTAGAACTGCCCCATAGGGTTTTCAAGGAGCAGCTGGTGAATTTGAACTGCCAGCCTTTGGGTTAGAAGCCGTAGCTCTTAACCACTATGTCACCAGGGCTCCACCATTCATTTAGATAAACCCAAAACTCATTGCCCTTAAGTTGATTTCGACTCATAGTGACTTTAAAGGACAGAGTAGAACTCCCCTGTGGGGTTCCACGGCTGCAGATCTTTACAGAAGCAGACTGCCACATCTTTTTCCCATGGAGCGGCTGATGGATTTGAACCAATGACATTTCAGTTGGCAGCCAAGTGCTTTAACCACTGTGTCACCATGGCTCCCGTTAGTTTAGATACCCACTGCTGTTGAGCTGATTCCGACTCATAGCAACCCTGTTAGACAGAGTCGGACTGCCCTATAGGGTTTCCCAAACTGTAAATCTTTATGGAAGCAGACTGCCACATCTTTCTCCCCCTGAATGGCTAGTGGGTTTGAACCGCCGATCTTTTGGTTAGTAGCCGAGTGCTAGCACTTATTAAAATTTTAGCCTTGCCAAGCCACTACAGTCACATGAAATACTGAAGTCTTGCGCCTTTGATTCTAGCATAAGGCCTTCATCGCACAGCATATATCTGGCCTGTGCTTTGCACATTGGCCTCGGCGAGATTTAACAGAGCCAGTACTTCCTTTCCTCTTCAGGCTTTCTTGTCGCTGATTTCTGTTGCTTTTGCATTGTGCCAGGGTTTTCATTTCATATTAAATCTTCATTAGCTTCAAAGGTGAGTGGACGGAGTGTCGGAACCCTGGCAGGATAACCTCTTTGAAGGTTGGGTGTAATATCAAAAGCGAACGTGGCAGCATTTTGAAGGAATTCTTTTGCCTTTTGGAATTGTAAAATAACGTTGTAATTATAGATTATTTCAGAGCAAATACTTGTTTAAGTAACAAGTGCCTGAAAAGCCAGATGCAATAGACCTAACACAAAGCAATCTCAAATAACCTTGAGGAATTCTTCACCGTTCTGCACAGACTAAGGTAAGATCTGTCAAGGTGAATTGAAAGGCATCCGGAAGCCTGGAGTTGGAGGTTCTGTGCTTTCCCTGTAGCGGTTGATGACATTGTTTGATATGTAACTAAGGCCAGACAACTGTATTTCTCATCCTTTACGAGTTTGTGATGTCCTTACACAGAAAAGAAAAGAATGTTGGAGAGACTTTGAGAATTGCCTCAAGTCACTTTTTCTAAGAGAAAACTGAACTCGTTCATGGTCTTCAACAAGTGTAACGCTTTCTTTGGTTGACATGAGATTTCAAGGCTGTATTATTTATTTTAAAAATACAGTTTTTCTTTCACCTGAAAGTTTATTGGCTAAGGTACTTTATCTCATGTATTGTCTTGGGACTGGGCTTTAATATTTCATCAGTAATAAATTGTCAAAGATGAATAAGAATCGCAAAGGTGATTTTTGCTTTGTAGACTTGTACTGACTGTGTCTGAATTTGGCTTCTACCTTTATACCTCAGGAAGGGCACAAGCGCCTAGCAGCTTAAACACTGCTTGTTGAAGGTGGCTAGTACGCCGGTGAAGGTGTGTGTGCCCCGGCTATATGACTGTGGCTTTGATGTTTCTGTGGGTGTTCGTGTCTCTCTTGTATATCCTTGATCATACTTAAGTGTCTGGTTCATGGATATTACAGGTATTTTGTTAATACTGCCATCATATACTTCTGATTGAAAGTTTCAGGAATTCTATGCTACAACACTACATCCAAAAAAAAAAAAAAAAAAGAAACCTATTGCCATGGAGTCAATTCCAACTCATAGCAACCTACAGGACAGAGTAGAACTGCCCCATAGGGTTTCCAAGGAGCAGCTGGTGGATTCAAAGTGCTATCATTTTGATTAGCAGCCAAGTGGTTGACATAACCACTGTGCCACCAGGGCTCCTCAAGACTCAATAAACCCCAGCTGTTAGATGAAACCTTGCATAAAATAATTCGTATTGGGATGTGTATGAGAAGAACATACCTTTAGTTATAATTTGACAGCCCTTTATGTTTTAAATTATACAGAGACTACATTTAAGCAATTCAATAACAGGATAATTTATTTTCATCCTGATTTTATAGACAAGGAAACTTCATCCCAAGGACAATACACAGCCTATCCACTAACCATTAGTAAAACTAGAGTCCAGTCTAGATCCTATGCCTTCTTATTTCAAGGCCAGTGTTTCTCTGACTAATCTGTGCCATTTCTTGCAATACTCCATTACAGATAAGTGTCCCAGTTAAATACCTTAGTTAAGGGCTAGGAACATCTGTACACCTAGAATGGTAATTAGATTTTGCCCTCGAGGAGCTCACAGTCACATGGAGGGAATGAAAATGACAAGGCAAGTTGTGATGTGTTATTAGAATTAGATATTATACACCCATTTCTTTGAGTTCATAGTGGAAAAAATGCATGGAAGTGACTGGAAAGGTTCCAGGAGACAAGACCTTTCAACAGTGCGTTGAAGGATAAATGAACAGGTAAAGCCCATCTCAGGTGGAGGGAATAGCGTGGTTAAAAGCATGGTGGCCAGGAATGAGTGTGGTCTGTGATCGAGCATAGGAAGAAATGATGGAAAATGAGGCTGAACAGGTGGTGTTAAAGTAAATTGTGGACTCAGGCTTTGCTTCCAGTTGACGACCTGGATTTGTAGTTGAAATGCCCCTAATTATTTAGTAAAGCTAAGTCCATTGCACACATAGGTGCATGAATACAGTAAAAAACATTTAAAATAATGTAGTCTTAGAAAATTACAGGTGTATTTAACTCCGTTTTCCCACAGTGTTTAGAACAGTTGTGCACATAGCATAGGGGCTTGGTAAATACTTGTTTTGATACGTAATATGCACTCTCTATGGGGGTGCATCCATATGTGGACACCCAAACATGCCTGTCCTACTTCCCAGGTTCTCTCTCGCTCTTCTCCATTTAACTTGGAGGTAGTTTGTATCTTTCAAGTCCATGTGGACAGAGCCCACCCTCTAAAAGAGCTTTCTGTTGTTAACCCCCATTTATTTGGTAGAATTTTTCTTTGGAAATAGTTGCTTCTTCCCTTAAGCACTTTTGGCGGCCTAATGAAATGCAGAACCCTTAATCAAAGTTATAGATGGTGGCAGTTGCAGAAACCCAAACTGGGACAAAGAGAAGAAAGAGGTAAGCAACTGACCCACATTTATAAATTACACAACCTATTAAAAAAAAAAATTTATAGGTTGTGTTAATTATCAAGTTTCTTTCTTTCTTATTTGTTTAAAGTGGTGGGTAGAATCAAGATATTTGACTCCCCAAAGGAAGTTTATCTACCTAGCATGAAGTAGCCCTGGACTTTGGTATGACTAAAGGTTTGCATTCTTTGCTCTGTGAGTTGACAGCAGTCTGGCAGAGTGTGGGAGTATCTAAGCACCCTGGAAACCATGGATCTTAGCTTTGGAATCTGCATAAGGGGCAGTAAATTACATGGAAGCTCTTTGGAAGAGACGCTCAAGTTGCAGTTGTAAACAAAGTCCAGATCGTCGATGCCATGTTTTGAAATGTATGGGAAATGGTATTCTGAGAATGCCAGTGTAAAACCAAAGATACCTTGGAAAGAAGCCAATTGCTAGCAACCATTGCTTCTTTAGTGGAATTTTTTTGGCTTTTCCAGTGCTGTGAAATCATAGAAATTAGAATGGGAAAGGTCTGTTCTATCTTGCCCATCCCTTCCCTCTCTGCCAGCATGGGAATTGTTCCTTACCTCTGATTCTCTAGTTCTTTGTCCAGTCCACTTTTGAGTGGTGCAAGTGATAAGATATTGATCTTCCCCAGCGCTGAATTTCTTTTGATTTGTTCAAGCTGTCATTCTGCACACAAACTCTTGTAGCTCCTTGTTAACATTCTTGCACCACCTGAAACTTACATGCCACCCATCTTTCAATGGAGATGGTTACTCCATTAGACAGGGTCACACCAGTCGCTCTGTGTTCACATCCCTCTGCCCAGCTCTTCTCAACGAAGACTACACTGGATACCCTCTTCAGATTTATGTGGACATTTGTGTAATACAAAGAAGGGGATTGTCTTCTTTTGAGCACAAAATTTTTCTCATGTTTCAAAATAGTATCTGACACCTCCGGCCATATCCTGCCAACAATCTTATATCTGGTTGATGTGTGCTACCTCAGATTCACTTTTAAATAAGATCCAGTGCTGGCTATTGTTGGTTTGTTTACTTTATTTATTCAGTTCTCAGGCACGACCCATAGCAGTGAACAATTGCTGGATGTTCTCAAAATTGTAAAGGAGAATATTCCCTGAGATATCAATACGCGTGCATAATTTCATCATTATTTTCTCCTGCCTCTTTCTCCCCAGTTTCTCTCTTTTCAATATACATTTCCAAGTGGAAGTAGTATAATAAACTCAGCTCTCAGTGATTTCTGAACCACTTAACCCAAGCTCAGCCACAGCATTTTGTGCTCAAAGTTAAAGATGAACTTTCCAATAAGAGATTATTAAAATTGTTAGCTAAAAGCAGAAATACTGTATATCTTATTACAGAGGGATCCCCCCAACCTCGTACACACGCACACACACACACACTCACGCATGCACGCACGCACACACCATTATTTAAATAGGGAAATCCTTCAGCCCTAAAAGCCTGTAAATCAATGGCTTCCCTTTCTAACAACAGTACCTTATTGTCTTATAGTGGGAAGATTGAGTGATTTCTTCTGTTAATTATTTTTTTGTAAAAGCTGGTTCAGTGCTCTGAAAGGTAAATTGACTAAAAGCCGGAGGAGGGGAAAAATGTCTAGGTTGTAATTTTAGGAGAGCTATCGCTGTGCTGTTAAGCAAACTCCAGCTGCACCAGGTGCACGGAATCTCTGACCTATGAAAAATTGTTTGGATTCCCCCCATTTATCTTGTTTGAGCAGTAAAGAAAATATAATTGAAGAAATGGCATTGAAGAGTATCCAGGGTTATTTGTTATCAAAAGTGGCATACTGGAGGTTTTCCACATTAAATTTAAACATAAGAAATGGCTAAATCTGTGAGTGTAGGGAGGGGGCAATTTGAGTTTTACCTTTCCTTTGAAAGCTCTGTTAGAAATTGATAGAGACAAGGCTTTATTAATTTTTTTTTAAACTCAGGCAATTTTCTGATGGCAATGAGAGGAGCGTTAAAGATTGAAAATGAGAAGTGATTAAAGATTGAAAATGAGAAGTGATTTATGTCCATACGGTAATGAAATGTGATTATTGCAATTTGCAAATGCTGGATGGTGAGAAAGAATCTCCCTCTCCCCCATCTCTGGACATAGTGGTTTTCAAAATTTGCTCCTGGGACCAGTAGCATCAGTATCACCTGGACACTTGTTAGAAATGCAAAATCTTGGCCCCTGCAGGTCAATCGGATGCATACTTAAGTATGGGAACCACTGGCCTAAGCAATATACTTAGATGGGTCCTTCTTCCCATAGAATCCGTAGTACTTTCTTCACCTGCTCAGAAATGCTTTTCTGTTTGCTGGTGCTTGAAATTTCTTCAACATGGAATAAATACTTGCAGTAAAGAAACGGTGGTAGAGACACATACAAGGTTGAGATTCAGAGTGAAGATCCTGGAGCCAACTACTTGTGTTTGGATTCTAGCTAGGCCACCTGGTATCTGTGTAACCTTGGGCACGTTTCTTAATGTTTTTCATCTTTGGGTTCTTCATCTGTAGGACAGGGATGACGGTGGTGGTGTTGTTAGGTGCTGCCGAGTTGGTTCCAGCTCACAGCGACCCTATGCACAACAGAATGAAACACTGCCCCGTCTTGCACCATCCTCACAGTTGTTGCCATGCTTGAGCCCATTGTTGCAACCACTGTGTCAGTCCATCTCATTGAGGGTCTTCCTCTCTTTCGCTGACCCTCTACTTTACCAAGCATGATATCCTTCTTTAGGCATTGCCTGGGACATAGTAAGATTTCAAAAAGAATTACTTATTATTTTCATTCTGATTAATAATAAAAATACTTTTGGAAGGGTCGATCTGTGTATTTAGTGTTGCAAAACCCCGTTGCCTTGAGTTGACTCCAGCTCATGGCTACCTACCCTGTGTGTTATAGAGCAGAACTGCTCTGTGGGTTTTTCTTGACTGTAATCTTTACAGAAGCAGATCATCAGGCCTTTCTTCTATAGTGCTGCTGGGTAGGTTTGAACAGCCAACCCTTAGGTTAGTAGTCAAGCACCAAGCTTGTGTGCCACTCAGGGACCTATTTAGTTTTATGAAAGCATGTAAGTAAATGCCATCTGGCTGTTTTCTGAAAGCAGGTTTTGATGGGCTGAAAGAAGAGAAATGATGTCAGTTTTCCGAAAGAGCAGGACGTTAAAATGTGAGCTAAGAACCGTAAATGGGTAAGGAATAATACAAAGAGGAATTTCCTTAAGTCTTGTCCAGGGCTAAGCCTTTTATTAAGAATGAAGATATGAAAACTAGAAGCTAATCCAGATCTCTTAAAACTAACTCTGCTTCCTAGGTTGCCCAGCACTGCCAGTGTTTTGAGCATGTTCAACATGTAGTTATAAAGACAGTGAGTTTCCTTGTTGTCACACATTTGTGAGTTAAGATCAGAATAGTCTACCATTTTGCAGTGTTAGCCTGAACAAAAAAGCTGTAAGGTTAAGTAGATCTCACACAGTTGCATGGAATCACTTTATAGGTTTTTGATGAGTTTAATACTTTGATGTTGTTAGTTGCCATTGGGATGACTACAAATCATGGCGAACTTAGGTGTAACAGAGCGAAACGTTCCCCGTTCAGTGCCATCTTCACGATTGTTGATATGTTTAGCCCATTGTTGAGGTTGTTGTGTCAGTGCATCTCTATGAGAGTTTCCTGTGTTTTCGATGACCCTCTTCTTTACCAAACGGGATGTCCTTTTCTAGGAATTGGTCTTTTCTGATGACCTGTCCAAAGTAAGTCAGCTGAAGTCTCACTTTCATCACTTTTAAGGAGTAATTCTGGTTGTATTTCTTCTATGACTGATTTGTTCATTATCTGGCAGTCTGCGGCATATTCAATATTCTTTGCCAACATCCCAGTTGGAACGCATCAATTCTTCTTCTCTCTTCCTTTTTCATTGTCCAGCTTTCCTCATGCATATGAGCGGGTTGAAATGGCCTTCCCTAGGCATTATTTTCAACCATTCAATTAAATTCAAACATCTTTTCTATGTGTAGTCATCCTGTTGGGCAGTGTTCCTATACAAATGTATAGAAAATAGTCGGTGATACCAAGATTCTAACATGTTATTTTCCTAAGTAGCTGTTATCTTTTAGTAGTTTGTCTGATTATTGAATTGAGAGGAGGCCGATGTGTTCCAGGATGAATTAACTATCTCTTGAGGTAAAATGTGGCATTGGTAAAGGGAGTCAGCATTTAGAGATGAAAAAATGCAGCTCCTTTGTTGAAAGCCTAAGATTTCCCAGGTAAGTAAACATGAGTAAGACATCTTTTAAAGAGACTTTAGAGTCTCTTGGAGTGAATGGAGTGGTTCCTCTTACTGAATCCATTCAGAGTTCATCGTGGCTGCTTTTTATGTTTCTTTCGTGAATTTCACAGTCGACAAGTGGACTGAGAAATGTTTCAGGTGTGCATGAGTAAAGCTGTTCCTTAAATGTGTGGGAACAAAATTCCTTTCAATTTTATCTGTGGTTTCAACACTGACTACACACTGGAACCACCTTTGGACTTAAGAAAAAATACAGGAGCTCAGGGTCTCTGGAGATTGTAACTTTGTAGGCTGTGTCTTGCCCCAGTGTGTAATAAACAGGTAGAATTTAGAAGCCCTGTTATATTCTCGATTCCTGTTACTTCACGGCCTTTTCAAGCTGTAAAACTAGATCAGTGCTCTCCAATATTCATGTGCATGAAAATCACCAGGGCATCGTGGTAAAATGGAATGGATGTGGCGTCCTTCATTTCTAGGAAGTTCAGGGGATGTTGTTGCTGCAGATTCTTGGAACACACATTGCATAGCAAAGAAGGAGATCATGGTGGCACTTTGGAAGACAGTATTATACTGTGACTGTCATTATGAAAATCCTAATGCCCAGAATCCTCATGCAGCTTAGCCTGCAGGAAAAAAAAAACCCATGTTTCTTTTCTTCTTATTTTGTAACAAACAGAAAAGAATATTACAACTTGCTAAATAACTTACCCTTTCGTTCCTTATATGATTAACTATGTATTACAAAGGCTGAGAACTACTTTGCAGTATAGAAATGACTTTGCATCCACGGTTCACCTCCTTAATGGAATTCTAGAAGTTAACGTTCTGACTGATAAAAAAGTCAGTCTTGTGGGGCAACATATAGAACAATTAGAAGTTAGAGGAAATGAGAAAGAATATATGTGTGAATATCTAGATACAGTTACAGCTACATAGTCATAATCATCATTGACTATTAACAGAAGATATCTACCTGCTATACCTAACTGTTAACAGTATTAACTTAAAATATGTTTGCAAAGCCCTGCGTATATTAAAACAAAACAAAACAAAAAACCTGTTGCCTTCCAGGTGATTCCGCCTCATAGTGACCCTATAGGACAGAGTAGAATTGCCCCATAGGGGTCCTTTATAAATAGTAGTTATTAGAGTTATTATCACAGTTATTATTATTGCTGTCAATTATTTCAATGCTTCTTTCTTCTAAGATCTTTTTAAGGCAACTCTCTCAGTAATGGTTACAATATTTAAGGAATACACAATATTATATATATGCAATATTATAACATTTAAGGAAAATGCATACGAAATATACAATATATACCATGGACTGCCAAAAGAACAAACAAATCTGTCTCAGAAGAAGTTCAGCCAGAATGCCCCTTAGAAGGGAGGGTGATGAGACTTCTTAATATTTTGGATATGTTATTAGGAGGGACCAGTCCCTGGAGAAGGCCGTCATGCTTGGTAAAGGGGAGGATCAGCAAAAAGGAGGAAGACCCTCAACAAGATGGGTTGACACAGCGGCTGCAACGATGGGCACAAACATAACAACTATTGTGGGGATGGTGCAGAACCAGGCAGTGTTTTGTTTTGTTGTACATAGGATCTTGCTGAGTCAGAACCGACTTGATGGCACCTAACAACACCACCAAACCAAAACCAAACCCAGTGCTGTCGAGTCGATTCCGACTCATAGCAACCCTATAGGACAAAGTAGAACTGCCCCATTGAGTTTCCAAGGAGCGCCTGGTGGATTCAAACTGCTGACCCTTTAGTTAGCAGCCATAGCACTTAACCACTACGCCACCCGGGTTTCCCAACAACAAGGAAAAGATAATTCTGAAAAGGGAAATTCCAAGAGAGAAGCAAAATCTTTTAAGGGGTAGAACAGAAATGAAATCTCATTAAGACTTTTTTTTTAAGCAAAAATTCTCTTTGTTTTAAGTAAACATATCCAAAGAAATACTTTTTCCTATTCATTGATAATACTCTAGCATTTCATTAATCCTAGCAAAGTCTCTTTAAATTTACTGATGCATGTATTCCATTTTCAAACATCTCATTAGGTCCTCTTTATGGATTAACTGCTCGTGTTCACTAGTGAAAACCCAGTTCCAACTGACAGACGTAATGGATTATAACTCTTCTTTATTGTCATCTGAACTGGTTAAACTAATGTGCCATCTACTCTCTCTATTGTTCTGAGAGAGTTAAAAAAAAAAAAAAGAACAAAAACAAATCCCACACGCAGAAAAGAATTGGCTTTCAGAGGCAATGCCAAATGTTTTGTGTGAACTTGCAGCTTGGATGAGCTTAACTTCCTGTCTGTCTGTGACTAGTAACCAGGCACATACTAGGGGAAATGACATTTGGGAAAGAGGCATAATGAGTGCGATATGCTTTAAGCATAGGTATAGCACAGTTTTGATAAAGACATTTCAGAGAAAGATGGATCTGATTCTATTGAGGTTTGACGTTTGTTCAGCCTTAATGTTGTGAAAAACACAAGGTTATGGAGTGGGGAAGAAAAGTCATCCCGTATACTTTTCCTAGTTAGGTTCCCAGAATTCTTCTTCTTCATCATCACTGCTCAGCTTCAGATTGTATTTGTCAGTTCTGTGTATCATCAAAACAAAACCAAAAACGCCCAAACCAGTTGCTGTCTACCACATCTTTCTCCCACGGAGTGGCTGGTGGATTCGGATCTCCCGCCTTCCGGTTAGCAGCCGAGTGCTTAAACTGTTGCGCCACCAGGGCATTTTCTACATATCATAAACCAAGCAAATTACTTATTGAAGATGGTATTATACCAACATCACAAGCAAATCCACCTAAAATTTATTGTAGAATTTGAAAAAATGAAAAAGAAGTGGTATTTAATCAACGTGCATTTTCATTTCTGGAATTTCATTCTCACGTTTCCCCTCTCCGCTTAGCAGGAGTCTAAGGTATAATCTCAGTTCACCTTCCTTGGCCTTCACAGCTGTATATGAAATTTTTCAATTATGCCGATGAAGAAGCACATCATGTTGTGAGTGACCTCCTCCAAAATAGGAAAAGCCATTGGTTAAGCACAGCTAAGTTTATTAGACTTACTACAGGAAGGGATAATGTCAACTTGAGGAGTCTTAGTAGCCACTCAAGAGGAAGGCAGGGAAGAATATTTATAAATTAAAAAGCCTGAGTGGAAAGCGAGGAACTGATTAGGACTGGGAAATTATTGGAATAAAAATTTTGGTCTGGCAGACACTGTCAAATTGAGGGCCTGCCTGCAAGTATTGGTGAGCTGTTAGTCTTGCTGGTAAGTAAGCGTTTTTACTTGATTCTCAGTCTTATCTTCCAGAGACAAAAGGTAAATATTTTATTTTGCCTGGTCCAAGAATTCTTTAGCACAGAGACGGAGCGTGTGATGGTTACATTTCTCAAACTTAATGATGGAGAAATGGGATGTATTAGTTTCCTACTACTGACATAAAAAATTACTGTAATCTTAGTGACTTAAAACACACATTTACCATTTTATAGTTACATAGGTTAGAAGTCCAACATGGGTCTTACTGGGCTAAAATTAAGGTGCCAGCAGGACTACATTCTTTTCTGAAGGCTCTAGGGGAGAATCCATGTCCTTGTCCTTTCCATTTTCTATAGGTTGCCCACGTTCCCTGACAAATGGCCTCCTTCCTCTATCTTCAAAGTCGGCAAAGTTGTGTCTCTCTGACCATTCTTCTCTAATTACATTTCCGTTTTCCGCTTTTAAGGACCCCTGTGATTACATTGGAGCCCTGTTGGTGCAGTGGTTAAGAGCTCAGCCGCTAACCTAAAGTTCAGCAGTTCGAATCCACCAGCCGATCCATGGAAACTCTCTGGGGCAGTTCTCTGTCCTTTAGGGTTGCAGTCAACTTCATGGCAATGATTTGGATTTAGTTTTGGTGATGACATTGTGTCCACCTGGAAAATCCAGGATAACCTTCCCATCTCAAGGTCTTTAACTTAATTACATATGCAAAGTCCCTTTTGCCATGAAAGGTAACATATTCACAGGTTCCAGGGATTAGGACAAGGACGTCTTTGGCATTGTGTTGCTTCCCACGTGGGAAATGGATCCCACAGAGATTGCAGAAACCTTGCCCTCTTGCAGCCTTTGACTTCCAGAACATCCTCATGACGCAGATAATTTTCTGATATTTAGTAAGTAGTCAGCAATTACATTCACAAAACAAGTGAGAATTTTAGAGCTTTTTTTTTTTTTTTTTTCCTAGGAATAAGGACAAATCTCAGTGAGGTCTGTTTGACAATGTTAATATACTTTGTTCTTTTTAAAAAGTCTTTTCTCTGATGATACTTTAGGGAACTATTCTTCTACTCATTGTATGCTAGGTAGCCCCAAGAGGACATGGGAAACCTACTTTAGATGATTATGCAAATATAACTAAATATGTGAGCACCTCTTCGTACTTTTTATCCTCTGTAATCTAATGTCTCCCTTGACAGAATGCTATTTCAAATTATCTTCAGTGAGAAATGGCTTGCATTTAGCTTTTTATGTCACCCTGTCATATAGATCATTCTCAGTAATGCTTTACATAAATTAGGAATCCTCCCATCTTTCAGGCACACTGAAAATAGTACTCACCAAATTAAAGGCATCAACAGCAGCGTCTTTGCATACTTTGAGAAGCACCAAAGACATGATAGATCTCAGTGCACCACCTTAGTCATTGAAAATGAAAAGCACCTGCGATTCAGGGGTGACACTTCTTCTTCTCCCGCTTTCATTACCATAATGTCTTGAGCCATGAAAAATAATCTCATTAAGCCACACACCACCTCATTACTCTTTTGTGGCTCTTATGGAAGGTACTGGTAAGGGAAGGTGAAAGCATCTGCTTTGTTTCTGATTGCCAGAAGAAGCATTTTTCTATGGTAGTTTGGATAAGATGAGAATAATCCACTGTTGAACTTAAAACGAAGATGAACTCCGTTTTAAACTTTTGTGTATCTGGGGAAAAAAAAAAAAAACAACAATATATATGTACTTGGCCTAGGAATTTATTTTCTTTCCCTCTTTCTTCCTCCCTCTCTACTTTCCTTCCCTATTTCTCATCTTCCTGTATTTCGGTTTTTCTTTTTCCCTGTCTTTCTCTTCTCAGCCCTAGGAGTTTAAATGACAGATATTTTAAGAAAACCACTTGATCGCTGTGTCATGGGGCCAACAACATTTGTGTCATAGAGCAGTTCTTCCAAAACAGGAAAATGACATGGACCAGAATGTGGGCCATATGATTCTCTCCATGGTGAAAAATTGGAAATTACCTAAATGCCCATCCAATAGAGACGAGTTAAAGGCTTTATGGAAACAATGCCATGTGTGTATATGCTTGACCTGGAATGTTTTGTTGCAGACTCATGCAGTCCCTTTGTGGTGTATTTATAACATTTCTTGATCCGGGAACTGGTTTTACTTAGTTCACAGTAGATATGAAAATACCGAGGAAAGAGCATACAAAGAGCCTTTCACTAATGACATAGGCACTTTTCTGTATGTACATTTTATTTCAAGTAATATTCAAAAAATGATATGTTTTTTGCTGAGAAGAATGTGAAAGGCTATATAAGACTTAATAATAATAGGATGGGACTAGTGGAAGGGCTTTTTTTCCTACTTTATACACATCTGGATACTTTGACATTTTTATGAGCAGCATGTATTTTTACTGTCTGAAAAAAAAGGGAAATAAAAATTAGGGAGACAGGTCTTCAATAAATCTGTTTAAAACAAAAACCACAATGAGATGCCACTACAAAAATAAAATAAAAATGGAGCACAGTAATGCTAGCCTCTCTTTCATCCATATAGCAGAAACATTAAGGAAATAGGAGAATTTCTCTTGTAAATATGGAAAGATGTTATTTCTCTTATTGCACAGAAATCTTGCCATTATGATTGTCAGGTCGCATTAGTAGTCAGAAAGAAGTGAGGGACAATCTTTAGATCAAGGGTAATGTATGTAAGTTGGGTTTCCTACTCTTTGCATCCCCAGAACCTAGCGGAATGCCTGGCACTTAATTGTCGCCTGTTACATTTGTTGGAGCCCTGGTGGCGCAGTGGTTAAGAGCTCAGCTAACCAAAAGATCTCCAGTTGAACCCACTAGCTGCTCCTTGCAAACCTTATGGGGGGCAGTTCTCCTCTCTCCTGTAGGGTTGCTATGAGTTGGAATCAACTTGATGGCAATAGGTTTGGTTTTTCGTTCTCTTTTTAAATACATTTGTTGGATGAATAGATAGATGGAGCAATGGGAATATCTCAGCCTCCCTCAGCTTTCCTTGGCAAATATTTTTGCTTTCCCTTTAAAGTGCTTAGATATTTATGTTTGTAAAAAAATGATAGGGCTCTTCCCCTTTCCTCATAGAAACTAGGAAACACTACATGGGTAATGTGTGTTAAGGGCTTTGGTGGACCTCTAGTCAGGAGGGAGACCTTTCATTCCAATGTAACATCTTAGAGAATTAAGACTGTTCCTATTGTCATTGCTTTCTTTTAAGATCCAGCACTATAACTTGGACATGTGGACAGTTAAGACTGCTGTTTAATCATAAAAATGAAGAAGCAGTAAATATTGTTTTTCCCAAAAGAGGCAGCTATCGTAAATAGAGCACTTAATCAAATAAGGCATTTACTAATCCAATAGACAAAAGAAAGCATCCATTTGGGCAGCCTTTTCAACAGATAAAAACAGGCTATTCAGGAGATTGTGGTGTGGGGGCAATGCTATAAAATAATTATCCTACAGTTTGTCTGGATTCCTTTTGCCTGTATTGCTAGAGTTGTTATTTTCTATTTGAAGAAGGTTTTCCCTAAAGAACCTATTTTTTAATTGGGTAATAAAAAAAAAAATAGAGAGTAAATTATTTCCAGTGCTGGACTGTAGTAAAGGAGAGAGGTCATGAATAATCAGCACATCATCACCCAATTCTGCTCAAAATTTACATCTCTTTTAGCGCCAGCTCCTTTCTACCCAGAAGAAGTAGGCGATGGCTAACGCTGTATTTTGCAGGAGTAAAGATACAGAAGCACTTTCTATTCAGCAAAAATCTGTAAGCGCTTCTTCAGCCTCTGATAGTTTTTTTTTTTCTTTTCCCCTCAGACAAGACATCAGCCAGACTCACTCTTCCCCTTTGGTTGCAATCTTCAGGCGTTTCTCTGTGTGACCCACAGCTGTGGAATTCAGACTGAATTCTTCAGCACAGTGTAGAGACAGGGCATTGGAACATTGAGAAATTTAAGCTTGATGTCAAAAAATATTTTTACCAGGTTTTTTTTTTTTTTCTTTTCTTGGTATGGTGGCTTTATCTCCTTGGGGACTGATAGGAAAAGCCCCAGTGCACGAGCCATGTAAACACTAATTTGGAGAGCAATTCTCATTTAGTATGTATTAGACTGAGTAGACCCTCAAGAAAGCGTAGTCCTGAGGGTATTTAGCCTGTTTTGTCTACTCTTATTTCTGTTATTGGTTATACTTTACTCCTGAAATCTACATTTTGGCATTTGATCATTGTACTGGAGGGTTCCCAAGACCACACCCAGGTTTGATGACTCAGTAGGACTTGCAAGACTCAGCATATTGTTGTACTCATAGCTATGATTTATTACAGTGAAGGATACAGGGCAACTCTTTTCTGCATAATCACATTCTAAATTACAACTGTCTCAACTCACTTACCGTAAACATTGTTGCTTCATATAAGACAGACATTCCTGAAAACTTTGATAATACTTAACATAATGCTGAGAACTTAGTGTACCTTTCAGTTGTTTTTCCTCCCTGACCCCTTACCCCAACGTGTAATCCCCTGCCAAGTTCTGTTTAGTCTACATCTAAAATATATCCTCAGTCCATTCAGTTTCTTTCTCTCCGGCCCACTTTCATCTTTAGCCTGGATTGCTGCAGTATCCTCCAAGCTGGTTTCTCTGTTCAACATTCGCCTTCCTCTAATCCATACTCAAAGAGCCCTGGTGGCACAACGATTAAGTGATTGGCTACTAACTCAAAGATTGGCAGTTTGATCCCACCCAGGTGCTCTGCAGGAGAGAGACCTGGCGATCTGCTCCCATAAAGATTACAGTGTAGAAACCCCTGTGGGACAATCCTGCTCTGTCACATGGAATCACTATGAGTCTTAATGAACTCTAGGGCACCTAACAACGACAACCCATACTGTACAAAGCAGCCTGAGAATTTTACTTAAAACAGGATAACATTACTCCTTTACTTGAAATTCTTGCATGACTTCACGTTGCTGTAAACTACAAAGTCTGTAATATGGCATTAGGTAGCCCCTGGCTACCTCTCCAGCCCTGTCTGGAACTTCTCACTGTTACTTTGCAGCTACACTGACCTTCTCTCGTTTCTTCAAATTCACCAAGCTTGTTCCATCCACAGGTCTTTGAAAAGCTACTCCATACACTGGGAATACTGATGTTCTTTTCTCACTGTTATGCAAACTCCTGTTAATTCTTTAGGTCTTACTTTACAGATAGGATGATCGTATAGTTTATTCTCTAAAACAGGACACCAATTAGAGTAAAATAAGATGTTATTTATAATTTTATTAGGTCAGTAGGTATCCTGGAAAATACAGTCATCATGCTAATTGGTCTCTTTCTTGGAAGAAATTGTCTTGACCCCTTTCTTCTAAATTGGATCAGTCTCTATAACAACCTATTATTTTCTTTCATACAACTCATCCAGCAGTCATTAATTATATACTAATTTATGTGATTATTTGTCTAATATCTTTTTCCCCCGCCATGCTGTTAAATCTTACAAGTTCAAGGACTGTAGAGCCAGCACCCAGCAGTGCCAGTAGACACTCTATAAATAGCCCCTAAATTTATAGTTATGTAAGAGCAGTGCTTCCAAACGGCGTTTTTTTTTTTTTTTTTTTTTTTTTTTAATCTGTCTCTTCTTCATTCCATTTGCTTTTTGATTTCCCACTGAAGTTGTATTTCGGACGCTCTCAATAAGTCCCTGAGCTTATCTTTCCGTTATAATCCTACTGAATATATAAGGAATCAATTTGGTAGTGCAATGCTTCTCCTCTGCAAAAAAAGCTCCAGCCCATTGTTTTGATAGCAATTGCATTATAAATAAAATGGGCACTCCCCAAATATCATTTTATTCTTTTTGTTTTATTTCATTTTTTTTAAGCAGGAATACTAGTAATTTAAAAAAGAAAAACAGTTATCAATTAATTCATTTCATCCTTGCAGGTACGAATTTGCTGGACCTCTTATAAGTGGTCAAACACAAAACAGATTTCTAAAAGCAAAGCAGTATACTCCAGATGCGAGGGAGAATCTCAGCCGCTTGCCAGCCCTCTGAGAGGTGGTGCACACACACTGCCACCTTCTTCAAAGGCCTGAACAGGACAAATAGGTCTACAAGTTGTGTACAGAATGAAAACTTGCCTCCGCTGCTATCATCCGACCTTCCTCTTATTCTACCCTATTCTCTAGAGACTGAGAGCTTTGATTTTTCACTAGGTTCAGCCCAAAGAGTTTGCATATCCATTTTCAAGCCCCATATTTTCTACTATAAAGTCAGTCTCTACATCTGGGCAACACATATTCACGTGCATACATATGTCAAAGGTTAGTAAAAAGACAATCTTTGTCTTTTTAAGGAATAGAAAAAAAGAAACTTGGAATTGAGACTTTTAACTGCAGAATAAAGGCTTTTCATTGATCCTAATTCAATACAGCAATTTAAATTTGAAATTCTGAAAGCTGGGTTGAGTGCTTACCCAGTAGGGTTACTCTTACCCAGTAGGGTTCCTCTTTGCCAGCAGAATGATCCTCTAGTATAGGGTCTGAGAGATGAGAAGCTAACTTTTTCTGAAGCTTCACTAGCCAGATCGTCTTAGACCTGTGACCCTAGGGGAAGTTGAATAATTGTGTCTGAGTGTAGTCAGCTTGGGGATTTGCAGAAATGTCTCCCTCATGATAAAAACTGTGTGAGGAGAAACTGCCTTTTTTTTCTCTTTTCCTTAGGATAGGGTTAATACAAATGGGATGGCTGGGGTGGTGTCAGCCCTCTTACAACCATGAGTAGCTAAACCTGATGACTGCGAACTAGAAAGATGGAAAGAGCTGGGTATTTAATGACACCATCCAGTGGTTGCACCAACCATGTGAACTAATGCATATCCTTATAGTTTAAGCCACTTTTATTTGAGAATTTGTTTCTTACAACACCAACAACAGCAAAAATAAAATATAAGCAGTCAAAAAAACATGCTGATAAGTTGGGAAAAAAATATAAAGAATTAAAAAGCATTTTAAATAAATTTATCTGTAAGACACTAATTGTGTGTATATGTTTGTGTGTATATTCTCCTGATATATGACTTAGCCAGTATCTGAAGATAGGAAAATATTTTTACCGCTGTGGTTAACAATCAAGGTATTTGTTTTCCTAGGTCACACTAACAACAACTAATGGGAAATTTTGTTAGTCAAGCACACTTCCTCCTTCATTTGCTTTTCACTTCCTTCTTTTATAGGCTTAACTACAGATACCAATATCATGTTTGCTAATGGTTAATAAAACAAAGCCATACACTCATGTCTAAACCAAAACCCATTGCCGTCGAATCGATTGACTCACAGCGACCCTATGTTTTTCTTTGAGTCATTCAAGTGAAAAAGATACTAGTATGAAGGTTGGTTTTTATCAAGCTGGCCTATAGGCATCATCTGAGTAGTTGATGCAGAGTCTCTAGACCAAGCTCATGGAAAGAAATAACATTTTGACAGTTTTGTAGGTATTCTACCACCATCCCCATCTACAATTGACTATAATTATGATGACTTACAAACCCTCCCAGTTAAGTGTCTCTATTGGGGATGGTAGATAGGAAAAGTAGAATTAGAGGACCTGTAATTGCCACTGACCTTGGCTTCAGAGTTATTTGTCTTTGCATCTTATCTTGTGTGTGCATGTGTGTGCGTGTGCACGCGCAACGGAGGAGGTACTAATGTCTTCTGATACATAGCACATCTATTTATTAGCACTGGAAGTGTCCCCAGGAGACAGCCAGCCTTACGGATATCTTGGCATCAGTAATACAACTTACAATATTCTCTTAAATCACCAGAAATAAGTATCAGGATTATGTAATCTTAAGAATGTCAGGCAAGACCTGCTATAAAAAAGCCAAGACCTTTTATTTAAAAAAAATAATAAATAAAATACTCATAAATTAAAAGGGAACAGAGTCCATTTAATCATGACAAAGATGCTGCTAAAAAAATATAATGAAAGAAGGAAACTGGGAGAGAACTGTTTTCAGAAATGAGATGTTTGCATGTCTCCTATTTATGCCTTAAAACAAAAAAATCATTGCTGTGAAGTCAATTCTGACTATAGCAACCCTATAGGACAGAGTAGAACTGCCCCACAGGGTCTTCAAGGAGTGGCTGGTGGTTAGCAACCTGAGCTCTTAACCACTGCGTGACCAGGGCTCCATTTTCACCTCATTAACTTAAAATGCTTTCAAAATAAACATTTTACAGAGGGGGAATTGACAGTACTTGGTCCAGCATCGTTCCTGTCTTCACCAAAACTGGAAGTGGTTCAGCAGATACTGGACTAGAATGAAGAGGTCTCTTACAGAATCCCTGTGCAGGCTAAGATCACCTGGGTTCCTATTCCAGAAACAAATTAAAGAGAAAACGTGTCTAATGTTTACGGAACTTCTTGAATGCAACCTTGCACAAAGATACACAATGAAGACCGTTTCAGGAGTCCAGAAAGGAAACCGGGGAGTCTGCATTATCCTGTGCAAATACGGCCATTCTTTATGCCTGCTTGCAACTTCTGGACTGGACTCTTAGTGAAATGCGAGAAATATTGATCTTAATTTTGCCTTGTAAATAATGGATTTGAGCTGGAAAGCTTTTGCTCATGTGTACACCCAGGCACGCACTGATCAGCCTTTGTATGATTGCTTTCTGCTCCATTACTCTTCTTCTAGGTGTGTCTTGAAAGACCCTGCACTTCCAAATGTTAAAGCCTGATGTTCAAGGGAGTTTGTTCTATTTCTGCTATGTTGAGTGGCTTACTGAAAACTAGATCTTCATCTGATTTGCCTGTCATTATCCCATATAGACCAAAGTCAGATTTTGAAATTTATACAGAATCTACATTCTTACGACACACTAGGAGTTGGGTTTCTTTGGGCCATCTACTAACTTGATGACTATTCAGCTGTCTGATGGTGGCATCTCATCTTGGCTCTTCAAATGCAGGAGGCATTAGAATCCTCCATTAATGTCCTGATTTCCTTGTGTCCTCATTATTCCTTACTCTCTGAGCATTCTTACTAGCCTATCTCTTCTTCCTTTTTCACTCCAAAAGAATAGTGAGGAGTTGGAAACTATGATCTTGAAGACATTGAAGACAGTATACAAAAACAAAAAAAAACAAACCCATTGCCTTCGAGTCGATTCCAACTCATAGCAACTCTATAGGACAGGGTAGAACTGCCCTATAGAGTTTCCAAGGAGCGCCTGGTGAATTCGAACTGCCAACCTTTTGGTTAGTAGCAGTAACACAATCACTGTGCAACCAGGGTTTCTGGGAGACAGTATGGTGCCCCTCAAATCATCCCATCCTGTTATTAGTTCATTTACAAAAGCTGCGTTTAGAGCACCTCCTCAGCAAAGTTGCTGTGTGTTAACACTTTGTGTTGCTGCCTACTCTGAGCAGTCAAGAACAGAGAAATGAGGGTGCTTCTGTATGCAGCCCAAAGCCTGCTCCTCAAGGCTGCAGTCTTCCTCATCATTCCAAGATCCATCATGTTGTCTCTACTTTGAGTAAGACACTTTTCTAGGCACTAGGGACGTAGCGTCTTAAAAGGTACCTGAAGTAGGAGAAAGTGTTAATATCTCATTGCCTTGAGTTCACCTACAATAAGAAATTCTGCTGCGGATGTGGAGGATTTTATTAACCTCAGAAAGAATAATCATCACCATCCTCTTTAGCCACCGCTGACTAATTAGACCAAGCTCAATCCAGATGGTCCCTCCTCGTGGGGCAGAGTCCTCTTTCACCTGGACAGTGCTCTCCCTGACCGTCATCTCCTCCATTCCCTCATCTGGCATTCTCTCCATTCCTCCCACTGAATGTTATCTCATGCCAGCTCTCTGGCTTGCTTGTGCTGAGAATATCATCTGGGTGTTGACAAGTACTGCTTCCACTTGTTCCGCTAGCCCAAGGTCCCACAGATGGTGTTCCCTTTTGCAGTCGTGACTCCCCAAGGACCTGACACAGACTGTTACAGGACATACAGTCCCTATATCTTCTCTTGTATTAAAAACACATGACAGTCATTGTAATAAATAGTGACTTCTTAGAAAGAGTCTTGGAAGAGACAAGTGTATGTGGATCTGGGGTGCAGAAGAGGGCTTGCCTAGCATGGTTACAGACTTCTGGAGGAATAGGTCTCTCAATAATTTGGGATGAGGCCATGAAAGCCATGCAAGATTAAGTTACATATGTGAGTTATCCACTACCATCCTGACCCCCAGCAGCAAGTCTGAAAAGGAAGAGAAGGCATAGATACTAGTTATTGGACTTGGAAGAAGAAGACTTGGTTTCAAGTGATGTCCACACTTTCTCTACTCAAAATAAGACTTGAGCCTAGCAGACTTAACATCAGCTGCAAGATTGTTAGGGATGTAGATTCTTTACACGAACCCCAGAACTTTACTGAATCAGAATCTGCATTTTAACAAGATTTCCAGGTGATTCTTATGCACGTTCAAGATTGATACGACTTACCTATATCGGGTGGCTTTGAGTTGGAATGGACTCCATGGCAAAGGGGTTTGTTTTCGGTACTAATAGAGGCTGAAGTGACTTTATAATTCAGGCTCTTGGAGTCTCAATATCCTTATCTACAAAATGAGAATTTTATTAGCTATCTCAGTATTATTGCAAATATATATGTGTGTGCATATATATATATACTTTATATATATATGTGTGTGTGTGTGTGTGTATATATATATTTGACAGCACTTATGAAAATATAAAGCATTTTTAAAAACAATACATGAACAGAGGAACATCTGGCCTGGCTTTGGAAGCCAAGAATTCAGACTTCCTACAAACAACGTCATTTGCAGCAGCAGCAGCAATGTCAGGGCAAGTGATGGTAGATGCTTTCGCCATGATGGGGAAAGGAGGAGCAAAAAGAAGCCCAAGGTTGGGAGTGAATTGGGGGAGAGTGGTGGTTTGTATGATAGAAAGCAGGTGGGATAAGATAAAAGAATATTGGCTCCCACAGAAAATTAACTCTATACCCTAGTTAGTATGTTAGAATAGTCTGAAGTTCTATGGATCGTGTAGGCAAGCAAAAAAACAAAATAAACCCTCAGAGATACTCGTGGATTCAAGCTGAGCTTGAATTATGGTTCATACATTGACTTGGGACAGATTTGGCCAACTGGCATTAAAGAGCATAGGACGTTGACCTGCCAATGATAATATGTATTTGATAATTAGAAATATTTAACCAATATCCCCCAATAGGTGAAAGAAGAGGTGTCAAATAATTAAACCTATATTTTTTTTTTCCATAAAGATGGGTGTTCATGTGGTAATGAAATTTGCTCAAATGTTAAACTGTTTCCAGGATTTGATATTTTTTATTCACAACTTTTTTTTACAGGTTCAGAAATCACATTATCACAGTTGATTCATTTTCTAATTTTTATCTTCTTTTCTAGTTATAACTCTGACCAGCTTTTAGCACTTCTTTCTTCTCTGCAGAAAAATATTATTACATGTCACTATGTATTTCTTCTTGATATGCTGAGCTGGAGTGTGTAAAAATAATATCTGCGTGAATATAATTTGCCGAGTTTAGAGTTTTGACATATGTAACTCAAAGATTTAGCTTTATTATTATGTTGTTGTCGGGTGCTGTTGAGTCAGTTCATCGCGACCCTACATACAACAGAACGAGACGCTTCCTGGTTCTGCACCGTCCTCATGATTGTTGTTATGCTTGAGCCCATTGTTGCAGCCATTGTGTCAATCCATTTCATGGAGAGTCTTCCTCTTTTTTGCTGACTTTCTACGTTACCAAGCAAAATGTCCTTTTTCAGGGACTGATCCCTTCTAAATAACAAGTCCAAAGTATGTGAGACAAAGTCTCGCCATCCTTGCTTCTAAGGAGTATCTCGGCTCTACTTCTTCCAAGACAGATTTGTTTGTTCTTTTGGCAGTCCATGGTATATTCAGTATTCTTTGCCAACAACCATCATTTAAAGGCGTCACTTCTCTTCGGTCTTCCTTATTAATTGTTCAGCTTTCACATGCATATGAGGTGATTGAAAACACCATGGCTTGGGGCAGGGGCACCTTAGTCTCAAGGTGACATCTTTGCTTTATTATAGATGTGCAGATTTAAATGGACTACAAGGAGGAGAAATACAATATTTAAAGTTTTCTGAGCATTCTAACTTTACTTAAATAATTTTGATTAATTAAGGGGTACAAATAATTCATTTTATTTAATGAGGTTACTTTCACACCTTCTTCCATTTTATCATATTTCAGACTTGATGTTGAAATTGTACCTCAAAGAAGATAGACTAGAGATTACAAATTTTGATCTTCCAAACTGTGGTGATACAAAAACCAAACCATTGACCACCAAGTCGACCCCAACTCATAGCAACCCCTTTACTTTTTAAGAAATAAAGAACTGAAACCCCTCCACTGATATATGTTGAATGCTGAATCAAAAGATGATAATAACTGGTAAACCTTAACTATTTTTTACTATTGCATACTGAGGTAATAAGAAGTTACACATGTTTTTAGGAATTATGAGTAATATTGCCCTTCAAGGAGACATCTTCTTGCAGGTTATTTTATTTTTTTAGTTATTATTGTGCTTTAAGTGAGAGTTTACAAACCAAGTCAGCCTTACACTTTGCTGTATACTCTTAGTTGCTCTCCCTCTAATGAGACAGCACATTCCTTCCCTCCACTCTCTATTTTCATGTCCATCTGACCCCCTCTGCCCTCTCATCTCTTCTCCAGACAGGAGCTGCCCACATAGTCTCATGTGTCTACTTGATCCAAGAAGCTCACTCTTCACCGGTATCATTTTCTATCCCATAGTCCAGTCCAATCCCTGTCTGAAGAGTTGGCTTTTAGGAATGGTTGCTGTCTTGGGCTAACAGAAGGTCTGGGGACCATGACCACGGGAATCCTTCTAGTCTCAGTCAGACCGTTAAGTCTGGTCTTTTTATAAGAATTTGGGGTCTGCATCCCACCGCTCTCCTGATCCATCAAGGATTCTCTGTTGTGCTCCCTGTCAGGGCAGTCATCGGTTGTAGCCGGGCACCATCTAGTTCTTCTGGTCTCTGGCTTATGTGGCCCTTTCTGTCTCTTGGCCTCATATTTACCTTGTGTCTTTGGTGTTCTTCATCCTCCTTTGCTCCAGGTGAGTTGAGACCAGTTGATGGATCTTAGATGGCCACTAGCTAGTGTATAAGATCACAGACACCATTCTCCAAAGTGGGATCTTGCAGGTTATTTTTGATGAAAATGAATTTTTCCATCACTTGCTTCTTGGGTAGCAATAGCAAATACTGCCACTTTTTCAGATCAGGATACAATTTAGCTGTCTTAATTTTCCACGGCTATATTTTATCCCTATTCATAGGGTCAGTGTGAGTTGAAATCTACTCGATGGCACACAACAACAACAACAACAACAACAACAACATACCTTATCCCAGTATGTGGGGCTGATCATGAAAGATAGATGTGGTGTCATTTGGCTTAAAAAAGTTCCCAGAGTAAAGACACCACCAACCTCAGTTCCAGAGATTGTATTTCCTAGAGAGGATCTGGAGCTGAGTGAGGCATGAGAGTGGCCAGGTGGAAGAATAAACAGGAAGTGGTCATATTCCTTTAAGAGCTACCACAAGTTCATAACATTGTAGAGCTTGAAATGACCTGCTACATTTAGGAAATTGAAGGCTATAGAATATAAATTCTTGTCCAAGTCCTCGCAGCTAGTTAGTGACTGAGGTAGGATTATAGTTCTCTAGAATATTTATCCACTTCAGTATTTTTTAGTGTAAACTATTTTTGATTGTCCAGTTATGTATCTTCAGACAGATACACATATTCACACACATACATTATTGCACTGGATTTGGTCACATTCTCCGAAAGACCCAAAAGACCACATTATAGAAACATAATAGCTTAGAATGGAAGACTAAGCTGTAATTATCCCTTCAGTTTAAGGTCAGTTTGAATAAGCTCTCTCCCTAGCAAAGTTTGGGACCATTTACATCATTTTCAGATAGGTACTTTTTAAGGAAATATAAAAAAATATTAATATTTCTGAAGAAGGCAACAGAACCTATTTTAAACGTATTCAGATATATTGATTTAATTTCAGTGTTTTTGAGGTCTCTCAGCAGTTAAAACATTAAAGAATATTTCGTACACCTTCCTTCTTTGTAATTACTTGTGTTCTGAAATTCTTTCTCTCCGTATCCTCCTCTTCCTCCTCCCGTCTTCTTCATCATTTTTTTTTTTTTCCCTTAAAACTATGGTGTAGAAGTGACCAGCCAGGGATAAACATCTTTATTTTAAGAATGATAGGGTCTGAACTCACGTAGAAGGGAAATAAAAAGGTCAGAACATGCTTTAGGAAGGAAAACGTGCATTAGAGACACCACCTTCGTGTGAGTGACTTTGTCACACTGTGTTAAATTACCATTATCGGGAAGTTAACTCTGGACAGTTAGCCCCAGTGATAATGCTTTCTGTTCATATTTAGCTACTGATTTACACAGCTACTGATTTACACTCTGATTATACAGTCAGAGTGTTTCTAGAATGTGTTATTTAGTGGAGAAAATAGAAAACCATAACTCATGTTTCCTGCATTAAATTGAAGTGTATGGATAACTATTGAACATTACAATACCACCACAATTTAAAACTCAAATACACCCATGGGACTTCTTAAAAAAATCCCACAATGTAATCAACATTTAGGTTGGTAGTTAGGAAGATTGAAATTGTTGTTGTTGTTAGCTACCCTCAAGTTGCCTCCAACTCATGACGACCCCATGTAACAATGGAATAAAATGCTGCCCAGTCCTGTACCATCCCCAGGATCAGGTGCTGATTGAAACACTGGGATCAATAGGCTTATCCTTGGCTGGCCTTTGAAAGTAGATCACCAAGCCTTTCTTCCTAGTCCAACTTAGCCTGGAAGCTCTGGTGAAGTCTCTTCAGCCTTGTATCAACACACAAGCCTCCACTGACAGATGAATGGTGGCATTGGCTGGGAACCGAACCGGGTCTGCCTAATGGAAGGCCAGAATTCTACCACTGAACCACCAATGTCCTCTTAGGTGGAGAAAGAGATAAGTTTTTCTGGATATCTAGATACCTCTACATATAGAGGTATCTATGATATCTAAGACATAAGCCCATGAACTCAAGTTTTTAAAAAATGTTTTGAATTTACAAACAGCAAAGCGTATAGTTATGGATTTTGAAAAATGGGTAGTGCCATGTAATTAGAGAGTAGTTCTGTCATCCTCAAAAAATCTACCTCACGGTACCACTTCGTAGTGGAATGCTCTCTCTCTTCTTCTTTTTATAATGATATACATACAACAGAACATACAATATTTCATCAGTTTTTACTCCCACAATTCAGTGACATTGATTACATTCTTCAAGCTTTTCAACCATCCTTGCCGTCTTTTCACAAATTATCCCGCCACCATGAACATATATTCAAAGCATTCTCAGCGACGCCCCCCACACTTTCCCCCTCCCTCCTAACCCTGTTAATCACTAATTACTGATGGTTTCTCTAGAATTGTTTATTTCGTAGAAGTGATATACAATATTTGTCCTTTTGTGCCTGACTTATTTGGCTCTGCATAATGTCCTCTGAGTTCATCCATGTTGTGGCGTGCATCAGGACTTTATTCTGCTGTAACAGCTAAGAAATATTTCATTGTATGTATATATCATAATTCTCTCTACAGGTGGGAAACCCTGGTGGCATAGTGGTTAAGTGCTATGGCTGCTAACCAAGAGGTTGGCAGTTCAAATCCACCAGGCGCTCCTTGGAAACTCTATGGGGCAGTTCTACTATGTTCTATAGGGTCGCCATGAGTTGGAATCGACTCGATGGCAGTGGGTTTGGTTAATTGCTGTTCTCCATTCATATAGTTTTGCATTTTCCAGAACGTTACATAAACAGAATCATACAGTATATAGCCTTTTAATTTTAAATTCTTTCATTTAGCATAATGCCTTTGAGTTTTGTAATGGATTGAGTTGTGTTCCCCCAAAATATGTGTCTGCTTGGTTAGGCCATGTGTGGTTGTCCTCCATTTTGTGATTTTCCTATGTGTTATAAATCATAATCTCTGGCTGTGGTTAAAGAGGATTAGAGTGGGATGTAACACCCTTGCTCAGGTCACAACCCTGATCCAGTGTAAAGGGATTTTCCCTGGTGTGTGGAGTGCACCACCTCTTAAGAGATAAAAGGAAAGGGAAGCAAGCAGAGAGTTAGAGACATCATACCACCAAGAACGCAGATAAGGAGCAGAATGTATCCTTGGGACATGGGGTCCCTGCTTCTGAGAAGCTCCTTGACCAGGGGAAGATTGAAAACAAGAACCTTCCCCCAGATCTGACAGAGAGAGAAAGCCTTCCCCTGGAGCCAACATCCTGAATTTGGACTTGTAACCTACAAGACTGAGAAAATAAATTTCTCTTTGTTAAAGCCAGCCACTTGTGGTATTACTGGTATAGGCAGCACTAGATGACTAAGACAAGTTTCATTCATGTTGTTGCCGGTATCAATAGTTGACTCTTTTTATTGCTAAATAGTACTCCATCATATGGATGTACCACAGTGTATTTATTCGGTAGCTAGTTGAAGGACCCTTGAGTTGTTTTCAGTTTGAGGCAATTGTGAATAAAGTTACTTTAAAAATTTATGCACTGATTTTTGTATGGGTGCATGTTTTAATTTCTCTTGGGTAAATATTTAGGACTAGAATGCTGGGCCATATGATAAAAAAAAAATGATAAATGCATGTTTATTTAACTTTACAAGAAACTTCCAAATTGTTTTTCAATGTGGCTATGCCATTTTGTATTTTGCATTCTCACCAGCAATGTATGAAAGTTCCAGTTCCTCCACGTCTTTGGTATTGTCAGTTCTTTTTTAGTTTTGTTTGTTTGTTTTTAATGTTAGCCATTTAGCCATACTGATATCTCATATGGTCTTAATTTGCATTTTCCTAATCACTCATGATGTTGAACATCTTTTTAGATGCATATTGAAATCTTTATATCTTGTTTGGTGATGTATCTATTCAAATATCTTTCCCATTTTAAAACTGGATTTTTTTTTTGATTGTTTAGTTATGAGAGCTATTTACACATTCTGAATATAAGTCTTTTATTGAATATATGATTTGAAAACAATTTCTTCCTGTTTATGGCTTGTCTTTTTCTTTGCAGTGACTTTTGCAGAGCAGACGTTCTTCATTTTGATTAAGTCCAATTTATCAATTTTTTCTTTTTCGATCATACTTTTGGTGTCATGTCTAAGCCTAATGTCCTCATACCCAACACCACAGAGATTTTCTCCTGTTTTCTTCTAGATATGTTAGAGTTTGTGTTCTGCATTTAGTTCTATAATCTATTGTTAGTTAATTGTTATATAAAGTATAAGGTAAGGGTTTAGTTTTTTTTTTTTTTTTTTAAGCATATGATATATCCAATTTGTTAGGGGGAAAAAAGGAAAAAAAAAATCTTTTCTCCATTGAATTGCCTTTGCACATTTTGTCAAATATCAGTTTGCTCTGATTGTGTAAATCTATTTCTTGGCTCTCTTTTATGTTCCATTGATCTATGTGTCTGTCTTTTCACCAATACTACACTCTTTTGATTGCTGTTGTTTTATAGTAAATCTTAAAATTGCAGTGTGCAATTTCGTTCTTCTCATTCAGACTTATTGACTATTTAGGCCCTTTGCCTTTCCATATAAATTTTAGAATCAGCTTGTCAATATTGACTCCCCCCCCAAAAAAAAAAAAGAAAAAACTTGCTGGGATTTTGATTGGGATTATTTTGAACCTGCAGATAAAATCGGGAAAAATCGCCATCTTAACAGTATTGCGTCTTCCACTCTGTGAGTGTGGTAACTCTCCATTTCTCTGGTATTGGATTTATATTTATTTGGAGATGGTTCTCTAACTTGAGGCAATCTACTAACTTCCAACAGCAACTAGCACCTGCCATGTAATAAGCACTCAATAAATATTTATTGGATAAATTAGTAGCTTAGCAAATATATTATTGATTTTGCCATTTTTCCTCACACGCTTTAACAAGGGAAACTGTCAGGTGTGAAGGAAGTTATACATTTAAAAAAAAAAATACAAAGATGCCTGTGGGGACCCACTTTAGTGATTACTTAACAAAATTGCCACAGTGAAGTTCTGGCAATAACCGTGGAAGGGTCTCTTTGTCCTTTGAAAAGAAGAAAGTATCAAGTGACTTTGGAAGGCAAGGCAGAGTTTGTTTTTAAAGTTCCTCCCCTTCTGCCTCCCCAAGTCTGAGAAGTAGTTTACAGTTCTTAATGGGAATATTGGTATTGTGGAGTAGAAAGAAGCTTCAGAAATTTTATCTCAGTGATTATCAAACTGCTGTTTCACTAGGGCATACACGTTTTTCAAATGAAATCTTGTTCAGAAAGAGTCAACACAGATCAAAGCAGAGCTGCTCGGGTTGAATTGGACTCTGCATAGATATATGAAGCCTCATGTCATTATTGCAATGATGAGAAAATTGAGCCTCAAAGGGATTATGTAACTCAGCAAAGGTTGCTCAAAAAATTGGTGCAGAAGCGAAAATAGAGTCTCCATCATCTGATTCTTAGGACAAAGCTCCAAATTGCTCCCTTTCCAGATTTGCCTCAAACTGGATTACAGGTTTCTATGGGAACCGTGTTTTTGTTCCTTTGTACACTATAGTAAGAAATATGACTGGGGACTTTACCTCAGCTTCAGTGTTTGATTTGAGTGGAAAGTATCTTGAAGCCCCTTCCCCATAATGAAAAATCCTCATCAATAGCTCAGTCTCCACAATCATTATTTTGTTATGTTGTATGATTGCTGTAATCCATGTAGAAAGTACTGACAGACTTGAGAGAGACCACTGGAGACTAGGTGTCAGGTTAGTTCAGGAGGGCTACTGGTAGGAACAATGCTTTGACCCATGGCACCCTGGACTCCGATGGAGGTGATTCCAGCCTTCAAAGGTGTATTTGCTGTTTGTTTTTACCTTGGACTAAAATGTCTCCTGACAGCTCAGAATGGATGAAAGGCCATCCTGAAATTTGCAGATCAAGCTGTTTAAACCTGTTGCATGTGTAATTCCTGAACTGTGTGAATTTGAATATTCTTGATATTTTGTGAACAAACAGGACAACTAAAAGCATAAATTGAGTCCTGTAAAAGATGACAAATATCATTTCTTATTTCTCTCCCTAAATATTTTTTGTAGAGCAAGTGCTTTGTGAATGTCATTTATTATTGCATACTGGGTTCCTAGAACAGTGAGTTAAGTAAATTAGTGAATGAAATATTTAGGCGTCGTTTAGATTTCAGCTTGAATGCTACCTCTTTAGAGAAGACAACCCTGGTCACTCTTGCGTGTAAACACAGCTCCTGTCACTCTTAATTCCTTTAGCCAAAACTTAATTTTCTTCACATCTCATTATAAATAGCATTGGCCTTGTATTACACATACCTGTTGCCATCGAGTTGATTCCAACTCATAGCAACCCTATAGGACAAAGTGGAACTGCCCCATAGAGTTTCCAAGGAGCACCTGGTGGATTTGAACTGCCAACCTTTTAGTTAGCAGCCATAGCTCTTAACGAATATGCCACCAGGGTTTCCTGTATTACATATATACTTGTGTATTTTCTCTCTGCGCTCTCGAATGCAATCTTCAGGTGGACAAAGACTGTGCTTGTTTCCTTTCTCAGTATGTATTCCCAGCACCTAACAATTGTCCTTGGTGTTTTGCACTAAAAAGTGTTCAATAGGTGTTCCTTGGCTAAATGAATAACATGATCCTCATCTTCTTGGGCTGATTCTACTCCAAATTAGAAAGTAGATCACCTTTTGTCTCCACGTATCCCTGCGACACAAGGAAAGCATTGAAGAGAAGGCTGGAGAATGGCCTTTCACAATGAACAGAAAACCTTTTATTGAAGAAAAAACATTCTGTCTGCTGTTGTTTACTTTCTTGTTTTTCCTGGTGGTTTTTATCACTCGTTACTTTATTGTTGCTTAGTTGCCTCTGATATATGCCTGATGTTCTTGTTGACATCGACTTAGATGCTTCAGGTATACCTTGAATACAGTGTTGGCTGGTGGGTTCCCTGAGCTCCTACCACTTGTCCTATTTTTACAACACTCCAGTGGGCACCAATTAGAAATAGGCTTAAGTTGCCTACACTGACACTAATGGGGATAAAGTTCTGCTTAGATTGGTTCTGTTGGCCTTTCTGATCTGATCTTATGCTAAAAATACAAGCAGGATTGCACTGAGGAAAAAGAAATGATTTGACAGAGACTTCAGAAATGTTCCCTTGCACTAAGAATGCTCACTGTTTACATTGCCTGGGCCCCTTGCTTTTTGTATGCAATGACTAAAAAACACTGAAGTAAGAATCAGGAAGACCTAACTTCTATTCCCAAATGCTACAGCTTCATATAACCTCTGGCAGAATACTTAACTTTCTCCTGCCCTGGTTTTATCATCTTTAATATGTTAATATGGCAGAAATCATGTGTTTCTTTCAGGAATGAGAATCTTAAAATTGGAATCAACAGCTGTAAATAAAGCACTTTGAGCTTTTTTAGAAAGGAAGTTGTCACAATGAAATGAGGCTCTTGTAGATTTGCCATTCTGCTCATTGTTCCGAGGATCCTTCCCTAGTGAGTGGACTGCTTGTTATCAGGTATGGGAGGCTGCTCTGGCTCCTTTCTGTTTATCATGCTCAGCTAGTTAGATGCTTGTTCCAACTCCCAAGACTAGTAATCTGGAAAGTGAACCAAACTATAATTCCATTGAGGGCTCCAGAAAACTCTTTAGACGGGAAGACAGGCACGCAGTCTACAGTGAGACTGATAATGCAAATGTGGGTCTCACTGGATTCCTTTTCAGCATATAAAAGGACCTGGTTCTATTGAATATCGCTGTCAAGATAGTTTCTTGTTTACATTGGCCGCTGCAAATACACCATGTAGTGGATTAATGCTGGGAGCTGCGTACAAAGCCTGCCAGTGCTGGTTTGTTTACTTGGAGGAGCAACCATGAATTGCACCGTGTGGTCAAAGCTAAAAGAATCTATGTTAGCTGTGTTCCATGCCTGCGTCTTAGATTCCTGAAGATTTCACTCTCAGGTTTTCTAATTAGGTGTTAAACCAAAAAAACCAAACTCAATTCCAACTCATAGAGACCCTATAGGACAGAGTAGAACTGCCCCACAGGGTTTCCAAGGAGTGCCTGGTGGATCTGAACTGCCGACGTTTTGGTTAGCAGCTGTAGCTCTTAACCACTACGCCACCAGCATTTCCAAATAGGTGTTAGGTGGAGTTCCCCACCCCCCCCCTTCTTTACTGTCTTGGGCAAATTGAAGATGGACATCTGGAGATAGGGTTTTAACAGACTTTGCCAAAAAAAAAAAATCCATTCAGCTGTTTATTCTCTCCCCTCTTAAACTCTTAAGAATATAGCCAGAAGCCAAGAGCCTTTTACCGCACCATTCAAAATGTAAAAATACCAGCTATCACTGTGCCTCTGACAGGCACTCATTAAATGGGCTGATGATGAGGACATCGATGATGATGATGATTGCCCTTTGACTTTCTGCTGCTGTCTAAGTCACATGACAAAATGTAAAAGCAGATAATTCAATCTTGATGAAAGCTTCTCTTGGTCTAGGAAACTTGTAATAGAGTGGAAAACCCAAAAATACTTATTCCAAATTCCTCAAATCCTCCATTCAAGTTAAAGAATGGCTATGATCTTGACAAATACTGTGTGAAAGTAGTGAGGCTGGTCTAAGAAGAAATCACAAAAAGTGGAGGAAAAAGGAGCTACTTTAATCCATCTTTTAAATTGGTAGCAGACAGGGTTTTTTTTTTTGTTTTTTTTTTTCCTGGTAAAATTAGCCTATAGATTTTCCTTAGTATAGGATTTTCTACAGTACAGATTCAGCATCAATGGGCCTGAATGATGGCTGGGCATTAGAGCCATCTCACGGGAGCTTTTAAAAATAATACCTGTTTCCTAGAGCCCTCCTCAAAATTCTTGATTGGAATGGGACCCAACTATCAGTGGATTGTTGATTTTTAAATCTGCCCAGGTCATTATAAAGTGCAGCTGGAGTTGAGAACCGCTGTGGCAGCATTAATTGATCCTACTAGTTCAATTTTCCCTACTTTATTAATCTTTCCTGAAGGTCTATAGTTAAGATTGCGTAACATTAAAATCCAAAAAAGATCCAAGGCACTCCAGGGCAGAAACTATGTTTGTGTCTTCTTTCTGTCCCCTTGAATATATGGGTTGTCTCATCATAGTATAAGACTACAGTTGTTATTAAAGGTTTAAAATCTGTAGTGATTTACATTGTTGTCACCCAGTTACAATACGGGGTATCTTGTCTCCGTCTATCCCAAACTGCAACTTTCTGTTTCCGCCTTTGGTATACTCTTCTTCTAGCCTTATTTCGTTTTGCTTATTGAAAAAATATATATAGCCCTGTTTTTAGTTTAATATAGGTCTTCCAACTCCTTTTTTTTTTTTTTAACCAATCTAAAGTTCTAGGAAAAAACCCCAAAACTATGAGCTATTATGATAGTTTCGTTTTTAAAAAGCGGTATTTAAGGACTCAAATATTTAAAAAGCCTGTAATTTCAGTGGGTGTTGAGCTTTTAGAAAAATCATACATTGCTTTATTTTTCACATTTTACCACAGCAAAGCCTGAACTCTGCTGAGCTTTGAGAACTTATTTGAAGGGACGCCCTTGTCCATCACAGTGGTTGTCTCATTTGTTCCTACAGTTTTTTTTCCAACACTTTAAGGGCCGTTTTTCCAAATTCTAATAATCTTGATCGCTTTTCCAATCACAGTTACGAGCATGGAAATATAACTGGAACAGGAAGACTTATTATTTTTCTCTATCTCTTGTCATTTAATAGAAAATATTCTCCAGTAACTGTCACAGTGCCTAATGGAACTCAACTAGGGCTGTGAATCCAAATTAGCTGGGGAAGTTCTTCAAGGTACATATGCCCAGACCTCATCTCAGACCCACTAAATCAGAATTTGTTTGGGGAGGGAGGAAGGCTGGAGTCTTAAGAAAGAAAAAAAAAAAGAAGCTATCTAGGAAATTTCGTTTAGAAAATTTTGCCTCACCCAAGATTATTACCAAAAAAAAAAGAGACTTTCTTCTAATAATTTTATAGTTTGTTTTTATTCCTAAATCTATAATTGATCTCAACATACTTGTATATGTATATGATGTGACTGAGGTATCTAACTTTTTTTTCTAAATGGATAGCCTAATTGTTCAATATGAAAAGACGACTCTGATGTTGCAGTCAGGGTTGAAAACTAATATTCTAGAGCCTCTCTGACTATGCAAGCCATCTGGCTTCTTTTTTTTTTCCTTTTAGTTTTATTTATGTATTAAATAAGTTCATAGAGACCCTGTACTATAGGACAGAGTAGAACTGTCTTGAAGGGTTTCTAAGAGTGTCTAGTGGATTCGAATTGCTGACCTTTTGGTTAGCAGCCAAGCTCTTAATCACTGCACCACCAGGACCCTACTCAAGTTAAAAAAAAAAAAAAACAGAAACAAAAACCTGGTGCCTTGGAGTGGACTCCGACTCAAAGCTACCCTATAGGTAGAATTGCCCCACAGAGTTTCCAAGGAACACCTGGTGGATTTGAACTGCCAACGTTTTGGTTAGCAGCTGTAGCTCTTAACCACTACACCATCAGGGTTTCCCACTTAAGGTGAGACAGGGAAAAATGTCATCCCTTCTCTCCTATACCCTGGCCACTTAGTTTCCTCTGACCTTCTGAAACAAACAAAAAAACAACAACCCTTTAATTTCTTAAATATTCTCTATCTGAGGCCGTTAACTAGATAGTTATATACGTCTCTTACATACTGACCATGGAAAATCACATGCAGAGAGCCCCTTGTTGTGCTAATGGAGAATTATCCAGGTAGCTATTGTGAATTTTCAGTGGTCAGTTCTTCTCACTACTTTCCTGATTCTGGTGTCCATTTTAGTTACCTGATCTTTGACATTAAGTATTTTGAAAGACACAACAACATTTATGGAAACTATACATTAGGTCATGACAGCTCCCCCTATAAATAGTGTACTCCATATTTACCTGTTTTCTACCTTAAGAAAAATAAAAACCTTTGCCATTCACTCCATTGGACTAATTGTGACCCTATAGGACAGAGTAGAACTTCTCCATAGGGTTTCCAAGGCTATATAATCTTTACAGAAGTAGATTGCCACATCTTTCTCCTATGGAGTGGTTGGTGGGTTTGAACCACCAACATTTTGGTTTGCAGCCAAGCAGTTAACCACTGCTCTACCAGGGCTCTGAAAGGAGATAATAGGAAACAAAATAAAGAAAAGCAGACAACCCATCAAAAGAAAGTAAGTTAGGTTCATATGGTATTGCACTGATTTTATTTTTTAACACTTCCAGATGATTAGTTGAGAATATGCTTAAATCTGGTATTTATTTTGGTCAGTATTTTATAAATAACTTGATCTGTAAAGGCCTGGGCAACAATGGCTAGTCAACCAAAAGAGGTAAAGCTGATGATGACTCTAAAAATATCTAATTGGATGGAACTGAAGAAAATACAGGTGACCTCAATGACCTTACTTTTGTTATGTTTTAGCAAGCATTTGAGTTTGTGTAATTTCTTTTCTCTCATAAGGATGGTGTTCACAATAACACGAGTTTTTCCAACTGGAAGAGAAGGAAATATGCACAGCGTGGATTCATCAACAGTAATAGGCTATATACAGTGTGGCCTCCGTGGCAGACACATTTCCATCTGAAAGGAAGGAAATAAATATGTGTTAATAATTGTATAGTTTTTAAGGTGCATGATTCAACAGCAAGGTGTTATCATTGAAATGGTGCTTGGATCTTTGAGTGTTCTTTAAAATGGACGGTTTGGATGTGGGGTCTACACTTAGGAGTTCATATCCAGAAGTCATGGCTGAGGGAAGATGTGTGGAGCGATTTTCACATCAGATCTAGTGGGGCAAGGTGAGTCTGGGTGCTTGCATTAGGTTTGGTTATACATTTTAAGTGGGACTGATGTGGCTAAAGAGTGGATTCTACAAATAATGTATTTTCTTCAACAGACCCGTATGAGAACAACAACAACAAAAAATAAGTGTGTTGAAAAGCAATATAACATGAAGTGAACTAGCTAGTACAGCACTACATGCTTATTTTGCTCAAAGTAAGTTTTTTTTTCATTTTTGATGACATGAGTCTATTGTGTTATACAAATATATTTTCTCTTTAAACATCCTAATGTCTTTTCATTTGCTTATGTGTTATGACTAACTTTCCCCACTGAAATGAAATCTCTCTTTTCACTTGAAAAATAATTACCAAGGAGACATTCTCAGCGAGTTAGATTTCTGCTTCCCTATTTCTAAGCAAACCAACAGAAGAGTCATCACTCCAGGTTCACAGATGTGCGATTATCCAAGGCAGAGGATGTGTGTCACACTGTAAATCAGTGGAGTGAAGACAATGGGACTTTTGACTCTAGTTTCCGGATTTTAACTGTGCTCATTTTCAACTCCAATGAGCAGTGCTTAGGTGAGCTACTTTGAATCAGCTGAGTGCATTCATTTCACTGAGAATGTCGTGAGCTATCCTCCTTCCAGACCCTGAGCTTGCTACAGCATGGGTGCCAAGCTTTGAAAGTGGGGGTGGCGTGTAGAACTACCCTGAAGCTCATTGGTTTTAAATATTGTTTTTATTTATTTTATTTTTTGTCCTGTCCTTTTTTGCTTCTTACTACCTAGGGCTCACGTCAATGGTGTTCAGAAATAATCTCTGCTGGTATTATGGTAACCCCTGCCTCCCTTGGTTTGCTGACAGCAATCTCACAGCCTCCAGGGAGCGGTTGTTACCAGAGACTCAACCTGTTCCCTTGCAAGTCTATAGAGTCACTGCCAGCATTTCATTTCATTTTAGTTCCATCTGTGGGATCCAGAAGCTTACTTCACACTTGACATATAAAGGCATTTTGGGCATATTGTTGTTAATCCAAATGTACATTAACGATGATTTGAAAGCCCATGTTGCGGCCCCTCTTCGGTATGATATAAAATAGACCCCTCTTTATAGGCTGGTTGAACAATGAAGTATCTCTGTTGAATTGAGCTTTAGCTTTTTGCTTTCCTGTCTTCAAGTTATATATCAGAATGCCATCCAAGGATTCCTGTTTGTGATGCAGAAACCAGGAAAAGGTGGAATTTAATTACAAGGAGCATATCAAGGAAAGCCTTGCCCCTCCCCCTCCCCCCCTCCCCTTGCTACTCAACATCTCATCAACAAACACTATTACGTTACACACAAAACTAACGTGATAAGAATGGGCTTATCCTGCAGATTCGGGAAAATCCAACTCTTCCTCTGACTCTACAATGTCTTACATGGGGTGTCAAAAACTGTTCAGCACAAAGTCTTGGAACTTGCATTGTTGAGGGTGCGGCGTGTGTTGTGGGTTGGAAGGATGTTTGATTAGGGGTGGAAACAGCCTGACTGTCATGGGATGGCCAGTGACTTGCACTAGGCATTGGTATTTTTAAGATCTGAACTGTTAGAGTACAGTAACAGAAGCAGCCAGAAGCCTTCAAGAATCACTTCAAGAATTCACAGCTCTACATGGTTCCCAAAATACAGCCACGGATATCACAACAAACTGGCTCATTAGCACCTGCTTTTAAACCACTGCACTTCTTAAGTGACATCACTGTCTTACAGGAAGTATGATACAAATCTCAAGAAGGCTCCAGTATCACAAGTCATGCCAATTAAACAGCCGACTGGACTCCCACAGGGAGAAATCTTTTGCATCTTTCTGGCCAGCTAATGAAGAATCATTTGAGCAACTATTTTTTCCTTTCCTTTCCTTTTCTTTTTTTAATAAGAATAGAACATGTAACTAACCACCGTACCCCATAAAAGCTGTAAAATTTGTATTAACATATATATGCATGTGTGTCTGTATATATGGAAACCCTGGTGGCATAGTGGTTAAGAGCTACAGCTGTTAACCAAAAGGTCGGCAGTTCAAATCCACGAGGTGCTCCTTGGAAACTCTATAGGGCAGTTCTACTCTGTCCTATATGGTTGCTGTAAGTTGGAATCTACTCGATGGCAATGGGTCTGGTTTTGGGTTTTTGTCTGTATACACACACACACACACACACACACATATAGATGGATGGATGGAAGGATAGGTAGGTAGGTAGGTAGATAGATAGATAGATAGATAGATAGATAGATAGATAGATAGATAGATAGATAGATAGATAGATAGATTGATAGATTGATAGATAGATTGATAGATTGATAGATAGATTGATAGATTGATTGATTTAATATCATCCACAACCTGGAAAATAGCTCTACCATCCTAGGAAACTTCTCATTAGAATTAACTAACACTACGTTTTCTTTCCCTTATTTCCCCTCCATGATGCCTGTCTGGCTATTCATAGATGTTGTCAGTGAGGGACTATGTAAGCTGCCTTATGATGCATCTTGAAGAAAGATACGAAAATGGGACTCAAGGTGAAGTGCCTGCTGTCTCCATTAATTTGAACACAGTTAGTCTGGAGTCTGTGGAAACCACAACTCAGGAGCAGACCAGCAGATGCATTTGTGAAGACACTGGTTCCACCTAGGGAGTCAGATGCCCCTTCTGTCTTTCTGTTCCTCCCTTAATTGCCTACAGTTTAAGATGTTAAGGGAGTGGAAAAATCATAGTGATGCCATATTAATTAAATGGCATTAATAGCATAGGTTTTCTGGAGAGATTGCTATTTCAGTACATCGGAAGGGAGTATGTATATTTCTGTCATGCCTCTTAGTATATAAAAGAGTAGACCTGGGAGATCAATAAAAATCACCTTTAATTAGTGAAAGTGTTAGACAAGTCAAGCAGGATGCAGGTCAGAAATGATGCGTGACTGCTTTATTCAGGCATTACCAGAGATTTTGACCGAAGTTGTAGGTTGGTTGATGCTATCTTTCTTTGCAAGGCTGGCTCTAGGCTGAATTGTGAAGTTTCAAAAAGTCCCCTTTTTGTACTCATCTGTTATATCCCTGGACACCCTGGTGGCGTTGTGGTTAAGTTCTATGGCTGCTAACCAAAAGATTGGCCATTCAAATCCACCAGGTGCTCCTTGGAAACTCTATAGGGCAGTTCTTCTCTTTCCTATAGGGTCCCTTGAGTCGGAATCGAGTGGACGGCAGTGGGTTTGGCTTTTTTTTGGTTTGATCGTATCCCTTTCCCTTCACCCTCCATTTAGGAACTATTTGTTCCAAAGCCCTGACTCTTCCACCACCCATCAACATTTGCTGTAAGGAAGGAACATGACTTACTCTTAGCGTGTATGTGCTTCAGTGCTTTTCTTCTCTCAGAAGCAGTCTCAGTGGATGAGGGAACTGTGGCATTTTGGGAGCAAGCATGGCTTCTCGGGATGTCTGAAGTGGACTGGATGAGGGGCAGTATGCTCTGAGGCTCTGAACACTCTTTACATGGAGAGCTGAGCCTGGCTCCAGCTCTGCCAGCGCCGCCTGGAGAGTCAGCTGTGGCATTTGCCTCAACAACTCACCTAATGGACTATATCAGGAAGAGGACAAAACAGCTATTGGTCTGAATTAATATGTTTGGGAATTTACACTATTTTGGAGGGAAGGCACTTACGTTATTGACAAAGATATACCAGAAAGGTACTGAAGATACTAAGAGAGTAAGGGCCATTCTAATTTCAGAGACTCAAATTACATTTAAAAAATGGGAATTGTTTGTAATTCACCCATTCATTATTTGGCAACAGTGTTGTATATGAACTGGTTTTGTAGTTTCTACACTTCAATATAGTTTGTGTTATTTTTTTCTTATGTGCATATTTTTATAGCCTTAAAATAAAATATGCAGGGATCATATTGTATATATAAAAAAAATAAGTATATAATTTTTGAAAGAAAATAGTAAAACCAAGTAGCTAGATTGCTCTGGAGTAGTCTAAACTTTTCTCTATACCATCATTTATTTTTAAAAAATAGTGAGGGGGAAAAGAACAAAAAGCAAAACTTAGCAAACGTAGCCAATCATATTTTGCAGTGACGATTTCTGAATAAATACGTTTTCACTGATGTCCTTGAAGACACAAAAGAAAATTACATCTTGGCACAGCATATTCTACCTTCTGTTTTTTTCATGTCCATTAAGAGAATGTTTTTTAATAATTACTTTTTGGCTGTTTAAACTCTAAAATGATTTTTTATTTTTATTTATAAACCGAGTAGCTAAGTGCTGGGGTCTTTGTAGCTCTTTTAGTATAGAGAGACCCACACCTTACATTCTCTAGATTGCACAGTTATGGAAGATCACAACGTGGCCCTTTTTCTGTGAGCTGATGACACACAGTGGTAGCAACAGTTGGACTTCTGTTAGTGGGACTCTGTGGAAACAGCAAAACCGAAGAACTTGCTTGTAAAAATATGTGATTCTCAGAAGTTGGAGAGGACCGGGGTTCATTTGGAAGACTATTCTCTCTCAGTTACTTTCTGTTTTGCTGAGGAGAATGTGTTTGAATCAGTCCTGGCGTGAGAGAGGATGTGATGGTCCTCTAAAGAAAGAATATTCTTCTATTGTCAGTGAAGGTCTAGAAGCTTAGTCGCTGAGCCTAGTAAGAGACCACTCATTAGATTCAAGCACTAATGAGGTCTCACACTATAAAATGATGTAAGATGGCACGTCTTCCCATGAATGCTGAAGTTCTTTTTCCCACATGAATTTCAATATTTATACACATAGAGAATTATATTTTTTTCATATATGGCCAAAAGTAATCCTGATCTTGTGTGCATGAAAACTTAAATGTGCTTTGACATTATTTGAATAATAATACCTCAGCAAATAACACTCTTCTGCTACTTTTGTTTGCCAACTATGCCCTCCCCCCAGAGGTATTTTAAGCATGCTGTGTTTTTATGCTATTATTATTATTTTTTTTATAGCAACATGGGAGAAAACCCTATCATTTATTAAGTACCTACTATTTGCCAGGTGATTTATGTAAATCATTCCACTTAATTTTCATAACCGCCTTATAAGGTATATGGTGCTTTATACCTTTTATAAATTTGGAAACTGGAATTAAGAAACGTTAATTTAGTATTTTATCTCCCAAGTGCATTTTCCTTCTGGTTTTCCGTATTGTGGCCATAAACCAAAAAACCAAACCTTTTGCTGTCGAGCCGATTCCGACTCATAGGAACCCTGGTGGTGTAGTGGTTAAGAGCTATGGCTGCTAACCAAAAAACTGGCAGTTCAAACCCACCAGTGGCTCCTTGGAAACCATATGGGGCAGTTCTACTCTGTCCCATAAAGTGGCTATGAGTATGATATTGTGGCCATAGTAAATTACATTGACAGAGTATTTTTGCAAATGTTATATTTGAGGCTGCTCTCAAATAAGTATCCCATAGATGAGAAAATAAAGCCTTCACATATTTTAGTGACTTGCCCAGGTTGTTATTGTTAGTTTCTGTTGCGTTTGCTCCCGATCATGGTGACTTTACATATACAAATGTTGCCCAGTCCTGCATCATCTTCATGATTGTGGCGTGTTTGCATCTGTTGCCCCAGGTTATAGTTTCTCTTTAAAGAGCTGGTGCTGGAATCCATGTGTTGTCACTTCTACCCCAGGACTGACCCTCCACCAGATGGAACTGTCCCTTTTGCTTTGGAGAAACAGCTGCAATACAACTGATTAATTATATGGCATGAGGTAATTCCATCTGAATGAGAACAGTGCTTATAAGTCATGTGTTTATGCAAATGCATATAAAATGATTTTATCAGGCAGGGCACCTTCTTGGGGCTTATAATTCCTTTCCTCATACTTAGGCCCCTACCACCGCACATGTGTCCTTGAGCACCTTCACCAAGAAGCCGGGATGGCCAGGGTGTGCCCTACAGATGCCATGATTGCTGCAGCCTCGTGACCCACACATGACATTTCTCCTCTCTGAAAAGGACTCTCCCTGCCAGTCAGATGCTACTACTCCAGATTATGGTAGATTGTCTCTTACACACATGGGCAGTAATCTTTTTCCTTAAGGAACCGAACTTTCTTCAGATTAGAAACCATATAATTTATTTTATCTCTTTCTCTCAGTTGATTAATAGACACCTGGGCATAGAAATTTCCAATGATTTGGCACAATACGCAGAGTAAAGTGAAAAATACTTGAGCTGATACCACTTTAGACAAGTAGTACTTGATTGTCAAATGTGTTATTATGACTATATTTTTAATAGGCTCCATGTTGTGATGATAATGTCTTTGGAAAATATTCCTGAAGACTAAAAAGTAAAGGTAACATCATTTCTGCAGAAGTACGAAGGGTGAATTCTATTGTTTAAATTGAAGCCAGAGAATTTAAAATGAAACTGGAGTAAGTGGCTTGAGACATAAGATAACAGTAAGGGTTTTATAAAAGCTAAAAAGTTAATGAGGAGTACTTAGTTCTGAAGAAGCTTGAGTAATTTCCTTGTATTAAGGTTTTGTACAGATAATAAGATAAATGAGACAATGTATGGAGAAGCTTATACTTTGGAGATATGACAGTCTATAGAAATGGAAGAGGTAACTGATACAATAGTAGCATGGTTATTACCCAAGCAATAGATTATACATCTAAGGCAGCACTGTCCAATAGATACATATTCTAAGCCATGTATGTAATTTCAATTTTTTTTTTAGTTTCTACCTTAAAAAAACAAAAAGGACCAAATGAAATTAATTTTAATATATTCGATTTAACACAGTCTATCCAAATATTATCATTTCAATATATAATCAGTACTTTGGATTCTCTTTTTTTAGTAATGTCTTAGAAATCCAGTGTGTGTTTTATACCTATTACGCATCTCAATTTGGACTTGCCAAATTTCAAGTGCCCAGTAGCCACGTGTAACTGTTGGCTACCATACTGGACAAGGAAGATCCAGGGTTGCTGTCTAGGAATGAGTTATAAATCCTTTGAATCTTGTATGAGCCGTAGACTTATCTGTAGACTCCGTAAGTGGAGGTTTTGATTTAATAAATCTAGGGCGAGGCCTCGCAGCTGTGTTTTCAAAGCTTTCTAGGTGATTCCAAAATGACCCTGAGGTTCAACTCCTCAGCGCTAGTCTCTCTAGGGGTGGGCTGAGGCCTCACATCTCTGAAAGCAACAAAGCAACAGGAAATGTGGAAGCCCTCTCTAACTTTCAGCTTCCCCGATTCATAACTGATGTGTTTTTCAGGAGATAACTCAACATATGACACATGTTTTCATATTGGTAAGGGACTGGCACATCAGAGTTGGAAACTTCCACAGTAAATTCTGTAGGGCGGCTCATTCGTTCACTTGTTTAACCTGTGGTTGCGGGGTAGTGGTGGGGATATTTGTTACAGTGTGGGTGGTTATGTACAGAGCTGAAATTGTCCCCCTTCTAGAGAAGGTGAGTGCTAGGGGAGTTGTTAAGAGCAGGAGCTGGCCTCAGTTTTTGCCGTTTGCCTCACTCACGTGCTTGTTGCCAGTTCATGTCCTGTGTGGAAACAGCAAACAGGCAGAAATCTGGGATGGTTCTGTTTCAGCCCTTGGTTAAATGCATTATCCTCTTAGCTATCCATCTTGCTTCTTGGAGCTTCTGTTTATCCAGCCACAAAATGTGGTAAATGCTGATGTATACACCCTCTGAGACCTCCAGGTTAAAACACTGCTGTGCTCAGTGTACCGTGTCACTTTAGGGTTACGCTAAGCCCCACAGCATGGCTGTAAGTTAACTACGTGTTTATAGAAATTTGAACAAAGCTGTTCTTTGGAAGGTCAAATTGACTTGCTAAAGGACAATGCATTTCTCAAGGGCTCTGACTCTCCTTCCTCAGAACCAATTGACTTTCTCCCATTTCCTGTCCTTAGGTCCTCTGCTTTCTTTGATGCCAGCCCTGCCCCTGCTCTGCCCTGGACAGAGACTATACTGGCAGACTGAATTTGGGAAGCTTTGCTTTCTAGTTAAATGGCAATGACCTCTTTTCTAGCCCTCTAAGGGTCAAAGGAAACCTAAAAACCATCTAGTTTAACCCCTAGTACGATTTTTGAATTGCCTTTCTACTCTCCTCGTATTTAATCTTCAGTTTATTTTCTAATGCCACCAGCTGCAGGAATTTCACTACCTCTTAAGGCAGTACATTTTATGTTTAAACAGTGCTACCGACCAGAAAGCCAAACAAACAACAGAACAAAACGAATCACCCAGTTGCCATCCAGTCAGTTCTGACTCATGGTGATCCCACGTCTGTCACTATAGCACTGTGAGTTTGTGGGTGGTGCAAATATTAACGCACTCAGCTGCTAACCAAAAGGTTGGCAGTTTAAGTCTACCTAGATGCTCCTGAGGAGAAAGATCGGGTAGTCTACTTCCAAAAAATCAGCCACTGAAAACCCTACAAAGCACAATTCTGTTTTGACGTACGTGAAATCGCCACGTGTTGGGTTCTACTAGAGGACAACTGTTTTTGTCTGTTTGTTTTCTTTTCTCCTACCAGAAGGAATTCTTTTCTCCTCTAATCTAACTGAAGTCTTTCTTCCTTTAATGTCTACCCTTTGGAGCCATCTAGGACATCTAAACATGACAACTGTTCAAGTATTTGAAAACAAGGATCTTAGGTATGACTCCTCCTACCTCCATCAATAGATTCCCTGTGGCTTTTCCTCTTTAGACCAAGTAATTCTGAGTTCTTTCAAATGTCCCTCATTGAATAGGGCTCTAAGTTTCCTTACTTTCTTCTGAGTGAACTTCAGAGGTTATGAGAGATGGGAGGAAAAGTTAGAAAAAGAAAGGAGTAAATAAATAAAATAATCACAGTGTTTGTGATTTAAAAAATAATCACACCATCCACCTTCTGCATTACTTATGTGGGACCAGACAGAATGTGGCTATCTGTCCCTTGCCAAATATGCCTTTCCAATACTGCATTAAAAAAAAAAAAGTTTCTGTAGAGTCAATTCCTACTCACAGTGACCCTGTAAGACAGAGCAGAACTGCCTCTTAAGGTGTCCAAGTTGCCGCTGGTGGATTCGAACTGCCGACCTTTTGGTTAGCAGCTGAGCTCTTAACCACCTTACCACCAAGGGCTCCAATACTACATTAGGGAAGTTATTTTGAGGTTAGCTTAGTAAAATTAGTAAGCTATCTTGCAGTTGTCTCATGGAGGCATCCTTACGCTTGTATTTCTTAACTTGGAGGCATGTGTCTCTTGTTTGTATAGTTAGCCAACTTAAACTTATTGCAAGGTTATATTTTTAACTTCAGAGTTTTGTTGCCCCCACATGCCCCTTTCTAATGTTTGAAATTAAACAGCAGGGAGATTTAGGCTGAGTGTTCCTGGACCATTATAGTTAGATAGACCTCTGAGATGCATTCAGCTTTCCAGAGCTAACAGAGTACTTAATCCACGTGATTGCCTGGACTCTAGGGTGCGCGCCCAGTGGAAGGCATTTATTTACGAAATTAAAAGCACAGTGAGTAAAAGTCAAGGTATTATTTAAACACATTTATTGACGCCTATTCGATTGCTATTTACTAAATTTCTCACTGATGAAAGATGATGAATGAGTTGATTGTTGCAATCACTTGGCTCCACTAAAGGTGAAATACACCTTCCTTGATTTATTCCTCTCGCGTTGACAGAATCACTTTTGGTAGAACTGGAGGATATCCAGGCCTAGCTGGACACAGTATGTAGAATTCAGTTTTCATTATTATCATTATTTTTTTTCCTTTTGACTTACTCTGTCCAACCTGCTGGGTGAAATCACCTAATAAAGAGATTCTGACATGCTGGGGATTCAATGCCAAATTTTATCTCTGCTTACTTAAGTTGCTTTCTCTCCTTCTGCACATATACATGTATGCATACAAGTGAACACCAGTCCTCACAGACCCACCTGTGTCTACCTTGGGCTGGATCCATCAGATGAGGAAACAGAATAAGGAGTCCAGGGCTTTTCCACCTGCTGGTGTATGAAATTGTACTTGCTGAACTGCTGTTATCATCAAAGAAATTCCCATGTGTTTTAGTAGGACGGAAGCCAAATAGAGCCAGCTATCTTCGTCCACTATCAGCCCTGAGAGATAAAGGGATTTATGCTGCTCTTTGAAGAATGAGTAGGAATATCAGATATACTGATGATGTGTGGGAAAAGTAGGGAGAGATTGTTTTTCACAGACTATTTCAGTTAGAATCCTTTTTCCTCTTTGGCCCTGACAGAGTTTCTTTTAACCCCCTCCCTCTCTTGTTTTCTGACTAAGCTGGAGTAACTTGTCCTTGGGTCTCTTTGACAATTTTGCCCTCGCTGATAATCTCTAGTATGAAGTCAACTTGACCAGACTGAGGTTTTCTCTGGAGTGCTCATCCATAAGGCATATGCTTCTGGGATGTATTTTCCCCTTGCTGCTAATGAAAACCACAAGCCTCTTTGCATCAGGGCAAATTAGGATTTGTTGTTGTTGTTGTTAGGTGCTGTTGAGTTGGTTCTGACTTGTAGCAACCCTATGTACAACAGAATGAAACACTGTCCAGTCCTGCACCGTCCTCACAATTGTTATGCTTGAGCCTGTCGTTGCAACCACTGTGTCAATTCATCTCCTTGAGGGTCTTCCTCGTTTTTGCTGATTCTCTACTTTACCAGGTATGATGTCCTTCCCCAGGGACTGATCCCTCCTGATAGCATGTCCAAGTATGTGAGAAGTCTCAACATCCTTGCTTCTAAGGAACATTCTGGCTATACTTCTTACAGGATAGATTTGTTCCTTCTTTTGGCAGTCCATGGTGTATTCAATATTCTTCACCAACACCATAATTCAAAGGCATCGATTTTTCTTTGATCTCCCTTGTTCACTGTCCAGTTTTCGCATGCATGTGAGGCGACTGAAAACACCCCATGGCTTAAGTCAGGTGCATCTTAGTCTCCAAGGAGACATCTTTGCTTTTTAATACTTTAAAGAGATCTTTTGAAGCCAGTTTGCCCAATGCAATGCATCATAGGATTTCTTGACTGCTACTTCCCTGGGTGTTTGTGGATCCAAGTAAAATGAAATCTTTGACAACTTCAGTATTTTCTCCATTTGTCATGATGTTGTTTATTGGTCCAGTTGTGAGGATTTTAGGGCTTTTGCATCTAAAACCCAGTGTTGCAGGGAATCTGACGTGTGTCATAGAGTTGCATTTGCAGATGCTTTTCGATATCAAGCTTTATTCCCCCTCAAATTAGATCTTTTGTGGAAGCCAGATATTTTAAATAGGTAAATGAAGTCCTGAGAAACTGACAATGGATGATCCAGAAACTCAAGGTGTGGCTAGGCTAAGAACCTTGATCAGGTTGCTTCTCCCTTATCCCCTTACACAATTCTGTGGAAACCAAGGGTATCTCAGATCATAGTTTTTACACTGCTTTCTTACAGGATGAATGAAGTGGATGGAACTCCTTTCGGGCTCCCTTCTGTCCCACTTAGAATACATTTTCTTTTGTACAACATAATAGTGATATACTGGGGTACAGAAACAATGGTACACACATACACACAGGTACACACACACCACTTACTTATACATTTTTGTTGGGTACCCATGTATCTTAATGAACACCTGAGATTAATTACCAAGTTAATATTGATCCCTTAACCAGCAAGAATCCTTACAGAGTTTTCTAACTTAGCTGGGGGAAGACAAACAAGCCAACCTTCAGTAGTGACAAAGAGACACATCAATAGCGAAAAAACAAAACAAAAACACAGAACACAACAAAAACCAATCCTCACTTGGGAAATGGTGGCTGCTCTCCTGACAATTTTTACTTTTTGTAAAAAGCTTTCCCACCTTCGAATAAACAGTAAATAATCGCTGGAAAAGAAGTAGGCAATTTACAAAGAAATCTAATATGCTAATGGTTTAGTCATCGAGGGAATGAGAATGGGAGAAGTTGCTACACTGGAGTTAATCCACCTCTTAAAAGCCATTGCCCCAGTTTGCTGGTTAAATGGAAAATTTGGTAGCAAGGAAAGTGAAATCTCCTGGCTATTTTATGCTTCATTTACGTTGTATAAAACACACATCGTAGTTGATTGTCAGCATAAATGTGGACTGTTTTTCAAAAGCAGCATTCTTCCTCCTTTGTATCCCCGTTTCATTGAGAAAGCAGAAACAAAGGGGGCGGATACAATCTTTTAGAGGTCAGGAAGTGTTCAGCCAGAAATCTCAAACTGTAGCTTTTTTATAGACACAGCAGTGAACCAAAGTCATAAATTAAGCAATTTATTAGATTTTTCTCCTGTAATCTCTTCTCAGAATATTTCAGTGGATAGCTAGGGTTCTACCAGTTTTGTGTTTTATCTCTGGCAGTGTAGACAAGTTGCTCTGTTCAACCCTAATTGTTATTACTATGTCAACCTCAAGTTTTTACATACTTACGCCCGAGGATGTCTAATATCTTGAATCTAACCCTTCTTGAATGTATTGTGTTATTATTTAGCCTTTGACACTGAAAATACTCTGGGAAGATGAGTTTTATAAGCATACTCTACAAGGTATAAGAAAATATGTATTTCTTTCATTTTTATTACAATTATCATGATATAATTTATGTATAATAAGCATTTATCAATTTTTAGTGTTCTCTCTGATGAGTTTTGACACCACTGCAATCAAGATACAGAACATTTTGATAACTTCTGAAAGTTTCTTAGTACCCCTTTGTGGTACATTGTTGCCCCAGCTCCTAGCCCCTGACAACCGATAATCTGCTATTTGTCATTAAAGAGTCTCATATTTTGTTTTAATTTGCCTTATAACGGCCTTTAAAATTTTCAAGACCTAGTGTTTTTGCATTTGGGAAGCAACTATATTTCATTTCTGTATCTATAGTGGTTCTTCAGACTTTGACAAAAACCCTGTTTCAACTTTTTTTCTATCTTGAGATGTAAGGTATACCTCAAAGCCTGACATAAAAAGAGTGAGAAAAGATGGGATCAGCACCTTGGTGACAAGAATTAAGAGACATTTTATTTAAAATCACCTAGAGTATTCTCATAAAATGCTAAATATTTTCATGGTCGTAGTGGCAAAGAGCTACTGCTGCTAACCAAAATGTTGGCAGTTCAAATCCACCAGGCACTCTTTGGAAACCCTGTGGGACAGTTAAACTCTGTCCTTCAGGGTCACTGTGAGTCTGAATCAACTCGACAGCAATGTTTTTTTTGTATGGTATGAAAAAGTTTCAGAAAGTGCATTATTGTAATTAATTCCCTGGGTGATTTTGAACTAGTCACAGCCTCCTTATCTGTCTCTATAAATGAAATGAAAGGTTTAGAATATATTGAATTTTATGCTTAACCATATTCTTTAACTTATGTTCATAAAAAAAAAATACTGTGCCTAAATTAAGAAATTTGGAGCATAAGAAAGATGACAGCTCTAAAAATTTATCTCGAGATGAACTTCACCATATTTTCAAGGTCCACTATGTGAACATAATAAAATGTTTTTAGGACTTTGGAAAAAAAATACTGGAAATAAAAAATGCAGTCAAAATTATATTCTGATTTTCTTATTCTTTGGGGAGTATATAAAAAACCAAACTCTTTGCCATCCAATCGATTCCAACTCATAGCGACCATATAAGACAGAGTAGAACTGCTCCATAGGGCTTCCAAGGAGCTGTTGATGGATTCAAACTGCCAACCTTTTTGGTTGGCAGCCTAACTTCTCGACTACTACGCCACTTGGGCTCCTTGGGGAGTAAAAGAACTATAAATACAACAGATTATTAGTTGAGAAGAGCTTGAAATAACACCCTAAAATCTAAATGCCATGATTTAGAAAAAAAAAAACATTGTGAATGTATACCAAAGGATACTTTTTATGATTAAATCCAAGAATTCTATACATAAGATAATTAAAGCAGTTTTCTACTATTTTTGACACCATAACACATAGTTAAGTTTCGGTCTACATTTTCTTAATGTATGTCTGGTTTCCAAGTCTAATACAATGTAATATTTAATTTTAAAAAATTCATAAATTGTTCTTTGTCTCAAATAAAAATTAAAAAAAAAGTTGCCATCAAGTCAGTTTCAACTCATGGCGACCCCATGTATTTAAAAAAAAAAAAAAATCCCCCCCCCCCCATGTATTACAGAGTAGAAATTCTCCACAGGATTTTCTTGACTGTAATCTTTATGAAAACAGATTACTAGGTCTTTCTCCTGCAGTACTGCTGGATGGGTTCAAACCACCAATCCCTAGGTTAGTAGCCATTGCAAACGGCTTTTACTACCCAAGGACCTCAAGTAATAGTAGTAATAGTAAATTATTTTAAAATAAATTAAGCGGCATTGTCCACTTGTTAAATGAAAGTAATCCATTTATTTTATAAGTTGTGATTAAATTTAGAGTATTAAAATGAACTTTATGACATAGTCTTTAAAAACATTGATTTTAACATAAATTTTCTTTATCATATCATGGAAGAGTGCTTAAGAGCTTGGGCTCCAATCAGAATGTCTGGCTTGAAATCCTGACTCTGCATTGTATTAGCTCTGACCTTGGGCAAGTTATTTAATCTCAGTTTGCTTATCTATAAAATAAGGAAAGTAACGACACATACATCATGGGGTTATTGTGAAGATTAGATAAATTTATGCACATAAAACATTTAAAATACCATCAGGCACATAGAATCACCTCTATAATTGTTTTTAATACCTGACTTCCCCTAAAGAATGTTATTTTTAATTCTCCCATTTTTATGAGATGATATGTTGTTGTGATAGGGTTTTATATACCATAAAGCCTTGGAATGTGTTCAACTAGATGATTTCTAATTTCCATTGCCTTGTTTTCTGAAATAACTCCTTCCCTTCCGTGTTCTGCGGTGCTGTCCATGGTGCTGAAAGCGTACTGTCCCCTTGACAATCAGCATCACACTTTATACTGAATATCTTAGCAGTGGTTAAGAGCTCTTCTGCTAACAGAAAGGTCAGCAGCTGGAATCCACCAGCCGCTCCTTGGAAACACTGTGGGCAGCTCTGTCCTGTAGGGTTGCTGTTAGTTGGAATCGGCTCAACAGAATGGGTTTTGTTGGTTTAATTAGGATCATTTCAGGGTAGAGCATTCTGTGGTTAGTGCATATTTCTATGAAATTAATGTTGTCTGTTCAGTGGTGGAAAAGCAGGGAAACAGTGTTTGATGGTGGAAAGGCTTGTAAAAGTGGGTCACTTGTCGGATAAATAAGGGCCATCTCTATCTCACTTGCATTGAAATCACATTTTGTGTATTTTTCATATTTACATGACAGCAAAGGTTTCTAGTTTCTCAATTCAATTCTCCAAATAGTCGGCTGCCCTGCTTGAGTTCTTTTGATCTGCAGTTCCTTTCAAGGCCAAGGCAGTTTTGTCTACTGCCAAGAACAATTAATTTCTTGAGACCCTAATAAAGAAAGTTTCAGTTGGCTACTCAGGTAAATAGTGTGTGTGTAGTTAAAGGAACAAATAAATAAAAAATATATTCACCAGATTATTTCTGAAACATCTGGAGTGGAGATCAGGGTCTATGCCTTTTATGCTGTTATATCCTGAACAATTAATCAGTGCACATATTAATAACAATTTTTTTAACTTTTTTATTATTGTACTTTAGATATAGGTGTTTACAGAACAAACTAGCTTCTCATTAAACAATTAGTACACATATTGTTTTGTGATATTGGCTACCAACCCCATGACATGTCAGCACTTTCCCTTCTCAACCTTGGGTTCCCTCTTACCAGCTTTCCTGTCTCCTCCTGCCTTCTAGTCCTTGCCCCTGGGCTGGTGTGTCCCTTTAGTCTCGTTTTATGGGCCTGTGTGATCTTTGGCTGAAGGGTAAAACTTAGAAGTGGCTTCATTACTGAGCCAAAAGGGTGTCTGAGAGCCATGCTTTTGGGGTTTCTCCAATTTCTATCAGGCCAGTAGGTCTGGCCTTTTTTTATGAGTTAAAATATTATACTACATTGTTCTCCAGCTCTGTCCGGGACCCTCTATTGTGCTTCCTGTCAGAGAAGTCAGTGGTGGTAGCCGGGCACCATCTAGTTGTGCTGGACTCAGTCTGGTGGAGGCTGTGCAACATAAATTCTTGTGTAATTGAATACTTACCTGATTTCCAAGACTCTGTCTGAAAGCCAGCATTTGTCTTCATTAACTCTCTTCTTTCCATGAAAATTTGGATGATGAAATCCCATTGGTATGCCAAATTTCTCCAAGAGGAACAGGAATCAAATTGTAGGATGAATAATGTGACGCACTGGTAAGGGCCTGTGATGAGATAGATTCACCTGGTCAGTAGTATTCACAAGAACATTGGTTTCTCTTCTTTTCTCTTCCAATATTTGGATCCATGATCTGTTTGTTAGGGATTATTGAGTTCCAAATTGTATCTGGATCTTCTAAAATTTTTGTTTTTGGTTTATTATGGTAATGAGATATGAAGGAAAATGCACTAATGGACTGCTGAAGAAATAAATGATAGTTTAAATAAAGTAATTTCTATCAATCACCTCAACAAAAACAGTCATTAACAGTTTACTTCCGTTGTGAAAAGACTACTGTTAAAAATAGTTCCACATTTTATTAAAAAATTAGTGCAGAATATTAACAGAAATGAATAGAATAGTAATGAGTAGCATATTTATGTTTAATTCTTATATCATTTTAATTGGTTATAAAATGACAGTATTCAGAGGCCATAAAATAAGGAAGATGCTATGGTAAAATATTATAATATAAAGCTTGGCTTCATATCAAGGAAGAGGAACGTTTTCACTGATAATCACACTGTCTTCTAATTTACACTAGTGTAACTTTATCAAATAAATGATAACCTTTATCAAGCTATCTTTTTCAGACTCTGAGTCAGTTTATGATATATGCTGAAAGTGTATTTTATTATTTTCACCTCATTTAGAGCTAATTTATTCATAAAACCAGCATGCGTCTTTAGACATTAAGGAGTTAGAATATGTAACATATTTATATACTGCTTAAGTTAAAGCACTAAAATCTGTTTCAGAAACTAAGAGTTTTAAGCTTTATTGAAAAACCTGATAGTATGTATGAAATCTTAAACTATAATTGATGGTAAATTAAGTCCTATAAATTTCATATTGATTTTATATATTAGCTTATCCACAAAACTGAACTATGGGATTAAGTTTGCAAATATTTTAGTGAAAATGTACCAAGTTCCACTAATGAGAACCAATGGTTCCATTTGTTTAAAAAAAAAAAAAAATGTTGCCTTAAAGTCCTCTCCAAATAAAAATGTTTTTATTCTGTTGGGAAGAAGATGCTGGAAATTAAAGTGAATGATTTTTAAATCATTGTGATTTTAAGTAATAGCTATGTAACAGCAGAAAGAGTCTTTTTCACTTCTGACCTGGAAAAATAGAACGATTGCTTTTAGCCTTTTGCCTTTTTTTTTTTTTTTCTTTTGGTAAGGAACTGTTTTCTAGAAATACATTAAAATGATTATTTTTTCTTCTTCTCATCAACTCCTCTTCTTCCTCCTTGCATATATGTTATAATTTTGCTATAAATCTTGAGTGATTATTAAATACAGTGCCAGAATTTTATTCAGAAGTGGCTGGTATACTAATTAGGAAGTATTGACATTTTTTTTTTTCCTAAGTCTTATTTATTCTATCGTTGTTGAGAATATACACAGCAAAAGCTAACAGTTTCTACATGTACAATTTAGTGACATTGATTACATTCTTCAAGCTGTGCAACCATTCTCCCACTCCTTTTCTGAGTTGTTCCTCCCTCATTAACATAAACTCACTGCCCCCTAAGTTTCCTGTCCAATCTTTTGAGTCACCGTTGTTCAGTTTGATTCCATATAGATAGTTCTTAACAGAGCATAATGCCCAACCAAACCAAACCCGTTGCCGTGGAGTCATTTCTGACTCATAGTGACCTTATGGGACAGAGTAGAACTGTCCCACAGGGTTTCCAAGGAGTGCCTGGTAAATTGGAATTGCTGACCTTTTGGCTAGCAGCTGAGCTATTAACCACTGTGATGCCATAGCTCCATATAATGCTCAAGGCAGACCTTTTTTTTTTTTTTTTTTTACTAGTAAAGATAAACTGTTGTTCAGTTTTAAGAAGACTTCAGGAGATATTTTTGGTTTAAGGTTTAAAGATTATCTTAGGGTAGTAGTTTGAGGGGTTCATCCAGCCTCCATAGCTCTAAAAAGTCTGGCATCTTTGCAAATTTTAAATTCTGTTCAGCATTTTCCCCCTTTTGATCAGGATCCTTCTATGGAATCTTTGATCAAAATGGTCACAGATGGTAGCCTGGCACCATCCATTTCTCCTGGTCTTACGGCAAAGGCACAGTTGTTCATGGAGACAATTAGTCATGCATCCCATATCCTCGTCCTAGTCCAGGTTCTCCTTTCTCTGTTTCTCCAGGTGAATAGACACCAATATTTGTGCCTTGCACGGCTGCTTCCAAGCTTTTTAGAACCCAGGTACTATGCAGTGAACTAGGAGATAACATGTATTGTTGATGACATATTAAAATTCAAAAGCAAGTGAGGTGCCTGAAAAGCATAAAAGTTCTTTCTTAGATCAATTTCTATTAAAAAAAAATCAGAAACATCAACAATTTATGTTGTAACGGTAAAAAGATTTTCCCAGGAAAACAATAGATTCAGAGCAATGATACTGTCAATTATTAAAGAAGAGATGGGAATCAGCCCTTTGCTATTGTTCAAGGTGTGTGTGTGTGTGTGTGCAGGTACGGATTACCCAATAAGCAAGGTAACTGCAACGGTTTACTTACTAATCTGTAGTGCACAGTTGTGCCTCTTTTTCACCAGATCAAAGATGTGGTGAAACCCATGTGCACTACAGATTAGTAAGTAAACACAATTAAGCCCACGTGTACTTTGCTTACTGGTTAATCTGCCCCGTGTGTGTAGGTGTGTGTGTGTGTGTTTTGTTTTGCCTTTCAAACTGTATTTCATGAATCTTTTTACGTTACCTGGTGCTAAACTTTGTTTAAATAAAATGTGAATTACCTTAAAGCTGGAAGGACTTCAGAGCATGGTTTGCCTATAGGGAGTTCAATGATTTTGGTTAAAAAAAATCCTCTTTTATTTGTTTTTATGGGGGCTTCTTCAAATAACTGTATTTTTATTTTATATATGATCACCTATATGGTGGATCTTTAGTTTTGTTTTGAAATATATTAAACGGTATAAACAGATTAATTCAAAAATATTTAAGAACAATTAAATATGATCCACATACTTATGCAGACACCAGGGATAACATTTTTGCTTTCTAAAAGGATAATAGTGAAGAGTCTGTGATATAATTTTACTATGGTATCAAAACACTCTTTTTCTTCACTTTTAAATTCTGACCATCTGATCCATTAATGAGGAAAATTGGAAAAATACATATGCCAGCTAAACTATGACTGGCTAAATAATTCTCCAATTGCCAGGAACTATAGATTATAAGTAGAATGACTGTGGGTGGCGTGACTAAGTAGTGTAGCAGGCCATGTGTGATAACCATCATCTAATTAGGTACATTGTTATAATACCTATAAAAGTTGTGTTTTTTTTCTAAGCATATGAGAGGATACAAGATTTCACTCCGGCAGGGGAATAACTTTTGGGAGTAAATTGAAAAGATAGCTTGAGGGCCAGAGAAATGTAAAATCTCATTCACTGATGTGTCTAAATTAGCACTTTGTGTGTGTGTGTCTGTAAAGGGTATGCTGTAATACTTGAGTCACAGGTGTTGGAAGCCAACTCTTTTAGGTTATAGAGTCATTGACTTGACAACCATAAAGAGTTTTAGCATTTCCTTTCAGGATAATTATCAAAAATGCAGTCATCCACGTACTTAGCTTGTATCTCTGGTCATTTTGTGAGCCAAAGAATGCTTAGAAATCCACTCTAAAATTAGACTAGAAGGTTAGTTACATTGTGGGTTCTGACATAATTATTTCTTTGAGAATAAGTATTTTTCAAATTCTTAGGAAGTTTTAGTATGAAGTATAACTGAAAACCAGTCCCGTTGTCATGGAGTCCATTCCAACTCAGTAAGGCATTAATTCCATTGTATTACTATTTATATGTTAAGGAATTTGTTAACACTTTATATTTTGTGTACTTTCAATGTGTGAGAATATTTGGAATTTTAGAAAAATAGATCAGCCTATGATTCTAATTTTAAATTTGTAATTTAACTACTTAAGCTAGGATTTGGATTTTAAGCTGTTTCTTACTAAGCTTGTAAATATTATGGCAACATTTGATTTATAAATTTTGTATTTTTTCACATTATAATTTAAACATCTTTGAGTCTAGCCATAATTTAATTACTCTGTAAATTCTGTCTGAGAGACTGTTGAAACATTCAGAAATGTTAAATGCAGTTTCAAATGTTGGAAGATGTTTAGCTGAATTTGAAATGAGAATAAAAATTAGTCAAAACTCCCTTAAAAATCATTGTTAAATTTTATTTGATTTCTAAATAGAATAATAAGATTCATTAATTGTATTTAAAAATTTAAAGAAAAGATTGGCTTTGGGGCTTATAATTTTTTAAAGAAATTATTATTATAGAAACAAAAGTTAAACTGAATATAGCCTTTCTACATTGAGAAACTGTTCTTAAGGGCACCAAAAACCAGAAGCTGAGAAGGCTTCTGGTATTTTCGACAATTGGCATTCAGTTTGGTTGTGTGATGAACTTATCCAGAAGACAGAAGTACTAAGATTAGCATCTCCGTATAAATAGTAGCCAAAACTCCACATTCACTCATAATAGGCGAGAAACAGAATATTTTCAGTAGATGGTTGTGGCAGTTTTATCATAATGCTCAAACTCTTGAGGGGCTATAATCTTAAACAGATGGCTGTTTAGTGTGAGATTTGAATCCCTACTATGTTTCAGTATTTTATTTTTTTCATGAAATATTCAGTTCTAACTGGTATATGATCCTCCATTGGGATAAAAGAAAATACCTAGCAACTATTTTAAATGCATGTTTAATAGCAATATGTGGATGTTATTGTTCAACATATTACCGTAATTTCCAATAATACTTTGTTAAAGAAAAATCTCATTTCTTATACTTGATTATTCTAAGTGACAAATAATGCCCTCCTGTCCTAAGGATGGATATTACATATATCATTCTTATTATAAAAATCTGAACATATGGCATAACTCTTAGGTGTTTTCCTGAAAACCGTCATATTTTGCCCAGATCGCTGGCTTATTTGTAAGCGTGTTAAATTGCCTCTCCAGTGTAGAATGATGGATGGTGCATCCCCAGCTTGGAATGAGTGGATGGACGGTGAATTTGTAAGATAAAACTGCAATTAAAGAAAAAAAAAAAGCAATTCTTTTGATCTATGTAGAAAGATCAGCAAAGTTCTTTTTTTGGTAGTAGATAGACAGGCAGATAGTTGTTTCCAGTATTTATCAGTGTTCAGCTGAATGACACAATACATGATTGCTTGGAGAATATCCATTAAATAATCTAAACAATTAATGTGCTGATACCTACTTAAGAATTAAGTCAAGCCAACATTTGTACACCTGAATGGCATTTTATTGCCTTGTTGTAAAATCAGTTTCTCTCTCTCTGAATCATACTTTGGAATGGGGCCATCAGCCAATATTGAAGGACGTTATAGAAAAGGGACCTATAAAAAGTTGTTGGGTCCACTGTATTGCTGTTGTTATGATCTTTGTTCATTGGATTACATGTTGTCCCTTTTATGAGTACCCTCAAGGAGAAATGGTTTACTTCCTTTTGAACTTAATATCATGAAGAGCTGTGTTTCTTCCGAGCAGCTGATTTTTTGAAATTATTATTATTCATATAGATACTTCAAGTTTGTCATTTATTGCTTTTCTCTTGTGTGAAACAAGAATATTGGATTTTATGCTACATAATTTGATGTTACTTTTATATCTGGCTCCATTTTGATTACCTGCTTAAAAATTCAATCCCATTTATGCTATCTTATTATATGCAAAATAAGCCACCGTGAATCCATTTTGTAAAAGACAAAAAATACATGGATTGCTGGCTAGTCAGACAGACAGGCTGATGTTCTAGAGACTTTTAAGGAAGCCATGTGTGAAATCAATATGATAGAACACAAAGGCTGCATGGGGTCTGAGTTCAGATTTCCTGGCTTTGAATTTTTCCTCCACTTAGTAATTGTGCGACTTTGAATCAAGTATTTTAACGGCTCTGATTTTCACTTAACTCATCTGTGTAAAGGAAATAAGACTACAATTTTAGACTCATGAGAAAATTAAAAGTAGACTAAATGAAGTTTGTTTGCATGCTGTCCCAGTGGCTTAATAGTGCACATAGTTAGGATAACATTAAAATGTATCATTCACACCGACACTGTTTTGAGAGTCCAAGGGGCATTGTTTAAAACTATGACAGAGCCCTCTGCATAAAGCCAAGGCTGTTTTAAACAGAGATTTATGGTTTCCTTGTGTAAAGGTTACTCTTTATAATGCCTTTACACTCACATATTCTATCAAGGATCACCCTATAATTTTTTTGCAGAGAATATTTAACATAGGACAAAAACTCCCTTTAGCATGAAACCTGATCCTGGCATTCAAACAATTTGCATTGGTAAAGTTGGCAGTAGGTTGCAAAACTTCAAACATAAGGTTGGAGTTCAGGTTCAAACTAGTTAATGATGAAGAACTTACCTGGCAAAGACCTATAGCTAGGGAATTTGGGATATCAGCTTATCCAAGAGCAGGAAATATTTATCAGAAGCCCATTTATTCGAGTTAGGGCATGAGATTATAGTCCAAAGTTCAGTAATTCCAAGTTTAGGTCTAGCTATGGAGACAGCAAGATTAAGCCTATACATCCTATCAGTGGCCATAAACAAACCCAAAAAATCCATTGCCGTTGAGTCGATGCCTACTCGTGACCCTATAGGACAGAGTAGAACTGTCCCATAGGATTTACAAGACTGTAATCTTTTTTTTTTTTAAATCTTTATGGAAGTAGACTGCCATATCTTTCTCCTGCAGTGAAGACAAAGGGACCTCTCTTCTGGGAGAGAAAGGTTGTGAAAGCTGGGGATCTGGCCTGATAAATTAGACAACTCTGGTTCAAATATTGATTTTACCAATCTGAGTTATTTCCCAAGCTTGGGCCAGTTATTTAAACACTCTGAACCTCTATCTCCAAATCTTACAATGCAGATAATAATAAGATTTGAAAAGTACTTGAAATAGTGCCTGCTGCCCAGCTGGCCCTCAATGAATAGTAATGCCCTGTATGTCCCAGCACAATGCCTGTGTTAAGCAAGCAGATAACAGCCTGTGTCCATAGTAATAAATAACATGGGAGTAGCCTTTTCCTAATTTGCAACAGCCTTAATTTGGTTGGAATGTTCTCAATTGACAGTTTCTCTCAGATCGATGTTTTTCCCTTTGGTGTTTACTGCTGCTTGTCTGCCAGTGAGTGGCAACAGATGACAAAACAAACGCATGAGGAGTATCAATATTTCGTGGTATTCTTCCCAAATCAACAAACTCCAAGTGTCTTACTACTTGGGCAAGTTTAAGAGCCAGCGCCTGGTTTCTGTGACATAATGAATACTTGTATTAGCCAGAGTCCCTTTTTCGGTCAGAGGAAGCCACATCCTAAATCATTTTCCCAGGCTTCACTTTCACTACCTACAAAAAGAGTGTTTCCAAAAGGGAGCCCTGGTGTCACAGTGGTTAAGAGCTCAAGCTGCTAGCCAAAAGGTTGGCAGTTCAAATCTACCAGCTGCTCCTTGGAAACCCTATGGGGCAGTTCTTCTGTATCCTATAGAATCACTGTAAGTTGAGTTGGTGGCAGAGGGTTTTTTTTTTTTTTAATTTCTAAAAGTCAGCCAATGAAATCTCTGTGGACCAGAATGGTCTGATTCCCAACTGATCATGGGGATGGTGCAGGAACAGCAGCATTTTGTTTCCTTGTACGAGGGGTTGCCATGAGTCAGGGTCGACTCAACAGCAGCTAACGAGACAGAAATGCATTTGAGTTTACTGTGATTCTTGGTATAAGAGAGTCAGTTTCTAAATACGGGAGGTATCTTTCCTAGGACTCTTTGTAGCTCTGAAGAAAGAAAACAAACAAACAAAACTATTACTGAATTCCTGACAGAAATAAAAGTATCAAAATCTGTCAGGTTGGCATAATCCACTTTTTAAGATAAAGTAAAGGAGTTAGGGAAATTATGTTTAGTTGTAAGAAGCCATATCCAGTTGCAGTAATATAGGATATAAAGGTCACAAAGTAGGTACACCTACTCCTCGCTTACCGACTATCTCATCTGACATTTTGCATTTACAATAGCAAAAAACAAAAACTACCATCCTTCTGTTTTGAGCATTAACGATATAAGGTCTGGCAGTAATGAATGCCAAGGTGAGAGTAATGCTGTCTATGATGCTTGAGGTTATGCATCAACTTGACTAGGTTATGATTCTCAATGGTTTGGCAGTTTTGTAATGATGTAGTCATTCTCCATTTTGTAATTTGATGTGGGCTTTCTCCATTTTCAAACAACACCACTTTTTGCATAGTGACCTGGTCTTTGGACCATAACCATGTCGATATATGAGGACTGGGTGTATTTCAGACTCAGTACTTTTTCTCCCCATCCCCTCCACTAATCCTCACTGTGTTCTTCTTACCACCGTTGTCCACAAATTCAACTCCTTCACTCTGGCGACCTGCATTGCTAAGCAGTGGTAATCTACCCCTCGTGGCTCTAACTTACTCTTTTGTTTTGCAGAGCTGTTTCTTCATAGGTAGGAAACAAAGCATCTCACCATTTGGGCTTATCTAAGATCCTAAAAGCCTTCTGAAAGTGTGTCAATGGTCTTATTTCAAAGTCCCCAGTGCACTGCTGGAGCACATCGTAAGAACAAAATCACTGTTACTGAGTGCACTCTTCCAGACTCAGTCATCTCCTGTCTCTCGGAAAATATATCCACTTTTGGCAGCTTTTCATGAAGCCTGCTTTATTAAAAAAAAAAAAAAAAAGTGTATTTTATTTTTTGTACGTGTGTTCTATGTTGTGACTTTCTTGAAACTTTGAACATGTATCCAGCCAGAGGATTAGCCAGTGCCTGTGTCTGTTGGTGACTTTCTGGGTCCCCTTGTTAAACTCCCATCACACCTAACTTAGAAGCCATTTCCATCTCACCTGCTTCACTGAGCCATCCTTGCCAAGTCTCGCCCTTATTAAAGACATGGAATATTAATGTGCGTGAAAGTGCTATGCAAATGTTAGTTGCTGTTGCCAATTTGTATCTTCCCTAAACAACTCTGCTGCATAAAACATTTGCCATGAGTTAATTTGTGTATGTTCATTGATTAATGAATGCTATTTTTGTCTTCCTAATGTTGCTCCTCATGGACTTGTTTTAATTTTCTTCAACTTCAACTTGAACTTGCATATGAGCAATTGATGGTCTGTTCCGCAATTGGCCACTGGCCCTTTTCTGACTGATGATATTGAGCTTCTCCATCATCTTTTTCCACAGAGGTAGTCGATTTGATTCCTGTGTATTCCATCTGGCAGGGTCCACATGCATAGTCACTGTTTATGTTGTTGAAAAAAGGTATTTGCAGTGAATAAGTCATTTGTCTTGTCAAATTCTGTCGTGCGATCTCTGGCATTGTCTGTGTCACCAAGGCCATATTTTTCGACCACTGATCCTTCTTCTTTGTTTCTAACTTTTACTTTCCAATCACTAGTAGTTATCAGTAAATCTTGATTGTAAGTTTGATCAATTTGAGACTGCAGAAGTTGGTAGGAATTTTTAATTTCTTCATCTTTGGCATTAGTGGTTGGTGTGTAAATTTGAATAACAGTCATATTAACTGGTCTTCTTTATAGGCGTATGGATATTATCCTATCACTGACAGCATTTTAGTACTTCAGGACAGATTTCAAATTGTTCTTTTTGATGATGAGTGCGATACCATCCTTCTTCAGTTTGTCATTGTCTGATTCAAAATGGCTAATACCAGTACATTTCAGCTCGCTGAAGCCTAAGGTATCGATCTTTATGTATTCCATTTCATTTTTGGAGACTTCCAATTTCCCTATAGCCATACATCGAACATTCCACCACCTGATTATTAATGGATATTTACAGCTGTTTCTTTTCATTTTGAGTCATGCCACATCAGCAAATGTAGTTCCCAAAAGTTTTATTCCATTCGTGACATTAAGGTGGACTCTACTTTGAGAAGGCAGCTATTCTCTAGTCATATTTTGAGAGCCTTCCTATCTGAGGGGCTCATCTTCCAGCATTGTATCAGGCAGTGTTCCGCTGCTGTTCATAAGGTTTTCATTGGCCAATTTTTTTCAAGAAGTAGACTGCCAGGTCCTTCTTCCTAGTCTGTCTTAGTCTAGAAGCTCCGCTGAACCCTGTCCACCATGGGTGACTCTGCTAGTATTTGAAATACTGGTGGCATAGCATCCACCATCACAGCAAAATACAAGCCATCACAGTACAATGAACGGACAATTTACTTGGATACACAACCAACACCCATAGCAGGAGGAGTCAAGGCATCAAATGATGTATTGTACAAATCAGCTGCAAAAAACCTTTTTAAAGTATTAAAAAGCAAAGATGTCGCTTTAAGGAATAAGGTACACCCGACGCAAGCCAGGATATTTTTAGTCGTCTCATATGCATGAGAAAGCTGGACAATGAATAAGGAGGACCAAAGACAAATTGATGCCTTTAAATTATGGTGTTGGAAAAGAATATTGAATATACCTCGGACTGCCAGAAGGATGAACAAATCTGCCTTGGAAAACGTACAGCCAGAATGCTCTTTAGAAACGCAATTGGCAAGACTTCATCTCATGTACTTTAGACATATTATCGGGAGGGACTAATCCCTGGAGAAGGATATCATACTTGGTAAAGTAGAAGGGCAGCAAAAAAGAGGAAGACCCTCCATGAGATGTAATGTCACACTGGCTACAGAGTGGTCTCAAACATAGCCATGTTTGTGAGAATGGCGAAGGACAGGTGAAGGCTGTGATGCGTTCCATTATACATTGGGTAGCTATCAGTTGGAACTAACTCGTCGGCACCTAACAACAACAACATTATTCCTGGTTCATGTACTTTTACGTATATAGCTCAGTGATTCAGATGTGGTGATCTTGTTTCCCTGACTAGACTATGAACGTTCCAAGATGAGAGCAGTGACTAGCTTTTCTGGATCTGTAAGTAACGTTTAGTAAAGGCCTGACTTTTAGACATTTTCCACAACTTTGATTGGTGGAAGATTGCAGGTGTATGGGGCATGCAGTGCCCAGTTGGTGTGGCTGACTCCCACTCTCTGTCGTGAGCATTGGGTTTTCCTCTAATGGAAGAACTTGACCTGAAATTACCTAAGGCTGGCTTATTGATTGGGCTTGTTTTAATTACTCTTCACTGCTGTAGCTGCCAATGTAGCCAGGAAGCAGAGAAACTTTGAAGTCAGTTTATTTCACTGCCAACCCCCATCCCCTGCATTGTTGCCTCAAATTGTGACTTTTGGAACATCCTAGAGCAGAAGTAGGTCAGAAATTTAGCTGAGAAACTGAATATCTTACACATGGGTCATCAGCTTTCAAAGTGGTATCTATAGTTTAGGATCTCTTTGATTTGGGGTTTAATATAATGGCACCTACTGGTGCGGGCTGCTGGAGAGTCAGGGCCAAATAACAGAATTCATTGTCTGACCATTAATCATCTAACAGGAAGAAGGAAGAGCAACCAGTAAGAAATAGAAATTCGTCTAGGACTTTAATGAGGGCAGGCCCCAGCCCATGTGCCAGGAAAATTCTGACTCCAATCACTGTTTGGTTTGCACAGTAATACTTTTTTGTACTACTTTCTATGTATCTCTTATCCTCGTTTTGTATTACTTTCTATGTATCTCTTATCCTCATGGAATTCTGTATTTCTTGTTTGTCCTAATATACATGTAAAATACAAAGTTACGTTTACTTTTATTTTTACTGTGGTGAGTTGACTTAACCAAATTTGGTTATTCTTAATTATTAGGGTTTTTTTTTTTTTTTTGGTGGTGGTTTTAGTTTGGTTTTTAATAGCAGTAACCTTCAAGCATTCGAGAGGGTTAATATGTATCTTCCCCCACAACCTGGCTGCCATATAAATACATGTCTATATCTATATATCTATGTCTACGTCTACGTCTACACCTACGCCTACGCCTATGCCTATGTCTATATCTATACACACATATTTTTGGACCAAATCTCATTACATATATAAACACTTATTAACAAGAAAATATGAAATTAGTCATATTGCATGCTGGGTAAATAATAGCATGCAGCACTTTGTTCTTTTAAGTGTTGCAACTGCAGCGTATATGAAGGATTGAGTGCAGCAAACACAGTTATTCTAAAGGCAAGATTTCACTTTATAATCAGCACTGGTAACCGGAACCTTTTGAAATAATGGCTGAATTGAAGCTTTTTTTTTTTTTTAAGAAGCAAAGTTCAGATCCCATTTCAAAGGTATGGTCTTCTTATAACTTGTTCATGCAAGAGTATGTATAACATTTCCAACCAATACAACAATTTCAGTATCACAAAATTCACCAGTTACAACCAATTGCAAAAATCTATTATGTTAATTAATAAACCTCAGCTGCTGATCAGAGACAGGTAACTGAAGTGCTTGTGGTAGCTGCTGTAACCTTTAGATTATACCCAAGCCAGACCACTTCAGACAAGTAACTGCCCTACGCTGTAAATGAAGAGTCTTTCACACATTCACGTGCACGTGCACAGATCCACACCCATACACACGCACACATACACACACCACTATGCTACAGTACTTTAAGTAAATTAAAGACATTATGACACCATTTTATAGATGAGAAGTCTAGGCTCAGAGAGGTTAAGCAACTTGCCTCTCTGGACTTAGAAGTGGCAGTTGCAAGAGAAAAGTATTGATCTCATTATGTTGGAGTCTGTATCCATACCAATTCTTTCTACCACACCATACACTGTGAGGCTTATTCTATATCCAAAAAAACAGCCCAACCTATTGACATCGAGTTAATTCTGACTTTTAGCGAGCCCATAGGACAGGGTAGACCTGCTCCATAGGGTTTGCAAGGAGCAGCTGGTAGATTTGAACTGCCAACCTTTTGACTAGCAGCCAAGCTCTTAACACTGTACCACCAGGGAGCATTAAAATCCAAGTTTATTTTACTAAGAAAGATGTAGTTATTAGTACCAAGAAGGATATTCTAAGAAGTCCTATAAAATATGTACCTACCATATCTCCTGTCTTGGGGCAGATAGCGATTTCTGAATGTTAGTGAGAATCGGTTTGCTCTGTAGGCCAACGTAGTACAGGAGTCAGAATCTCCACAGATTTCTGAATCACTGCTGGCAGGGGGAAGCCAGAAACAGAAGCTGGCATGCTCAGACTTAAATCAATGGGAAAAGTTTAGATGAAATGGGAACATAAAAGCACACAGAAGACTCATGTACTTGTTCCATCTTGATGCAGCAGAGGCCGCTGAAGGTCCTGGAGTGGAGACATTATTCATTTTTGTTCCACATTCTATCTTTAGGTTTAAATCTGAATAGGGAGAACAGGAAAGTAATCATCTAGAATTTTATAACCCAACTCTCTGTACCTAGACAGGCAGACAATACCTACTATAGTGTTCTACTGACTTCTCCCTGATTATCTGGCAAAATTGGAGCTACTCATGGGAAAATAGGTCACATACAAATGTCAAAACCAAGTTTAAGAATTTCCTATGTCAGTGGAAGAGTCTCTCAGTCCTTTTTGGCAATGTTGCTTAGAAGCAATACCTCTTTTGTCACACAGCCCAACTATAGCATGTGACTATACAGTTATCGTTGTTGTTAGGTGCCATCGAGCCCATTCCGACTCCTAGCGAACCTTTGTACAAGAGAACGAATCACTGCCCAGTCCTGTGCCATCCTCATAATTATTGCTGTTTTTGAGATCGTTGCTGTAGCCACTGTGTTGATCCATCTCGTTGAGAGTCTTCCTCTTTTTTGTTGACCCTCCACCAAGCATGATGTCCTTCTCCACCAAATGGTCCCTCCTGATAAAAAAAAAAATAAAATAATAAAAAAAATAACCACCCAAAAATAGTTACTGAGTGAATGAACAAATTATTTTTCCCGCCCCTCCTTCATGGTCCTCACAAACATGATTTTTGTGTTAGGCAACGGCAGAGAATAAGAAGATTTAATAGAGCTTAGCGTAGATGATGTTGGTGAGTGTAGTTCTTTGGCGATTCTCAAAAGATAGATGCTGAATTTCAGTAGAAAATCTGAAGCATATTTAGCTCAGGTCCAGAAGGAGGGCGCTACATTGTTTCTGCTTCTAATCTTTGCCTGCTGATGGTATAAGCTTCAGACTAGAAATAAATCTCTTTTTAACAAATTGTGGTTACAAGTATGAGATTTTTTTTTTTTTTAATGAATTTGCACTTTCTTATGTTAAGTTTGATTATAGCATAAACACCTGGGATGTGGAATAAAATTAGTTTTGCATAAAAAGTCCATATCCAGATGTCTCCAAAGTGATATATTAGATGGAAATAGCTGATCTTCTTTTGTAACATGAAAAGAATCAGGAATTGTTTGCTATATGTAAGTCCTTTTAGAAGAGAAATAAAAGAAACGGTCACTTTATTATTTCTGATAGGGACATTGATATTTATTGTTGTAGGATTTTTTTCTCACTAATTATTTAAACACATATGTTATTGTTAGGTGCCGTTGAATTGATTCCAACTCATGGCAACACTATGTACAACAGAAAGAAACACTGCCCAGTCCTGCACCATCCACACCATCGTTGTTATATTTGAGCCCATTGTTGCAGCCGCTGTGTCAGTCCATCTCATCCAGGGTCTTCCTCTTTTTCACTGACCCTCTACTTTATCAAGTATGATGTCCTTCTCCAGGGACTGGCTCCTCCTGATAACATATTTAAAGTACACTAGACGAAGACTTGCCATCCTCGCTTCCAAGGAGCATTCTGGCTTGTATTTCTTCCAAGGCAGACTTGTTCATTCTTCTGGAAGTTTATGGTATATGCAATATTCTTTGCCAACACCATAATTCAAAGGGATATATAAAGGCGTGTAAACACATATTTTTATTAAAAATGAAATTATTTGATATGGCATAGTAAACTAACTTTATTTGGTATTATCATTTAATGATCAGAAGCATTTCGGGGGTCTTTGCTATGAGTTGGAATCGATGTGACGGCAACATCTTTTTCTATCACTTATAGAGAAAGGTTTCCCCAGTCTCGGCCTCCCAGTTCTGAGTGTTCCTCCTCCATGCAGAACTGAGTTTGCAGTCATCACTGGAAGAAACATCAACTCCCCCCTCCTTTCTGCCCTACAGAAGCATGGATGTGTTACAATGCTTGGTTTTCTGCCCTTTGCACATTCTACTAGGTCTTCCTAGTGAACCGTGTGATAAACTCTTGGGGGACTTGGCTAATTTCACTTTGGAAGTACATTCAATCTGAGTTTACTCAAAACATTTCGAGAATGTTTAAATGTTTACCTCCTGGAAAGTAAACAGTCTATTGCACTAGAGCGGCCCCCTCCTGATTGATTTTCTTTTTCTCTTTCAAGTAATGCATAAAATGAGTGAGTATATGTGAGTGTGCATGTTTGTGTGTAATTGATACACTCCCTTCTCGTGCACATATGCACATACACAAACACAGAAAGAGAGAGATTGATTGATGTCCCCAAATTCATTCATCTTCCGAAATCAAGTTGGAGGAGGAGGGTCTTAAACAATCCTAACCTTGGAAGATCAGTGGCAACAGAAATTAGATAATATGTGGATATAGAATAGAAATTTCTGATCTGGTCTGCCCTGAACCCAGGACTCTCTGACTGCATACTCTCTGTTTTTCTTAACTCTACCATGCGTCCTCCCGAAGGCTGTATCAAAATCCCAAGCCCCTATCGCAAGTCAAACCTTTTTAGACTCATCCGTGTTGATCAGGTACAGGGAGAGGATAAGGGATTTTTATTTAGTGATTTATGATATGGAAAAGTGGTGTCTATAGGTAGAACAGCGGAGCCTTGGTGGCACAGTGGTTAAGAGTTACAGCTGCTAACCAAAAGTTGGGCAGTTCGAATCCACCAGCTGATCCTCCGAAACCCTATGGGGTCATTCTAGTCTATCCTGTAGGGTCACTGTGAGTCGGAATCAACTCGGTGGCAATGGGTTGGGTTTGGTTTTGGTGTAGGTAGAACTGTCTCATTTGTGCCTTTTGACCCATTTTAGGTATTAGTAATAACATCTCCAAAGCACCTTGGTGTGGAGATAAAGTATAGTATCACCCTAGCTGTGGCCCATGATATTTTCATCTTGGAGTCAAATTATATCATTTAAATCTAAAATACCTCATTCTGACAAGAGGTGTAAGCATTAACCCATATACACGTGTGTTGGTTTCAGAGGGAAGCTCACTTGCTGTCTATCCCCAATTCCACCCTGTAAGACTTCATGGGTCCATTGCTGAACTAGCCTTTCCTCACGCCCATCCACTCCCAGCCTTTCAGTAAACATATTATCCTTCTATTTTTGAAGGACTTATGTTTCTGAAAGTAAAGTTCTGAAGGGCTTTCTCGCAAGTAATTACAAAAGAACTGAAAAGGAGTTAACAAATAAATATAAGCAAGTTACAAAAAGTATTAGAAATCTTGAAACTGTTATCTGATATGTTTAGGGAAATATGAATAATACATAAAATGTTTACCATGTCTCATAGCTCATAGCAACTATATAGTACCGAGTAGAACCGCCCTATAGGGTTTCCAAGGCTGTAAATCTTTATGGAATCAACTCGATGGCAGTGGGTTTTGGTTTGGTTACTATGTAGCAAGTGCTGTTCTGAGTATTTTAAAATGTTAATTCATTTAACATAACAAATCTAAAAGGTAGGTCTATTATGTGCTGTTATTATCTTTGTTTTATAGGTGAGAAAATAGAGGCTCAGAGATTAAGTAACTTGACCACATCTAGAAAGAACAGTATCAAAACTGAGACTCAACCCCAGGCAATATGGCTCATGAGTCCGTGATCTTATATAACCCAAGCCAAACCAAACCCATTGCCATCAAGTTGATTCTGACTCATAGGTACTCTGTACGCGGTAATTTTAAGTGTGGTTCTCCAGTGCAGGACCAACAGCATCACCTGGGAACGTGCTGAACAACTCTCGAGGTGGGGCCACCAACAAGTTCACTGAGTAATCCTGATGCTCCTGAAAGTTTGAGAAACACTGCAGTACGTTATGGAGCCCTGGTGGTACAGTGGTTAAGAGTTTGGCTGCTAACCAGAAGTTGGCAGTTCTAATCCAGCAGTCACTCCTTGGAAACCCTATGGGGCAGTTCTACCCTGTCCTGTAGAGTCCCTATAAGTCAGAATCTACTCAATGGCAACGGGTTTGGTGTTTTGGTTTTGGCACTGTGTCACGCTGCTGCTTCTCTTAGGCTATTCTTATTTTTCACAATGATAACAGTTGTGGAGGAAGATGGGAGAGCTGAATTTTGAGTAGATTTAGGTATTTGCTAAATGTTTGTCATCAAATCTAGTAAACACTTACTGAATTGATAAAAGCCATTTGACATACAAAGAACTTGACATTCGCAAGGGTTAAGTAATTTGCCCCAGAACAAATAACCAGCTGGTAAGAGAGGAGTCCCTGGGTGGTGCACACAGTTAACGCACTGAAGCCTTGGAAGAAAGGCCTGGCAATCTACTTCCCAAAAATCAGCCATTGAAAATCCCGTCGAGCACCGTTCTAGTTTGACACACATGAGGTTGCTATGAGTTGGAGTTGACTCAATGGGAGCTTTTTTTTTGGTGGGGAGTAGGGGGGTAAGAGAAATGCAACCCCACCCAAGATTTCTCTATCAACTGCAGAAAGGGATTAGTGTACCAGAGCACAGGCAAGAGATTCCAGGCTGTGGAAGCATGGAAACCTGTTGAATCCCTCTACTGGCATGTATTATCTTTTTGACCTTGAACAAGTCATTTAACTTTTCTAATCCTGTTACCGAGGAGCCCTGTTTAAGCAATTGGCTGCCAACTAAAAGGTTGGCAGTTTGAACCCGCCAGTGGCAGAAGGATGTGACGGACTGCTTGCATAAAGATTATAGCCTTGGAAACCCTATGGGGAAGTTCTCCTCTGTCCTATAGGGTCACTATGAGTTGGAATTGACTGGACAGCAATGGGTTTGGTGTTTAATTTTGTTACCTCATCGGTAAAATGTAGATGATATTAGTATTTTCCTGGGAGATATTGTGATGCTTAGATGACATTTAAGTGCTTAATAAAATATGCCTACCTGGACACCCTTTTAACTCCTGAGGTTCAGCCTTCAGCCAAAGATTGTTGTTGTTGTTAGGTGCCATTGAGTCACTTCCAACTCATAGTGACCTTAGGTACCACAGAACGAAATGCTGCCAGTTCTTGCTCCATTCTTACGATCATTGTTATGCTTGAGCCCATTGTCGCAGCCACTGTGTCAATCCATCTCTTTTCCACTGACCCTGTACTTTACCAAGCATGAGGTCCTTCTCCAGGGACTGATTCCTCCTGACAACGTGTCCAAAGTATGTAATACACAGTCTTATCATCCTTGCTTCTAAGGAACATTCTGGTTGCACTTCTTCCAAGACAGATTTGTTCATTCTTTTGGCAGTCCATGGTATATTCAATATTCTTCACCAACACCACAATTCAGAGGTGTCAGTTCTTTGGACTTCTTATTCGTTGTCCAGCTTTCACATGCATATGATGCAATTGAAAATACCATGGCTTAGGTCAGGTGAACCTTCGCCTTCAAGGTGACATCTTTGCTTTTCAATACTTTAAAGGGGTCCTTTGCAACAGATTTGCCCAATGTAATGCATCTTTTGATTTCCTGACTGCTGTCTCCATGGGTGTTGATTGTGGATCCAAGTAAAATGAAATTCTTCACAACGTCAATCTTTGCTCCATTTATCATGCTGTTGCTCATTGGTCCAGCTGTGAGGATTTTTGTTTTCTTTATGTTGAGGTGTAATCCATCCTGAATGCTGTGGCTTTGACCTTCATCAGTGAGTGCCTCAAGTCCTCTTCACTTTCAGCAAGCAAGGTTGTATCATATGCATAACGCAGGTTGTTAATGAGTCTTCCTCCATTCCTGATGACCTGTTCTTCATATAGTCCAGCTTCTCTTATTATTTGATTAGTATATACAGCCAAAGATTAGACAGGCCCATAAAACAAAATGAGACTAAAGGGGCACATCAACCAGGGACAAGGACTAGAAGGCAGGAGGAGATGCGAAAGCTGGTAATGGGGAACCTAAGGTTGAGCAGGGGAGAGTGTTGACATGTTGTGGGGTTGGCAACCAGTGTCACAAAACAATATGTGTATTAATTGTTTAACGAGAAATTAATATGCTCTGTAAAGCACACGCACACAAAAAGAAAGAAATGTAAAAATGTACCTGGCAGGTAATCATCCCCAGTACATCAGAAATTTCTATTAAAACAGTAGAAGGTTTGGGTGAGCTGACTTGTGTATCCTATCAGGATACTGACATAATGTGGGCGGGGGGGGGGGAATTACCTTAGAGCATTTATTATTCATTTTTCGTCTTCATGCAGGGCTTGAGATTTTCAGAAAATCTAGCTCCCAGATTTTTCCCCCATCCTTTTCCTTTGGAGTCCGCTGCTATAACTAGACTGCAAAACCAGTCACCGAAGAACTTCAGAGGGTGTGGAAATTCAGTGCTGTCCTGCCAGGAAATAATACTTCTCTGAACGTTTCTGAACTCTCCCCTGAAACAGGCGTCTCTTTTTTACAGTTCTCTTCTGGCACTGTCCAAAACCTCTCCTGTTGTAGAGCTTCATAGCTGCAGCTACATGTTTTGTCATCAATTTGAAATTAACCTGCTTTAAAGAACTGCTGACCTAGTGTAAATAAATAAATGCTAAAGAGAAATTCCCTTCAGACTCCTTCCACTCCTATCCTAGGCCTACCCCTAAAGATCTCAGAGTGACAGTTGTCCCATGTGGTTTCTGCCCAGTGGAGTTTTGGGTCCCACTCTGTTAGTTATCATATTATGTTGGGTTCTTAAGACTGTCTTGAGGAAAGGTTGTAAATGACGGATTATTCTAGTTGCTTTAATTGTGATGATGATAACATTTGGGAAAGAGCCTAAAATAGAATGCTTAATTGTTCTTTTAATAAATAGCTCCCCCCCCCCTTCTCATTACTTTCCTATATAGTCATCACTTGACTCAAATTCTTGGTCTTTAAGTTCATGCCCTTTAGGTCAGAGTAATTTAAAGAGTGTTGTGAAATCAGGAAGTCCCTGGGTGGCACCAAGCATTTGCACGCAACCGCTTAAAGGTTGGCAGCTTGAATGTACCCTGTGGTGCCATGGGAAAAAGTCCTGGCAGTCTGCTTCAGCAAAGATTGCAGTCAAGAAAACTCTATGGGTCGTGGCTCAATGGTGTAACACATGATGTTGCTATGAGTTGGAATAAACTTGACAGCAATGGATTTGATTTTGATTAGGGTGAGGCCAGGCAGCATCAGCAACACCTGAGAGGCCTTGCAAATTCAGAATCTTTACAAACAGATACATGCACACCACTGTTCACTGCAGCACTATTCACCATAGCCAAAAGGTAGAAACAACCCAAATCTCCATCAGCGTGTGAAAGGATAAACAAACTGTGGTACCTATGTGCATATAATGGAATATTACTCAGCCATGAAGAGAGATGAAGTTCTCATACATGCTGCACCGTGGATGAACCTTGAGAAATCGTAGTGAGTGAAGTATGTCAGCCACAAAAGGAAGAATGTTGTATGATCTCATTTAAATGAAATATCTAGAATAGGCAAATATATAGAGACCAAAGTGTATTAGTGGTTACCAGGGGTGGGAAGGAGAGGGCAAGGGGGAGTTATTGCTTGAGAGACACTGAGTTTCTGTTAAAGGTGATGGAGAGAATTGGAAACGTATAGTGATGATGGTTGTACAACCTGATAAATATAATTAATGTCAGTGAATTGTATACATAAAAGTGTTGAAATGGCAAGTGTATATATATATTTACCACAATAAAAAAGGGAGGATACCTGCCCTATCTTACATTAAAAAATTATCAACCCCATTCTGTACTTTCCACTTGAAATATCTGTAACCGGGACCCTAGGATCCATGTTTTAACATACCCTCCCAGAGATTAGTGTACTTTTTTTAGTATTGAGTGTCAAGGTTTTCTTCTTTGCTAGTTGGCATCAACTGGGTTGAACTTCTCATTATTCCTAGAACAAACCCTGTGCCACCCCCCACTGTTTTTCCACTCACCATTGGACCTCTCCACTGGAGTCTCCCTCTTCACTCTGCCTGTCACGAAAATGCTGCCTGCTTCCCCTGACTCAGTGCAGGTGCCAGCTCATTCATGAAGCATTTCTTGACTCTCAAACTCCCTCCCAGCACTATTGGCCTGTCGTCCCACAACCTTCTAGAACAGTTCATATCTCTTTGGTGTTCATTCATTAAACAGATATTCATTGAGCACCTACTTTGCCAATACAATAAACAAAACAGACTTGGTTCCTGCTGTCATGGAGTTCGTATTTTATGCAATTGGGAACTGGAATTTCTTTTATGTAGCTTAACTCATTTCATACCATCATTTTGTTATTTTTGCTTGTTTTATGTACTTCACTGTGTTGAAAGCTCTGTGTGGTCGAGAACACTGTGTTATTTTTCACCATACTCTCTGCTCTAACTCAGTGCCTCTGGTACCTGGCATAAGGTTTGTACATGATAGTTATTTAATATCACAAGCCCTATCAAAAGCCTTTCTGTATTGTAACTAAACTGACCTCTTATATGTGCTGCTCTGTGTCGCGTGTCCCAGTCTTTGGTCTTTGCCTCCAGTGGTGTCTATTCAGTATGTCTTACCCCTTCTTTGCAACTATTCTGTGCATCCTCGTCTGTCGTGGACTGAACTATATCCCCCCCAAAATGTGTCTATCAATTTGGTTAGGCCATGATTCCCAGTATTGTGTGGTTGTCCTCCATTTTGTGATTGTAATTTTATGTTAAGAGGATTAGGGTAGGATTGTAACACCACCCTTACTCAGGTCCCCTCCCTGATCCAATGTAAAGGGAGGTTCCCAGCGGTGTGGCCCGTACCACCTTTTATCTTTTAAGGAAAGAGAAGCAAGCAGAGAGTTGGGGACCTCCTACCACCAAGAAAGAAGCACCGGGAGCAGAGCACGTCCTTTAGACCCAGGTTTCCTGCACAGAGAAGCTCCTAGTCTAGAGGAAGATTGATGAGAAAGACCTTCCTCCAGAGCCGACAGAGAGAGAAAGCCTTCCGTTGAACTGAGGCCCTGAATTTGGACTTCTAGCCTGGTAGACTATGAGAAAATAAATTTCTCTTTGTTAAAGCCATCCACTTCTGGTATTTCTGTTACAGCAGCACTAGATGACTAAGACACCATCCTTCAAGAATCAATGACCATTTATCTTCCTTCTCCACAATGCATTTTTGGACCATTTTCACCCATACTAATCTTTCTTATGAAATACTCTAATATCTGGACCTGAATTTGTATTATTCTGAAACTATTTAGTGACGCTTTCTGTTAGATTGTATCATACTTGACATGATACCAAAGCTTAATGTTAAGCTCCTCGAGGGCAGAAAATGCGAATGTGACCTGCTTAGCCCTGAGTGAGATGTCTTGTTCCTAAGCGCTAAATAAGTCTGGGTCAAGGAAATCCATACTCTGATGATTCACTAAAATTCCATTTGTGCATGCCACTTGTGGTGACCATTAGTTTACAGGACCTGTGCCTTGCCCAGAGGAGTTTAATAATATCTACAACCAATGTAGAAAGTAATCCTCAGTAAGACAGGCAACCATATGCCTACCTGAGTTTTCCTATTCTGGGCACCACCATTTTCACGCTTATCTATTCATAATATTGATATCTATTTCAATAATATCTAAATTACTTCTTTAACTCAGAACTTCAGGAAGGAAAAATATTTTTAATATGTCCAATGATAAAATAATTCTCATGACACCCTGTGACACAGGTACTATTATTAACTTCATTCTCTAGGGAGAGCTAGTAATAATCTTTATAACCTAGATGACTAAGTGAATAGTCTATTTATTAACAAATACTTATAGGGTCGCTATGAGTCGGAATCGACTCGACGGCACTGAGTTTGTTTTTTTTGGTTTACTTATGAAATACCCATTGTGTGCCAAGCACAATTTTAAGCTAAACCCTAATATTTTCAATCACCTCATGCCTGCAAAACTGGACGATGAATAAAGAAGACTGAAGAAAAATTGACGCCTTTGAATTATGGTGTTGGTAAAGAAAATTGAGTATACCATGTACTTCCAGAAGAAAGAACAAATCTGTCTTGGAAGAAGGACAGCTAGAATGCTCCTTAGAAACAACAATGGTGAACCTTCATCTCATGTACTTTGAACATGTTATTGGGAGGGACCAGTCCCTGGAGAAGGACATCATTCTTGGTAAAGTAGGGAAATCAACAAAAAAGAAGACCTTCAATGAGGTGGATTGACACAGTGGCTGAAACAATGGGCTCAAACAGCAATGATTGAGAGGATGGTGCAGGAACTGGCAGTGTTTTGTTCTGTAGTACACAGGGTCCCTATGAGTCGGAACTGACTTGAGGGCACTTAACAACAATATGTATTCAGACATTTAGTCCTTACAACTGTATAAAGTGGTAGACACTATTATTAGCTCCATTTTATAAACGAAGAAATGGAATCGTAGAGAGATTAGGTGACTTGCCGAAGGTCTCACAGCAAGTAGGTGGTTGAGCTAAGGCTCCAACCCAAGAAGGATTGTCCTGGAGTTTTAATCTCTTCACGTTCTTGAACGGTATACGGGGTTGTCCTTCTGGTTCATTCTGTATTCTTCTCTGGGCCCTAGCAGAATGCCTCTTTAATAAAAATCACTGAATATAGAGAGATTTCAGTTTGCCCTTGTGGCTGAAATTACCTGTAGTTCTCTCTCTTGGTGTTGTTGAGCTTTCTGTTGCTGAGTCCTGTCCCCAAATTCACATAGTTGTGCACATTGATATTGAGAGAAGTAATTTGAAATCCCTATGATGAGATAGTGTCCTCCTGCTTGGGGGCAAACCTATAGTCGATCTTCCTTTTGGGAAGCCCTTAATACTTCCTGTGAGCCTCCTTCCCCTGACCCCACCCTTGGACAATGAGTGGTAATTTAATACATTTATTTAATTAAAGACTTATAGACATTACTTCTCTCTCTATGAGGTCTTAATGGACAGGGCAGCTCCTGTCTGGTTCAAAGCACAGTGCCCAGTGCTTGGCACATACTAACCACTTAATAAATATCTGATGCCTTGGTCTGTGAACCAATATTGTGAATCACAAGTGCACCATGCCAATCTATTAACTGAATTATTTAGAATTTCTGTGTGTGTGTGTAAAAAAGAATTCTCATATCTTTTGTTAACGAACTTTTATCAGGCACCTAAGCATGTATGATGCTATCCTAGTTACCACCCAGAGTTGGCTAAAAAGAGACATGGTATTATCTGTCTTTGAATTCCTTATGATTTGAAGCACAAAAACAGTATTGCTGGTGAATTTCCACAAGATAGGCAGACAAAGAAGGGCATTACACAGAAAAATAAATGGATGTTACTGACTACCTCTCCATGAGCTGCACGTATTTATTGTCCAAATGGACTTGTGTGAAAGGTTTCTAATGGAAGGATAACAGACTTACGGCCTTTTCAGATGGAAGCATTAGTATTCTGATCCAAGAGTTTCAGGAGGCATTTGTTTACTTTGAATATTTTCATATCTTTTTACCACTGGGCCCTTTAGTATTGGAACAAATTGATGTCTAGAGTCCAAAAAAGCTGTTTAGCGTGTGATAGTGGAAAATTAAATAATGCATTTGTCCTGCAGCCTTCTGCCTCTAACACTTATTCAAGATCAGTAGAATACCCATGGTGTCTTTTTTGAATTCTGTATGTCTTCATTGGAAAGGGAGGAAATCTGTTTAATTACTGACCTCAGTGAGTGACATAAGGGTGAAATTGCATTTTTATGTTTGAATTTCTGTTCCTGTCACTAATAACATTTTCTGTAAATGAGAACACTGGATTCTTATCCCAGAATTCCAGGGGTCTTTTTCAGTCATTACCAGTGGAGCCCATCCTGTGCACCATCTCCATCCGAATGCAGATTTATGATTTATGAAGCACATGTGTTGTGTTTTGAGAGCTTTGAAAAACAGATGTTCTAAAAAAGAAGTCTAAGGCAGAGTTAACGCAGAAGTCTGTAGTATTACATATGGAAGTTCAAACTTCCGGCAGCCCCTGGCCCCCCAAATGTAGATGATTATGATTGGAGGGATGTCCTGGGGCCATCTGGGCTACCCAGTTCTGTAAACAATTAAGAACAAGTCAAAGAAGAATGTAGTTCTGATTCTTTAACACTGAGTTTTAAATTTGTGTGGGAGAACAGGAAACAGAAAATAAAGGCCTCTGGCATTTTCTCACTTAATTTCTTCTCCTAATTGCTGTTTGGCCTAGTTCTTTTTTTTTTTTTTGTCTGGTTTTCCTCCTTGCAGGCCTCTTTCCTGCTTTATATCTCAAGAGGGTAGCATATTCAGGACTCTACTTTCAAATGTGTATTCCTAAACTGCAGAGTGAGACATCTGCCACCCACCCACTCTTCTGCCTACCAGGACGTTCCTCAGCTTACTTTTAGCTGGAGTGTAAAACTAACCTCCTGCCCACACTCAGTAGAAGGGGCTGGCTTTGTTTTTTTTCTAAACCATCCCCCACCCCCCCACACACCTATTTCTGCTAATGGCAGGAAAATACAGCCTTGGGAGATACATGAAAGCCTATTAGAACAATATTAATACTGAACCCATTTCTTTTTCATAGCCAGCGTATTTAATTGCACATTGAACTTGGATCTTTGAATCCTTGGGTTGTGATGTACCATGTGATCTATCACATATGCCCTTAACAAACTTCCCCTCTTTCGCCTCACTTTCTTCACGTTGAATGGAACACGAGTAGAAAGGAAAGGAGAACCCGTGGCCGTGATTGTTGCTGTAGTGGTTCTCAGACCTCTTCAGCTGAGAGAGGGGCACTCAAGAGCAGAAAGGAGATCATGAACAGGAACACACAAGGAAAAGAGAACCAGCCGGTACAGGCAATCTCTTCATCTAGCTAAAGAGGCTCAGTAGTTCCTGCTGAAGAATTGTTTGTCGTTTGGCAGCTTTTTTTTTTTTTTTTAACTGACTCTTGAGAAGAGTTCTCTAGAACTCCTTTATAAGGCAAAGGAAACACACACACACACACACACACCCCTCCTGTCATGGATTTCATTCCATCATCCAAGAAACATTTATTGAGCACATTCATGAATAAGGGTTACTTTTTGCTCTCATGAAGTTGACAGTCTTATACAGTCTTTTTAGAGTCTAGAGAATTTTTGTTTGTGAAATTTACTATGTAATTTTGATCTATATGTGTGTGCATGAAAATTATATATATCAAAACTATGTTGTTGTTAGGTGCCGTTGAGTGCATTCCAACTCGTAATGACACAATGTACAACAGAACGAAACACTGCTCAAAATTATATATACATATAATATGCAATATAGAAGGCACAGTGGTGAAAAGCTCAACTGTTAAAACAACAGGTTGGCAGTTCTACTCTGTCCTGTAGGGTCACGGAGTCGGAATCGACCGAATGGCAATGGGTTACTCTATCTATCCACTTAATTCAGTCTGTTTTCAAATATGAAGTAAGCACATTTTATGAAGTATTAAAAACTTTTTGACTTTGGTGACCATAATATTCATCTGTAAAAATAAACTTTTTAAACTTAAAGTGGATATTCTCATACCATGTAAAAAGTGCAGAGTGGCAGTTGTGAAAAAAGTATACAAAACAGCAGGCACATAGAGATGGTACTTCCTAGCAGTCAAGATAAACTGAATGGCCTACATGATTTAAGGTTTGGTTTGTTTGTTCTGTTTTTTAAGTAAGAGAACCCATTCTTCAAAAGAGACAAGCTCATTTCTGACCCCACGTTTTGGAAAGAATTGTCATTAGAACATTCCCTAGCAGTAATATTCAGATGGAGCTTCTGATTCTTCCCCTCTAATTGAGAACCTGGCTTACTAGACTCTTGTTCTCTTTAGGTCAGTGGTTCTCAGTTTTCAGTGTGTATCAGAATCACCTGGAGAGCGTGTTAAAACACTGACCGCTGAGTCCCACGCCCTGAATTTGTGAGTCTGTGTCTGGGGTAGAGCCAAGATTTACATTTCTTACCAGTTCCTGGGTGATGCTGCTGCTGCTGACTAAGGGGACCACACTCTGAGATCTACTTCTGTATAGGAGACAAGAAGTCACAACAATTAGATTTGTTGGGGTGAAATTAACTCCTGTTTGTGGGTGCCCAAGCAGCTTAGAGTTCAATTGCAAATCCTTCCTTCTACCTAAAATTTAGCGTTGTGTCCTTAAAACAGGGTAAGAATGGAGGGAGTAATGCTTTCCCAGAAAGCTTGTATTTCAGGGTGGCTTGTCACAACATCACTTTGCTTAAAATAAAAATGTGTCAGGTGAGGCAGGACCCGCCTGACCACAGCGGGCTATGGGAGAAAGAGTTATTGATGTAATTGACCTTACCTGTCAGAATGTTTGTTAAATCCAATGGCACCTCACTTCATTACATAGGAATCTACGCCCTAAATGCTGCACTTTTCAATGATATTTTATGGCTTGTTAGAAAAGGACATGGGAAATGGGATTTATGGGGTGGGTATCGGACCACTCTACTAGGATAGGAAGGAGCCCTGGTGGCACAGTGGTTAAGTGTTCGGCTGCTAAATGAAAGGTTGATGGGAGAAAGATATGGCTTCCGTAAAGATTACACCCACCCATTGCCATCGAGGAAACACTGGTGGCTTAGTGGTTAAGAGCTATGGCTGCTAACCAGGAGGTTGGCAGTTCAAATCCACCAGGCACTCCTTGGGAACTATGGGACAGTTCTACTCTGTCCTATAGGGTTGCTATGAGTTGGAATCAATTCAATGGCAGTGGGTTTTGGTTATTGCCATCGAGTAGATTCCGACTCACAACAACCCTACTGGACAGAGTAGAACTGTCGCATAGGGTTTTCAAGGCTGTAGTCTTTATTGAAGCAGACTGCCACGTCTTTCTTCCTTCGAGCATCTGATGGTTTTGAACCGCCAGCCTTTCTGTTAGCAGCTGGGCACTTAACCACTGGGTTACCACGGCTCCTTCTGTAAAGAGTACAACCTTGGAAACCCTATGGGACAGTTCTACTGGCTCTGTAGGGTCACCATGAGTTGAAATCAACTGGACAGCAATGGGTTAGGTTTTTTTTTTTTTTTTTTTTTGTAAGTTCACACCCACTAAACATGGGTCTTGCTTCAACTTTCTTTGCAGCTATAATCTATGCAAGGCACGAAATGCTTCCACCTATTTTTACTTGTAGTGCTTTTAGACAAAGCTTTTGATTCTTGGCTCAGGAATTTGCTGACGTATTTCCATAGGCGAATTTCTTATTGCCTCCGACCGAGTCTTTGTTTCCTCTGCTGTGAAAGGGGGATAATATCTACCTCTAATTAGGGTTGTTTTAATATTAGAGAGCCTGTAAAGTGCCTGGCATATATAATACTTCCTCCTTTCCTTTCTGTTTCTCTATATTTCATTTGCTTGACGTTTAAAATATTAAAAAATAATTAACTGATATTCCTGGTTCCAGACATAATTGAAAAGGTTCTTTGGTCTCATGAGGTTTTATAGTTTTCTCCAAGCCTCAGATTAGATAGTACTCCCAGTGTAAAGACTGGTAAACTTTTAATTGACCACCAAGTACCGTTATACTTTTTTCCTCTCAGTCTCAACATAATGGCAAGGCCAGGATCTAAATTTCTGTAAGTATTGCTGATTCTTATCTACCATTTATCTTTCCCAAGGTAACAAGCCTGTAATTTTATAGGTCTAATAGATACAATAACTTATCAGTTTCTGCTGTGATAAAACCAAGTGTTCTCATTTTGAATGAGTCGTTTAAGTTTTTGGAATGCGTTCTTGCTTTTCGTCTGGGATATGGAGTCTTATTCTGAGAGGGTGAGTTGGAGAAAGATTGGAATGGTGCTTTAATGCCCCAAACCTGTGGGGAAGGGGCATACCTGAGGGCTGTTCTCTGCTCTCTTTATGAGTTTTCAGGATACTCATCCCCTGAGCATTTTGGGAATCCAGTGGGAAAAATTTGCTTGAGGTCACTGACTAAGTCTTATTTATTCTCTTATTCCCAGTGCCTAACCCATGTCCAAAAGAGCACAGTGATTATGTTTGAATCAAGGAGTTTATTAAAACAGCACTATGCCTTTGGGATTTCTGTACAATCCCAAATGATCCAAGAATCTTTTGAAAGGTTGGCAAGTGATTTTTCCAACGATCTATTCAACTTGGTAGTAAAGCATGCAGCATCTTGTCTTAGTCTGGGTTCTGCAGAAGAGCAAAAGCGGTGAAGCACATGTATAAGTGTAGAGGGGTATTTACTTCAAGGAAATTGTTTTCACAGTTGTGGGGGCTGGTAAGTCCCAAATCCACGTATCAGGGAGAGGCTGAAGGCTTCTGCTAGCTTACGTAGTTGCGGGGGGCTGGCAAATCCAAAGCCTACACGTGTGGCGTCAGGCTGAAGGCTTCTGCTGGCTCAAGCCCCAAAACTGGAGGTCAGGCAACTAGAATTGTGCAGGACCGGGGGAGAGAGCTTTGCCAGAACATCTATTTATATACTGGAGGTAGGCTCCACCCTCAAGGAAACTCTTTTAACTGATTGGCTGCTCACATCAGATCACAAAAATGTAAAGTGATTACATAGTATCTGCCAAACCACTGAAAGTCATAGCCTAGCCAAGTTGACACATGACATTAACCATCACAGTCCTGTGAAAACTCTGTGAAGCTTCATTAGTTGATTAACTCAATAGTGGGCTTGGAGTTGATTCTATGGTGGTTGATTGTTGAAGAGCATTGCTGACTGCTCTGCACTGTAGTGATATGGCAGCCAAACAACTCCCTCCCCTCTCGCAAGCACAGAATGTTTGGGCAGGACCTTGGAGATTACCCAGGGTAACCCTCTTTGTACAGATGATAAAACTTACTTCCCTCATGGGGAGACTGTGTTTTCTGGCACAGAAATGCCTAACGATACCTTTCCCTGCCTTGCAATGAACCCAGCCATGAGTTCTGTAATTGAGCACAAATGATCTCCAGGATACACTCCACAGCAGAGCACTGCTAATGGTGGTTATTGACCCTGTCAGTTGCTTGCCCTGAAAGCTCACCACAATTGGTAGTAGGAATAGTGCTACCATTTCCCAAGGCCACCAGCACTGACCTGTTGACCGTGGGATTCAGTCCCTCTTCACTGCAACACAGCATCTCTAATTAATAGCATCTAAAGGAAAACAAATAAGAGAACAAAGCTGGCATGGAAAGCACACCCTTATGCCACAAAGGAAAACCAAGACACCGATCTTAAATCACGCGACACTTCCAGATGGATGAAAATAGGTGCACCTAGACCAGAGCCCAGTGATATAGAAAATGGTTGGTAAACATCCAGGTTCAGAGAGGTGCTCGAGAAGGAAAGCTAGAGTGCCAGTACCCTTTTGAAGGCCAAGGTACCTCATGCAAACTTCCGATTTTATAGATTTTTCTGTAATTTCCTATTGTCCAAATAAACAGCGTTTTGATTACCTACGTTTAAAAACCACCCCCTCCTGAGTTTTCTGTGGCTCCTCCATCTCCCCGCTCCCGCTTTTGGCTCTACTCCCTTACGTGTGTGTGTGGGGGGGGAAATACTTCAGAAAGCCCACGAGCTGATGGAATATCTCATTTGAAGTTATTGATTGATGTATTAATAACTCATTTTCCTAGCTCTTGGAGAGACTAATCTATCTGATTTTACAAGTAGACCTGGTTCCCTGTGGATAACACCATTTGGTTCCTTAGTGTCGAAGAGCGGCTGTCGCATTCACGCACGTGGAGTTGTCTCAGTCAGCTCGGTGATTCTGGAGACCTGCAAGCAGCAGTCCTAAGCCTCTAACCAGAAATGATAGTGTTGCCAATAACAAGGAAACCAGGCTAATAACATTTTAATTTTTAGATCTTTGGCCCCATTTTTCTTTCAGGCTGAAATGTTATGGAAGTATAACTGCTTAAGCACACGTTAATTCTGAAATTTGTGCTGAATCCAATAAAACATCACCGAATTTGCTGGGCTGACTGCGCAAGCCTTTTGACATTTGAGGCCAAATGTTCCAGTCACAAAGCTGAAGGTCGTGGCATGTGTTAGGGAAAAATTAAGAAGATGCATGGCCCCCACTCTCTAGCACCATCTTTACAAGCCTGTCACCTTCACCAATGCATTATTCATCAGATTAGGTGGAGGCAAATATTATCTTTCCTTTTCTTTCTTGCCTTCTCTTTCCTTCTTCCCTCCCTCTTTCAGTCCTTTCCTTTCTTCCCCCCTTTCGTTCTTTTTTTTTTTTTTAAATGCAGCTTAGATGTGGGTGAGGGTGGCGTCCACTTGTACTAACTGTCAAATGGGAAAGCATCTAATTTCATATCTGGAACTTTCTTATTGCACTAATGAGCCTTCTGTTTTGATTTCTAACAAGTTGTAGCATATATTTTTAGCTTGATCTTATGCCATTGGACAGCCCTTCTAGAACTAACACACATTTGCGTGACCATTGCTCATTAAGTATTTTTAGATCCACCGTGGTCTTTAGACAAATGTTGCTGAACTGGAGGGCCCCGTCATCTACGATTCAGTCCATACAGAACTCCCCAACACTGGAAGTGACAGGAGTGACAAGTGAGTGTCTGCCAGCTGTCTAAGCGAGAGAGCCCGTCCCCGAATGATTTGCAATTTTGGGAGGAATGGAGCAGAAAAATAACCTCTCCCTTGAATGCACAAACCCTAAATTTGCTTGTAAAACCTGGATTTTCAAATTATATTCACTTCCAGAAAAGTTGAAAGATTCCTAATTGGCCAGTGAGCTGGCAAATACTGGCTCTGCTGCTTTCTGAGCCACAGAGGAGAAACATTCCCCTTTTCACTATCTTCCTGAGGCTTGCTTTCCCTAGAAGAGGTTATACTCTCCCCAGGGAGACTTTCTTGACAGCTGGAGAGACAACAGAGTGGAGCAACTCAAAATTCCTCCTGGAAATGTAGGTTGAAACAAACTCCTCATCAGGAAATGTTCCAGATGCTGCCACGTGAAATGCAAAGCCTGAACTTGTTAGCAGGAAATGACACCAGGACCACAAAGCCCATGAAATACACATGGCTTCATCAAATTACTTAAAATCCCATGAGGAGATAAGGTTTAAACCAAGGAAATGCAATGGCTACAGTGCTAAACCACAATGCCAATTAATTTTTATTCATTGATTTTGGAGGGGTTGTTTTATTTATCACCTCTGCATCTTTTTCCCTTTGTTTAGAATGAGGTGCAGAGTTCCTTAAATGTTTGCAGGCTGCGTGAAGCCTTCGCTCACATATTGGAGGCAATTTTCCTTATCTTCTTCTTTTTGGCTGTTTTTTTCTTGCTCTAGCCTGTTCATATGCCCCTCTGGCTAATTTGAGTCACTCAGCCCTTTACTTCAATACATTGCAAAGGCTTGCTTGTCCTCCCCATCAACAATGGTGAATCACTATATCTACATTTTTCTAACTGTGGTCATTCAGTGGTCTATTTTATTTCAGAAGCAAAACAGGAATGTTTAAATGTGGTCAGAATGACGTTCCTGATATCTCAGAAGCAGATCTTTACGTTTTAATTATCTCACCTTTGCATTTAGGCAAATGAAGCAGATTAGATTCTTCTGCTTGGGATTGTTACACGTGACACTGTGTTTTCAGCATGAGACATGGCGGCTCTGAGACCCCAGACCCCTAAACAGAAACTACAGTATTTTCGAAATGGTGAGTTATTGCCGTGGCTGGTTAGCCAAAAGTCACAGTGTGTGGTAATCTTTGACAGGAGTGGTGACGCGCAAGCTGGGTAGAGATGAAGGATATTTGTGGGCAAATTCTGTAGTGCTGTTGTGCCTGGAGATGAGCTGGGAACTTTCTATCTTGGAGCTCCCCGTCTGCTGAGCTTCTATCTCACACTTCTGCATTGCTTGTATTCATAATGTCCTATTTCTATGCTTTGATGGAAGAAGACTATTCAGGATTGCACCTGGAAAGGTGCCATGAGCAAAGCGGAGCTGTGTGCAGTGGTGGAGAGCCCATTCATCACCTGGAGGAGTTGAAAAAATCCAATATACAGGACCATTAATGGATCGTAACACATAATAACAGCAATTCCATTCCAGCTGGAAAAGAGGTGCATCCTTCCTACCCTTTGAACATTGTTCACAACATGCCTTTTAGCATTACGGGAACAAGCAAGAGGAAAGAAAGCTGTTTCAAGCACACCTTGTAGTTAGGCAGTTTATAAGCCCTGCTTCATTACTCCTCATGGCACCCCAGGGAGCCAGGTGCTGGGGAGTCCACTTCATGGGGGAGAGGTCATGTAACAGTACATGAGAAACAACTTGCTGAAGGTCACACCCGTGGCGCCATGATAAGAATTGTGATTAGACCTTGCTGCCCTTTGTAGATGACTGTAAATATGATCAACAATGTATAAACTAACAAACTCTGCCCAGCAGGCTGGACACAGACCTTCAGATGTTAAGAGGAGCTGGAAAAGGTTTTAGAGGTTCTTTAATCCAGTTCTTTCATAATAGATGAGGAAACAGACATTCCAGGTGGTTGCATGATATCTGCGTGAGCTTTTTGGTTAAGTGCTACTGCTACTAACTAAAAGGTCGGCAGCGCGAATCTGCCAGGCACTCCTTGGAAACTCAATGGTGCAGTTCTACTCTATTCTAAAGGGTTGCTGTGAGTCGGAATTGACTTGATGGCAATGGATTTGTTTTTTTTTTTGGTTGCAGTGGTTGGGCGTTTGCCTGTTTAACCAAAAGGTCGGCAGTTCGAATCCATCAGGTGCCCCTTAGAAACCCTACGTGGAAGTTCTGTTCTGTCCTATAGGGTCACTATGAGTCAGAATCAACTTGATGGCAACAGTTTTGGTTTTTTGTTTGGTTTGGTTTTGGGTATTAATAATCAATTTAATTAAAACGAAATTCAAAACCTCAGTTCTTAAGCCTTTAAATTTAATTTACAAATTTAATTATTCTTTTCCTAAATCTAGCAACTTTTAAAGGGTTTTTTTTCATAACCTAGTTAATTAAATCACTTAAATATTTTAAACTGCACTTATAAATTTAACATATTCGGTTTTCTTTTTAAATACTTCAATTGTCTGATTAAGAAATAAACTCCCATGTGCTTAAATAACACTTGTAAATCTCATAAATTAAAGTTATAAATGTAATGTATCTTAATTCTTCATGTTACAATACTGTTCACAAATTACAAAAAATCTGCTTGTAACTATCAACTTAAAATTGTAGCTTTAAAAGTCTTTCAAGTGTGCAAACTTGAATGATACAAGTGATCTCTTGGATAGCCTACTGTTGCAAATTCTCTTAAGACAAAGGATGGATTTAAAATACCAATTATACCAGAGTATTCTTAAATTATTCTTAAATTTAATGAAAAATAAAGTAATATGCAGGGACTGATTGACTTCCTTATTTCAGCACTTAATTCTTAATTTCCCTAGAATTAAATTGTACTTTCATTCAACAAGGAAAGAAAATGTCACACCAAGGAAGATGAGGTCCCTGTTGTAGCATGGGTGAATTATTGATTAAAATAGGCTGGAACAAACAACTTGATTATTGCCAAAGACATTGCGTCATCGATAGTTGTTATAAAGTAGCTACTCCAGAGTTTTAAAAAGTCTTATAGCTCCAACCCCAGCTTTAAATAATATTGGAACTTAATTCCTTAGTCTTTCCTCACACAGTTATAACCATCTGTAGGGGTGTAGCTAGCTCAGATGGATTTTTTTAATTGTTTGGTCTTTCATAAGACGTAGAACGTTTTGCCCTCTTAACTTTACAACACTATACTTCCAATGCTTCTTTGGATTGAGTAGAGGTTGGATCCGTATCTTTACAGACGTTTTCGTCCTGACAGGACGACGACTTGTACAGGTAGAGGTTGAAAGGATTTCTAGTTGGCTTTGCATGTCTGTCCTGTCTTCACCTGACTGTCTTCCTACAATTGACATTCTATCTATTTCTACCACATAGCACACCCCCTCCTCTGTGCTGCTGCTTGCTGACTCCCAGGATGCATTTGCTTCTATTGGTTTAGCTACCAGACTTTTGAAAAAATTAAAAGAGAGAAAATACGAAGGCAAATATAAGTATGTATATAAATCTGGAAAGCCGCTAAAGCTCATATAGAAATATAAACCTTAACCAAAAAAAGTCTGTTATGTCTCATTTTTTTCTAAATGTGTACTGATGGCAGTACCAAAATACTGGAAGAGGCAGTACCTACAGTGGTTAGGATGAGGGCTCTGAAGTCAAACGACCTGCTTTTGCTCCCATTCCACCTCTTACATCTACCATCACAGGCAAGTTGGGCAATAATACCTGCTTTAGGAATAACATCTGCTTCGGGTAACTCTTCTATAAAACATGTTAGTAGAATATGTCTTACAGTTGTTGTGTGTACTAGATCCAAGAGAATGGAAACTTCTGAAGTCAACTGTCTTTGTTTGATTGTTGATACACTCACCAGCACCTATAATAATGTCTGGATGTTGTCTGTGCTCCAAAAGCCTTTGTTTATTTAATTAAATGTAAAGTGCATAAATGGTGATTGACCTGTAGAAAATGTGCAACGAGAGTTGTTTTTTAATCATGTTTTGATGACAGCTTGCCCACAATCATTTGCAGATTCTTAATCTTACACTGATTTATTAGAAGGTAGTTGACTAATGATTCCCACGCCAGTGGTTATACCTGTGTTTGTTTGTGGTGTATGATAATACTTTCACCTACAGGGAAAAAACAAAACAAACAAACAAAAAAACCTTGGTAAAGCTGAATTACTTCTACGCTGAGGTGCCTACATAATTTGCAGTGTTCTGGATTTGTGGGTCATTATACTTCTGCTCAACATTTCTGCAGCTTTCATTTTTCACTGTTTTTTTTGTTTTTGGAAGCCCCTTGTACCTAGTCTTCCTTGATTCTCCCTCAGCCTTTTCCCCTATTTTCTTCCTTTGCTCACGTGTTAAATGGAGGCAGTCTTCGAAGGTCGATCCTTGACTATTTATTTTCACACTTCATCTAGTCTTCCTGGCTGATCTTCTCAGCTCCTCTAGCTTCAAGTAAATCTACCTTTGTTCTTATCCCAACCACCTCCTGCCATTCTGTAACATCTACTATGCTCCCAAAGTCTGATAATAGAATCAGTTTTTTTTCTCACATTTGAAATGCGAGTGATCTTAGACTTCTCAATTTCCCCCTCCAGAGCTGTGATAGTTGTCAAAATCTTGTCTGTTCTCCCATTACAGTATTTTCATCCCTGGCATTTCCTTCACATACTCACCACATATGTTCATTAGTAACCACCTGGGCTCTTGGATCATCTACTTGGTCTTCCAACCTCTGGTTAGATGCTTCCTCCAACCCCTCCTCCATGTTGCTGCCAGGGTTATCTTCTTTATAACAAGATCAAATAATATCTCTTCATGCCCCAAAGCTTCCAAAGGCTCTGAGTTCTCTCATTTCCATTGTATCTACCATTACATTCTTCCCATGTGCTTTATGTTTCTTTATACGAAACCCAATCTATTCACCACTCTTAATATGGTCTTCTCCCACTGTTGTAGGCAGAATAATGGCACCCCAAATATAGGACATATTCACATATTCCACATCCTAATCCATTAGCTCATTATGAACCTTAATTACCTTTGCCATGTTACCTAACATACTCACATATTAGGTGAATATTAGGCAAAGGGTAATTAAGGAATTGACTCGACGGCAGTGGGTTTTTTTTTTTTTTTTTGGTTGGTTGGTTGGTTAATGAGTTAAAGTTGCAAATTGGCTGATCTTGAAATGGAGGTATTATTCTGGATTATTCAGGTGAGCCCAAGGTAATCACAAGGATTCTTAAAAGTGGGAAAGGGAGTCAGAAGAGGGGAGTGAGAGGGAAATGTGACTACAGAAGAAAAGCAAAGTGATTCTACATGAGAAGGACTCTATCCACCATTTCTGACAATGGCCATGAGTGAAGGAATGTGGGTGGCTTCTAGACTCTGAGAAGGCAAGAAAATTGATTCTCCCCTAGAGCTTCTGGCAAGAAACACAGCCCTGACGACACCTTATTTTTAGTCTAGTGATGGTCATATCAGACTTATAAATTACAGAACTCTAAGATAATAAATATGTGTTATTTTAAGCTTCTAGGTTTGTGCTAGATTGTTACAGCAGTGATAGGAAACTAATACACACACTTTTATAATTTTACTTAAGCTGCTCATGATGTTGGAGATAAGCTGTTCTTCACGTCTACTTACTGAAGTCTGATGAAGGCTTCAAGACCTAGCATAAATCTGTGTCCTGCATCAATACATTTTTATTAGATACCTGTGTATGTGCATGTGTGCATGTGTGCCGGCGTGTGTGTGTGTGTGTGTGTGCCTAACCTGGGATTGTGAATGTCCAGAAGATAGGATTTATATATTATTTATCTCTGAATACCCCCACAATGTCTAATACAAAAGCTTTACACCTGAGCCAATGTGTTTTGAATCAAATTGTAAAAATGCAACATGTTGGAAATGGTGCTAATCCTAAGAGTCCTAAATCCCCACAAGATGGAGGTATTTCCTTAGAAAAGTTAAGTTCCTTGCGGTAGCATGAGACCTTTTCTCTTTGGACCCCTTTCAAAAACAGAATTCATCATTTTTAGTTGAAAATGAGAAAGATTTGGGGTTTCAAAAACCCTGTATTTGCAATCCTAATGTCAATATTTTTTGTATTTCATGTAATGAAAATTTCATTGATTGACCATTTTAACATAAATGGACGTGTACATATATTAGAATGAATACACACACACACATATCCTTGTCTCACGGGACTTTTGTAAACAGCACAACTGCACACTAACAAGTGCAGTGTAGGCCAATGAGAGATTGTGGTTCATTGAGTGTGGGTGTGTTGTATAGTACATTTTTCCAAGCCCCCCTTAGCAAAGGGTCAGAAGAAAATGGGGACAGTGTTCTGGCCTACTGCTATTTAATTTTGATTTTCTACTGGAATAAAAATTAAAGTCAGGGGTGCCCTCATCTGAAGAGAGTTTGACCAGTGGTGAAATTTCAGGTCATGTGAACATATATGACTGTAAAATTAGCATGTCCTCTGAAGCTTCTTCTGACGAGTAGGCTTTGAATATATAAGTTCAGATTCATATGTTCTCACCAACCCTTCCTGAAGGCTCCTTCCTTAGAAAAGTCCCCCAAATTCAGTGGCCATTTGTCTATTCATTAAGCAGCAATGGCTGTTTTTTCATTTCTAACACCCTTTCCTGAGACCTCAGCCGAAGCTACCTGCTCTTCCCTTCCCAATGCCACAGTCATCATAGAGATACCTGTTCTGGGCGGATGAGAAGAGGAAGTGCGGGGAGTGTGTGGACACAGTGACTTAGTTGGTTTCAAAATGAGTGGGTTGACAGGTTGAAAAAACAAGTAAAGCTATGAAGGCAGGGTGGAAGATAATTTGAAGTCAGCTGTAATACGTGAGGTTGTCGGAGTCATCCTTTTAGGTATGCAGGACTAATGTTCAGAGTAATCCAGCGCCATTATTTTATGTCTGAAAGCATCCCAGCCATAATGAAACGATGACAGACAAAACATTCAGGTGTGTTTGAGTAATGTATTAATAACTGTCTCCAAATATTTAAAGAATTTTCATGTTGAGAAGGAAGAAAGTCATCTCATTCAATTTGGCATTATGGGCAGAACCAGAACCTACAGGCAGTTGTTTGGGAGGAGGGTTTGTCCGATATCACAAAGCATTATCTGACTACAAGAGCTTTGTAATCATGGATTGTTCTTCTGATAACCAAAAGGCTGGAAGATCACCTTTTAGTGAAAGCTAGGTGGGAAGTGGTATCGGATGACCTTTGTGTTTTGTTTTGTTTTTCCTACTGAATGTAAAATTCTGTAATATTATCAAAAGAATACACACACACACTTTAAGAAGTCTTTGTTACATGTCTTTAAAAGAAATCTACAATATGCCAACTTATTCCTTAAAATAGCAACCTAAGTTTAAATTACTATTAACCAGACTCCATGTAGTTTTTACTTAAGTCCTTTGACATCAAAATCAAGATAGCACTCAGAATGGAATAGTTGATGAATGCAATGCATGCTTTTGGAATAAGGGATTACTAATATTACAGTCATGACTGATCATTGAAAGCATATGAAAATGAAGACTCAGGTACACGGAGTTACAGAAGTGCTTTTGATGGTTCATGGAGACGCAAGAGCACCACCTCTTTTTTTTTTTTTATTGTGGTAAAATAAGTATAACAAAAATTTCCATGTTAATCACGTTTAAGTATATAATCCCGTGGCATTCATTGTAGTCACAGTGTTGTACAAACATCACCACTATCAATTTCTAAAGCTTTTACATCACCCCAGAAACTCAGTTTCCCCATAAAGCAGTAACTTCCCGTTCTCCCCTTTCCCCAAGTAACTACTAATCTACTGTGATCGCTATGTATTTGCCTATTCTAGATACTTCATAGAAGGGGGATCATACAATGTTTGTACTTTTGCGTCTGACTTATTTTACCCAGCAAAATGTTTTCAAAGTTCATCCGTGTTGTAGCATGAATAAGAACTTCAGTTCTCTTTATGACTGGTTAAAACCAGCTCTTTGTATCACTTCCTGCATTCCCTTGCTTTGCCTGCACTTTTTGGGAAATCAAAATCATCCTTCATGTTGCGTACAGTAACTCATTGTGGTGAAAGTTGGATTTCAGTGTTTTTTTATAAAGGAGAAATGAATTGCCCAACTTGGATATTAAGTTCTGAGCGATTCCTTTGCACAGCTGTGATCCCAGTGTTGATAGTGTTATCGTCTGTAGCCTCCGCCTCCTTGAGGGATTGTATTTATGAGTAAGCCTGGAGGTCAAGAGTCTCCTTTCCTTAAAGGTGTGTCACAACCCAGTATGGTCTCCAACAATAACTGGCTTATCACCTGGCCACTGATGGCAACTGGCTTTGGGGCTTTTAATCTTACAAAGTGATTGGAATCACATTTTGCGCTCATTCCTGAATAACAACGCTTGGTGTCATTAAATAGAGCCCCTGGCAAAGAAGGTGTGAGTTCCAGGGGACTGTGTTGATGACTTCTTAATTAAGATCTTTTTCTTTAGCACGCTGCATTAACAGGTGGTTGGAGAAAACAGAGGGAGTGGGAGTGTTTGGGAATGGGAAAGTTCTTAACTGGAGTTAGGAATTAGAGAAAAGTAGTCAGAGAACCCTCTGCAGAAAGAAAATAAAGACAATATTCACGCTGTGTGGAAGGTGGGAGTTGGAGAGGGTGGTAGCTGATAATATGAAATAATCTATTATTGCATCTTCCTCAGCAAGTTCAAAATGCTCTGGTGATGGGAAAGGAGTGATTAGCCTATTCTCATGAAACGGAAAGCAGGTATTATGAATGTCATTAATTTACCAGACCAGCACAGGTAAAAGTTCCTGATGATCAGGAGGGTATATACCAACTAACTGAAAACTTGAAGCCAAATAGATTTGACTTAACCTTAGGTAATTCATTTAGTATCTGTAAGCTTCGGTTTTTTTTTTTATCTTTAAAGTAATAATAGTAATACTCACCTAACTGGTGGCGTAGTGGTTAAGTGCTATAGCTGCTAACCAAAAGGTCAGCAGTTTGAGTCCACCAGGCGCTCCTTGGAAACTCTATGAGGCAGTTCTCCTCTGTCTTATAGGGTTGCTATGAGTTGGAATTGACTCAACAGCAATGGGTTTGTTTTTTTTTTTTAGGTTTAATAGTTTTGTTGGAGCCCCAGGTGGCGCAAATGGTTAAACGTTCAGCTACTAACTGAAAGGTTGGTGGTTTTAACGTATTCAGAGGTGCCCTGGTAGAAAGGCCTGATGATCTACTTCCAGCAGGTCACAGCCAATGAAAACCCTACGCGCAGTTCTACTCTAAAACACATAGGATCGCCGTGAGTAAGGATTGACTTGAAGGCCACTGGGGGAAAAAAAATTGTTTTACTGTTAAAGTAAGTGAACAAATGTATAGAAAAGGCTTAATGTGGTACACATCACACGAAGACTGGTCAATAAATAGAAGGAAATAGTATATTCTGAACCAAAGTTAAGGAACCCATAAACTCACAGCCATCGAGTCTACTTCTACTCCTGAGACCCTGTAGGACAGAGTAGAACTGCTCCCATAGGGTTTCCAAATCTGGAAATAGTTACAGAAGCGGACTGCCACATCTTTCTGCTGCAGAGTGGCTGGTGGGTTTGAACTGCCGACCTTTTGATCAGCAGCTGAGCATTTCACCAACGCGCCACCAGGGTCCCTTAAGGAACCCATACCAAAAAAAACCAAACCAAACCCGTTGCGTTGAGTCGATTTTGACTCATAGTGACCCTATAGGACAGGGGAGAACTGTCCCCCCAAATAGTCATCCTTTGCAACTCAGATAAGTATACTGAGTGCTTAAATTTTGGGGGAAAGGAACTATGCAGCCTTGATTTTAATAACTAGCTTGCCTTCTAAATACATATTTAATATCCTTTCTATGCTATAATTGCTCTACTTTTCTAGGAGCTTGATTGTGCTAACTGCTTACTTATCTCACAGAGAAATCAGAAAGGTAGATATTATGAATCTGTATAATATTTCTATTTGACCAGAGTAGGATATTTGAAGGAAAATATAACACATTTCCCCCAAGAAGACCCGAATGATCAATATGAGGTTTTCAGCTCAAAATCAGATCTCCTGATCCCATTATTACATTTGTGCTTGGCAGGCATCAGTTTTTGTACCTTAAGAGAGGAAGAAATCTCAATATGATAGCAAGGATTTAGGCACATGACAAAGGAATTTTCTAGGGTGTGGGAATGAATGACAGCATGCTCAAACTTTTTACCCTTCTGTTCCTTTAAATGCATGACACCTATTACATAATCACTAAGCCTTTCCTTGTCTTTGGGTACCATTGATAAAAGGTGTTGTAAATCTGTTGTTGCTAGTTGCCATCCACAGTGCTGGGCAAATCTCTGGTCTCGGTAAATACTTTTTGAATTTGATTTCTAATGACTTTCCAGTATAATATTAAATAGAGTCATGAACAATCATTCAGCCAGGAGCCAGGAATAGAGAAGTAAATAAATACAACTAGTAATTGAGGAGATGTACTCAGGTCTGGTTAGGTCTTAAGGTCAGTCTCATTAAAATGATGTGGGAGCACCTCAACATGGTGGTGGGATTTTAATAGAGAATCTCCTTCTCTACATATGCCTGCCAGGATATAACATGATAAACTTCTGTGTAATTAACTCATTAATATAACAAACTTTTATTGAGCATCTTTTCTTTTGGACACGGTGTTTTGTTGACCTGGGGGAAATTGATCATGAATTCTGACTATTAAGGTCATGGTGTAGCTGAAGAAGGAAGGCATACCTGTGTATACCTAGTTCAAAGAGTTAGCATAGTGTTGGTGTGGCATTGACTGGTGAAGCATAACAGCCATGTTGGGTGAGAAAACCACCACCGTCACTACTGCCACTGCTACCATCAAGGCCCTGCATTTGTATTATTTATATCATTAGAACTTGTTTCACGTAGATTATCTAACATAATCCTTGAAATAACTGTTTAAGGATAAATTTTCATATTTTTACTATAGTAACTGACCGAAAGAGGTTTAAATACTAGTCTGAGTTCACAACGCCAGCTATTAGGGGTTCTAGCACTTGAACTTGGATTTTCTGATTCTAGTATGTGAAACTGATTGCCCAGATCACACCTAACCCCCACTTCTCATACCGAGCTATCATTTGAGAAGGAGTATTTTGGGAACTCGTTCTACACCTAGACGGGTCAGATAATTTTTAGCAATGAACACCCTGTCCTGACATTTATTTCAGCCCCCCAATATCCAGGGGAATGATCATTCTAAGACATTCCTTATATAAATAAATACCTTCTGTTGATTTCTTTTATGATGTAGGAGCATTGATTGAAAGATTGCACAAAGAGCAGGGAATTTTCGAATTAGGCAAATCAGCTTCCCAGTTCTCCGTATACCTATAACTGGAGGTACTCCATAAAGCTTGTCATATTTTAGCTAAGAAAACATTCAATGAAGGCTCTGGTAATTAAAATAAATTACAAGGCCTCACAAACCAACATATAAAATATTAGGAAAATCAGTAAATAATTTTTGCTTTATTAATTCAAGTTCCCTGGTGGACCTCAAAGCAGTTAATACCAGAGAGAAGCAATAAAGCATCAACATTTTGCCTTAACACATTCCATCCTATCACATCTTTCTCTTGATAGTGTGTATACTTGTTATTTTCCTTTTTCATAGTTAAGACTTAATTAATACTATGGGTTCTGGCAGTGTTACTGTGATGCAGTAGACCACAACCACTTTTTTATGTATTTCTTAATGAATTAAACACATACTGTTAGAACCATCTTTTGCCTGATGGCTATTGTAGAATGTGCTGTTTGGTGAGTATCTAAAGATCCACTGAGTTATTAAAAGAGGAAGCCGCCGTTACAATGAGCTATATTGATGCCTTAGTGTAAATTACTGCCAACCGTGTAATGGCTATATAAATAAAAACAAAACAAGCAAGTCAGTGCTTTCTTTGTGATTCAGTACTAGACAGGTAGAGCTGTTGAATTTTTCTCAGACTCTGTTTTAAGGAGTTGAGACAACAAAAATAAAGGGGAAAGAGTAAGATAGAACTCAAGCATGTAGTGTTTAAATGAAGTTTCCCACTTAAGTGGAAATGAGAGATCAAATCCCTATTATAAGAAAGCAAAGGGAGTCTTGAGATTTGTGTATTTAGACAAGAAGATCTCCTCAACACTCAGTATTCCCATAGGTCAGAAAGTGTGTCATGGTGAAGGAGAGTGTATATGTTCAGAGTGTTGGGCATAGTCAGTGGAATGGCGCCAGGAGGAGTGAACAGCCAGTAGTTTAGAAACTGCGTTGCAAAGAGAGAGAGGATTTGGTGAGTGTCAGACTAAGAGAGCAGCTCACAAATGAGGGCATGATTCCTGGGGACATGAGTGGGTTGCCAGGATGAGCAGAAAACTGATAAGTGGTCTTAACCTGTGATGAATGACGGCATGGGAGGGACCTAGAAAAGGAGCTACTTAGAGAAACAAAAATTGAGAAAAATATAAAGCGTTTGATTCTAATGCACAATGCCCTGGTAAGCAACCAGATGAACTGTAGCCTTGCTTTTTGAATGGAAATTAAGACACAGCCTGATAAAATGATATCATACTTATGGGAAGATATGTGGAAATAGAGATCATTCAGGGAAAAATAAATAAAAATGGGGCATGTAGTCTGTATCACCATGAAGTCCCTTGGTAAATAAAAGAGAGCAAATGGGTTTTTCTTACGAGACTATGAACCAAGAATCTCTTGAAGTGTGAAAGTTGTGTTGGTAGGTGCTATTGAGTCAGTTCTGACTCATAGTGACCCTATGTACAACACAATGAAACACTACCCGGTCCCGCGCCATCCTCACAATTGTTATGTTTGAACCCATTGTTGCAGCCACTGGGTCAGTCCATCTGGTTGGAGGTCTTTCTCTTTTTCTCTGACCCTCTACTTTACCAAGCTCAATGTCCTTCTCCAGGGAATGGTCCCTCCTGATAACATGTCCAAAGTATGTGAGATGTGGTCTTACCATCCTTACTTCCAAGGAGCATTCTGGTTGTACTTCTTCCAAGACAGAAGTGTGAAAGAGACTTGCTTAAAGTCAGAGAAGCAACTAGCTGCCAAGATGAGTATAGAACCCAGGTTTCCTGTCAACCTGGACCTTTCCATGACACCTTGCTCGTCCTTGCCTGAGGAAATGTGAGCAGAGAGAGTAGAGAGAGCATGAAAAATAGAAAATGAAGATACCGGGATGGAAGGCATTGTGTAAAGATGTAGTGTGGGAAGCCAACTTTTCCACAGGTATTCAGTTGTTTGGGTGTGTGTATAACAACAGCAAACCCTAAAGGCAGACCAGAGTTGTGGTCTTACCAGGCTGAGTGAGCAGTGGACCAAGCTAAACAGAATGTGAAAATGCTACTCAGGTTGTCCATTGTAGAATATAGTGTTTCTTTGAACATGATTGCTTTGACAGTGCATAACACAACTTCTAAGAAATGAGAGATCTGATGACCTCCATTACAGGGAAGGTGCCAACCTCAGTTGACAATGTGGGAGGAAGGAGAAAGGGTAAAGGTTGTGTAGTATCTGCAAACGGTTCATCAGGGGGTGCGGAGAGGTAGATAAAAAGAAAACCAACTAGGAAAATACATTGCAAACTAGGGAATCCAGATTTATCCTAGAAGTCCCACGAGGACAGGGATTTTTGTGTGCTTTGATTGCTTCTGTATCACCGGCATTCAGAATAGTACCTGGCACATGGTAGGCATTCAATAAATGGTTATTGAATGGTTGGATGGATGGGTAGATGATGAGCAATTCGCTCAGACTCTTTTTCCCAACCAGCTGAAAGATACATCTTAAAAACGTTTTTCCTTAAATTGGAAAGAATTCCCTGTATAAGCTCAAGAGCCCCCTGCAGCTCCAAGAATGATGTGAGACTCATCTGATCTTTCATCTTCTTATTAAGGCAGCATTCTCAACCAAGAGCACTGAATGGTGAAAGGTAGAAACCACCAGGGTAATAATTATTTTCCATTTGCTTTGGGGCATTAAATAAAAACCTGCCATATGTGCACACAACTGATAATATAGCAGTGTTATTTTGGGCTGTTTTTGGTGTGTGTGTGTGTGTGTATGCATGTGTGAGAGAGACTGTGTGTGTGTGCGCATGTGCATGTGTGTGCCTACATGTGTATGGTACTTGTATTTATGAGATGTTTACATTCAGATGTATATTCATGCAATGCATTCACTAAGTTATTACAAATTGTCCCTTTTTTCTTCTCTATTCTGCTCACCCCTTTCCTGATGGTTTACCACATTTCGTTCTTAGTTTTGTCTGCTTTCTGATCATTAATGTATGTAAAGGAAAAAGAAGGATTTTGTTTGTTAGTTTGACTTTTTAAATGGCTTTCAATTGACTGAGGTTCCTCATTAGAACACCAGAATATTCCCTGGCTCCTAAAACAGGGATAACAGTAGTTGAGTGATAGACTACAGGAATGTGGGTAAAATATCCTTCCACTTACGTTATATGTGCTGATTGTTATTATATGCAAGTAATAGTTATTGTTATCATGGCAGAGTTTGTGGGCATTAAATAATCCATAAGCTTTCCTATTTGTACTGGCCTCTTTTGCAGTTAGGGCGAGGTTATGGGACCAATCCTGGGCAGTGAACACAAGTATGGTATGTCCCTTGTGGGCAGACGCCCGTTAAGAAGGCAGTCTGTTTCCTCATCTCTCTCTTTTTTTGCCTCAGCAGCCTTGAAGGCTATATGTTAAGATGGTGGCCTCACAAGATGAAGCCAGCTTATTGGTCCCTGAGTCCTGGATGGAGGAGGACCCCCACTGCCCTGCTTTGAAGGTCCAGGAACAACGCTTTCTTGGATTAGGCCACTAACTGCCCTGCTTTGAAGGTCAAGGAACAACGCTTTCTTGGATTAGGCCACTGTGATTCCATTCTTGTTGCAGTAAAAAAGATCAGTTACCCTAACTAACATATAAGGTTTAGTGAATAAAAACACCTTATAGTGGTGGAAAGGAATGAATCATAAACATCTCCTTAGGTGGGTGGGACTGATAATCGGAGCCTGAGTAGGTGAGGTCATCATTATGTAAATGATTTAAGTCATGGGTGTCTAAACTGAGGGAGAGGACACAGGGATTTAGTTCAGTGTTCCTTTCCAGAGAGTCTGGGGGTTTTTATCTGGGCTTTTAGCATTTTGGGGGAAGAAGAAAATGTATCCAGGAAACTTAAAGGGAAGGGTGTTTGATTGGTTGGTTTTGTTTTGCTTGCTTTCATTTTCTCCAAACTTAACAACAATAACAAAAAAGTTAAGTAAACAAGAAGGGGCTTAATTCAAGACCCTAGACTTAGTGGCATCAGTGAAAATCAAAATGGGCGTACCCCAATGAAACAGTGACATAAAGGAGGGCCGAATCTGGGACTGCTGCTCATCTATTTTTCTCTACATGCCGCCATTCTTTTCTTTTTTATTTTTTCTGTCTGTCTGCCTGTCTTTCTTCCTTTTTTTTTTTTTTTTTTTGCTTGAGAGACATGTCTATGCAGCAGGCAAATATAGGTCCAGGAGGTGACTTAAAAGCAGCCACGACAGCCACCCAGAGCCTGGTCACCTCCTTGCCTGTGCTGGCTCTGTTTCAAGACTCAGACTTTGGGCTTGCTTGTGCTTCTGTTCACGGTGTGCAGGGCACTCAGGGTTTATTATTTTGTGCCTCTTTTTTTATCAGACCTTCCCAGTGATTTCCGAAGGGAGCCCACCCATAGCACTGGCTGCTTTGCCAGGCGTGACCCGTCAGAACTGGTGGGTAGAAGGGTGGTGGTTGTGTTGTTGTTAGATGCTGTTGAGTCTGTCCCGACTCATAGTGACCCTGTGTACAACAGGACAAAACACTGCCTGATTCTGCACCATCCTCACAATTGTTGTTGTGCTTGAGCCCATTGTTGCAGCCACTTTGTCAGCCCATCTCGTTGAAGGTCTTCCTCTTTTTCGTTCACCCTCTACTTTGCCAAGCATGATGTCCTTATGCAGAGACTGATCCCTCCTGTTAAAATGTCCAAAATATTTGAGACAAAGTCTTCCCATCCTTGCTTCTAAGGAGCATCGTGGCTGTCCTTCTTCCAAGATGGATTCGTTCATTCTTTCGGCAGTCCATGGTATATTCAATATTCTTTGCCAAAGCCATAATTCAAAAGCATCAATTCTTCAGCCTTCCTTATTCATTGTCCAGCTTTCGTGTGCATATGAGGTGATTGAAAACACCATAGCTGACATTTTTGCTTTTTAACCCTTTAAAGAGATCTTCTGCAGCAGATTTGCCCAATGCAATGAGTCATTTGATTTCTTGACTGCTGCTTCCATCCATTGTTGATCGTGGATCCAAGTAAAAGGAAATCTTTGACAACTTCAGTCTTTTCTCTTTTTATCATGATGTTGCATATTGGTTCAGTTGTGAGAATTTTTGTTTTCTTTATGTTGAGGTGTAATCCATACAGATCTTCATCAGTAAGCGCTTCAAATCCTCTTCACTTGCATCAAGCAAGGTTGTGTCATTTGCATAACACAGGTTGTTAATGAGTCTTCTTCCAATCCTGTTGCTCTGTTCTTCTTCATATAGTCCAGCTTCTAGGATTATCTGCTCAGCATACAGGTTGAATAAGTATTATGAAAGTATACCACCCAGACACACACCTTTCTTGACTTTAAACCACTCAGTGTTCCCTTGTTCTGTTTGAACAACTGCCTCTTGTCATCAGGGTGAGGAAGCCAAATTTGAAAACCTTCTTCCAGAATTATTTGTCCAGAAAACATTCAGACTGTTTTGTATTTATTTTCACAAGGGGTTGGTGACAAATTGGTCTGGATTCAAATTTCTTGTTTTGTTTCAGTTTCAAAATATCTCAGCGTAGATCCAGGCTATTGACACTTATGATCATAATGACTCATCTTTTTTCCTATTTTGTGCATCTGTTGGGAGTTTGTAACCGATAGTCCATATGGAGAAGTATCATTTCTCTTTATTATTAAACATCTATTAAACACCAGTTGGCAGGTTCTAGCACCATCATTTCCAACTGATGTTTTGGAGCACCCACTGGGTGCTTGGCCTGGAATAAGTAGTGCAGTTACTGGATTGAAAGATCTTTGAGGACAATGTTTTTGCCATCATTGACTCTCCATCATCTGGCAGTATGTTGCACAAAGTAAGAGCTCAATTAATGTCTCTTGGTTTGAATTTAAGGTAGTGGATCTGTGTGGGAGTTAGAGTAATTTTTCCTTCTGATTCGGGCCTACTTGCTGTCTCTTGCTTTGTGTGACAGCCATTGACACGTCACTTTTTAGCAACTTCCAAATGACTCTACTGTAAACACAAGTTTGAGAACCACTAAATTAGGTCATAGAACTTCACAAGCATAGTGTACTAGGCAAAATGGCAGCCTAGAAGCTAGGAAACATGAGTTCTAGTCCTGACTTGGCTGTGAAATCTACCAGACTCTACCAATACTCTCTGTGTTTTAGTTTATTATTCTAGCTGTAAAGGCTCCCTACTAAATGGTTGCTAAGTTTCCCTCTAATTCTAAATTTCATGAATTTCTGATTATCTTTTTCTTCATCTCAGCATTTTCTGAGGAGAGTGTTTTGTGGTGTTGTGTATGAAGGCCTGTAAGCAGAAAGAAACTGTGCATCTTCTGTGATTAAAAAAAAAAAAAGTTGCTGTCCAGTCGATTCCGGATCATAGTGACCCCATGGAGTTCAGGGAGTACCTGGTGGGTTTGAACTGCTGATCTTTTAGTTAGCAGCCGTAGCACTTAACCACTACGCCACCAGGGTTCCCTCTTGTGATGCAGAATGTAGATACTCTCTGGCCTTATCTCTGAACCTTACAACATCGAGTTAGAGCAGAAAGCAGCGTTCCTCAATACCGCCCCCTATAGGCTGTTTCACTCCTCTCAGTTATTCCTACCTTCTAGAAGGCCAAAACCCTGGTGGCATAGTGGTTAAGTGCTATGGCTTCTAACCAAGAGGTCAGCAGTTCAAATCCGCCAGGCGCTCCTTGGAAACTCTATCAGGCAGCTCTACTCTGTCCTATAGGGTCGCTACGAGTCGGAATCGACTCGACGGTAGTGGTTTTTTTTTGGTTCTATAAGACCAAGGTCCTAGATTAGCCTCCAGTGAAATTTAAGACCTTCCCGGAAAATGAGGGCAGCTTCCATCTCCAGCAGTTCTTTGCTGTTTATTTTTCTCCTCAAAGCTCAGGCTGGAAAAATAAATGAAGCATTATGCATATGTAGCTTTTCATTTTTTTCAGGCTCCACAGCCCAGGGTCTGGACATTCGGTTGTGATGCTTTGATCTTCCATTCCAGCATTAATATTGATTTCCACTCTGCTGCTGCTACTGCCTTTTTTTTTTTTTTTTTTTAATCTTCTTCCTGCTTCTGAAAATAAGTGCCAACCTCCAATGTCTGAATCTCTTCTTTCTGTGATCCTTACAGTGGGGCATGCATTTGACTGTTTAGCTATGTCCATTGCATTTCCCAGGCAGCCCTCTTGTGGGTCCTTCTGGTTTATCTGATGTGCTGTACTTGAAAAGACACATCTTCTACTCTTCTGAGGTAATTTGCTTTGTACTTTAAAAGCATTTGCCTGCTTTTGTGATTCATTTCCCTTAATTTTGAAATCATCCCAAGGGCTCATTTCAATGTGATCACGCCTTAGAATGTAGCCTTTTTTTTTTTTTTTTCCTCCTCCCTCTGTCTTTGATTAGTTTAAGAATTTCCTTTTCATTTTCTGTAATAATGATTTCTGGTGTACCTATTGCTTCTATAAGCCTGAGACCTGTGGTATTTTATCTTCTCTTTTGTCTCATCTTTTTCTCATCCATTCTGTATCATTTTGCCATTTACCTGCTTAATTTCAAAGTCTGTATCACACGAATGAAAATCAGCCTCCTTTCTTTCTTCACAGGATGATGTTTATGATGCTTGTTGTTTAAAGATGAAGTGCTAATGATGTTATTTTTGTGAGAAAGAATTGTTTGTGAATTTGTGAGTGTGGGGAAAATTTGAATGGAGCTACAGACACTTCGTTGGCGGCCCAAAGACAATCAAGTGTGGCTGTTACACAGCACGGGAGGGAAAAATATTAAAAACTAAAAAGCAGCTACGTTCAGGGTCTCCTGGTTGAACAACGTAACATTGCTTTATTATTCTGAGTCTTTTACCAAACACCCACGAATTTATCACACAATGGTCATCTCTAGGTACACGGCGCAACTCATAAAATTACATAGCTCTACAATGACTTGAATGTTTGGTGGTGATTATAGTAGAATTGCCTCTTTTTTGAGTTTTTATTTATATTTTTATTCCTAAAGCTAGTGGTTTGACTAGGAAGATAACTTTTTTATCATGATCATTCGTAAATAAAAATGAATAGCCATAAGAAATTTTGAATTTTAAGCCAGGAAGCTAACGCCACTAATGAAGATAGGTAGAAGGCCTTACATTAATGAACAGATAATTTTGTTTTAAGAAAGGGCATATTTGCAGATACGTAATTCATGCCTTTGCCAGTTCTTCCTTGCCATTGCCGTTAGATATTGACAGTTTTTAGGTCAACTTTCAGAATTTCTGTGGTAAAATTACATGCAAAACAAACTACTAACACAGACGGTGTTTCCAAAATGTTTGTAGTTTGGTCAGTTTATTTCGTGATGCGTGAAAACATTAAGTGAACAAATGTGAGAAAGCCAACACACAGTGGTCTTGGTTTAAATGGTGATAAGGCTGACTTTGCTATTTTAGGTTGACAACTAAACAACCTTTAACTTGATATCAAAAGTCCATAGTCGGTTAGAGGCTCACATATGAAAACTTTTAGCTTAGAAACTCACCTATGAAAACCCTTTTTCCTTGAGCAGCTTCTACAAAAAGTGACTTGTCTTCATAAAAAGCTGCAAAATTGTACTTTAATATGCTGGATTAAGACATGTCCAAACTTAATTTGCAGTCTGTTCTCACTAAGATTCTTATTTCAAAGTCTTGTATTCTCCCAGCCCTCGCTGACTTGATGCTAAAGTCATTTGCTTCTGTTGTGGTTAGTTGCCATCAACTTGGCACTGACTCATGGCAACCCCATGTACAACAGAGTGAAATGTTGTCTGGTCCTGCACCATCTTCATGATCGTTGGTATGCTTTAACTCCATTGTTGTGGTCACTGTGTATTTTGAATGCCTTGCAACCTAGGAGGCTCATCTTCCAGCACTGTATCAGACAGATATTCTGTTGTGGTCCATAGAGTTCTCACTGGCTAATTTTTGGAAGTAGACCACCAGGCCTTTTTCCTAATATGTCTTAGTCTGGAAGCTCCACTGAAACTTGTCCACTGTGGGTGACCCAAGAGTCCTGGTGGTTCAGTGGTTAAACACTTTGATGCTAACTGCAAGATTGGTGGTCCGAACCCACCCAGCTGCTCTGAGGGAGAAAGATGTGGCATTCTGCTTCCATAAAGATTTACGACCTTGGAAACCCTATAGGGCAGTTCTACTCTGTCCTGTAGGGTTGCTATGAGCTGGAATCCACTCAGTGGCAACAGGTTTATTTAGGTGGGTAATCTTGCCAGTATTTGCAATACCAGTGGCACAGCTTCCACCATGACAGCAACATGAAAACCACCACAGTACAATAAAATGACAGACGGATGGTGCATTTGTTCCTAAGGGAACCAAGTTTGAAGTATAAGACCATGATTTACTTACAGGAGTATATCAGTCTCTGAAAGGAGAAATCAACACTGAGTTCTGATCCTTAATTTGGGTTTTATTTTAAATGCTTTTGAATATGAGATCTGAAACTGGTGGTATTGAAATATGTTGATAACATTAAACATTCTGTGCTTTTTGATCAAGTGTGAGGTATCTGAGGAAGCAAAAAGTCAACTATAACATTCTTAAACCTACTTTTAATTAGATCATTTGGGATTTAAGGCTCTATTGGTTGAATTACACTGTAGCTCCTCACTCTTAACTACTGAGTTTATTTAAATTACATTTCAAATCAGGCATTGTACAAGACGGTTTTAAGGATTTTCTGAGCCAAAATAAAGGGCAACTCTTTGGAGAACATGATATCTCTTTAGAATGAGAGACTTAGATTTTATTTGTCTTTGGAGTTCAGAAATATGAGTGTAGTTTATAGCAACATCTTCAGTAATAGACTACTGCATTTTCTGTGTCTAACCAATATGGTGGAGGCTTTGGGGCACTTTCTCCTTGACCTTCGGGAGTGTGGACCTACACAAAACTGAGAGTTCTGTTTTGCCTCAAATCTAAGACAGAAAGTCACCTGGGATATCTGATAAATTATTTGTTAGACATAGGGTTGCTTTGCTTCTTTATTAAGGTAACATTCTTTTATTAGAAAAGGCATAAAAACGGAATCAGAAATTAGTGATTGATGTTCTAGATGTGATTACTGGGGTGAAAGTTTCTGTTCTATGACTATTGACACCTCCGTTAACAAAATATACATTAAAATGTGATGACTGTATCATTCTGTTCTCTGGACAGGACTATTAATTGCTCCACCTCTACCACGGCTCTAATGGTGATCCGTGAAGTTACCAACAGCTTGGTAAACAAAAAAGGATAATTTTAGCCTTCAGTATTTTATTGTGTTGTATTTTAGTAACACATTAGTGATTTCGATTTAGAATATTCAGCACACAGTCTTTATAGATAATAAATTTCCTTATATTTGCCTTTATATGTGGTTGCACTATCATAGTACTATTCTTCTGAAGAAAAGACAAACTAAAGTTATAAACAACAATATACACTATTGCCACTTAAGAAATACGTGAAAACGCTACGAATTAAAAAAACTAAACTAAACAACCGTGAGACATTTTGGATTAAGTGGAAGAATAAAGGCTGTGTTTTCTTAGGGGGCTGTTGATGAGGTTAAGAATTCACACTGAATTTTGAGGATTATTTTATTTTGGCATTAGAACAATTTGATCTTTTTTCTTTGATAGAAATACCAAGGAGCCTTGAAGAAAGTTTTCTGGTAGTGAAATCCTTGTAGGTATGGTAAAACAAAACAGAGCAGAAATCATCACTAAGCAATACTTACTGAGGTCTGGAAAGGTCTGTTCTACGTTTCTGGGATACATCAGAACAAAGATCTCTGCTCCTCTGGGGCTTGTGTTCTAGTGTGAAGAGAGGGACAGAAAATATACAAGGAATCTCATAAATAATTAAATTATAGAGAAGGCTACAAGGTAATAAGGGCTACAGAAAAAAAAATAAAGCAAGGTAAAGGAGATTTCGAGAGGTTGCCATTTGTAAGGAGTGGTTAGGGTGGGCCTTACTGAGAAGGTAACCTGTGAAACAATAAAAATGCAGGTTGCCTTTGAGTTGATTCTGACTCACAGAGACCCTATAGGATGAAGGAGAACTGGCCTATAGGATTTCCAGAGTTGTATTTACCTAGTGCTGAACCACAGTGCCACGAGGACTCTTTGTGAAACAACTAGGAGGAATTAATAACGTAGATGTCTGAAATAACATTCCAGGCAGAGAGAAAAGCCCACAGAAAGGCTCTACAGCAGAAGACATTGGGTGGGTGGTAGGAGAATGCATTTACTATTGACAGGAGAAATATGAGGGATGGGGAGTCATTTGAGGGTTTTGAGCAAAGTATGGAATGATGTACCTTTAAAACCATCACTCTGGCTACTGTGATCAGGAGAGACTGTTGGAGCCCAAGGTGGGGGAAGAGGGAGAGAAGTAAGAGTAGTTATGAAGGTATTACAATGATTTGTCCGAGCAGGAAATGATGGATCAAGATAGGAGCAGTGGATATGGTAAGAAACAGTTTGGATATGGAAATGTTTTGAAGAAAGAGCCAACAGAATTTCTTGTCAAACTGGATTTGGGTTATAAGAAAAAGAGAGTGAGTCAAGAATGACTCTAGAAAGGCATGTGCCTGAGTGCAGTGATGGGATGGGTCTCATGGACGAAGTGAGCTGAAAGGTTGTGAAGCAAAGAGCCTAGGCCAAGTGCTCAGTTTTCCAAAATTGCTGCAGTTTATTTAGCCTGCAGCGCTTATGTTTAGAGTCAACAATTTGAAACGGCCAGCTCACCTGATGCGGTTGTCTCCTCTCCACCAGCTTTCTTAAGGTCTGGCTCAGTTTATGAACCTCTTAAGAGCATTATTCCAAGACCTGGTAATGAAGCTCTGATACCTACAATAAGAAAGCGGTTTTGGAATTGAGTAATGCATGGAGGCGCAAAAAGTTTTAAAGTGCCTAATAGTAAAACCTTTACTCCATCCACATCATTAAGGTCGACTCTACTTTGAGGAGGCAGCTCTTCCCCAGTCATCTTTTGAGTGTCTTCTAACCTGAGGGGCTTATATTCCAGCAGTATATCAGACAATGTCCCGCTGCTATTCATAAGGTTTTCACTGGCTAATGCTTTTCAGAAGTAGACTGCCGGGTCCTTCTTCTTAGTCTGTCTTAGTCTGGAAACCTGTCCTCCATGGGTGACCCTGCGGTATCTGAATACCGGTGGCATAGCTTCCAGCATCACAGCAACACATAAGCCCCCACAGTATGACAAACTGACAGACACGTGGCACAACTCAAAATGAGAAGGAACAGCTGTAAACATCCATTAATAATGGGAACATGGAATGTATGAAGCATGAATCTAGGAAAATTGGAAATCGTCAAAAATGAAATGGAATGCATAAACATCGATATCCTAGGCATTAGTGAGTTGAAATGAACTGGTATTGGCCATTTTGAATTGGACAATCATATAGTCTAGTATGCTGGGAATGACAACTCGAAGAGGAGTGGTGTTGCATTCATCATCAAAAAGAAAGTTTCAAGATCTATCCTGAAGTACAATGCTGTCAGTGATAGGATAATATCCACACACCTACAAGGAAGACCAGTTAATATGAGTATCATTCATATTTACGCACCAACCACTAGGGCCAAAGATGAAGAAATAGAAGATTTTTATCAGCTGCTGCAGTCTGAAATTGATCAAACATGCAATCAAGACGCATTGATAATTACTGGTGATTGGAATGCGAAAGTTGGAAACAAAGAAGAAGGATCAGTAGTTGTCAAATACGGCCTTGGTGATAAAACAATGCTGGAGATCGAATGATAGAATTTTGCAAGACCAACGACTTCTTCATTGCAAATACCTTCTTTCACCAATATAAACAGCGACTACACACATGGACCTCGCCAGATGGAACACACAGAAATCAAATTGACTACACCTGTGGAAACAGACGATGGAAAAGCTCAATATCATCAGTCAGAACAAGGCCAGGGGCTGACTGCGGAACAGACCATCAATTGCTCATATGCAAGTTCAAGCTGAAACTGAAGAAAATCAGAGTGAGTCCACGAGAGCCAAAATATGACCTTGAGTATATCCCACCTGAATTTAGAGACCATCTCAAGAACAGATTTGACACATTGAACACTAGTGACCGAAAGCCAGGTGAGTTGTGGAATGATATCAAGGACATCATCCATGAAGAAAGCAAGAGGTTACTGAAAAGACAGGAAAGAAAGAAAAGACCAAGATGGATGTCAGAGGAGACTCTGAAACTTGCTCTTGAGCTTCGAGCAGCTAAATCAAAAGGAAGAATTGATGAAGTAAAAGAACTGAAGATTTCAAAGGACCTCTCAAGAAGACAAAGTAAAGTATTATAATGACATGTGCAAAGAGCTGGAGATGGAAAACCAAGAGGGAAGAACACACTCGGCGTTTCTCAAAGTGAAAGAACTGAAGAAAAAATCCAAGCCTTGAGTTGCAATAGTGAAGGATTCCATGGGGAAAATATTAAATGACGCAGGAGGCATCAAAAGAAGATGGAAGGAATACAGAGAGTCATTATATCAAAAAGAATTAGTCAATATTCAACCATTTCAAGAGGTGGCATGTGATCAGGAACCGATGGTACTGAAGGAAGAAGTCCAAGCTGCCCTGAAGGCATTGGCGAAAAACAAGGCACCAGCAACTGATGGAATATCAATGCAGATGTTTCAACAAACAGATGCAATGGTGGTGGTACTCACTCATCTATGCCAAGAAATATGGAAGATAGCTTCCTGGCCAACTGACTGGAAGAGATCCATATTTATGCCTATTACCAAGAAAGGTGATCCAACCGAATGTGGAAATTATAGAACAACATCATTAATATCACACACAAGTAAAATTTTGCTGAAACGGCTGCAGCAGTATGTCGACCGAGAACTGCCAGAAATTCAGGCCGGTTTCAGAAGAGGACGTGGAACCAGAGATATCATTGCTGATGTCAGGTGGATCCTGACTGAAAGCAGAGAATACCAGAAGGATGTTTACCTGTGTTTTATTAACTGTGCAAAGGCATTTGACTGTGTGGATCATAACAAACTATGGATCACACTGCAAAGAATGGGAATTCCAGAACACTTAAATGTGCTCATGAGGAACCTTTACATAGATCAAGAGGCAGTTGTTCGGACAGAACAAGGGGATACTGATTGGTTTAACGTCAGGAAAGGTGTGCGTCAGGGTTGTATTCTTTCACCATACCTATTCAATCTGTATGCTGAGCAAATAATCCGAGAAGCTGGACTATATGAAGAAGAACGGGGCATCAAGATTGGAGGAAGACTCATTAACAACCTGCGTTATGCAGATGACACAACCTTGCTTGCTGAAAGTGAAGAGGATTTGAAGCACTTACTAATGAAGATCAAAGGCCACAGCCTTCAGTATGGATTACACCTCAATGTAAGGAAAACAAAAATCCTCACAGCTGGGCCAATGAGCAACATCATGGTAAACAGAGAAAAGATTGAAGTTGTCCAGGATTTCATTTTACTTGGATCCACAATCAACACCCATGGAAACAGCAGTCAAGAAATCAAAAGATGCATTGCATTGGGCAAATCTGCTGCAAAGGACCTCTTCAAAGTGTTGAAGAGCAAGGATGTCACCCTGAAGACTAAGGTGCGCCTGACCCAAGCCACGGTATTTTCAATCACATCATATGCATGTAAAAGCTGGACAATGAATAAGGAAGACTGAAGAAGAGTTGATGCCTTTGAATTGTGGTATTGGTGAAGAATATTGAATATACCATGGACTGCCAAAAGAACGAACAAATCTCTCTTGGAAGAAGTGCAGCCGGAATGCTCCTTAGAGGCCAGGATGGCGAGACTGTGTGTTACATACTTTGGACATGTTGTCAGGAAGGATCAGTCCCCGGAGAAGGACATCATGCTTGGCAGAGTACAGGATCAGCGGAAAAGAGGTAGACCCTCAACGAGGTGGGTTGACACAGTGGCTGCAACAATGAGCTCAAGCATAACAACGATTTTAAGAATGGCGCAGGACCGGGCAGTGTTTTGTTCTGTTGTGCATAGGGTTGCTATGAGTCGGAACCGACTCGACGGCACCTAACAACAACAACAATAGTAAAACCTAGACTGCCTTGAAGTGACCGTTAGTGGAATTATGGGCATCAAAGACAATTCTGGTGAGGGTTCAGAAGGAAATGAGCAGAGCAGTAACACCGGAGACAGTATACCTGGCGAGAAGCAGCAGCAGAGAACTGGCGCAGCAGAACCAGGACCAGCAGCCTGAGACAGCATGAGAGCCAACGCATAGAGAGAGAAAGCCTTTCTCTGGAGCTGGAGCCCTGAATTCGGACTTCTAGCCCTCTAAACTGTGAGAGAATGAATTTCTGTTTGTTCATACCACCCACTTGCGGTATTTCTGTTATAGCAACAGTAGATAACTAAGACAACTAAGACAGAATTTGAATAATTTTTATGGAATTGTCAAGTCAACGTTGTTGCTGTATCAAAGTCCAAACACAGGTCTTTTTCCCATGAAAACATGAGGAAATGATGAGCAGGCCAAGATCCGGGACAGCCTGTACTATGCTGCTGGGGCCTGGGCTTTGGCTCTTGCATACAGGTGCATTGATGATGACAAGAGAAGGACCCATGAGCTGGAGCGTTAGGCTGTAAAACGTATGAGAGGAATTCTCTACTGCTGCATGCGTTTGTCAGGCTGATAAGGTGCAGTAGTTTAAGAAGGATCCAGGCCCAGCGTGCTTCACTCTATTTTCAGTGTGCACGCAGGAGATGATTTCTCCTTATATGAAGATTATGGTCATCTTCGGATAAATGCAGTACCACTCTGTCTCCTTTACCTTGTGGTAATTATTTCCTCAGGACTCCATATTATCTGCAACATGGGTGAGGTCTCGTTCATTCAAAATTTTGTGTTTTCTGTAGAAAGAGTTTACTGTGTGTCTTACTTTGGGGTTTGGGAAGGTGGGAACAAATATAACACTGATGGTACTGAGCTACATTTAAGCTCTGTTGGCTTATCAAAAGCAGCTCTAGAAGCAATTAATGGATTTGACCCCTTTGGCAATCAGGGCTGTTCTTGGTCAGTTATATTTGTGGATCTTGATGCTCACAATCGCAACAGGCAAACCGTGTGCTCACTGTTACCCAGAGAATCAAGATCTCATAACACAAATGCTGCCCTGCTCCCCTGCATCAGTTATCCTACATTTGCCCTGGATGATGCAGCTGTGTTTAGCCAGAAAGTGGATAAAATTGTTAGGAAATTAAAAAGGAAAATATGGATCTAAGTGTTCCTTGAGAATATAGAACATCACTGGAAGATCCCAACAGACGCTACTGCAAACCAACTGAAATTAAGCTATTTGATGGAACTGTATGTGAATTTCCCATATTTTTTCTTTACATGATTCTTGATGGAGTTTTTAAAGGTGATCCCAAATAAATAAAGGAACATCAAGATCTTTTGACTCCAGTACTTCATAAAACCACAGAAGGATATCTTCTTGTACTGAAGTACTATTATGTGCCAGCTGACTCTGTAGAACTTGAAGAAAGAAACTGTGGTAGTCAAAAGCAATTTCATAGCAACTGTGGCCATGATGGAAAACTATTTCTTTGGGGGTCAAGCCCTTTGTATCATTGCAAAACTCCTGGTTGGTGAATTAATCAGTCCTAAAGTCATTTAAAAAAAAAAAAATTTTTTTTTAAAGTCATTAATTCAGTCCAGCACTATGTCCCGCTACACAATCCATGTAACGTGAGTATGAGGTCTTCCAATCAGGGCCCACTGGAAAATGATTTGGCAGTTCTTGTAGCACTTATAGCAGAAAGCCAACATGGTATTCAAGCTCAAACTCCTCAATAGGTAGAACTCATTCAGATTTGGCCTCTGCGGGAGCTTGTGAAAGCTTATTTTCACCAGAATATCAGTGAAAAAATTAGAACTCTCTGGAAGGCCAGATAGGCCCACTGGCTGCCTCGGTACATCAAAAATTTATGGCATTTTGGGGAAGACTGTAGTTTGTTACCTCGTCATCTTTGACCTAAGTGATTTCTGCATGTCTCAAGATATTTTACTGCTCATAGATGACATAAAGAATGCACTAGAGTCCATTAAGAAATACTGGAAAATGTGTGGATGTCCACTTTTCCTTGCTTTCATCCTGGAAGATAATATAGGAGGTAGCCAGTTCAATCCCACTTTAGATGTGCTGGCAGCCTTTGAAAAAGGAATGGTTGGAGAAGTTGAAGTTCATGTTGGTCATCTACAGACACTAATATCTGGGGCTGTAGCAGAAAAACTTGACTTTCTACAAATCAGTGACACAGAAGAGCTTCCAGAATTTTAAGAGTTTTGAAGAATTGGAACTTCCCAAACATTCAAAAGTCAGAAGACAAAGCAGCATCTCCAATGCTCCTGAACTGGAACAGTGTGGGATGTCACCATTACTGAATGGAAAAACAAAGTCACCCATGAAATTCTTCAAAAACTGAATGACTATGCTGGGTATACTGCTCAAAAGAGAAGGTTCCCAACTTTATCATAGAGGAAGGTAGTATTTTCTTATCACATTAAGAGAGTCTTTAGAAGAACTGGTAGCAAAATAGTTTGGTTGGTTGTACGCTGTGCAGCAAGTCTTTTAAGTAGTGGACAGCCTGGCCCCATCCATCATTAATGTTTTAGTGCAGGGCAGACAAGTTAACTCTGGGTACTTTTGGGCATGAAGAAGAGGTTATCTCTAATTCTTTGTCTCCAAGAGTGATTAAGCTCACTTACAATTATCTATTATAATTGCAACACCTATGATGAGAGGCAAACAATCATCCAGCAAGAACTGGTCATCCATATTGGCTGGATTATCTCCAATAATCCTGAGTTATTCATTGGCGTGCTGAAAATTCATGTTGGGTGAACCATCCATGCTATGGAGTATAAGCTACAGGTCCCTGGCAGAGACAAGCTAGCCATAGACTTATATCAGCTGTCACCTAGTGAAGTGAAACAACTCCTGTTGGATATTTCCAGCCTCAACAGAGTGGAAGATGTTGGCTGATCAGGTGTCAGACGGATTGGTCTTTAAATAGAACTCCCACTGGGTTTTATGACTGTGTGTGGCAGATCCCATAGCGGGTATCCAGCAGTATCACTGTAAGCATTTGCCACAGCAACCAACCGAGTCAGATATGACCATGTATGAGATGAATTTCTGTCTTCTTGCTGAAGACACACTGGAAATACTGACCAACCAATGTACAGACAGGTCATTGTGGATTTACTAATGATTGTATCCATTGTACTGGAAAGAAACCTTGAGCTAGAATTTCAAGACAAAGTAGATCTAGACAAACTGGTGAAAGAAGCTTTTCATGAATTTCAGAAAGATGCGAATTGGCTAAAAGAAGCTGAAAATCAAGTGACATGAATTCCTTTTACAACACTCCCCCTCTGAGAAAAAGAGAATCATGCAGCTATTTGACAAAGGTTGTGATGACTTTGCTGCCGGAAGGAGAAGTCAAGCCCAGCAATGATGACGCATGTCTGGTTAGATAGTGAGGAAGGCCTCGAAGTGTGTGACGCTTAATCAAGGCAGCTGTTACTGTATAAACAGACTGTGCTGGTGAAGTGGCTGCCATGGCCTTAGCAGAATTATTAGATCTCTTGCATGCTATAGCTAATCTAACGGTAAGATATGCTTTCAATTAAGCAAAAAAAAAAAAAAAACCTCTTGATTATGCCAACAATAATAATTCTTCACTGAACAATAGAAGTAGTTTATGAATTGAAAATTCACTTCTGCATGTTTCATGATCACATAGCTCATGAAAATGAATCTTTTGATCTTTGGACTAAATTCCCATTTCCAAAAAAAAAAAAAAAAATACCCAAAACAAAACCTACTGGTGTTGAGTCGATTCCAACTCATGGCAAACCTATAGGACAGAGTAGAACTGCCCCACAGGGTTTCCAAGGCTATAAATCTTAAACCTTATCTTTCTCCTGCAGAACAGCTGCTGGGTTCCAACAGCTGACCTTTCAGTTAACAATTGAAAGTTTTAACTACTGTGCCACTAGGGCTCCTTTAAATTCTCATTTTAGTGGCATTAAAAAATGAGTTTGCCAACTGGTAGTGCATACTGGAAATTAATAGTTATTGAAAGAATGGTGAATACTTTTTTGTGGCATTGTCATGCTATTGTTGTTGTTGTTATTAGATGCTCTCCAGTCAGTTCTGACTCATAGCAACCTTTTGTACAACAGAATGGAACACTGCCTGGACCCATGCCATCCTCACAGTCTTTGCTATGTGTAAGTCCATTGTTACAGCAAGTGCGTCAATCCATTTGATTGAGGATCTTCCTCTTTTTCATTGACCCTCTGCTTTACCAGGCATGATGTCCTTCTCATGGGACTGGTCCCTCCTAATAACGTGTCCAAAGTATGTAAGATGAAGTGTCACCATCCTTGCTTTCAAAGAGCACTCTGGCTGTACTTCTTCCATGATAGACTTGTTCTTTCTGGCAGTCCGTGATATATTCAGTATTCTTTGCCAACATGATAATTGAAAGGCATCAATTCTTCTTTGGTCTTCCTTATTCATCATATAGCTTTTGCATGCATACGAGGCAATTGAAAATACCATGGCTTGGGTCAGGCTCACCTTAAGTCCTCAAAGTGACATCTTTGCTTTTTAACACTTTAAAGAGGTCTTTTGCAGGAGATTTGCCCAGTGCAACACGTCTTTTGATGTCTTGACTGCAGCTTCCATGGGTGTTAATTGTGGATCCAAGTAAAATGAAATCCTTGACAAGTTCAACCTTTTCTCCATTTATCATGATGTTGCTTATTGGCCCAGTTGTGAGGATTTTTGTTTTCATTATGTTGAGATGTAATCCATACTGAAGGCTGTAGTCTTTGATCTTCATCAATAAATTCTTGCAAGTCTTCTTCACTTTCAGCAAGCAAGGTGTGTCATCCTCATATTAAAAAAAATATATATATATAGCAGGTTGTTAATGAGTCTTCCTCCAATCCTGATGTTCCATTCTTCATATTGTCATACTGGAAGGTGTTAATATGCATCATAAAAGCAAAGTAAACCAGCTGATATTTTGATTCTCAAAAACTGCATTAATTCTATGTTAGTACACAGAGGTGTTTTTCAATTTTTATCTTCATAATATGACTATGGTTTTGTACTTGTTTTAATTATAGAGGTTGGATTAAAATACAATTTAATAAATCTGTACCTTATCAAACATTTCTGAGCTTCTCCTAAAGGTAGGACTTGTGTAGGATTGTTCAGAAGTACATTAAATTGTAGGGCTGTTAAACTTAGTTTGTACTAGTAAAAACAGAGTTAAAAGTCATTAAATTAAAAAAAAAAAGTCTCTAGACATCTTGGTCTCACTGCCTAGAAGGATGGAGTTACTCTTAACTAAGATAAGGGAGAAACCCTTGGGTGGGGCAAACAGTTGACACCCTCAGTTGCTAACCTGAAGGTTGGAGGTTCATGTTCACCCAGAGGAACCTCTGAATAAATGTCTGGTGATCTATTCAAGAAAAACCAGCCACTGAAAACCCTATGGAGCACAGCTCTATTTTGACACATACGGGGTTGCCATGAATCTGAATCAACTCTTTTGCAACTGGTAAGAGAGGAGAGTTCAATAGAGCATGTTTGGATTGCGGTAAGGCATTAGAAGTTTAGTTTTGACTATGTGTTAAGATGGCAATTAGACTTCTAAGTGGAGAGGTTCCAAAAGGAGATGGGGAGTTGTATCGGAAAGCCTGTGATTTGTGAACTGAATGAGAGCCTAAGAAGTTAGTAGATTCTTTCAAAAAGTCTCTGTGGCAAAGTCTCTTAAATGATTCTGTGGATGGAATAATCATTGTTGAAACCAACTGACTTTATTTGATTTTTAACATGTAAAGCCGTGCACATATTTTACCAGGCAAACATATCCTACCAGGGGAGAGGATTGACCTTTAACATTGAATAAAGTGCTCATAGCCCATCTGACAGGATGGAGGATTACAGAGCAGAGGCAGAGGAGTAATATCATAACTGTTCTTATCAGGAGCTGAGGCAGTGTGTATTAGGAAAATGGAAAACAACTACAAAAAAAATTATTTTTTATTTTATCACATCTGATGCAGTACATTTGTTCCAGCTCTCCAAACCCCACGTACTTAACATTTGATGACATGTTGGCTTGTTTTCTGTGTTATACAGCATTGAACTCTAGAAGAAATATTCTAACCCCCACCCCTAGCAATACCATCCTTGTCGACCCTTGAATTCAGGTATAAAACACGGCTTAGTCTATTAAAAAGTATAATATTATTGAAAAACACACACATACACATAAAATAATAGAAATCTAAGGCTAAAATCCCATAAAGCCTCATCACAATCCTGTCATCTCATCAGTGGTTTCCTTTAAAAAATGTTATCTTCTAAACATTGTCCATACACATACTTAATTGGATTTTATAATAATATGTATAGAATTTTATATGCTACAGTTTTATTTAACATTATAACATGTCAGTGTTTTTTGGTTTGTTTATTATTGTCTTGTTTTTAAATATCCCCACTTTAGCCTCCCTACTCCCTCCAAGATAAACCAGTGTTAAGAACCTGATGAATAAATAGCCCTCCACCGCTTTATGTATGGTGTTGGGTGTATTTCAAAGAGGGAGCCAAAAGAATTTCCTGATAAATTAGATTTGAAACATATGAGAGATAGATATATAGATGATATAATGTATATATAATTGGTGTTTTGTTTTATTCCTGAAGTACGATCATACAATATGCAGTTTTCTGCACTGAATGATGAATATTTCCCCAGGTCTATAAACATAAATGTAACCGTTGTCTTAAATATTAACAAACTATTCCATGTGCTATGGATTGAGTTGTGTCTCCCAAAAATTATGTGTTGTAAATCCTTACCCTTATACTTGCGGAAGAAACCCTGGTGGCGTAGTGGTTAAGAGCTACAGCTGCTAACCAAAAGGTCAGCAGTTCAAATCCACCAGGTGCTCCTTGGAAGCTCCATGGGGCAGTTCTTTGTTATGTTAATGACACCGTGTCTGGGTAAACCAAAACCAAACCAAACCCAGTGCCATCGAGTCAATTCTGACTCATAGCGACCCTATAGGACAGAGTAGAACTGTGGGACTGAACTTTTAAAAAAAGGTTGCCATTGAGTTGATTCTGGCTCAGCAACCCTACAGGACAGAATAGAACTGCCACAGTGGGTTTCCAAGGCTGTAATCCTTATGGAAGCAGACTGCCACATCTTCCTTCTGTGAAGTGGCTAGTGGGTTTGAACCACCGACCTTTCAGTTAGCAGCTGAGGGCTTAACCACTGTGCCAGCAGGGCTCCAGAATAAACATTGCTGTTGTTATGTGCTGTCGAGTCAGTTCTGGCTCATAGTGACCCTAGAAACATAGCATCACTAAAAATTTGCAAGGATTTCTCCAATGATTCATGGAAATAAGTAATTGTAGCTACCTTAGTAGCTACTAAGTTCCATGGGGTCAGTATCTGTGTCTGTTTCATTGCTTTTGTTTTGTTTTTTTCTAGCACCTGCCACTGAATCTAACACAATGTAGGTACTTAAATATTGGTCTAATTATGGCTTCAGCACTTACTATCTGTGTCAAAATTGCCAATAATAGCAACCAACATCGATTAGGGTGCTTACTCTGCACGAGGCACTGTATAAGGTGCTTTACTAGCACTACAATCAGCAGAAAAAGGCAGAATCAACTTGATTATCCACCCATAGGGGGATCAGTCAGAAAAATCACAATCCACTGATAACATGGTGTCTCAGTTTCTTAACGCTTTTCTAACAGAAATACCATAGGGGTGGCTTTAACGCACAGAAATTTGTGTGAGATACAAATTGGTCATCAGGATTTTTATTTTGAATCTTGATAGGCAAGCCTCCAAATCTCAGATTTATGCGTTACAGCACAAGTTGATACAGAATCTCCTTCAACCATTGGGAATATGAAAGACTTTTCATTTCATACGTTTAGAGTGACATCCCACAACTAACTAGTAGTGCGGTTACTAGTAGTGGCCAAATTAGATGAATTTGCTTATCATCTGCTAAATTTACCTACTGTGAAGTATCCATGATTTTCAATCCCTCTATCTCCCCATTCGCCGCAGAAGGTGTGTATGAGAGGCCAGTCCTACTCTCTCTGTTTTGCCCACTGCTCCTGGGTAGGCTTCCTGAAGCACACATCAGATTAGGTCACCTACCAGGATGGAAATGTAGAAATTAGTCTCAGAATGCAGAGCGTTTTAATATATCTCACCTCTTCCCAAATGGTAATATGGTTCTTTCTCCAGTGCTGGACTCCCTTCTACCAGAGACCAAAGATGTTATATATCCCTTCATTTGTTGTAACAGGTAAGTGTCAAGGCACAAATAAAACTAAGCCTTTTTTTATTTTTATTTTTTTGTGCTCCCCTAATCTCCATGAGCCTGGAAAGTATTGATTAAAAAACACCATCCACAGGAGCAGTGGTTAAATCAATATATTAGCTTAAGATGCTCTTAAGAACAGATGAAAACAGTTTAATGTTTTTCTCTAGGCATTCAGTTAGACTGCTTTTCTGACATCAGAAGCTCAGAGTGTGGTTGACACAATGGCTGCCAGAGTAGAGATTCTAGGCAGGAAATCTGTGCTGCTTCGTAATGGGGTGGGATGAGGAGGGGCTTATGAACTGGCCAATCGATTGGCTGCCTCCAGAGACCTGCCTTCAATTTACAATATAATCACATCTAGATAATGACCCTTAAGGGAAGGCTGAGTTCCTTTATCTCTGCCTGTAATGAATTAAGCAAATTTATATTCAATCACCAAGACATTAAGTTCAGCCTCCTTGTCAAAAGCCTGTTAAGAATATGGGGAAGGGGAAAAAAAGGAAATTAAAAAAAAAAGGAAAACAACAACAGAAAACTCACAGAACCTCTCTATTGTATTTTACTTAGTCAGAAGCTCCGCAAAAAGCCGAAGACTAGTGTGACTGGTGTTGGCTGTGCACATGGTTTAGGCTTCCACTGAGTCTGGCCAGAGTCTCTAGAGTTGTTCTCATTTTCTCCTTTTTCCTCACCCTACTCCAAGCTACCAGTAGCTTTCATCTCTTATCTTCCCAAACATATCTTTGTTCTCTTATTTTCTACATACCACTACCCAACCCACCAAACCCAGTGTCATCGAGTCTACTCATAGCGACCCTATATACATACCACTACCAGTTCCTTATGCCAGGCCCTTTTCTTCCTACTTCCCCTGCAGCAGCTTCCTAAAGGCCTCCCTGCTCTCACATGGGCACCATTGAAGGCCATTCTTCACTTCCTAAAAAAGTAATGTTCTTCAAAGGTTACGTTGAGTTACATCACCCCCCTGTTTAGACCCATTGATGGCTTCCCACTGAACTTACAGTAAAATTTATACCATATCTTTCAAGGCCCTTGGCTTAGTTAGAATTCTAAGTCTGCTGTAGCAAAGTACCACAAAATGGGCAGCTTAAAACAACAGACATTTATTCTCTCACAGTTCAGAGAATACAAGTCCCTAAATTAAGGCGTCTGCCATGTTCTCTTCCCAAAGGCGGTTCCTTCCATGCGTCTTCCTGGCTTTTGGCTGTTGTAGGCAATCCTTGGTGTTATGTGGCTTACAGCTGCATCACTCCAATCTCTGCCTCCATGTTAACATGACATTCTCAGTGTGTCTGTGTCCAGGCCTACCCCAACCTATTATGACCTCACCTTAACTTTATTTAAAGACCATATTTCCAAATAAGGTCACAAACACAGTTACCTGAGCTTAAGATTTCCGCATATCTTTTTGGAGCACGCAATTTAACCCACAAAAAGCCCTGCATGATTTGGCTCATACCATACCAGTGTGGCCTCCTCTTGAGTTTTTCTTCGTTGTTCGTCACTCCAGCAATACTCACCTTTCAGTTCTTTGGACACACCATCTCTTTCCTGCCTCAGGACCATAGCAAATACCCTTTGTCTTCTTGGAATATTCTTCCTTTTATCTTTCAGGTTTCAATTGAAATGTCACCTTTTCCATGAGGCAGCCCTGACCACCCTTTATAAAATAGGCCCAATGATCGTTCTCTAACTTGTTTGTCTTTCTATCTTGAGTATTTCCTTCACATCATTTATCACAAAATATTTTATATTTTATCTACCTTTTTTGGGGGGTCTTTCTCCCACACAAAAACATATATTCCATGACATCAGGGATCGTGTCTATGTCTCATTCGTTGCTGTTTTCCCAAGCACCTAGCCCAGTGGGTACCTACGGTTTTCCCTGTACTGGTTGCTGTCGAATTAATTCAAACTCATAGTGACCCCGTGCGTGTCATAGTAGAACTGTGCTTCATAGGGCGTTCAATGACTAACTTTTCAGCAATAGATCGCCAGCGCTTTTTTCCAAGGCACCTGTGGGTGGACTTGAACTTCTTGCCTTTTGGCTGGCAACCCAATGCATTAACCATTTGCACTACCTGAGAATTCCATGAGCACAATTCGTGCTCTTTAAATATATATACTTATTGAAAGAATAATCAGAGATAGGAGTTTTCCTCCCCCCTTTATATTGTGGTGAAAACGTATATACCAAAGTATCCACCAATGCAGCAACTGCCGCATTTACAACTCAATGACATGGATTCCATTTTTCATGTTATGCCACCATTATCGTTACCCTCATCCAAAACATTCCACCACCATGAATATAAACTCAATTCCCCCCAAGCAAGAACTGCCTTTTCTCCATCACTCCGCTGAGAAGTAGAATCTATGTTCTTATCTACAGGTGGAGCCAGAGGGAAGAACTAATTTAATGATATTCCCCTAGGGAGACAGCAAGGCAGTTGTGTATCCTGCCTCAGAATCTGTGGCAGAGTCCGAGTCTAGCTTATTGAGCCCGTGCACGCATCCTCCATGTTTGACCGCTGCCAATCGTATGGTTAGGCAGCGCCAGTGTGGGTGGTGTGGTTTGGATGGAGGATCAGCCTAGTGCTCCCAAACCCCCCTTGACTTAACTGCCATGAGGTTAACATTTCAGCAACCAGAGCTAAAATGTATTGAGTGCGTATCATGTGGCTACCACCATGGCAAGCACCACCCATCCCTCATTTAATGCTTTTAAGAACCCTTGGGGTTGGTATTATTGTTATTGCCATGTCCAATGGAGGAAGCCTAGGCAGAGAGAGGTTGGGCAACTTGCCCAAGGTTGATGCAGCCATTAGAGTCTGGATTCTAACCCAGGCACTCTGACTCCAGTTCTTAATCTCTTAACAACTGTAATAAATATATTTGCCTTATATAAACACTCTCAAGAGCTTACTCTTTATTTATTTATTTTGCTGAGGCAAGAATATGGTGGCTGTAATCCACTAACTCAGAACATAGTTTATATAATTGCGTTGAGTCATTTTCTTCCAGGACAGGAGGAATCTATAAACTCATGAGAGGCAAACCCTATGAAGTAAAATGTACAGAAATAGGGGTAGAAGGAAGGATAGTTTGTGGTGTGATTAAAGACTGAAACCTTCCACTTTCCTATTTGGTTTCAAGTTTGTTCTGATGCTGGTGATCATGATAACAACAGTGGTTCCTACTTCTCCGGGACACTCCGAATTTGTTTCTAGAACACCTTGAGTATTTGTTATTCTTCCACCCATCTGTCAGTTTGTCTTACTGAGGTGGCTTGTGTGTTGCTGTGATGCTGGAAGCTATGCCACCAGTATTCCAAATACCAGCAGGCTCACCCATTGCGGACGGGTTTCAATGCAGCCTCCAGACTAAGACAGACTAGGACAAAAGGCATGGCAATCTGCTTCCAAAAATCAACCAATGAAAACCTTATGGATATAACCTTACTATTTTTTTTTATAGCTATAACAGTGTATTCAATCATACCAATAATCACGAAGATGGCCCAGAACTGAGCAACAGTTTGCCCTGTTATACATAAGGTTATTACGAGTTGGAGCTGACTCAGCAGCAACTAACAACAATAATATGTATTTCTCCTATATGTATTAATATTTCCATAATTTGGAATGAGAGGAAGAAAGATGTAGGACTCTACTTCCAGATTTAGTATATCCTTGCTATGTGCTTTGTGGGGAGTCCTGGTGGCACAGTGGTTAAGAGTTCGGCCACTATCCAAAAGGTCAGCAGTTTGAACCCATCAGCCTCTGAGGGAGAAAGATGTGGCAGTCCATAAAAACCCTATAGCTTTTTCCGTAAAAACACTATAGGGAAGTTCTGCTGAGTCCTATAGGGTCACTGTCAGTTGAAATCGACTCAGCAGCATTGGGTTTGATTTTAGTTTTATGTGCAATGCATTGTGACTTTATATGAGGACTATCTCACTTAATCTTTGTAACGTTATAAGTAGGCAATTATTACTGCACTCTGTGATGCTGAGTGCATATGATGCTTTACATAATTTTGTACACTAGAGCCTAGATTAACACTTAGTCTGTTAACCCACTTAACCTAATGCCTTGTGGAACTATTCAGAAGGATACCTCAAGTTTTTACAGAGTAGGCAATACCAAACAAACAAACCTGTTGCCACGTCAACTCGATTCTGACTCACGCCGACCCCATGTGTTACACAGTAGAACTGCTCCATGGGGGTTTTCTTGGTTGCGGCCTTTACAGAAGCAGATCACCAGGCCTTTGTTCCATGGCAACACTGAGTGGTTTCAACCCACCAACCTTTAGGTTAGTAGTTGAGTGAAAACCATTTGTGCTACCCTGAAAAGTGTTGAAAAGCAAAGATGTCACCCTGAAGTTGTACACGTGTGAAAGCTGGACAATGAATAAGGAAGACTGAAGAAGAATTGACACCTTTGAATTGTGGTGTTGGCGAAGAATGTTGAATATACCATGGACTGCCAAAAAGAAAAAATCTGTCTTGGAATAAGTACAACCAGAATGCTCCTTAGAAGCAAGGATGGTGAGACTGCGTCTTACATACTTTGGACATGTTATCAGGAATGATCAGTCCCTGGAGAAGGACATCAAGCTTGGTAAAGTAGAGGGTCATCAAAAAAGAGGAAGACCGTCAGCAAGGTGGATTGACACAGTGGCTGCAACAATGGGCTCAAGCATAACACGATTGTAAGGATGTCGCAGGACCGGGCAGTGTTTCGTTCTATGGTACACAGGGTCACTATGAGTCAGAACCAACCCCACAGCACCTAACAACAACAACAACAACAGTAACAGCACACGGTACAGGGCAGCAACAATAACAGTCTTCGAAGTCGTGCAGACTTTCTATTGTCATTCTTGGCTCCGCGGTCTAGCATCAGTGAGACCCTAAGCACAGTTTTAACTTTGCTGAGATTTAGTTGCCTGGTGTGTAAAAGGGAGATGATCAGAACCCAAGAGGTGTCATGAAAATCAAATGGGATAGCATATGTAAAAACATGCGAGACGCAGGGGAAATGATCAAAGAATGTTCCCTCCCCGTGGTCTCCGTCATTTACATTGGTGTCTTGAGAACCAGTCACACATGGCATTCCATGGCCCTGGCTCCTCCATGGTGCTGAGGTCACCAGGGCCTTCTGCAGCTTGGAGATTGCATGGGAACTGGCTGCCTATTTCTCGGTGAGTGCTTCAAATGTCATATTGCTTTTTTTTTCTAAGCAGTAATTTACCTTTCACAGTGATGGATTATTATTCAGCTTTGATTCATGCAGAGTTGCCATATAAGGAAAGAGTGGCATATCAATGAGGAGTGCTGCTGTTTTAATATGGGAAATATTTTCAGTAATTTCCTAATTAGCACGAGTAGGTATAAAAGCCATTTGCTGGGCTCTGCGCGGAGCATGCTCTATTTCTTATGCCTACGTATGGCTAGATTCTCTCTGCAATAGTGATTCATCCAGCTCTTGCAGTCTGAAGGACTTCATCCCTTAACACACATCCAGGTGCCCAGAGTGGTGACACTGAGCCAAGAGTTCAAATCCCAGTACTGATGTAGATTCGTAGTGGGACCCAAGGAAAGACATTATAAATCTAAGCTTCTCCTTTGGATAAGTGGGAAAATGATCTTTGGTCTTTCCTATTCCACAGGACACTTACGAGGATTTTATTCTGAAAAATAAAAACTTATAAATTATACTTTAAAATAGCAGTGATTAGTATAATAAGCTTGAGTGTATTGTCATCGTCATCCAGACTAGTTTCTTCCATGAGATCAAAGTCAGTGCTGGTCAGAATGTCTATGATTTGTCACTATGATTTGGGTAAATGTGATTAAGTAATGTAAGTCTATCTTTGAAACTAGAAAAAAAGCAAAATGAGTACCTACTTTAGCCAATTAAATATCATTATTGACCATATGAAAGGATCACACGTTTCAAATTTTCGATTCAAAGAAGATTCCCTGAGACTATTCTGAGGGTCAGCATTTTAGAGATGGAAGAAGCTTTATTTTCTAGTGCACCTCCTCACTGAGCAGTTGAGGAGGCCCAGGCTCAGAGACTTGAAGTGACTTTCTCTAGGTCAAACAACTAACCTCCCATAAGGTTGGACTCTGGGTCTTGAGACTCCCCCTGCAGTGCTCTTCTACTGGACAGAGGCAGAAGCCCAGACATTATCATCCAGCTCCACTCCATAGTGTTTTAATTTTGACTTGTTGTTACTTCCTGTTAAGTCGATTCCAACTCATGGTGAACCCCTGTGTGCAGAGTAGAACTTCTCCATAGGGTTTTCAAGGTTGTGACTTCTTGGAAACAGATCAACAGGCCTGGCTTCTTCTGAGATGCCTCTGGGTGATTTCCAACCGCCAACCAAGGCATCTCCCCCTGAGTAGTTCTCTCTCTGTGTCTGTTATTGTTAGTTGTTGTCCAGTCGATTCTGACTCATGACGATCCCATTTGTGTCAGAATCGAACTGTGCTCCATGGAGATTCTAGGCTGTGACCTTTCAGAAGCAGATCTCCAGGCCTGTATTCTGAGTTGCCCCTGAGTGGGTTTGAATTGCCAACCTTTTTGTTAGTAGTCAGGTGCTTTACCATTTCACCACTCTATGGCTTGGTAGATGGTTTTTATTATGCTCAAAACTTTAGCAGTTTTAATCCAGTTACTCTTCTTCTTAGAAGGTAAATATCATCGGAATCTTTGGGACCTCACCATTTCTGCTGACTTTATAGTAGATGATAGCACTGCACCTAATGCGTATGCCTGTGGAATTGAGAAACTTTCCAGTTGTATCAGTCTGAACTGTTTGTTTATTAAAGAGTCTGCTGTATCGGTGATGTCTGCTTCCACAAACATAACGCTTTGGGTTGTTGCAACTGTAGTATAATCGGTGCAGTCTGTGGTGTTTCGCCTGCTCTGGAGCCATGAGACATGATCCTGGACAGGTTCAGAGTTTATGCTTTGTTACAGTTACATTCAGCTTTGATTATTTTTATGCATATTGTTGTAGATTTTTAGTTTCTAAAGGTAATAAATACTGCTCATAAAAGTAGATATATACCACTATAATCTTTCACCTTGCTTAAATATAGCCCAGTGGAAAGGATAGCCAATGAACCTATAATAGTGTGTTTTATTTTTAAAATTTTTGAGTTGTTTGTTAATTAGGACCAGGGGTTTCCTTATTTAGCAATTCTGTTTTCTCTGTTTTGGCAGCCACCAGAAACACTAGTATAGAAATGCCTTATTTATCATAGTTTATTAAGGATTTTGTAGGCTCATGGAAGAGAAATTTCCAGATAATCAAAGTATCCTTTTAAATTCCCAAACTGAAGCAAACACCCCACTAATCTTGAATGGAAATATTTTTAAGTGCGTCATATGATGCCTTGGTGTTGTTGGGTGCCATCGAGTCAGTTATGTCTCATAGTGATCCCATGTGACAGAGTAGAATTGCCACATAAGGTTTTCTTGGCCGTAATTTTTATCGAAGTAAATCTTCAGGTCTTTCTCCCAAAGAGACTCTGGGTGGGTTTGAACCACCAACCTTATACTTAACAGCAGAAGGCTTAACCATTGCGCTACCAGGGCTCTTATACCATGCCTTAGTTTGGTCTGTCACATAGAATGGACCCTTATTAAATTTTGGGGTGGTTCAAGGTTTTTATTATGCACATTATTAGTCTACCAGTCTCTGGAAAAGAGAGGCTTCAGTGAAAGTGTTTAGAGCTGATTGACATTTCACCAAATGGCACCTTGAGTTCTAGGAAAGAGTTTTGTAATTTTTTTTATCCAAAGTTTTTCTTAATGGTTTTTAGCACTTTCTTCCCCTTCCATTTCATCCATTCACTTATATCATTCCTTTCCCCAAATCTTTTTTTTTTTTTTATCACAGCATACTTAAGTAATGTAAGTTTTGAAAGTTGTTTGAAAAGTAAGCACAGATAAAAAGAAAAAAAAATTATAGGTCTAATTTTCGTGCGTGAACTCTGCAGCATTAATATTGGTTGTTAAGTGTCTACCAGGGTTTTCCATTTGTTTGTGTACATCTGGGTAGTTGAGGTTGATAAGTAAATTTTAAATAAATAAGGTATTTCTGTAGTAGGTGTCATCAAACAAGTACTTTTTTCCATAGCTCTTATCTTTGAAGACTTCCTGAAGCAAAATGGAAACGGTCTGTCCTAGAAAAATGTGGTTATTTATTTACTATATCCAGTTTTTCAAAATAATCATTAACTGGATTTGGATGATTTTGACTATTAAGTTGCTTATTTACAGGAGAGACTTGGCTTTAAATGATAAATTACATTATACTTGACTTACACAAGAGATGTCATTATTTAAAGCAACTCCAGTACTAGATCTATTTCCTTCAACTTTAACTAATTCTTAAACACTAAATATTTTATATATGAATTTCCATAAAATGAAGAATCCTAGCATTATTGTACTTGGTAATTAGTAGCATAACATACTCAGAAATATACTTGAGGAAGGAGGCAATACCATATAAATTATTTGCCTGTGTGAGGAGAGCCACAACTTGAAATAATTAATGGCTTTTACAGCCTCTAAGAGTGATGCTTATGCGTTGATGAGAGGGTGCTTTGTAACACAGTGGATACTTTGGTTTGATTTGTTTTTGCCCCCTAGCCTGCCTTGTGCATCTAGTATTTTAAGCAGTATTTTCTTATTTATTCTACATGCAGACCTTTATTTGTCAGAAACTGACTGTAAAATGGCGGCAGCGTAAGACTTTCTTGTCTAACTGTAGGAAGGGGGAGGAGAACCAAGATCAGTAGCATCTCAAAGCTGATTCCTATGAGGCGGATGTCAGACATAACATCCACTACCAGACCTTGTTTTTTTTTTTTTTTTTACCAATTCTGACATCAGTTGTTCCTCCCATGGTGCCCTGTAGTTATTTGCTGGGTTTGATAATTTGTTGCAGTGGCCACATAGAACTCACAGACCATACTGACAATTACGGAGTTTCTTAGAGAAGTAGCAGGTTACAATTTAGGATCAGGATTAACTTGGAAGTAACAGGAACAACTCAGGATATAGGTCTTCAACCTCGACAACTTCTTCTTGGCCATGCCCACAGATGGGCCTCCGCTACCAGGTCCTGCTTGGGCCTGGCCTCTGCCACCAGGCCCTTGATCTTGGCCTTGAATCCTGATCAGGCAAGTGTTGCAAAGCTAGTTAGCTCTGCCAATTAGTGCCTAGAGACACCTCACTTTGCAAGGAAGCCTCCTGTGTGAATGTGCTCAGATTTCTTTCTGTGTGGGTCAGCAAGCCTAGTCCATGACTCTGCTGTCTTGTGTGGTCTTCAGTGTTACAGCTCTCTCTCTCCTGGGTCTAGGAGGTTCTTGGTGCAGGGACCCTTGGGTCCGAAGGACCTGCCCTCCAATCTCAGCTCTTCTTCTTCATGGTAGTGAGGTCTCCCTCCAACCTGTGGGATTAGCTCTCTTTAAACCAAGCTGGATAGCAAAACTGGCCAAGCCCCGACAAGGGTTCCATGCTCCTTATTTGCAAAGTCCCACCCCCACGAGAGTTCTGTGCACCTTATTTGCATTAGCAGGCCTTCCAGTCCCCTTGGTGGACCACAAATACCTTATTTACAGACCCCACCCAATCATTTTGTAGGAGTTACAAGACCATGGCTAGAAGGGCAATATAATAGCAATTCAGTGCACCCCACTGGCCATCGGTTTAGCAGGTCCATGTATATTACTATCATTAGCTTATGTAAGAATACTTATTAATTGGGTCCCTTCTACCTTAGCTTTTTTTACCCATTTCCTTCTCATCACTCTTGCAACCCTATAAGAGGACAAGTGTCTCATTCAACTCCCTTTTGGTGGATAGCTTTTTATGAAGCAAGAGCTTCATAAAAGTTTAGTAAATAGCCTCAAATATTTCACTAGCTACTTTTCTTATCTGTCATTTTTTCTTGAATGCTGCACTTCTCTTTTTTGCCTTCTTTCCTAGGACCCATATGTGAGTCTATATTTTATTGCCATTATTTCCTTAAGCAAAGAATGAGCTTCAAGGTTTGCTCAAATAAAACAGATAGCCATGTTAATACTTCTGCCCTCAGAGCTTAGAGATTCCTTTTTCCTATCTTTTGTTTGTTTTCTTTAAATTTTAACCAGGACAAAATGTAGGTTGGAAGAAAATAGTTTGTCAGTGGGCTATGATGCTTTTCTTGGAGTGCAAAGGAGGAAAATATAAAGTTACTGTTAGCATTTTCATCCTTCATTGAGGAAATGCTAGAACTAGCCATCAGTGATTGAGAGCTTGGGGTCCCTGAAGCTGCTGTGTGCATGATAAAACTGAACATTGCTGTTATCCATGCTTTAATTTTATTAACAATTAAGATTTGCTTCAGTGAAGCCTGTGACAAAAGACAGTTTGCTTTGAAGTGAAGCATCTGTTCCTGGTCCTGGAAAATAGGAAGCATGTTTTCCATCTCACTGCAGGCAAGTGCTGTGTCAAAGTGGCTCTGCAAGCCAATTGCTTTAAAACTCAGCAGCACTTCTGTGTGTTTCTGGTTCTGTCTTTATAATTAGTAAATGTGCTTTATCAGTTGGAAAACAATTTAAAGGTGATTGTAGGGTGTTTGTATCAGAAAACAAAACAAGCAAACAACAAACAAAAAATCCAAACCCACAAGTAGAATTAAACCAAAGAGACGTATGAAAGAAAAATACGTAGTATTGAGTGTTTGGGATTTTTTAAAACAAGAGAACATTGTTGAATTTTTTTTTTTTATGCCAAGTTTGTTTTGTTGACTGTTTTATAGTAAGTCTTATTGGATACCCTGTTTTCTTTCTCTAATTAATAATTAAACGATTCTCCATCTTTCTGTGAACAAGAAACCCAGCATTTCTAAGTTTTGGTAGAATGTCTCAGGGAGAAAATTACTTAAAGTGATAGGTGAATTTTTCTCTTAAACAAAGGGAGTGCATGTAAAAAATTTAGGATTTAATTTTATTTTTAGTTATATTGTTGTCAAATAACTAACATTTGGATATACTGAAAGGGGATTTCAGCGATGTTTTCCTAGTAGATGGATCCCTTCAACAATATGAAAGTCCATTACACTGTCAAGACCTCAACCTGACATCTCCCATCTTCCTTAACTTTCTTGTCTCTTCTAAATTTTTACAGTTTTCCTTTGGTTTTCACTCTCCTGAACTGTAGACAAATATGCCAGCTGCCTTCTCTGTGAAATTATTGACACTTGTATTATTACATTAAATATAAAATTATTCTGTTTGATATTGAAGTGCCAAATTAAAACTTGGACATCTTTTTGGAACAGACCTTAAAAGTTTATTGTAACATGTTTCTAAAGAAAATGAAATAATTTATTGAACATGCTCTTATTGTCTAGTTAACAATTTTTTACATTATAATGAATTAATATAATGAATTAATATTGGCAGATGAGGCTTATTTACCTCAAGAATAGAAGTATGCTACTATAATATTCCTCTCTCCTAGGATGCCTAGAATGTTTATTTCTTGTATGATATTTTTGTTAGTCTTCAAAACAATTCTATGAGAAAGCCAAGTATTATTAGATTCATTTAACAGATAGAAAATCTGTAATCTACAGAAAGAATCGATTTCCTAGAAATTACAGGTAGATAGCGATTATAATATAAAGCAGTATATTTCCCCATTCAACTGTTTGCTATTCCAGTCATTCGTATACACTAGCAGAATTCTAATATTTGAACCGTGTGCCTTGCCTAAGTTCTTAGTCAAGTGTTTGGAATACTTAGTCAGGTGCAATTGCCCAGAATAATTTTGACGGATCAGAAATTTGCCCCCATCTCTATCATTAAAATTTGTCAGTTATAATTTCTTTGATTTTAGTTCTGCATCTTTCAATCGCACTTTAGTCCTATTTTGTAAGAAGAGACTTGCTTTGCCCTGGTTTCATTTCATTCTACCTTTCTTCCCAGCCCCATTTCCTTTTTAAAACTCTGATGGAAGACTCTTAGAAACACAGCTTTGGCACTTTTTCTACAGAATCTTTCAGTGTGGCCTTGGAGGACTCTGGACTTTGGATGAGGGACTAGCAGTCAGGGGGTAGGCAAGCTCTCTCCCTGGGTACTGAACCAAAGAGCCTCAGGGTTCAGCCCAGGGCATTAAAAGGAAGACCGAGTTGGAACTGGAAACTTGACAGCTAACCTTGTTGCCGGGTGATGGTTGGAAGCTTGTTTTTAATCACAGGGAAAGGAGCAAGCCTCAGAAATCTGGACTTGCCGTAGGTGCTGTCATACTATGGAATAGAAGCGCTGGGAGAAGTCAGTGTACGTAGAGATAAGGAAAGGATGTCAAAACATTTTTTTTTTTCCTACCAGAATTTTGGAGGAGTCTGAATGTTTCTGTTTGGCTGACAGATTAAAAAGGAGAAAAGCATGACTTAGAGACAGGCCTTCAAGTAATTTCTGTCTGATGTAAAGGGGCCTGCAGCTGCACTGTATTTTCACCCTACCGCCGCTCTCTGGGCCTCTCGGAGACCTCCTGTCTTGTTAATTTCAATCCTCAGTTTACTTGGATTCAGCGGGGATAAGGAAGCTACACTGTTCACAGGGCTGTGTATCTCATTACAGGTAGTCCCTGACTTACGACAGGGTTCTGTTCCGACAACTACCCTGTTCATAAGTCAGTTCTGACATAAGTCCAGTATCTCATTTTTTTCATTATTATTGCCTTTTATTATCGTATTTTTATAAATCCGATCTTTCTTTGTCTTTGAGGGTTGGAAACATTACATTTGAGGGTGATAACATCAGCAAACTATGTGCTTCAACATTGTATGTAGTACCTATTACGATACGATGTACAACAAACAAACAAACATGGATGATCGGAGTAGCTCAGATATGTTGTAAGTTGGGGATTACCTGTGCTTTCATTTCTGTGTTCGTCTTTCCTTCTGCACATCCTGCTCCCCAAGACTTGCTTCCAAGCATTCAGCAATGTTTTGAAACTTGCTTGCCTAGAAACAGCAACTCAACCAGCTTGGTTTATAAAGCAAGCTGAAATAGCACTTCAGTAAGCACCCCTAACATTTGACTCAGCAGTTGGCTCCTTGGATTCCCTTAACTTTAATCATAGCAATTGATCTGCAAACCAAGTTGAGGGAAGAGCTTGGGGATTGGTTCAGACGAATAGCTTCAGTAGATGAAATGTTTCTCTAGCTAAGAATAAACACCACACCGAAGGTGCAATTATGATCAGGGCAGGGTTCCATTTCATTTATTATCATCCTCCTGCCAGTTTGCAAGTCCACACATTTGCACACAATTCACGGGAGGTCTGATAAGCGTCTATGCTAAGTCAGTGATTGCACTTGGGAAGAAACTTGGTTTGGAGTTGTCCTTTGTGGAAGATTGAATATTATAGCCTTGCCATCAGTTCGTTCTCCCACATGGAAATTTTATCTCTTTGATTCATCGTAACTTAACTGACCAAACGATAGAACTTTTCCCACCAAACCAAGCATGATTCAGTGACTGCGTCAAGTTCTGTTGTTGGGAAAACTTTGACCTCTGGGGTGAAAATTTTTAAACAGATGTTGTAAATGTATTTTAATTCTGTCTCTGCTGGCATCGTTTAGCTAGAGGAAGTAGTTTTTGAGAAGCCCATATAACTGCCCTTTGAAAGTTTTGTTTTTTTGTGTTGAAAAACTATTGAGAAGCATAGTTTCCAGGGAGGAGGGAAGCTGGGCTTAGCTATGGGAGCACTACACGCTGTTTATAAGCTGTGTGCAAAAGGCCTGTCTTCCTTCCCGAGCAGGGCATTCATAATATGTAGCAGTTAATACCCTGTATTGATTCTCAGCTATTGCTTGTTAGTTGGAACATCGCAAGATATTGAGAAATGTCAGTGAATAACGCAGACTCAGACATCTCATGCCCGCTCACTCCCGATGTTTCACTAGTGCTTGTGTTGGAAATGCAAAGCATCTGATACTCTAATGGGATTTTGTGCGAGTAAAATTATCCAGTTGCGAATGGGTAAACTTTATTGGGCACTGCTCAAACCAAAAGCAGCGTTCAACAAAAAACCAAATTATCACCTTCACCTTTCATTTTAAATTATTGATGTCATTTTTGAGTGATGTTAGGCCTTGTGTTCTATCAAAACAAACAAACACCAAACTTGTGGCAATCTAGTCGATTTCGATTCATAGCAACCCTATAGGATAGAGTAGAACTGCCTCATAAGGCTTCTAAGGAGTGACCGGCGGATTCGAACTGTCGATTTTTTGGTTAGTAGCCAAAAAAAAAAAAAATTTTTTTTTTTTTTTTAGCTGAGCTCGTAGCTACTACGCCACCAGGGCTCCAGTGTTTTATCAGTGTCCCTTAATTTTCAATGAGATTTGTCTTTATCTGTTTTATTGATTATATTAGGTTCTTAAGACATTAAAGGCACGCATCACCACCCCAAAGTTCCTAGTCAAGCTATGTATATTAGGACACCTACTTATTTTTTTTTTTAATGAACTGGTAACTCAGTAAAGCCATCCTTGACATCTCTTTCCTTGTTTCTTTTTTATGAACTTCCCATAGCACTTTGTATAAACCTTAATTATACTATTCAGAGTATGTTTTAACCCACTGGGGGTGCTTCCACCTTGCCTATTAAACCATGAAGGTCTTGAGGGCTGGTTGTTATGTTCATGCTTAGCGCAGCATTTTGCAAACAGTGGTTGCTCAATGACTGACTGACTGCATGCATAAATAAAATAATCAAGCCAAATTCATTGTGAAATTCACCTGATATTGTCTACTTTGAGGGGAAAGAGCTAAGAATTTTTTTTTAATTAGTTAAAAACAAAACGAACCAAAACAAAACAAAAATATCTCTGTGACAGGAGTTTCAAAAACTGTTAAAATTATAAAGTAAATGGGAGTTGTGTATGTATGTATGTAGTGGGGGCGGCTAGCATGAAAGATTTCCTTAGGCGTTTAAAGCACCACACTTCTTAGCTGGACGGTGATGTCAGGGAATGTGTCTGATTTGTTCACCCTGCCTAACACAGCACTTGGTATATTGTAGGTGCTCAATAAATATGTAATGTCTGACTGGCCAAAGACAGGCAGACAGTCAGACATGAAACTGCTCTGTGGAAAAGTTTTCAGAGTTCATAAAATGCCATTACCGAGACAGTGGAAATAAGCTATCTATGTTTTATAGAGAGGCTTAGTGTCAGAAATAAGTTCTCAGAAGAACTTCATCACTTCCAGGTGCCCGGGGTGTCACTAGGGCTAGTGTCACCCAGTGTAGTAACTCATGGTGTCACCCCCACATGCTAACTACCACAATACTGCAGCTAAAACACCAGAAAATTTGGCGAAATCAGAGACTCTTAAAAACACCAGCAGCAACGAAAACAATAGCGTGTGCTTAGCACGTGCAGACCAAACCAGGTGATTTTAAGCATCGTTGTATTTGGGTAATAATGACAGCTCTGACCTGAGCAGAGCACATTAGAAGGTTCAAAAAGTAAATTAGCATAGAGTTTTAGCCTTGTAGGTATATTAATGCATGTAAGCTGGGCTTACAAAAAAGTATTTTTTGTTGTTATAACTAACTACAGGAATATTTTTATTAAAAATAATAAATTTCCACTGAAACACTGCACAAAAAATTTTATACGGTTCAGTGTCACCTGCTTTGATACTGTCACCCTGTGTGGTTTCCCCCTCCTCCCTGCAACCCCTTAGTGACACCACTGCCAGGAGCTGCCTGATCAAGTGTCAAAGCCAAAAGAGCCCTCCCTGGCTTGCCTACTGAGTGTTTGTCCCCTAGGTGTTGCTTTTTGTGCTGATGGCACCTTTCATTTGAGTTTCCATACATGGATTTTAAAGGAGGGGAAGGAAAGCTTTCAAATGCAGATCACAGTGGGCTGAGACCTTGTATTGGAGGGGGTGGCATGCTGGGAGGGAGGTAGAAATAAGTCTCTCTTTGGAGGACTGGAAACCCTGGTGGCGTAGTGGCTAAGTGCTGTGGCTGTTAACCAAAGGGTTGGCAGTTCAGATCTGCCAGGTGCTCCTTGGAAACTGTATGGGGCAGTTCTACCCTGTCCTATAGGGTCACTATGAGTTGGAATTGACTGGATGGCACTGGGTTTGGTTTTTTGGTTTGTTTTTGGAGGATTATCTCGTATCCACAGCCAAAGCTTATGTGCATCTGTCTTGGTTTTCTGAAGCCTGTCTGTGCAAGGGCAGAAGGACAGTTGTAAAAGGAATAGGTCCGAAGCCTCCCAAATCCTAAATAGTTTAAATCTTAAAAAAAGAAAGAAAAGAAAGCTAGAAAGGATGGAATAGAGATAAATGATTAGATTACCCCCCTGCCCCCGCATTCTTACCATCTTCAGAACATTTATTAGTGAGTACAGGATTCTCATGAGCCTCATAGACCTCTCCTGCCTTGGAATTTTATTTATGAGCAAATATTTTTTGAGTGTTTCATTTGATGTATTAACAAATAAAACTTCCTGTGTGTTTGAGGAATTGGTTCATGTTTATTGAACGTGGTTTCCTTTTTTACCCTTGGCATTAAATAAAGGTGGGGGTGTTGATCATTGGCGATACCTTGCGTTCCACTTAATATTTAAATTGTGTATATTTTGTAAATATGTATAAATAAAATACAGATTTAAAATACAAAAGAGACTACAAGGGCATGACACATTCCTTTTAGCTGAGAAGAGACCGCTACTACCAGGGTTTTATGAGCGTATTAATCCTCATTGGTAGAGATAAATGTGTTAGTCACCCGCAGCCAATTACAAATGTGCTTTATGGGAGGACAACCCTTCTGAATTTCTGCAGTGTCTGACTAGTGTAAGGGCGTCATGTCAGAGTCTACTTAAAGTGCACAGAAGACCAGATAAATAGTCTCATGGTCGGGGTGAATTTGGAGATGAGGGCTTCGATAAAGATTACCCTTTCTATAAACTGAAGTCCTTTTTTATGTAGACTAAGTACTGTTTGAATCTAAGCAGAGTTGGCACATAGGCCTGTGAGCAGGATCAAATTTCAGGGTTGCCATTATAACCCCGAATGGAAGCACAGGCTCCCTGAGCCTCTCAGTATCTCAGACATCACCCTAGTGCTTTCTAAGGACTTATAGTAAGTGCTTTATATGATTATTTCATTTAATCCTCACAAAAGCTCTATTATGTAGATATTCTTATTTTCATCTTTTTTTTTTCCAACAGACTAGTAAATTGTGCTTAAACTCCTTCCTAGTGAAAGTACCTTCCATAGGCCACACACATTAGCATCACTTTAAAATTTATTAGAAGCACAAAATCTCATGTCTTCCCAGAACAACTAAATCAAAACCTGCATGTTAATAAGACCCTTGGATGACCTGAAACACTGGCCAAGAACACATAGCTACCATGGCAAAACCAAGACTCAAACTCCGGTGTGGCTGGCACCCAAAACCAATCATGGGTAAAATGAGTGGCCCAAGATCGCATAGTTGGTGTGAGGATTTAAACTTTACACTCAGGACTTTGTGTTTTTAATTCTCCCCATTATGTTTGCATTCTCCCATAGAGAAACTGAGATAATGAGCAGGGTAAGTTTTGGTTAGTTAAAATGCTTAAGGGCTGAGCTGGAGTTTACTTAATAGAAAAGGAGGTAGAATGTTAATTCCCACTCCCACTCCTGATGTGACACCCTTTGAATCATCATCAATAATGAGTGTGCATTCAAGTTGCCTTCTTGTGTCTGGATCTGCTATCTTAAGATCTAAAAAAAGCTAGTGGGACAGAGAAAAGAACATTAAAATATAGCTACCTGGTACTGCATGCTAGCCAAGTGCCTGGCACTTGATATATAGATGATTTAATCCTTAAAAAACAAACCTATAAGGTAGGAAATATTAACTCCCATGCTTTCAACCTATGAAATGGTTGCCAGGCTTGGCTGACTTCAGTTAACTATGTAACTTGACGGATGGGTAAGAGGTAGAAGTTAATGAAGACGTGAGGTCAGTCCAGGCAGGGGGAGGCATGAGAAGTTCAGAAGGAGAGAGTGTCACATATTCAGGGGACCCTTAGATGAAGGTGAAATAATAGCTTTTTGATTCTCACTTAGTTCAGGTATTCCAGCTTTGTTCTTAAAGGGCACAGACTCTGGAGCCTGAAACTTGGGTCAAATTCTGGATCAGCCATGACTAGGTTCAAATTACTTAAACTTTTGTTTTGACCTTTTAGTGTTATGGTGATGATTAAAAGACTATATATATATAATGTGCACATACATGCTTAGGCATTGTCTCCGAGATGGTGCTATATGAACATTAGGCCTTAGTTATCAAGGTACTTTGGAAAAACCAAGAAGTATGAGATATGGTCCTCAATAAATTCACAGGTGTAACTATGGTATGGCAGGTATAGCAGGTATTGGACTACCCTGGGTGCATGATGCCGCTGACCTTTCTATTAACCTTATATGGCCAGTGGTGGATCTACAGAAAATGGTCCCCGTCGTGGATTGAATTACGTCTCCTCAAAATGTGTGCCAATTTGGTTAGGCCATGAGTCCCAGTATTATGTGGTTGTCCTCCATTCTGTGATTGATATGATTTTCCTGTGAGTCGTAAATCCTAATCTCTGCCTGTGGTTAATGAGGCGGGATTAGATTATGTTAAAGATGATTATGGTGGGATGTAACACCCTTGCTCAGGTCACATCCCTGATCCAATGTAAAGGAAGTTTCCCTGGGGTGTGGCCTGCACCACCTTTTATCTTAGAAGATAAAACGAAAAGGAAGCTAGCGGGGTCGGGCGGGGTGGGGGGGGGGCCTCATATCACCAAGAAAACAGCACTTAGAGCAGAGCACATCCTTGGGACCTGGGGTTCCTGCACTGGGAAGCTCCTAGTCCAGGGGAAGATTGATGACAAGGACCTTCCTCCAGAGCTGACAGAGAAAGCCTTCCCCTGGAGCTGACGCCCTGAGTTTGGACCTCTAGCCTACTAGATTGTGAGGAAAAAAAAAATCTCTCTTCATTAAAGCCATTCACTCGTGGTATTTCAGTTATAGCAACACTACATGACCAAGACAGTGCCTATGGCAAGCACTGAATTTGCACCCCTCTTCTAGATAACTTTGTCATAATATCAGCTCAAAAATACAAATCAAACTTGTTAATCTTTTGATTAACTCATTATCGTGCTTCAGGAAGGACGTTGGGCCGTACCAAGTTAATGGAAGCTGCTCAGTGACTCTGTGCACCCAGGGCCAGTGCGATACCCTAGATATGCCATTGGTTTTCATGAAACTGCCAACCTAGTTATGAAAGGTAGGTAGAGAGGTCACAAGGTGGGATGTGATGAGTTCTTTGTAAGAGCAAAGGAAGAGAAGATGAGGAAGGCAGCCTTAAATGTCATATGCAGATGCTTAGCTCTCATTTAAATCAAGGAGCCCTGGTGATGCTGAGTGTTAAACACTCAGCTGCTAAATAAAAGGTTGGTGACTTGAACCTGCCAGCTGCTCCTTAGGAGAAAAGACCTGGCGATCTATTCCTGTAAAGATTATGAGTTAGGAATCCCTATTTTATGGGGCAGTTCTACTCCCTCCTATGAGTAAGAATCAGGGCTTCAAACCAGCTTGTTCAGTTTCGAATACTTGCTGAGAATTTGCACTTCCACACCAGATATATTGAATCAGAATCCACATATTAACCAGATCCCCAGATGTATAACTTCCTTGGAACTTGTTAGAAATGCAGAAATTTTTAGTCAAGACACTGATATCACTCGAAAGAAAAAATTTTTTTCTAGACTATGTAAGATACGATCATGGTGCTGAACTTATGAGGGAATCAGGGCAAAACATTTCTGTCTTCAGGATGACTTGGACTCAGTCACTTGGGAACAATGATAGGATGTCCAAAAAAATGATACTATTTGGGAAACAAGAAAGAGAAAATGAAGGCTAATACAAAAGACTGACATACTCTTAAATGAGATGGTGTCTGTCAGTAGACAGGCAGTTTAGCGTAATGGTTGGCTCTGGAGCCAGACTGGCTAGACTGAAATGCCTACTTTACTGCTCCCTTCTGGGTGACATATGAGCCCTGGTAGTGCAAAAGGTTAAGTGCTGGGCTCTAAATGAAAGGCTGGAGGTTGTAACCCACCAAGATGCTCCACAGGAGAATGACCTGGTGACCTGCTTCTGTAAAGATTACAGTCTAGAAAGCTCTATGGGACAGTTATACTCTGTCACATGAGGTTGCCGTGAGTCAAAACCGACACTCGACAGCACCTAACAACACTAGGTATATTGAGCAGGTTACTTAAGCTCTCTGTTCTGTTTCCTTAAAAACCTTAGAGGTGAGTAAGTATACTAAATATTTAGAATAATCCTTGACATTGAGAAATGTCTTAATGCTATTGTCGTTATTTCCAACTAAATCCTTTCAGCTTCAAGTGGCAGGAAAAAAAAAAACCTCTCAGATGGCCTAAATGATATTTATTATTTAATGTAATGTAGGTTCTTAATTCTGCAGTTCAGTGAGGCTCCCAGAAACCCAGTAATTTCAGTTTTCATATTCTGTGATCATCAGTGTGTTTACCGTGTCTTCAGGCTGGCCCCACTCATGGTGCCAAGACAGCTGCAGTAGCACCAGACACAACACTGTGCAGGAGCAGAAGAAAAGGCCATCATTTCTTGGGTGCATCTTTTTAGGAGAAAAACATTTCTCCTAGATCCTGTAGCATACTGTCATTCACGTCTCAGCGGCCAACATTCCTTCCTATGCCTATTCCTATATCAGTGTACTAGACAGAGGTTTTCATCAAAAGGAGGAACATAGCCAACAATCGTCGTTGTTGTCATGTGCCATTAAGTCAATACTAACTCATAGAGACCCTATAGTTGAGAGTAGAAATGCCTCATAGGGTTTTCAAGGCTGTAATCTTTATGGGCGAAGATCACCAGATCTATTCTCCCATGGAGCCATTGGTGGGTTCAAACCACTGACCTTTTGATTGGCATCCGTGTATTTTACCATAGTGCCACCAGGGCTTCTGTAGCCAACGATAGTATCCATTAAGTGTATATGTATAAACATCTGAGGTTTGGAGGTTAAATAATTTGCCTAAGTTCACATAGTTAGAAAAGGATGGGCCAGTTTTGTTTTTTAATTTAAAGCATTTCTGACAATGAAGCTCACAATTTAAAGACTATACCTTGCGACATGACTCAGGACTGTTTGCTTTGTGCGGACACGTATCTAATGAGGATTCTGAGAGGGTCATTCGCACCTTAGTCCTCAAAGTCACATCTTTGTGACTTTGGATGCTGATTCC